>NC_138998.1:111638670-114038670 GCF_964374135.1 Grampus griseus | reverse complement strand
GTCAGACTAGGATGATCTTGGCTGGGCTTGCTCATGCTTCTGGGTCAGTGATGGTTTTGGTCATGGCCTGTGATATCTAAAATGGCTTTATTCTCACATCCAGTGTCTTCCTTTCTATGAGCATGGCTAATGAGGGTGACTACACTACATATCTCTCACCATCTAACACTCTAGTCAGAGCTTGTAGTGGTAGATGGCAGGGATTCCAAGAATGTAATAAAAATTGCAAGTCCCCTTGAGCCTAGGCTGGAGGCACAGTAGCATTTCTGATTTGTTTATGTGGTCAAAGCAAATCACAAGGCAACCTTGCTTTCAATATGGGGGAAAGAGATCCCCATCCTCTCTCTCTTTCTCTCTCTCTCTCTCTCTCTTTTTTTTAAGTTTGGCCGTACCACACGGCTTGTGGGATCTTAGTTCGCTAACCCAGGTCACCTGCAGTGGAAGTGCAGAGTCCTAATCCCTGGACCGCCAGGGAATTCCACCATCTCATGTTTTGATGGGAGGAGCTTCAAATTATTGTGGTCTTTTTTGAAATTTGCCGCAAATAATAAAATATCCAGGAAGTCACAAGAGAGTAAGCTACCATGAAATCTGAAATGTCCTCTCTATAACATTAGCAACATCATTAATATCTTCATCTTTCTTTCTGCCTGAGATATGAGTCCCCTTCAAAACCCACTTATATGCTAGTTATTAGCTTTACTCCCTGTAAAATGCTTTACTTTCTGTTATTACAGTTGTATAACCTCTAAGCCTCTGTCTACCTGGGGAGGCTAGATAGATTTGAAAATCTAAGCAAAAAATCTATCCTGCTTATAGAAAGCTGTTTTGAGAACAACTAGAAATTTCAGTGGCCAGGTACAAGCCTGAATTTATGGCTTATTTTAGTTTTATTTTATGTCTTGATTCCAGTCAGCCTTAAGAAGACCATAGTTCAGATAATAATAGCTCATTTCTGAAGTGGGTTCAACAAAAGAAAGCTTTGACCATTCTTTTAGCCTTCTTTTAATAGTGGGGCTATCATAAGCTTTTCTTCTTTTTTTAAGCAGGTGGTCTGTATCATCAAGTGTTATAAGAACCCCTCAGGAATTCACCGGCTAGCTACATTAGATAGAATCATTGAGTTAGATGGTATCTATAAAGAGATATGCGATGCCATTAAAATAAAAAGTAAGCCTTGTGAGTGAGAACAAGAAATTCTAGTCGCGGTGGTTTTCAGGTCTTAGTGAAACTGTGAGATTAGTAAAATGTCCTTTTGGCAATGCATGACCTGCCTATAATTTTGCATTCTGCTTTGTCTCAGAAAGTGGTCTGTCTCCACTAAAATACTCACTGATGTTGTTTGGGCAGTTTTTATAGAAAATATTCAAAGATGGAAATAGCCTGAAGAACGGGAAGAATGGATTTAAGCAATGGCTGATGGATGAGGGTGGCAACCTTCATGTTACACTGTGGAGGCCACAGACTGCTCATAAATAATCTTGGGGACTTGCATGCATGCAGTCATATATTCATCTAATAAACATTTATTGAGCACCTTCTATATATCAAGCACTGAGGCAATTACAGAGAAGAGTGAGATACATCCTTATCCTCAAGAATTATACTACCTGGAAAAGAAAGCCAACAAGTAAGTTGATGTTAAGTTATGAAGTGGAGATAAATGTAAAGTGCTCTGAGCACACAAGGAAAGTAACTGAATATTATCTGGAGAGCTGGAGGTGAATTAATAGGGAGGATAACAGAAGGTAGATCAAAAACGATGACTGTTCACTATTCACAAGCAAAGCAGAATCCGGGCAGTGTGATTGATACGAAGCATAGCACAAAAGTGGAATGTAATTTTGTCTCCTTGAGAAATTAAAAGACAAGTCAGCTTTCAAACACATAAGTTATATTGTAATGGGAAAGGTGATAATATTTTGAGGTATAATATTACTGAGTCAGAATTACCAGCGTTCAAATTCATGTACAAGCATGGTTTTCTGGTCCATCACGCATTTCGCCCCTCCTGAGTCATATGTGAATGGCTCGTCTCCTGTGCCCTTCATATGTACCTGGATTTTAGTACCTTTCATATTGGATTGTATAATTTCTTAATATCTGTATTTATACTTGGCTTGAATCTTGAAAAGAAGACTGTCTCATATTTGTATCTGTTACGTCTGGAGCAGTGCAAGGTATTTGTAATACTTGCTGAATGCTTTTTTCTTCATTTTCCTAAATTACTTAACTCTTCCCAATCTTGGTGTTAAGCTACTTACCCACCCTTTTATTTTTTGTTTATTTTATTTTATTTTTTAAATTAATTAACTTTTGGCTGCGTTGGGTCTTTGCTGCCGTGCGCTGTCTTTCTCTAGTTGCAGCCAGCAGATTGCGGTGGCTTCTCTTGTTGCGGAGCACAGGCTCTAGGTGCACGGGCTTCAGTAGTTGTGGCTCCTGGGCTTTAGAGCGTGGGCTCAGTAGTTGTAGCGCACAGGCTTAGTTGCTCCGTGGCGTGTGGGATCTTCCCGGACCAGGGCTTGAACCGTGTCCCCTGCATTGGCAAGCAGATTCTTAACCGCTGTGCAATCAGGGAAGTCCCACTGGGGCTATTAAGAGTTTGAGACAATAAAATAGGTTTACTAAAAGGGGGCATAAGGTACGCCCCCTTTTAGTAAACCTATTTTATTGTCCCAAACTCTTAATAGCCCCAGTTGATAATCTTGAACTAGAACAAGGTATTCTTTTAGGTATAAATTGGTTTCTTAACCCAAATGAATTCAACAAAAGCACTGAGTCTCATGAATGTACAGAAGTGGCCAAGGATCCTAACACAATGTCATTTGTAGCAGGGTTTGTCCAAATATGAAGAGCCATTTAGGTGAGGACAGCATGGATTTCACCCATGTTATCTGTTTGAACAAACATATTTGTGTTCCAATATTCTTTTATTATCTAAATGTATGTGCTTTTAGTCAGCTAGGTGTAGAGTTTTATACACCTTGGTAAAACTACCAAGGTGTTTAAAACTACTTCCAGCTACCCAACTTTTAGAGAGTTGTGAAAATGCAAGAATCAGTGGTCTCTCAGTATCTGGTAATGAGGCATCAACTCTGCTAAGATGTTCCGAACATTCAATTTAACAAAAATCTGTGTGCGCAGTATTTCTGTGTCTATATTCAAAAACAGTACCTGTGGAATTACATGCAAGCATTTGGTGAAAGGAATAGTCTTGAAGTAGCTCACGAGAGTTCTTCCCAGTATCTATTTTAATTTCAACAATGGAATCCATAATGTTGACACAGAGCAAGTTTCTATGGCTGCATTGCACTGTTAGTGGAATTGCTGCGTGAGTGATTTAAGGCATATTTAAATGTCATGCTTCAGGCATTGTTGCCTTTTATTGACAAAAGAGCTTGCATGATGGTTGTTTTTCAGAAGTTATTGCTTTCTGAGAAAGAGTGCTGCACACAGAAAAAAGTATTGGGGTTCTGAAACGGTGAAATTGGTCCTCAGTATTACCTAAGGATAACTGATATGATCTAAAAGAGTTGTTATATTGTAGGCATCCCCTCAGTTGTTCTTTTTATCCTTGGTAATCTTCTGGCCTCCTTGCTTCCAGCTTTCTTTGAAGTTATTTTTATTTTTTCCTTTTTACACTTCAGTGAATGCTCTCCCTATGTGAGAAGAATGAGGACCAAAGTTCATAGCTGTTTACTATTCTCTTGTCTAACACATGCATGACAGAGTGTTACACTAAAAATATCTAGCAAACTGCTTGCATTTTTCCTTCTATGAGGAGAAAGGGTACTATTTTGTGCATGTATTTTTTTTCTCATGGAAATATGCAGCTATTATGACTCCAAGAATCACTGGTAACTAAACATGGTAGCGCTTTTTCTGTTCATTACATTATTACTAGTATCAGTTTGCTAGGATTTAACTCAGTGGCATGTAATTTGGTTCCTGGACACTAATGCATTTCTAGGAGCACATCTGTGACTGAGTGGTTGACTTTAAAGTCACCCCCTGTCACTCCATTTTTGTCAGTGCCTCTTTATTGGAAATATACCTAGAGAAAAGTCACAGATTGTGGCAGCTTATAGCAATAATGTGAGACGCCTTCTGGGCATAAAATAAAAATACCAGAAACACAGTTAAAGAATTTTAAACTTCTATTTTATGATTAGGTAAAAGGAATACTAGTCAAGTAAACCTTAAAAAGAAATGAAAAATAAAATTCTTTTCTCATGACTTTTGTATATGTTTCTGAATCTGTATATCAAAGGAAATCATTAAGTTGATCTCAACAATGGTGACAGATCAGGAAGTAAATTAGTCGGTAGGGTGGCAGTTATTTCAAATGCTCTACGACTTGTTGATGTACCAAGGGGTAGGAACAGTATTAGAGATTTATTGATGTACCAATTTCTTTAAAATGTGTTAACTTTTAAGAAGTGCGTAATGTCATCATTAAAATCTAACATCAAATATCCATGCATCCATCCATCCTTCTTTTAAAAAACATTCAAAAAGAGGTAAGATACATTACCAGACTTTAAGGAGCTCAGGCTTTGGTAAGATGCACAAGAATACAAATAATTACAGTGCAGAGTAGTGTATGCAGTAAGATAGGTCAGTTCATACAAAATAAATTAGAATCACAGGAATCGGAGCCACCAATTCTGCCTTTGTATATCAAGGAAGTTCTGGAAGATAAGTTCAATCTTCAGCTGGGTTTCAAAGAAGGAGTAGTATTTTGCCAAACCGATGGTGGGAAGCATTTCAAGAAAGTGGGAACAGAACATGGAAATGCAAAAAATAATAAAATTACTTTATATGTTAAGGAAAATTTTACCAACTCAGTATTGCTGGAGCAAAGAAATACAAAAAAGTCTGCAGTAAATACTGCTGAAGGAAAAAAAAAAAAAAAAAACTAGATTGTGATCGCTTTGTATGCAACAGGAAGATCCTTTTCATTATATTCTATGGGCAACGGTGAGAAGTAATTTTATGACTTTAACAAAGTAATGAAAACTGTAATGTAGGGCTTCCCTGGTGGCGCAGTGGTTGAGACTCCGCCTGCCGATGCAGGGGACATAGGTTCGTGCCCCGGTCCGGGAAGATCCCACGTGCCGTGATGGCCGCTGCACCTGCGCGTCAGGAGCCTGTGCTCCGCAACGGGAGAGGCCACAGCAGTGGGAGGCCCGCGTACCGCAAAAAAAAAAAAAAAAGAAAACTGTAATGTAAACAGTGAGTAGACTGTGCTTAATGATGGAGGGTGACAGAGGCAGAGATAGGAGGGGCTGAGCACAGAGGCAGACATTAATAAATGAAGATATTGTTTGAATAGTGCAGAAAAGACATGCTGTGGCTTGAAAAAAGACGGAATTTGGGATATAAAAAGAAAAGAAGTAATAGGCATTAAAGGTTGCATGGCAAGCATATGAGACAGATTTGAATTTGTAAGGGAGAAATGTCTCAGTGTAGGCTTGCTAAAAGTTTTCAAACAGAAAACAATTTATTTAAATGAGAAGTTGATACACACTTAAAATGTACACTTTTGTCTATAACCACATGAGAATATATTTTAAAATATTTTTCATAAGAAGAAAGAACTTTATTTTTTAATTTAAACATTTTTAATTTTTAAAATTTATTTTAAATGTCCTTATGTCCATTCCTGTTTTTTAATTGATGAGTTCCTGGATTATTCTTATAGCATTTCTAACACATTCACTAAAATGATATCATGAAATGTTAGTCAAATCAGTCAGTTTGCAATAACAGCTCACTAAAACATTTAAGAGAAAAATTGTACGTCTGATAACTTGAAAATTCTATAATCTTTTTCAAGATAAAATTTGAAAAACGTATACTTATTTGAAAGTGGTTTCTTTTAAACATGAACTTTATGCCAATTTATTTTTAAAATACTTGCACATTGTTGTGGTGATTTTGTCATTATTTTCTATTGCACATGAATAAGCAACAATATGAAGTAATGCTTCTAGTGCTCCAGATTAACAGACTTTGGGAACATTAGTAACACTTCAGCTCTGTTTGACTTGCACTAATACAAACTTTCAAGTTTGTGTAGATTAATATTGCTTCATGTACTTTTAAAAATATGTTTCTGTTATGTGTTCTTCAATTGACTTCTTATATTGAAGCTTCAATTTCTATTCTGTGCAACAGCTAATTTTTATTTCTTAAAATAAAATAAAATGCCTTCAGTCATCCTGATGAGCATTACTTCAAGTATTTCTCTATGTTATAATTTTTCTTGGTTTAAAGACAGTTATTACTATTAGCTTTTGTCTCGTGTGTTCATTCTATTCTGCTTGTTACTTTTTTGTCGTTGCTCATTTATGTGACTTTATTGATTTTTATTTTCTGTGCTATGTGGTACCTGTACCATCTTTTTTATATTATTACTGGTACCAATGGAAGATAAAATAGTTGGCAGATTTAATGCATACTCTGTGCCTTGGTGGCCAATAAATTTTTGGTGGATTTTACTGAATGCAATAGTTTATTTCAAACCTAACAGCTGAGTGCTTTGAGGTCTAATTCCTAGAAGGTATTTAACTATAACTCCAGAGCTCTAATGTCTTTTAATGTTAATTAGATACTCACTTGGCTATGGAGAGAGAGATTTAGCACACAGTTACTCATTCATCTCGTCTACAAATATTTATTGATCACCTAATATGTGAAAAAGTACTTGCAGAGTGCTAGAGAAGATGTATGGAGATGAATAATGCTTGGTTCTTCATTCCAAGGAGCTTAAGAGTCTAATGAGGAAAGTAGGACATGTTTAGAAAGCACCTCAATAGAAGATGGAAAGTGAGAAATAATCATAAAATGCATACAGATGAAGTATCATGATTCTGTGGAATAAGGAAAGATTGTTTCTAGGAGATCATGGAATGAGTTATTTATATATCCAGGCAATATTTTTGATTTTCTACTATATTTCAGGCAGCATTCTAAGCATGACAAACCATGATGAAAAAGTAGAGTCCCAGCTCTAGAAGGAATTTATAGTCTGTTTGGAAAGACTGAAGATAAATAAATCAATCAATAGTATCATTTCAGAATGTTTGAAGTTGTACGAAGAAACATGAACATTGATAGATAGTGACTGGGTGAGTGTTAAAGGAGGTTGCTGTGATTTGCATGGACAACATAGGCCTCTCGAAGGAGGTGCCGTTTGAGTTAAGAAGTGGAGAATGAAGAGGAGGCATCTACTTGGAGACTGGAGCCAAAAGTGCTCTCTACAGAGCCCATCTAGTGAGAATGAGCTCAGCCAGTTTCATCGCCCAACAAATGGCCAGTGAACACAGAGAACTGTGAAAGGAGATAAGTTTGGAAGGAAGTACGAGCCAAAAATTTACATCAGGTTTAGGCGCTGGATTTTATTCTCATTCAAACAAGTACCCATTGGAAGTTCTCAAACAAGAGAGTCAAGTAATGTTCATGAAACAGTCGGCCACTGAGCTGAGTCAGAAAAAGGCAGACTAAATTAATCCACAGGAAATCAAGAGTTAGGGGAAAGGCCAACCAACCTTGGAAAGAAGGGTAAATATAACAAGAATGTAGACTATGTATTGAATGTTTATGATGTCTTAGCACTATTCCAGTCATTTTGTCTACACTTGCTTCATTCTCACAGCAATAAGGTAGGCGCTATTATTATTTTACATGTGAGAAAACTAAGTCATAGAGAAGTTATTTTGCCCTAAGTCTCACTACTAGTAAGGGCTAAAGCTGGAATTTGAACCTAGTTTAAAATCAAGCTGGAGAGCCTACTTTCAAGCACAGTGCTATGTTATGTCACTTGTCCAGACATATCTAGAACATATCTAGAGCTTTAACAACTTAGTGATCTTCTGTGATTGTTGAACCCATTAAAAAAAGGTGAATGAAAAGAATACTAATGAATGAAGAATACTGTGATGATTTAAGAATACTAATGAATGAGAAGAATACAAATGCATGAAGAGTATACTAATATAATGGGAATGTCTCCATTGGATAGAAGGGAAGGGAAAGCCAGGGAAGAGGCAGAGGTAGGAAGACAACGAGGAGAGAAGGAGTTTTCTAGGCAGGCAGTGCTGTGAACAAATGTTACGCGATTGAAAAGGCTAATGAATCTAATATGTATCTTCCTTCAAGGGTGGTTCTAGCTTGTCCTTGGGGTTTAGAGGGTGTAGGGAAGGTGAGGAAGTACAGATGATTCTTTCAATACAGTTCAGGCTAAAGGAAAGGACAGAGGAAAATAAATACCGTGAGAGAGTGGAGAGAATTTTGTTTTGAGAATAGGCAAACTTTAGCATCATTTCTAACTGAGGATCAAATAAAGAAGAGTTTGAGTTTGTAAGCAAATGAAAAAAAAATAATTTGGCAATATGCTGAAAAAATGTGAGAAGTGGTGGGATGAACTGAGCTAGGAAAAATTTAGTTTGGGAAAGAAAGCAATGTTTTCGTTCCGATAATAGGGGTGCGGGGGAGAGAGAGAAAGAGAGAGAGAGGGAGAGAATGTCCAAGTATTACAAAGCCTCAGTTTACCTGTATTGTCCTTATTCCTCCTAGGTATTAGATGTTCTGTCATAGAAGTGGGACACAGAGCTTTGCCTATTCAACTCTGTCCCCTCTATACAACTGTGCATTGGATAAATAGATAATCCATTCAGTAGTGACTGCTTAGCAAACACACTCAACCTCCTAATGGCACACATAAATCAAAACAGGTTAATTTTCACTTTGATGAATATATTACTATTTTTGATACTGGTCAGAAGCTTAAGTTTATGACCATGTTATTTTCATTTTTAGCAATTTATTTTGGAACTGACAGACTTTTTATATGTTTTCCCTAGTAAATGGTACTTAAATTTACTTGTCAATATTTTTTCAAAGAATGTACAAAAATTGATTTTTTTTCTTTTACTATGTGGTAAGAGAGGGAAAGTCACAAATTATCTGGCATATCTGGCTTGCAGCAACTTCCAACAGTTCGGATGGCTTTATGGTGGTCATAATTAAAACAAAAAAAAGCGCCCCTGATTGTGTTAGAATACACTGGATAAATGTTTGACCATATGCAGTAAATGAGAATAAGTGACCTGAAAAGCAGGCTACTTTATTTTGTGAACTCTATGTAAGATGTCACTAGAGACTTTGAATTTTCTAAGTGTCAAATTTCTGTTCAAGATATTCCCAGAGGATGGAGCGGTTTAAACTTGACTTCACAATGGCAGTGTCTGCCACAGAACTGGCAGATGTCAGAACATGTGACGAGACAGGCCAGGCAGCAATGCAGAAGAGCATCCCTGATAAAGCTCAGGGAGAGAATAGATGATTTGTTTACAGTGGGCAGATTATAAATACATATGCCATGTTAAACAAGGGCACAACTGCTTTCTCTGCCAACTGCATAGTCATTTCAACCGGGGTGAATGAATTATACACTGAAAATCTTTTTTTTTCCCAGTGGTTTTCTTGTAATTGTTGCAAAAACTATCCTTGGGTGTACATTACACATAGGGATATGTTCTTACGTTTCTGATTTGGATTTGTAGTACGTTGTTTATTCTCAGCAGGTACTTTAGTCCATGCTTTATAGACAAGCACAAGATAATTGGCTTACTGGGCATATGTTCATATTCAGCCATCCAGACCGTCCGAGCCAACCGTTTAAGACTCTGCTATCGTCATGAGAAGCTTTCAGAGGAGAAGATCATAGAAATAAACAAATTTAAACTGTAAGACTTGTATATCAGAGGAGGGGCCTATTAAGCCTTAAAAATCAAATCTAAATTGTGTTGTTCATGTGTGTGTACACGTCCAGTCCCCTTATAGTCCAGGCTAGAGGCCAAACTCCAGCTCTGTATTATTTTGTTTGCAAAGTCTCTTCCTCTTTATTTAAAAAATTTAATCAGTTTCAAATATATAAAGATAGAAGATTTCATACATAAAGTTTTCCCTATTATCTCAAAAAATCTGCATGCATGGCAAAATGGACCCATACTTGGGATGGTGACATTTGACTGAAGCTGTCTAGCCTGACACAATCAAACTGTGGCTAGTTACTGAATAGTAAACTACCCTACCTACCTGACCCCTACAAGTGTTTGAGGTGGAGAGCCCCGGCTCATCTTTCTGACATCTAAGAATTGTCTGACTGGTATGGAAAGCCCACTGGCAAGTGAAATACTTGGTCATACACACAAATAGAATTTGAATAAATACATGATTATTAAAGTCAGGTACCCTTACAAAGCTCTTATAGTCACAATCCACTCAGCACAATATTTTATCTTTTCCTCCCCCTTAAAATACTGTTTTTATTCAGTTTATTCTCCCTTATACAGATTTTGATCGAAATATTTGGGTCAATTTCTCTGTGTAGAAAGAGTGGCAAAGAAAGACTAATTTAAGGGAAGAGATTTAGTCTATTAACATATATTAATCAGCATATGACTTCTGCAATGGGATTGCTCATTTTTCTGCCTCTCGGTTTGTATCTATTCCACATAAAGATATGTCAGTTTTCACAGTCAATAGAACACAAGCTGCTATCAGTTAAATGTGTGAGTTTGAAGACTGAACAATCCAATTCCCATCACTGATATTTTAATGAAATAAACTTTGTTTCACCCTTGATTTTCTTTCTTCTTCTTTTTTTTTTTTTAATGAGTTTATTTATTTATTTATTTTTGGCTGCATTGGGTCTTTGTTGCTGCGTGCAGGCTTTCCCTAGTTGCGGTGAGTGCGGGCTACTCTTCGTTGCGGTGCTCGGGCTTCTCACTGCAGTTGCTTCTATTTGTTGCGGAGCATGGGCTCTAGGCGGGCGGGCTTCAGTAGTTGTGGTACGCTGGCTCAGTAGTGTGGCTCACGGGCTGTAGAGTTCAGGCTCAGTAATTGTGGCGCATGGGCTTAGTTGCTCCACGGCATGTGGGATCTTCCCAGACCAGGGCTAGAACCCGTGTTCCCTGCATTGGCAGGTGGATTCTTAACCACTGTGCCGCTAGGGAAGTCCTCACCCTTGATTTTCAATCCAAAATAAGTACATCTTTAAATTTAAGATGAAATACTAATATTATTCTAAATAAAAACCAAAACAAGTCTTATATTTAAATACAAAGTATATATATGGTATACTTTATATATAATAAAATACATGCTATATTTGTTTTTAACATATGCATATTTATAAGTATATATTCATATATATTTAATAAACATATATTTATTTAGATTAGTTTTACCTGTACTGAGAACACAAGTCTTCTTAAGAAAGCAAACCAGATATTCATATTGCTCCTCCTCTCTTTCCATTTTTTCCAAAGAAGTGTGGATTTTATCATTAAGGCAATTGGAAGTCATATTAAAAATTATAAGCAAGTGGATGAAATGGTGATATCTTAAGCATTAAAAAAATCAATCTCAACATTCCCTGGAGTGGCAAAAATTCAGGCAGCAAGCCCAGTTAACAGTTTCTTACAGAAAATATACTGAGGGTCATGAGAAATATCTTCTATTGTATGCTCCTTTTTTTGTACTTTCTGCACCATCAATCTGTGACTAGTCCCTTTGTGTCTTAACACTCTTGCCTTGTACTTTTTTTTTTTTTTTTTTTTTTTTTTGCGGTACGCGGGCCTCTCACTGCTGTGGCCTCTCCCATTGCGGAGCACAGGCTCCGGATGTTCAGGCTCAGTGGCCGTGGCTCACGGGCCCAGCCGCTCCGCGGCATGTGGGATCTTCCCGGACCGGGGCACGAACCCGTGTCCCCTGCATTGGCAGGCGGACTCTCAACCACTGCGCCACCAGGGAAGCCCTTGCCTTGTACTTTTAACATTTAGAAATGAAATGATTGAAATGTGTAAGCCAAAATATTTGTTACAAAGGATTATTGTCATGTAAAATTGTATAAATTCAGTGACTATGCAAACTTTACCAAATCTTATTTGCATTTTTTCCTGCCAGTCCTTCCCAACTTCTTTTGCCCCACTGCAACCTATTTTCGAGGTAAACTGAACTACTTGTGATTTTTAGAATGTGCCTTGGTTTTTGTGTCTCCAGCTCCAGACTTTCTTTTTTTCAGGAAACTTCATGTTCATTGGTAATTGTATTTTTTGACAGTTCTGCTCACTATTTTTATGGATCATCTATCCGTCTGCCATCCATCCATCCATGCAATAAATGATTTGTATTTTATGTTTGTATTTATAATATGTAATAAAATATCACATAGTATTTAACATTTATTTCTTAAATGATACCATTCACCTTAATGAATTTCTTAATATAAAACTATAATTATTCTGGGACTATTTTAATTTTTGAAATTTAAGAAAGCAAACACAAATTAGCCTATGTAAAAATGTTTTCAAAACCTATGCATGAAACTGTTATTGGCCCAAAGTTAGAAAATATATTTTAAAAATGGAAGGACTTTTACTTATATACTGCACAAATTTCATTCAGTGTTTGTAACCTGTAAATTGATTTTCAGTGTACAGGTCAGTACATGATATGCACAGTAAACTAGTATTAAAATATGAGCAATAAAAACTTACTGACTGTGAGGGCTTCCCTGGTGGCGCAGTGGTTGAGAGTCCGCCTGCTGATGCAGGGGACACGGGTTCGTGCCCCGGTCCGGGAGGATCCCACATGCCGCGGAGCGGCTGGGCCGGTGAGCCATGGCTGCTGAGCCTGCGCGTCCGGAGCCTGTGCTCCGCAACGGGAGAGGCCACGACAGGGAGAGGCCCGCGTACCGCAAAAAAAAAAAAAAAACAAAAAAAAAACAAAAAAAAAAACTTACTAACTGTGGTATTAGCTGATACTTCAAATTAAGACTCTCCACAAGTAATAACTTAAGGAGCACTTAAAAAAGTGTAGCAGAGAAGCTGTCTACTAGCACGCAATAACATACTTTAAAGAAAAAAATTCTATGTAACAGTAAGAATACAGAATATTCTAAGAAAATGACTAAGCCCTAGGTTAGCGTCAATATGGAACTGTGAATTAGATCCACCACTGCAGGTTTCGAATGGAAATAATTTCTTGGCTATGAACAGGATATTTGAAAACAATAGGAAGATATCATCTTGGACTATGATTTCTTGCTGAGATTCATTTTCTCCAAATATGTTACTTCATGTGCACTGTTCAGCCTATATGTTCTGTACTTATAAATCTTACGTTCAACATTAGAGATAAAAAGGAATCCATAGAGTTCTTCACCCTTAATAAAAGGCATACATTATCCCCATATAAGAAGAGGCAGTTTTCAGATTTGGGGGTTTGTATGACACATACAAGTATAAGCAATGATAGAGCTTCTCATGAAGTAACTTGATAATTCATCTTTCCATTTTCCTTTGTTATGTACATCTATTTTAAAACTAAGTTTCATCAATTACATCTAGGCAATGAGTTTTAGCCTCTCAGTTTATTTCACTTGAACATAAGATTCTAGAATTAAGAAAGTGAATTCTTTATTTCAGTTTGCATCTACCTTGGGAAGTGATAGTTATGTTTATTTGTAGCTTATTGTTTTTAGTATTCTACTCTGAAAGCAAATTGCAGTCATTCTTCACTTAGGCTCCAACATTCTCTGTAAGGTTAGCAAAGTTCTACCAAATTTCCATAGGTTGGGACTTAAAAAAATAATTTTCTTGAAATAAGAACTATTTCATTTCAAAGGTGATACTCATTATATTATTTAGGCTATACACTAATAACTTAACAATTATAGCAGTTCATTTATGTTGAAAATATTCAAATGTGCCCTCCACCAAAAAAAAAGCTTGCTTTAGGAACATTTCATTCAAATCCAGAAACATTGTCATCATAATAGCTCATATTATTTCATAATATTAAGGCTCTTTGATACTTTATTCAAAATATCGAGATTTATAGTAAAAATTTAGTTAACATATAAACTATTTATATATTTGTGTGCATATTTAGAAACTGATTTATTACCAATTTTGTACCTTATGATTTTAACTTAAGGGAAAACAAGAAGATATATGCTAAAAGAGGTAATTTCCATTTCTTAATGAAAGATAATTATAGCTGTAATTTTTACTACTATGCTAGACAGTGCATCTAAGGTGAAACTCATTAAAATTCCATTAGTGGAATCTTGACTATGTTAGCCCATGTCAGTTAAGTAATTAAGTCTGTGAACTTAAAGTTGTATCCCCACCCTACCTTGTTCCTTTTCTATTGTTTTCTCTCTCCTTGGCTTTCTACTCCTCTGTAAGTCTTCCACTGAAGTAGGGACCAATGTCTGTCTCGCCTCCTCTCTATATGATTACCATCTACTTGTGAAGGGATTCCTGTCCTGACCCTCCTTTTCGTCCAACCTCTTCCACGTGCTACTGCTAAATTAATGGATTAAACATTCACATCAGAATTAAAATTTCTAAGGGCAGTACATGTTACATATGACATTTAAGGCCTATACTCCAAAGTCTGACAAATAACACAGGCAGTGAAGTCTGTCTGAAATAAAGCAAAATAATTTTAGTTGTTATCTTGTTAATGTGGACTGTATAGAAAAAGATAGGAATAATAAAAAAAAAATTGAAATTCAGTTAACTAGTTCATGTAAATTCTTTACCACACTACCTAGGAAATAGAAAACAATCAATTAATAATAGTTATAATAAATATTATAAATATTAAATTTTTTTCACATATTGGCCCAGTTGTAGTTTCTCAGTATTATATTTTTTATGTTAAATGTGGATATTTTTTCTTCTTTATTCTTTCACTATTGACATTACCCTTTAAAAATGCTTGAAGGGATTTTTTTAAATTAATTTATTTAATTTTTTAACATCTTTATTAGAGTATACCTGCTTTGCAGTGTTGTGTTAGTTTCTGCTGTAAAACAAAGTGAATCAGGTATATGAATACATATATCCCCATATCACCCCCGTCTTGCGTCTCCCTCCCACCCTCCCTATCCCACCCCTCTAGGTGGTCACAAAGCACTGAGCTGATCTCCCTGTGCTATGCGGCTGCTTTCCACTAGCTATCTATTTTACATATGGTAGTGTACATATGTCAGTGCTACTCTCTCACTTCGCCCCAGCTTACCCTTACCCCTCCCCGTGTCCTCAAGTCCATTCTCTACATGTGCATCTTTATTCCTGTCCTGCCCCTAGGTTCCTCAGAGCCATGTTTGTTTTTAGATTCCATATATACGTGTTAGCATATGGTATTTATTTTTCTCTTTCTGACTTACTTCACTCTGTATGACAGACTCTAGTTCCATCCACCTCACTACAAATAGTTCAATTTCATTTCTTTTTACGGCTGAGTAATATTCCATTATATATATGTACCACATCTTCTTTATCAATTCATCTGTTGATGGTCACTTAGGTTGCTTCCATGTCCTGGCTATTGTAAATAGAGCTGCAATGAACATTGTGGTACATGACTCTTTTTGAATTATGGTTTTCTCGGGGAATATCCTCCCCCCTCCCCGTGTCCTCAAGTCCATTCTCTACATCTGCATCTTTAACTCTTCCAAAATACAGCAAAGGGAGGAACACTCCCAAACTCATTCTATGAGGTCACCATCACCGTGATACCGAAACCAGACAAAGATATCACAAAGAAAGAAAACTACAGGCCAATATCACTGATGAACATAGATGCGAAAATCCTCAACAAACTACTAGCAAACAGAATCCAACAGCACATTTAAAAGGATCATACACCATGATCAAGTGGGGTGTATCCCAGGAATGCCAGGATTCTTCAATATATGCAAATCAATCAATGTGATACACCATATTAACAAATTGAAGGAGAAAAACCATATGATCATCTCAACAGATGCAGAAAAAGCTTTCGACAAAATTCAACACCCATTTATGATAAAAGCCCTCCAGAAAGTAGGCATAGAGGGAACTTACCTCAACATAATAAAGGCTATATACGACAAACCCACAGCCAACATCATTCTCAATGGTGAAAAACTGAAACCATTTCTACTAAGATCAGGAAGAAGACAAGGTTGCCCACTCTCACCACTATTATTCAACATAGCTTTGGAATATTTTTTCTTTGTACTTAATTTTTGATAGTTTGATTAATATGTGTATTGGTGTGTTTCTCCTTGGATTTATCCTGTATGGGACTCTCTGTGCTTCCTGGACTTGAGTGACCATTTCCTTACCCATTTTAGGGAAGTTTTCAACTCTAATCTATTCAAATATTTTCTCAGACACTTTGTTTTTCTCTTCTTCTTTTGGGAACCGTATAGTTCGAATGTTGCTGCATTTAATATTGTCCCAGAGGTCTCTGAGACTGTCCTCAATTCTTTTCATTCTTTTTTTTTTATTCTGCTCTGTGGTACTTATTTCCACTCTTTTATCTTCCAGGTCACTTATCTGTTCTTCTGCCTCAGTTATTCTGCTATTGATTCCTTTTCGAGTATTTTAAATTTCATTTATTGTGTTGTTCATCATTGTGTGTTTGCTCTTTATTTTAGGTCCTTGTTAAACGTTTCTTCTATTTTCTCCATTCTATTTCCAAGAGTTTGAATCATCTTTACTATCATTTCTCTGAATTCTTTTTCAGGTAGACTGCCTATTTCCTCTTCATTTGTTTGGTCTGGTGGATTTTTACCTTGCTTCTTCATCTGCTGCATATTTCTCTGTCTTCTCATTTTGTTTAACTTACTTTGTTTGGGGCCTCCTTTTCACAGCCTTCATGTTCGTAGTTGCTGTTGTTTTTGGTGTCTGCACCCAGTGTGTGAGGTTGGCTCAGTGGCTTACATAGACTTCCTGGTGGAGGGGACTGGTGCCTGTGTTCTCGTGGGTGGAGCTGGATCTTGTCTTTCTGGTGGGCAGGGCCACATTGGTGGTGTGTTTTGTGGTGTCTGTGAACTTACTATGATTTGGGGCAGCCTGTCTGCTAATGGGTGGGGTTGTGTTCCTGTCTTGTTAGTTGTTTGGCATAGGGCGTCCAGCACTGGAGCTTGCTGGCTGTTGGGTGGAGCTGGGTCTTAGCGTTGAGATGGAGATGCTGGGAGAGCTCTTGCCAATTGATATTACATGGGGTTGGGAGGTCCCTAGGGGTCCAGTGTCCTGAACTCGGCTCTCCCGCCTCGGAGGCTCAGGCCTGACACCAGGCCGGAGCACCGAGACCCTGTCAGCCACAGGGCCAGGTACATGGGGATTTTCTTGCCTTTTGGGAAGTCTGAGGTGTTCTGTGTACGCTCAGTAGGTGTTCCGTAGGAGTTGTTCCACATGCAGATGTAGTTTTGAGGAGGAAGGTGATCTCTACATCTTACTCCTCCGCCATCTTGAAGGTCCCCCCCAGGCCAAGTGATTTCTTCGTATCTGCTTCATCTGGCGTCCAGGAGCCAAGGAGCTCGGTGCAGCTGCCTTACCGTTTCTCCAGCGGCGCGCCAACAGCAACTGCCTGTGACAGCCCAGCCGGGGCCTCGAGGCTGCCTGGCCTGTGGGCGGATGGGCGCCGGGAAAGGGGCGGGGTGTGGCGAAAGACCGAAAGACCCGCATCCACACTCTTACATGCACAAACACACACTCCAGGTCCAGCTGCTAGGTAGTGGCTGGCAGGAGCCCCGGCCACCCTTCCAAATCTTTCTAGACTAGAGGTTTCTGTCCCCTTCTGCTGCCGCTTCTGGAAAACGCTATACAACGAAAGGGAGAGAAAAGCAAAGAGGGGTGGGGAGGGGAAGATCGACGAGGCGTGTTCCTTTTCTCCTCCACACCCCAGCTCCAAAAATGTACAACCCTGAGCTCTTCCTTTTCCCTCTGTCTGCTCCCAGCTTCCCTCTGAACCTTTTCTCTTTCTCCTCTCCTTTTGGTGGCTGCGAGCTGGGAGAACCCGTCATGGTTGTGAGGTGTGTGTAATGTGTGTGTGTGTATGTGTGTGGGGGGGTGGAGGTTGGGGGAGACTACCGACCTTGGCGAAAGCACCTCTCACCTCCCCCAACCTGGATCGGGTGCCTCACATACTGTATTTATTTATTTTTAATAGATCTTTATTGGAGTATAATTGCTTCACAGTACTGTGTTAGTTTCTCTGTTGCACAACAAAGTGAATCAGCCATATGCATACATATATCCCCATATCCCCTCCCTCGTATCCCACCTCTCTAGGTGAAACTGACTATACTACCCAAAGCAATCTACAGATTCAATGCAGTCTCATTATTATTGATGTAGCAAATGTTTTCCAATGATTAAGCAGGATGCATATGTCTGGCCATTGATTTCAATTCACAACAGTTTCCAATCCCAGTTGATAAGTAATAGCTGCCTATTCTATATTGTTGAAAGTGATTTTGAGACTAAACTGGATGTGAGTATGTTATGTGTAGTTTAGTAATGTCTGTAGTGCACAAAGTCAGTATGCGTTCCACATATATGATATATCTATAGGAAAGATATTTATTTAAAATGGAAAAACTCATACATTTCTCTGGTTTGAAACAAATTTTTGATATATCTATTATCCTTCCAATTGAAAACTTCATAACATTTTGCTTCATAGTTTTGTTACTTTCTATTTTAACAGTTAGAGCATTTTTTTGTAAGAGGAAGAATAATAAAAATAGTGAAGAAAAACGCTTCCTTGAAAATAAACAAAAATTATAATGCTACAACTCTGTAGTTCTCTTAGGAAGATTGTAGATTTCAAGTTTATTTAAGCACTGTAAATAAATAAGTTGAAATATATATCTGAGCACTTGTACTCAGGGCTAATGTTATTAGATATTTTCTTCACAACAATATTAATTTTTCCTAGATGGCAATGGACTTACTTAATAAGATTTTCCTTTTCTGTATATATTTATGCCTAATTATCAAGAATACCCTTGGCATTAATATTGCAAATCTTAATTACAAGTTAGAAAATTGATGTACCCTTTTGGCTACATTATTGCAATTGCTTTGTATGAAGTAGGATTATTTGGATAATAATCTCTTGGGTATACTGAGTTTTGCTTTAAGTGTTTTCAGTTTTTTCTACAGCTCTGCACTGTGGCTTAGAACTTAGTTTTTGTTCATGAACAGTGAATAGTGAACTTGGAAAAGTCATAAATTATACAGTACAGATACCTGTGTAAATTATTTTATTTTAAAGCAGATAGAACAGATATTAATAACTTGATTAAAAATCCTGTTAAATTGGTATACGTGTTGCTTCTTTACATCTTTATTTTTTAAAAATGGATATCATGACTAAATATATGTTGAACTGATTTCAAGACATCTGATAAAATGTTAGCTTTCTTTGTACATTTTACTACAGAAGTATTTCTTACCACTTCAAAGCTTGAGTAGCTTCTAGAAAACTATTAAATGAAGCAACAATTGCCAGTTTCCTCTCATCATGAAACAATAAAGAGCAATAGACATTGTATGTCTTATAGAAGGTAGGTATGCTTGAAGTACTGTAACAATGGATAAAAATGTACAATAACTGGGTACAAGTTAAATCTGTGAAGTTCTGTTTTTGATATAGGTTGAGATAAAAATCATCTCAAATGAACTAAATTTTGATGACCTTCACACAAAGTTGTCTAGCTTGAAGAAGGGAGTAGCTTAGTGTAATCACTACACTGCTACCCAAGTCTTGCTAAATTATTGGGAAGAATTATGCTTTAAGGCTGAATTCAGTTTAGTATAGAAAAAGGGATTGCCTTAAATGTACATTTTGAGGTACATAAATTTGGACATGAAGTTGTAGGCGCTCTTAGGATGCTCCCCTTGAGCTGACAGCTTAAATAGAGGCCTGTCAAGTGTCAAACAGGTGACAGTTATTGTTCTATACTAACAGTAAAATGCCATGTTTCCTAGACCTCATGTCTTACAGTGTATCAAAATCACCAGGGGAGCTTGTTAAAAATACAGATGTTCAGGCTCCATCCCAGCCCTATTAAATAAGAATCTCCAGGTACAAAACCCAAGGACCTTTTATGTTTTAAGTAGCCCAAGTGGTTTTGAAGTTGTATCAGAACTCCTGAAACAACTTCCTCATTGAAGTAATGAAGTATCTCTACATTAGAAATAGAGTCATACTTAGGATGAATTTGGAAAAAAAAAAAGATATATTTTTATAAATGAAGTTCCAGTATAGAATATTTGAAAATTATGGAGTATATGATACCAAAATAATAGCAGGGGCAGTTTGCAGAGGAGGGGTGAGGGTTAAATAATCATTGTGACGAACGTCATTAGATTTTTGAAACTTTCGTAGCATCTTTGTTATTATGAGCTTTGACCTACTCCTATTTGATTTTCTATGTTTATTAGAAATAAAACTCTCCTTATCTTGAGACTATGGAAGGTTGGAGAGGAAGGGACACTGTAATTGGCTTAGTAAGAAAGTAACATGGGGGAGAAATGTCCCTGAAATCATATGGCCTGCAAAGAGAAATGGCGTGAAGCTGGGTGAACCAGCTCTGGATGGAGGAGCATATCTGAGTCTTTAAGACTCATGTCAGTTACTCAGCATCAACCTTATTTTGTTGCTTTGTTCACCTAGTAATATGTCAGGTTTTACTTGTACTTATACAGCAGGAAAGTGTGAAATTGTGAGGATATGCTTGGATTTGCCAACAGGGATACAGGTAGATAAGTGATGTATAGGAGAAGAAAAATAGGGAATAAAAGCTATTTTAGTTTAGAAGTTTGACCTAAATTAGTAATCTTTTTTTTTTTCATTTTTTAAAATTTTGTTTATCGTAATTGTTTACCAATGGGGAGACTCAGTTTATTTACACCAGCAGCCATGGGACAAGGGGAATACACAGTTAGTGAGCAACTTGTATAGGATGGACTACTTTTATGCAAAAATAAGACTCTCCAACACAAAGGACAATGGTGAGCTTCACTACACTTCCCCAATGATCCCAGCATGCGCTAATGCCAGGCAATGGCCCCTGGGCATGTGGTGGTGGGAACTAATGTATGGAAGAAAAAAAACACAAACCACAGAAATTTGTAAAGAACCCCTTCCCCTGCATACACATGCACACTCAGATACATAATCAATTACAATATTATACTGTTGCATGCAAAATTATTTCAAGGTATGCCACTAATATCTGAAAGTATATAGTCTAGTTGAAAAGGCAAAATTTATACATAAAACAATAATACATTTTACAAAGCCATATTTAATTACATGGTTATATTTGAAATGCAGGTAAAACTGGAGGAATTCAAAGGTGAAATAAATCAATGAACATGGCAGTCATTGCCAGGAGTCTCATTGTATTTAAAGAAGTAAAATGTGAGTAGGCAGAGGGATAGAGAGAAGGTATTCAGATGAGAAAAACCATATGCACAAAGTGATGGAAGTGAGACTAGTCCAAGTGTTACCCAGTCCAAGCTGGTACTGCTCACTGCAGGACAGGCCAATAAATTGAGAGATGAGTTGTTGGGACAAGGAATAGTGACTTTATTCAGAAAGCCTGCAGACCAAGAAGATGGTGGACTGGTGTCCCAAAGAACCATCTTGCCCAGGTTTGGATGCTAGTTTCTTTTATAGAACAAAGAGGAGGAGGTGAGGAGATAAAGCAAAAAAGGTGATAAGTTGTTGTAAATATTTCCTGATTCTGGCCAGACTCCAGAGGAGATGTGTTAATTTATTTTTTCCTGCAGCCATTCACAGGTGGGCCTGGTCAGGATGTTTCCTGTGAACGAAACAAAGTTATTTTAGTTTAACTTTCAGACATGGGAGGCAGGGTTCCTTCCTGGAGATGGGCCATATGTATACTTTAAGCTCTAGGCAATATCCCTTTAGTGATTAACTTGTAGCAAGAGCAGTAGATTACAAAAGTTAAAGTTAAAAAAATAAAACACAAAACAGATCCGATATGGAGTCAGATTTGTTCTTCCCTATTACACAAGTTTGTTGTGGGCTGACTAGAGGTGATATTGCAAGTGTAAGTGGGACCATTTTAGGTGGTAAAGTCAAGTTACACAAGATGAGGCACTAAAGTTATTTATGATATAAGACGAAAATCTCTTATCATCAAAATTGGCCTTAAAATCAATTAAATGACCCACAAAGGACACTTTGCATGGTTTTTAACATACAACTCTGTAAGAGTGTTTTCTTTATATAAATACATAGTCTATGCAATAATATCCAGTCATATTGGGGGCATAGGCAAAATATAATGTTATAACATTTAAAGTATACAGAGATAAGTGAAAAAAATTAAAGAGTCAAAAGTTCTTACAATTGAATTTGTATTTGTTAAAGATACAAAGCTTCAACCTGTCTTGAGCAGTAAAGAAAGAAAGAAAGGAAATTAGTGTAAGTGTTTATTATGTGCCAGATGCCTTGTTAGTCTCTCTATAAGTGGATCACCCATTCTTCATAATAGCACCTTGGAAAGAACCCTTTGAGGGAAAAGTCATTATCACTATTTTATACATATGACTACAAAGATTAAGTGCTTTGCCTAATTGCTGAATCTGGAGTTGAAACTAAGGTTTCTAGGAATCCAAAAGCCTTGCTGTGGTGTGACACCACATTCCTTTTCTAGTACCAAGAAGAGCTTTCAACATATTATTAAATGAAAGACACCAGAGATTTCTGAACAAAGTAATGACATAATGACAACACATTTTAAAATGTTATCAGTAAAATAGATCAGGGTGGAGAAGAAATGCAAAAAGCCATGTATGAAGTGATAAAATCCCATCTTGTGATAATAACATTAAGTATTCGGAAGTATATGGCTTTTCCCAGGAATAACTGATAGACTGTCAAGTGAATCAGCTCATAACCCCTAACTCTAAATCTCTCCACTCATAAAAATTTTGTTGTAAAACAGTTGCCTAAAGAGCACATATTGGTGAAATGAAAGAAACAGTTTAGAAAAACCAGGCTCATACTATTATAACATCATATAGTAAACAAGGTTTGACTTTGACAGAAAAACAATCCAGCTTTCTGACCTTGCTCTATTTATCCACCAGCTTATTTATTTCAGTATTTTTAATTAATAGTAGAAGAGACTCAAGTTGTCTATTGATAATACAATTTTAAATTATTATTGTGCAGAGATTTGTACACACGGCATCATCGGATCACAACCAATGGTAGCAAAACTTGAGAAAGAATGAATCTTCTTGAAAACTAATTTTATTCCATAACTTCAAGTGTGTGGGAAATGGACAAATGGATATAAGGACTAGTGTAGCCACTTTTTCTATATAAAGAATTGTCAACCTTTAAAATAAAAAGGTAAGTGGTTTAGCCAGCAAAGTCAAGTTTATCTGGGAATAACAGAGGAATTGAAATTCAGGACATGCAAACTGTGGTGAACCATAAGCAAGTCTGGAGAACAAAGGAGAGGAGTGTTCTTTAATAGAGAGAGGAGAAAGTTGGGAGGAGCTCTTTGAAAGAAAGTTCCTGGGAGGAGAGTGAGAGTTCTGAATTTTCGTGTTTCCTCATTGGCTGAATTGCAGTGGTTTCTTATTGGCCGGGTTGTTGCTGGGCGAAGAGAAAATCTTTCTTCCTTCTGTGGTATGTAAAATGAGTTGCCAGGAGTGGTACATGCCTGAAAGCTCCCCCTTTAGGGCTTTCTGACTCCATTTTGGTTTGTTTTTTGTTTTTTTGTTTGTTTGTTTTATTTTTGGCTGCACCACGCGGCATGCAGGATCTTAGTTCCCGGAGCAGGGACTGAACCCATGCGCCCTGCAGTGGAAGCACAGAGTCTTAACCACTGGACCACCAGGGAGGTTCTTTCTGACTCCATTTTGAATGAGGTTTTCCTTTATTCATTTTCACAGGATATACTTAATTTCTAAGTACTTAATAAAAGCCCAAGAACTTGAAAATAAACTTTCGTTAATGTGCTGCTGCTTAGCTGGCACCCGTAGTACCTTAATAGTTAACAAGAAATTTCTACTTGAAACACACACCAAAATCTTTAAAATTAAATATAAAATTGTATTGAAGCACTATCCCAGGGTCTCTAGACACTTATTGAACTGGAGAAATCAGGCTAAGTCTCAATAACTGTTTTCATTCCTGCCACTGAGATAGTGAAATTAATATTTGTAGATTCTCTCCTTCCTCAGTGGTGAGACATATGAAAGTGCCCCATCCAAAACAGGTAAACCATCTAGAGTGCAAAACGATCTTTGGATGGGACAGAATATGCAAGTCCTAAGTATGGTTATCACCTTAGCTAATTGCAGAGCATTAAAATGTATGAGTTTGGCAAAAATTATATAGTTAGTGTGGACACTGAAATACAATTACTTCAAAGAAATCTACAGTATAGAGAAATTTCTTTAAAACAGGCTTTTTTCTTTTTTTTTTTTTTTGCGGTACTTGGGCCTCTCACTGTTGTGGCCTCTCCCGCTGCGGAGCACAGGCTCCAGAAGCGCAGGCTCAGTGGCCATGGCTCACCGGCCCAGCCGCTCCGCAGCACGTGGGATCCTCCTGGACCGGGACACGAACCCGTGTCCCCTGCATCGGCAGGCGGACTCCCAACCACTGCGCCACCGGGGAAGCCCGCTTTTTTCTTTTTTGCTTAAAAAGTCTGTGATTATTTTCAAAACTCGGAGAAAACAAACTATTAAGTATCATAGCAAGATATTGAAATGGTTCATCATTACAAATTTGAGGTGTTGTTTTAAAAACAATGAAAATCTTGGTGTGCAGTAAAAATATAACCTATTTATAAACCATATCCATTAAATATTCACTATTTGTGATATCAAGTTTATTAGACTTACTTGTATTTACCATAATTGGAGCTGCAGTCCTATCAATTTCCAAAATAACTTAGAAATTCAGTGTTCTCTCTCTGATTCCCAGATATGAATCATACAAAACAGGTCTACCAGAAGTTTCCAATCCTTGACTACCAGTTTTATCCTCTGTTCAAGGATTATTCATTGTGAAGGTAGACATACACATGGGAAACATTAGTCATACACACTAATATCTCTGGCTCTCCTGCTG
Source organism: Grampus griseus (assembly GCF_964374135.1). Taxonomy (NCBI): domain Eukaryota; kingdom Metazoa; phylum Chordata; class Mammalia; order Artiodactyla; family Delphinidae; genus Grampus; species Grampus griseus. The sequence goes on along the minus strand of NC_138998.1, from coordinate 114,013,680 downwards.
GACACATGAGAGATTACACTTCCTCACTTTCTTGAGTTTTGGCATGACCGTGAGATTTGCGCTGGTCAGTGAAATGTGAGCAGATATATTTATGTGCTGCTCCCCTCCACTACTGCAGTGGTCCTGGTACGCATGTTCTTATAAAGTGCAAAACTCAGTTATCACCAACAACTCGTGTGTTCTTCAGGACCCATAGCCAGCTTTGCAGAAGCAACAAATAAACCTTGATATTTTAAATCTTTCAAGGCACTGAGTGTGGAGAGTGTTGGTTATTGCAGTTAGCTTGAATGACATGCTACATGACCTCTGGTGACCATTCTAGTTGAAGATGCTAGACCTTGAGCACCTTGAAAGTGAGTAAAGTCTATGTTAAAATCATCTTCCTGGGCTTCCCTGGTGGCACAGTGGTTGAGAGTCCGCCTGCCGATGCAGGGGACACGGGTTCGTGCCCCAGTCCGAGAGGATCCCACATGCCGCAGACCAGCTGGGCCCGTGAGCCATGGCCGCTGAGCCTGCGCGTCCGGAGCCTGTGCTCCACAGCGGGAGAGGCCGTAGCAGTGAGGGGCCCGCGTACCGCAAAACAACAACAACAACAACAAAACAACAAAAAAAACCAAAAATCATCTTCTTAACCTCAATACCTAGCATATGCTTGCAGTGTAGAAGGTTATTGGTGAATGAAATAAATGATCAATTGTAACATATGATATGGATGGATAGCCTCTTGAAAGGCATTTTTAAAAAGCAATGAAAGTAATACAAGACTAAGTAAGGATAAGCAATTAACAAGAATAAGAGCTGAAATATGTGGCTGTCTTACAAGTATCAGGTGCTGTCCCACATGCCTCCCATACGTTACTACATTTAACCCTCACAATAAATTTTTGACATAAATATCAACATTATCTATACTTGGCATATGAGGAAATAAAATCAAACTTTTACCCTGGAACTATAAGAATAAAAAATATCATAAAACTGTTCAACACCATTGAGAATCTAAATAGAAAGAAAAGAAAATTGCCACATCCTAGTGCATTAGAAGAAGCTGGTACAGAATCTTTTAAATGTTCTCATTTATACAACTTTAATAAAAATAAGTGACATAGCTGTACCCTGAAATATAAGGAAAATTTTTCTGAAGTATTTATATGCATTCCTTGAAGGCAGCACCACAATTTGATCACTATGTGGGGGAACTTCTGAGTTTTGAGGTTAACAATAAGATTCTCATGCTTGAGCAAAAAAACCTCAGTGCCCCTGAAAGGTGAAGAATACGGAGCTAAATGGACTTCGCCTTTTGACCTGGAATAACTCTTCTTACGTGCCCAGAATAATTTTATTTCTTTTTACTTGTGATTTTTCTTATTTATCCAGGCTTGCCTAGACTTGTCAAGTGCATATTTATTTAAATCCTGACCTGGTCTTGGTTTTAATTACTTCTTCAGTTAACGGTGTTGAATGACAGTTATCAGTCTCATGTCCCCAGTGTTAAATGCTGGGTTTCCCTATGTTGATCTACACTCTTTTTTTTTTTTTTTATCTACACTCTTAACTTGGCAGTTGAGTAGAAGATGATGCGTGAAGCCATTTCTGTAATTGTGCATTCAGGTATGGCAGCTCTCTTTCCTTCCTGTTAAAAACACATATTTTCTTTTACTTACATCCTTTTTAGGTCAGTGTATTAGTATCATATCACTAATGTAACAAATTACCGTACACTTAGAGGCTTAAACAACACAAACTTATTATCTTATAGTTCTGTAAGTCACGAGTCTGGTGCAGGTCTCATCCAGCTAAGATCAGGTTGTCTGCAGGCTGCATTCCTTTTTGAAGGCTCTAGAGAAAAATCCATTTTCTGCTTATACAGATTTTTGGCACATTTCAATTCCTTAAGGTTATAGGGTCAAGATCTCTTTATTAGTCAGGCAAATAGAAACAATAGGAAATAGAAGATACATAGATAGATAGATAGATAGCTAGATAGATAGATAGATAGATAGATGATAGATAGTTAATTATGAGAGATTGGCTCCTGTGATTATGGAACTGAAAAGTGCTATGATCTGCTGCCTGCAAGCTGGAGGCCCAAGAAAGCCCAAACCCAAAGCCTTGAGAATTAGGGAAGCCAATAGCGTGAGTCCTGGTCTCAATCAGAGTGCCCAGGAATCAGAAGCTCCAATGTCTGATGGCTGGTGTCTGAGGACAAGAGAAGATGGATGTCCCAGCTCAAGCATAGAGAGGAAATCTGTCATTTCTCTGCCTTTTTTGTTCTATTCATGCTCTCAAAGGGTTAGATGGTGCCTACCTATGTTGGTGAGCTCTATTTTCTTGACTCAGTCTACAGATTCAAATTCTAATCTCTTCCAGAAACATCCACACAGACACACCCAGGAAAAAAGTTTTACCAGTGATTTGAGCATCCCTTACCCAGTCACATTGACATGTAAAATTAATCATCCCAGTGTTCGGTTTAGAGCTGCTGATAAACTGGGAGTCATTAGCTGCTTTTAGAGGGCCCACAATTCTGGTCACCTCCCTGCATCTTCAAAATCAGACATCAAGTCCTCCTCCATTTGCAATTCTCTGACCCATGTTTCTTCCATCCTCTGCCACTTTTAAGTCTAGTATTAGACTGAGCCCGCCAACGTAATCCATCTGTGATCACATCTGCAAAGTCTCTCTTGCCATGTACAAGAACACATTTATAGGTTGTGGGATTTGGTTGTGGATGTCTTTGTTAGGCCATTATTCTGCCTATAAGAGCCAATGAGAATTTATTTCTTAGAAGTGTTTAGACTTAATAGGTTACATCGGATTGAAGAGTTATCTTAAGAGATTATTCAGGAATGTTTCCAGATAGTGCTTTTTTTTACCATTTATTATGTTGCCAATGAAAAATTTCTTTCCATTTTTTCCTGTACAAGAGGAAATTAGATGATAACAGGGTGTCTCTTTAATTTTTAATTCAACAGAATCAATATATTTATAGATATTTGTAGTACTTGAAATTGAAAAATCATTCTCTACATTATCATTAAATAATCTATTTTAAAATATTGTTGACAAGGAGAAGCATTCATCTTTCTTTTCTTCCAGATTATGAATAAGAGACAGAGTTCTCAGAGCAGTTGCTGCTTTCAGGAGAACTTCAGAACTACTGCACTGACCCAGACTAAGTTCTCCAAAAAGCTATTCCCGAATGACATGCCCAGAGACCTCTACATCTCCCTCAACTACAATTTATACTCCACTGCATAGGGACTTAGCTCAGGCTACCACTTCAAGATGTGATTCAAAGACCATGATCATCAGAACCACCTGCAGAGTTAGTTAAACAATACACACATTTCTGGCCCAGAGTTTTTGTTGCATGATAGTTGTATTAGAGAGGAGATTGCAGGTGTCAGGTGATTGCAATGTACACTAATGTTTGAGAGCCATTACTTTCATCTTTTCACCTAAATATTTGCTCTGAATATTAAATAATGCCAATATTTTGCTCTGTGGGAATGTATATGCTATGTCATATTATTAAGCATTTCCTTAGAACTTTAGTGTTACTCTTATTAAATAATGTGTTACTCCAAATGAGTGATTTATAAGAGGTGATCTAAATATGAGAAAATTTTAGATGGCAGGATCTCTGACTAGGAGTTAAGAGATCTGGGTTTAAATCCTGACTCTGCTACTCCCTAGCTCAGGGGTCCCCCAACCCCTGGGCCGCGGACGGGTACCGGAACCGGCCCGCACAACAGGAGATGAGTGGCGGGCGAGTGAATGAAGCTTCATCTGCCGCTCCCCATGGCTCCCCATCACTCGCATTACTTCCTAAAACATCCCCCCAACCCCCTCCCCCATCCATGGAAAAATTGTCTTCCACGAAATCGGTCCGTGGTACCAAAAAGGTTGGGGACCGCTGCCCTAGATTATAACCCTAGACAGTTTATTTTTACCTCTGTTGGCTTCAGGGAAAGAAGTTTTAAACAATGTGGTCTTCATCTCTTGTTTATACATCGTGCTACACAAGAGGCAGAGAATGAAGCACCTTCCATAAAGACCATATCAATTGGCTGGGAAAATCATATTCATATCAAGCAATTGGTTATGCAAGAAGTGACAGCATGGGATCAAAGTTATGTTTAGTATATATTATATAGTTTTAGTGTGACTGGAGTTTAAAGAAGGGAGAGATCATTGAGAATTTAGTGAATTGTGTTAGATATAGGGAAGTAAGCCTTGAGCTAAGCCTTGGAAGATGTGTAGAGTTTAGCTAATTGAGAGGAAAGCAGTTAACGTGGAAGAATTACACAAAGCATAAGAAAATCATACGAAAAACCATAGGCAGGAGAGTATCATCATATGCTCTTAATATAGTAATGTCACTGACCTAAGCTGAAATGATTGCTAGTTAGGAAGTTTGAGAGCTTAGGTGAACCGTGTACCACGCTATCTCGCAAACTGAGATGCCTAGGTTGAATCAGTTTGGTTATTTTATTTATAGTTGCAGAAGTAACATAAAGCTAGAGTCTTAGGCATGCTTCCTTTTTACCATTCAGAAGAGACAAAAAGTCAGAGATGGTGGAAGTTGTATTGATACTCACAGGCATAAAAATCAGACTTATGGTTACCAAAGGGGAAAGGGAGAGGGAGGAGGGGGAGAGGGGGTTTGGGATTAACAGAAAGACACTACCACACAACTGTATATAAAGTAGATAAACAACAAGGACCCACTGTATAACACAGGGAACTAAATTCAATATCTCATAATAACCTATAATGGAAAAGAATCTGAATCACTTTGCTGTACACCTGAAGCTAACACAACATTGTAAATCAACAATACTTCAATTTTTTAAAAAAGGGAGTGTTATAGAAATGCAGGCATAATGAGTAGGGAGAGTGACTATCCCAGTACTTAATGGTAGAATAAATTGAAGAAATGAGGTGAAGAAAAGAATTAAAGATGGCTCTAAGGCTCCTAATATAGAAAACTGAGAAAATTGGAAAAATTAAAAGACAATCCAGAATTTGAAATGTTTAGTTTTGAACATGCTGAATATAATATGATAATGGGATATAAAACATAAATATTCTGTCATTGGCATAGAATTAAAAATGACAACACTTGGAACCCTTCCTGGAGCTTTCACTTTGACAGGAATGGAGGAGGTGGTAATCAACTGCTGATAATGACAAGAGTTAAGAGAAATATAAAAGGAATGAAAGGGACAAGGTACTTTAGGTAGAGCGATTGAGGAAGGCCTTTTTGAGGAGGTGACAACTGGGCATAGATTAGAATAGTGATAAGGAGTGAGCTTTGAAAATATTCCAGGCAGATGTTACTTAGCACTTAAAGGTTCTGATATGAGAGCAAGGTTGCTCATTCCAGGAAGAGCAAAGTCAATGTGGATGGAGGGTAGCAGGTATGTGGTTAGATATGAAGTTGGAGAGAAAGGCTGGGGCCAACAAATGTTTATTGTATGATTTAGTGCATGATTCATCTCAGATACATAAGATTTTGGAATGCATGAAGAACTGGAATGTTGTTTAGTTAAGTTCCTTTATTTGGCAAATGAGGATTCGGAAGCTTATATATCTAAGGAATATGCAAAAATTTACACTATAACGTTGACTAAATTTCAAAGTGCTAGTAATCAGTCTATTGTTCTTTCTTCTACTTAGCAATGTCTTCGAACCTGTGTTACTTCTTTGCTCAAAAACAGCATCTAGGTATCTGTAATGATCATTACGTTATTATGGCATCTAGGTATCTGTAAAGGTCATTAAAAACTGCATTTGTGAAGGTTTAGAAAACATGAGGTTTTTTTGGCTCTCATCCCTGTGTTCATCTTTTTCTATTTGCTTTTCTTTTCCCTACGCTCTTTTAATGACAAAAGCAACCTTGAAAAGGAAAGAACTCACAAGGGTAGCCTATGGGAAAGGAGATTGGGGGGTCCGGGAAATCACTTTCCATTGCTTTGCCAGGTGGTGCATATGGGCAAATTGTATCTGGAAACTAATCATGCCTTTTGAAAATGATTTGCTGGCGTATTTCTGTAATGCATTGTAGGTTCTTGGCATTCTTTGTGTGATTATTATATCTTGTGTTTTCCCCTTAGTTATTTGTGTTTTCTTCATATTATATGCCTTTAAAAATGGGTATGACTGAATAGATCCCAGTATCTGTTAATAAATATTTCTGACATTGGAAAAATTACGCAGACCAGTAGACATATTTCTTTATTGTATATTTTCATAATTTTATTAATGATTTTATTCATATTTCCCTGAGTATTTAGAATCAGATTGCTTATTCAGAACATCTCCAGGTCATAGCATTATTTTTTCATTTTTTCCACTTAGTACAACATAAAAAAGTAAAGATTTAGTGACTTGATAGAATAAACCATTTTAATAAGCAAGTAAGTTTTTCTGGACATTCTTAATGAAGCAAGTTCTGGAAAATTTTTATGCTACAGGAACTCTCTTTTCGATGATAACTAGTTTTCGGATAAGACAGTTTTTTCCAAACTCAATCTGTACCAATAATTGAAAATATAGATGAGAATGGGGACTTCCTGTGTTATTTGTAGTAACAAGTATGGATAGTCCTAATTCTCTTTTTTTAATTAATTTTTATTGGCGTATAGTTGATTTACAATGTTGCGTTAGTTTCTGCTGTACAGCAAAGTGAATCAGTTATACATATACATATGTCCACTGTTTTTTAGATTGTTTCCATGTAGGTCATTACAGAGTAGTGAGTAGAGTTCCCTGTGCTATACTGTAGGTTCTTATTTGTTATCTATTTTACATATAGTACTGTGTATATGTCAATCCCAATCTCCCAATTTATCCCTCCTCTCCCCATCCCCATGGTAACTATAGGTTTGTTTTCTACATCTGTGACTCTATTTCTGTTTTGTAAATAGGTTCATTTATACCATTTTTTTAGATTCCACATATAAGCAATACCATATGATATTTATTTGTCTTTTTCTGTCTGACTTAACTTCACTCAATATTTTTTCCTTAAGAAAATGGTTCACAAAGAAATGGCTTTAGGAAAAGAGGAAAGAGATGTTTTCGTAGAGTTCTTCGAGGTGAGCCAGTGTGACACCCACCTTTTCCAATTAGGGCACTAAGTCTTCCAGAAAAGTGATTCACTCAAGGTCAGAAAAGTAAGTAGAAAATCCCACTATCCATGTTCTGATTCTTGGCCCAAAGCTGTTTTTTTGCTACTACTACTAGTAATAATAATAATTGCATAAATTCAATTATACCCATCCAAATGTGATTTTGTGAAAATATGGAGATTAAACAGTTTCTCTTTTCTGTAGGTCCAGTCCAATTTTGACATTTTTGCTAAGATTCCATTCTATAGTTAAGTTGCATATTTATATTCAAGAATGTTTTCCTTAAAGATAATTCATCATGTACCTAGCCTGCTTAAAATCTCCCAATGTCTTTTCATTACACTTATAATAAATTCCACATTTGACCCTGGCCTACAAAACCCTACATACCTTGCCAGCCCATACTCAGTTCTTTCCATTTATTTTGACCCACTTTTCTCCTTGCTCATCATGTCCTAATTATGCTGTGTTCTTGTTCCTCAGACACACCAATTGTGTTGTTTGCAGTAAGGGTTTTGCACTAGCTATTCCTTCCTCCTGGATCACTTTTCTTTCTCTGATCTTTTTTAACATGATCGACTCATTCTTGATATTCAGGTCTCAGTTTAGATTTCATCTAGATAGAACTTCCTTCGTTACCTAAATCAAAAGTAGCCTTCCAGTCACTCTCTGACGACACCTAGCCTTGCTTCTCCAAGTAAGAGTCACTACTATCTATACATTTTCTGTTAATTTATATATCTTTCAGGTATTTCTTTCTTTTTAAAATACATTGTTTTGCTCAATGAGAAGAGGACTGTTCCCATTATGTTTGCCATTGTGCATCCCCCAGTGCCCAGACAAGTGTCTGATACATGATAACAAAGTCAATATAGTGTGTTTAATCAAAGTTAATAGTGGAAATGGCATAAAAATAGAAGAAAATGTAATATAAGTATAACTAAGGACCCATCTTACCATTATTGCAAATTCTTCTAGTGAGAGACAAGGAAGGCAATAGAAAAAGTGTTAGAAGTGTCAGAACAAGGAAAATCAGACGATTATTACATCATTCAAAGAATAGATGGGAAATTAGTGCACCAAATATGAAAAATAGTTATAATCTTTGTCCTTAAGAATTATGTTTTATTATTGTTTTATTGTTTATATACATATACACACATATGTATGTGTTGTATTTTCCAAGTGTTCTAAAACAGAATATGTGTTACATTTTATAATCAGCAGAGACTCTTTTAAAAAGGAAAACATGATGTAGAATGAATAAAATAATGGGACAGGCATTTAGTCCTACAGTTAAAGGTATAACAAAAGGGATATAATAAGTATACCATTGAAACTCTTAGTCAATGTTGATTGAGAACACCAGACTCAGTGGAATCAACATTTTACTTAATTCAAACATTGATATCTATCTCTCTTGATAAGTCTCCCCTACTGGTAGTAGTTGGAAGGAATGGAGAAATCTGGGCTCAGTTGGCATGAATAACAGCATGGAGGCGGTTTTGTTTCTTTGCCATTAAATTCATGGACAGAATTCTATTTTATCTGTCCTCACCAGTTGTCTGTGTTTGCTCCAAATACAGATCGTTTCCAAAAGAATCAACTTATTTCAAGCCTATGAAACATCCTCTGGTTTTCGTTCAAGGGTAGTGAATAGATTCTTAATCACTTTAATTTAGCTTAGTATTAACCTTGCAAAAAAATATTTGCTTTAACAAAGCTTAAAACAGAAGATATTTAAGCAAATTTATTTATTTCAGAAAGAGAAAACAAAATCAGAATGTAACTAGAAAATGTGTTCCTGCATACATCAATATGCAAATATATTGGCCAAATGTATTTCAGATATAAATTTATCATTGCTTAATTGGAAGAAAGGCAATGATAAAACAGAATAAAAGTGAGGGATAGTTAAGAAAGTTAGGGAAAATAGATCAAAGAAATAATTGGATATTAATAATTCATTCTCCATCTTTATATAAATTAGGTGGTTACAGAATATTTTCAGCTTTGTGTTTGAAAATATACAAATATTGATTATTTTGGTAAAATTTTGCTCATTTGCTAAGATTTTTTCCTCCCAAGTCATGCAGTTTATCAGTTTTAGATAACATTTGGGAGGTTGGAAGGATTCAATGTGAATTCTAATATACTAGCCTGTGGCAAATTCTGGATTGAACACTGAGGCACTCATATATGTTGAACGAGAAGAGAATTCTATAGTCAAATGAATTTAGGAAACTATGTTTGACACATATAAAAGTTTTTAAACTTTGTTTTCATTTTTTTATTGTAGAAGTTTTCAGAATCATTTGCTATACATAAAACTAAGCATACACTGAAAAATGTGAGAGTTCCTGAAGACATATAAAACTTTATATCCACTTAGAGAATGAAATTATAGTATCAAAATGAATAATTACCAGATCCAACTGAAAGATTATGTCAAATGCTGGCAATGGGTAATTTCTGAAGCACGTTTTTCCCTTCGCTTTCACATCTCCTAGCAGAATATCTTTAGGTTTGAAATGGCGTCTTGCATGGAAGCCCCATAGAGATAATGTTTTTCCTAAAAATGATTTCTCTCATAACCAGCCTTTTCTTCATGAGGTAACTTATCATTCATTATATTTAATAGTAGTTTCAAGAGAGATTTATCAAACAATTTTCTACCCATCTATCAAAATAAAACTCTCTTACATTGTAAGTTCTCACCTGATATGTCTCACATAAAAGTAGTATATTTTAATGAAGAGGAACAGGTATAGTAGTTTAGAGCCTGGTCTCTGGGACAGACAACTTTGAATTTCAAACCAAGCTTCATCACTTAGTAAGCCATGATCTTGAACACATTACAAAACCCTTTGAACTTCAGTGTTCTTGTTAGTAAAGGGAGGATAATAATAGGACTATATAAAAACAAAGCAAAAAAACAAAAATAAAAGCAACAACAAACTTAGCAGGATGCTGGTATAAGAATATGCCTAAAATAAATGAAAGAAATGGTTATTATTTTTTTTAATTCTTAGATTTCAGTGAGGACATATGATAGAGCACAGATCTATTTCTAGCAAAAGCGTGACTCCCCCAAACATGTGTTCACTGCAATCCATTTTAAAAATACTCATTTTATATCAATTTGTGAGAGAAGTCTGTTGCTTTGCTTACTCAAAGTGAAAAAGACTGGACAAAAGACAAAATTTGTGTTTCCACATACATGTTTTGTCACTATTTAGACAAAATCATTATCTCGGTGTGTTTTTTCTTGGGGTGCTATGTTTCTACTAGAAATTTATTGGCATAAACAAAAAGCTCCAGGAATTCTCTACTTTCTTTTGCCTCCTGAAAGTCAACAAAGCCCTGAGGGTTCAGAATGTTATGTGCACCATTGTTCTTTATAATTAGATTATTTATTTTGCCATTCATCACTTTGGTCTAATCTGTGCTGTACATGAGGCATAGAACACAGCAGGGTGGTGTATCTGGGGTCTATCCTAAAGGATCAAGACTAAACAATGAGGATTATGACTATTAAATTATTAAATAATGAAGATTATAACTATAAAAGCTTTTGTGACCTCACTGATGAAATTGACAAGAACTCTTAAATATTTAGAATATTGAAATGGATCTATTTCTTAGTGGCAGAAAAATGTGTGTGTTCGTATTTATGTATGGACAACAGTTTCACAGAGCTCATCTGCCTTGTAAGGTTAGGTCCTAAATAGGAAAGTAATATCAGTGTAGCACCTGCCCTCCTGAGGACCCCACTACCTAATGGTCCCGATAGCCTCCACCGTAAATTATGGACACTTTTCAGTTCTGGAAATAGTCATTTGACTTTCAAAGAATATTGTTATGAAAGTATCACAAAACAGTTTTTGTCTCATTTATAACAAAAAGTTGGGGGGGAGGGAGGTGGTATTCCAGGCATCATATTTCCTGAAAGTGATCCCGGTCATCCTAAAAATGTACTCATCAAAACTTAGGCCATATCATGTAGACTTTCAGCAGAATTCCAACAAGAACCTGAGGCCACTGATATTACTTTCCTATTTTCCAATTTTTCTATGTCTTATGTGTCCATTCAAGTATTCCTAGTTCATTCCTAGCCTAATATATTTGAGTGTCCAATTGCATAAAAGAAGAGAAAGTGGTTTTGATTTTTGGAGAGAAGGTTTTATTTAACTCAAAGTTTATTTTGAGCCACTGCAGAAGCTATAGCACAGCTAGACTCTTTATCTTAGGTCTTACAAGAAGTGGGTTTTTTAGTTTCCTATTAACTAGTTCAATAGAGAATGAAAGAGTCAGGGATAAACTCTAATTATCCTAATTTTATTGATTTTACCAAGTATCTACTTATCATATTCAACTTAACCGATAATATGATTCTTAGACGTGGTATTTTAGTTTAATCATATGTAATTTTTCTTGTTAAGCCATTTGGTTTTATGGTTTTTTGTTTTGGGGATATAATTGTGTTGAATGAAGTCAATTCATGGTTTCAGCTGTTGAACTACAGAAATACTGTACATAGTGAATGAAATGACTTAGGTAGACCCACATAGACAAATCTATTTTAAGTGGAATTCAAGACAAATTATGAAAATCAAATGGAATTCAATGCAGTTTACATGCTGATCTCAATTAAAATATATTAGCTATACATTTTAAACTAATTTAATTTTTTAACTGTAGAAATTCGAACATTTACTACACTGATAAGACTCATACTAAGTCCATACACATCTTAGCACCTTGCCAAATATTTGGGCATTTTCTTCTTCAAGTCTTGTTTTAATCTTCACTTAATTCAAAGTAAAATTTCATCAGCTCATCTGCTAAAGTAGCTCAAAACAAATTATCCTCATGCCATTGAGAAGGTTGACTTCCCATGAAGCCCTTTTCTTTAATTTGTGTCTTCCATTTAATTTTGAATTTAAACTTTACTCCTGTTTCTATTGCTACATTATTTTATAGTCCAATTCTATTCTTTTATTTTTGAAACATGCTTACACTACCCTTGCCACTTCATACACTTCCTTCATATTTAAAACCATTTTAATATAGCAATTACTGAGACTTCCTGGGTTAAGTCATTATTACATCCTCAAAACAAAAATTATACTTATCCATGACAAAGCCGGATCTCCTGGGAAGATTTTCTCTTTTTACCTAAACAAATATAAGTATTGTAGAATCAAGCTGTTATTTCTGTTTATGGTTGATCTAAATTTATCTTCATGAGTGACATTGCAGATTTATTCTCTAAGAAAATGGTAACTCTGAGGTATATGAGAATTTAAGTTTGTCTGTAATTTAAGTTTTTAGTCACTTTCATTGTAAAACTTTGTAATTTTTGTTGTGGGATGAATGTATGAAATGTTATATTTCACAGCAAAAAAACTGAATTAATAAAAAGTATATATTTTTGCCTTTTGGAGAGAAAATTTATGTTCATGGTTCAGTAACTCAGAGTGAGTATGGTAAATCCTCTGTTTAAAAGAAGACACATTGCAAAATTATCCTTTCAGTCCAGGGAATTGGGTGTTTTAACAAATAATGATAAGATAATCATGAATGAGCGGTACTTGGGTGCATGACATTTCATTGCATTGAGTCATTCTTCTGAATGGCAAAATCCACCTGCCATGAGCAAAATCTGGCAGACTTTAAACCCAAGAAGAGCCAAAATTATAAATAGCTAATATGCTGAATTACAGAAATTCATGTAACCAGATGGAACTTTGAAGTTCAGTTTAATTCAACAAACATATTAAGGCTTTTATCATGGCCAGGCAGCATACCAAGATGGGTAAAACATGGTTCTTCCTCTCTAGAAGCAAACAACCTAGCAATAGAGACACATATGTCAGAAGAAAATAAATGAAATATGTGCAGCAATAGCATATAAAATAGAAATAGCCTAAATAATAAAATTATAGTAACAAAATATTTTTCCATTATATGGGCTACAAAAAGATCTCCCAGCTTTTCCTTTCCATATTATCCTTCTTTGAGTAAACGTTTAATCTTTTCTAAATGTGTCTCAACTAAACCTTATTGACACCAACTGTTTTATTTTTCTGCCATATACTTCAGGCAAAATGACTTTTACAGGGAAGGCACATTTCTCCCACTGCATTGGTTTATACATTTTTAACTTCTCCTCTGACATTTAAAAATCTTTTAAATTACCACAATTATAAGGGATATTTCTGATCCACATTCAGGTAACATAAATACTTGTGAGCAAGTGAGTTACAGGAAAGAGGAAGGGAGAATAAGTGTTTCACTATCCTGCAGTGGCAATTTTGGCAAATACTACTATAGAGAATGTGTATTTGTCCTGGGAGAGAGACAGAAGATAGTGGGCTTATTGGGGCCATAAAACATGTGCCTTTCCCATCCAGTAGCAATGGGTCATTCTCTTTCTTTTCCGTTCCCCCAAAGGTGTATTTATCCCATGAGAGTATCTTCCTGAAATTGCCTATCTTGTTCTTTTTTGTCTCTATGCTAATAAATGAATATTTTGTTTCTAGCTTAAAAACTACTACAAAATCAGTACTCATGGTCGCCATTTTCAAATTGTCTATAGCAGACTTTTGTTTACTGCTGGGTTTAAGACCATTGGGGATATGCCCACTGAACTGAATCTTACAGGAGTTTCCAGACAAAAATTTTAAGACTGTCATGGAAAAACTTAAAGGCAGAGATTAAGCATAAACATTTGGCAAATATCACTATCTCAATATGAGAAAATAGGGGTGATACGAAGGAGAGAATCCTGCCTGTCGCTTGGATATGTTTCTGGGCCAGGACTTCATGACATCATGGCTGTTATGTGGTTGAGGGAATGATGAAGGTGGAGGGAGGATTTTGTGAAAGTAATACCTGAGAAACCTCTTTTCTGTCTCTCTGCCTCTCTGTCCCTCTGTCTATCTGTCTCTCTGTCTTGCTCCTCTGTAACTCTTTAGGGAAAAGAACAGTATGCTTTGGTCTTCATAAGAAAAAAAAGTGACCAGAATCTCCCACGTTCCTCATATGTGGAATGCATCATGGTCGCAGGAGCATATTGAGGGCCCCAGGGCAATTTTGGCACTTCAAGGGCTCCCCGTACTGGTAGTCTGAGACAATGAATGTGACCTTGAACGAAAATGGCATCCAAAGTCTTGAGGGTGAATGAAGGGTAAGAGATATTATGTGGGAGACATGTACAACTCTCAGAAATTCCTGAAAGGCTTTAAAAAACATTAGAGATCACAGTGACTTTGGATGTTTATGTTAATGGGACCCCACCTTTAATCTCAGATGGGTATTGCTTGGTGACGTAGGAGCTACATAAGAAATCATTGGTCTTGTAACTTTATCGCAAAAGCACTGAGTGTTTTTAATAATTACTTTATTAGGGAGACAAAACATGAGCCAAAATTTTCTACTGGGGAGAGAGGAAAGAATTGCACATAAGTAGTTTTCAAATTATACACTTTTATGCATGTGTGTATATCAGTGCAGAATTTAAAAGTGGCAGCACAACATTGCTAATTGATGAAGAGTTGACTAAGTTTGTTTTAGTTTGTTCTTTTACATATGTGAAGGAATTTGTAGACTGAAATGGTTAGCCTATTATTTTTATGCCATTTTCATTAGAATGTGACCCAATTCTGAAAAAAACAAAAAATCAGGCAGTAAAGAGTTACAAAATTTTAATAAGTACCAACCACTGCCTGAATTTATCTACAAGCTTCACAACTGAAATTGGAACTTTCCAGATCACTTTAAATTAAGTTGATTAATAATACATCATGTTAAAATGAATTTTTCATGGTTTGGGAGCTAATGTTCTCAATTATTTAGCAATGCAAAGTGTAGGAAACTCACACACAAACGGCATACAGGAGCTGATCTGTGATCTTTCTCTTAAAACAAGATGATAAATGACCTATTTTTCTATCATACTAAAGCAATATGTTAATTTTTTTCTACTGTGAAAATGTTTGCTCTCCAGGAAACCAAATCAGGACATGTACTGTGGTTACAAAATATAATAATAATAAAAATTTGTATAAAATTAAAAAATTTTCAACCCTGAATGTACATAACAGGAGAATGTGTAATTTAATAAGCAAAGTAGGCATATTACCTCGTGCATTTTGAATTATATTTCCACAGTCATTTCAGTCCCATCTTCTACTTTAATGGAAATTTAAGTTTTTAGTTTTAAGTATCTTTGAAGTTATTATGTGGTTCTATGCTTTTATTTAACATTGGTCTACATTCCACGTGTTTTTGTGGCAAAAGAATGTTTACACTAGAAGCCATTAAACAGTATGTCATTTACATTTTGAGCATTATATTATTTCTAGTTAAAACTTCCTTTAAAAAGCTTAAGTAGTTAAGATAACAAATTAGTTATCTTTCTGGGTGACAGCTTTTCAATGCTTACTTTCACCAATGTTTCCAGGATCAGAGAAGGACTAGGCTGTTGATCTCTCCTCTGGGCAAGCATTTTAGTGTGCTGATTTATAGGAGAAATGATGACCACAAGGTCTTATATGCCTTTAGACAAAATGATTTGACAGGCTCTCTAGAACAAGGCATCTGAAAATACTGCTAATATCTCATCATTATCTGCCTCACCATTATCTACTCCATCAGCCTTCTCCCTTGCCTCCCTCCTTTAGTTTGCTTTGATGAGAGTCACTACTTTGTAATGATGTATTTGAGTTATCAATTCCTACAAAACTTATGAGCAATAATATAAAACCTTGCATTATATAGAGTTTATTATTCCCACCTTCTGATATAACTGACAAATAATATTGTATATATTTGAAGTGTACAACACGATGATTTGATGAATGTATACATTGTAAAATGATTACTGCAATCAATTTAATTAACACACTCATCACCCCACATAGTTACCTTTTCTCTGTGTGTGTGGGGGTGTGTGTGAAAACACTTAATATCTCTACTCTGTTAACAAATCTCAAGTATACAATAGAGTATTATTAATTAGAGTCACCATGCTGTACATTACATTCTGAAAACATATTCATTTTATAACTGAAAGTTTGTATCCTTTGATGAACATCTTCCCATTTCCCCTACCCTTCTGTCTCTGGCAGCCACCATTCTGCCCTCTGTTTTTACAAGTGCATTGTCTCTCTTTCCTTGTTGATTCTAAGTATAAATAATACCTTACGCCTTACAGTTCTTGTCTTCTCTGTCTGATTTGTTTCACTTATTATAATGCCTTCCAGTTTCATCCATGTTGTCACAAATATCAACCTTTCTTTCTTTTTTTTAGGCTGAATACTACTCCATTGTGTATATATACCACATTTTTCTTTATCCATTCATCTGTGGACAAACATTAGGTTGTTTCTGCATCTTGGCTATTGTAAATAATGCCTCAATGAGCATGAGAATGCAGAGATCTCTTTGAAATACTGATTTCAGATCATTCATACGTATACCCAGATATGGGATTACTAAACCTTATGGGTAGTTCTTTTTTTTTTTGAGGAAACTCCGTATTGTTTTCCATACTGACTGTACTAATTTATATTCCCATCAACAATGTACAAGGAACACTCTTCTTCACAGCCTCACCAGCATTTGTTATCTCTTGTCATTTTGATAGTGGCTATCCTAACGTGTGAGGTAATATATCATAGTGGTTTTGATTTGCATTTGCGTGGTGATCCCTGATGTTGAGCACCTTTTCATGTACCTGTTAGTCACTTGTATACCTTCTTGGAAAAAATGTCTATCAGGTCTTTTGTCCACCATTAAATAAGATTATTTGTTTTGTTGCTATTGAGATTTATGAGGTCCTTATATATTTTACTAATTAACCCCTTCTCAGATATATGGTTTGCAAATATTTTTGCCCATGCTCTAGGTTGCCACTCATTTTGTTGATTATTTCCTTTGCTATGCAGAGGCTGTAGGTCCACTTGTTTACTTTTGCTTTTGAGCCAGAGCATTTGGGATCATATTCAAAAAAATCATTGCCATGACTCATGTCAAGGAATATGTTCCCTATCTTTTATTCTAGGAGTTTTATGATTTCAGGTATTACATTTAACTCATTAATCCATTTCCAGTTAATTTTTGTGAGTGGTATAATACAGTAGTCCTATTTCATTATTTTGTATATGGATATCCAGTTTTCCCAACACCATTTATTAAAGAAACTGTCTTCTCCCCATTGTGTGTTCTTGGCACACTTGTCAAAGATTGTTTGATAATATGGACAAAGTAGTTGATTATATATGCATAGATTTATTTCTGGGCTCCCTATGCTGTTCCATTGGTTCATGTGCCTGTTTTTACACCAATACTATACTGTTTTGATTATTATAGCTTTGTAATATAGTTTGAAATCTGGAAGTGTTATGCATCCAGCTTTGTCCTTCTTTTCAAGGTTACTTTGGCTATTTGGGATCTTTTGTTGTTTCAGTACAAATTTTAGGATTATTTTTTCTGCTTCTGTGACAAATTCCATTAGAATCTGATAGGAATTGCATTGAATTTGTAGATCACTTTAGGTAGTATGGACAGTTTAGTAATACTAATTACTACAATATAAGAACAGATGATATCTTTCCATTTATTTGCATCTTCTTCAGTTTCTGTCATCAATGTCTTGTTGTTTTCAGTGTATAGGTCTTTTACCTCCTTGGTTAACTTTATTCCTAAGTATTGTTACTGTCTTTGATGCTATCGTAAATGGGATTGATTTCTAATCTCTCTTTCAAATTGTTTATTGTTAGTGTGTAGAAATATAACTAATTTTTGTATATTAATTTTGTATCCTACAACCTTAAAAATTCACTTATTCTAACAGTTCTTTTTGGTGGAGTCTTTAGAGTTTTCTATGTGTAATATCCTATCATCTATAATCAGCAACAATTTTATTCTTCCTCTCTGATTTGGATGCCTTTTGTTTCTTTTCCTTGCCTCATTTCTCTGGCTAGGACTTCCACTATTATGTTGCATAGAAGTAGTGACAGTGGCATCATTTACTTTTTCCTGATCTTACAAGAAAAGCTTTTAGCTTTTCGCCATTGAGTGTGGTGTTAGTTGTGGGCTTGTCATATATGGCCTTATTATGTTGAGATACATTTGTTCTATACTTAATTGGTGAAAGTTATTATCGTGAAAGAATGTTGAATTTTGTTAGATATTCTTTCTGCATCTATTGAGATGATCATATGATTTTTATCCTTCATTCTATTAATGAAGTATATCACATTTATTGATTTGCATATGTTGAACCATACTTGTATTTCAGGGATAAATCCAATTTGATCATGGTGTTTGATCCTTTCAATGTACTATTGAATTCGGTTTGCTGGTATTTTGTTGAGGAGTTTTGCATCTATGTTCTTCAGGGATAATTGGTCTATAGTATTGTTTTCTTGTAGTGCTCTTGTCTGGTTTTGGTATCAGGGTAATTCTGGCCTCATAAAATAAGTTTTAAAGTGCTCCCTCTTCAATGTTTTGGAAGAGTTTGAGAAGGATTGGTTTTAATTCTTCTTTAAATGTTTGATAGAATTTACCACTGAAGCCATCTGGACCTGGGCTTTTCTTTGTTGGAAAATTTTTGATTACTGATCAATTTCCTTACTAGTTATATACCTATTCAGACTTTATATTTCTTCATGATTTAGTTTTGGTAAGTTATATGTTTCTTGGAATTTATCCATTTCTTCCAGGTGATCCAATTTGTTGGCATATAGTTGTTTATAATTGTCCCTTATGATCCTTTGTATTTTTGTGGTGTCAGTTGTAATGTTTCTTCTTTCATTTCTGTTTTTCTTTATACAGTACTATCCTGGCAATTGTGAGCATAATGAAACATGATTAGATAATCATAAACCCTAATTACTATTTCAAGATACAGTGTTCTTTTTTTTTTTTTTTTTTTGCGGTACACAGGCCTCTCACTGCTGTGGCCTCTCCCGTTGCGGAGCACAGGCTCCGGACGCACAGGCTCAGCAGCCATGGCTCACGGGCCCAGCCGCTCTGTGGCATGTGGGGTCTTCCCAGACCAGGGCACGAACCCGTGTCCCCTGCATCAGCAGGTGGACTCTCAACCACTGCGCCACCAGGGAAGCCCCTAAAGTGTTCTTTTTACATCATCATTATAGATGGCAGATCCAAACATGACTAGTGGAAAAAAGCCATTTCTACCTAGAATGGGTGTAGGATCACCACTCAATAGTATAAAATATCATCATTAGAAAACTGCCTTAGAAATCTGCTAACTCAGTCTACTCATTGAGCAAATAAGACAACTCTTACTTAAAAGAGTTTAGGTGCCCCAGGCCATATTGTTAGCTGAAAGCCAAGCATTGAATTTAGTGACTCCTTTTTATAGTGTCCATTTCAGACATCATCATATTGTCATTACTTTACTCCCTCAATGTATGAGAAAATTAAGAATGAGAAAGGTAAATGAAACAAAACAAACAATCAAACAAAAACCAAATTTCACCAGGGTTTACCCTGCTAGTTATGGAGTTAAAAGTGAAATGAATATCTCTGATTACAGTTCCATTATGTTCTCCTCTTCTAAAGGAGTTTAACTAGTTAAGATATTAAGAAAAAATTGCCTAAAAATGTTGATAATAAGAAGAGGAATGTACTCAGATCACTGTGGAAAGGACAGTTAACAATATATGCAAATCCTAAGTGATCAGGATGTAGTACAAGTCATCACACTGTAAAGATTGGTCACAGACAATAGAAGTCCCAAGTGGAAGATATCATCAAATTCACTTCGACATTCTCTCTGCAAGCCCAAACTATGAAGTTCAAAAAGATAGCTAGGTGAAAAAGAACCTCAAGTGATTTTTGGATTTTACAGGTTATTTTTTGTCTAGATCATAATGGTGGGATTTTCCTATAACTCCCATTAATCAATTTAAAAAAACAAATTTCTCATAAGAATGTGTTTTCTACCACATACCATACCAAAATGATCTTCAAACCAAACTCATTCATGTAAAAATAATGAAAATGTTCAAATAAAAAATAATCACATCTACTGTGCATAGTCCATTTTGGTTGAAAATATACTCAAAGACCTTTCACATCATTTTGTCAATTGTTTATTGAGTTGGTTTGTAAGTCCTATTACTTATCTAGTTTACAGTTGAAAGAAAAAATTATGAGCTTGGATTAGTTCAGTTACTTCTCATGGGCAGTGTAACTCTTTGTGCAATACAGTTATTTCCTTGTTTATGAGAATTAACAATGTCTGATCAAAATACCCATGTAACTACATTCAAATCATGCTTTCACAAACTCACATATATAATAGGAAATAATTTTTATTATTTTAATTCCCCAACCCCATGTATTTTGTTTTCTAGACTTTACTGACAGCAGGTTTGATGGGATTAGTAAACAGAGGGTTAAGGAGTAAACACAGAAAAATCACCATAAAATGGCAATATATGTGCTAAGAAATACATGGTATTTGATGGTGTCATCAAATACTATGCTGTAGGTTATTTGTGTTTCTTCTGAGCCTGGAACAACACTCTCACCAAACCTATATTTTGGAAAAAAATGAAAGTCCAGAAAACCTGAAAGATGAGCAGAAGCCACAGGAACACTGTGTCTTGACTTACAATCTTGGCATGTATATAAACAGCAATATGATATTAACAGAAGGTTGCATATATCTGTGGATATTTAACTTAAATAAGACTTTTGTTCAAATTAATTCAAATACCAATGGAATTGGGTTGCCAACAGATTTTTTTTTAATTTAACTTGGCCTGCAAAGAAAACAGGTGAAGGTGATTTGCTTTATTACCTGAACTACTTTTCTATTCAGGGCAATCAAGATCTTCTAAATGAACTACATTGTGTATCACTCTTTTCGTGCCACAAAGGAAACCGTAAAACTAGGTCACACTGTGTTATAATGATTAGGATTTATTTTCTCTATTAAGGAAAAAGTTGCACAATGTTGTATTTTTTCCTGAAAGTAGAAAACACGTTGCTCTTAAGGTCAAATGCATCAAGGCGATTTAGGCGCATATTTTATTAATGGTAATGGGAATCATGTAGCTAAATCCTGGCAAATTGTACTGAATAGCTACTTCCAATGTTATATGATTATAGTCATTATGGGATGTCAGTTTGATATTCAATGTGGAGCAACTAATTCTAATGGGTTTTTGTTTTAGTAATAGTGATATATCAGCAGGTGGGAAGGCCTTTGAACTTGGAATCAAGAAAATTCTATAATCAGTGGTTAAGTTAACCATTCCTCTATAATCTTAACTGTAATACTCTAGACCAAAAACAGTCCCTGTTTTAGTATATTATTAAAAAGTCATCTATTGACAGGTAAGATAAATACTTAGAATACTGCCTCTTTGAAGGAATCATTATTTTATTTGAGGGAAATTATCATAGATGATTATATGATGTCATTCATTTATTACTTGTTCTTTTTGAGAAATCCTTTGAATAATATCATTCTGTTATTAAGAGTGCACTTTTTATCGACTGAATTTGTACTAGTTAGAAAAGGCCTAACTACATATAGAAGAAAAGTTCTAACCTGATATGCTTAAATAACAGTGTGTTTAAATAATGCCAACATTAATGTACTTTGTGTATGTTAGTCTAAAAAGTTGAAAACAAAACCTAATTTACATTTTAGTAAATAGACTGTGGTAACACACATTCATGACAATAATTAGCACTAAAGATGACTGTATTCACTAATAGATAAATATAGACATGCATATATACATAATTTGTATAGAAAAATTATTATATCTGACATTTTATATACATATTAAAATACTAATTTTAATATTTCCAATTAGATATTTATTATCTGTTATGAAGTATATACTTCAAGCAATCATATTTTTCTCTAAGAAATTCTAATTACTTTCCAATTTAATATTTTTTCTGTAGCAGAATTTCACATTTTTCTCCAACAGAGCATTAATTAATTCTAATTGATGGAAGTTTTCTTTTTTAAAAGGTTGAATCAGAATTATTTTATATCTCTACAGAAAGCTGTCATTCTACTCCATATGCTTAAATATACAAAAGCTATCACCAATGAGTAAAAAAGGATGTTTCATATGTATAAAGGGTAGGAAACTGAAGAAATAGTTTGTGCTCAACCCCTGGAGTTGGTCAAGAAATCCATGCTGATATTTAATAGCTTTTATCAGCAAGAAAGCAGTGAGATTATTTGGGGCATAAGCTGGGTGTAAAACATCTATTAAATTGTTGAATCTCTTCCAACTGAGGGGATAAATATCAAATTTAAGAAAATATTGTAACCAACAAATTCAACATTTATTTTCTTTAACCCTACCCATATCTGGGTATTTTATACTTTGATTTTCATAATAATGAAACTTTTCTACTGGGGATCCAACAGCCAGCAATGTTTAGGTGGACAGCAGTCTCTACTCTGTGGCGAATTCTCTGCTCATATAACTGGAGTTGTTTCAATATGTCCATTGAATAGTTAATTTTTTTCTCCCTAGATTTCAAAAGACCATTTATTTCCAGTGGTATCAGTTTTTGACTGTTCTTCTATCGAGTATGTGTACAATGTGAAGCAGGAACACCAAGTATGGAGTGAGGGAGCTATTTAAAATACTGATGAAGTAGTTTTGTATGTCATCATCAGATCTGGATCAAGATTATCATACAACAATTTGATGTTAATATGTTCTGTATTATTTTTGTCTTAAAGTAGAAATGTTAGATGCATCTTAGAATTACCTAAAGAGCTGCTTTTTAAAATTCAGATACTCGTGTTCCGTCCCCAACCTGTTGATTCAGATCTTAGTTGGGTGGAATGTGGGTGATGTGAACATCTTCATCATTTAAAAACTTCACCAGTAATCTTGATGCTCACCATGGAGAAGCCTGTAGTCGATATAATCTTCCTGATGGAGAGTATGAGATGACAAGGCCTGAGGGGGTTTAGGCTTCATCAGTAATTAATAGAAAATGAGATTTGGCATGTTCTTAAAAACAATATGTTTTAAGCTTGGTAATCTGTGGAGCATTATTCTCAAATAAAAATTGTTGTGGGATTGGGACAGGTATTAATAGCCCTGAATATCAATGTATGCATGATTTTGCCATGAGAATCCTATTTAGTCCCCAATTTTTACATTGTCTCTGCATATGATTAGTGTGATCCTTCTGAGGTTTCTTTTGTCTTCTCTTTCCACCAGCTCTTCATATTCCTATATCCCATTCTTGCTTCCTGACATGTACATATTGACCACCTAAAAGTGCAAGTTCATTTGTTTAAGTACTTGTTGACATGACAGACTAATATGTGTAACGATGGACTAGAGATGAAAGGAATAAATATTGCAGAACAGAAGCTTTATATAGGCTTACTCTTCATTTTCTTTAATGGTCCCCACGGTCCACTCTTGCCTTTCCCTAAATGTACAATTTTGTGATTGCTTCCTATCAAGAGGTTGCACACTTTTGTTCCAGCCCCTTGTTTAATAAGGTTTAGATCTGAATTTAGACTCAAATTTAGCTTGAGATTATGGCTGAAAGAAAATTATGGATAAACTTAACTATTTCTACATGAGCAGGTAGACCTGGGTCTGACGCAGGTCACTAGAGTTCCATATGACACAATGAATCAACTTCTCAACAAAGAGTAAAAACTACTTGCATGTTGAATCTGAATTAACCTTTCAGGTCACAGGGGCACCATTTAGTAAATTGCATTGTCTCTTTGTAAATGGGATCAGGCCATAAAAGAGTTGTTTCATCTAACTTAGGAAATAAATTTACTTATGTGCATTAGTCTAAGAATCAGAAACATACTAAAAATCCGTAATAGCAAAGTGATGATAATTTATGTAGAAATGATTTTTTCAAATGTTTTGATACTGCAAAATCTTTTTAAAAATAAAATAAGAGTGAATGGGAGATGAGGAAGTAGAAAAGATGACTTTAGTCAACCCATTCATGAAACCTGGTTTTAAAGGGGAGGAGAAGTGGGTGGTAAAGGTCAGAGGTCAAGGTAATTTTCTTATCTTTTTTTTTTTTTAACTGAAGGTCCATGATAGAAAGAAGAGAATAAGCATATTAGGATACCTAAGGAGGTGAGAGGAGGTAAATCTTGCCCCATTGTGAAGGAATTTGTCCTTATCTCAAGGAATTTGGCCATGTCTCATGGTAACAGGAGAGAAAGTGAAACCAATAGTAACAAATGCAGGTAAGTTTGTAGGTTTGACCACAGAGTGAGGGAGTTACCACCTAATTGCTTCTATGTTCTCTGTTATAACTTCAGGTGGTACTTTGTGAGTTGAAAGGAACGGGCGGGGTGGGGGGGGGGATGAAAAAGAATGTCCCTCAAGAGAGCAGAAAAGAGGGCAGATAAGGAAAACAGAACTGCCAAGAATCACACCAAGCCTAGCTCAGGTGGGAGACCCTTAAGTTGTAGATCCACTAGTATTCACAGTTACGTTTTTCCCCAGCAGCGCTCAGCAGCCAGGATGGCATTTGGCAGAGGCAGATAGCTGGCACTGCCTGATGAATGGGATAGAAAGACAACAACGTGGGAAAAGAAATTTGAGGCTATTTGGGTGACAGAGGCTGGATTTAAAGCGGTTAGAGAAGAAATAGAGACAAAAGTAGGCTAATAGTGAGGATAGGAGTAAATAGATGTGGTGAATTTGAAAAATGAAAAAGGGGGAGTACCAAATAAGAGAAAGTGAGAGATAGGAGTTGATGACCAGATAATTAAATGTTTTGTATTCAAACTTTTATAAGCAGAGAATTTCTAAGTGATGACAAGTTATAGTTTTAAGGTAGAGGGTTGGGCAGACGGTGGAAGTGTGTGGTAGTAAATCCACAGGATGTGAGGTCAAGTTGTTGATAAGCTGAGGTTCATGGTTGCCTGTCCCTGGGGATTTTGAAGTCTCCTATACTGATCATTGTGAGCCAGATAGTAAAGTGTTCAGTTGACAAAAGTTTTTGTGCAGGAGTTCAGTAGTTGACCATGAGCCAGATGGTAAAGGTAGACCAGGTATATAGCGTTAGCCTCAAAGGATCTCTGAATTTTATCCAATGGTAGAAGTGCAACGGTTCGTAAGTAGTATTGTCAAATTAAGGGGGGAGTCCCCTGACTTTCTATCCTTGAATGCATAAAGTGACAAACATGATTTAAAACTAATAAATAAAAATGAGCAAACAAAAAATCCCTATTTTATGATCTTTAATGGTCATTTTCAAGTGCGTTGTGAATGGTAGATGCTTCAAAAGTGGTTTTTGCCAGACTGGGTAAAAGCAGCCTCACCTGACAGTATAAGAGGATAGAAACTAAACAATCCACTTTGGTATGATGGAGACAACTAGAGCAGAGGACCCTGACTTTGTCCAAAGGCCTCCAAAGAATCCATGAACAGAATTCATGTGGTCGTGATCTTGGATGAAAAAAGATTACAGTTCTCTTTTCATTATCCTACTATTTAGCATCGTCTTCATTTATGAATTTCTGCAACAAACCACAGTAGTTAGCAATATCTGTGTATTCATTACCAATAGAAATCATGATACTCTTATACTGCCTTAATAATATATACAAGTAACATTCAATACATATAATATGTATAAGTCATATAATATGAACAATTTTCATTCATGTTCAAGATTTTGAAATTGCAATAGTTATTAGGTCTACTAATAGATCTTAATATTTAGTGTGTTATTAACAAAATACATGCATTATTACATTAATTTATAAATATGATCATTGTATTTCATTACAGTAAATATGTTTTGTGAAGTGGCCCAAACGTGTGCATAGTACAGGCACCTGCATCAGAGCTTGGTAAACTCAATGTTCTAGCCACTTAGAATCCTTTCTGGAAATTTTCTCTTCTCTCATCACAACCAAGCATGTCACTAACACTGACTTCTTATAGTTCTAAATCAATAACACAACCTAGGTCTTGCAGAATCTTGGCCTCTTCTATCCCCACAAATTTATTCTCATCCTTCTTGTACTCTATAACCCAACCACACAGGGGTCCTTTTTAATACTTGAGTGGCCATATTTTTTTTATTCTGTCTTTGGGTATTTCTACTTGCTGTTCAATTTGCCTGAAATAGAATTTAATCCTTTTATCTCATCACCACCCTTTACTTAGTCAATGTGTATTTAGCCTTCTGACTCTCCCGAACCAAATTAGACACTCCACTTAACAAAATACAGGACTGCACAGGACATATGTGTACTAAAAAGATTATTTATTGTTTACCTGAATTCAAAGTTAATTGGAAGCCTTTGCATTTTCAGTTGTTAAATCTAGCAACTCTACCCATAGTACTTATTATGCCATTTCAAAACATTTTCTCACTTGAAATTATCTTTTTTGCTAATCTGAACTCCATGAGCCAGAGTATGTATATATATATGTGTATATGTATATATATGTGTGTGTGCATGTGTGTTTGTGAGAAGGGGTTAATCTCCAAAATATATAAGAAACTCCTACAACTCAGCAAAAACCAAATAACCCAGTTTTTAAAAAAGGGCAGAGGACCTGAATAAATATTTCTCCAAAGTCACACAAATGGCCAACAGGTATATGAAAAGATGCTCACCATCATGAATCATCAGGGAAATGAAAAACAAAATGACAGTGAGATATCACCTCACACCTACCAGGATATTTATTATCAAAAAACACAAAAAAGTGTTTTTGATGATGTAGAGAAGTTAGAACACTTGCACACTGTTGGTAGGAAAGCAAAATGGTGCAACTACTATGGAAAACAGTATGAAGGCTCCTCAAAAAATTAAAAATAAAACTGCCGTGTGATCCAGCGATCTCACTTCTGGGAATATATCCAAAGGAAACAAAATCGTTATCTTGAAGAAGTACCTGTACCACCACTGCAGCATTATTCACAATAACCAAGGTATGGAAACAACCTAAGTGTCTATCAAGAAATGAATGGATAAAGAAAAAGAGGTATATATCACACAGTTGTCTTCTACCCCAGCATAGTATTAATGCAGAAAATCCCTTAACTTTCAGGAGTCTCCCAGAAGTAGCAGAGATTGTGTTGGACCTAAAAGGACCAGCAGACAGGGATGAAGCACATGTTGGTATATCCTGCCTGCAAAAATGACCAGAAGGAGGCAGTGGGCACACCAGTAAATACCACCAAGCTCAGATGACACACAAGGCCAGATGATCTCCTTATGATGTTTAGGTACTACAGAGCACAGGCGAAATAACCACAGAATTTAAACACAACCTCAGGAAAAATGGACAAGGGAGTCCAAATTAACTGAGATTAAGAAAAGGGGAATAGTATGTAGGTTCCTCAAAAAACTGAAATAGAACTACTGTATGATTCAGCAATCACACTTCTGGGTGTGGGTCCAAAAGAATTGAAATCAAGATCTCAAAGAGATGTTAGCATTCCCATATAAATTACAATTCATAATAGCCAAGATGTGGCAAACAACCTAAATGTCCATCAACAGGTATATAGATAAAGAAAATGTGGTATGTACACACAGTGGAATACAATTTGGACTTAGCAAGAAATTTTGCAACGTGTGACAACATGGGTGAATGTTGAGGACATTATGCTAGGTGAAATAAGCGAGTCACGGAAATAAATCCTGCATGTTTCTATTTATATAAGGTATCTAAAATAGTCAAATGCACGTTGTCAAAGAGTGGAATGGTGGTTGCCAGGGGCTAGGGGGAGGGAGAAATGATAGTTACTAATTAGTAAGCATGAAGTTTCAGTTAAACAAGATAAAGAGGCTCTAGAGATTGGTACAACATTGTACCTATAGTAATATAGTATACATTTAAAAATTTGTTAAGAAGGTAGATCTCAGGTTAGGTGTCCTTACCATAAAAAAAATTAAATTTTTAAAAAATCAAATTGCCTCAGATATAAATTATATCGACAGGTAAGGATTCTGAAGAGGAGACAGCAAAGGAAATAGCCAGGAAATATTCAGAAACTTGGAAAGGTTACTGGGGAGATGGAACTCTGTGGAAATACAGAAAGAACACAAAAATCATCAACAGAGAGATATTTCCTGCAGAGTTAATAAGGAAAAATGAGCACTGGATATAAAAAAATAGCAAAAAGATCTTATTTTTTTTAATGGGGAGTTTCATTAGAGTGCTTTGTCATAAAAGCAGATAATAATGACTTAAGAGGAAAGACAATGCAATTCAGAGAATGTTGGAATCTAAAAGAAGGAAATATGAGAGAGTAGGAAAATTAGATGGGGATGGTTATTGTTGTGTCTTTTGCTTTTCTTTCTTTTTGAATATAAAATTGAATGTGTTTATAGAGAAATAGGCTAGTAGATTTCAAAGTATGAGAAACTGAAGATTGTAGCAACAGAAGAGATAAGTGTGAAAGAAAACCCTCGAGGAAATATGAGAGTAATGGATTACAGCATCTTGATCTTATAGAAGCAGAGAGAAATATCTTTTAAATTTCACTGAATGATAAAAGGATTCCTACCCAGTGATGTATACTTCACTTCGATAATGTTAATACTAAAAGCAGCAGCTGAAAGGATAGAAGGGGAGGAATTCAGCTCTACAGAGAAGACAGGCAAGACATATCTAATTGCGTATTTGACAACACACATTCATGCCCACACATACACACTAATATGTTACGGTGCCCTGCCGATATGTATTTTCCCATTCCTTGACTGTTGTTCCATACTCCCAGCCTAATTGTGCTATTCAGAATTGATCAGTAGCTTTTGCAAACTGTAAGGCAAATGCCCTTAGCAATGAGTGCTCTACATGACTATCCTCTGTTATGTGTGCTTATTTGCATCCGGGGCCATTTCCACCACTATGTTCTTACCTTCTGACATTTATTATTCATTCTGGTCAACGGTTTTGACCTTTAATGCGTAACATATTTGTGCAACTGATAGTGCTGGAAACCACAGAAGCGGGGGGAAGGGAAGAATATCATACTAGATGTAAAAATGATAGATCTAAGATACAGGTGCTTCCAATGAAATAGTCAAGAAAAAAGATGGTGAGCAGACAGTGGAGGGTTGGTGGATGTATTTTAAATTGTGAAGCTTACTGCAAATGTGAGGTCAGCACAGCAGAATAACCAGATATAGACCTATGGCTGCAAAAAAATAAATAAATACAGCTTGTGTCAAGTTATGATTTCAAGAGGTTTGAAGAAAATGGAAGTGCAATACCCAGTCATGATGTCAAGAGCATTCCTATAGACTGCCAGTCTAGTAAAAGGAGAAAACATGTCTTATCAAATGCCATCCACCTAATCGATACTCATTATTCAACAGTACATTTCGCTGCCCTCCATGAAATAGGATCAATGCTGTTGTAGTTGTTTAATTATTGCAATTATGTCATGTTTTTTGCAAAGTAGTCTGATGTTAAAGATAACTTTTTAAATAACCAGAGGTAAAAAGAATAATAATAAGCAGGGTTCCTTTTCAGATTCCTTCCAAGAATCTGGCTTCTAGGTGAATATCTTAGCATGAACATCTTAATCAGTCACACTGATTAGGATGTACCTCTCTTCTCCCTCTTAGACACTGCAAGTGCATCCTTGAATGTGAATATTCTACTTATGATTTTAGAATTTTCAGCTTTAAAAAATACGGATACTCTGCTATCGGGGGAAATGAGTCTGTAATATTTACCTTAAATTTAGAATTTATAGCTAGTTTTAACTAGTGAAATGACTGATTTTTTTTTTCTCAGTTTATGTTTATGGTGTGAAATAAGGAACCAGGTGGTGTTTCTGCTTCAGTAGTCTGTGTCTATTCAGCAGAAAATATTAAAATATAGAAGACCTTATGAGTTCCATGTGCCCAAATACCTGGTCTCTCTTCTTCCCATAGGTTCCAGGCATTCATATTAAACATCTTTATAATGAATCCATCACATAAAAAGTCATTAAAAAGCATGATTGTTCAACCCTGTGGATTCCTCCAAAAGAAAAAAAAAGGAGTTGAAATCATTATATTGCATATTTTCATATTATAGAAAAAATGTTTGGAAAATGATTTAATGGAAGTTCTTAGGAATTGCAAAGGGAAGTTTTGGGGTAATCTTTGAGTAGTTTTAAAAGGTCACCAGCACTTATTCATCTATTTAGGATGGTAATGATAGTCTAGATTTTAATTGAGAAAAGGAGAGAAAAATGCTTTTTAGATGCACGATATTGTGAAAATGCTTCAGTACTTAAAGGGTTGCATTTTGGCCTACTAAACACTAGTATGCTAACTCTATTCTAACAGAGACACAAAAGAACAATACAATTTCTTTTTCCTGTAGAGACAAAATACAGTTTGGTTCCTAACAACAAATAAATTTCATAAAATTGCCAATAAATTAAAAGTTTATACATAGACTTGATTTCACATTTGACTACTATTATTTTTGAATTCTACTGAAGTATAGTTGATTTACAATGTGTTAATTTCTTCTGTACAGCAAAGTGACTCAGTTATACACATATACGCATATATATATATATTCTTTTTCATATTCTTTTCCCTTACGGTTTGTCACAGAATATTGAATATAGTTCCCTGTGCTATACAGTATGACCTTGTTGTTTGTCCATCCTATATATACTAGGTTGCCTCTGCTAATCCCAAACTCCCATCCTTCCCTCTTGACTACTATTATTATTGGTCAACAAAGATGTGGATAGAACTTTGGGGTTAATACTCTGTTAAATTAAGCCAAATGACCATGACAATGAGGGAGTTGTCACTTACTGAAGCTGATTTACTGGCCTCACCCCCTCTCAGCTGCCTATGGTGATTAGGATAGTGATATTGGTCGTGTGGCACCAGCCACTGTAGCACTCACTTCAGACCCCCAGGTGCCTTAGAGTGCTAAGATATGTTTCTCCTCTGGTTTCTTACCCAAAACCTCAAGACTAGAAAAGCCAATTTAAAATTCTAGTGTCGTGTAAGATCAAGATAATAAATGAATATTAAGTCACTTCTTTAACAAACATTCCTTGACTTCCTAATATATGCCTAGCATGTTAGTACTTGTGGATTCAAAAATAAATAAGATAAAGATTTACCCTCCCAGAGCTCACAGCTAAGTGAATATATATGGGCTTAACAACAATACAATGTGATATATGCTACATCCAATCTACAGATCTATGCTTATAGGGGTAGGTAATAGGGGTGGAGAGAAGGGAGTAAAATAAATATATGAATTATATATGAGGATAAATCCAGCAAACTATGTTAGTCATATATTTTCCTGTAAGCCTGACTCGTAAAGATATACACTTTTTCCCAATGTCCCTAAAAATCATGTTAATACCTACTGATATGCAGTAAAATACAGTGTTACAATACATCTAACCATGCATTAGAAATAAATAAAAGAAAAGAAAAATAGGTTTCTGATCAAAAACACAAATATTGAGGAAAGGGCTAAATCTGTTTAAAACCAGATGGAATCTGCGAGATACTCTGAAAAGAGAATACTCAGCACTTACATAATTTTGACCACTGAAGGACTTTGTGTTGCCTAGAAGACCACTCTTTATTTCATATTGATGTGATACAATAAAGGGCAAAGGTAACAGCCTATTACAGCTTCAGGGAAGTGGAATTACCTACTTGTCAGAAGTAATAGGGGGGGATCTGGGTGGATCCTAGTAAAGGAACACAGAAGGTATCTGAGACAAACTGAACACTGGTATGTCTTCTGTAGTTAAGCATGAAGACACATATCCACTTTGCCTCCCTTTTGCCACTAATCAGGTGCACTGAGGAAAGGTTCACTGTCACAGTGCCCTGGGCAGATTGGCCAGGAATCTGAACAGTCTAGGCTGACGGTCATTGTGATCGCTCTCTTTGCTTTAACCATCACCCAACGTAATAGCATCAGTCTTGAGTCAGGAGCAGAGCAGGGAGGCAACACCTGTGTCCTATATAATCTGACAATGTTCCAAATGGGCAAGGTGCCACATTAGCAGATAGCATAAAACCAGAACCCTGGAAGAAAATAAATGTACCCTCTGATTTACAGTCATATTTACTGCCGAACAATGTTGAAGTTGCAGTTTCTGTAAACCTTGTGCCTCTAAGTTCATGGAGATGAGACGTTTAATTCAACTCAGAGTTCATTAAATTTAAATTGGAACAAGAGAGGCTGTGATGTGTTCTACTTACTTTGACTTTAATATTACTGCTTTCGTGGAAAAACTAATTGTTCTTCTGGAAGGTTTTTCTGATGTTTGCCCAATTGTTACGTATTATTTTCATCATACCAAACTGGAAAATCAAGAAGAAATTTAGAATGTATTATGAAAGCCATAAAAGTTTTATTTATTGAACGGATTGGTATATAGTATAAGGAATTGTTCTAAGTGCTTTAAAATATAATTTCCATCCTCATAACAACCCTAATAATGGGTTTTCCATAAATGTTAGTTCTCTGTCTCTCTCTTTTTTTAACCCAGGCAAGGATATCCTCTAGATATACTATTCAATATTCTATTCATTCTCAACTAAATTAAAACTAGGAAGTACTACAAAAGACTCTTGCAGTTTAACAAAATACTATGATTTTAGTGTTTCTTCAATAGTTTCAACGTCATTGTGATTTTTAAATTGTCCTCAGTTTCTTTTTATTTATTCTTTAAAATAAAAACTGCATACATTTAAGGTATACAATATGATGTTTTGATACACATATACATGGTGAAATGATGGTTGAAACTGAAGGACATTACACTAAGTGAAATAAGCCAGACACAGGAAGAAAAATATTACATGATCTCACTTTTATGTGGAATCTAAAAAAACAGAAAACATAGAAACAGAGCATAGAACAGTGATTACAAGAGTCAGGGAGGTGGGGGAAATGGGAGATGTTGGTCAAAGGATACAAAGTTGCAGTTGTATTGGATGAATAAGTTTTAGAGATCTAATTAATGTACAGCATTATGACTATAGTTAGTAATACTGTATTATATATTGTAACAGCATGATTTTCTACCTAATTATCATCATTCTTCCTTACATCCGAGTAGTTTTACTGATCACAAAGATACTCACATTCACACCTACACAGCAAACTTCGTGCTTCTTACATCTCTGGGCCATTCTGAAGGGCTACTAACTACAAGGCATGACATAATTAATCATTTCAGTGGGCAACAGAATTCTGATATTAACAGATTCATATTTCTTTTGTGAACTGTCTCTGGATATTCATTCATTGTGTTCTTTTAACATCTATTGTAGACCTACTATGAGGTAAGCACTGTACACCTAGATAAGTGATTAGATGATTTCTTGAGCACTACATTCAGGTTGGCTGGTATCTAACAGAATTTTGTGAAAATAGTTAACTGATATTAATTGAACATAGAGAAGAGAAGGCATGACATAGTTATTCAGGCATGAATAAAAAGCCATAGATGTTAGAAACTTCTGACACTATCTGCTCAGGCATACTGGATCTAGATTTTCTTAGAATTCAGTAGTAATTGTCACTCACCTCCTCATAGGCTTAACCATGTGTCCTCAACTTTTCACTTACATTACATGATGTACCTCAGAGTTCACAGCCCTGGTTCATGAAGTTTTACAGATTCAGTATTCTCAGATGCACTTTATAGAAAATTCCACTAGTCTGCTCATTTTGTTTTTCTAATATTAAATTGATAATGTGACTTTTAAATGGTCCTTTTTATCCCTGGTAGAGCACATGTTCTATTTTGGCATTCTGCATCAGTTCAATGATCAAAATCTGTCTAAAAATAAGGATTATAATTATTAGACTTTTCAATCCTAGCACTTAGCACAGTGACTAAAACACAGAGAGTTAAGTGTCCAGTGGTTGTTTGGCAAATAAATAAATTACCCCAACTGGAATGTGTGTGTATTTTGTTTGAAAAATAATGCTTAGAAGGCTTAAAAGCTTATATACATGCATTTAAAATATTCAATATTTCTATTTTTTATAGAATCCTTTGAGTTTTTTTTTACTAATGGAATGACAAAACTCTCACCTTTGAGCTAACTTTCTCAAACTAATAGAATAATAGTCATCTATTTAAATTTCATTAAATAATTCCACTTATAATTGTGGTATAAAGTGTTTATGTTTCATGAGTAACTGACCAGATAGAAGAAGCAACTTGCTTTATTTCTGAGAAACTTAAAACTGTCAGAATCCTTTGAACATCACTGACTGTGTAGAAAAATTTGATGAAAAGGTAAACCATTCTTTTAAGAAGTATATTGTTTAATATACCTGCTTCATTGGCTTTATGAAAGCATAACACAATGGCCTTTTATTTTTAAACCAAACAACAAATATGTTCAAAAGGAATTTTAAAAAGATACCCACACCTTAGTAACTGGGTATTTCTGCAATATTTTTAGAAATTAACATACATAGTAGTTTTTAAGTATTTTATAGTGACTAAAAGGTGGTCTGACAATATGAAAGAAGACATTTATGTGTTTAAAGTCAGATGAATCACAAATTCAGTGAGGTTTTAAATTTATAAGAAAAAATTACACCATGTAATGTGTTTGTATAAAACATAGGTGAAATAATAAATCTAGGAATCCCATATTTACAACTACACTTTGTAAGCATTAATGCCAGTCGATTAAGCTCAATAGGGCACAGTAATGTGATTAAATATTCCCAAGATAATCTTAAGTGTAAACAAGTAGAAACAGTAACCTGACAAAGGGATCCTTTGCAAGAGAAAAATACCAGCAAATGGAAAAAAATGTGTTTGGTGCCAAAGGAGTCTTGAGTGATACCAAAATGACAAATAAGGGAGAGGTGCTAGCCTGGTATCAAATAAAAGAAGTTTTGTTTTGTTTGTTGTTTTTGTTTTAACTATCAATATCATGTGAATGTGCTCATAAATTGATTGGTACATTAATGAAAGAGGAATTTAAATGCATTTCAGTTTATATGAGAAAATACTAGATTTTTGATATTTCAGGACATTGAAATGTGAGGGAGAAGAGACCAATCAGTATAGGAAATACAGCAATAACTTTTAGGCACAGGTGTTAGAAGTTGTAGCTTAGAGTCACTAGAATCCCACCTACCGGCAAAGGTAATATGTTGCGTGACAAAATGGTAATCATCAAAGTTAAATGTGTTATTCATGCCGTGTGAAGTTTAGACATCAAGGTTGGATATCAGCATGTCTAGAGTTACAAGGAGTTTTTGTTCAGACAAGGCTAGAGGAATAGCCTAGATTTTGTATAAATAATGCAAAATCTAAATAATATTCAATTAGGAATAAAAATGTTAGGAAAATATGTGGTTGGAATAACAAGATTTAGATCAGTAGTATAATTACAATCTTTTAAAAATAGATGAAATTATATTTAAGAATGTTCTCTTTGCTCTAGAGGTCCACGGTCTCAAAGATATTTAGATGAATTGAAGACATTAGAATGGAATATTTTGATTTTTTAAAAATCTGTTTTCAAAGCGAATTTCCTGAGAGTATATTTTGTTACATAAAAAATTACTCCAAAACTCCGTGGTTTAAAACAATAAACATTTATTATCTCACACAGTTT
The DNA here is from genome assembly GCF_964374135.1 of Grampus griseus. NCBI lineage: Eukaryota > Metazoa > Chordata > Mammalia > Artiodactyla > Delphinidae > Grampus > Grampus griseus. Next base: position 113,977,896 of record NC_138998.1, on the reverse strand, counting down.
CTGAGAGTTAGTCATCTCAGAATGCCTTAGGTGTGCTATCAAGGTTTCTCATGAGGTTGCAGCCAAGATGTCAGTCAGACAGGAGTGCAGTCATCAGAAGGCTTGCCTATGGCTGTAGGGTCTGTTTCTATGGTAGCTCCCTCACATGGCTATGAATAGGAGACTTTAGTTTCTCACTGGCCACTGAGAGGAGACTTTAGTATTCTTCCATGTGATCCTCTGGCATGGAGGCTCCCCCCAGAATAGTAATCCAAGAGAATGAGGTGGAAGCCACAATGTCTTTTAAAATTACACCTCGGAAGCAACCTACCATCACTGTTGCTATATTCTATTGGCCACATCAACCAACATGGATACGGTTTGGGAGGAACCTACACAAATGCACAGACACCAGAAAACAGGGCACCAGGGGCCATCTTAGAGGTCAGATAACACAGTGAGAGAACAAAGAAGGAAAGGGAAGGGAAAGGAAGGGAAGGGAAGGGAAGGGAAGGGAGGAAGAAAGGACACGCCGAAATCTGGGCAATTACTTCTTTACATTTTAGAAACTAGCATTTAGAAACCGTGGACACCATCTCAAAATAAAATTTCATTATTTAAATTTTCCCAAAAGCATTAGCAATTTTTCAGATGGCTACAATCTACTAAGGTTGTCATATTTAGCAATTGATTGATCAGAATGTTTTATTTTTAATTAGACTTTATTAAAATATAAATGTCTTCCAAAAGGAATATTAAATTATAAGCTACTTATATGATATTTATAAGTTTACAACTTTACCACTAAGTGACGGTCTTAGATTAGGGTTGCCAGATTTAGCAAAAAAAAAAAAAAAGCAGGGTGTCCTGTTGAATATAAATTTAATACAAACAACAAATATTATTTAGGTTAAGTATATTCCATATAATAAACAACATTTGTTGATCTGAAATTTAAATTTAACTGGATGTCCAGCGTTTTACCTAGTAGCTCTACCTTAAATAGCTCTCGAGCAACCTTTTGTTCAAACATAATGAAAGTTTAGGTGATATAAAGACTTCCCTCCGATGTGTTATTTTTGCTACAGAAACTTCTGTTTAAAACAAGATGAGTACATCAAGGAAAATATGTCACCTCCATGGTTGTTATCCATTAAGTGTGTGTGTGTGTGCATACCCAGAACTTGAGCAGGAAGATATCTTGACAATTGAATAAACATGTGTATGTTGCCATGTTTACTTGTAAGATTGTTGAGAATCATCTCTAGGAAAGTACATGATAGTCAGTCTTCCAATTCTAGTTCCAATTCTATAGTCAATTTTAGAGACCGATTTGAACCAGTAATCTGACCACTTTAAAGCATATAGAAATCTCTAAACCTTAAAGACGTTATGACTACTTTAGAATTCCTATGTCTCTATCTCCTTTCCTTGAGGTTTGTCGGCTGTTTTCCTCATTCTCTTTCCTGCCTTGAATTTGTTCGTCTCAGGATGAGAATTGTGATGCCACTCCAAAATGATTTAGAAGAAAATCAAGAGTGACCCCAGGAACCCAAACTCAGGGAAATAATTATGCAGTATCATCCATGAAAATGCCCTGCCCATTGCCTTTTATTTAGTGTACACTTAACCTTTCTGGAAGGTACATTTAGCTCGGCCATCCCGTTCCACTGAGGTCACATGCAGGGTGCTGACCAAGATAGGCAAGATGTAGAATCACTTATTTTGGGTTACATGGCCAATTTATTTTTCATTGTACACTGATCTAACGATATACCCTCAAACCACAAGTAAATATGTGAAATGCCATCACAGTTAACATTTAAATATTCTACAGCTGTTTTTTTAAATATGCAATTTAAAATTGAGTTTGTGCAAGATAATGACCCAATCTTTGCACAAGACTATATGAATCACTGGGTTTTGGAGTTTGGATCTCAAAATTTATTTGTAACAGATGATAATATTCTGAAGCTTTTGAGACTTCACTCAAAGCCATTTTTTTAAAATACATGATTTGATATAAGACCATGCATAGAATGGAGCTACAATAAGTATTCCAAGGAAAACAATGACATTAAGGAAGATAAATAAAAAGACACCAGTATACTGCTTTCTAATCAGAGCTGGTCACCACTGGCTGGGTTTTCTACAACTGGCAAAAAACAGTGTTAGACTTTCAAGTAGTACTAAGCAGGACAATTAATATTTAAAGGGAATGAAATCAACAGATGGCGTGGAGGAAAATTTTTTAAATAATTTCAAACACCGTCCCCAGTCTTGCCAATGGTTTGGGAAGTAGTTTTGGTTTCTTTAATTAAAATGTCACATATGGATTTTATAGCACACTAAAAAATATTATTGTTCTGAATTCTGAACAAATAGATGAATGGTTGAATAAAATAAAAATCGGTATGTTTTTAAATTATTACACATATTTGTGCCTTAAAAGTTCAGAAATTTCCTCCTGTAATCAAAGAGGAAGCTTTTACAATGTTGTTTCACTTTTGTTTATGCTCTACATTCCGTGACATACACAAATGAATAGTGGAAAAAGAAAACAAACAAAAGAAGATATATTGCTTCTAAAATATTGCCTGCTGCTGCTGGGCATTTGTCCTTTTTTTTTAACATCATTATCAGTTATTTAATAACGCCATCAGCATCCGTGCCTGATGACTAGATAATGATGCCATCTAGCTCTCTCTGCGCCTTCAAACATAAAATGCCTGGGGAGGACACAGTCAAGGCACAGCCACACTCTAAAATATAAGTGCGCCCTCAAGTGAGCTGATGTGTCTCAAGGACGTAAGACCCATTGCAGAAGGTTAAGCATATACAGTCCCAGGATTGGAATGACAAATTTTCTGTCTACTAAGAACCTAAAACTCTGTTGGATTTGCAAGATTTTGTGCAAGCCACAGCATTTATAAGACAGTCAATATTCTTTCTTGAGAAGGAATTTATATTCTCCGGCAAACACAGAGCAGAAATTTGTTAGGAGAGCCTATCCATTGAAAGTTGTGTAAATATTGGCTATGTATATTTCATTTACAATATACCATCCTGAACTGGGATTCTAGAAATAAAGTGCTGGAAGGGCGTTTTTTATAGAGTGAGTAAACTCTTAACTTGTACCATATTTAGAAAATTATATGTGGAATATATGTATGATGTATATCAATTGATACGCAGCCTACCTTGGGACATCTTGAGTTTTCAAATGTAATCAATTGACATATATATGATTTATATATATCAAGATTTATCTATATCAAGATACAGATTTATAAACCTGTAAAATTTCTGTCCATCTCTTTCACTAATGTGCCTAATTTTGCAGTCATAGGCTAGGCAAGTTAAATCAAATATGATTATAATCAGAGAACAACTTAGAAGTAGGAATTTGTTTGAAAAGGTTAAATGCCAGATTGAGTCATTTTACAGGATATAAACACTAGGAATAATTGAATGTTAAATTATTAACTTTCAAGTTTAAAGCAGAAACATCTTGAACCATTTCTATTGTAATTTTTAGTTAAATGATCAACTGTGACATTTAAATGTATACATCTGGGAGTCAACAAATTTTTAGAATCTATCTGAAAATATATGAGATATAGAGATTAATGGCCTTAGTCCTGAAATCAAGCCATTGGGCTCACCGGAAAAAAAAAAAAGAAACAAAGACTCTCAGAGTCATTAAAAGTTGTGGCTCATATGAATTTCTTTAAATTTTATTGACAGCTTCAAGATTTTGTTCTTTCTAACATTCCTTGACTATTGAGCTATGGTTGTATGTTGCTACAAAAAAAAAAAAAATGTCAGTGGAGAAAGGATGAGTTTCTTTTTTTTAAGGTGTGTTTCTAGAGAATAACCATAAAGAAATAGAGCATGTAACTAGCAGGACACACCATTAAGGTTTATTTATTCATTTATTCACTAATTCATTCAGTTAATATTTAGAGTGTTGACTGTGTCTCAGGTTCTATGCCAAGTACCGGGAAATGGTGACTCAAAAGAAACAAGGCACCCTATTCTCATGGAATTTAGAACAAGAGGAGAGATGGAAACAAACGTAAAAAGTAAATGTGATTCTGCCAACAATTACAAAGAAGACATACAGAGAGTTTCGAATCAGGTAGATCAGAGAAGACATCCCTAAAGAAGTGACACTGACATGGACTAGAAGGATAAATAGAAAGTAACAGCAGATCAAAGAGCTAAGTGATATCCAGGCAGGAAGAATGGCGTGGACAAAGGTGTTCTAGCCATAGGGATCATGCCAAGCAGAAAAAGGTGACCAAATAGTGGAATTGCTGTGTTCATTGAGGACAGGTACTCCAATGGTGCCTAGCAAAATTTAGGGCGCATATGAGATGCTCTACTGTTTCTTATAGAGTAAAGAAATTGAAGAGAGAATTAGAAAGCTATAGGTAATTATCCTTGATCTATTTTTAACATCTGCCTGTCAGTGAATGATGGAAGGGTTAGTTAAATTATGTGCTAAGTATTAGACTCTCCTCCTACCTTTTTTTAATGCTGTTGACTTGTGGGGATTTATTCTCACACACCCATGGTGGACAGTTCATTGCATTGGTGTCCTCAGAGAACCTTGTCTTCCGGGTTACGTGTCTTTGCTGTTGTCTGTTCTCCTTAAATCTAGGCAGGTTGGTTTAACTAATGGAATGTGATAGGAGTGACATTATTTCAGTTTCAAGCCTAAGCCTTAAGAAGAAGTGGCAGTTTCTACCTTTGCATTCATGGGAGCCCTGAACTGTCATATAAGATACCTGATTCTCCTGCTAAAGAGACCATATGGGGAGGGAAAGGATGGGAGATTACATGGAGGAGAATGGGAAGTACAGCAAGAGATGAGACCCCAGATATATAATCTCCATCAAGTCCAAAACAAGGATGTGAATATAGGTACTTCATTTGGAAGGGGATCCCAGGATACAGTCAGGGAAATGAAGAAGTAGAACAAAGAAGAGAAGAAATCTGTAAAGGGCGCTTTACTGAGCAGACTACCATTGAGGGCAACTGAAGCGCAACTCCTCTGCAAAAGTCTGGGAGGCCGGCTAGAAAACATCTCAGAGTTACCCCCTCCAAGTGCAAAATTGGGTTATGTCTCCATCATCTCCATCCATCATTGGTGGAAGCCTCCTCCCAGAGGCTCTAACTCTCTGACACTTCTGGCTTACCGAGAAAAAGGTCAAGTTTGACCCTGTGCCAGAACAACACCTGCAAACAAGGAGTCATAGGTGTTCAAAGTAAACAGCCTTTGGGATCTAGAGGTAAGTGCCGACTGAATATGCCAGAGCTCCAAGCAGTCTGCCTCTACCACAAAATGTAAATTTCTCAGGTATGTAGCAATGTTGCCTCAACCCATTATCCCATCTCCAGCCTAACACCTAGCTCACACAGCAGAGCACATACTGAATATGTTGTTGTCAAATTTTGAATTTGATATCTGTGAAAGGCTTTGTGTTGTATTCAATGGAATTGGTGAATAGTAGGTACCGGAACACGGTGTGATGGAAATGAAAATGCTTATTCTATTCCAAGAAAACTAGTCAAGATGCCTTAACCTAACAGAACTAAAAATTATATTATGCCATTCATTTTTGCAAAACCAGTGCTTGGATGTTTTGTTCAACAGCCAGATATATTGTGAATTGCTTGGGTTGAGAAAGGGTAGAGAAGAGTTTCTAAGAAATCTAGGTTATTGGGTGTTTTATTCTCCCTTTGTAGAAGTATGAGGAAGCCTCTATGAATAATATATGTCAGTACCTGAGCAACTTGAATGGAAATGGAAGACATTTAAAATAAAATGTTTCCTAGTCTGATTCAGAGCTTTTACAAAGGATCTGTTAGTCAAAAGAATCTTAAATATTTGAAAGAAGAAAAAACTCTTCATTCTTGAAAAGTTGTGTGTTAAAACCAGAGGGCAGAAATGTTGTTTTCAGAAGAAGCAGATTGACAATCCAAGAATTAAACACCTGCAGGACAAGGCTCAGTTCAGTGGAGAGCTATTAAGGTCCTTTGTCATTATATTCAGTGTGTCCATGTTCATCTCATTAGATATTTAAGGAAAAAAAGTGTGTGTACCTTACGTGAGAAAGCAAGAAAGCCAGTTTGTATTTGGACATAATTCTCCCCTTGCCTCTTGGAGCTAGATGAAAAATGCAGTAAATTAAATATAAGCCCATTTTCATGTTAATAATAAGAGGAATAGCTGGAAACTTCTTGCTCTAGGTTGGCTTGCCTAATGTCTATTCACAGCTTCTAGGCTATTTGGTCCCATACAGCCTAACTTTAACTCCTAAATGGAAAACTTGAACTGTGTCAGGATCTGGCTTCAATTTAGTAAATGTGCTACATTTAAGGGGACAGAGGAAGAAAGAAAAGAGAGAAGAGAAAAAAAGAAATCAAGGAAAATGGAAGTTGTTTGTCAGTATCCACTCCCTACTTGCCTTTCAGGAGAAATGCAGCGAATGAAATGGCCAAAGACCATTTCTCACAGGGCAGAAAAACAGCAAGGGAGGGGTCTACATAATTCATAAACTGAGGAAATGAACTATGCATACATTTAGAAAGCATGGAGAATACCTTAGAACTCAATTCACTTTTTATAGATGAGCTGTAAATTTTGAAGAATTATATGGTGAAATGACCTAGGGATATATTGTGTTCATCTCTGCGTCAAAAACTACCCCCAGTAACTTATCCTTGCATCTCATAATTTAGTCAGGATCCTCCCTTGGAACTGTCCTATAAATCTCTCCTGAGACCTCTTCAGCCTTTACCAGTTTCTCCTTTGCCTACTGGAAATAGAGCAGAGCTGAGAACTGTCTACCAGACATTATTTTCTATTATTTTATTGGGTTGGTCTTTATTTTGTGGCTTGGGCAGTACCGTTTACAGAGTAAGTGCTATAGAAATATTAGCTGCTATCGTGACTACTGCTGCTACTACTACTATTAAAAGTCATCTGAGTATGTTATAGAACTTCAGATAAAAACTTCTCAGGTCAACATGTTTTCTCCCCATTAAAAATGCCCTTTGCTATAAACACTGCTTGGTCTACCATATGAAAGATACTCAGTTGGAAAAGGGAAAGCACAGTTTGAAGGTCAGCTCCAGTCCTGTTTTTCTTCCTGGCCACCTGCATCAGAATCAGCTGCAGTCCTCCTTAGAAATGTAGCTTACTGGGAGCCGCATCAGACTCACCTCACGAGAATCTCTGAAGAATGGGGCTTAGAAATCTTTATTTTAGATAAATTCACCAGGTATTTCTTATTCACTGGAAAATTTAAGAACTGCTGGTCTTTTCATTAAGGGCTAGCCACATGCCTTTGACCTTCCTTGGTGAGAATTTGGTAGAGTATTCATACACTAGATATGGCCAAACAATTCTTAAAAAAATTTTTTTATCTATTTTTATTATCGTTATTATTTTAAGGTTATCACATGTGTATTTTTAACTTGATAAATAAATAAAAAATCTAAGTCTGAAATTCAAGACACAAAGGTAGCTTGACATTCTAAATATTTTCCTAAAGGTTTACCTATACTTTTTCCCCAGACATGTAATCATAAATTTCCTATAGTTTTTTAACCCCTGTTTTTACTCAGAACTAAATAGTGAATATTTTCAATGTCTCCCCAATTACATAATTTCTAAAAGTTTTATGCCATTTCATTAAAATTATATGCAGGCATTTAATCAATTCTATTGTTGGAGAGTTTAGTTATTTACACATTTTTTAGAAATATTAAAATGCTGAATTAACATTCTGATTATATCCGTTTACTTTAAAACTATGAAAATATCATGATACACTCTTTACAATTCTGGTGATACACTCTTTACCATTTACAATTATTATAGCAGACTTTAGGCTACTAGCAAAAGAAAGGTGAAGACTTTTGTCCAAGTAGTTAATGAATAACTTTATTACATAGTGCAAGTACATTACATAAATCATATTTTAAAATTAACTTTCTTAAAGTGTAATTGTTCATTGCAGTGAGCATGAAAAATTAAATTAAAAAAACTCCAGGCTATCAAAATTTAATGGAAAAATAATATTTTTCAACTTCAGATTGTAGCCATTTGTAACTAAGAGGGAAAAACCAGCATAGAGAAATCTAGCTTTAGTGAAACTAGGAAAGGAGAGGAAGATGAAGCACTTAGTAGTACTCTGTTTGATAGATATTATGTTTCTTTGTTTTTTTGGTTTTTTTGCTTGAAGCCAAAGCAACCTTCAAAATATTTCCCTCTATTTTCTAAAACTGATTTCCCAAGCTGAAAGGGTTTTGAAAGGGGCTTTCAAGGTGAGCCATTTTCCAGAAAATTCTCTTGTGCATGAATATATGTGGTAGCAAATTAAAACTAAAAAGAAGGTTTAATGTGAATGTGCTCACTGAGTTTGTGTTGAAGAAACAGATCTCTGTTCTTCAAATGTAGAACCCTGAGGTCTTACAACTGATAATAGGTTTTAATATAAGGAAGTGACCAGAACATCGCCAATGTGTTCTTGGTTTCTTGCAGAAAGACTGTGCGTCTGAAGTAATGAGCACCGAGCACAGTTCACCAAGGGCAAAATCACTGTTGTAGTTAAGACTTAAGGGTTTCTGCAACCCTAAATCAAATAAAATTCTGATTTAAAGAATCCTTCCAAATATTTTGAAGGCAAGATATTTAGAATTGTTGGAACCAACTGAAACTTTCTTTTAGTTGAAGTTTATCAGCACTTACTCTGAGCCAGACTTTAGTGTATTCATGTATTTCTCACAACTTAAAAAGGTAAACTTAATTATACCATTTATGCAGATGAGAAACTCATCTCATCACAATAATTAAAATACCCAAGTTTGATCCTATTACACTATGTTCCTATTCATTATTACCAGCCTCGTTCCCAGAGAAAATAGCAGCTTTGATAGAATAGGTACCATAGAAGGGATCTATTCTTAAAATAGCATCTTATAAATTGTAAAGAGAAATGGAAATATAAATTTTAATTAAAGTACCTCACTGAATGAATTTTCATTCATAAACAGTAGAGGACTACCCTGACTTTCCCATTCATATGATAGAACAGCGATCTCAAAACTTACTGAGCATGTTCCCTTATCGGTAAAAATGTTTTGACCTTGCTAAATATATGCATCTCAAATTAGGTAAAAGTGGTATATATGCTATACTAAATTATGTTTTTATGTTATATCTAAAAATACAAAGTTAAAGGGATCAAAGGTATGAATCATTCTGAAGTGCTTATTTTTCTGTCTCCTTCCAAAAGATCATTTTGAATGCCCCACTTTGTAGACCTCTGGAATATATTCACAATAAACCTTCCAGAAGGAAAGACGTGCTTATTATGGGTGAATGTAAAGAAATAGTTCATTCTTGAAATTTGCTACACTGTGTGTGTAAATCTGGAGACTGACCTTTGGGGGAGGGAGGTGGTTATACTTGTGGATACCTTATAAAAAGTCTCTTAACCAGACTTAATTAAACTGATTTGCTGTATTTCTAGAGCTGCTGAATGTTCTGGGCTAGTTGGGAACTCTCTAGATTCAATCTCTGCAGGTTGAATTGTATACATAGCAAAAGTCAGTTCTGTTTTTTCTCCCCAGAACAAAGTTTAACTGTTGTGCATTATTCTGTGATCTAATCTTCAGATTTTGCTTCTGGATCAGTGAAACTAAAGTAGGGAGCACCAGATAGAGTACTTCCTCTGAAGAGAGTCTTTAAATACTTGTTCAGCATCATTAGGTTGTTCATAAAGGAGCTACGAATAAACGTTTTAGAGACGTTGAGTTTATTGCATACGTTCGATATTCACAACATGGTAAACGTTCCACCTGCTCACACTTGCTGCAAGTGTAGAGATGGGAAAATGTTCCTGATCCTGGAATAAAGAAGCTATAAACAGTTTTATACCACTAAGTGCCAAAGTGAAGCTGAAACGTCCGATAACTGGAAAAGTCATTTATTGAAATAATCTTCCACATCATGGACATTGCTTGCATTGTAATGCCAGGTAACGGAAACAGCCAACGTAGCAGAATGTTTAGGATGGAGGTGGGAGACGAGATAACCGAGCAGAAGTAGGTTTTGGAATTAAAAAATTGTCCAAGGAATCACATATTCAAAATGAGGTTCAAATGAATGCTTCAAAGATTGAAAAACCTCAGAAAACTGTGATGTTTCAGACAATTCACCTTTTAATATAGTTTTGTATCATTTTAAAAAGAGTGATATTTGAGTTTTAGGCTTTATAATTAATTTCCAGTAATAAAAATTACTTTTTATTTTTAACTGGAATTCCTTTATTTCTAAAATTACCTGAAATTTTCAGAGTGAAAGATTTTAAATCTGTCAGAAAAAAAATGATGGGAATGTGAACAAATAGCTTTGTGATAATGCAATTTAAACTACTGAAATTTGATGGTTGTAGTTCTTACATTCTACTGTATGTTGTTACACCATTCATTAAGGTGTGTAAATAGCATGAAACGCTAAAAAATTAAACCATTCTAAAATACTTGCATTTGAAATGTATTTTTATTTTCAGTGTTTTAAAAATATTTAGGTAAGGACATTTCAGAAAATAATATATCACACCATTTTTATTAGAGATAATGTTTCTACAAATTTGTAAAATACCTGTTATATCATTTATACTGGGCCTGGTCATGCTGTGTCATAACCAACTATAAAGTATGAGTGGCTGAAGAACACAAAGGATAATTTACCTGTCATACAAAGTCCACACTGACCTCAGATGCCTTTCCAGGGAGACTGTTCTCCAACATTGCCACTCAGGGTTCCAGGCTGCTTCAGTAGATCTTGTAACAGGGTGGCACAATGGGAGAATAAAGCAAAGCTTTTCAGTGCCTCAGCCTGAAAATGACATGTGTCACCTCCCCATACAGCCCATTGGATCGGTCAGGTGGACTAGTCACGTGTCCTCACACAGTTGCAAATGGAGATGAGAAATAGGGCCTTTCTTTGCCCACAAGGGGAGGGAAACAATACTGGTGAATATTTGCAATGTCTACTCACATGCATGCAAACACAGCATTATTTGTTCTTCTTTCTGCAGTAAATTAAACAGGAATATACCACTTATTTTAATATATTCTTTTTTACAAAACATACATTGAGTGTCTTTGCCATCAAATGCCACTTGTCCAAAAATTGGATAATGTATTTCTCTTAAGTTTATGATCTTAGCAATATTTATTTATTAGAAAATCATGGAAAAAAACCCAACTGTGACCTAAAGAAGACATTGTTTGCTCCTTTCCTAGAAAAGTCTTGTATAGCTGTTCATTACTTTCCAAGAATATCCCACATTTGCCATCTGTGAAATTTATAATAGTGGAAGATTTCATCAAACCATGACCTAGGGTATTATCCTTAGAATTATTTGAAAATTTCTGGGCGTAACCAGCAGCAATTTCTCTGCCAGCAGTGGCTCCAGGCAAATGGGGGACACTGGTGGCAATCTCCCACTCTATAAAGAGTTTCCAATTCTTTTAAGCACTTTGAGGCCAGAAAAAGACACTTTATAAATCAATAAGTTACTATAATACCATAAGCGTTTGGCCTGTCTGAATCATTAGACTCAATCCACATTGCTTAAAAGTCAAAATAATAAGAGCAGAGAGGGAAAATCATTTATGGCTCAGCAAGTTCTTTCCTGTAGTCAATAAGGTGTGAGAATGAGTAGACAGAAGACGAAAGGATGGTGAACAGAGTAGAAGGAGCTCCTTTCAGCTGCAAGAAAGGTTGTAATGTGATCAGCAATAAAGAGGAGGTCTGTTTCACAGTTTCCTTTGAGAGCTCATATCTTCAAATTATTCCTGCTTCTTTCTGATAGATTTATGTTGATGGAGTTAAAAAACAAAGTTACTTGGAAGAAGTTTTGTTTTATTTTCTGACCGAATTCTGATGCAACTGAGAATATAAATCAAAACTTGGCAGAAGTTGGTCTGGCTAAATAGTCCCCTCAATTTCCCAGTCTCTGTTGGGAGAATATTTTATTGTTATACTATTAAAACTAAGGAACCTTTATTTTTTTACTTTTTTATTTTTTTGCGGTACGCGGGCCTCTCACTGCTGTGGCCTCTCCCGTTGCAGAGCACAGGCTCCGGACGCGCAGGCCCAGCGGCCATGGCTCACGGGCCCAGCCGCTCCGCGGCACGTGGGATCTTCCCGGACTGGGGCACGAACCCGTGTTCCCTGCATCGGCAGGCGGACTCTCAACCACTGCGCTACCAGGGAAGCCCAGGAACCTTTATTTTTTAATTGTTTTTCTCTTCCAGCTTCTTTTTAAAATATACATTTAAATACATATTTTTAGTTGGTAAAGCGAAACAACTTGTGGGTATTCAATTAAGCACGTTTTAATTCTCTAAAAGAAAAAGTATAATTGCCTCCTAATGAAATAAATTTGTATTCTGTAACACCTGCTTTAGCAGTCAGAATTCAGTATGGTACCTAGTTGGCAATAGCTCATCAGTTAAAACTTGCTGTCTGAACAGAATGAATATATTAACGTTTCAGTATATGAATTTACTCTATTAACTTGCAGATAAGGAAAACAAAGCCCAAAGAAATAAAGACTTTCATGTGAAGTCTCAAAGCTTATTAACATATGTGTACCCATCTACCTGTAAAACGCAGACCCGTTTCCCTGCGTTTTATACATGGATGTGTGTTTCTCCAGAGGTACTAAAAAGCAGAAGAGAGGTCTTTCAGCAAACTTGATTATTCTTTTTCAATTATGAATTTACTTTCTCATCCATCCATTCAATCATTCATTCAAGAAACATTTGCTAAGTATCAGGGAACAAATTCTGGGGATTCAGATCTGTTCAGTTCATTGTCATTGCTCTGAAGAGCTCACTTAATAACAGGAGGTAAAAACAGCAACAACACATATGTTGCATTAACTGCGAAGCGGAAAAAAATATGGATAACTTGTTACTTTTGTTGTTGTTTGGCCAAGGCTTGCTTTAGGCAAAAAAGAGAGTTTGTCAAATTGGAAAGAAGTGAAAGTTGTCTCCTGGCAGACAGACATCAAGAGGGCAGGTGGAAGGTGTTTTGTGATCAGAACACATAGGAGATTTGAGGCATCTATGGGACCTGAACTAAGTGTAAACTCTGGGGCTTGAAAGGTAGTTAGAGCTTTTGGTTGAAATCAGGTTGGAATACGAATTCGATCCTTTACTGACTGCTGAATTTGAGCAACAGCTTAACTTCTCCAACTTTCAATTTCCTCACTGTAAAATGGGATCATCCTTCCCTTCCTAATAAATATCATTATCATTCATTGTTAGTATTTAATTAAGTAAAATTGTAAAGCATTTAGCACTGTGGCACATACAAAACAAACATCAAATATGTTTTTAAAGATTGTAAAAGCCCTTTCACCACTATGATGAGATGATCACCAATTTACACAGAATATATAAACACCATGGCTGTATGTGGTATGAATATAAATACATATGGCAATAGTACATATTTATTTGTTCAAATAATGTAGCAGGGAAAATCGTTCAACATTCCATAAACCATCTTAATGTAACCTTATTTCCAAACACCAACTTGAAAAATTAATTGCCTGAGAATCTGTCTACCATATATCTTGGACAAAATATAATCAAAAGAATATAAATATGGTAGGATGTTAATAATTGGTACAGAAGAAAAAGTTTTATGGTCAAATTAATTTAAATTTAATTTACTCAGCGTTTGACCTGAGTAAATTAAAGTTAAAAGTTTTCTTGACCGAATGACTTATCACCACCTTTAAGAAAGAGATAAGATATGTAATATTTCACTAATTTATTTCACCATGGAATACATTTATTGTGGAATATCTCATGTCATTATCATTTCTTAATATTTTGGAAAATTATGCTTTAGACATTTATTTCTATCCAGGCTTATCACTTTCCAAAACTGGAACTAGAGTTTGTCTGGCACTCAGCTAGGTACTTTACATATCTTATTTTATCCAACACGTATATAGCAGTAGGCAGGACAAAAATTCAGCCACCCTAGGCAAGAGAAATATTAGGTTCTTATTCTTTGCTTTACATTTGTTTTTCACTTGTTGTCAGTGTCATCCATTCAGTTAAATTCATAATTTTCATGCTATTTTTTTTATCTCAAATCTAAATTAAACAGAATAATGTGTATTTTTATTTAGTCCTCTTTCCAATTCTTGGGACCTGATATATAGTTAGTAATTAAAAATATAATTATCTCTATATATTTTCCTATTGATCAAATTAGGCAAAGTTTGCTTTCTTTCCCTTACACTAATCCTGGCAAATATTACGCATTACTCTAATCCTAAGAGGAGATTTAAAATGCCTGTACTTTTATTGACTAGTTCTCCTTGTCATTCACATTCCTTTCAGGGGAAGGAAAAAAAAAAAATCCAAACACACATACATGGCAAGCACATAGACAGGAGTGATCTGATTCTAATATGCTATTGTCCATGTCAGCTCATAAATTCATTCGAGAAATGAATACTGGATTTTATTTGTCTGCACGTCATGTCTGGCTGTGATGTACATTATGCCAATGCTGTTATGGATTGATTGCTGACAGCATCATCATTCATTATGCATGGGAGAAATGAAGTCCCAGAGACATGATTTTTTTCAGTTTGACTCCATGAATATACAAAAAGGTTGGAATTTCTTTGCGCTGGTAATCAGACAATAAATGTCTCATTACCATGTTTAAACTACATACAAGTTATAGGCGTTTGTAGTATACTGATAGTTAGCAATACCTTCTTTTGAGGTCTAGCTGTGAGAAAATGTAGTGGCCTAGTACCTAGTAATAGGCATTCCAACTTTGCCAACTGCACGTTAGAATTATTTCAGTATTAATCTAATGACGGATCAATGTCACATCTGCAAAGAAGATAAAAATCCAGTTAAACTGGAAAGAGTTTTGTGATTGTTCAGGTTACTTCTGATAAACTCAGGTAGAAATTTAATTATACTCTGTTGCTCAGTTCACATTTTCTTATTGTTCTAATTGCGCCATCAATCATGGTTCATTCCGGTTGTATACACTGTTGAATTATAACCACTGTTTAAAAATCAGATATTGCAAACTGACTAAAGCAACTAATTAACAAACTGAGAGAACAATTCATCAAAGATGAGATGTAGGTATTAGAAGACAAATGACTTGGGTGACTCAGAACCATGGACCAGGTGTCTTGAAACTGTGTCTTTAATGACAGGGGTCAGTTTTTCATATGAATCACATTATGGAAGCACATTACCTGTATTTCAAGCTGAGTACATTTTCATACAGCTTTAAAGGAGGTTATAATTTTGTTGAGTTTTGAACACGCTGAATAGCCTTCTTAAAATAGGGGTGGGGCTTTACATCATTTTTCTGAGAAAAATGAATTTATCTTCTGTTAGAGCTCAACATTTCTAAATATATCTAAATTTATATCTGACTTTGTTATTATTATCCATGCATCAAAACATTTATCTTTTTCCTTACTTTTGTTTGTTTTCATTGTTGTTTATTTGTTTGTTTGTGTGGTTTGGGACACTTTTCAGATATATTAGGTTATGATGCAGTATGGAGAAAAATGTTGTAAATAAACATACCACTCAATACAGTGCAGACAAAATTTGACCTAGTCTGCTTATCCCACTGTTACTTACGATAAATATTTTAAAATTTCAACAGTGTAATCATCATCAGAAAACAGAAAGATACAGGACAAAAAAAGTATTAAAGTATTTCTATCTATCTGTTTATGGGTCTTTCTATTCATCTATCACTGAGTTGTTTAAAAGTACCTAATTTGGGCTTCCCTGGTGGCGCAGTGGTTGAGAGTCCGCCTGCCGATGCAGGGGACACGGGTTTGTGCCCCGGTCCGGGAAGATCCCACATGCCACGGAGCGGCTGGGCCCGTGAGCCATGGCCGCTGAGCCTGCGCGTCCGGAGCCTGTGCTCCGCAACGGGAGAGGCCGCAACAGTGAGAAAACAAAGTACCTAATTTATGTGCAGCCCTTTTGAAGGCTGTGGTATAGTGACTTGCATCTTTTTTCTATATAGCTTATAGTAACTTATAAAGACTTTATTCAGTTCTAACAGTCACATTATAGTGCACTGTGTAGCAAATTGGTACTACCTGCATTGGTATTAAGTGTCATTGATACCAAGCAGCAAATGGCTGCTGAATTATATAAAAGATCACTAATGTAATATGAATTTTATACATTCTATTGATCAAATTTGAGCAACTACAAATAGCCAACATTACTGGAATTCATCCTATGGTTAATAAATGAACAATACTTTAAAAAGAGTAAGGAAAAACATCACCATATGTCCACTCAATATTTTTATTCTGAAAGCTTCTCAATCAATCAGTGCTATCAAAGGATTAATTAAATTTAGTTTTCTTATCTATAACTTAACATTAACAACTCCTTCAAATGTACCATTTGCTTAGCAAATGATGGAAAAACTAGAAGTTAAATCAAACCATTTTGTCACCTAGAACTATGTAAATGCAAGAATACTACTATTAAAAAGAATGAGAAAGTTTAGAAAGGGTATGCTTTTGGTCAATGTTTATGCTTATTTGTGTGTGTGTGACAATACTTTGTAAACAGTAGAACATTTACATTTATGAAAAATACTAAGAGCTTTGTGCCAATGATTCAGTGGATCATTTTCCCTATGATTTAACTTACCAAAACCTACTGGAAAAAAGTAAGAATCCTAAGTAATCTGTAAATAGTAAGACGTCAGAGAAACTATCAATTTAAGCCAATTATTAATCAATTTAAGCCAATTATTAATAAGTCAAAAGAAAAATAAACATATTAGCATGTCCAAATACATAGAAATCTATGAGTTTGTAGAAAGTATTTTGGTAAAAATCCTTGTGAATGTAGGCTAGACTTATCCATCTCTTCTGATGTATAGAATATGGAGAAGTGATACTTTGTGACTCCCATGCGTAAGTCATTAAAAGGATACCTTCTTCCTGGCTCTCTTTCTCCCTTGAATTGCTCAGAGTGGAACAACTCAGTTGACATGTTACAAGAATACTCAAGCATTCATGAGGAGTGACCCATGTGAATAGAATTGAGCCCTTCCACCAATAATGAATACCAGTTTTCCAGTCATGTGAGTGAGTCACCTTGGAAGCTCATCCTCTCGTCTGTGGATGGCTACAGCTCTGGCCAACATCTTGATCTCAGTGAAGACCCTAAGGCAGAAACACACAGCTAAGTCACTCCCAAGGTCCTGAGATGCACAAAATGTGAGAGATAATAAATGCTTATTGTTATTTTAAACCACTAAATTCTAGAGTAATCTG
The DNA here is from genome assembly GCF_964374135.1 of Grampus griseus. Classification (NCBI taxonomy): domain Eukaryota; kingdom Metazoa; phylum Chordata; class Mammalia; order Artiodactyla; family Delphinidae; genus Grampus; species Grampus griseus. The sequence goes on along the minus strand of NC_138998.1, from coordinate 113,960,506 downwards.
CAAGGCAGCTATAGCAACTAACAAAAAAAAATCAAGACATACTAAGCTCCAGTGATTAAGACTTTGACAGCTGTAGATTGATAAATAACTAGAGCTGAGGAGCAGAAGAGACAATCCAGAAACATACCCATGCATCAATCATGCAGAATCACCACCGTTGTAGAACAATAAGGAAAGAATTCAGAAAATCTGATGGAAAAGATATAGGATTCCTGCATTACACCATACATAAAAATATCTGTTGGCTTAAAGATTTAAAGGTCAAAAAAGATGAAGCTTTAAAATTTTAAGGAAAAGTAAGAAAATATCTTTATAGGTTTGAGATAGGGAAGAAATTCTTAAACAAGATGCTATTTCTAAAAGTGTTGTTTATTTGAGCTTTAAAATTGTCTGAAAATATTTTAGAATAATTTCTTTTCAAATTATTTAAAACTTATGGTAAATAGAGTATTATAACCTGATAATGAAATTTACCAGTTATTCTTTGAGTAACGAGGTGAGCCTAGATAAAGGGGAATTTGTAAAGTAAATAAATTTATGATTGTTCTCCCAAATCCTACGTCTTTTTTTTAATGATTCTTCTTGTGCCCTATGGTGTGTTTATGCCACTGCTAGTTGCTTACGAGCCTTTCTGTTTAAAAACAAGAGAATAAGAGCAAAAACTCTTAAGTAAGCATTGAAAAGATCCAGAGTCAATCCGTTCAGATTTTTCACTTCTTTATCTAATCCTCTTCCACTTCCCCTGCCACCAACTTCAGTCACATCTAGACTCCTGAGTATAGACATTACATTTATCCTTTTTTATTAGTCTAGATGTGACCCAGATAGCTCTCTTTGTTTTCTTAGTTTAGCTGAAGCAATTTGGAATTTCCTAAAGTGATTTATCAATATTTAGTCAATATTAGGGGAAATCAAGGATAGATAAATAAGTACAATACCAAAGCATAATAATAAATATTTGCAAAATATCGATTTTACTTTCTAGCATGATTAAATGTTAGGCTCCCTTGGGCAGTCCCAGCTTCAGAGTTACTGATCAGGTTCTTTCCTTTCAGTTCCTAATTTGACATGGAGCAGTGTAGAGCAGGGGTATTCAACCTATATTTTGATATTTTACCTTTCATCAAAAAGTACACATACACACATACATGCACACATACAAATAAATATACATGTATGTAGGTGTATTACTAAAACAAAATTCACCAAATAATATTGGGCCATTATGAGTGATGCATTTAGATTTTTTTAATGCTTATCAATACCTACTAAATTTGTTTCATGATACAATTGTGGATCACAAAGATTAGCAATTTTATTTTAAATGAAGTAGAATAAGATATAATACAAAGGAAAATACCACAGTCCATCATAGGTAGTAAGAATAAATATTGTTTGTTTCTTTCAGCTGTATTTTATATGTAAGTATGTCTGAATGTGTTCTATATTTTCACTACAGTGTGATATAAATTGTAGTGATTACTGCCAGTCATAGTCAGAAAAGTTTGAAAGCTATTAATAAAATTGTCCTCTAAAGAAGGGTCTTCCCGTTTTTTCTATAACTTTTGTCTGTAGCCCCATTCTTTGCCCCTCTTTTCTCTTTGGACAAAGTTTGCATTACTTAGCCCAAGCAAATCAGCTAATTCAGAGTTGTTATTCAGCCTCACAATCAGCAGGTCCATTATCACCCATGCATAGGTTCACTAATCTGCCACTCAGTGTTACCCATGGGTCACCCCTACCTATGACAGTAGGAAAGTTGAGCCAGTAGCCACAGATTTACTACTATGGGAAAGGCATGACTCATTGTCAAGACTGCTCCAGCTGGGAAGTCAATGGACGCAGGTGAGGCCCCCAGGGAATAGGTGGGCCAAGTAGTAGGGAGGGATACAGGATTTGGGTAGGATACTGCCCACCACGGTCCACCCAGAACTGCTTGCATCCTTTTATGGTATTGGAAACTTGTATGAGAGCAAGTTATCCTCACTTCTTCCCTTAAAGGAGAGGGTAGTTTCAACCCCTAAAGGTAATGGTCATTTGTAATCTCTTAAAAAGACGTAAAGAGGGTTTGCAAAACAAGCTACCATTTTCATACTGAAGCTAATCCTAGGTTTGTAATGGACATTCATCATCTCTTACTTCCATAGTCCATTCCAGATTCTCCAAATCTTTTGCTAGAAGTTCTGGTGATCTGGGTCCCATGCCTGGGGAAATAGGAGCATCCGTGATCTAGACCTTATTACTGAGCAGTCTGAGCCCTTAGCTGCCTTTTCCTGGTTGGCCTGTGGTTGCTGCCATTGCTTATTTACAATTATCTGGGCACAAAAGCACCAAGAGTTGCCCCAGTGCATGGCCAGGGTCGTGGACACACTCCTCCCACACCCCCATTGTGAAACCACAGCCAGAGATCCTCATTCAATATAGCAACTCATTTTTTTCCCTCAGTTTTATTCATAAATATTTGACATACAACACTGTCATCATTATGACATAATGACTTGACATACGTATATATGGCAAAACGATGACCACAGTAAGTGTAGTTAACATACATCATTTCATATAGTTAAATTTTTTTTCTTATGATGAGAAATTTAGGATCTACTCTCTTAGGAACTTTCAAATAAATCTTTTCTTTCTCTGTGGATCTACTGACACAAGTAGCCCAAAGTGCTAGGTGGTGGTTGCAATTCCTTCTGTAGTAGAACTCTTACTATGACCTTTAGTCGAAGCAATTCCTCAGTGTCTGACCAACACCTCTGTTGGTTAAGTCACCTAAAATCATAGCTGTTTCTTAATACTTTAGCAGTGATTAAATGGGACACAAGGGTTTGATTGGGAATGAAGGAGACAAAAGGGAAGAGGAAGAGAGAAGAATGGGAGCTGGAAAGAGAAATAGGCATTGACAGAATAAGTGCAGATGGGTCTTGTTCATATTTTAAATGTGTTTCACAGTCTGGGGCCTCTCAAATGTCCCCATCTGATTGCAAAGTACAGATTCAGGTTCGTGATTGTTCCAGGTTTTAATAGGAATACTTCCTTGAAGGAAGGCTAAAAAGTTTTGGCATATAAAATTTCTTTGGCATCTAGGGGTTATTGATATCATTCCTGTGGGTATTAGATGAGTAGTACATGAAGTCTGAGAAACTACAGAGGGAATACATCTACTCCCAAAGATATGTGGTTGACCTGAAAACATTTCCCAGGTGTCTGTCTTCAGCATTTCTAAGGAACAAAACAAAACCACTCCAAGAGCTAGGCCCACACTGCCAAATCCGTGGACTTAGTTTTTTTGGTCTTGTTTTTCTCTTAATTCCACTCTCAAGGATCACAACCATGTATCTCTAAGAACTGCCCCCAACACACACTCAAAAATGCCCCCATTCACTTTCTTCTCCACCTCAGTAGGGGGTCAGTTGTTAATTAGAATAAACTCAAAAAAGAGTTTTGGGCTGAAGAATTTTAAATAACAATAATATAAACTCCTCTACCCTTCCCCTGGTGGAAATGAATTAACCATTAAAAACACAATTGCCGGGCTTCCCTTGTACCGCAGTGGTTAAGAATCCACCTGCCAACGCAGGGGACACGGGTTCAAGCCCTGGTCTGGGAAGATCCCACATGCCACGGAGCAGCTAAGCCCGTGTGCCACAACTACTAAGCCTGTGCTCTTGAGCCTGAGAGCCACAACTACTGAAGCCCGTGTGCTCCACAGCAAGAGAAGCCACTACAATGAGAAGCCCGCACACAGCAACAAAGACCCGATACAGCCAAAAATAAATAAATATATAAATAAATTTATTAAAAAAAAACACACAATTGCCTGGTTATCTCCTGGAAGTGAGAGAAAATTTATTCTCCAAGCTTAGATCAAATGGGTACCCTAGTTTAAGCAGGGAACTTAGTACACAACCAGATAGACACATGTATACAGTGTATTCTACACATTTTTTTCTATAATCTGCTTCAGAGCATTTGCATTTGCTATTTCCCTGTTTGGAATATTCTCAACAGGAATTTTTCATGACTGTGTTCTTTAAATTCTTCAGATTTTCCAAACATTACTCTTCAGGAGATTATTCATTGATACGCTAGATAAATCATGTCTTCTATCAAGCTCTATACAATCCCAAGTATTATCTACTTTATAATCCTTATGAGTATCTAACCCTTCATTTATTTATTCATTCATTCATTTATTCATGTGTTTATATGTTTATAGCCTCCCTCAAAAGAAAAATAAACGCATCAAAGGAAAGTATTCTATTGGGTTGGTACACAGGTACATGAATCTCTAGGGCCTAGATTAGTGTTTGGCACACAGAAAAACTCAATAAATACTTAATACATGGAACATAAATTTTATAGTCTTTAATGAAACATAAGAACAAAGGGTATTGAGGATATAGGGCATCTAAAAGTGATGGTTCCCCTTTTTATCAGTTGCTATATAGATATCTTAAAATATGTTCCTACTGGGAGAATTTATGTTACTCAAAAGTATATGTCAATGCATATACAAATATCAAGAGTTATATTAAAAGGTGCATTTCACGTTCAGTTAGTTAACCAGTTATAGAAGAAATATTGTGAATATCACAAAGTATCCAGAAATAAAAATAGTTTACATTGGGATTTGAAATCAATTATAGGATCTGGTGTGAGGCATTTATACCAACTCATGCCACACTCCACTGTATTTTACTTTATCAAGCTTTTAATTTATTACTGAGATGTTGGATGATTATTTCAGAAAAGTGCTAGATGACAGGAAGAAATTATTTTAAATTGTAGCAGAAATTTTTAAATTGCAGCAGATCATTCATAAAGGGGATAATCTACATGTAGATAATTGAGAGTTGGCTGAAGATAAATGTTTCTAATTTTGATGGTGTCTTTGAGAAAGTAGCACTCATAATATTCATCAGGTTGAAGGGCCTTCATTTTAATACAGTTCCTGTATGCTATCATATTTTTCCAATCCATTTCACAGGAAAAGTGTCCATTGTCATAAAGATATATTGTTTGTGTGGCTAGGTATATCACCGTCACACGATTAACCTTCAAGTATTATGAATACCATTGCCAGACTAAGGGAGATTGAAATCAAAACATTTTAATTATTCTTGTTATTATTGGTATATAAATTAGGTAAGGTGCTTTTAGTATGACAAGAAAGTCAAAAACCACTTGCCCTTTTTTCTCTTAACGCATTTTCTCCCTTTGCTCCCTATTCTCCTCTTCACCCCTGCATGACTAAAATATCCTAGATTTAAAAACTTATATTATAGAAAATAGTCTCTAAACATTCTTGGAACAAGGTACATAGATTATATGCTCAATAATGACACTAAACTATTGAATAGCTCTTAGAATACCAAACTGTATTACTAAATAAGATAGCAGACATCTTTATCTTAGCCTGGTAGAAAATTATATTCTGACCTAGCATTTACAATAGTAATTCACATTTGTTGTCACATTGAAGTACTAATGCCTAGGATTGGCCATATCCATCACATTATTTTATAAACTAAATTAATTATTAATTTAACCTCTAGCAATACCCATATTAATTTTATTGCAAATGGTACATGCCACTTTCAGAATAAAGTGTGTTATCAGTCAGAAAGTGCAAGTTTTCAAGAAGGTCAAGCACACTACTCATTGTTTCATTCAGTAGAAGAATTATATGCAATGCTGTATTTTTTTTTAATGTTACATGAGAATTGTTTTCAAAGAGGAAAAAATAATGTGAATGAGTAATATTGCACAAAACACTTGTTGCTTAAATACTATCTTCTGATGACATTTTAATTTATATCACCCTATGGTGTTTTCTTCATATATGTTTCTACAGCCTACTGTTTGATGTTCCGTCATTTACTTTTGGGAAGTACAGGTTGGCTTTCAACATATTCCATTTCTGGAATGTGTGTCTTAAGATATGCATGTCGTTTACCAACACTGAAGTTTGTACACAGAGCATTGGGGACCCTCTGTCATAACTGATCTCTAGATACATGAAGACCTTTTTCACTGTTCCATCAGCCATTCAATTCACAACACTGCACTCCTATCATCATTCACTATCTCCTATCATCATTCACTATCACGAAATAAAATTTGCTTTAATACTAGGATTTATATATGTGCAGACATGAATTTGTTTCTGTTGACAAAACAAATAACCATTATGCTGAGATGTCATGATAGCATTTTAAAAGATAAAAGAAAAAATAGTTATGAGCAAATTTCAGGTTAGAAGAAAAGTAATATAAAACCCTCTACAGCTATGTGCAATAAAAAGGACCAAAATGGGAAAATATATTCTTTATTATCATCTTCAGCAAGGTATAAAAATCAAGAGAGAACTTTGTTAGATATCCAAAACCTACACAACCATTTGCTTAACCAGGCCATTGAGTGGTGGATGGAAATGAAGAGGCACTTGGCTTGTTTACTTTTTGAAAGTAACTTAATCATGCAGCCATTATTGACTGGTTTCCAATTATGTTATATGACAACCATATGTGATTATGATTTAAGAAAAAAGTACTTCATGACGATTGTATAATATGTGTTCTGAACAGAAAAGTTTAAAAAATAAAATATACCAAAATCGAGAGATATCCAAAGATTAAGTCAATATTTTCCTCTGTGGTTCTTCTCTACCAGTTAAAAATGTACCAAACAATAAAATACACACTAAGAAATGTGGCAGAGACAGTTGGTCCTCACCAGATATTCTAGATGCTTCCTGATATTCCCAGTTCTCTCTTGAGGTGAGGTCTTTCCTTCACTGACAGAACATGCGCCTGGTTTTCCTGTCCCTTGTTCTCTCTTTTCAGACTATATAGATGAAACCTGTTCTATTTAGCCACTTGGTGTTGGATCTCCACAAGGCTCTTTCCTAAACATTTTTTTTTTTCTCACTGTCCACTCTCTACCTGGGCCATCTTACCATACCTACAGCTTCAGTGGCCACATAAAGCTTTCTGTCTGTAGCCACATTCTCTTCTCTGTAATAGTCCGTTTCCTATTCCATATCTCCTCTACGTCTGAAGGAAATCTCAGGCTCATCTTGTCCCAGAGAGAACTCATCATTATCTTACCCCACAATTGGCTCATCACCGTTTATCCTGTTGCATATACCTGAAATCCAAGAATCATTTTTTACCCACTTTTCACTTATTCCCATACCCCACAGTCAAACCATCACCATTTTTAATATTACCACAAAATATATCTTAAATATGTCTACTCTCAGTCTCCATCAACCTAGGTGAAGATAACCACAATGGCGAGGATGAAGCTGATAATGATGGTAATGACTACTAACATTTATTGACTTACTGAGTACTTAATATATGTCAGGTACTGTGAAGTTTGTACTGTGATAACCTACTAGCAGGTATCCTCACAGGCTCTCTAGCCATTCTTCAACTCATTCTCCACATTCAAGTAAGAATAATATTATTGAGAGAAAATGTTGGTATCACCCTGCTTTTCAAAACCACCTAATGAGTTTCAGATGCTATTATTTTTTTCTTCCAATTTTATTGAGATATAATTGACATAGAGCACTGTATAAGTTTGAGTACAGCATAATGATTTGAGCTATATACATTATGAAATGATTATCACAATAAGTTTAGTGAACATCCACCATCTCATATAGATATTTTTCCTTGTGATGAAGACTCTTAGGATTGCTCTCCTAACAACTTTCATACATAACATACAGCAGTGTTCATTATATTTATCAAGTTGTACATCATATCCCTAGTACTTATTTATCTTATAACTGGAAGTTTGCCATTAGAATAAATACAAAGTCTATTATACGGCTGGCAAGGCTTATACGATTTCACCCCTACTTACCTTTCTTGAGCCTTGACTCATATATCACCCCTTCTCATCCCTTTCCATTATGCTGCATCTCTTATCTTCTTTTAATTCCCTGAATGTGTAATTCATCCTTGTGCTTACTGTTCATTCTTTGTTAATATAGAATGGCTGTTCCCACTGACTCAACTTAAAACTACTAATCATCTTTGAGACCTCTCTAATTAGTCCTCTGTCAGCTCCTACTATCCATGACTAGACCTGGCCCCATATGTGTCTACTGCTTTCCTTTCTTCTACACTAGTTACCTCGGTGGTTTAATGAGAAAATGTGATTGATTTTATCTCCCTCCACTAGATTGTAAGATTCATGAGACAAAGAAGCTTGGCTTTTTCTGCTCACCTTTTTCATAGCTATCAGGGTTCAATTCACATCTGCTGGATGAATGAATAGAGAAAGGAAGGATGAAAAATACGTACTCTCGCAAGTAAGCCTAGACTGCTTTCTTTTACTTACCACTCCCTCCACACCCAAATCCAGTGAGATGTCAGGGAATCATGTCCTGTAGATCATACCTCTTAGATCTTCTCCATTCCATTGTCTTAATTCAAGCCCTCATCATATTCATCTGAATTTCTGAAATAACTAATATTGCTGCTTCTCAGGTTGTGTTCTCTTTTACCATTCATATCACAACTGAGGTGATTTCCCTAAAACATGGCCAGATTTAAAATCTTTAAGTGGATCCTATTTCAGTTATCTAATGCTATGTAACAAACCTGCCCAAACCTTAATGACTTAAATATTTATTATTATCTCTCATGACCCTGTGGGTTATTGACAAGGTTCATCTGTACAGTTCTTGCTTGGGGTGCCTTACAGGGCTGCATTTGGCAAGGGTTAGTCATCTGAAGTCTCCAGTGGGCTGGACAACCCAAGATGGCTCACTATATGACTTGCTACTGTGACCAGGAGCTCAGCTTGGGCTATTGCCTGGGTCACCTACAGGAACCTCTCTATGCGGCTTTCCACCATGACTGCTGGGTTCTAAGAAGAAGCATATGAAGAGGTAGCTCTCCAAGAGACCTAGGTAGGAGCCATAAGAGTTCTTTACAACTCCGCCTTAGAAGGAACATGGCATGACTTTGTATTCTTCTGAGCTAAAAGTGAGTCACCACATCCATTCATATTAAAGAGAAAGGTTGGTGAAAGAACGTGACTGCTGGGAGGGATGGTTCTTTTGAGGACCATCTTTGGAGACTGCTACAATCTCCACAGCTTTGCTTAACAAACGTCACTGGCACTTCATAATCTCTCCCCTGCCTACACCTCTAGTCTTAGCCTTTACGCCGATCCCATACCCATTCGCTCATACATACTCTTCACAGAATGAACTTATTTCCCTGAATACAATAAACATACAGTTTTATGCCACCAAGCCGCCTTATATTTTTTCCAAGATGCTTTATGTTTGTTTTTTATGTGCTAGTTTTATCTAACTTGTTCTTTAGAATATAAATAAAGAAGTTCTTACCCTTTATGAGAAGCTTCTCTAACACTCCTCCAGATGTTTTATATTCCCATTGCAACCTGTGAATACTTGTATCCTCAGATACTGTAATCATTTAAAGTTACTTAAGGGCATCAATCGCCTATTAGCCAATTTTATATGAAGAGGTCACATCAGGTAGTAGGGCAACCAATAAATTCTTGCAGCATGGATAAATAGAAGCACTTATTTTGCTCCTAGGCTATGCACATTTCTTAAGCTACTTATGATAGATTTAATTTTCAGTCTTTCCCAGTATATGTATCACTTCACTATATGAGCATATTTCTCTTTCCAATGGCTCAACAATAAGCTTTGAATTGTACATAAAATACAAGGGAAATATTGTAACTATCAGTAATATACTGCATTGGTTGCCTGATATGAATGTTATTCTGTATAATTCCAACAAAGACGCACATAACTAAAGGCTGTGATTCTTCTCATGGTTTTATGAAAATTCATGCTATTACATACAAAATGGAAGTTTTGCATAATTCTCAAAAAATCTTAAAGCAAATCTATTTTTAATTCACATAATGACAGCTCTCATCAGATTAATAATATTAAGTGTCTAAAAGTGCAATATTTCTCTGTGATTTGATACAGTGTATGTATGTGTGTCTGTCTTTCCATGATTTTGTGTGTGCGTGTGTGCATGTGTGTGTGTGTGTGTATTGCTTCTTCCATAAAGCTGCCACATTTCACATCATCAGTTAAGTCAGTGGAAAATATATATGTGTCACTATTCAGCAGAATTGGTGATGATTACTTTCTATTTAATTTTTATTATAATAGACAATCAGTCAAATATCCTCTATTGATAAAAATATTTTCAGAAATTTCTGTTTTTTCTAAGTTCAGTAGTGTTTAAGTTTTTAGTATAATTTCACTTGAGGAATTGGATAGTGGATTTAAATATAATAATAATGTGAGAAACAGGTGCAGATTTATAAAATACATTTGTTATGAGCAGGAATAACTAATATAAATCTCATCCTATTATCTGTATATATCATATTAATAAATAAAAATTGGACTTGCACATTTCTGCAGCCACTACATTGATTTTATAAATAGCATAAGTCAATTGCTTTAATAACTATATTATTGAACTAATTTTTGTTATGCTTGAATAAAATTATTTAAAAACATTTTTTACCCAATTGAGAGAAAGATTAACTTTAAATGCTCAGATATGACTTTCTTATCATATAATCTCTTCAAAATGCTTCAGTTTAATTGGTCTTATATGGAAAAACAAAGAACCTTGAAAGGCATGAGATTAAGGTCACAGGTCATTGTTCAAGCAAAATAGAGCTGGGCTACCAAATGATTTCCTCTTATTAAGCCGATAAATCAGAACAACGTTGATAGATGTGAGCTCTGGGACAGTATGTCAGTCTCATGAAAAAAAAAAAAGTGCTGAGCAGACACTGGTGATCAATGCTGTCAGAGTCTTGAAAATAAAAATTTTGAAAAGGTCTGAGAAAGCATTGAAAAGGCTAACAGTGGTGTTTACACATCCGAAAATGCAGTTTTCATATGATTTAACTTAAAAGAAGGCTCCCTATGGCTTCGCAATGAACTCAGCTGAAGAATTTTCAAAATGAATGCAACTTGTCATGAAGGAGCACACGTCGACACTCCACATCCATTTGGACCTACTCCCACAGGCATCCAAGGCCCATTCTAGACCCCAAGTCTTTTTGCGTCGTCGTTTTCTTCTCCATGTAATTTAGCTTCTTGTCAGCTCCTCATATGCTATTTCTGCCCACCCTCCAGGCCTTGTTGAATCTGCCTCTTTTGAGGTTTTCCATGAGTGTCCTACTCAATACGAGGAGTTCTTCTTTGACCAAGTAAAATAATGCTTATTTAATATGATCTGTTTGACATTTAATGAATTCACTCTTAAATGCTTACCTTACTAATCCTTTTTACTTTCAATAAATATTTTCTAAACGCCTACCTTTTAGACTCTAGTAATAAACAAATAGGATAGAATTTCTGCCTTCAGAAGATTTACATCTAGCAAGTGATTTTTAAGTTTTGGGAGTCAGCATTCCCTTTGAGAGTGTAACTGGAACAGTGGCAACTTTCCCCAGAAAAATTTATTCACTTGAAATTTAGCACAGAAATTCAGAGGATGCAGTCATTATAATCTTGAAAGGGGAGTGAGAGGATGCTCCCCAGGTAACATTTTTAATTCTGTTTTGTAAAAGTAATAAACTCTTTCCAACTGAGGAAGTATTGAGTGGTTATCTAGGGGGATATAAAAAAATAGCACAAGAAAAGGAAGAAGTGTGAAAAAGAATGGGACATAAAGGAAACATTAAGATTTTTCATGAGGCAGGAGGGTGGTATGAACTTAGGTTGCATTTATATGTTGGAACAAGATGATTTATGTACTTGCTAACATGTCGAGCCTGTTTTGGGGAATAGATAGCTCATCTTCCTAAGAGAATTACCATTTTTCTACTCCCTAAGTAGTTTTAGCATGTTCTTCTTTCACATCTTTCATTAAGTTTAAGCACCTCGTATGTAGTGCTTTGCAAATATAAAATATTAAACTGAGAGTTGGCTAAGAAAGAATGGGAGGGGAGGAAGGGTGAAGGTTATAGAGTTAGTTGGTCTGCAGAGTTCTGGGAAGGATAAACAATGAGATAATTGAATTACAAATGATATTATACTAGGTCAATTATGTGTAAGTATAGGTTATTTTAATAGGATGATAGAAATAAAGAGAATTAGTTTCATGTCATTTTATAAGAAATGCAGTAAATGAAAATATTTTTCTTGTAACAGCAGTTTAGTTTTGTTGGAAATAAAATTATCAAGTATAACTATGGGGTTCTAAATTAATCCTAGTTAAATGATATAATATTTTATACTAGTAAAATATGAAAATATTTATACTAGTAAAATATAAAATATTTATAAGAATATTTATATTATAATTTCCATGATGACACAGGAGTATGTTTTTGTCCAGTTACCTCTTGAATTCCTACATATGTTAAATCACACAGTAGACATTTATTTCATAAATATTTATTGAGAGACTACTGAGGAGATCCAAGCCCTATTCTAGGTGGTGAGGCAATATCAAGAAGAGAATAAAGTCCCTCTTCTCAAGGGGGCATATTAGAGAACAGGAACATCAATCAATCAATAAATGTATAATATGTGTGATGACGAATGTGCTATAAAACGTCAGAATGTATCAGTCAGGCATTGTTACACAAAACAGTGATTATGTATCAATCATTAAAATCTCATCAGTGTCCTGCAGCTATAAGCATTTATTTGACCCAAGTGTCTGGAGTCAGCTGGACATCAGCTGAGGTTTGAGCTGAGTACCGCTAAGACTTGAGCTGGGCTCGCTCATGGGTTTCCTGATGGGAGGCTGATCAAACTAGGCAGGGCTCAACTGGGGCTCGACTAAGATAGTTGAGCTGGGACGTCTCTGCTCCACATTTCTGTCACCCTCCTCTTAGAATCAACAGGCTATGGGCACATCCTTCACATGGCAATGTCAGACGTGCAAGAGCTGAAACCCAACTCTGCAGGCCATTGAAAGTTCTTGCATCATGTCAGCCTAAACAAGTAAAAAGGCCAAAAAACAGAGAGTTCAGTTTGCCCATGAAGATGGGAAAATAAAGAGTGAATATAAAAAAAATAGCTAATCTACTGTATAGCATAAAGAAAAATAGAGAGTTACGGGGTATGTTACTTTAAATAGGGTGGTCAGGACCATGTTCACTGGTAAGGTGACATTGGAGCAGAGGAACAAAGTGAGAAAGTAAGACATGGGAATATCTCAGGGGAAGAGCTTTAAAGCTGAGAGAACAGTCATTTTAATATCTCTAAAATAGGAGCGTGTGTGTCTTTTTCAGGTACAGCAAGGAAGAAGTATAGCCAGATTTGAATGAATGTGAAGTAAAGGGAGAGGCAATGAGGCCAAGGAGGAATACTGACCACATCAGGTGCAGTCAAGTGAGGATGCTGTGTTTATTCTTAGTGAGATGGGACACTATTAGACATTAAAAAAAAAAAAAAAAAGACTGCTGTTACCTGACTTACACTTCAAAAGGATCACTTTGGCAATGAGTTTTGAAATCTTTTATATTAAATATATTCTATTTTACTTGTAAAAAAACCCTCAACTAGGAAATAAACTTGTGTGTGGGGATGGGAGGGCATGAAATGTGTGTTACGTGTATTTGGATCCTTACTAAATAACGTGTGTCCAAATGTCACCTTAAAATATTTAGGTAAAAAATAAATAGATACAAGAAAATAAAAAATAAATAAAATATTTCGTTACTCAAAATAAATTTGTACCGATTTTATTCTACAAACATATGAAGTAACCTAAATAAGAACATGATTCAAGAGAAGTTTCATTACAATATTAGAGAGGCTACACTCGCTAACAGCATCACTCAGGTTGAATACTACAACAGAATTAATCCTCTCAGAGGGGCAGGGGAAAACCATTCCCACTTTAGCCTTTAGTCAACTTTGCCTTACCTAAGGCTCTTCCTTTTTTAACTAATTCTTCACGTCTTTCAAAGCTATTTCTTAATTTTGTTCTTGCTCCTTTTTTTCCCCTAAATCTAGCCTGGAGGTTTCAGCATGGAAATAATTCCTCGCGACATACTCGTGAATGATTTAGCTTAACTTGAGCTGTTTCTTTTTTCCCTTCTGGATTTTTCTGGCTTTGTTGTTGAAAGCTGAGGGGTAAAACCCTTGCCTCATAGATCCAGCTACCTTCCCCTCTCATGATGTAAGAAACAATACCTGTCTATTGAAACAGTTCTCTTTTTATTAGGAGGACTGTGGCATCTGTGCTTACTTGCTGGACAGATTATTGATTTGGGCTGTTGCTTATTTGAAGAAATTTTATAGATAAAATTTAGCCATTGCTGTGTTCCTTCACTGTCTCGCTATGTAACCCAGGGTGTCTGGGAGATACTGTGGCATTTTCTGTCACTATTGGCATAAGTTTGCAAGCACAGGCTTCAAAGGGGCTACTTCCAAATGGACAGAGGCTAACAGTAAGATTGAGCTACTTTAAGGTAAACCTTGGAAACGTCTTGATGCATCTAAGAGCTAGACTCCCCATGGCATATTTACCAACATACGTTTTTATCACACTTAATATAATGGATGTTCTTGAAAATAATGAAAATTTTTTTTATATAACATTTCAGGAGGTAGGAAAACTCCAGAGGATATCCATCACAGCTAATGCAAGAGAATGGTGCCCACTGGCATTGTATAGTGTGGCAGCCCAAATGATTACATCAATAGAACATGGACTTTGCAGTCAGACAGTATGGGTTCAAATTCTAGCCTCACAGCTTACTAGCCATATGACCTTAGTCAAGCTGCCTAACCTTAGCTATAAAAATGCAAGTAGTCATGTCTACTTCCTGGGGGTATCTGTGGCAGTAACTTAACAATAATTATGCATAGAGACTGTTGTCTTAGCTGTTGTAAATAAGTTCTCAAAGAAGATAAATTCTTTTACTGCTGATCCTTAATCACAGATATTAACCAATGCCTCTGTTTTTTTTGTTTGTTTGTTTTTGTTTTTAATGACAGATGGCATTTAGGATTTTTTGTTGTTTAGTTAAGGAAGTAGTTAAAAGATTAAGAAAAATAATATTTTTCTTACTAATTTTTCTTACGAATAATTTTCTTACTAATTAGTAAGAAAAATAATATTTTTCTTACTAATTTATTATTGAAAAAGAAAGTAAGAGATAATAAGCACTGCTCATCCCAAATTATTAAACAGGAGATAGTTATATTAAGTCTTTTTGTGATTATAAGCACCCTACTCTTTGTGTAGCTTATGAAACATCAAATAATATATTAGAACAAGCAATTACAATGCTGAAAAAAGAATAAGCCTGAAGTTTTACAACAAAATATATATTGTTGTATATGAAATCAAATTCCATAGGGAAAGATCAAATTAATATTTTTATTATTGAAAAAGAAAGTCTTCCTACTTCTGGTATCTCTGATAGATTATTTTAGAATTACCTTAAAACATACCTATTTTTCCTTAATTTTTTAGAAAGTGCCAACTACTGGCAATCTTTATTTTAAAACTGGTACCTTTTGCCACTCAAAGTTATACGAAGTCTTCAAAGCTCCCAGGTCTCAATTCCCTTCCTTCCTGGTGACTGGTTGCATTCAATTTAATCAGATATCCCTGTTGTTGCAGTTTCTTATGTTTAACTACTGAAGAAATTCCCAAAGGTTTTAAAATATTTTTCCTCTGAAGTCTTCCATCCCCTTTCACATTATTTGGCAGAAGCTTGAAGAGAGAATTTATAAATATGTAATGCATCATCATTCAGCAATTTTACTCTTACAATAAACATTATTTCTCCAGTCAAAAGATTTGTCAACCTTTCCCTAAGTTTATTCCCCCAGTCAGATACATAGCTGCTTGTTCTAGCAATTTATAGTGAATGATCCCTTAGCAATGGTCATATAAGATTAGATATTAATTGTGCTAAATGTTCATTAAAAAGTTATGTTCTCATATAAACTAAGATTTGTCTAACTCCACCACTTTAGCCAGAAAGTTTCTTTAAAACAGAGATATAGTAGCTTTAATATCATTGTGTCTTCACAGCATGGAAAAGTGGTCTCGGCTTGTGTCATGATGACCTCGTTCTCACCTGCCATTGTGTGCATCGGGCAATCCTTTCACATCTTAAGGAATTATTTTTTTAGGTTCACAGTATAGAATTGCCTTTAAAAATGCCATGTGCAAAAGCAGCATAGCTTCTTTAATGGTATTCATGAAGCCAAAGTTTAGTAGATGCTGGGAATTCTGTAATATTACAAAACGGTTCATAAAATATTGCCATCTGCTATACCAAGTAACAGTTCATTTTTACTAGTTTTAAAATGGCTGTGCTTTCATGTGTTTGGATTTCTGCCTAAGCTTCAAGTTCCCTCTGAAAGCTACTTCTGACCTCTGCCTGAGGAAATATGAAAATCTGCCTTTCCTCTCTTGCTTTATAAGCTTCAGTGAGAGAATGTAAATGGACTCAATACACTGTGCGAGATTTTCCCAGAAAAATCTCTCACATACTGCCTGCATGGCCGGTTCTGTTTACAACATTTCCCGTTTATACTGGAGTTACCACTTGTAAAAGAAATTGCCCCAAGTGCTAGTGCTGAAGACAGACATTTAGGGAGTAGTATGCTGTCAGCAGAAGACAAAGGCTTTTATCACAAAACATTTGCCAATTCCACACAGAATACAGGATAGAATATAAGCTTCAGAGCTGGAAATGATCTAATCCAACTATTTGCTAAGAGATGAAAGTGAGCCCCAGAGGGGTCTTTAGTGACTCGCCCAGGGTCTTACTTTTAGGAGTAGACAGGATCCAACTTCAGAGAAAATGTCCTTTTTGTAAAAATCAGATTTTAAAGGAGTTTTTGTCATAAAGTGAAACTCTGACTCTGTGTGCACAGTTATTTTCAATTGTTAGGATGTTGGCTGAAACCATCAAATGAGTAAATAAAGTTGATCATTGGTAAATACGTAGATGTTTATTGGCAGAATCAAAATAAAGAACAACAAGATTAAAAAAAGCAAATTTAAAAAAAAAAGAAAATGAAGAAAGAGGGGGAAGAGATGAAAGAGAACAAAGAGTAGGGAAAGCAAAAGAAGGAGGTGAAGGAGGAAGAGGGAACGAGGCAGCATCAGTCACAGCTCATAGGACAAGACTCAAAACTGTGAATTCCTCCCAATTGTGGCCAGCACATTCCATACAGTTTTCAACTTTTTTCCCTTCTATTCATGAATATCTATTTAATTGATTATGTATTCACCTGTCTTTTCTCCCTTGCTCTCCTAGGCCTTCTCGTATAAATTCTCAGAATATCCCCTTTAAGAAAGTGACTTTACATCACAGTGTATTTTGAAGCTCAGTCCTGCTGGCTGCCTCCGGATGAATGAACCTTGGGTGCCCTTGGGTTACATTGCTTTTCTCCTTCTTAGTTTCCTCATATATACCTCTGACGGGAACCCTGTAATACACTTACCCAAAACATGGGCTTCTCTTGTCATGTAACGGGATAATACTTTCACCTAATAAAAATATAAATATCCTATTGGAACATTTCCAGTAAGAACAGATGTTCAGGCAGATTTATTGGTTATCACAAGGGACTTATAACTTTTCAATTTTTGATTGAGGGAATATGCAAACACATTATTTAAACTGTAAATTTGATATGTTTTCTACAAAATTATTAAATCTCTCAAGTAGCCCCGAACCAATTTATTTTGTCCAGTGCTCTCTATCTAGATGAAGCATCTGCAGTGTTGACTAGATGTGTCCAAAGATAGGCAGTATGAGGGAGGAAACACGTCTCAACCACCCAACAGTTTTCACTTCATGTTGTCATGGTTTTTGAAATTGATGTTGGCTCAGAGGCATCTTTTTCTAAAATGTGAACATTCAAACCAAGTCTCAAGCATTAGTGTATATTAGTTTAAGTAGATTGCTTTCTTCATTCCACATAAATGAGATCACCTGCATTGAGTAAATGGAAATTGTAATCACATGAGACGAAAGGAAAGCAATGAGGAATTAGGTGAAGGAAAAATTTTGAAACTGAATTTCCTCCAGGGAGTAGAAGGTCCAGACGGAGGCATCCTCTATTGGAAGTTTAAAGCAGAAGAAGGCATTGAGCAACTGAAACAGGAGAAGACAGTAAGCGCTGTTGTTATTTAATGTGCCTGACAGAGTACACAGTTATAGACGTGCACTGTACATATATCTATATCTTTATAGAATTTAATGGATGCTATATGAATAAATCAATAAATGAGTCAGGACAATATGAATGAATCAAAGGAGATTCCAGCATAGCTGTGGAAGAACAGTGGCTCTCAAAGTTTGCAACAGCATCACTTGGGAGCTTGTTAGAAATGCAAATTCTTGGACCCCATCCCAACTGTACTGAGCCAGAAACTCTGTGGGTGGGACCCAGCAATCCACAAGTCATGCAAATGATTCTCATATGGGTTCAAGTTTGAGAGCCACTGAGAAAGAGTAAAAGTCAAGAGCGTCACTCCAGGCAGAGATTGACCAGAGGTTGCAGGGAGATGGCCAGGGGTGGGTGGAGGGGGTGGGAGGTGAGGACGGCCTCATTCAAACAGCGTGAAGGTCTCCAAGAAGGTGTGAGTCCTTCTTTATCCAGGCAGAATGCAAACAGTTTCTGTTCTTAGCAAATGTACCTTCAGTGCCACTGTCTGGGGGACTTTCAGGATGTCCAAGCATGACAGCATCATTTTTGCTGCATATGAGGCTAACTCTGGTTGGGCATCTGAATCTTACTGAATTTTCCAAGGCCTTCATGTGCTGGGCCCCCTAGTCATTTAAACTTGCGTAACACAAAGCAAATCAGATGGGCATATGTGTAACATGGCAGTTACCCAAAGTTAAACTGATTGCATCAATCAGATTTATATTTAAGGCCCACAGACTTCAGCTAAATTTGGTGACCATAGAAAGAAAGTCTTATTTATTTATACAATGGTACTTGTGTAGGAAGTGCCGAATCTCAGAAGCTGCCCAGTAACCCCCTACTAAAACCACTATTTTCAAGTTTCCCTGATGGTGACCCTAATTAACAGCCAACATAGAGTCACTCTGTACAGATATGCTTTTATTTCCTGTCATTCTTTTCAAAGCAAAATGAATCCTTTTCCTCATGGAAAAATTAAGTATTTCCGTTTCAGAAAAGCTGACAAAAATATGATTGATATAGCCAATTATTAGAATCTTAGAATGGCCCTCTGAGGACCTGTGCTTCCATGAATGTTAGAGTTTATCATTGCCATTCAGAACAGCCAGCATGAGTATGTGAGTTAGTTACATTATTTTATGCAAATAACCATTAGAGCCTTTTTCTAAGCCCTTATTTCTTCAACAAGGCAGAGTTTCAATTTACTATTAGAAAGAAAATTTGTCCCCTACAATTGTACTATACATCATAATTGCCCATTCTTAATGCAATTTTCTTTTACTGATCACAGCTATAGATTTATCAAAAGGCTAGGTAACTGACTAATTTGATGCTAAGTATCTTATCTCTAGAGACTTAGGTTAAGAAATGTCACTTTGATTGTCTCCATGGCAAGTCATGTCATATATGAACAACTTTATCTCACTGTTTAATTTGACCCAATTTCCCATATTGCTTAATAAGTACATTACAGTGAATCACTGATCTATTATCCAAGGAATTATGAAGCTTATGGGTTATCTTCCATTGCACCTGCTTTAATCAGCATATTGCCTTGGGTATTATGGACACTTTATCCTTTAATAAAAGAATTGTTAATATCTTCATCTGCAATTCCGCGACATTTGTAAAATTAGGTCAGCTGGATTTTATGTAAAATTTATCACCAACTCAGTTACTTAATGTGATGTTTTCAGGAATAATTCCAATGTTTCCAACATCCTCAAACATTCCAATGTTTCCAACATTTGAGGATGTTAATATTTTCATTAAACAAATTATCAGTATTTGAAATGGTAAATTTCATTCGAGGATATAGACAGAAACATGTTAAGTTACTTCCTTGCTGTATCTGACACTGTTTTATTGGCTTTTTGTTAATTTTCAACAGTTAATGCTAATAGGAGCTATAGTGTTTATGGCCCTGTAGTGTTAAAGATATTTTAAAATCGTTTTTAGAAATAATTTGGTGAAAGATATGATAGCGTAAGTTTTTTGAGCTTATAGAATAATTCCTTTGCTTTGTATATGCTCTTTTCTACCAGTAACACATTAGCTCTCATTATTAATAAGGATTAATTATACCTTCTTCATACAAGTCACATATGTAACCAGTGTATAGATACTGGATATGGAACTACCATATGCTGAATCCATATCATCTTTACCAGAAAGTCAATGTCTACATCATACATTTGAACTTATTCTCATTCAGAATACACCGGTTGAGGGGCTGGGCTTCCCTGGTGGCGCAGTGGTTGAGAGTCCGGCTACCGATGCAGGAGACACGGGTTCGTGCCCCAGTCTGGGAAGATCCCACATGCCGCGGAGCGGCTGGGCGCGTGAGCCATGGCCGCTGAGCCTGCGTGTCCGGAGCCTGTGCTCCGCAACGGGAGAGGCCACAACAGTGAGAGGCCTGCGTACCGCAAAAAACAAACAAACAAACAAACAAAACACCGATTGAAGTATTTGCTGTGTGGTGAGGAACATGTTACATGGTAGGAACGTACAACCCCTTATTCTCAACGAGCTCACAGTCACGTTACATTGCAACGTGGGAAACTTCACAGAGATGTGGTAATCAGCAATTAAAATCAAAACACTCCTTTTTCCCAAGGATAAGTTGAAATTAGTGAATTTTAATTTTCCAACAGGTATAGGTTAAATTTCCTAAAACCTAGAACAAAAATACCTGCAGTGCTGAGGAACTGGATATTTGTATTAGGTTATCCAATTTAGATGTATGCTGACATTACACCCAATACTTTTGTGTCTCTAACTTATTTCAAGTGTTAGATAGTGAGTTCTTTATTCAGGCTAGCAAGGAAACATTTTATCTAATTTAGTGACAGTCAAAGGAAAGAGGAAAAGGATAAAAGAAACAGATTTCTATCTATCTTAAAGATAATTTTGCTAATATTGATGGTAAAATTCTGTGTCATATTCACAGGCAACATTTTCACTTATTCATGTCTCTTAAAAGGGCCCTTATTTCCACGTCATTTACTCAAGCTAACTTAATATAAGGAAATGATACACCAGTTGGCCCCTCCACAAAACATGAAAAGATCTTTGCCTCACTTGTTGCTTTAACTACTTTCTGGAGTCTTTTGAATCTGTTTTGAAAAATAGGTATCATCTATTTTTCTGATCAAGTTACACATCTCTGCTTTTTTCTAAAATGCCTTTCAAAGGTAAGGGTTGATAACTGAAGTAAAACTGTTAGAACTCTAGTCCAATTACACTTCTTTAGTGATTACCATTCTTAATTCCGTAACCTCTCACCAGGCCAAATCATGGAAGAGTAGAAAGAATATCAGATGTCACTCTTCAGATGTGGTTTGAGCTTCAGCTCTGTCACTCCCCAGCTACGTAATTGTGGGCAAGTCATTGTCTCACTCCATTTCCTGTCTGTTCATTGTAACATTGCAAAATAAGCCCTATGTTATCACCAGAGGCTGCAGGGAGAATCAAGTGGCATAACACACGTGAATATGCTTTATGGACTTCAAAGTGTTATATAAATAGATGTAGTTTTTGGCTGGGAAGGACTTTGCAACCACTAGGGAGTTATCAAATGAACAGATGATATTGGAACTGTTCTCTGAAGAAATAAATGTCCAGGTTCTAGATGTTGTACAGATAGTCTGTAAGATAAGGGGCATATCATCAGTGCCCCTCATCAATGGGACATTGATGATATGCCCCTTTCTAGGCTAATGACCTGTGCTTATGCAAAGAGATTTTTATCCTTCATATACAAGACTGAGGTACATTGAGTTATGACAATTTTGAATTGCATTGGTGACTTATATGGAACACATATCCTTTATGTAAGGGAGGTTAGGCCTTTGAGGTTTTTTGCACAGATTTTCTAACAAATATTTTCCAAAAAAATGTTTACTCAGAAAATCTCTGGTTATGTGATAATGAAAACTCATATATCTTTGAAATGTCTTATGATGACATTTAGCAAGGATCAGTGAAAGTCTTCTCAAATATTAGAAAAATCAAAATAAATGTATGAGGGCAAATTCTAAAAGATGGTCTATTTTCCTATTTTAGCAGTTTTCTGAATCTCAGAATGATAGCTACTATCTGTTATTCTTAGAAAGAGAATGTATGATATTATAATTCTTTCATGCTTTGGTATTTCACTTTTGACAACAATGTATTTATCTTGTGAACAGAAAATATGGTATCTATTTAGTGTATGTTCCATGCCTCAAAGATTTTTATGTTCAAATTATAATGGTTGCACAATACTAATTAAGGTAATTTATTACAATTGAAAATAAGGGGTGGGACTTATGAAACATTATGAAGTTTAATGCATTGGAAATTTGGAAATTGGAAACTTGGAAATTACTAGTCAGCTGCCTCGGGTTGGAAACACAGAATGAATTCAATGGAAAGAAATTCAGAAATATACTGCTTTGTATGGACTCTTTTAAAGAACTCCTGGTATATATAACATTAATTAGAAAGATATTCTACTTTTTAAAAAAATCTTTGTTTAGGTATTATGCCCATAGTTACATTGAAAAGTTACTCAAGAGAATGTTTTTATTAGTCAACATTGCTTTCTTCTGAAATGAGAACCTTAACTTCCAGATTATGAAAATCTCATTGTCTTCCCTCTTTTCTGTCTCATCAGTGTTTTGTCAGATGCGGCACTGGAGACTGTGAATAAAACAAAATGAAGAAAACAAAAAACAAAAAAACATAATCCAGTGTTGTGAGGTGTTATTAATACTTTTAAAATGCAGGCTTAATGATAGATGTGGTTTCAATTTTGGGCCATATTAGGCTTTTTAATCTGTGCATTTTATCAGTATGGTTCCAATATTTATTATTGTAAATAGGTGAGAATTAACTGCACTGATCAACATAATACTATCTGGTATATTAAAGGTATTAGATATAAACTGTTTTATGTGTTCACTTCTTCAGACCATGTGTGTTCTTTCATAGTCTTTGCACTTGGTCCGTTGGCTTCTTACGGTAGCATTAAAAATATATATATATATATTTTAGGGTCATTCTTCACTTCAGGTCTCCAGGAAATTTACTGCACATAGTTTGTCTTAGATGGCAAGATTGTCATAGACAAGAACTCTGACAGTTAGTTTACAAAAGGGCACAGATAATGAAAGGAAAAATAATCATTCCGATTTTATTCGTCCCTAAGTTTTGCTGTCATGCAGTTAAACTTCTGGATGTCTCACTCTTCCTGCGTGTTTATGTCAGTTTTCCTCCTTAATTTAGCCAGAACCATTTACACTGGCTGCTTTCGCCTTAGAGTAAATAGAAGATCTCCATTCAACCAACATAAATTTTCTGACCGATTGTCCAACTTTTACCACTAAAATGAACAAACACATAAAATAGGAAATAATTGAATGACATTTATATTTTATAGTTATACACATTTTAATATGTCGATAGTTAATTTTATATGTCTATAGTTGTATGTTTATAAACAATAACTGCATGTTTATGCTTTTTAGAAATTATTTTAATAATTTGAAATAGTTCTTTTGTAATTGTATATAATTATATATTATAATTTAATTTTAAATTTTTCATACTTTTCTATAATTTCATTAAAATAAATAGTAAAATATGCTTTAGAGTAAGAGTGCTTGCATTCTTGGAAGAAATATCCATGTTCAAAATGGAAAAAGGCAATTAAAAAAAGAATGGCATGTTTTGGGCATGTTTTTGCACACATGCATACTATTGTGATTGTCTCAATATTTATATGTGGGTAAAAGTCTATTTGACTGTTGCTGTCAACCGTAGCACTTCCCTCTCTTCTTTTATTCTCTTGGATATTTTCAAGTTGCTAAGCTCCCCCATCAACACAAGCCTTCCTGACACTTGGCACTTTCTATTTTGCCACTGTCTCTCTGAAACAAACCTGTGATGTTAATATATCCTAGCGCCTAAATCCAAAATATAAGACAAAAAAAAATTAAGAAATTTATAGTAATAAAAGTTCATCCAATGAAATCTTTTTGAGGCCAAGATATCAAAATATCAACAGATAGCTTTAGATCATTGTTCTGGTCTTATTTCTCCATATCGTATTCTTTTCAGAAACTTCGTCCTCTTCCAGTAAATATTAAACATATTATTGTTGTTACATGTTTGTTTTCTTACTTTTTCAAATTCCATATTCTTTATATTTACATCTTACATTATGTGGATGCCTTCAAGTTGTCTCTTTATGACACTCTCTTGCTCTATCTGCATCCATTTACTGACCCATATTCTATAGCCCAAAATAATGAAATTGTTAGAGTACAAACTTCCATTGCTGGCCCTAACACTCCTTCCAAAGTAAGTTTTCATCTCTGCTGCTGTAAGATACTGAATGGATCTCCTCTTTCTTCTCAATTTTGAAGCTCTCATGAAGAGTTTCCATGGTAGAAAATAATTTTTAATTCCTCCCCTTTACTTTTTTATAAAAACTTTGATTTCTTGAGTTTATTCCACAAATAAAAGAATTTAAAATATTGAGGTAATAACACAAAACTGAAAGGAAATCAGCTTTTAACAGTACACCTACAAGACACAGCAATTCCACTCCTAGATATATACCCCAAACAATTGAAAACAGTTAAAATACTTGTATACGAATTTTTTAGTAGCACTATTTGCAATAGCTAAAAGATGGAAACAACCCAGATGTCCATCAATGGATGAATGGACAAAATATGGTATATACATACAATGGAATATTTATCCAGACATAAAAAGGAACAAAGTACTGATACATGGTACAAGATGGAAAAACCTCGAAAACGTTATGCTAAGTGAAATAGCCAGACACAAAAGAACAGCTATGGTATGATTCTGTTTATATGAAATATCCATGATAGTTGAATCCATAGAGACAGAAAACAGATTGGTGACTGCCAGGGGCTGGAAGGAGTAAGGAATGAGTGAGTGCTTAATGGGTACAGGGTTTTCTTATGGAGTGATGAAAATGTGGAATTTGATATAGGTGGTGGCTTCCCAACATTGTGAATGTACTAAATGCCACTTTGTGTACTAAATTATACACTTTAAATACACGTTTAATTCTGTGTTATGTAGATTTTAGTTCAATTTTTTAAAAAGAGAAAAAACACTCCTACATACGTGTTTGGGGTCAACATCTGGAAACAGATGAAGACATATAATAATAGCTTATGGAATCTTCTCTTCGGCAGTGCCCTGAATTTGTCTTTATTTAATAGCACTTTGTCTTCATTCTTTTCTTTTTCCATCTTATTCCAGAGTTTAAGACATAAAAAGAATGCAGTAGCCTTCAGTTGCTCTGGGTTATGTTTTATTGGTTAATTAATACCTGCTTTAAGTCATTTAAGATATTTGAGTGTGCCTGAGTTGTGTATTAATGGAGTACTGAAACACGCCCTGTCATGTCTTAATGCAGTCAAACAACCTCACATTCAATAAGTGAAAAGTGATTGAAGCTTAAAGTCTTACTAGTAAAGTACTTACTAACTTAGACTTGATTAAATGATTAATCATTTGCTCACTGACAATCATAAATCTTTCTGCTTTCTGGTGTTAGATATTATTTTTATATAATATTAGATATTACATTTAGGCTGTAGACTATTTTCCAGTTCCTTTATATTGTACGTGCTGTTTTTTCTTTTAAAGCATCATCAAACATATGGAAGAAACATATGGTCAACCAGTTATGCTATACTAGTCCTTGAATATTGGGTGAAAATGATCACATAATGGGGTTTTAAAGTAGGTCTTTTACATAGCCTGTAAAGGAGAACACTGATGCTATCCAAATATAAAATATCAAATCCATGTGTGAAATCCAGTGCCTGTCTGGGTTTTATTTTTATATCAAGAAGCTGCACGCCTAGAGCCCATGCTCCGCAACGAGAGGCTACCGCAACGAGAAGCCTGCACACCACAAAATGAAGAATAGCCCCCCGTCGCCACAACTAGAGAAAACCTGCACGCAGCAATGAAGACCCAACACAGCCAAAAATAAATTTATTAGTTAATTTTTAAAAAAAGAATTTAAAAAAGCTATGGACATTTCTTAATTATCCATGGTTTCGCGTGCAGCAATGAAGACCCAACGCAGCCAAAAATTAATTAATTTAAAAAAAAAGGAATTTAGAAAATCTATGGACATTTCTTAATTATCCATGGTTTTATGTTTCTATGATATTACAGCATTTCATGAAATATACACCTATTAATATTTCATAATGAATTTGGTTAACAGCCATATTGTAAAGTCCAGGAAGTCAGCAAAGTAACATTGTATAACGGAAGCACTTCCAAAATTGTCTTTGAAGTCTGCATTTATATTTCTGGTAAAATGCTGCATGACAGACAAACTGTTTTACCTCACCAGGCCCCCAATTTTTCTTGTCTATAAAAAGGGGAAGATTTGCAAATCCACGATTGTTGTAACAGTTATATCAATTCATATATAAAGTCTAACATACTGCCCAATTCCATACCCACTTCTCCATCCTCACCTAAAAAATCCCACTCTTCATTCTTTAAGTTCAAATGTAAATATAATGGCATTTTAGGGGAAAAGTGAAAAAGATGGATTTAAAAAATACAGAATGACCCTAATTAGTCTATAATGCAGTATCAGTGAAAGACCCAATAATTTTTTTTTGGACCTTGAGGACTTTCGTGAATTTTATGTAGAAAAATAAAGTGTGAGTGTCCTAAATTCTAGCCTCAGACTTATTATCTTCTCAATCCAACTTGAGTTTCTAGATGACTTAACCCAATAGTAAAGTCTTTAAATACCTCTATATTTCAATGACTGCCAAATTTATTTCTGCTGTTTCCCAGATTCATATCCATCTACCTACTTGATGTCTCAATGTGGATATCTAATAGGCATCTCAACTTAAAGTTAACACGTTCCAAGCTGATATCTTGGCTCCCTACATTCCATCCCAGTGATCCCTCATCTCAGTAAATGGCAATACCATTCATCCAGTTGCCAAGTCTCAAAACCTTAGAATCGGGCTTCCCTGGTGGCACAGCAGTTAAGAATCTGCCTGCCAGTGCAGGGGACACAGGTTCGAGCCCTGGTCCGGGAAGGTCCCACATGCCGCAGAGCAACTAAGCCCGTGCGCCACAACTACTGAGCCTGTGCTCTGGAGCCCATGCTCCGCAACAAGAGAAGCCACCCTAATGAAGAGTAGCCCCCACTTGCTGCAACTAGAGAAAACCCACCTGAAGCAACAAAGACCCAACGCAGCCAAAAATAAATAAAAATTAAAAAAATAAATTAAAAAAAAAACCCTTAGAATCATTTTTGATTTTGCTAGTGCTTTTACAACCTTTACTTGAAACATCAGCAAATCCTGTTGCCTACTTTCTATATATGTCCAGAATCTGACCACTTCTCACCATGGCATCCCAAACTACCAACGCAGTTTTGTCAGAGACTCCTGGCTTGTCTTTCATCTTCCACTCTTGCCTTTCTATGGTCTATTCATCACATAATAGTAAGAAAGAACGTTTTAATAGTTGTGTCACGTCATGCAGGTTATTTCTCAAAACTCTACATAGCTTGTCATTGCTCTTAAAGAAACAGAAATGTCCTTAAAAGGCCAAATAGCCCCTTTGGTGCTTCTTCATCTTATCTTTTCTTTCCCGGGCTCATTGCACTTCAGCCATAGTGGATATCATATGGTTGTTCTTCAAACACTGCCTGATGTTCCTGCCTCAGGGCCTTTGTACATAGTCCTTCCTTTACTTGGAAAGACTTTCCTCTAGGTATTCTCAAGACTCACTCGCACACTTCTTTTATGTCTCTGGTTAGATGTCCTATCCTGTAAGAGGAATTCCCTGACTGCCTTTTCTAAAATCTTATCCCTGTTTCTCTTCGTGGTGGTTAATTTTTGTTTTTGTTTTTGTTTTTGCGGTGCATGGGCCTCTCACTGTTGTGGCCTTTCCCGTTGCGGAGCACAGGCTCCAGACGCGCAGGCTCAGCGGCCATGGCTCACGGGCCTAGCTGCTCTGCGGCATGTGGGATCCTCCCGCACCGGACCACGAACCCGTGTCCCCTGCATCGGCAGGCGGATTCTCAACCACTGCGCCACCAGGGAAGCCCTGTGGTGGTTAATTTTATGTGTCAGTTTGACTAGGCTATTATGCCCGGTTGCTTGGTCAAATGCCAGTCTTGATATTACTGTGAAGGTATTTTTTACATGTGATTAATATTTAAATCTGTAAGTAGACTTTAAGTAAAGCAGATTACCCTTCACAATGTGGGTGGACCTTATCTAATCAGTTGAAGGCCTTATGAGAAAAGACTAAGGTCTCCCTAAGATGAAGAAGTTCTTCTTC
Organism: Grampus griseus; assembly: GCF_964374135.1. Lineage (NCBI taxonomy): Eukaryota > Metazoa > Chordata > Mammalia > Artiodactyla > Delphinidae > Grampus > Grampus griseus. The sequence goes on along the minus strand of NC_138998.1, from coordinate 113,931,948 downwards.
AACTTCCTTCAGACTTAAAACCACAATATAAACTCTTGCCAGAACTTCCAGCCTGCTGACCTTCCTCATGAATTTTGTACTTGCCAGCCCTCAAAATCAGATAAGCCAATTCCTTAAACTCTCTCTCAGTATATTTATATTGATATCAATAAAGATATAGGTATATCTTATTATTTTTGTTTATTATCTCATATTTATTTTGTCTGGAGAACCCGTACTAATAGACTCTTTGTTTATTCATTTACTGTCTGCCTCCTGAATTTGAAGATAAGCTCAAGGAGGAAGAAATAATCAATATTATGTTCACTGTTGTAATTCCAGTACCTTAAAAAATCTTTGGCACATATTTTCAAAATAATATATATATATATATATATATATAAACGTACATATGTGTATATATATATATGTGTGTGTGTATATATATACACACACACACACACACACACACACACACACACACACACATCTATATATGTGTGTGTGTATCACATTTTTTTTATCCTACTGTTTACAACAACCTAGACAAAACTGGAGGACATTATGCTAAGTGAGATAAGCCAGTCAAAGGAAGACAAATACTGTATGATCTCAATTATATGTGGAATATAAAAAGATAACGTTGAACTATAGAAAAAGAGGGTAGAATGGTGGTTGCCAAGAGCTGGGAAATGGGGGAAATAGTGAGATACTGGTCGCAGGGTACAAACGTTCAGTTATAAGATGAATAGCTCTGGGAATCTAATGTACAGCATGTTGATTACAGTTAATAATAATGTAGTATATACTTGAAATTTTCTAAGAGAGTAGATCTAAAGTGCTCTTAGCACATACACAAAAAATAATGACTATGTGAGGTGACAGATACGTTAATTAACTTGATTATAGGAATCATTTCATAATGTATACATATGTCAAATCACATTGTACCTTTCATATAAAACTTTGGCAGTTATACCTCAATAAAGATGGAATAAAGATGGAAAAAATAACTAAATAATAAAATGCATTTGTAACCCCTTCTACATGCTACTACCTTTAGGAAATAAAGGGACTCTGTCTCATTTCTATACATGGGTCTGTATAAACCCCATTGACTTCTACTCATCCAGTTCTCCTTCCTGCCACTCACAGGGCTATGTAGGCTTTACTTCTGCCCATCACCTGGAGCTCCAAAATTAATCACCTCCTTGACCTTGTTGGGGTGCTGATGTTTAGAAGGTCACACAAGCCTGTACTGATCCTTCCCTCAGTTTCCCTTCAGCATAAGGCTTTGTGTGGGCAGTGCCATTTACTGAAATGTAGGAGAAAATTGGTATAGGAGGAAGAACATTTAAATTTGGATGCTAAAAATGATTGTTCCCAGAGTTCAAAGAAAATGGGAGTAGGAATAAATAAAAGCTATCCTTCATAGAAGTTCTCTTATTGACAACTTCCTTCCTAAACTTATCTTTTCTATCTCATCGTCCAACTTTCTACCCCTACATCATCTGAAGAATACACTCCACTTCTTACTTACAAAGATATATCCCTTGAATCTCAGCAGTACATTTCTCAAGTCCTAAGTTATTCATTCTAGACAATCATTATGGAGAAGCCAGCAGCTTCAGGCTTTGAACATCCCAATCAGTCTTCTTTGAGACATCTTCACCAGTTTTAAATAAATACATACAATAGCTCTGAGAATCATTCCTCCTGCAGCCATATTCTTTTTGTGTAACTATTAGACCGAATGTTGAATGAAGGGGTCTAGAGTTAGTAAATATATCTGTGCTTGCACACACGTGCAATTCAACACCCATTTCAAAGAGTATATTTCATACTACATTGATAAGAGAAACAATTTCCTTAAATCAATGTCATCTCCAAAAATCCCCCCTGGGAGCCGCAATGAAGACACAAAGAATTTCACCTTATTTTGCCAACTGTGAATTCTCTCTTGTTTACTAGTGATTCCAGTCTAGTCCAGGTATGTATTGATATAGAAATAAATAAGACATATTACCAGACTTCCTAAAGAACAGAGACACAATGCTCTTATCAAAGAACAGAGACAAACTTTTCTACTCCAAGACCTGACAAAAAGTTTGCAAACTCAGGGTTTGGTTTGGTTTTCCTTTAATCCAGAAAAGAGAGTCAAACACCAACACACTGAGGAAAAAAATTATTTTTAAAACCAGAGGATGAGAAAACAGTAGAAATGGTTAATTTTGCAGGAAAAGATAGAATTATATGGCTATATAAGGACAGCTGTGAGGTGATTCATGAAGTATCTAATTACCCAAGAGCCATATGGGAAGGGGCCCTGCGAAAACAAAGTCAGCACCGAGGTCCCTGCTTTCCTGTAAAGTGTAAATTCCTTGGCAGCCAAGGGAGATGGGGGGACCGTGTTAGCTATGTTCTTCACAACGGCAGTCACATTAGTTTTGTGTGGGAGAGTGACAGATCGGCAAGCTCTGTGCATGATTCAAAAATCTGAGATAAAAGGTAGTTTTTATTTTATTGAAGTCAGTTCTGGGAAGATAAAGTTGGCAGTTGGACATTTTCATATGGTGATTACATAGTTCAAAATTGTTTGATATCTTTCTCTTTAATTTTGAACAAGGAAAGAATAAAAACAGTATGATATTATAATAAAATGGTAGCTGTCCAGGATAGCTTTACTTAAAAGAAATGCTGTTTTTTAGGAGCTATGAATCATCCCCTGACTTGTTCTATAAACACCAGCTTCCAGTCTGTGTCATAACTCTAGCAGGCCTGGCTGGACACCATAGGGAGGATGGGGAAGCATATTTGTCATGGGACCCATAACTTATCCTGCAAAATATCAGAAAGGCTAGAAATGAATATAAAAATAAAGTTATTATCACACCTATTTGTAAGTTGCTCATTCTACTTCTGTGTATCAGAATTATTTAGTTTCTTTATTTTACACTAGATCTTATCAATTTGAAAGCTAAGTTTATTCTGGAAAGATACATGTGAACTATTTCTCTTCAAGTTCTTTCAAAATTTGTGAAGGATTGTTTATTTTGCATTACATTTTAGAAAAATATCGTTACTCTTAGTTTGTCTTTTTAAGAGGGAATGAAGGACTCTGCTACATGTAATAATTGAACCCAAATATTACAATATGGATAAATTTCAGTAGATTATATTATCCCAACCTGTTATTGTAGAAAGTGAAGGAGCTGTGAAGAGTCAAAGTCAGAAAGGATGTAATACTAAGGAGTTTACAAATACCATGCTAAATTTTTTCCAAGAGCTTTCATTCAGTCATTCTTCTATTCAACAGGTAGTATTAAGTGTCATTGTGTGCTAGGCACTGTTTTTGGCCCATGAGACAGTAGTGGAAAAATAGCCCCAAGTCTAACACTGACAATCTTTTCATTTTAATTCAAATCACTCAGCTGATAAGTGACAGGGCCAGAACTTGAACCAAGGTCTTTCCAGAATTCATTGCCTCTCTCTATATTTTTTTCTTTATCCTAAACAATATTCCTCTTCATGAATGGAAAATGTTTAATTATAAAAGCTCAAATCTCTGAATTAAACATAGGGCTATAATTTTTCTAATATTTTATGTTGACAGGGCACAAAAGAGCAACGTGGAGACATGTATGCTCAGGGGTGTGAAAGTGTCTATCACATTTACCCCCATCATTTTTACACTATAATTTTCATAAAGATAGAAATGGCTTCTGAGTGATGTACATTTGCTTGACTTATTGTGGCTTTTACCTTTCATAACTCCAAGGGAGAAGCTATTATTTTTATAATTTCTGGAAGAGATTAAAAAGAAACTTCAACTCTTGTGAAATTAATTAGAAAGGTAGTCTTCAAAATGACTCATTTGCCACTGAGAACATTTTTAAAATATACTGTCATGATCTTCAATATAATTGAAAATAAGAGTTTGAACATTTACAATAATACAGTGTTTCTCAAAAGCATATATTATACAGTGATAATTTTTAAATGTTGATGACATCAATTATGTTTTGTCATGATGAAATATATAGTACATCAGGCTTTATTAGGACAATGCAGAGAGACAGCCCAGAATCATGAAGGTAGAAGTGAAGATGATTTCCTTCTGCCTTAATAGCTTTAATTGAAGAATACAGCATAATACAGCTGCTCCTCTCTTCAAAGTTCCATTTCATTGTCTGTCTATAAGCTGTCACACCATGCCTGCTGCTTGACTATTATGTCACCCAATCCTGTTCCACCTGAACAAATTTATGGCAACATGTGCTGAATGCACCTTTTTTTCCCCACTGAAGTCTAAATTCCCTATGCACTACTGAATTAGGACTATTTTAAGCTTATTGGTTTAAACTTATTTACTATGACAAATGTAAAAGTGCTCTACCTGTATAAATAAAATAAAAGCTAATGTCCAGAATTGACATTTTACTTAGGCAAAAACTGGGGATATGCTTTATATATTTCAAAAATAGAAGTATTGTGATGATTGGAACAAGACAGCAGATTCTATGTGCAGGGAAAAACAAAATATTTGAACGGTATATAGGACTTCTAAATAAGGACAACAAAATGAATTAAACCAACCATTGAAAAATGGCAGACTTCACCAGTGAAATATAGATGATTGATTTCAATACATTCTCTAACAGTCTCCTTAAAAATTCTAGCTTTTAAATAATTCACTTAACACAATGAGTTTTTGTTACTTTCTTCTTTTGTATTCAAAGACATCATGAAAATCATTAATGTCTATAACCGGAGTTAAGCTCAAATTTACTGTTTCTTGCAAAAAAAAATGAATGATTATGATTTGCCACGATGCATAAACAGAGTAGTTGTTTTTTCATATCATTCTCTCTCTCTATCTGCTAATCTGACAAATGACAGTGATTTAAATTATGGATAGAACAGTAAGTAATGAAATATGCATAGCACAAACATTTTGCTTTACAGTGTCTGGCCAATGAGACCACTTTTAAACAATGTGCAAAACAATATTTTATAGTATTTATGATGTTCGCTATACAGTTGTGCACTTGTTGGAGTGCACTATTCTGTGGCAGAAAAATAAATTTTGACTTGATAAGAGACATAAATAAGAATTAGTTTAGAATGTGAGAGAGAGAGAGAGAGGGAAGGAGAGACACTGTGAGGCAGAAAGCAATGGGCAGCACCTAATGATTCTGAAGAACTATGACACCCATCAGACCAATCCAGTCTCAGTTGAAAGAGATAGTTCTGGTAGATTGAAATTTGGTAGGCATACTTTATCATCACTTCTGATTATTTCCTTCACTAAATGTTCATCAGTAAGTTTAGAAAATACTGTTTAAATTGTGGAAACAGTCTGGTTAGTGCAGGCTTAGCTCCTAACATGGCTATTGATGGTAGCCTTTATTTCAGGGCAGTAGGAGTAGTATTGCTTCTCATTTCTTCATTAACTTGGAAGATGGGAAACCACACATATTTTTATGTTTGCAGTTGACACAGAGCTTTATCTTTGTATGTGGAAAATGGGCAGAAATGGAGAAACAGGATAAATGATGATTCAGAAGTAGGGAAAGAGGAAATTGGAGACAAGAATCATTTGAAAAACAGTATGATGAAAGAATCGAGAATTCACTTTGATAAAAGTAATGATCCTTTCCTAGATTATAACTAACTGCCTTACACAATCTGATATTTAAATGAATTAATAAATAAAACACAACTGGTGACTTGATCTTTCAGCAAAATACAGCACCTGAGTTAGATTTTTCCGGAAAAATCGGATAAAAATCATCTGCTCTTTCCTCAGCGAGGTGCTGGGGTTCCATGGCCACGGCACCTACCAATCACTTCTCAGTAATATGTAACTTGTGCAAGGCTCTTAGAGCTAGTTTAGCATTTTTCACTACAGAAGTGTCTGAATATCACATTTTAAAATCTTATCTATATGTGGTATGAGTTGAATTGTGTCCCCCAAAAGGATATGTTCAAGTTCTAAGCCCTGATGCCTGTAAATGTGACCTTATTTGGAAATAGAGCCTTTAAGGATGTAATCAAGTTAAGATGAGGTCATGCTGGAGTAGGATGGACCCTAAATCCAATATAGCTGGTGTCCTTATAAGAAGAGGAGAAGAAACAGACAGAAAGGAGAACACCATGTGATGACAGAGACAGAGATTGGAGTTCCATCTACAAACCAAGGAATGCCAAAGTTTACCAGCAACCACCATAAGGTAGAAAAAGGCAAGGAAGAATCCTCCCCTGGAGGCTTCAGAAAAAGCATGGCCCTGCTACCACCTTGATTTCATACATCTAGCCTCCAGAAGTGGGAGAGAATAAATTTCTGTTGTTCTGAGCCACCGTATTTGTGATATTTTGTCACGGCAACCTTAAGAATCCATTACAACATGTCATCAATAAAAGATCAAAAAAAGTTGTTTTCTGCCCAATGGATGTAAGTGAATATTTACACTTTATATACTTATACATTTGTAGGTGATTTGTGGGGGATATCATAGTAAGTCACAGAAACAGAAATTCCTTTTTGAAAAGCGCCGATAAAGGAGCAGTAATAGACTGGATAGCGATACTGACCCCCGTGCATGTGAGCACATCCATCCCTCACCACCATAGCTGTCATCTTGCTAAAACTAGGCTCTGCCAAGGGTCTCTGTATGGTTCAAAAGCCTTTGCTGACTTCCGCTTGCTTACCGAAGGGAAACTCTATATATTCTACAGCATGGCACACACGCCCTTTCCCAGACTGACTTATTTCTGATATTCTAGTCTCATACTGTGCTGTGCCCAAGTGGCATCTATGTGCCAGCTGCACTGCATTACATCATTCTTCAATACAGCTTGTACTTACTTGCCTTTGAATCTTAATTTGTGCTGTTTCATCTGTTCTCTAGCAACTAAAACTCTGTCCCAGTCATTCAAAGGTAAACTCAAATGCAGTTTTTCTTCATGAAGGCTTCCCCAATCCTCCTCACTGTAATTTTTTCTATCAGTCACTATTCCTGCCATACTTTGAAACTCCATTAGCGCATTTAATAAAATATTCTTAATTTATAATTATTTTATGCATGTTCTTACCCTAATTTTATCAGATAAGATGGTATTTATGATATTACTTTACAAACCCCTAAATTAAAATACACTGGCTATCTGAAAACAGTTAAACATGAAATGTTACTTGTTCTACAAAAAGCTTGAGAATTTGGAATACTCCTTGCTGTTTGAGAAGGTATGATCAGTGATTAATGAACAAGTGAGTGAATGAATGATTGAATGAGGAATTGATGTAAAACTAAACGTGGTGGTAGTTTACAATATTACCTAAAAGTAAGGAATTGGATGTCTATTTTAATTTTTGGTAATATTAGTCAGAAACATTATAATAAAAGTCATGATATTAAGGTTTGCGAACATCTTTAAAGTATATGAATTTTCAATTTGAGTCTTTGATGTCAAGCAAATATTAATTAAAAAAATAATAATGTGGATTCTTTTCTTTGGACTAAATCTTGGATTATGTGTTCACATGACATCTCCTATTTAATAAATTAGCAAATAATTACAAATCAACATAAATAAAAATTGTGTAAAGTGCATAAATTAAGCAGACTTAAGTGTTTTACATCAGAAGAGAATTATTTCATGGAAACAGAATCCTGTTTTAAGTTCCATGAAGATAATACTTTCTAGGGCTTCCCTGGTGGCTCAGTGGTTGGCGGTCCGCCTGCCGATGCGGGGGACGCGGGTTCATGCCCCGGTCCGGGAGGGTCCCACATGCCGCGGGGCGGCTGTGCCCGTGGGCCATGGCCGCTGAGCCTGCGCGTCCGGAGCCTGTTGCTCCGCGACCGGAGAGGCCACGGCAGTGAGAGGCCCGCGTACCGCAAAAAAAAAAAAAACCAACAAAACAAAAAAAGATAATACTTCTCAGATGTCTGGGAAATCTAAATACAAATAACACAATCAGTGTGAGTTTATTTATAAAATTGAATTAAAGTTTGTAAGTTTAAAATATTACCCTAGCCACATAACTCTTGATGCTTTACGAGATAGCTTTTATGAGTTTTTTATAAAAAATATTAATAAAATAAATGTGTTACCTGATGATTTTCAAAGAAGAGTCTAGTGTTTGGAGACAGAAAATGTTAAATTTAACACTTGCAGAAACTGGAAGACAGAAGTTCCCTTTACAGAGTCTCTTCATTCTATTAGAATAAACTCTTCTTTGAATCCAGCCGTAAAAGAGCATAATAGTAATAATAGCAACTAACATTTAAGTAGTGTTTAATACATGCCAGGCACTATTTTCAGTTGTTTGCTTACATCAATTTATGTAATCCTTATAATTACCCTATGAGACATGCACTATTATTATCCATATTTTACAAAATGAGAAATGGCTCCTTAGTTTATTTACTCACCAATGTCACATACCTAGTATGTGGAGGAAACAGAATTCTAGTCTGTGTCTAGAGTATGTCACTTTACCATCCTTCTCCAGAGCCCTCTCAGTTTTAGAAGAGAACCTCTCTAATCCTTCTTCTTAATAGGAATTCAAAGTTGTGGCCACATATATGTTTCAATCCTTCAGTAGCATAAAACATACCATAAAGAACAATTTACAAAAGGTTGTGTAATGAACACTCCCTGGGATGTCTTTTTCTTCATGCACATGTGTGTTTCACTTATCTAGAGTGAAGGATGACATCAGAAATAGAAAAGTTGTGTTATTATCCAGTCATAGTAGAGAGCTAAAGTTCCTACAGATTTAAAGTACTGTGTGGATTTCAGTTCATAAAAGTAAGATACATATGCTCACACACAAATTTGTCACTGTTAATTTTAGTTACTTCTGATTCTCTTAAAACCATGAATGTATTATCCCTAAAATGCTCATCTTTAATATTCCCTAAATGCACTAATGTGGCAACATATTATAATGGAACTAATTAGAAATAGGTTCAAACCTAAATTTACCATTAATTATTTATGAGACCATTGGCAGTTTGCATTTCTTAACTGAAGTTTCCTTATTTGTAAAATAGAGATTGTGTATCTATTTTTTTTTTTTTTAACATCTTTATTGGGGTACAATTGCTTTACAATGGTGTGCTAGCTTCTGCCTTACAATAAAGTGAATCAGTCATACACAAACATATGTTCCCATATGTCTTCCCTGTTGCGTCTCCCTCCCTCCCACCCTCCCCATCCCACCCCTCCAGGCTGTCACAAAGCCCCGAGCCAATATCCCTGTGCCATGCGGCTGCTTCCCACTAGCTATCTACCTTACTGCGTTTGTTAGTGTGTATATGCCCATGACTCTCTCTCGCCCTGTCACAGCTCACCCTTCCTCCTCCCCATAACCTCAAGTCCATTCTCTAAGAGGTCTGCGTCTTTATGTGTATCTATTTTGAAGTATCAATATTATGGAAAAAATAAATTAAATACATAATACATTTCCTGAAACAATTTGGAGCTCTTCAGAATTCTGTTTTTTGTTTTTTGTTTCTTTCTTTCTCATTCGTGTGACAATGAAAATTTGTCTGCTTTATTCATAAAAAACTGTTAGGAAATTTCTTTTTAGAAACATCAGCTAGGTAGGTGAAACATGTATATCTGTGCTTTAGAAATATTCAAATCATCATTCATCTATTTATTTTAGTACAAATGCAGTAATCTCAGAGTACCCTTGGGTTGACATATGTTTTTCTTATGTAACAAGTTGGCGAAGCAAATCTATTCTTCCACCACTCAGAAAACTTGATGGGATATCATTCCTCCACACATTCTGGAAAGTTCCAAATATTCTGACAGTGTATTAGAAAGCAAACATGTCAGTATTTTTTTTTCTAAAATGTATTGTTGATATGAACCCTCTTTAGGAATTCCTGTTTATTACATTGCTCTGATTTTACTAACATAGTAAGTTAGTGGCATATTTCTAATCCCAGTCATCTTAGTCCTGTCTGGATTCTTTACCCATGGAGACAAATGGCCCTTTTATTTTATAGAGTGGATATAAGGCAATGTATATATGAACAAGCTATAGTTTTTCTGTTAAGGCCCATATTGAAGTCATATACGAAGTCCATATGGTGAGCTGGGTTTTTGTTTTGTTTTATTTCTGTCCCTAATGAGATTGGTATCAGAAAGTCACCATTTTATCCTTAGAAGGGAAGTTGCCTTTGTAGTAAGGGTAGCTTTTCTCAAAAAAAAAAAGAAGTGGGCCAAAGTGGTGTTATCTTAGGGCTCCTTCTGTTAAACATATGACTTTCAAGGGTGGAGACCTCTACTCTCTGGGAAATGAGATTCAATCATACCCCTTCTGTTCCAAGGGTTTGCAGAAAAATTTTACCCACCCCTGATGCAGTGGAAACAGAGAGAGAGAGAGAGAGAGAGAGAGAGTGAAAGAGATTCAATGGACACCAGACCTGGTTCTGGCAGCACTCCAGAATGGCAGCTTGACTTTGGGTGATAACTGTTTATGGGTCCCAAATAAACACTAGTATGCACTCCAAGCAAGAGGACACCTTTGGCCAAACGTTCACTGAGGTAAGGAGCTCATCCTTATTCAATACAGATGGTAGCAATGTTCATACAGCACCTGAAGGGAGAATTAAGAGCAGTGAGTGAAAAGTAGAAGAAACATTCAGCCTAATACAGGAAGCAGCACTTTCCAACAATAGCTGCTGTCCAGCAATGGAATGCATGCTCCATGAAGTTGTGAGCTCCCTATCACAAAAATAATTCTAACAAAGCCCAGGTAACTATCTGTCATAAATACATGTGTTTGGATTTCAGAATTCATTTGCAGCAAGTATTTATTCAGTGCCTAATATGGGCTAACCCTTGTTCTAAATGCTAGGGTTAGTCATGAACAAAGCAAAATACTGTCATCATGAATGTTACATTCTAGAGAGAGAGTAAGGAAACTAATGAACAGAAATACACACACAGGGCTTCCCTGGTGGCACAGTGGTTGGGAATCCGCCTGCCAATGCAGGAGACACCGGTTCAATCCCTGGTCCGGGAAGATCCCACATGCCACGGAGCGGCTGAGCCCGTGAACCACAACTACTGAGCCTGCGTGCTACAACTGCTGAAGCCTGTGTGCCTAGAGCCCGTGCTCCACAACAAGAGAAGCCACTGCAATGAGAGGCCCACGCACCGCAACGAAGAGTGGTTTCTACTCGCCACAGCTAGAGAAAGCCCGTGCACAGCAGCAAAGACCCAACACAGCCAAAAATAAATAAATAAAATTTTTAAAAGGGAACAATAAGGTATTAAAAAAATTTAAAAAAAAAAGAAATACACACACATAATTTAATTTAGTGATAAGTGCTAGGAGGAAAAATAAAGCCTGACAAAGGAGTTAGAAAGGATGATCAGGGAAGGTCAATTTTTCTGGCAATTTGTGCAGTAACTAGAGGTAGATCAGAACTCCTTCTAAGCCATGATAAGAAATACGAATTTTATATTAATAGAAATTTAAAACACATGGTGGGAAGGCAAACTCCATGATTTTAACTTCTCTTTGAACTCTGATTGCACAACTCTCCAGTTTTCCATTCTCAAACTTTGCCTCCCTTAAAATGAAGTGACAAATGGTCAAGTTATTTTGCATAATTTAAAATGGGAAAACTAGAAAAATTAAAAATGGTTCAAATGTTTTAATATAATTTTATGTCATGGAGTGAATTTCTTTGTTATTTAATTTCCTCTTTATAGCTCTCACTGATGTTTTCATTTTTTTAAATTTGAAAGATGTAAAAAAAGGAGAGAGAAGATAGTGTAATAAACTCCATGTTCCCATTACCCAGCTTAAACAACTATCAAACTGCGCCAACCTTATTTCATCTGTAATCATACCCACTTTAGCTCCACCTCAGGTAATGTTGAAACAATTCCCAGACATCATATCATTCCATCCTTAAAAATTTCAGAATGTAAAAACTTTTTGAAACATAATATCATTAACATTCCTAAAAATATTAACAATCATGTCTTAAGGTAATCAAATACTTAGTGTTCAGATTTCACCAGATGTCTCATAAATGTTTTATTAGAATTGATTTATTTGAATTAGTATTTAACACGGTTTTCTCATTGCAGTTTTTTGGTATGTCACAGTCTCTTTTAGTTTATTAGTTTTCTTTTCTCTCTTTTTTTTTTTAATTTCAATTTAGTTGTTGACAAATTTGTGTCCTTTGTCCTGTTATTCCCCACACTCTAGAGTTTGATCATTCCATCTTCATGGTATCATCTAACATGTTTCTCTATTTCCTGTATTTTCTATAAACTGGGAGTTACGTCTAGAAGTTTGATCAGGTTGGGGCCAAGTTTTACAGGCACTCAGTCACAGTTAAGACTCTCCCCTGTAGCCTTGGGCTCACCTGAACCTCTCCTCACCTCCTCAACCTTCAGCTTTGCATAAGATGCAATCCCAGACTGAGAATAAACTGGTAAAATTCACAGAGCAGCTAAGAATCGTTCTTCATTCAGCTGGGTCTGCAGAAAAGCCTAGTAATTGCGTTTCATTAGTGTGTCAAGATGTTCCTCATTATCCCAACAAATATTCATTTGGAAAATGTTATTTGTACAATGTTAGAAATTAAGATATTAAATAAATACACTGTTGAAGAGATGCTATCATTGGCCTTTTAATCTCTATTATTGAAAAATCATAGATGATTTTTGTTGATGCCTTTGGAAAGTCATTTTATTCTTTTAAGTCTTTTTTCTTTTTCTGTAACCCTCCATACAGTTCTTCTGAGTGTCAATTTTCCTTGAAATCTTACCTCCAACTCAGTTTCTTTACCGTCAGATTGACATATGGACTGTATTCTCCTTCAGGAAGGGAATATTTTAAAATTTTCTTTTGCTTATTACTGAGAAAACCCAGGGGGCAGATAGATGAATATTGGGACGCACTATTAACCTTCCTTTTTTCTCTTTTCCTCAGTGGTTTTCCATAGCAACAGCTGACTAATGACAGCACAGATCAGCCCTCAGTCTCAGACACACACACAAGTCAGAGGTGGTGTTATTACTTTGCATTTTTTTCCTAAGACAGTGATACGGATGAAAGCACCTAAATTCGACCTTTTCTCTCTCTTCTCATGGTTGTTCATTTCTACCTTATTTCAAAATTGCTCTTCCCTGACCTTCTGTTAGAAAATAAACACTCTTACTAGTTGATCTACATCCTTTGATGTCAACTATTTCTAATCTGGAGTGTTCAAGTCAGTAGTTTTCCTTAATTTGTGGCTAATTATAGTTCTTCTTTTAACTCAGTTTAAAATTTGGTTTCTTCATACCTTCCGACCTTCCCCCTCTGTGACTTTCTATTTCTCTGCAATTCAACAAAGTGTTCAGATGAAAGGGAAAAAATGATGCTTTAAGTCCACTTGATTTGTTTCCATATTCTTGGGGCTATTTTGACTTTAAGAAATTGGTGTGTTTATTATTTCACTCCTTAATATATTGCCTTTGTTTCCAATCACCAAACAAAAACAAACAAAAACAGAACCTGGACTACTTCTTTTTTTTTTTCAAAACAAAGCTGGATACTGGGGATTTTCAGCTTATCCAACCAAATATACACACATTGTTTTTGATCTCTCTTTTATATCTTTTCACATAAAACCTAAGCTTTTCTTTGCTCCTTTACTTAAAAACCGCTAAAAATATTTATTACATACCTATTCTGTGTTAGATACTATGTTATGTGTTAAGAATACGGTGAGTAAGAAATAAGTGTTTTCCTTAATATGGTTGAACTCTACGAAAAGTTAACAAGTGAACAGGTAATTCCTTTCCGTCAAACATTCATTCCCCTCTCTTTTGCAGTGAACACAATTTGTGCCAACTGTAACTTGCAGAAAAACTAAAATGTCTCCAAAGGAACACGTGCAGTTTCTTGATTATTCATTTATGTCCAATTTACTCTCAGATGCACTTACAGGTTTTAAATTGACCGACAGTGTGTGGTGCTGAGAGCCACAAGGCAACAAAGGAAGTGAAAAGTCAAAACTACACAAAGCTGATCGTGCGACTGGACCCAGCCACCGCCGCAGTGGGAGGTGCGTGTCCGGGTTCTCGCCGTCCCTGCCCCTGCCCCGCGGCTTCTGCCTCTGCGGTCCGCCATTCGACAGCCGACCCTCGGGCCCCTCGCCCGCCATGGAGATGCCACGTGTCCACATAGGACGCCCGAGCTACAACGTCCGGGAGCAGGACATCCAGGGCTTTTTCAGTGGCTATGGCCGCCTTCTCGAAATAGACCTTAAAAAGGGGTATGTCTTTGTGGAGTTCGAAGACCATGGCGACGCCGGCGATGCCGTGTATGGGCTGAACGGCAGGGAGCTCTGCGGCGAGCACGTGATTGTGGAGCACGTGATCGTGGAGCATGCTGGGGGCCGCGTCGCGAGCGTGGCGGCTACAGCTACGGAAGCCGCAGTGGTGGAGGCGGATACGGCAGTCGGAGAACCTCTGGCAGAAGTGAATCTGGACCACCTGTACGCGCAGAATTCAGGCTTATTGTAGAACACCTTTCTAGTCTTTGCAGTTGGCGAGATTTAAAGGATTTCATGAGACGAGCAGGTGAAGTAACCTATGCGGATGATCACGAAGAACGCACAAATGAAGGCGTCAGTGAGTTTCGCTCCTACTCGGACATGATGCGTACTTTGGATAAGCTGGACGGTATGGAAATCAATGGGAGAAATATTAGACTAATGGAAGATAAACCACGAACAAGCCACAGGCGGTCTTATTCTGGAAGCAGATCAAGGTCACGGACTAGAAGAAGGTCACGAAGTAGAAGTCGTAGGAGCAGCCACGGTAGATCTCGAAGTATCTCAAAAAGTTGCTCCCGGTCCAGGTCTCGGAGCAAAGGTCGATCACGTTCTCGTTCAAAAGGCAGGAAATCTAGATCAAAAAGCAAATCTAAACCTAAGTCTGATCGAGGCTCCCGTTTGCGCTCTCGGAGCAGATCGAAGGATGAATATGAGAAGTCTCGAAGCAGGTCTCATTCTCCATCTCTTTCCCCCAAAGAAAATGGGGAAGGTGATATAAAGTCAAAACCTAGATCAAGGAGCCAGTCTCATTCCAATTCACCCCTACTTGCACCACCCCCAAAGGCCCGTTCTGTGTCCCCTCCACCAAAAAGAGCTTCAAGATCCCGTTCTAGATCTCATTCAAAGTCAAGATCACGATCCAGATTGAGCTCCAGAAATTAACCCACAACTCTGCATTCTTTGCACACTATTACAGAACACTTTCCTACTTGCTTAGGCAGTTACTCTTCCACGTTTGTACTGGGCCTCTTCTGCAAGAAGAATCTCCCGAAAAAAGGGGCATACAAAAATTGGATTTGTAGCCAAATTTGATGAAAAAGATGAGGTCAAAGATCCTCTCCCTTTGTAGAATTAAGATAACTTTGATTTTATAGCTTTTGAGCTAAAATAACTTTTGTAAAGATTGAGCTAATTTAGTTTTTTTTTTTTTTTTTTTTAAGTATTTCAGCAGGATCTGCTGCAGCGGTTTCTGTCATTGTTACATTTGTTTGCTTAATTTTAAATTAACCGTTTCAATCTTTGAACACTTAGGGCTTTAGAGGGAGAACCCAATTTCCAATTATGTTGGCTTTTTATAAAGCTTGAGTTATGTAAGATTTCAATAAAAGTTTGCTACCAAGATGACTGCCTTATTGAATAGGTCACTCTTAAATTCCTTTAAATATCGATTATCTGCTATCTGTGGAAATAATGTAAATTCTACTTAAGTGTAAAACAAGGCAAGTCTCAGACAAGCAATAAATTATTCAATTTGGATAACATTATTTTGTCCTGTTATTCAAATTTACCAGTCATATTGGCCCCTTAAACAGGTTAAGTTAAAAATAAAAGATTTTATAGTCGATCTGTTATACAATTTTGCCTAAATTAATAGATTTTTAAAATAATGAAACCGTTTTCAAACTTAAATTGATTGAACTCTTCAAAAAATAGTTCCTATTACTTGGGATCTTATCTAGCCTGGTAATCCCACTTTCTGGAAGTGGTCGTTGTAATTAGTGTTTTGTTAGAATAGGGTTCCGTGGTCTCTAATGTTTGTTATGTAAAAATTTCTTTGATCAGAAATTTGGTGTGTTATTCAAAATGGAAAAGCAAATATTGCATTTTCTACTGAAAGATCCTTAACAGACACTTAAAACAGATCGCTTGATAAATCAGTTACTGATTAAATTAAAATTCCACCTAACAATCAGTCCCCTTTAGTTAGTGGGGTTCTGTGATAATTGGTTAGATCATCCTTGTACTTTATGTGGTTGGCTTGGAAAATATTTAAACAGGTTAACCCTAAACTTTTATACTTCATCATGAAGGGTAATAAATACTGTGGGAACCAAATTTTATAATACTGCAAATTTGTAGGAGTTACTGGGTTACCAATTAGTCCATACATCCGTTAAGCCTAGTTAGTTGAGATTGCAGTTTGAGAAATGAATTACCTTATATATCTATATCTCTTTCTCCAGATTCTTTAAATAAGGTAATTTCATTTAAAGCACTCATTAATCTTAGTCTGAAATCAAGATGTAGGTTATTTGACTCAGCTTTAACATCTTCCTGGGAGCTGTCACTCTATATAAGGTGTTAAGGGCTGGGTAGTGTTAGGGTGTGGTGGGTACCACTCATTGTGCTGCAGGTGTGCCTAGAAAGCATGATAATCTAGAGTTGGTTTGTAGGTTCAGATACCAGAAGGCAAGCCTAGTAAAATTGAGACTGCATGGAAAACGTTGAGTCAAAGGTCTAGATGCCAAAACGATACTGTAACTGGGAGTGTTTGCTCATGTAAAAAGACTTGTTCTAATAATTTCTGGGCTTCCTGTTATGAAGTCTTAGAGCCTAATCTTAGGAACACAGTGCCCCAAAAGGTTGATGCTTCTTCTAAGACCTTATTTTCTTTAATGCTTTAGATATATATATTTTTTAGATGTTCATAGGAAATATGGTTTTTTTTTTCAATATAAACTTCAGATTTGGAGAGAAGAAACTGGTGTCTGTAATTATAGTTCATTGTTTTGCCTGTTTGAAAGAACAAAAGTTAGGACACTTACATGAGGAAACAAGCCTCCACTGCCTTTCAAATTATGTTTAAGGACAAGTTACTTTTAAGAATTGGCTTTGACCAAAGTTCTTTTGTTTTCAGGCAAAGAACAAAAGCTTTTAAAACCACAGCCTGTTAAAATGAAGGAGGGGAGTACTACAGTGTGAAATTAGGCTTTCTAAAAGTATGCAGGATCCTTCAACTGGGCTTTCTTGTGTCGATATTCCATCACGTGGTAATAGGCAGGTTTGTTTGCATTGTTAGCTGCCCCTCCCGCCCCCCGTGGGTAACTGTATAGGTAAATGTCTGCACCCATAAGAATTTAGCAGCAAAGGCCAACTTATTAAAATTCTAGTTCCTATCCCACACCTGTGGCCCTACATCATTGGACGTGCTAAACCACTGTATTTATAACACTGGCCCACTTGACCAATGAAATGTTTAGTTCTTTGCTAACTTTTAAGTAGAATCTGCATCTCTACAACTTGCCACATGTTCGCCTATGGCTAGATGGAGTATTAAGCTGGTGGAGAGCAAACTAGAAGTGAATGATAACTGGATCCCCCTTTCTTTTACGTGATAGCGTGTTGACATGCCATAATGCCTTTATGGCCAGTTCAAGTCCTTCCTGCTCCTGTGACTTAAGGTTCCACTCCTGTCTTGTTACCATCTTTTCTCTTGGTATCTTCTTTCTCCCACTTTGTTAACCTGCTTTGTGCTTTATTACTTCAATAAAATGTTCACTGAGAGAAAAAAAGATACACAAAGCTGCTCATGGTGAACATTTAGATATAGACATCTAACAGTTGTACGTTTGTTCGGAGTTTTCCCTGTAACACGTTTGAAACTTTACAAGATTACATACCTAAGAATCAGAATTGTATTCTGTGCAACTTAATGAAAAGTGAGAAGTGGTAATTTACATTCTTGACTTGGGCTCATAAATGTATAGTTTGTGGCGGGAACATATAACTGGGACTCTACCAGCAACAGAGAGCTGTCAGAAGGCTCTCTTGCAGCTCTACCAGCTGCTGCCCCCAGTGCCCTTCCCCCATCCTACCTCCAAGCTCACACCCATCATTGCTCATACCGAGAATGAAGCTACGTAGGTACAGAGGGTGAATATCTTCCCTTTTATGTCCTTCCCCCAGCTTCAAGAAATGTCCACAGAAATTGCATTCGTAAGTTTGAAGTTCAAAATGTGACCCACAACACATTCTCATATTCAGTTGCAGATTTCCTTCCATTATTGGAGCGCTGGTAACCATAAAATAATATGATGGATTATAAGCTTTTTCTCAATGTATCAGTGGACTGAGAACTTGGCTCTCCCTCCACTTTAAATGTACCAGCATTCTCTTCTGCACTATTCTTTCTTCTTTAATCCTCTCTCCCAACAATTCCTGGTGAACGCATCTCCAGAGAATCATAAAATCATAGAAAATTATAAGAAGAAAAGACCTGAGAGATCATATTTTCCATTCCCTTTATTTTAGAGATGGAGCTGAGACTCAGTTTTCTGTAATTTAACAGGTATTGTGACCTAAGCACAGTGTTCATAAGAAATGTAAATGTTGTTAGGAGGAGACCTTTCCAGACAGAATGATATTCTGGAATGGTCTGCAAGTGCCTGCAGGTAATTAGGCAGCCGGTGTATTGCTTGATCTCCAAGTCAAGTTTAGGTTTTCTCTTCTTGCTTTAAAAGGGAATATTGCTCTAAAGGGACAGTGAGTGTTTGACACAGTTAAAGAAACAGAGACCAGAAATATAGGACTCCTTTTTAGTGAGATTATGTATTTAACTTTAAAAATCACTTATCTACATTGCTTTCTAAAGTGGGTACCCTTTTGTCCTCATCATGATCCATGATCATCCTTCTGATATCTTGCCAAATAAAGAACCAGGAGTCAAACAAGCTTCTACCTAAATGGTTTTATGCAATCTACATATATGTTGCTCTCCTGCCATGGCAAATACCTAAATTTTTGCCTGAAATGGGAAATAGTTTTATGAGAGAGATGTGAAAGTACTCTGTTCACATTTTACATCTCATTTAGATTTAAATAAACCTTAATATTATATTTTATAAAAAGTTACTGACTGTCATTTTGGAAAGTCCTGAAGTTTATCTTCTTTATCACTTCAAGGAGAGTTCTCTCTTTTTAAATCTTTATGTCCTTTATCAGTCATGAGGGGGAGAGGCCCTCTTTTGTTTCTATATTTGGCAAAGAAACATTGGCGTGAGGTTTAGAATATGTTGAAATCACTTACTGTTAAATGGAATATAGAGCACTATATTCGTTAGATATTATCAGACAGGCTTCTGTAACAGAGACCAAAAATAACAGTTGTACATAAAAGAATCTTGTAGGAAGGCAATCCATAAGAAGTATAGAAACACCAGCATGTCACCCAGGTACTTTCGATATTTCTGCTCCAAAATACCTACTTGGAACTTATGATCTCTATATTCCAAAAAGAAAGAAAGATAGTGAGAGATAGGAAATCGGGATAGGTGCTTCTCACAGCTAGGTCAGGCCTAGTTGTGAGAACCTTAAAGATTAAGAAGTCACCCCAGAAGTTCCACACAACATTTTTCATACATATATTATTGGCCAGAAATTAGTCACATGGCAGCACCTGGCTGCAAGGCAAGCTGGGAACTAAGGTCATTTATCCATGATCATATGATGGATTGACATATTCAAATTTCCTGTTTGTTAAAAAAGAAAATATATTCTATGGCTGTGGTATCAGTTCACATCTTATCTAAATGTTATTTTTAATAAGCACATAATATTTGTCATTATGTTTTTTTGGAATTCAAAAAGATCAACTTCTCTTGTAAAGTAGAAAACAAAAACAAACTTAAACTCCCTAATGCACACAGCTGAACAAGCACTTACTGAATACTTAATTACAAGCTAAAGTCAGTCCTTGGCCAGAGGGATCAAAGCTGAATTATCATTTATCTCAGCGGTCCCCAACCTTTTTGGCACCAGGAACCGGTTTCGTGGAAGACGTGTTTCCATGGATGGGGGCGGGGGGCAGGGAGGATGTTTCAGGCGGTAATGCGAGCAATGGGGAGCTGCAGATGAAGCTTCGCTTGCTAGCCCGCCGCTCACCTCCTGCTGTGCGGCCCGGTTCCTAACAGCCCGAGGACCAGTACCCCTGGTTTATCCTTCTCTCAAAAATCTATAATTTGGTGAAGAAGAAAGAGATATAATCTCATCATGTTACACAATGTGAAATATTTTTAAGAAGCAATAGCTATACAAAGAAGAAGTAAATGCCATGTAAATAGAGAGTGGGTAGGGGAAGGTATTGGAAAAATTCCCCAGAGGAGGTGAAATATGATCTGGACTCAGAAGGCTGAGTAGGATTTCACTGTAAATCAAGAAGAGAACAAGACAGACAGAAGTAATAGGTTTCCAAAACCTTATTGCATATCTGTTTATGTTCAACATATAACGATGGTTCAATGCTTGAAGATATGAAGTGAATGGATGGCCAGAAATACAAGGATCTAGATCAGAGTCATTAAACACCAGCCCACTGCCAAATCTGACCTGTCGTCTGTTTTTGGTAAATAAAGTTTTGTTGGAACACAGCCACACCCATTGTTTACATACTGGTTATGGCTGCTTTCACACTACAACAGCAGACTTAAGTAGTTGCCACAGAGTTGGTATAGCCTATAAGGAAGAAAATATTTCCCGTTTGGCCTCTTATGGAAGAAATTTGCTGACTTCTGATCTAGATTAAAGACATTTTCACAGGTATACAGAATGATGTGATTGTTTCAAGAATGAATTAAAATGTAGGCTACCCACTTCCCAAATTCCTTGGCTACAGCTACAAAGCAAAGCGAAGTGGAGGGTTAAAGGTGGATAAATACACTACAGTCAGGAGGTAAGTTGAGTAGACTAGCTTGACATCTTAAAAGAAACAATTACCATTGTAGCCCATCTAAAAATGCCAAATGTCCTGGATTTTACCTTTCTCACTTTTAGGTACCAGGGAATTTGCATGTTATGGTATTAGAAACTGCCAAAGTGACAAACATGGACTTTATACCCTTGTCAGAAGTGCTATAAGACAGAAACAGAGAGGGAAAAGGAAGCAAATTGTCAAGTATGTGTTTCCGTTTAAGACTGCCCCCCTCCCCCCTTAAGGTTTCTGGCTTAGAGTTTGGTATCTTTGATCTGGATCAGTCCTTCTCTTTTCCCAGTGTTCTGATGCACTGTTGCACTTGACAAGATCAGTACAATTCAAATGGAGGAGAGAGAATCAAGAAACTTATATCCCCAAAATAAGTAAGCCTAAAAATCTAACAACAGACTCCAAGGGCCAACTCAAATAGAGATCCTTTATCTTTTTTAATCACAATATAAATACATCTTTAGCCCCTCTCCATGTCAGGTGACAATAGAGTAAAGTGGTTGCTTCTCTTTCTCTTACATATTTGTTCTGATCAATTCTCAATGAACTGGATCATTGATCGCCAGCACATCAGAAGGATTTATGTTACTATCATGATAAATAGGTTGGAGTAGTATACGAATACTGGATAGGAATCAGGATGCTTACATTTACTGAGTTTTATAGCTGGAAGGATCTATAGTCAACGAGTCCAATTTCTCATTTTACACTGGAGGAAACCCAGATCCAGACTGATAATATGACCTACATGTTACTCCAGGTCTATTCTACCAGGGGACCTTGGAAACTCTAATTCTCCTCAACCTCTGCTTTTTTCAATTAAAATGTACATAAGTCAAACAATCCCAAGAAAATTCTGCATTACAAGATGCTAGCAGCCCACATCTTTTTAAGTAAATAAATAAACCCTTTTAAATTTTAAGAGTCAGTCTGAATTTTAGCTTCAGGGTTCAGAATGTAACATTTCAGATCTGGACTGCTGTCTTTGATAAGGAGACTCCCCACTATACTAGAGAAAAAATTACATTCTGTCCTTTTCTTTCTTTTTCTTTTTCTTTTTTTAAAGACATGAATGGGGGAAGCAAGTCTTCAAAGCAGACATATCTGAGTCCAAGTTAGAAAGCTTTTACTTACCAATTCTGTATCTTGTTTAAGGTAAGTTTCTCAAATTCATCGAGTCTCAACTTTCTCAATGGGAAAATAGCAATAATAATACCTACATTTGGGCATCATTTTGAGACTTATAATAAGGTGTCTATAGATAAGCACTATACTCAGCACATAATAAATACTAGAGAAATGGTAGCTTAATATATGTATTTTCTTTTTTCTTTACCTTCTTTGTCTGCATTTCTCCTTTGACACTGACCTTTAAAAATATCCCATCTTTTGGCCTTCCCTGGTGGCGCAGTGGTTGAGAGTCCGCCTGCTGATGCAGGGGACACGGGTTCATGCCCCGGTCCAGGAAGATCCCACATGCCGTGGAGCGGCTGGGCCCGTGAGCCATGGCCGCTGAGCCTGCGCGTCCAGAGCCTGTGCTCCGCAATGGGAGAGGCCACAACAGTGAGAGGCCCGCATACCGCAAAAAAAAAAAAAAAAAAATCCCATCTTTCTATGTTTGCGTCACTTTATATGGGGCTATTTCAAATATGGTAAAACTCATTTTTATTTATAGAGTTAGGAAAAGTGATCAATGTTTATAAGCCACTTGGCAATATAATTTGCTCCTACTTTGACTCTATCTGCATCTGCTTGTGGCCTTGAAATTAGCAGTTTTGACTGAAGTGATCGATTCTGCATAAAAAAATTCAACTTGATTTTTTTTTTTTACTTTTTTTAAACTCATCTGAACTGCAGAAATTAACCTGTTTTGTCATAAGGCAGACACAGCTCTAAGAATGGCATTTTATGTTGTGGATTATACGTAAAATAAAGTTTTTCCTCTGTATCCAGTATGTTATAGCTCCCTCCTCACCTCCAGCAGCTGGTGTGTGCCTGGGGTATGTAAAATCATTTCAGTATTGGCCCAAGTACAGCATAAAGCAATCATAGAAGTAAATCTGTTCTTTCCAGCTCATTTTGTGTCTTCAAGAACCAAATGGAATTTTCCTTGAAATTATCCAGTTTGGGGCATTATTCACATCATTGCTTGTTTCCTAACCCAACTGTTGTCTCATGTGTGTCTGTCTGTCACGCTCTGTGTCTTTCTTATATAATAAAATAGATCTGACCAGAAAGGAGAATCACGGTTATAATTGTAAAAATTAAATTAATTTGAAAAGTGAAATTTCAAGCTAAAAAACCTCATCAGGTAAGTTCTTTTTTGTTTATAAAAGAGTTCTAAAAATATATAGATTTTATGCGGCATTTTCAAGTGCAGGAATAACAAGGAAAAAGCCACTCTAATACCAACAACCCAAAAGATATTATATATTTAGACAAATAACTTGTGTTCATGGCATATTGAACTAAGATTCTAGTAAATGCCCTATCTCCATTTAGCTGGGGCAATTCATCCATTTATGCTACATTCACTATATTACTTATTAGCATAAGTTGAACTAGTGAATTTCAAGAAGTGATTCCCAAGTGATGTATTTCTCTTGCCATGAATCTGTTTCCTATTTTTATCCTGATACAAACTAAATTGAATAATTTCTAATAAAGACTAGAGGACAGAGCCCATATTACTTTCCTCTCTCAGAAGACAGAAGTAAATCTAAGAGGCCAAATCCTAGATTTTTTGGTTCCATCTTACTTTCTCTTATGTAATTATCTATCTACCTATCTATCTATCTATCTATCTATATATATATACCTATCTATCTACCTATTATCTTTATTTATTTCTGTGTCTAGACTACAGCTAGTATTACCAGTGGAATATTTTGGTCTCCCTTTATTTTATAGAGGACCAAGTCTAAGCACCCTACACTTTTCTAGCCCCTACAAAACTCTGGGAGATAAGAATATACTAATTCTACCATAACTGCATCCTGGTTTGTGTGTATGCCTGTGTGGATGTGTGTGTGTGTGTGTGAAGGAGGAGACTAAATGATCAATAATTTTATTTCTATATGTGATTTTTGCCGATTGCTTGTAGAATAAAATCTAGGATTTTAAATCACTTTCCCATTTTATCTTCAATTTTATCTCTTTTTCCTGATCTTCTGATAATTAAACACTCCTTAAGTTTTCTGCCTTTCTTCTTTGTTTCTTCTCTGAATATCCTCCAAGAATACTGAACTCTTTGTTTTAGACATGAAGAAACAGTGCTAGAGAAATCCTGTGGCTGGCCCACAGTCACATAGAGTTGGTATCAGCCACCTGCTATCTCCAGGGCCACATCTCAAGTTTCTGTGATCTAGCATTGCCATCATCATAGTGACCTCCATCACTATGGTTTTCCAACTCTCCAACACACTATCCATTCCTGTGTAGCTTCCACATTCTCTCATCATCTCACCCTTCTTTCTATCCTTGATGCTTTCAATAAGTTGTTTATTTTATTTTTTAATTAATTTATTTATTTTTGGCTGTGTTGGGTCTTCGTTGCTGTGCACAGGCTTTCTCTAGTTGCGGCGAGTGGGGGCTACTACTGTTCGTTGTGGTGCACGGGCTTCTCATTGCGGTGGCTTCTCTTGTTGTGGAGCACGGGCTCTAGGCATGTGGGCTCAGTAGTTGTGGCTCAAGGGCTCTAGAGCACAGGCTCAGTAATTGTGGGGCATGGGCTTAGTTGCTCCATGGCATGTGGCATCTTCCCGGACCAGGGCTCAAACCCGTGTGCCCTGCATTGGCAGGTGGATTCTTAACTACTGTACCACCAGGGAAGTCCCTAAGTTGTTTATTTTTAAGTCTATTTTTTTTTGCTATTGAAGGGAATAATGCTCCTGTAGAGTAACCATCTAATAGAAGGTTAAATAACCTTAGTGAGAAATACTGGCAATGCTAAATAGAATATGCTATAGTTATCAGTAAAGAGGCTGAAAATATAAGATGGGTGATTACAGAGATGACATTTAGTATGGGGAAAAAACAGTCAAATAGCAAAAGAAATATAATCAGACGTAGACTTGTCTACCAGGAAGGAACAATCTGAAAAATGACTCCATGCCTGTGAGTGAAAATGGGGAGAAAATTGTTAGTGAATTTGCTGTGTGTGATGTGTGTGTGTGTACCTTCACATGGTAGAGAAAAACCCAAGAATAATCTGAAGAGAATGAAAAATTATGTCCAAGTCTTACTAATAGATTTTAATTTCTCAAAAATAAACAAAAAACAATTTCAGGAAATGATCATAAGGAATGACAATAGAACCTTTGAACTTCTGTATAAGTTATTTGTTTACTTTGACTTGGCATCAGGAGAAAGTGAGGATCTACATATATTAGAAAAGCAGAGGGCTTCCCTGGTGGCGCAGTGGTTGAGAGTCCGCCTGCCGATGCAGGGACACGGGTTCGTGTCCCGGTCTGGGAAGATCCCACATGCCGCGGAGTGGCTGGGCCCGTGAGCCATGGCCAATGAGCCTGTGTGTCCGAAGCCTGTGCTCCGCAACGGGAGAGACCACAACAGTGAGAGGCCCGCATGCTGCAAAAAAAAAAAAAAAAGAAAGAAAGAAAAAGAAAAGCAGAGTGTGCAAGTTGTCCAGTATTTGGAAACATATACTTAGGAGTAGCCGTACAATATTTTTCATATGGAACACAGATTAAATGTCATGGAAGCTATCCTAATGCTGTAAAAGTGGTGTTGGTGTTGCTGAAATGACAAATAAGCTTCCAAGGCAGGTATTTGACATATGCCCTACTGGTCACTTAAAACTAGATATATAGACAAATTAGAAAGTCTGTCACAGATAATAAATGATTCGAGGTAAGGCTGACAATTTTTAAGTAGCTAGGTAACTTGCCATAACTATTTGGGTTAACCTGCAAATACCTATAATTTAGAGATTATGGGACACTTTTCCATGGAATTAAATGATTTCAATTTGTTAGGACTGTAATTTATTTATAATGAGTGGATTTTTCTTATTCTCATGCTAGTTTACTTGGTTTATGATCTGTTAAAATAACGTGTGTATTGAAAATTGTAGGCTGTCACCCAATTGTTTTTATTATTTTTGAGACGTCATTTGCCTCAGTTTTAAAATGGTAGCACTGAAATGAGCCAGGCTTTCCCACAGAGGTTTTCTGGAAAACCTATGAACTTCTTATTTCTAACAAATTAGTAAAATTGGATAAATCAATAACTTCATTCGTACTACTCCAGTTCAATCCAGTTAGGAATCTATGTAAATCAATTTATAATGAGGAAAGCAAGAGAATTTGAAGAATAAACAAGGCTAGAAGACAAAGAGAAAAATGTTTATCCAATAATAAATACCAAGGTTTAAACCTGAATTGTTTTTGTTTTCTGGTTTTCTCTGCTAGACTATAAACCACTTAAGGGCAGCTGGGTTATCTTACCCAGTTTTGTATGCCCAGTACTGACACAAAGAAGGCATTCAATAAATGAGTGAAAGAAAAAGAAGAGAGAGTAAGAGATAGATATTTGCCAGGGGTAGGGGGAGAATAAAAATACTTGAAATGGCTGTTGTTAAAATTTTTAATTTTTCCATTGATGATAAGGAAAAGGAGAGTCTTCATGGTTTCATTTTCAAATATATATCTTCTAAATATTTCATAAAATGCGTTTTTAAAATTCCCATGATATAAATTTGTGTCTGACAATTTAATGAATGAGCTCTGTAAAAATGGTTTGTATTGGGCTTAAAACACAAGAAAGTAAGCATTGTTTCAGGTAAAAATGCATTTTCTGTGTAAGTAATTCATCTTTTTTCCTTTCTCTTTTAAACTGAAAAAAAAATATTTCAGAATCCCACTTTTCTGAGTCACTTACAATGTTTTCTCAACCTATGTGGGCAAATAGTGCTGTTATATTAAAAAGGCACTTTAAAAAAAAGGGGGGGTGCTTAATTTCTCTTATCTCTTTCAGACAGACTGTAATTAGAATTAGCTAGGGCTTTACTTAATTTTGCAGGAGTTCTTGTGTACAGCCTTCATACCCTTGGTATAATTAACATTGTATCACTCCCATTAGTGTTTTTAAGCACTTAAATTGTGTCATAATGGTCACAGCTAAAGTTGCCATTAAAGGGCAATTGCTATTTATTATGCTTATAAAGTAGACACTTTACCACAGGAAAAAAGACATATATAGCAAGGTTCCACTTAGAAAGCAGGAATAGACAGTGCCGTTAGTTATGGCACCCTTGGGCTGAAAGGGCTGTCTCAAATTGATCCTATTCTTATTCTATCCAGTAGACAGTGGGGAAATCTAAACACAGATGACAAATCATTGCTTTTTTTTTTTCTGTTTAAGCAAAGTTTTGATTAGCTGAGTTTCCTTATAGACCCATAAAATATTGGTGTTAGGACAAAACTACAAGATGATCAGGTCCAGCCCTCTCGTTTTACACATGAGAAAATGGAGACAGGGGTTTAGGTGTCAATCTCAAGGTTACAGAAGCATTAGTGGACCTAGGGTTAGAAGTCAAATGATAAGACTTGTAGCTCTCATGCCCATTTCACCAGATATTTCTGAATCATCTACCATTAGATTTCCGTTTCTTCTGTTCCCAGCAAATGATTGATGCCACATTGATTACATTTAGCTTCTTTACTAACAAGGTGTACTGCGTTTCATTTACAAGACATTTTAGTTGATGTCAGAGACAACCATGTCATGTAGCTATTGAAGAGTGTTTGGTTTTACATGTTTGCTGGTTATACATGGTTTGGTTGTTGTTTTGTTTCATTTTGTTTTTCAGGATTCCTTTTATTGAAGGCCATAGCATTATCCTCGTTGCCATTGGTATGTCATTAAAAGAGAAGAGCGCTATAAAATTTTAGTTTTTCTACCAATCATATTATACATTCAGTTTGTTTTTTCCTCTCTATAGGTTAATTTTCTCTCCCAGCCCAGAGAGAAAGATATATTTTATGTGAGTGGAAGGTATATTTTATTCAATTGAATTGTTGAAACTCAACACAAACCATTTAAAGGAGTAAACAATTATCACTGAAATGAGAACAATTTAGTGGGCTTGCATGATTAATGTCCTACATAAATTCTTTATGACATTGAATTGAAAGATGATGTTATGAATGTATAATAGGAAGTTAACAGAATGTGTCATCTTTTGATTAGTTTCTGAGGAGACAGGCCTTGCAGTCAGTGATTTTGCAATGGTCAGAAGCTTATAACACTACCATATTTGTTGCTTGTAAATTAAAGTTTAGAAGCCATGATGATGTATGTCCTTAAACCAGCTGGGGGAAAGTGCCTGGAAGAGGAGATAGATAGCTTTATATTTTTTTTCCAATAAATTTCAGCTGTATGTGTGTGTGAAGTTGTATTTTTCTCTTTCATGTCATTGCTTTGGAAAGATTAACAGCAAAAATTATAAATCTTTTTTGTAATTGTTTCTATTTGGGGAAAAAAACTTCAAAATTGCTACATTGATGTAATCTTGACAAAAGCCAGATTACTATGGATACATAGAGACTTAAATAATTATAAGTACCTATTTTCTGAAAATGGACAAAAATGGATTATAGAATCTATCATGAAAATTTTTAAAATATCAGAGCTGCAAAAGATCATGTAGAACATCTTACTCAACTTTCCTTTGTAGATGAGACACTGACATTGGTAAAGTGGAGTACAAAGAGTATTTTAAGGTAATATAGCCCATTAGTAGCAATATTCAGAGTAATATCTGAGTATTTTTATTTCTATTTTATCTTGCAGAGTTCCTACTTTATTATTTTCCATCCTCTGCTCTTTGGTAACCCAAACCTTGCCTTCTTCATATTATTAATTTATTCACTCGTTAAATTGGTACATGCATTTTCAGTGCTTACTCTATGCCAGATACCAGTGTGCTAGGCATTGGGAGAACAGGAACGAATAAATGAGATGAAAATACACACTATCCTGACATTTATATTTGGAAGGTGGGGGTAATTTATTAAAAGGTAAAGTATATGGCATATTACATAATGACAAATACTGTATAGAAAATAAAGCAGAAAAGAGAGATGTGTGGGTGTTATAATTTTAAATAAGATGGTCAGGGAAAGATTCACAAAGGCTTTAACAAAGACAGATAGTGAGGGAGCCACACAGATGTTCTAACTTGTGGTAGAGCATTTCAGGCAAAAGGAATGGTCAGACTTCCAGTCCTAAGGCAAGTGTGCCTGCTAGGTTTGGGGGATACTCTATCCAGCCAGAAGGAAGGAAAAAGAGAGAGGTACAAAGTGGGGATGTGGGGAGCAGAACTTTAAAGCTTCGTAGTCAACCAGAAGGACCTTAGTGTTTACTTCCAATGAGATAGGAATTTATTTATTAACTTTTAACTCACCCGACAAGTATCTAGTGACTTCCTACTAAGTTCCAGGCATTGTTCAAGTCAGAGGAAATATGTTAGTAAACACAGGACTTCAGCTTTCACTCTGAGATAAACGGGGTATCGTTGGAGAGTTTTGAGCAGAGGAGTGACCTGATATGACTTAACTTTTAACAGAAGCCCTGTGGGTGATGTTCTGCATGGAGTGTATTTTGGGGGGATGGGAGGAGTAACAGGAGGTAATAGTCAGGAAAAATTACAATAACCCAGGGAAGCTTAGACCAGGTAGGTAAAATTGAAGGTGGTAGAAAGGGTTCAGATACTGCATATGTTGAATATAGAGATAATAGACTCTTCTGATGACTACCTGGCAGACACTGTGTCATCTAGATTTTGCCCATGCCACCTTTGAGCCTCAGTTAGCTAGAAACACTGTTCCAGGGCGCTTTTCTTCCTAAACATGCTGCACCTTCATATCTAACTCACTTGATCATCACGGTCACTTCCCTACGTCATGGCTTGACTTCCTACTCTCCCATCATAATTTGCTCTATAGTCAACCTCCATAGAGTTCAGAAATCTGAAAACCTCTTCTCTTCAAAAGGACTTGGCTCTTGCACATGAAAACAATCCTTAGTTTGGGTACATGCAAAGCTCTTTTTAAATGATCGAAGTTCACTTTCACTTTTTCTTTTTTTTTTTCTTTTGCGGTACGCGGGCCTCTCACTGTTGTGGCCTCTCCCATTGCGGAGCACAGGCTCCGGACGCGCAGGCTCAGCGGCCATGGCTCACGGGCCCAGCCGCTCCGCGGCATGAACCCGTGTCCCCTGCATCGGCAGCCGGACTCTCAACCACTGCGCCACCAGGGAAGCCCTACTTTCACCTTTTTTCTAGGCTCTATCCACCCTGCCTCCAATGAAATAGATGCACAAGCTTCAAAGGGTAGAGAGCTTGGGAAAATGATAATTGTTAAGAAACACAATATACAGCAG
Source organism: Grampus griseus (assembly GCF_964374135.1). Classification (NCBI taxonomy): domain Eukaryota; kingdom Metazoa; phylum Chordata; class Mammalia; order Artiodactyla; family Delphinidae; genus Grampus; species Grampus griseus. The sequence goes on along the minus strand of NC_138998.1, from coordinate 113,901,501 downwards.
ATACTATTCCAAAAATATTGTCCTTCTACATGAATAGAGATAGTAGTAGGGGGCTTCCCTGGTGGCGCAGTGGTTGAGAGTCCGCTTGCTGATGCAGGGGGGACACGGGTTCGTGCCCCGGTCCGGGAGGATCCCACATGCCGCGGAACGGCTGGGCCGGTGAGCCATAGCCGCTGAGCTTGCGGGTCCAGAGCCTGTGCTCCGCAACGGGAGAGGCCACAGCACTGAGAGGCCCGTGTACCGCAAAAAAAAAAAAAAAAAGATAGTAGTAGGGCTGGCCTATGGTATTATTATAAAGTACCTTCAATCTTCCTTTTTACCTTCATTTTCCTTTAGGGGCACTGCCCTTCCCACATAAAGAGACCATTCCCTTTGCTTGTACTCTTCACATCTATTCTCTATTCTTTCTTCATTATAGACACTTATAATTCCATTTATGCTAAGATAAAAAATAATTATTGAAGTAGGAAATTTTACCTCCCAATAGAATTTGGTTCTCTGTAGCAAATAAAGTAATGAAACTTAGGAATTCTAATGAATACAAAATAAGTCGTTTTTGTTTGCTTTTTCCCTGCCTTGGGCAAAAAGAATTAGGTATATATCAAGGGGGTTCTTAAACTTGAGACATTATAAAAATGATAAAAGGGTCTATGGAAAATGAATGAAAGTTTACTCTAAAATGAGAACTATATTATATTTTGAATCAAATACCATCACATTGGTGATTAGAATTCAACATAGAATTTTGGGGGGGAACACAAATACTCAGTCCATAACAGTTGCTCAAGCAAGTTGACCATCATCTTCTAAGAGTGGGAAACCAGCAATTTGTCTTAAATGTGGTTTTAATTGTCTGTACCTTAAACTGTACCTTGATATGAGGAAAATAGCAAGAATTTGTCATTAAAATTTTCTTAGTAATTTGTTAACTTTCTACCACTGATAGACGATTTGTCTTATAAGTAAAATGTGCCATCGTGACCTTAACACTTTCTATTTTCTGTCAGTGTGATAGTTGATTTTCCTCTCCTCAATTAGGCAACTATTCTAGTGACTCAAAGTAATTTTTGTGACATGATTGACATGTGAAGAAGTTACATATCCCGTTCACTAAAAAGATGCATATTATGAGCAAAGAGGCCTCTGTGCTCTGATAAAGCTAAAAGGAAAAAACTTCTACATTGAGAATTCTGAGGAAGAAAGCCAATAAAAATTATTCCATCCCCATAAACATCATTATAAGCTTTGAGAATAGTAGGGTCATTGTTTATATTAGATGCTTAGAGTAAAGACAGAGTTGAAGTAATTTTAAAAATGCAACATATAGTTGAGAAATTAAGAAGCTATTGAAAATTTTAGATATGAGCTGAAAGAAAATAATCCATCCTATTCATCCAGAAGATATCCAGTCACTTTCATCTTGTTTTATATTAGATAATATTTTAAAGAAATGTATAAAATCTACTAAAAGAGGTTTTCATCAGAGGGAAGAGTATTAAATAACGAATTTCCATGCTTTTAAATTTAGGCATGACTTTAAATAAAATAATTTTTAAGGCATAAATCTGTTTAGCCCGTGCAGATGTCACAAAATTTAGATATGGGTGTAGAGAAATGCCAACTTGTTGGGATGTGAGGATTAGATACAGTGCATGCCAGCAATGGGAATTCAAGAGGATGTTCTGTATTCCTCTCTCTTACTTCTTTGAAGATAACTTCCCAGCTCAAAATACCTGTGGTATTTAGAGTCAAACGAGTCTTTTAAAATGGGCTAAAATTAATTATTCTTTGTTCTTGTGAAGTACCTTTCTTTTGAGGATGTGCAACAGGTCTGTAAGTACAGGAGTAAAATGTACTCACAGCTCCCTCAAGAGAGATGCACATCATGTGAATATTTTATTTCATACTTAATAGACTAAAATACAGAAGTATATCATCCAGACATAAGCAAAACTAAACCAAAGGGCTAAGTGGGGAAATCACACACACACACACAGCCTATATTCATACACATGTGGGTGAGTCTATGTATGTAGAAAAGGAAAAGATTCTGGCTTACTTGTGTACAAGCTCACAGAAGAACAATTCCCAACACTTCTTTATTCCTCTCCCTTCTCTTTTACATGGAAGCAATTCCTCTAGTGCCCAATAAGATTATAACTTGCACAAAAAAAGCTGTTTTTAAAATTTTGATCCATACTTATTTTTTTCTTCTTTAAAATTAACAACATGAATCACCTGTGCCACTCATTTAGGACTTTCATTCAATATAACTTTAAATCAGGCATCTATTATCATCACATACCAATACTATTCTTAAATCGTTGCTGTGATTTGATCTTCTGAAGCAGGACCTGTGTAAAACCTGTGCCACCCATGGAAGTATGAGCTCCTTGGTATGAAAACCAGTCTTTTACGTTTTAATATCCACACTAGATATAGTAGGGTGCTAGGGTGCTGTTGATAAAAATACTGCATTTTGTTTCATTCATAGATAGGAGGTCACAAAACTGCAGGCTAAATAAATATATAAATCAAGTAGCATTTCCACAGAATTTTTTTTCCCTGACACGAAAATATTTGACTTGTATTACTCATCCTATCCAAGTAGCAAGTATAAAAATGTAGATATCCAAACCTTTAAAATAACCTAGAATTACCTGGTTTCGTTCCTAGTTCAAAGAATGTGAGGTAAAGGAATTCTACTAGAAATAGTCTATGAAAAAAAATCTAAATATAAAGACAGACTAGGTAGGTCAGACAGTGACTGGATTTGCCTATCCTCATCCTTCTTTATTAAGGCTTTTCTACTTTCATATGCCAGAAAGCTTATAGCATTAAAGTTTAACCAACAAAAATTTCCTGACAGAGTTTCAGTTATCAGGCCAACGATCCAGAAAAGGATAAGAGAACTCTGTGTCTCGGTGAGAAAAGAGGAGCATTTGGTGTTAAGCATTCAAGCAAATGCCCAACTGTAATGAAAAGCATCATAAAAAATTGAATATACCTGAGGAGATCTGTACCCAGGTTTTGGACCCTGCTGGGGTGCAGCTAACCTTGCATTTCAGCCAAGACTTTTAACATAGATATTTCCCCTTTTAATGGCACTCTAAGAATGCAGCATAAACTCTAATGGTACTTACCTAAAGTGACATTCTGTAACAGAGTGAAGTATGCATAAGGAACCAAAAAAAAAAGGTTCTTGGAAGATGTGGGACTCAAATGGGAACTCAGTGCCCTTAGAAGAGGGCAAGTATCTGAATCAGAGAAGACCAAGAGAAATGGCTTCCTGATGTGGCGACCACAGGGGGTAATGAGAGCTTCACGTGGTAACTGGAAGAAAGTCGTGCCTTGTGAACGTGTAAGAAACAGGGTTAGATCATACGGGTGTAACTGAACTGAAGTAGAAGAGTTTGAACTTAATGCAATAGGTCAAAGGGAGTCATTTTATTTTTATGAATCCAGCAGTGGTAGTTTAACTGAATCTACTTACCTTATTCCAGCTCTTTGTTCACTTACAAAGCTTAAACTACTTCTTACTGTCAGACGACTTCCATTTCAGAAATACTAGGGTGTACGGATAAGCAACATGGAAAAATGAAAAACCCCATGAAGTTATCACCCAAAGACTGAACTAATGTTAATTCTCAAGATATATCCTTCGTACATGAAACTTTCTTTCAAGAAAAAGTTAAACATTAAGTCGAGCGTGGGGGGCGGGTGAGGGACTCAAACCAAGCCCAGGAAGTGAACACTATCCCTTCCTGGTCATTTTCCTTATTTTCTTTGAATTTTGAAATACAAAGAAGGAACATGGAATCGGCCATAATGAATAGAAAAGTAAGAAATGCCATTATTTTTAATATTTTATTCAACTTTCTATTTAGCTTAATTTTAATATTATATATTAAATGTCAATTCTATTCCTGGAGCTTGGGTTAATGTAAGTCGTGGGATTCATTCCTTCAACAAATAATTACTGAATAACTACTAATTATGTGTTAGACTAGATAAATAAGACATCCTGTCTCAAAGAGCTCAAAATCTAATACTGTTGAAATTAGCTTCCATTCAAGATCTTTGTCAGACATATGTGGGAATTTATGACACAGCTATGCTTTGTCTTTCTCTGACTAAACTGATAAACATTTTCAAACCTTCTAATTCCCTGGCCAAACTTATTGTCAGTATTAATGCCCCCACTTCTCTAAAACACACTAAATTATTTAATTTGTTGAAGAGGTGAGTGTTTCATTTATTTATTCAGTTACTTCACCCACTTGTATGATGTCCTGTTCTGTGCCAGGGAGGCCTTATGAAAGAGGTCAGTTTTATAAAGACAAGGCAGGGTCCGGCTTAGGAGAGCTTCAGCCTTCAGAAAGCAAACAGAGGAGTAAGTCCAGGTAACCCAGGGTTCTGTTGGATCCCACTGGCAGCGTGGATGAGCTGCTTCATTTATTGTACACTAGTACCATCTCAGGGATAGTTGTGCCATCTACTTCTTGAGCAGCTGAAGACTAGAAGATGTGAAGTTTCTCAACTCCAATTCTCTCCTTTAAACTCAGTGTTTACCTCCACCAACAGCTTTGTCCCTCTTCCCTCTTTCCTAAAGCTAAGTTGCCCACCTGAGTGCCAAACTCCATCTCCATCCATCTTCTCAAGGACCTACTTGAAACTATTCTTTCCCTCTCCTACATTTCAATCTCTTTTTCTCTAACCACATTTTATCTTTTCAGTCTATTCGCAACTTATTTCTATACTAAAAAAAAATAAAATAAATCTTTTGCTTGTATGCTAGGCCAGTGCCAGGTCCACTGTTTTGGAATTTCTTGTAGGGTCCAGTGATTTAGGAAGTGTATACTGGTGATCAGCACTTATTTCTTCTACAGAAATAGGAAGGACCTTGTTCTGTGCTGGTTTTCTGCTCCACATTCCCGCCCCACGGCATTCCTCTCAGCCTTAACCTGTAAGGACAGTGAATCCATGCCCTGGGGTCCTTTTGCCCAGCAGATTCTTCACCCTATACCAGGTATTGAGTCCATCATAGGCAAGATGCACTGACTCACTGGATCTTTTGATTGTATATATGTATATCTCTGCATTACTGTTTACTGGCTAAACAGAAAGCCTAAGGAAGAGTAACCTAAGGCTGAATTCTAGCCTTCTTTTTCTCTCAACATGAGCCAGGACCAGCTCTCATGGGCTAGATCAGCTCACCTTCTCTCTACTTCTCCTTCAAGCTGCTTCCTATGTCTCTTGTTTCCTTTCACTCCCAAAGGTCTTGAAAGCGCAGTCACATTTACGGGGTCCGCTTCCTCGTCTCCTATTTACTACTCTCTCCCACACGATCTGCTTTTTCCTCTAACCATGCTATTGATAATATACTTGCTGAAATCATGAAAGTTTTCCAAATTGCCAAATTCTGTGACCTTTTCTCTTCTTATTGTACTTGACTTCAATATATCATTTGGGGCTGTTGACAGTTCCACAAGTCATTAAATTCACTCTTTCCCTGCCATCCATTTATCTTAATTTTCCTAGTACATCTCATTCTCCTTTGCTTTCTTCTCTTTTAGCCCTTCCTTCTGGAACATGTTTTTTCTCAGGAGTTTGTGTTTGTTCTAATTAACTTCCCACTTCACATTCTTCTTGGGTCGTATCATCCATAATTTCCACTGCTGATAATTCATAAATCAAAATCTAGTTCCAATTTTTCCTATCAGTATTCTATTTCTAACTCTGTATGAGCCATAGTAATCTAATTGTTCCATAGTTACAATTATGTACTGAACTGTGGCTACCCCAAACTCATATGTGGAAGCCCTAACCCCCAATTTGACCATATTAGGAGCTATCTTTAAAGAGGTAATTAAGATATAATGAGGTCATAAGGGTAGGGACCTCATCCAATAGGACTGGTGTCCTTGTAAGAAGAAGAAAAGAGACCGTGGATGTGCACACACAGAGGAAACACCATGTGATGACACAAGAAGCCACTGGACCTCACCGTTTATCCAGTATTTAAAAAAAGGGAAGCCTAGAGTCATCTCTTTTCCTTACTTCCACATCTAAAAAAGGACAGAAACTGTACCATTGTGGTGAGGAGTACAGGCTAGCATTACCATTTGCTAGCTCTAAAATCATAGCAAATTTGTGTTCTTTTGTTAATTGCTATTCTGACAGGTGTGAGGTGTGGTTGTGGTTTTGATTTGCATTTCCCTGATGATTAATGATGATGAGCATCTTTTTTTTATGTGCCTGTTGGCCATCTGCACTTCCTCTCTGGAAAAATGTCTGTTGAGTTCTTCTGCTTATTTTTTAACCAGGGTGTTTGGTTTTGTTGATACTGAGTTGTATGAGCTGTTTATATATGTTGGATATTAACCTGTATCCATCATAGCATTTGCAAATATTTTCTCCCATTCAGTTAGGTTGTCTTTTCCTCTTGGCAATGGTTTCCTTCACTGTGCAAAAACTTTTAAGTTTAATTAGGTCCCATTTGTTTATTTTTGCTTTTATTTCCATTGCTTCGGGAGACTTATCCAAAAAATATTGCTACTATTTATGTCAAAGAGTGTTCTGCTTATGTTTCCTTCTAGGAGTTTTATGGTTTCTGGTCTTACATTTAGGTCTTTACCCCATTTTGAGTTTATTTTTGTATATATGGTGTTAGCGAATATTCTAATTTAATTGTTGGTGAGGATGTGGAGAAAAATACTTTATTTTTTTTAACATCTTTATTCAAGTACAATTGCTTTACAATGGTGTGTTAGTTTCTGCTTTATAACAAAGTGAATCAGTTATACATATACATATGTTCCCATATCTCTTCCCTCTTGCATCTCCCTCCCTCCCACCCTCCCTATCCCACCCCTCTAGGTGGTCACAAAGCACCGAGCTGATCTCCCTGTGCTATGTGGCTGCTTCCCACTAGCTATCTATTTTACGTTTGGTAGTGTATATATGTCCATGCCTCTCTCTCGCTTTGTCACAGCTTACCCTTCCCCCTCCCCATATCCTCAAGTCCATGCTCTAGTAGGTCTGTGTCTTTATTCCCACCTTACCCCTAGGTTCTTCATGCCTTTTTTTTTTTCTTAGATTCAATATATATGTGTTAGCATACGGTATTTCTTTTTCTCTTTCTGACTTACTTCACTCTGTATGACAGACTCTAGGTCCATCCACCTCACTACAAACAACTCAATTTCGTTTCTTTTTATGGATGAGTAATATTCCATTGTATATATATGCTACATCTTCTTTATCCATTCATCTGATGATGGACACTTAGGTTGCTTCCATCTCCTGGCTACTGTAAATAGAGCTGCAATGAACATTGTGGTACATGACTCTTTTTGAATTATGGTTTTCTCAGGGTATATGACCAGTAGTGGGATTGCTAGGTCGTATGGTAGTTCTATTTTTAGTTTTTTAAGGAACCTCCATACTGTTTTCCATAATGGCTGTATCAATTTATATTCCCATCAACAGTGCAAGAGGGTTCCCTTTTCTCCACACCCTCTCCAGGATTTATTGTTTCTAGATTTTTTGATGATGGCCATTCTGACCAGTGTGAGATGATATCTCATTGTAGTTGTGATTTGTATTTCTCTAATGATTAATTATTTTGAGCATTCTTTCATGTGTTTGTTGGCAATCTCTATATCTTCTTTGGTGAAATGTCTATTGAGGTCTTGTGCCCATTTTTGGATTGGGTTGTTTGTTTTTTTGTTATTGAGCTGCATGAGCTGCTTGTAAATTTTGGAGATTAATCCTTTGTCAGTTGCTTCATTTGCAAATACTTTCTCCCAGTCTGAGGGTTGTCTTTTGGTCTTGTTTATGGTTTCCTTTGCTGTGCAAAAGCTTTGAAGTTTCATTAGGTCCCGTTTGTTTATTTTTGTTTTTATTTCCATTTCTCTAGGAGGTGGGTCAGAAAGGATCTTGCTGTGATTTATGTCATAGAGTGTTCTGCCTATGTTTTCCTCTAAGATTTTGATAGTTTCTGGCCTTACATTTAGATCTTTAATCCATTTTGAGCTTATTTTTGTGTATGGTGTTAGGGAGTGTTCTAATCGCATACTTTTACATGTACCTGTCCAGTTTTCCCAGCACCACTTATTGAAGAGGCTGTCTTTTCTCCACTGTATATTCTTGCCTCCTTTATCAAAGATAAGGTGACCATATGTGCATGGGTTTATCTCTGGGCTTTCTATCGTGTTCCATTGATCTATATTTCTGTTTTTGTGCCAGTACCATACTGTCTTGATTACTGTAGCTTTGTAGTATAGTATGAAGTCAGGGAGCCTGCTTCCTCCAGCTCCATTTTTCATTCTCAAGATTGCTTTGGCTCTTTGGGGTCTTTTGCGTTTTCATACAAATTGTGAACTTTTTTGTTCTAGTTGTGTGAAAAATGCCATTGGTAGTTTGATAGGGATTGCATTGAATCTGTAGATTGCTTTGGGTAGTAGAGTCATTTTCACAATGTTCATTCTTCCAATCCAAGAACATGGTATATCTCTTCATCTACTTGTATCATCTTTAATTTCTTTCATCAGTGTCTTATAATTTTCTGCATACAGGTCTTTTGTATCCTTAGGTAGGTTTATTCCTAGATATATTATTCTTTTTGTTGCAATGGTAAATGGGAGTGTTTTCTTAATTTCACTTTCAGACTTTTCATCATTAGTTTATAGGAATACCAGAGATTTCTGTGCATTAATTTTTTATCCTGCTACTTTACCAAATTCATTGATTAGCTCTAGTAGTTTTCTGGTAGCATCTTTGTGATTCTCTATGTATAATATCATGTCATCTGCAAACAGTGACAGCTTTACTTCTTCTTTTCCAATTTTTTTTCCTTTTATTTCTTTTTCTTCTCTGATTGCTGTGGTGAGAGTGGGCAACCTTTTTTTGTTTCTGATATTCGTGGAAATGGTTTCAGTTTTTCACCATTGAGGACGATGTTGGCTGTGGGTTTGTCATATATGGCCTTTATTATGTTGAGGAAAGTTCCCTCTATGACTACTTTCTTCTGGGTTTTTATCATAAATGGGAGTTGAATTTTGTCAAAAGCTTTCTCTGCATCTATTGAGATGATCATCTCGTTTTTCTCCTTCAGTTTGTTAATATGATGTATCACATTGATTGATTTGCACATATTGAAGAATCCTTGCATTCCTGGGATAAACCCCACTTGATCATGGTGTATGATCCTTTTAATGTGCTGTTGGATTCTGTTTGCTGTATTTTGTTGAGGATTTTTGCCTCTATGTTCATCAGTGATATTGGCCTGTGCTTTTCTTTTTTAATGACATCTTTGTCTGGTTTTGGTATCAGGGTGATGGTGGCCTCGTAGAACGAGTTTGGGAGTGTTCCTCCCTCTGCTATATTTTGGAAGAGTTTGAGAAGGATAGGTGTTAGCTCTTCTCTGAATGTTTGGTAGAATTCGCCTGTGAAGCCATCTGGTCCTGGGCTTTTGTTTGTTGGAAGTATTTTAATCACAGTCTTAATTTCAGTGCTTGTGATTGGTCTGTTCATATTTTCTATTTCTTCCTGGTGCAGTCTCGGCAGGTTGTGCATTTCTAAGAACTTATCCATTTCTTCCAAGTTGTCCATTTTATTGGCATACAATTGCTTGTAGTAATCTCTCATGATCTCTTGTATTGCTGCAGTGTCAGTTGTTACTTCTCCTTTTTCATTTCTAATTCTATTGATTTGAGTCTTCTCCCTTTTTTTCTTGATGAGTCTGGCTAATGGTTTATCAATTTTGTTTATCTTCTCAAACAACCAGCTTTTAGTTTTATTGATCTTTGCTATCGTTTCCCTCATTTCTTTTTCATTTATTTCTGATCTGATCTTTGTGATTTCTTTCCTTCTGCTAACTCTGGGTTTTTTTTGTTCTTCTTTCTCTAATTGCTTTAGGTTCAAGGTTAGGTTGTTTATTTGAGATGTTTCCTGTTTCTTAAGGTAGAATTTTATTGCTATAAACTTCCCTCTTAGAACTGCTTTTGCTGCATCCCATAGGTTTTGGGTTGTCGTGTCTCCACTGTCACTTGTTTCTAGGTATTTTTTTATTTCCTCTTTGATTTCTTCAGTGATCACTTCATTATTAAATAGTGTATTGTTTAGCCTCCATGTGTTTGTATTTTTTACAGATCTTTTCCTGTAATTGATATCTAGTCTCATAGCGTTGTTGTGGGAAAAGATACTTGCTACACTTTCAATTTTCTTAAATTTACCAAGGCTTGATTTGTGACCCAAGTTATGATCTATCCTGGAGAATGTTCCATGAGCACTTGAGAAAAATGTGTATTCTGTTGTTTTTGGATGGAATGTCCTATAAATGTCAATTAAGTCCATCTTGTTTAATGTATCATTTAAAGCTTGTTTTTCCTTATTTATTTTCATTTTGGATGATCTGTTCATTGGTGAAAGTGGGGTGTTAAAGTCCCCTACTTTGAATATGCTACTGTCGATTTCCCCTTTTATGGCTGTTAGTATTTGCCTTATGTGTTGAGGTGCTCCTATGTTGGATGCATAAAGATTTACAATTGTTATATCTTCTTCTTGGATCAATCCCTTTATCGTTATATAGTGTCCTTCTTTGTCTCTTGTAATAGTCTTTATTTTAAAGTCTATTTTGTCTGATATGAGAATTGCTACTCCAGCTTTCTTTTGATTTCCATTTGTATGGAATATCTTTTTCCATCCCTCACTTTCAATCTGTATGTGTCCCTAGGTCTGAAGTGGGTCTCTTATAGACAGCATATATATGGGTCTTGTTTTTGTATCCATTCAGCCAGTCTGTGTCTTTTGGTGGGAGCATTTAATCCATTTACATTTAAGGTAATTATCGATATGTACGTTCATATTCCCATTTTCTTAATTGCTTTGGGTTTGTTATTGTAGGTCTTTTCCTTCTCTTTTGTTTCTTGCCTAGAGAAGTTCCTTTAGCATTTGCTGTAAATCTGGTTTGGTGGTGCTGAACTGTCTCAGCTTTTGCTTGTCTGTAAAGGTTTTAATTTCTCCATCAAATCTGAATGAGATCCTTGCTGGGTAGAGTAATCTTGGTTGTAGGTTTTTCTCCTTCATCACTTTAAATATGTCCTGCCACTCTCTTCTGGCTTGCAGAGTTTCTGCTGAAAGATCAGCTGTTAACCTTATGGGGATTCCCTTGTGTGTTATTTGTTGTTATTCCCTTGTTGCTTTTAATATATTTTCTTTGTATTTAATTTTTGACAGTTTGATTAATATGTGTCTTGGTGTGTTTCTCCTTGGATATTTTATCCTGTATGGGACTTTCTGTGCTTCCTGGACTTAACTATTTCTTTTCCCATATTAGGGAAGTTTTCAACTATAAGCTCTTCAAATATTTTCTTAGTCCCTTTCTTTTTCTCTTCTTCTTCTGGGACCTCTATAATTCGAATGTTGGTGTGTTTAATGTTGTCCCAGAGGTCTCTGAGACTGTCCTCAGTTCTTTTCATTCTTTTTTCTTTATTCTGCTCTGCAGTAGTTATTTCCACTATTTTATCTTCCAGGTCACTTATCCATTCTTCTGCCTCAGTTATTCTGCTATTGATCCCTTCTAGAGTATTTTTAATTTCACTTATTGTGTTGTTCCCTCTTTAGTTCTCCTAGGTCCTTATTAAACGTTTCTTGCATATTCTCTATTCTATTTCCAAGATTTTGGATCATCTTTACTATCATTATTCTGAATTCTTGTTCAGGTAGAGTCTATTTCCTCTTCATTTGTTAGGTCTGGTTGGTTTTTATCTTGCTCCTTCATCTGCTGTGTGTTTTTCTGTCTTCCCATTTTGCTTATCTTACTGTGTTTGGGGTCTCCTTTTTGCAGGCTGCAGGTTTGTAGTTCCTGTTGTTTTTGGTGTCTGTCCCCAGTGGCTAAGTTTGGTTCAGTGGGTTGTGTAGGTTTCCTGGTGGAGGGGACTAGTGCCTGTGTTCTGGTGGATGAGGCTGGATCTTGTCTTTCTGGTGGGCAGGTCCACGTCTGGTGGTGTCTTTTGGGGTGTCTGTGGCCTAATTATGATTTTAGGCAGCCTCTCTGCTAATGGGTGGTGTTGTGTTCCTGTCTTGGTAGTTGTTTGGCATAGGGTGTCCAGCACTGTAGCTTGCTGGTCGTTGAGTGAAGCTGGTTGTTGGTGTTGAGATGGAGATCTCTGGGAGACTTTCGTCGTTTGATATTTCGTGGAGCTGGGAGGTCTCTTGTGGACCAGTGTCCTGAAGTTGGCTCTCCCACCTCAGAGTGCTCAGTCAGAGGCACAGCACTGACTCCTGGCTGCAGCACCAAGAGCCTTTCATCCACACGGCTCAGAATAAAAGGGAGAAAAAGTAGAAAGAAAGAAAGAAAGAAAGAAAGAAAGAAAGAGGATAAAATAAAGTAAGATAAAATAAAATAAAGTTATTAAAATAAAAAATAATTATTAAGAAAAAAAAAATTTTTAAGTAAAAGAAACAAAAAAAACCGGACAGACAGAACCCTAGGACAAATGGTGAAAGCAAAGCTATACAGACAAAATCTCACACAGAAGCATACACATACACACAAAAAGAGGAAAAGGGGAAAAAATAATATATCTTGCTCTCAAAGTCCACCTCCTCAATTTGGGGTGATTCGTTGTCTATTCATGTATTCCACAGATGCAGGGTACATCAAGTTGATTGTGGAGATTTAATCTGCTGCTCCTGAGGATGCTGGGAGAGATTTCCCTTTCTCTTCATTGTTCTCACAGTTCCCGGGGTTCAGCTTTGGATTTGGACCCGCCTCTGCGTGTAGGTCGCCTGAGTGCATCTGTTCTTCTCTCAGACAGGACTGGCTTAGAGGAGCAGCTTATTCGGGGGCTCTGGCTCACTCAGGCCGGGGAGAGAGAGGGGCACGATGCAGGGTGAGCCTGCGGCGGCAGAGGCCAGCGCGACGTTGCACCAGCCTGAGGCGCGCCGTGCGTTGTCCCTGGATCACAGGACCCTGGCAGTGGCGGACTGCACAGGCTCCCGGGAGGGGAGGTGTGGATAGTGACCTGTGCTCGGACACAGGCTGCTTGGTGGTGGCAGCAGCGGCCTTAGCGTCTCATGCCCGTCTCTGGGGTCCGCGCTGATAGCCGCGGCTCGCGCCCGTCTCTGGAGCTCCTTTAAGCACGCTCTTAATCCCCTCTCCTTGCGCACCAGGAAACAAAGAGGGAAGAAAAAGTCTCCTGCCTCTGCGGCAGCTCTAGACTTTTTCCCGGACTCCCTCCCGGCTAGCCGTGGCGCACTAACCCCTTCAGGCTCTGTTCACGTCTTCAACCCCAGTCCTCTCCCTGGGATCTAAGCTCCGGAGCCCGAGCCTCAGCTCCCAGTCCTGCCTGCCCTGGCGGGTGAGCAGACAAGCCTCTCTGGTGAGTGCTGGTAGGCACCGATCCTCTGTGTGGGAATCTCTCCACTTTGCCCTCCGCACCCCTGTGCCTGCGTTCTCCTCCACGGCTCCGAAGCTTCCCCCCTCCGCCACCCGCAGTCTCTGCCCACAAAGGGGCTTCCTAGTGTGTGGAAACCTTTCCTCTTTCACATCTCCCTCCCACTGGTGCAGATCCCATCCCTATCCTTTTGTCCCTGTTTATTCTTTTTTCTTTTTCCCTACCAAGGTATGTGGGGACTTTCTTGCCTTTTGGGAGGTCTGAGGTCTTCTGCCAGCATTCAGTAGGTGTTCTGTAGGAGTTGTTCCACGTGTAGATGTATTTCTTATGTATCTGTGGGGAGGAAGGTGATCTCCGCGTCTTACTCTTCCACCATCTTCCCCCTCTCCCCCGAAAAGTACTTTAAAATAGCCATATTTATAGAATGGTTCTGTCCACAGAGTTGTTGGCTTCAACAGGCCCTGGTGCGCTCACCAGAGGCATGCTGTGTAGAAAGGCATGGACTCTGGGGTCATACCTTCTGGATTCAAATCCCAGTTTTACTACTTAATAGCTGAGTCACTGAAGGCAAATAATTCAATTTGCTGTGCTTCTGTTTCCTCTTTAACAATGTTATAGTGCCAAGGTGGCCATTAGATTAGTGAAAAGTTATAAAGCTCTTAGAAGAGTGGCTGGTACGTAGTAAAAACTCAATAAACGTTGGCTACTCAATTAGTTTAAAAGCCTTTGCTGCCACCCTTTTGTTAACTCAAGCAATTTCTTCCATTTCTGGTTCAGACTTTTGCATACACAATTGTACAAGTCTACTTGTCTGAAGTTCATTGACAAGTGATGCCCATCCATCATATCCCACTCATTGAGTGGATATCAGAGGCCAGGCCTACACTTATATGGGAAAGGTAATCAAGCAAACTGGATTTTTCTTTCCCATACTGTGTTAAATAATAGTATTGATTGAACTTATCCATCTGCTATTTCTATTCAGTATTGCCATTACAGAAATCTATGGCAGAGAGACACAATTTAAGTGGGTACTTTGATCTCTTTCAGGGCACTTGGCCTTGTAAAATGATTGAGCAACAGACGTGTACAGTTTACAACCTGAAATGCGTGTGGTTCATTGAGAAGTAAAATGAAATTTAGGGTCTATTTTTATCTATATAGAACAAATAAAGGCCTGACTTGATTGTGATTGTAGAAAATCTTAATGCTGCATACATGTTGTCAGTTAAGTCATCCCCTAAGATTTTTAGACAAAAGAGTTTTTCATGTTTCTGTGAAAGTGATATATATTTGCCTTGGAAAATGTGAAGGTTTTCTTAAGATAAGGCTTATAATTAATTACTGGTGAAACTGAAATGATTCTCCTTGAGCCTTAAGAATTATGTGTGCTGTCTTCAATAGCCCTCCCATTAATGCTTCTAACATTGTTAATTTTTTATGGTCTAATCATGTTCAGTTATAGCCTTAACTTTGACTCCAGTGAAATATATCCGTACAAAGTATCTTTCTACTTTTGTAAATTGAAGTTCATGGTAGAAAATGATTTCAATTATGCAAGGCTATGCGGATCTTTCTTCTTGAGTATGTTTTGTATATTCTAATGTATCCTATTATACGTCTTTAAAAGTATAGTTTTATTCCAAATTTTTAATTCTTTCATTTTAATTGCCTAGTTCTACCTACTAATATATTAGTGATATATATGAATATACTTAATTATTTAGTATCCAACTAAAGTCCTTTCGATTAAGGCAAGATTCATTTTATTATTAAAACAATTTCTTTCCATGTTCTGAAAAGGGATTCAAAGTGACTTAAAAGTACATATAAGAGAGAAAGTTATTTTTGTTATTGTTGTTCCTGACTTTTCGCAAAGTAAAGTGAGTGGCAATGGCTAAGTTCCGATCTACAGTCTTACTGTAAATGTAGTGTTATGGTCCAATTGGGTGTATCTCCAGGTTCCATGGTAAAACAGTTCCAAATTCTCAACTAAGCATATTTTTCAAAAATAGTCTGTCTGCAAGGTTATATACAAATAACATAAATTGAAAAATACTTCTTCTGTCAGAAATCTATTCGTCAGACATTAATTAGTGTTATGCAAATTTAATTCAGTATAATTCTACACATGAAATTTAGTTTATCAAAAATCCAAAATAGCAAAGTTAAAACCACCAGATCAATAACTAGTGTTTAGCAAGAGTTTATTGTACACATGAAAACATTTCACGACTGGGAGCTTCCAAATTCGAAGATGGATATGCAGGTCAGGGAAAAGAATTACAAGATGGTTCATAAAGTGAAAATGAGGAAGTTGTTTATCCTATACAATGATTGGTTAAAAGTGGTTATCTTATACTATTTTTAAGCAGATCACTTAGGTTTCTTTTATGATTGTCAGAGGCATTTACCAAAAATATTCTAAGTTAAGTTTCACTTATGTTCATAAAATGAGCTCGATTTAGTCGTGCTTACATGGCTTACATGGCTTTGTCTGCTCAGGATATCTCAAGTCCAGTCTCTATTTTGTATTTAATTTCAACAAGTTCAATGGAAAATAATTGTATTGTTTCCTGTCACTGAGCAAAACAAATGACTTAATGAATTCTTCACTACTCACCCAGTGATTTTTGGCAATTTCACCGATAGTAGGCAATATAATGGCTGCCCAGAGATGTCTATGTCTAATCTTCAGAACCTGAGACTAAATAAGGCTACAGGGCAAAGAGAAATTAAGGTTGCAGATGGAATTAAGTTTGCTAATCAGTTGATGCTAAATTTAAAAGATTGGCCTGGGTTATCCAGGTGGGCCCAGTGTAATCAAAGGGGCCCCTAAAACAGGAAAAAGAGGCAGAAGAGAGTGAGAAATATGGCAGCCTGAAAAGGGCTACACCCACTGTTCCTAGCTTAGCTTTGAAGATGGAAGAATTGGGTCATGAGCTAAGGACCGTGGATGGCCTCTAGAATCTAGAAAAGACACATTAAAAGGATTCTCTTCTAGAGCCTCCAGCAGGAATGCCACTCTGCCAACACCCTAATTCTAACCCACTGAGACCCATTTGGACTTTTAACCTCCAGAACTGTAAGATAATACGTTTTTGTTTTAAGCTCCTAAATTTCTGGTAATCTGTTATAGCAGCAAGAGGTAATAAATATACTACTCAATCCTACATCACCACCATCTTAAGTGTTTGAAGGTAAATTCATTTTATTTTTACCAAAGGAATTCTAACAACTTGGCTTTCTACAGGATTTTACATCCCTGCCTTCATATCTTTGGTATATTGATCTGGGCCAAATCCAAACCACCAAAAGGTGATATTTCCATCTCAAGTGCTAGTCCCTTGGGCCAAGCAGCACTCGGATTCACAATTCTGAAAATTAGCTACCCCATATTTAAGCAATCCAGTTCAGAAGTAAAAACCTAATTACTTAATTACTCTAGGGAATCTTCAAAATTCAATGTACAGAAGCAGTTACATTTATTTTCAGAAAATACTCTTCCTTTCTAATTTAGTTGCTACAGTTCAGCTACACATAAGTTGATTTCTGATATCATATTTTATTAAAATACACCTAAAATATATTTTAACATAAAGATCACAATTAATAGGAAATTCCATAACTTACTTGTACTAAAATTAAATGGTCGTTCACTTTGGGATTTTGTGAAATCTGAGAGCATATTTATTTTTCTCTTAGGTATAAATTTCCAAATACACTTTTAGTTATTACGGGTACAGCACTATCTTAATTCATTAGACCCATGGTGAAAATGTGTGACTTTGCCCTAAAGCCTGTGTATTTTCATTTGTACAGTACTGCATGTTTTACAAAACAGGCCTTTTTTTTAAGCCATGGATTTATGTCTAGGTGGGTAAAGTTTGTTTTCATCTTCCACTAACTATAGAAAATATTCCTATTAAAAAGAGAGAGAGCACTAAATTCATACCAAAATTTAAAGTTATAAATGTAAAATTATCATTATCTCGTGTTTTTAAGTTGCAAGTCACTCAAAACACATTCCACTGCATGAACTATGCTGGGTTACAAAAGGGCAATAATCAATAAGGTAGCTCATTATCTGTAATATCTCTAATTACCCCTATGCTAGCACCGACACTATGGTTTAACCAATGCATATTAAGAAAATTTGCTGACAGGATCTTGTTATCCTAATTTTTGCTGTGGAGTTTTATTAGAAAATCATGTTACTCATCTGAACTGCCACAACAACAGCATTATCCCTAGGGTACTTTTTTTTTTCATATCAAGGTTAATTTAAAGTGATTTGCATAAGTACTACAGATGTTGCTATGGGGATAAGAACAGCATATCTTCCGTGATGGACATCATATGATTGCTGTTACAGTCCTGGTAAGATTGGATTATTTATTTTAATGTCATGCAAAGCAAGTCACATGATAGAGATCAGTATCTTTTTAATAGCATTTCATATTCCTAAATCAATCACCTTTTCACTTCTTCAGAATCCTGTGTATATAAAAATCACTACTTTATTTTTGGCCTAAGTAAATTTATCATGTTGTGTTTGGGTGTTCAGAATATTTCTTTTAATTGGTATTGATTCTTCCATCTCCCAGGAGAAGAGAAACAGTAGTTAAAAGGATAGTCGTTATTCACATTCAATTCATTCAACAAACATTCATTGAGAGCTTAGTATGGGTCTGGCATTCTCTGTATGCTGACAACAAAATGAAATTTTGCAGTCAATATTTATTCTGGGGTGTTTTTCTAATTGAATCTGGACAGACATCGTGTTCAGTCCCGTAAATAAATAAAATCTGATAGAGGACTAAGAGGCAGAGTATAGGAGTTGGTATACAGAAGCAGATTTTACTCTGGCTTTAAGACTTGGTAAGAGCAGAAGACCACTGAAGAACAGAGGTAACAAAGGAGAATCTCAGATATCTATCAGTGGGAATGGTAAAGAATGGGCGTTTCTAAAGAAGAGAATGAGATATACGTGTTGAAATATTGAGAAATAAATACAGAAAGAAAGATTCCGTCTTCCTTCATTTTTCTTGCTGGGAACTGGAGGGAGGTTTTTGTAAAGCTGAGTGAAAAAGTTAAGGAGAAAGTAATAAAGTTGCAGAATATGGTGGGAGAGGTGATAGTTATTTCTCACCATAGCCCAATTTTGGTGCCTGTGTATACTGAAAAATTAGAAACGGAGAGGTGGGGAGGACACCCCCAATGACAGAAGAAAGATGAGGAAAATGTTCAAATAAGCCCATTCAACTGCCAGAAGATATGACTATGGAAGCAGTGCCCACTCCCTAAGGAATAGAGCATAGATTATGGGGACAAATCCACAGTTTGTGGGATTCTCAATTTTCTAATGCATAAAAAGACTGTGGTACAAGATATAAGATGGTATATAATTATCAAGGTAGTAATAGAGCAACGCAAGAGTGATTTTTTTTTTAATTTTCTAAAAGAGTGTTACAGATGTCTATGACACTCTTGGTCACTTACATATCAAAATGTTTCTTATAAAATTTTATAGTTTTGATCTATTTTATTTAGGGTTGGGGTGCAAGAGGAATATTAAAAAAATAAGAACTCGGTAATTAAAATGAGATAATAATGCCAAATTATTTATAAAATGCCATTTTCACTGCCATTTTTCATTGTAAGTTTAAAAAAATTTTCATGAAACGCAAATTTGCTCTAACTCTTAAATTTCATGGGCAAATGTGCTAAGTTTTTGAAGCTTTTCTCCCAATGTCTTTAATCAGGATGCCCATAATTTCCTCTAACCTTGGTCCCAAAGAACAGATCACAGTAGCTATGGTATAAAATTTTACTGCCTCTAGACATAATTATTAGAAAAGCGCTGCAATCCCATAACCTCTACGGAGATTGTTTTTTCCTGAGACAATGCCCAGTGTAACAGAAGGAAAGAAGCCAACAACTCTTCTCTGAAAAGACTCAATTTTTTCCTAGAATTTTTAAATTAAATTACTTAGTGATTATAATCAAGTTGATATTTCAATGTAACAAGTAGAACAGGAAATATCCTTATACCTCAGACTATTCCATCAATATACACTTTCCTCTAGCTTATCCTGTTTCCTTTGCATCAACCTTGATAAGTGGCCATCAGTAATTCACTGAAGCATCTTTAGTGATAACGCATTCACTTCGTCCAGCAGCAGCCTATTTCATTTTCAAAGGCATTCATTTAATAGGAAATTCTTCCTTAGGTTCAATCGACATTTGGCCTCTTAAAATTCCCCCCTATTAGTTCTAGATATACTCTATCTGTCTATCTGGCAGTTATCAAATATTTGAAAATACCCACCAAGTCCCACTATCACTTCAAGCTCCAAATGTGTAAAAGCAAATTCTTACTCTATAGATGTTTCTCTCTTCCTTCTTTGTTTTTAGGGTTTTAGAATGTTCCCTGCCATCAAGCAGCTGACACTCTAACTGGACTTTTTAAATGTTGAATATAAATAAGATAATCAATATATGGCTATAATTGTAAAGTTCATGATGTAGCCTCCCTGGATTGTTTTGTTGTTGGCTTTTCATTGTATTTTAGTTTTAATCTGTTTGTATCTCACAATGGGTCTTCACCATAGGAGCTGGTAAAGGTTTATCGTCTGTCTCCTTTACAAAAGGAACATTGTAATGTCTCTTCAAATACTAGTTCCCTCTCATATGTCACATGTTTAATGCATACAGCTTTTCAAGAATTCATCCATAGACTACAGGAGGAAAGAAGCTTAGAATATAAGAAATAACATATTTTTGTGCTAATATCTCCTAAATATTTCCAGTTAGAATGTAGTGAATAATTGATAAAGAACAGTCAGGTTTGAAGTATATTATCTAGAATAATTCACTAGGTAACAACACTTATTCTGACCCTTAAACTGGTACTACTATACACATAGAATGATTTGTATGGGGGTAATCAGCTTAAAGGAAGTAGCCAAGGACTGCTGGGGTGCCAAGTTTCAGCTTCAGCTTTCTTTTTCATGTATTTAATGCACTACTAATTATTGAACAATTCATTTCTGCTTCATGCTATGATAGAGAGTCAAAAAACAGTAAGCCTCTCACAGACTTAGCAGTCTCTTGAGAGTGGGAGGAAGAAGCCCAGTTGAACAAGCAATTATAATGCAGTATGATAACTATCATATTAATAAACTCTATTGTGAACCCATATGGGATATATGACCCATATTTGAGTGGATCCCAGAGGAGCTGATATCCCAATCTAACCCGAAGGATGGAATGAAGAGTGGATTTTTCAAGGCACTAAAAGTAGTTCCATGGGGTTCTATATGGTTAGCTCTATTACTAAGAGTCTTCGTAATGGAAACACTAGAGATTAGTTTCGAAACAGATCATGTCACATCTTATAAGATGTATTAAGTAACTTTGGACTTTAAGAGTGGTAGGCAGTCATTGAAGGATGTTAGTAAGACTTAATTCTGAATATCTTGAGCAGCAGGTGTGGTGAATGGTCAGATAAGCAAGTGGTAGAGTGGAGAGCTGATGGGTTCAGTAGGGAAGATTGGATGTGAAATTGTCCAAGACATAAGTACAACTTAAGGTTTTGAGAGAGAACTTGGATAATGATATAAATTTGAGTCTTCATCTTATAAATATAAATGAAGAACGAACGAGTGTCTCCAATCTTTCAGGAATTGTAATTAGACTGAGAAAAGAATCAAAAACAGAGCATTAGGGAGCAGGAAGATTTAATGAATGGTACCAAATAGAGAAGCCAGGATGTCAGGAGAAAATCCAACAATATGGACTGGAAGATGGAAGTCAAGGACAGGTGACTGTCAAGGAGAGAGTAGACCATAGTGTCACGTGCTACTTATATTTTAATAAGAGTGTAAAAGGGACCAATGAAGTTAATCACAAGAAGATCATTGTGAACTTGAAGTTTCAGTAGCGTGTTAGGGTCCGAAGCAAGATATCTCTGAGTAAAGAAAAGAGACACTGGATTTTAAACTCTATTAATTAGCTATTTGACATTGGCCAGGAGTGTGAAAAACTTAAGTCTATTACCCTTATGTGAAATAATGTTAAAGTTATTCAACTCTCATTTAGAATTATGAGACATTCAAAATTATCAGAATAAATCTGTGACCTTCAGTGAATTAGTCTGTAGGTTTCTTTCCTTAAGAACTTTCTGCCTCCGTGTAAATGTGAGGGCATTTATAGTGTTTATAATGATAGATTAGATGGAGGTGGTTGTATTAAATCTTACTGAACTTTTTTAATGCCTTAAAATTTGTTTTTTTCTATTCATCTAAACAATGAACTTCTATATCAGACTGGCAGGTAGTAAATGTTTGATAAGCCCATTATCATCATGGGTGTGGGAAGCAGGCACTGGAGTACAATGGAGCAGTTAGACCTTCCTGGTGCAAGAACTTGGGCATATTTGGCAAAGTTTGAAATATGCATATCAGGAGACCCAGAAATTTTACTACAAGGAATTTAACTTCTAGAAAAACATGGACACACATTTTACTTTGGCATGATTTGTAATTGCACACAAAAATGAAATTAGCCTGGATATCTATTCAGAGGGTTGAGCTAAACAATTACTGGTAGAGCTATGCAATGAAATATAACTTGTTTAAAAGAATGAGATAAATCTGTAGACCTATTATGGAGGAATGTTTGAGAGAAAGGAGTGTTTTTGAGAAAAGGTAAAGAGCATGAGTAGCTTTTTTTCCACTTAAAAAATATATATGCCTATATATCAGCAAGTGTCAGGAAGAAAACCCTTAATCATAGCTATTTCCAGGAGTAGTTATGAGGATATGAGTTACTGTGGGAGCTTTTAATTTTCTTTGGGGGCTTTTTATGCTTGTTTGTACTTTTTTAAACGTGAGTATGTATTATTTTTGCAACAACAAAGATACAAGCAAAAGGTAAGTGTCTCACCGCATATGCTTTTTTTTTTTTTTTTTTTTTTGCGGTACATGAGCCTCTCACTATTGTGGCCTCTCTCTCACTGTCGTGGCCTCTCCCGTTGCGGAGCACAGGCTCCGGACGTGTAGGCTCATTGGCCATGGCTCACGGGCCCAGCCGCTCCACGGCATATGGGATCTTCGAGGACTGGGGCACGAACCCGTGTCCCCTGCATCGGCAGGCGGACTCTCAACCACTGCGCCACCAGGGAAGCCCACCGTGTATGCTTTTATTGAAACACTATAATAATCTCTCCCAGTCTCCGGCTCCCTGTGTCCCACTTTGCTGCCCTATATTGCAGTTGTGTGTCTAAATGCAAACAGCACTGTGTAAACTGCTTAAAGGCCTCCTCCTTATCTTCCTCTGTTTTACAGTGTGCCCCACTTTCTTTAAGCTCCCTCACCCAGTATTCACCTGAACTAAGACTAACAACTGTGTAGAGCAACTTCTTTTCTATAATGATAGGCTTTGAGTATTTAATTGATTTAATTTTATTTTAAAACGAGCAGGGCCTTGATCTTACCCACATGTTAATACCAAAAAGCACACTTCTAAGTGTCTGCTCTGAATGGTTTAGCTGCTCCTTTGAGTTAGAATTCTACAGTGGGGAATCAGGGTGAAATCACATTATTGAAGAAGGCATGTGTCTGGCAAGTTCCCAAGGTGTAAGTATTTATGGCATGATGAGCTGTGAATTTGTTGTTGATTTACACACACAACAGGCAGGTCGTTCAAATCTAATTTTGTAGCCAGCAACAATGAACTATTTTTAAAAGTGTAAAATGTTTGTTTTATAGAAAATCTTTACTCAGAATGAACAATAAATAAATCAAGGTCAGTACGATTAAATTTTCTATGAAGTGGAGTAAAGTCAATTGACGTGATATGAAATACGTAGTCTTTTCTAGGAGCTATGCAAACAATTTGTAGGATAGAATGACAGACGCTTGCAACCTTTACAGAGCACTTTTTAATAATGATATATCAAGGAATCATATGAGCTTTCTAAAATAAGAACATGGAGAGGAACCCATGTTCTTAACATGCCTCACTGACCAAGAAGAAGGAGAGGAAGGAAGGAAGGAAGGAAGGAAGGAAGGAAGGAAGGAAGGAAGGGAGGGAGGGAGGGAGGGAGGGAGGGAGGGAGGGAGGGAGGGAGGGAGGGAGGGAGGGAGGGAGGGAAGAAGGATCCCTCTCATCTCTGGTTGTAAATGACCAGAACATAGTGTATGAAATATGTTTGATGTCAATTGGAATAAAACTTCAAGTGATTTGTGGAAGGTTAACATAAAAATCTTAAAATTCATTAAGATGGCTCAGTAAATTTCTCATTACTTAAATTAAAAAGTGGAGTTTATATTGACTATTTTTTGTACCAAAGATGCTATTAATGTTTTTAAAGTAATTACCATATCAGTTTGATGAAGGTAGCCAGTAATTTCTTAAGTGTTTCTCAAAGAAAAGGGTAGTTTAATACCCTAAGACGCTAGTATCTCCTATTAGAAATCCTCACCACTCTACTTAGTAGCACGTTTCCAAGCTCTGTGTAATGAAGAAGAAATTCATCTTTCATTTGCTTTCCCCCTTGGGCATGAAAAAAATGGGAGGGCACATCAGTATGTAACCTTGTAACTCTTAACCTTCAGAAAGGAAAGAAGGTTATGTATTTGTACTCCATCAGAGTATTAAAAAAAATAAAACTAGTACATTGCTCTGTATTATAAAAAAAAAAGGAGATGGGGTTGTTCTTGTTGATTTTAAAGGGAAGAAAGTCAAAACAGACATATGTGATTCAGTATACTAGCATACTAGAGTCAGTGACTATATCTCTATTTTGACAATACAAAAGCATATTATAAGCTGTCAGTAAAGAAAATTGGTCGTGTTTGATTTCAGGCTTAGTTATTTAATTAAGTATTTCTAATTGACTGGATTTTTGTGCATGTGAACATAGTTACTTCCATGACTAGTATTACGATCCCATGTGCCTAAAAAATTGGTTCATTTTTTTCAAAAGCTTTAGTTATCTCAAAAGAAAATAATGCAGACAGTGGCTTTGGTATGTGAAGAATATGGATATATGTTATAGATCTATATTGTAATCACATTATTTTATTGTTATTATATATAATTCTTATTTTCCTCTAGTACATCATGAATAGGTAAATAAAATAAATTGTACAACAACTTAACCTAACCCCCCATCATCCTTCCCAGTAGAAACCTTTTTTTCACCTTTTCTATTTTTGTTCTTCTCATAGTCATCTCTATAATTCTAAACAATATGTTATGCTTTTATTACTCTGTTATCTTTAGACTTTTTTATTTCATGTATTAAAAGATGAGCATTTAGCTTATTTACACTTCCATATCCTACCCAGTTTTACATAGTTATGTTAATATGTTAATATTTTTAATCCTTCCACTGAGTATTATTAGCTCTAAATAATACAACAAAGACCCTACATTTTTGTCTCCTCAATTTTTAACCATGTATCTGAAACCACACAATATGTAGGATGACACTATTAGCATCCTATCATTCCATCTATCTCACAATCTCTTCTCCCAAACTTTCCCAACTTCTGTAGTATACTCATTTTTTATATTGTCAAGGTTGATAATACCACATAGTCTATAGTAGCCATAATTAAGCTTGGGGTTTGAATCTAAATACTGGAATCTATCCAAATGCCTCTAGAGAATTACAGCCATTTAAATATTGCCTCTGCAGAGCCAATTAAATGTACTAAGATTTTGCTTTATTCTCTATGTTCTTAGTATCATGATCCCTGTACCACTCAAAGGATCCTGACATAAAGGTCAAATGGATTCTTTCTCTTATATACCATTAGTTGTTTAAATCATACCTCAATCAGTTTAGCTCCTACCTGGAATGGGATTTTTCTGGGAGGCTTTTGATTTTTAAGTTTGTAATGAGTACCATTTTCCTTACTTTAAGAAAAAAACATACTCCCCTTTTGTTTCTAAGCTGATACCTTCCAATTGAAACTAATACATGGAATCCCTTTGATTCTATTCTTGGAGCTTGACTTCTAATTTGAACTGATAGTACTCTAGACTTACTGTTCAGTGCGCCTTCTGTCATCTGGAAGTTTCTTTTTAAAGAATTCCTGTTTTAGTTCTATCATGTATGACACCCTCTGCCTTCTTTGTTCTTCATTTTAAGCTTTATTTTGGTGGATATTTTTTAATCTGCCAGTTTACTTTGATTAATTACAGTGATTGAGCGTCAAAGCTTCGAAATAGTTGGCACACTGATAAAGGAGAGGTAGCCACTATTCTGATTAATTTCTGTCAAGTTGATAACAATTGCCATAAAAGCACCAAAAATGTGAAGAAACGTGTCCTCTTTTGCTGTTTAAGATAATATATTCAAGATAAACCCAGCTAAGAAGATCAGCTCTCTCTGTTGTGATCGTTGCATTTTCTGGAATTCACATTCCCCTGTGAACTGGAAATGATAAATTGTTAATAGCTTCCCTAGGGTTTTACTTCTCTTCTGACACTTCTGTGATTTCATCATAGTATAAGAATAAAGAAATATAATTTATTACAAGAAGCATGAAAATATTCAAGTACTATTCAGGGAGTTTCAAAATTACTTAAGTTAGAAGAAAAAACATTATGCTTCTGTTGTGAGGAAGAAAATGTCATAACAAAGTTATAAGCTCTTCAAGCTATGGCAGTACCAATTTTGAAATATTTTATGTTATAATAGCACACTGAACCATTAGGATAATGATGCCTCCTCTTTAAAAATAATTTCTTGGGCTTCCCTGGTGGCGCAGTGGTTGAGAGTCCGCCTGCCGATGCAGGGGACACGGGTTCGTGCCCCGGTCGGGGAAAATCCCACATGCCGCGGAGCGGCTGGGCCCGTGAGCCATGGCCGCTGAGCCTGCGCGTCCGGAGCCTGTGCTCCGCAACGGGAGAGGCCACAACAGTGAGAGGCCCGCGTACTGCAAAAAAATAATAATAATTTCTTACAAGTACCATGAGCCTTTTTCCCTCTTCTAAATACATTTTATACAAAATAAAGTTATATTTATAGTTTCGAATTTACACTTTGATTCTCCTCCAAGAAACTGCTTTCTAAAAATGTGTTAAAGAATGGATTGCATCTCTTCCACCCATATTAAGGTTGATGCTACCAAGTTTCTTCACTTTGAACGAGCAAGACCTGCAGGATGACAGTAAGATACTTTGAAAATATTGAACAGTCATGAGTATTGCAAAGACATAGCCAGAGTGATTAATAGAAAATCAAAATTTGTTTGGAAGAAACAAATGTAACTTCTTAGAACACCCCTGTCAAGGATGTCAAGATTATGCTTAAACACTTAGAGAGATGAATTCAGTTCAGCAAACTATCATGGTACTAAGTATCTTTGATATCCCAGATTTGGAACTCTTGCAAAGGTATAAAATGCACAAAGCAAGGCCCCTGTTCTTAAAGACTGAAAATCCAGGGTAGCATCCTCAATCCTTAGTTTTAAGCACAGAAAACAATTAGGTAATACTTATACATAGGGCATTGCCATGGATTTGCAGGGGGGTTTTTTGTTTGTTTGTTTTTTTGTTTTGTTTTGTTTTTGCGGTACGCAGGCCTCTCACTGTTGTGGCCTCTCCCGTTGCGGAGCACAGGCTCCGGATGTGCAGGCTCAGCGGCCATGGCTCACGGGCCTAGCCGCTCCACGGCATGTGGGATCTATCCCAGACCGGGGCACGAACCTGTGTCCCCTGCATCGGCAGGCGGACTCTCAACCACTGCACCACCAGGGAAGCCCGACATTGGCAGTTTTAAACCCTCCCCTCTTCCCACCTATCAATGCAACGCACAGATTATAAAGCCACCAGAAATATTTGATTTTGCTGCATGATGTGTACATTTTTATATGTCAATGAGTGATAGTCACATGGTGATTAGAGGTAATTATGCATCTTTAAATTTCTCCCCCTTTTTTTTTACACATCATTTACAAACTTTTAAAAATTAATAACCGTTTGATTGTTAGAGTGCTTATTTCATGTTCTGGTCTCCCCAACTATAGCCAAAAGTTTTAAGTGTAGAATGAACAGTATAATCATAGGCTGTAATAATTCCTGCTGTTCTAGGTTCACTGATACAGGGAACTAGTGCATCTGTAGTACCTGAGATTTCCCTTCTATAAAATGTAAACCAGTAGAACGGGTGATAGAATATGGATAAACTACTATGAATTTATTATCTACATTGATCTGACTTTTTATACAGTAATTTTAATATAATTTTTAAACTTTATTGTGTCTTGATTCTATTGCCATGACATAAATCCTTCCCCAACTGCTCTCCAGATTTTTACTCAAGATCTCACTTGAATTTGCCTCTAATTACTGTTTATTTCAATTTCTTTTTGTAGTACTAGTACCATGAGGGGTGCTCTCCTTGTAAGAGCACCTGGGAATTGGACTGTGTACAGTTATTCAATTCCCTAATTCTACATTTTTAATTCCTTAGAAGGAATGCAATGCAGTCATTAGGCTGGATTGCTTTCTCTCCTTTGTCTTTTTGTCTTCTCTATAAGAGTTATAAAATCTCTCCTGAATTTACTTATTTGGTTTTTCTTAACTTTCTCCAAGCTAAAATGGATATTATTCCCTCTTCTAATACAAGACACTCCGTTCTCAATTTCCCACGTGATCAATATTGTCCATGCAATACATGTATACGACTTGATTGTAATGCACAAATGTTTTGCAACACATGATCTGAATTACTTTCGGACACAAGATAGTTTATTTTCAGTAAGTAAAAGTTGTCAAAATATTCCTTCTATTGAACCCAAATCTATCTGCCCTTAATACTTTGCATTAGTGCCAGTCCTGATATCGCAGGTGATACACATTTACATGATTAGCCTCCAGCTGTAATTTGAAAAAAGCTATCATGGCTTCTCTTAATTACACTCCTTAATGCCACAAAACACAAAAGAACCCAAACAGGCAAAACAATCTTGAGAAAGAAGAATGGAACTGGAGGATTCAAGCTCCCTGACTTCAGCCTATACTACAAAGCTATAGTCATCAAAACAGTATGGTACTTGCACAAAAACACACATATAGGTCAATGGAAAAGGACAGAGAGCCCAGAAATAAACCCAAGCACTTATGGTCAATTAATCTACAACAAAGGAGGCAAGAATATACAATGGAGAAAAGACAGTCTTTTCAATAAGTGGTGCTGGGAAACTGGACAGCTACAGGTAAAAGAATGAAACTAAAACATCCTCTAACACCATATACAAAAATAAACTCAAAACGGATTAAACATCTAAACCTAAGACCAGATACTCTAAAACTCCTTTAGGAAAACATAGATAGAACACTCTTTGACATAAATCACAATAATATTTTTTTGGATCCATCTCCAAGAGTAATGGAAACAAAAGAAAAAATAAACAAATGGGACCTAATTAAACTTATAAGCTTTTGAACAGTAAAGGAAACCAGAAAGAAAATGAAAATACAGCCTACTGAATGGGAGAAAATATTTGCAAGTGATGTGACTGACGAGGGATTAATTTCCAAAATATACAAACAGCTTATACAGCTCAATATCAAAAAACAAACAACCCAATAAAAAAATGGGCAGAAGACCTAAATAGACATTTCTTCAAACAAGACATACAGATGGCCAACAGGCACATGAATAGATGCTCAACATTGTTAATTATTAGAGAAATGCAAATCAAAACTACGATGAGCTGTCACAGTCAGAATGGCTATCATCAAAAAGTCTACAAATAATAAATGCTGGAGAGGGCCTGGAGAAAAGGGAACCATCCTACACTGTTGGTGGGAATGTAAATTGGTGCAGCCACTATGGAAAACAGTATGGAGCTTCCTTAAAAAAACTAAAAATAGAGTTACCATATGATCCAGCATTCTCACTCCTGAGCATATATCCAGAAAAGATGAAAACTAATTTGAAAAGACACATGCACCCCAATGTTCATAGCAGCACTATTTATAATAGCCAAGACATGGAAACAACCTAAATGTCCATTGACAGATGAATGGATAAGGAAAAAGTGATGTGTGTGTGTGTGTGTGTGTGTGTGTGTGTGTGTGTATAGATAGATAGATAGATACAACTCAACCATAAAAAAGAATGAAATAATGCTATTTGCAGCAACCTGGATGGACCTAGAGATTATCATATTAAGTGAAGTAAGTCAGACAGAAAAAGACAAATATCATATGATATCACTTATATGTGTAATCTAAAAAATATGATACAAAGGAACTTACTTACAGAACAGAAATAGACTCAAAGGCATAGAAAACAAACTTATGGTTACCAAAGGGGAAGGGGGTATAAATTAGTTCAGGATTAACAGTTACACACTACTATAAATAAAATAGAAAAACAACAAGGACCTACTGTATAGCACAGGGAACTATATTCAATATCTTGTAATAACCTATAATGGAAAAGAATCTGAAAAAGAATAGGTATATATATATAACTGAATTGCTTTGCTGTACATCTGAAACACTATAAATCAACTATGCTTCAATAAAAAAGAAATAGTCTAAAAATGCAGATATTTTCCTTTAAATTGTTACTACCTCAAGCTTATAACTTTTAGAAAATATCTACAATGGAATATTACTCAGCCATAAAAAGAAACGAAATTGAGTTATTTGTAGTGAGGTGGATGGACCTAGAGTCTGTCATACAGAGTGAAGTAAGTCAAAAAGAGAAAAACAAATACTGTATGCTAACACATATATATGGAATCTAAAACAAAAAAGAAAAAAAATGGTTCTGAAGAACCTAAGGGCAGGACATGAATAAAGACGCAGACGTAGAGGATGGACTTGAGGACACAGGGAGGGGGAAGGGTAAGCTGGAACGAAGTGAGATAGTGGCATGGACATATATACACTACCAAATGTAAAATAGATAGCTAGTGGGAAGCAGCCGCATAGCACAGGGAGATCAGCTCGGTGCTTTGGAACCACCTAGAGGGGTGGGATAGGGAGGGTGGGAGGGAGACGCAAGAGGGAGAAGATATGGGAATATACATATATGTATAGCTGATTCACTCTGTTATACAGCAGAAACTAACACACCATTGTAAAGCAATTATACTCCAATAAAGATGTTTTAAAAACTGGAAAAAAAATCACCTATCAACAAACATTAAGCAAATATCTTTCCTTTCTGCCTTAATAGGATCAACCTGAACTGAAATGCTGCTGCTTTAATATCACAGCCATACATAACTGGTCATTGTTAAGTATCTATTAAATGCAAACCTAGGAATATTAAAAAATATGAGATATAATATCTGATGAGTTGGTCCAAAGGCACCTAAAGATAGCACAAGGAAGTATGTGCATGCCACGTGGTAGACACAGGAGGCGCTTCAGCTCAGAGGGTAAAATTATTCTGATGTGGCTGAGATAGGACAAGAATTCAGAAAGTAAGCGAGAATGTGATTTAGTTCCAAAATGTCCTGCCTCGTCTTTAACTCATTATCATTAGATACAGTCCACTCTTACCCAAAGAGGCAAATGTTCTTACACCTCCTCACACAAAACCTTGTAATTTTCCTCCATGCTATTCATATTCATTCACCGGAGAAACTTCATCTTTCAATCCTCACTTCCCTCTACTTTACCAGATCTTCTCCATAACTTAGGATCACACACATCCCTTTTGGGAAACTTCTTAGAGTTCTGCTGGCATCTTCCTCTCATATATCTCAGTGACAGTAACATCTATGCTTGTCATTTAAATCTATTAGAGTGTAAGTCTCTTGAGACTTAATGACATGCTTTATTTATCCCGAGCCCAGTATCTTACTGACCATCTGGGACATCAGGTCACAAAGCAAAGGCTGACAGGTCATATCATAGTGGAGGCAGAGAGACCACATTTTCAATCCTAGATTCACATTCGCATTTGGCTTTCGCTTGGTTGAGATATTTGACTTATCTGAGGCTTAGTTTCTCCATCCATAAAATGAGCATAATTCTATCTCCAATGTAGGAGTCTTAGTGAAGTTGAAAATAGTACTTCCTATAACTCCAGGCTTCTAACAGATACTCAGTAATTGATAGCCATGGATATTATGATCAGAATGAATAACTGCACTCCCTGATGGTAGTCATAAATATTTTAGGATTGCTTTGTGTTTCACACTTCCTGCTGATGTATCTTGTAAGGCACACAGACCGTATCTTTTGTGTTCTCATCGTGTCTGTTACTGAGATCAACACAGTGTAGACCATCTCCCTGGTCAGATCCCTTTTTTAATCTCAGCTACCCCTTTCCATTCAACTGTTCTTATTCTACTCTTACAGAACAATTGGAGAATGAGAGTTACCATCCTCAATTTAATTAAGCAGATTTCTTTTGTCCAGTGGACTAGACTTTCCACTATCCTTGTTGTCCAGCATATCATACCTGAAATGACATTTGCCATATGTTCCTTTATGCTTTTTACTAAGGATAAGGTTTTTGACTAAAATGTTGTCTTCTAATTTTACCTATATTCTATGTCTGTGATGAAGCACTTATTTTCAACAAAAATCTTCAATTTGATGAATGTATATTATTAGTGGAGGACTTAACTAGCACTGTGGGTAGCATTCATTTCTATTTTCTCTCTCTTTATGCCTCTCTCCCCGCAACTATTCTTCTACTTTCCTGTTCAGACTCTAATCAGTGGTTTCTTGGGTAGGTGATTATAAGTGAAGGAGTAAGGAAAAACTTGACCTGATCTCCAAAAGTTTGCCTACTCTTACTCTATCTAAAGGATCTTTTATGAAGCTGTGCTGAATATTTTGGAAAATTTGGAGGAGATGCAATCGCTTAGCCAATTAATAGTCATTTCTTTATTAGAAAACAGAGAATTTAAGCCCTGTCACCAGACATTCTGCCCATCACTTCCGTTATGAGGGAGATTTTTCTCACTAATTTTAGTAATAGCGCTGCTGAATACATTAATGGATTTTATGGGGGCAGTAACAGTGATAATTTTGAGAGCACTAACCTGCCATACCTTTTCCATGTTAAGTAACTCAAAACATCTGTTTGCTGCTTGTTCAGAACTTTTAAAATGCATCTGTCAATTTTTTCATAAGGACCAAGTTGGGCTTTTAAAGATTATTATTATTCTTGTCCATTCCTGAAAAAATGCTTGTTGAATGCTAACTGTATTACTGTTGGGCTAGTTTTGATCTGGGAAGTCAAACTAATTATTTCCCCATATCCTTGTTACTTGCTTCTTAGTTGTCAATTGTTTATCAGATGTTGATGGTATAAAAAGTTTGTGATGTGCCTGGAATCAATTACCTTAAGACTCATATGTTGACTGTAGATCAACTTAAACTTTTGAACACAGTTTAGGTATTCCTAAGAGACAGTATTAGCAATTTCTCCACATGACATAATATATGTTATCATAACAAGAAAGTAAATACTCAGTGTCTACACTATTAATTGCTCTACTTAAGCAATGTTTTTTAAACTTAAGTATACCTCAATAAAAATATACATAGAGATTTTTAAAACCAGGTTATAAAAGAACAGTTACCTGTTTTTCAAAGGTTTTAGGATGTAAATATGATCCAAAAGTATGCTATCATCTGAAAATTATGATATCCTTATGTTTACAAATTCTCACATTTTAAACATAGAAAAATCTGTTTTATTTTGTATTCTTAAAGTATCGTAAATGCTTTGAACTGAAGACAAATCATATTTATTAATAAATGAAGACTATCTTATTTGCCATGGGCAGTTGGGCTCCATTTATGCATATCTGATGGCAGTAATTCACCACCCCTCTCTTAGCCCGTAATGACCCTGTGGTAACATGGAATAATTTTAACAAGGAAAACAAGCACAGGTCTATCAAAAGAATGTTGCCCTCACATTTTTATTCAAATTGTGTTTATATGGCCCACATGTCAGTCAGTTAGAGAGCAAGAAGTTAATGGTTTGGATTTTGAATGCATGTTAATCTTTTCAGGCTCTGTGATGCCATGACCTTTCTGAGGGTACCAAAATGGAACCTTTCTGACCTGGAGCTATTAACTCATCTCCCAAGCACACAGAGGTGGGAACATACCAGATTTAGGTTTCATAGTTCACATTTCTCTAGCAAGAGTTGTCATTTTTACTATAAGCCTAAGTAGACCAAATCAACAATAAATTATAGAACACTGAAAAAATACAGAAAATTGATCACCTCTCTTTATCTTCACAACACAAAAGTATCTATTTAACAGATCATTTTTTCTCACATGTTATTTTAAAATAATGCAATATTGGCAGTGTGGTACTTTGTCTTTTACTCAGAAACTTAATATTTGCCTTACAACTTCTCGTATGTTTACGTAGTAAAATGGGTCGCATATACAGGGTGATCATATACTTTATTGTCTGAGTTGGGGGATTTTGAGAATGAAAGGCAAGATGAGCTGCAAAAAACTAAGTCAGGACCATGGGGTAAATCATGATCATCCCAAATAAGCTGAGACACTTACTGACCCTGACAATCAGCCGTCTGAAGCCAAAATGGACTTGAAATTACCCAAATGGGGGAAGGTGGATGCAGAGACGCTACACTACTACTTATTCATCCTCTTTGCTCTAACGAGACTGCATTGCCTTAAGCTGTCTAAGAGTGGTGCAGAGAAAAATTTCACATTGATTTCTGATATATTATTGCATGTTAAATTCATGTAATTTGATATATTTATGAAATAAATTGCTTTTCCATTTTTGTGGATCATAACTTAACCTTAATAGAAATAGTGTATTGATATGTGAAAATGTTTCATACTAACTCAAAGCTAAGATATGTCTGTGTGCAGTCATTGGTATATAATAGCCATAGAATCCTGAAAATTTTCATTAACATTTATCCACAGCATAGATAGTAGCTCTAAAATTCTATGATTCTTGGATTCCAGTTTTATGACATCAAGTTTAATAAAAGTATCTATATATTTACCTGCAACATAACTACAGCACAGACTTTTCCCATTTCTCCCCCTTCCGGAGTTTACACACATCAGAAAATTTGTGGATTTGCACTTAAAATTTTCATGTATTGGAAGTTAAAAGGTCCCACCTCCTAATACCGTTACGTTGGGGGTTGAGATCTCAACATATGAATTTGGAGTGGGGGAATGCGAGCATTCAGTTCATAACTTGCTCTTGATGAAAAAAAGTGAAACTGTTGTTTTTGTTGTTGTTTGTTTCTGGTAAGTGAATAATGAAAGGTGTCTTTTGTCTGACTACAAAGTGTTGATTCATATTTAGGTACCCGCTATGGTCTCACCAGATTGGTAGCCAAATACAGTGGAGAAGGAACGTTAACTCTAATCTCAGATCATCCAGAAAAATGAATGGCTACATCCACTTCCATAGTAGACACGTGACTATTGTCCTGTATCTCTCACCTGCTCCTCTGTCATTACCAACTGAATGAGAAAGTTTGATTGCCCTCTATACTGATCACTGGGTTCTCTGTCACTGTGAGCACATGCTTAGGGAGAAATCAAAGTTTCTTCTCAACAATATAGATTCCTTTGTCTACCAAGTTTCTGCTGAAATACAGAAATGGAAATAAATTGCTTGTGGGGAGAGGAGGGTCCTAAGGCCTGCACCTTGTCCTGTAAGTGTGGATTCTGCATTATGGCTGACC
Organism: Grampus griseus; assembly: GCF_964374135.1. NCBI lineage: Eukaryota > Metazoa > Chordata > Mammalia > Artiodactyla > Delphinidae > Grampus > Grampus griseus. Next base: position 113,866,391 of record NC_138998.1, on the reverse strand, counting down.
CATGAGAACTTGAGACTAGCAGACACAGTAGAGGGTTGGATGGGTTGCATACTAAGAGATTTTCCAAAAGAATGAAGTAAAAAGGTCTGAAAACCTATAGTTTGCTCAGGAAACTCCCTAATCATATGTGCAGGAAGTGCCTATTATTTGCCCAACACAGAAGTGTAATAAACAGGGACTTTCTAAAGTTAGAATCACTCGGGCTATAATGAGAGCACAGGCAGAGAAGCAGCATGAAGTTCAGTGCGCATCCCTCATAATACCCCAGTACATCACTTGGTTCCAAGTACTTGCTGCCTGGGCCAGGGAACTCCTCAAGCCTCTTGCTCCTCAGGCTTGGAATAGAGCCTAGAGTCTCTGCTGTCTGCTTTGCTATTGCTCAAAACACTTTACCTTGAGGAACTCCCAAGTCAGCCTAATCAGAAGTAGAAATTCACTAAAGAATGTAGATCAGTTTAAAAAACTCAGATGCTTTTTACTGAGGGATAATTTTATTATAAAAGAAATGAAGCAAGGCAGGAAAAGACTGACACAAGTGGTTTTACTCATAACATGTTCTCCTAGTCATGCATTCCAAAGGCATTCCAAATATCACTGCAACAGAGGGAAGAAAAGATGTAGGAAGGAAGGGAGAGATGTACAAAGTAAGGGAGAATAAAATGGAGAGAGGGAGAGAGGAAGGGAAAGGAAAACAGCAAAAAAGGGAAGAAAGCTCTGCATGATTTCAGTGTGATGATCAGATCAAAGAGCAGCCCAACTCTTCAGGCATCTTTCAAAATATTTCACAGCAGCACACTGAGATTCCTCAGCAGGAAGTAAGTCACACAGGCACTAAAACGCAGCTACCCTAAAATAAATTTATTAAACCATTTATATCTTTACCATAGGAAAGAAAAAGTCTAAATCAGCTACCTTTAGGGAAATATATTAAACTAATTTGTTTGAACACCAACACAGCAGGGAAAACCAGAATAAAGCTGTGACCAGCAAATAAACAAGTCCCACAGTGGGAAAGGAAGAACTTGAGACAGGAAAAGACAAAAAGGAAAAAAAATAGCAGTAACCTTGGAAATAACTGCGATTTTTATACTGCCTGAATATCGCATGATTTTGCTTTTAGGAGAAAATATTTACTCGGCATGTTGGTTTACTTACGAGCATAGTATTCTGTGTCTGGGATTTTTTGAACTCATATTCATCAATTTCCTTTAATAAGCTGTTCTCTTCATGCCATCTCATATTTTGCCAGAGCTACACTTACCTTATTTTGGAAATGTATGTGTCTTTGTGTAATATCTCAGTTATCATTAAGAAAGTATCTAAAGATATTTTTTCTTTACCTAGCAACTGAAATTGTGAATTCAGGATTGCATTTAGTGCTGCCATTGAAAACTTCTGGGAGCGGAACAGTCTCTTGTGCACCAGCTTCTGTGTATGTACTAGCCTGCAGTAATATCATATCAAAAACTGTTGACAGACATATATATTTCAAAGACATTTGGCCAATAGGAGGACCTGCATAATGCTAAACGACTAGAAAACTTTTTTCCTAAAGTCTAAACTGGTCACTTTCATTCACATCTATGTTTTTATTTTCTCGAATTTTCTCATGTTTCATTTTCAGGAATATTGTTGTTCTTAAATATGGTGTTTATATTTCCTTAGGAGAAATTCTGGTAGCATTTCTGTCATTCCACCTACCAAATCATTAGTGCAGAACAGAATAATTTTTTTAAAATCTATTATCTATATTGTGAATCATTTCATCGTCAGCCCTCTCTCCACATATTATTCCTAATAATTTTCTCTTTGACTTTTCACGTGTTATCTAACGGGTTTTATAGTGTTTATAGATATGTGGACCCCTAGTATTCTGTGTTCTAGTAAATGATGTAAATACATGCCAGAACTGATGGGAGAAATTTGCAGTTAAATAGGTTATCATCACTTCATGAAGAAGTGGTCTTTATACTTAGCAAGAGTTTAGTGGTTCCACATAATACTGTTAAAATGTTTATATAATTTAGATGTTATTTATTAAGTGGCTTGATGTAGTTGTAACTCCCTAAATGTGTGATGGGCTGTGTCTTAGTTCAGGCTGCTATAACAAAGTACCTAGCCTGGGTTGTTCATAAAGAATGAAATTTTTTCTCATAGTTCTAGCGCCTCGAACTTTGAGACCAGGGTGCCAGCATGATCAAGTTCAGGTGAGGGCCTTCTTTCAAGTTGCAGACTGCCAACTTCTCAATGTATATTCACATGGTAGGAAGCTGAGAGGGAATGCAAACTCTCTCCTGACTCTTACAAGGGCACTAATCCCATTCATAAGGGGTCCACTCTCATGACCTCCCTCATCTAATTCTAATTACCTCCCAAAGGCTCCACCTCCTACTACCTTTACATTGTGGAGTAGAATTTCAACTAATGAATTTGGGGGGAAGACAAACACTCAGGTCATAACAGCCTATGTAATGATGGATTATTGCTTAGATATTCTCTGCATGATAGACACTCATCTTTAATTTCTAACCTCATGAATTAAACACGATCATCAACATATACTGAAAACAGTTCAGAGACAGATACAGGGCCATAGGTCCACAATCCCTCATCCCAAACCCTTGTGGCCAAATATTTTAGAGTTCAGAAGTTTCCAAAATCTAGAACTATAATGGAATGCATATGCAAGATATAACACCTGCATGAGGTTCCAGATGAGCACCTGGTAGTCAAACATGATGTTCAGAAAAATTACAGATATTTATAAAGTATAAAATATAATGACTAGATGTAACTTCTATCAATTGACGTCACATCTTGTTACTGAATTAGTTTGGGTCAGGCTAGGTTTTGACACAAAGTGAATTATACGGAAAACAATAACAGTTTTCAGAGATTTTGGATTTAGAGAATATGGGTAATCGATTGTGTACATTTACTAGCTCTGATAACCATGCAAGAAGAAGAGGGTTATTTATTAAATACTTGGGATTCAGTAATAGTTTAAGGAAATTTACCTTCATTATATCATGTGATCCTCAAATCAAGCCTGAGATGTATGAGTCCTTACATCTGAATAAGTTATTCATCTCAAAAGTGGAGTCCCCCTTGAGAACCAATTCAGGTCCTAAATTCCTTGCATCTGCCATTACAGCTACCCCATGCTGCTAAGAATACTTCCACTTGGTTATATTCCTTTTATGTTTTTTAGAGACCCAGAACAGCATTGAGTCCAATAAACACTCAGTAAATATCAACTGTTTATCAACTAGCTACAGCCATTAGATAGTTCTGGGCTTTTATAGAGCCATATATTCCAGTCCAGTTCTGTTTAGACCCACAGGGTCAGTAAGCCAGACTTTACAACAATAAAGTTCTTAATAGTATCAGTTTTCACAAACTGTTAATGCAACTGAAGCATGCCTAAAATGGAGAGGATAAGTCATATAAAAGAACCTAGTCCAGATATGTTTAAGTATATTTATACATAAATTTAACAGGATGTACACACAATAACAAATGACTTTTGTATATCTTGAGCCCTTTATTTATTTATTTTTAATGGGGTTTTACTTGATTTCACAGAATCAGAGAGTCTTACAGTGGGAAAGAAACTTCAACACTCCTTATTCCAGCACACCCATTCAATAGTCAGATGCCCTCCTGCAGCTCCACAGTGAAGCTTTGCGGCAAAGCATACAGTGACAGGGAGAGCCCCACTTTCTGAAGGCAGCTCTGTTAGAAAGTGCTTCCTTATGCTGACACACAAATCTATTTCCCTGCAACTTCCTCCCACTTGTCCTACTACTACCCTTCTGGGACCAAACAGAACAAGTCTAATTCTTCCACATGGCAACTCTTCTAGTATTTGGAGATAAATGTGATGGCCTCTCTCATCCTTCCCCTGCCCCATCTTCTCTAGACTAAATATCAAAACTTCTCATACCTTGCCATCTGTGTGTGTGTGTGTGTGTGTGTGTGTGTGTGTGTGTGTGTGTGTGTGTTCCCTGACTATGATCCACTTTGTCCACATTCCTCAAAAAATGGGCTAAAAATACTCTTGATTAGGGGTTGCAAATTCAGATACTTCCAGGGACTAGATCCTACTAAAGGTAAATGTGTGGCTATGGCCCAGTGTAAAGACATAAGGAGTGATAGGAGCTGGACTTAACCCATGACATAAGGCTCTCATATTTAAAACTTGGAACCCATGTGCTGGCCAAATAACATTGGAGCATGTGAGCCATATTTGCCCTTCTGAGCCACCAGTTGTCTGACTAAAGTAAAGCTGACTGTCACCTCCCTGATACGAAAGAGGCAGCTGACATTATATTATACTAGCTATTATATGTGTTTGTGCATATATATACATATATGTATATATAATATTATATATGTTATAGGTATTATGGGTTTTATTTGTTTTATATAGTTTATAATATTTTCTACAAAATAATTTTATACTATAATATAATTATAATTTTTACATTGTGCATTATATAATTTATATATGGTATAAATGCTGAATTTTACCTAAGCCCTGTAACCATGGAAAGCAACCTCCCCTCTTGTGGGAGGGACAAGACAGTGGTATGGGATTAAGAGATACAAACTGCTATGTATAAAATAGATAAGAAATTAGGATATGTTGTATGGCACAGGGAATTATAACATTATTTTGTAATAAATTTTTTTAAACATCTTTATTGGAGTATAATTGCTTTACAATGGTGTGTTAGTTTCTGCTTTATAACAAAGTGGATCAGCTATACATATACATATATCCCCATATTTCCGCCCTCTTGCATCTCCCTCCCACCCCCTCCCTATCCCACCCCCTCCCTATCCCACCCCTCTAGGTGGTCACAAAGCACCAAGCTGATCTCCCTGTGCTATGCGGCTGCTTCCCACTAGCTATCTATTTTATATTTGGTAGTGTATATGTGTCCATGCCACTCCCTGACTTCATCCTAGCTTACCCATCCCCTCCCTGTGTCCTCAAGTCTGTTCTCCACGTATGCGTCTTTATACCTATCCTGCCCCTAGGTTCTTCAGGACCATTTATTTTTTTCTTTTTAGATTCTATATATGTGTGTTACCATACGGTATTTGTTTATTCTCTTTCTGACTTACTTCACTCTGTATGACAGACTCTAGGTCCATCCACCTCACTACAAGTAACTCAATTTTTTGAGTTACTTTTTATGGCTGAGTAATATTCCATTGTGTATATGTACCACATCTTCTTCATCCATTCATCTGTCGATGGATACTTAGGTTGATTCCATGTCCTGGCTATTGCAAATAGAGCTGCAATGAACATTGTGGTACATGACTCTTTTTGAATTATGGTTTTCTCAGGGTATATACCCAGTAGTGGATTCCTGGGTCATATGATAGTTATATTTTTAGTTTTTTAAGGAACCTCCATATTGTTCTCCATAGTGGCTGTATCAATTTACATCCCCACCAACAGTGCAAGAAGGTTCCCTTTTCTCCACATCCTCTCCAGCATTTATTGTTTGTAGATTTTTTGATGATGGCCATTCTGACTGCTGTGAGGTGATACCTCATTGTAGTTTTGATTTGCATTTCTGTAGTAATTAGTGATGTTGAGCACCCTTTCATGTGTTTGTTGGAAATTTGTATGTCTTCTTTGGAGAAATGTCTATTTAGGTCTTCTGCCCATTTTTGGATTGGGTTGTTTGTCTTCTTGATATTCATCTGCATGAGCTGCTTGTAAATTTTGAGATTAATTGTTTGTCAGTTGCTTCATTTGCAAATATTTTCTCCCAGTCTGAAGGTTGTCTTTTCATCCTGTTTATGTTTTCCTTTACTGTGCAAAAGCTTTTAGGTTTCATTAGGTCCCATTTGTTTATTTTTGGTTTTATTTCCATTTCTCTAGGAGGTGGGTTTAAAAGGATCTTGCTGTGATTTATGTCATAGAGTGTTCTGCCTGTGTTTTCCTCTAAGAGTTTTATAGTGTCTGGCCTTACATTTGGGTCTTTAATCCATTTTGAGCTTATTTTTGTGTATGGTTTAAGGGAGTGTCCTAATTTCATTCTTTTACATGTACCCATCTAGTTTTCCCAGCACCACTTATTGAAAAGGCTGTCTTTCCTCCATTGTATATTCTTGCCTCCTTTATCAAAAATAAGGTGACCATATGTGTGTGGGTTTATCAAAAATAAGGTGACCATATGTGTGTGGGTTTATCTCTGGCCTCTCTGTCCTGTTCCATTGATCTATATTTCTGTTTTTCTGCCAGTACCATACTGTGTTGATTACTGTAGCTTTGTAGTATAGTGTGAAGTCTAGGAGCCTGATTCCTCCAGCTCTGTTTTTCTTTCTCAAGATTGCTTTGGCTATTAGGGGTCTTTTTTGTTTCCATACAAATTGTGAACTTTTTTGGTCTAGTTGTGTTAAAAATGCCATTGGTAGTTTGATAGGGATAGCATTGAATCTGTAGATTGCTTTGGGTAGTAGAGTCATTTTCACAATGTTCATTCTTCCAATCCAAAAACATGGTATCTCTCTCCATCTATTTGTATCATCTTTAATTTCTTTCATCAGTGTCCTATAGTTTTCTGCATATAGGTCTTTTGTCTCCTTAGGTAGGTTTATTCCTAAGTATTTTATTATTTTTGTTGCAAGGGTAAATGGGAGTGTTTCCTTAATTTCCCTTTCAGATTTTTCATCATTATTGTATAGGAATGCCAGAGATTTCTGTGCATTAATTTTTTATCCTGCTACTTTGCCAAATTCATTGATTAGCTCTAGTAGTTTTCTCATAGCATCTTTAGGATTCTCTATGTATAATATCATGTCATCTGCAAACAGTGATAGTTTTACTTCTTCTTTTCCAATTTGTATTCCTTTTATTTCTTTTTCTTCTCGGATTGCTGTGGCTAAAACTTCCAAAACTATGTTGTATAAGAGTGGTGAGAGTGGGCAACCTTGTCTTGTTCCTGATCTTCGAGGAAATGGTTTCAATTTTTCACCATTGAGAATGATGTTGGCTCTGGGTTTGTCATATAGGGCCTCTATTATGTTGAGGTAAGTACCTCTATGCCTACTTTCTGGAGGGCTTTTTATCATAAATAGGTGTTGAATTTTGTCAAAACCTTTTTCTGCATCTATTGAGATGATCATATGGTTTTTCTCCTTCAGTTTGGTAGTATGGTGTATCACAGTGATTGATTTGCGTATATTGAAGAATCCTTGCATTCCTGGGATAAAACCCACTTGATCATTGTGTATGATCCTTTTAATGTGCTGTTGGATTCTGTTTGCTAGTATTTTGTTGAGGATTTTTGCCTCTATGTTCAACAGTGATATTTGCTTGTAGATTTCTTTCTTTGTGACATCTTTGGCTGGTTTTAGTATCAGGGTGATGGTGGCCTCGTAGAATGCGTTTGGGAGTGTTCCTCCCTCTGCTATATTTTGGAAGAGTTTGAGAAGGATAGGTGTTAGCTCTTCTCTAAATGTTTGATAGAATTCGCCTGTGAAGTCATCTGGTCCTGGGCTTTTGTTTGTTGGAAGTATTTTAATCACAGTCTTAATTTCAGTGCTTGTGATTGGTCTGTTTATATTTTCTATTTCTTCCTGGTTCAGTCTTGGAAAGTTGTGCTTTTCTAAGAATTTGTCCATTTCTTCCAAGTTGTCCATTTTATTGGCATAGAGTTGCTTGTAGTAATCTCTCATGATCCTTTGTCTTTCAGCCATGTCAGTTGTTACTTCTCCTTTTTCATTTCTAATTCTGTTGATTTGACTCTACTCCCTTTTTTTCTTGATGAGTCTGGCTAGTGGTTTATCAATTTTGTTTATCTTCTCAAAGAACCAGCTTTTAGTTTTACTGATCTTTGCTATTGTTTCCTTCGTTTCTCTTTCATTTATTTCTGATCTGATCTTTATGATTTCTTACCTTCTTCTAGCTTTGGGGTTTTTTTGTTCTTCTTTCTCTAATTGCTTTAGGTGTAAGGTTAGGTTGTTTATTTGAGATGTTTCTTGTTTCTTGAGGTAGGATTGTATTGCTATAAACTTCCTTCTTAGAACTGCTTTTCCTGCATCACTTAGGTTCTGGGTTGTCGTGTTTTCATTGTCATTTGTTTCTAGGTATTTTTGATTTCCTCTTTGATTTCTTAAGTGATCTCTTAGTTATTAAGAGGTGTACTGTTTAGCCTCCATGTGTCTGTATTTTTTAAAGATTTTTTTCCTGTAATCGCTGTCTAGTCTTATAGTGTTGTGATCGGAAAAGATACTTGATACGATTTCAATTTTCTTAAATTTACCAAGGCTTGATTTGTGACCCAAGATATGATCTATCTTGGAAAATGTTCCATGAGTACTTGAGAAGAAAGTGTATTCTGTCGTTTTTGGTTGGAATGTCGTATAAATTTCGATTAAGTCCATCTTGTTTAATGTATCATTTAAAGCTTGTGTTTCCTTATTTATTTTCATTTTGGATGATCTGTCCATTGGTGAAAGTGGAGTGTTAAAGTCTCCTACTACGATTGTGTTACTGTCAATTTCCCCTTTTATGGCTGTTAGCATTTGCCTTATATATTGAGGTGCTCCTATGTTGGGTACATAAATATTTACAATTGTTATATCTTCTTCTTGGATTGATCCCTTGATCATTATGTAGTGTCCTTCTTTGTCTCTTGTAATAGTCTTTATTTTAAAGTCTGTTTTGTCTGATATGAGATTTGTTACTCCAGCTTTCTTTTGATTTCCATTTGCATGGAATATCTTTTTCCATCCCCTCACTTTCAGTCTGTATGTGTCCCTAGGTCTGAAGTGGGTCTCATGTAGACAGCATATTTACGGGTCTTGTTTTTGTATTCATTCAGCCAGTCTGAGTCTTTTGGTTGGAGCATTTAATCCATTGGTAATTATTGATATGTATGTTCCTATTTCCATTTTCTTAATTGTTTTGGGTTTGTTGTAATAGGTATTTTCCTTCTCTTTTGTTTCTTGCCTAGAGAAGTTCTTTAGCATTTGTTGTAAAGCTGGTTTGGTGGTGCTGAATTCTCTTAGCTTTTGCTTGTCTGTAAGGATTTTTATTTTTTCATCAAATTTGAATGAGATCGTTGCTGGGTAGAGTACTCTTGGTTATAGGTTTTTCCCTGTCATCACTTTAAATATGTCCTGCCACTCCCTTCTGGCTTGCAGAGTTTCTGCTGAAAGATCAGCTGTTAACCTTATGGGGATTACCTTGTATGTTATTTGTTGTTATTCCCTTGCTGCTTTTAATATTTTTTTCTTTGTATTTAATTTTTGATATCTTGATTAATATGTGTCTTGGCATGTTTCTTCTTGGATTTATCCTGTATGGGACTCTCTGCACTTCCCGGAATTGATTGACTCTTTCCTTTCCCGTATTAGGGAAGTTTTCAACTATAATGTCTTCAAATATTTTCTCAGTCCCTTTCTTTTTCTTTTCTTCTTCTTGAACCCCTGTAATTCGAATGTTGGTGCATTTAATGTTGTCCCAGAGGTCTCTGAAACTGTTCTCACTTCTTTTCATTCTTTTTTCTTTATTCTGCTCTGCAGTAGTTATTTCCACGATTTTATCTTCCAGGTCACTTATCCATTCTTCTGCCTCAGTTATTCTGCTACTGATTCCTTCTAGAGAATTTTTAATTTCATTTATTGTGTTGTTCATCATTGTTTGTTTGCTCTTTAGTTCTTCTAGGTCCTTGTCCAACGCTTCTTGTATTTTCTCCATTCTATTTCCAAGATTTTGGATCATCTTTACTATCATCACTGTGAATTCTTTTTCAGGTAGACTGCCTATTTCCTCTTCATATTTTTGCTCTGGTGGGTATTTACCGTGCTCCTTTATCTGCTGTGTTTCTCTGTCTTCTCATTTTGCTTAACTTACTGTGTTTGGGGTCTCCTTTTTGCAGGCTGCAGGTTCGTAGTTCCCTTTGTTTTTGGTGTCTGCCCCCAGTGGCTAAAGTTGGTTCAGTGGGTTGTGTAGGTTTCCTGGTGGAGGGGACTAGTGCCTGTGTTCTGGTGGATGAGGCTGGATCTTGGACTTCTTGTGGGCAGGACTGTGTCCGGGGGTGTGTTTTGTGGTGTCTGTGACTTATTATGATTTTAGGAAGGCTCTCTGCTAATGGGTGGGGTTGTGTTCCTGTCTTGCTAGTTGTTTGGCATAGGGTGTCCATCACTCTAGCTTGCCGGTCATTGAGTGGAGCTGGGTCTTAGCGTTGAGATGGAGATCGCTGGGAGAGCTTTCACCATTTGATATTACATGGGGCCGGGAGGTCTCTGGTGGATCAGTGTTCTGAACTTGGCTCTCCCACCTCAGAGGCACAGGCCTGACACCCGGCCAGAGCACCAAGACCCTGTCATCCACAAGGCTCAGAAGAAAAGGGAGAAAAAAGAAAGAAAGAAAAAATTAAGTAAAATGAAATAAAGTTATTAAAATAAAAAAAAATTTAAAGTAATGAAAAAGAGAAAGAAAGAAGAGAGCAACCAAACCTAAAACCAAACCCACCAATGATAACAAGTGCTAGAAACTATACTAAAAAAACAAAAAGCGAAAAGAAACAGACAGTCAGAACGCTAGGACAAACAGTGAAAGCAAAGCTTTACAGACAAAGTCACACAAAGGATACACATACACACTCACAAAAAGAGAAAAAGGAAAAAATATATATATATATATATCGTTATATATTTATATATATATGTATCGTTGCTCCAAAGTCCACCTTCTCAATTTGGGATGATTCATTGTCTATTCATGTATTCCACAGATGCAGGGTACATCAAGTTGATTGTGGAACTTTAATCCGCTGCTTCTGAGGCTACTGGGAGAGATTTCCCTTTCTCTTCTTTGTTCGCACAGCTCCGGGGGTTCAGCTTTGGATTTGGACCAGCCTCTTTGTGTAGGTCTCCTGAGGGTGTCTGTTCCGGCCCAGACAGGACAGGGTTAAAGGAGCAGCTGCTTCGGGGACTCTGGCTCTCTCAGGCCGGGGGGAGGGAGGGGCACGGAGTGCAGGGCGGGCCTGCGGCAGCAGAGGTCAGCGGGACGTTGCACCAGCCTGAGGTGCGCCATGTTCTCCCAGGGAAGTGGTCCCTGGATCCTGGGACCCTGGCAGTGGCGGAGTGCACAGGCTCCCCAGAAGGGTGGTGTGGATAGTGACCTGTGCCCGCACACAGGCTTCTTGATGGTGGCAGCAGCAGCCTTAGCATCTCATGCCGTCTCTGGGGTCTGCACTGATAGCCTCGGCTCGCGCCCGTCTCTGGAGCTCCTTTAGGTGGTGCTCTGAATCCTCTCTCCTCTTGCACCCCGAAATAATGGTCTCTTGCCTCTTCAGCAGCTCCAAATTTTTCCCGGACTCCCTCCCGGCTAGCCGTGGTGCACTAGTGCCTTCAGGCTGTGTTCATGCAGCCAACCCCAGTCCTCTCCCTGCGCTCCGACCAAAGCCCGAGCCTCAACTCCCAGCCCCGCCTGCCCCGGCGGTTAAGCAGACAAGCCTCTCGGGCTGTTGAGTGCCTGTCCGCACCGATCCTCCATGCGAGAATCTCTCCGCTTTGCCCTCCGCACCCCTGTTACTGCGCTCTCCTCCGCGGCTGTGAAGCTACCCCCCTCCGCCACCCGCAGTCTCAGCCCGCAAAGGGGCTTTCTAGCGTGTGGAAACCTTTCCTCCTTCACAGCTCCCTCCCACTGGTGCAGGTCCCGCCCCTATTCGTCTTTTTCTTTTGCCCTACCCAGGTACGTGGGGAGTTTCTTGCCTTTTGGGAGGTCTGAGGTCTTCTGCCAGCGTTCAGTAGGTGTTCTGTAGGAGTGGTTCCACACGTAGGTGTATTTCTGACGTATTTGTGGGGAGGAAAGTGATCTCCACGTCTTACTCCTCTGCCATCTTGAAGGTCCTGTCTAGAGCCCTTTAAAATAAAACAATTATTAAAGATACTAAAAAATGAGGAAAGCATATTAACTATCTAAAGGTTTTTTAAAAGCACATGATTTTGAACGTGAAATTGATTTGACTTATGACAAGCATTTTTAATAATTTTTACTTAGAATCTTATATTAGCTACAGCTTTTCACCTCAACTTTTCTATTTACTAAGCTTTTTTAGAGCTCCCTCTACTGTTCAAATTTGAACATGCTCATTGAAATTTACTAAGGAAGGTAACCAGGTTTAGATACACACGACTTGCTGAATATATATTTGTAATCTGAGAAAGAATAGTATCTTCACTCAAAAAGTGAATTTCCCTCACTGCCTATTTAAAGCCATCTGTATGATTTTTAAGCACTGATCCTCAAATAATAGAAATCCATGTGTAGTAGAATATATGGATGCATTTCAAAAATTTATGTCCCAGCTTTATCTATAAATATCTTATTTTCTTAATCCATGTATGACAAATATGCCTCATAAGAGATATAATAATAAACATCCTAAAGTTTACAAAAGGTAATTAAAGAAGGCTTAAAATATGTGCTTCATAACTCCAGAAGGTGAGCAATATATCATGTTTGCATAAATGATGTAAAATTATGTAAGGTCTTTTCACCTTTAAAATGTCTGAAGACTTACAGCTCCTAAGTTAAATAAATGTTAAATATTACCCAGAATTATGAAAAAGAAACCCAGAAATACTAACACAGCATTAAATTCACAAAAGAAAATATTCTCAAAGGCAAACTTCTATGTTTTTGGTTAAGTTAGATGTTATGAGACAAAGTTTTCCTTATCAGAATTAACATAGTGAGTGAAAAGATTTCCTATTATTGGGGCAATGTGTGAATTTCAGATTGTTTCTTACTTAAAATAATATATAGAATGTTCTTTATTGTGATTAGATCACAGTCACTAAAATATGAAAAGTCATAAAACATCTTTTCAATAAAAAACCAAGAGTATCTATGAGACTTGGAGATTTTTGTACCAAGATTCCAAGAAACAAAATGGTAATTCCATGATATAAAATCGTCTAGGTGTGAAGCCCCAATTAAGATAATGGTAGTTCATTAATTCAATAATTCAAAAGACAAAGTACAATAAGATAAAGCTTAGCAGTTAAGGATATACATTAGTTACATATTTCTCTAATGAACTCATATTTAACAGTACATAATTAATTAGTCAGGAAGTACCAGGAAACTTTAAGTGAAATTATATTAACCTATAGAGAGAAAAAGTAATTTATAACTGATATCTCTATTTTGGGAATAGAGAAAAAAATCTTTTTTTTTTTTCAGATTTCAGAAGGCTGGTCTTTTTCAAATCATCAGTGAGCCTCATTTATATATTCTAAAGAATTTTAAAATCCCAGAGATGGAGTTATAGCCTCCAAAATAGAGTCATAGAAATGTTACAGACCTTAAGAAGTGGTACTGCAGACTATGGGTATTTGATAAATATGTTTTCTATATGTTTCAGTTAAAAGAAAAGAGAAGGATTTGGGATATGTGTCCACTTACTTATTTAGCAAGTGCTAGTATGGTACTTCCTCTGTGCTAAACACTTTACAAATACAAATACAAACTTATTGAAACCTCATAAGAGGTAAGTACTATCATTATCCTCATTTCACAGGTAAGGATATTAAAACATAAAGAAGTTAAAGAAAAGAACTCACAACTAGCAATTAGGGAAGCTGATATTTAAATCAGGGCACCTGATTTCAGAGTCTATGCCTTTAACTCCTCTATCATGCTCACATCTCTTTACTCTCTTTACTCCTCACTGGGAAAGGTGGATTTTTATGAAATCATGAGGCTGGAATTGGATCAGTGTGAATTAGAGGGTTTGGTCCTGGTGTTATCTGGAGAAAGGTAAGAATTGCATTATTTTCCATCCTCCACATTTTGGTCAAAACCCCATTTACTTAAATAATGTGCTTAAATAATAGCCAAAGAGGTTAATCTGATGTCTTTTTTTTTTTCTTGCAGTATAGTTGATTTACAGTGTTGTGTTACTTTCAGGTGTACAACTAAGTGATTCAGTTATACGTACATATATCTATTCTTTTTCAGATTCTTTTCCTTTATAGGTTATTACAAAATATTGAGTATAGTTCCCTGTGCTATACAGTAGGTGCTTGTTGACTACCTATTTTATATATAGCAGTGTGTATATGTCAATCTCAAACTCCCAATTTATCCCTCCCCCCACCCCCTTTTCCCCATTGGTAACCATAAGTTTGTTTTCTATGCCTGTGAGTCTATTTCTGTTTTGTATATAAGTTCAGTTGTATTATTTCTTCTTCATTTTTTTAGATTCCACATATAAGCGATATCATATATTTGTCTTAAAAGTTTATAGGAGTCCTCCCTGACTACCTGTTGGTATCCTCATGAAGAAGTAAATGCTTAGTGTCTTCAAAAAAGGAGTAAACCTCTAAAGTGGATTGCAAAATTTTGTGCATAAGTACAGATATGCACATTTTAGGAGGAGAACTACCATAACTTTCTTAGTCACAGATTAATATATGATCCCCAAATGGTTAAGAACCACAGGAAGCAAATTCAAGCTCCTTCAGGAAAAATTGCAAGCAGCATCTCCCTCCACACCACCTGATTCTGTAGCTTTTGTCTGTCCTACCCTCAGGACACAGTGAAGTATGTTATTCTTTGAACAACACTGTACAGTCTTAGAAGTCTGAATCCTTAGCTACTTTCCCAGGTCTTGCAGCACTTACTGCCTCACCCTCCCTTCTTCCTTTTGCTACTTTGGATCTTAGTCTCTTCATTAGTATAGTAGGAATCCATTCAACAGTCTCGTGTTTTTGTTTTCTTTTTTCTTTCTTTTTCCTTGGGGGGGGGTTATTTGTTTTGTTCAAGTATTGAATTAATTTAATTAGTTTAGCACTTAACTATTGACTGGGACAGGATAAATATAAACTCTTTATTCTTTTTATGTGGTTCAAAGGTTATGGCTTTGAAATCAAACAAATCTGGATTAAGATCTCAGGTGTTTGTTTTGTTTTGTTTCCTGCACCAGCCATGTAATTTGGGCAATTTGCCTAATATCTCTAAGACTCAGTTTTCTCTACAAACTGGGTGTGATAAAGCTATTTAACTGGGTAGTGTTGACAAATCAATTTAAAAATTATCTAGATGTGCCCTTTTGAAATTCTGTCTGAGCATTGTCAAATACTCCACCTAAGAGTCAGCTGGAGTCCTAGGGAATTGTAAGTTTGTTTGATTTACTATTGATTAGAGCTAGACTGTAAAGTTAGATGTTAACTTTTAGAAGATGGATAAGTAACATAATTTCTGTCCACTGGATAAGATAACCCCAAAGGTTACATATTTATTGCCTGGCAGGATGTTAACCAACTTTGTATCTAATTTTGCTACATTATTCCTGAGATTTTTTTTTTCCCACTAACTTTATGTTAGGCAGCCTATTTTATTTTCCTATGAACTATCTTTACTCATCTTCATTAATTTGTTTTAAAAAACAATCTGCTACAGGAGCTCATCATATATATTTTTACAAGAATATTTTTAACTTTGTATACTTTAATACAAGTAGCTAAGTAAGTGCTTTAAAATTTATTTGATTACTTAATTCCTGTGCATTTTTTGTAATAAACCACCACATGGAGATACTCATGCTCTCTTCACACACAAAATGCCCTTTAAAAGCTTTTTCTTCTTGTTATTATTCCAGCCATCCTCCTTGGCCTAGTTTTAAATGCTTTCTCCTTCAGGAAGTCTTAACTAATTCCACAAATCAGAAGTGACTGCACTCTGTGTTCCCATAGCATTTTCTGTGTCATTGAAATTAATCATGGTTATTTGTGTATATGTCTTAACTCCCCTGATGAACTGGAGTGTGTTTGAGAGCAGAGATTTTTATCTTATTCATCATTTAATACACACCATTCCCCACATTGTGCTTTGCCTTACCACGTATAGAATAATAAATATTTGTTTATTAGATTGAGGTATGAAAAGCAATGAAATGAGTCAATTAAACTTATTAAAATAACAAAATTATTCAGATTGAGGGGATGAGTGGTATAATAAAATCAGGGAATTAATCACCAGTAAAACATAGAGAGTAAAAAAGTACTGAGGTTCTTTTATTATGCAGTTACATAGATTTACAAAGCTCTAATTACTGTTAGTAAAATAATACGGAAAAGAACATAGGAAGTAAACTCATTCTGGAGATTGTTCTCTTTATATAGCCTACAACTTCTAATTGCATAAAAATTCAATGATGTTAGCAAGTCTGTTTTTATTACCTAAAACAGCATTCCCTTTATAGCTTCAAGTTATAGAATAATATAAAGAAATCATTTTAATATTGATTGCTCATCAACAACTTTATAATTACTGACAGTGTAATATGTGGTAAATCACATCCCTTATGCACACTACTTTTTGTCTGTAAAATTAAAACATACCTCTTTCCTATCACAGAAAAACATTATGAATATGAGCTGTGCTAAATCTCCTTGGGCTTCAAGGGGAAATGAATTATATACACCTGTGTAATAGAATATGTCTTCTCAAACTTCAATGTATATACAGATCTCCAGGGAATCTCGTTACCATGCAGATTTGAATTTAGTATGTCTAGACTGAAACCAAGAGATTCTACATTTCCCATGAGCTCCCAGGTGCTGCCAGTGCTGCTGGTCCAAGGACCATACGTTGAGGAGCAAGGAATTGAAAAAACCATTTAAAAGCTGAACTTCCTCTGGGAAGTTCTTCTAACTAACCTTTTAAAATTTGGTCTTGGGCTTCCCTGGTGGCGCAGTGGTTGAGAGTCCGCCTGCCGATGCAGGGGACACAGGATCGTGCCCGGGTCTGGGAAGATCCCACATGCCGCGGAGCGGCTGGGCCCGTGAGCCATGGCCGCTGAGCCTGCGCGTCCGGAGCCTATGTTCCGCGAAGGGAGAGGCCACAACAGTGAGAGGCCCACGTACCGAAAAAAAAAAAAAAAAATTGGCCTTATTATTCTATAAACTTGTTAAGGGTGTAGAAAAATATCTTTCCATCTCTTTCTCAGTGAAAATGAAGAAAAAAAGAATACTTATCTTACAGATATTAGCCCTATTCCTGATATTTCATAAAAACCTGAAAAATTCAACAATTTATACTGCTCTACTTTAATAATTTCCATTTTTCTCATTTCTGTACATTTTTAATGTGCAGTGCAATACAGAAGGTCATTTAAACATGGAAATTTCTTAGAGGTAAATCCCGATTTTGCTCTGTTCTAGAAAATAATTTTTATCTTACTTAAAAATATTTCCAGTTAGTAAAGAATGCTTTATTTTTCAGCACTCAGAATAATGTAAGTTCCAGTGTGATATTAAAACAATTGACCATGTACTTTCATGATGCCCTGTAATAACCGTGGTAATTATATTATTTTTAAGTGTTCAGATTGGACAGCAGGAAATTATAAAATGATATTTTACTTGTCACAGGCAGATATCTTTGTTTTTTTAGAGGTAAAAAGTATAATAGACAAGAAGTTTAAGAGAAATCTCCCCCACCAACTTGGACCAACAAACATAAATTGTTCTCTATAGAGAAGCAGACAGTTCACTTTTTATCTTTGTTTTGAAAGGTTAAAGAAATATTTCTTTTATGGTCTGTAATTCACTTGTTCAACCCAAATGTTAGTGTGCTAAAGGAAGTGATCTTAAAATTCATATTTTAACCCAGAAAATGTCAATCATAGAACAGTCTCCACAATAAAGTCCTCAGTAAAATTTCTGAGAAAATTTAATTTAGTTGAGGTTTTAGATTTGGGGGTGTGTGTGTGTGTGTGTGTGTGTGTGTGTGTGTGTGTGTGTGTGTGTGTGTGTGTGTGTTCATGGAAGGATTTTAAAGGACACTTCTCTTTTCACCTAGAATATGCTACAGTTTTTTGAGTTCTTTTTAAAGATGTTTTCAAATTCTTAATGTAAGATGTGGAAGAATTTATAATGCATTAAAATAAATGTATAAACGATAAGAATTTCAGGATAAAATGGAGTTTACATAAACATTTAGGGGCATCTAACTAGAATTCTACCACTTAAGAATATGTCATATGTGTGTTAACTATACAGTCCTTCTTAATCCGTGTGTGGATTATGTTTGAGTGGAAGAATTATTATATTTGAAAAGTACCTGTCATGACAAACAGCATGCTCCATGTTAATTCCCTTTTGAATTACTAAGTAAATGTAAAGCTAGCATGTAAATAATATGCCACAGCATGCATTAGCACTTCATGTACTGATAGGAACTCTTCCTAGAAGATTTGAGCTGCAAAAGTATCAGCCTGGCTCACATCATTCATGTACTTCTTTACATGGAGAACTGATTTATGGATGATATAATACTCACTACTGGCAATTCTCAAATGCAAGAATCTTGAGACTGTGACCCCATATAATCTTTAAATCCAATTAGTTTGTTCTGTTTTAATCTAATTTTCTAGCTGTGCAAAGCCTTTTATTTTGTCAGCAGACCACATATCATCAGTGTACTATTGGTATAATCACAAATCAGGAAGGCTATACTTTACTGAGCTCTTAAAAGCTTTCAAAAGCCAGTTGAGGTTGTGAGTTTATTTTTAAGTCTTATTTAAAAAAGAAAGATTTGAAACCCTTTATACTTTATGTATTGTTTCTTTCTTATTTTTACAGTTCACCTAAATCACTTTCAAATGTATTCATTTGTTAGTTTAATATTTAGTGACTAGTGACTAATATTTAGTGACTATATTACGGACTCTGCTAGATACTAGTTATATAATGAGAAATAAGATGGACACCAGACTGTGTTATCACATGGCTCACAATCTAGGGCATCTAACAGACAAGGAAACAAGCAAATACAATTGGGTGCCATATAAAACTTGGGGCTGAACGGTGCTGCTGGAACACCTAGGGTACTTGGAGGGAAATGGGTGTCAGATGCTTTCCGGAAAGAGATTTTTAAGCAGTAAGCTGATGAAAATACTAGGGATCAGGAGAGGAAATGGCAAACGGGGGTAGCCGTTATTCCAAGCAGAGAAAGCAGCAGGTGCAGAGACCCAGGAACAAGAGGCAGCAAGGTAGAGTTTGGGGAGAGGAAGAGGGCACTGGTGAGATGCTAGGCTGGAAGTAGATTTATCCTCAGAATAATTGGGGACCATTAAAAGAAGCTTTAAACAGGGAGGATGCATGGTCAGGTTTGAGCTTTAGAGAGAACACACTGGCTACAGGAGGGAGGATGTCTTGAAAGGAGGCCTGTAATGACAGCCAGCAGGACAGGATAGAGTGACCAGACCAAAGCGATAGTCCAGGGTGCCAAAAAGAGACACAACCAACCTTAGAGCAAAATTAAAATTTCCTAAATTGTTTGTTTGCAAGATCATTTCCTCTTTTCTCTAGGTACACTTTCCTCCTCAGTGAGATCCTCTCCCTTCATTTCACCTACCCAAGTTTTTCTGATCTCCTTCCCCTTTTAAGGAACTCCAATAGCTCCCTCCCTCCATTCCCTCCTTCCTCCATCTCTCTCTCCTTTTTTTTTAACATCTTTATTGGAGTATAATTGCTTTACAATGGTGTGTTAGTTTCTGCTGCATAACAAGGTGGATCAGCTATACATAGACATATATCCCCATATCTCTTCCCTCTTGCATCTCCCTCCCACCCTCTCTATCCCACCCCTCTAGGTGTGCTTGTGTGTGCACAGATGCGTAGACACACACACTGTCAGGTTTGAAAAATCATTAACATGTACCGACTTTGACTTTTTCATGTTAAACTATTAATTTAATTCTGCCGTTGGGTTTTAGTGTTCATCTGCCAACTTATGGAATGAAATCCTTTTCAAATAGTTGTAGCATCAGCAGGATGTTCACCTTGGGTCTAGGGATTAGCCTGGGAGCAGGACATATTCTTTTTTTCACTGCTTTTTATCTTGGTCCACATTAGTATCTAGAATAGTCAATTATATAACATTAGTTCTATTTGATTTGGTCAGAATTAATAACTGAGATAAAACATCTAGGTGGGTCTGTAAGTTAAAATATTTAGGAGGGATTAGAGATCAAAGCCCTAAATTAAATTTTAAAATAGTTCATGTGATCTCAAGCAAGACACTACCTTTTATCTGTAAAAAGTGTTAGAGAGTTGGTTTTATAAAGTAAAAGGGGGAAACTACCTAGAGAGTCTCTGATTGGCAAGTGTTCTATTAAGATAGAAAGTTTGGAAGCAGGGAGAGAGTTTCTAATGAATCTTCAGGCACATTTAACAGTCTTTGGCTGGCTGCAAAGGGGGCAAGCAAGCAATTTGGGGACGTTTCAAAAGAACTGTTTAATGTTCAATTCCCTGGAACAAGTGAGGTGCTGTCTTGTGGTCAAATGGTCCTTATTGCAGGAGGGGGTTGTCCTGGCAGAAAGATTCTCAGAGAAATGTGATCAAGTAATTTGCTCTTAGTTTCTTAGGAAATCTTCTGTTCTTTAGGCCTGATCTGATTCTCTAGTATTTCTGGTTTGAATCTACCAAATATTCCTTCTTTCTTTGATTTTATTTCTTAAGATTGAGTATTACTTTCATTTTTGTGAATGGATACTTTTAAAATTTCCATTGATTAGTGACTGCAACTATTTTCTATTATCTATTTCTGTTCTTCATTATCATTTAAATAACGACATCAGAATGTAAGGGTGGAAGGAACTTAAAATATCAAGAATTCCCACATCCTTTCCTTTGGAATTTCGGGAATGGTAGATTATGCTGGTCATATTCTAATCTATTTTGTGCCCAAAAAGAAGTTATGGGAATATACTTTTGAATAAAAATTCCCAATTTTAATATTTGGGGTTATATTATATAGAACACTAGAGTAATATTTTTCATCTCTTTAAAATTCTATAAAATTCTTTGATAATTATTCTTCAAGAGTAATTAACAGTAAATAGGGAATTGGTATCTTTTACATTTCTGGGACTATTACACCATGTAAATCTGCAGTAATCTTGGAAGAAAGGCGGAGGGTTGGTATAGGAGAAGGAATTAAACATGATTGCTTTCTACCCATCCCAGGGAGATGGAAAAAAGTCTATTGCTATCCTTTCTAACAAAACATTGGCATAATTCTCTCCTGAATGGATTATATTTTAGAGGCTTCATCCATAATCAGAGTTTAGTTAACAAACTTCATGTACATTATATATCTTTATATATTACTACATGGTACCATTTTAACCTAAAAAAACATACATTTATAAAGAAATGAGTTAGTGATTTTAGCAAAGATTGCCAGAAAAATTCTTATCAGTAAATAAAGATTTTCTTTACTTTCTAATTCCCTTCATCCTCCATATCCATCTTCCCCATCTTCCCCGTAAGAATTTTCATTTTTGTAAAACAGATCACATGACTTCACATTGGAAACCAACCAATTCTGCTGATATGAGGTAAATTCTCAAAATACAGCTTTTGTGTGTGTGCATTTCCGTGTTCACTCCATCCTAGCATGAACCCTCCATATCAAAGAGCCAAGCATATTATTGCCTTTAATTAACACTTTTGAGTTGTTAGCATATCCAAAAGCACTTTATACAGGCTTCAACCACACCTGAAATGTAGCCAGCAACACCACATAATCTCTTTTGTACTTAGTCAAATTAGAAGCAATTTAACACTTACCAGGGGTACTGAGGAAGACATCTGGATTGAGGGTTTCAGTTTCTGAATTATACTACTTGGATGTGGAAAGTAAAAACCACTAGTACTTATTTAGGGAATCTTAAGCCTTGTCATAATCCATAAATTTTTTTCTCAAAAGAAAGGATTGCCGTCATTATCATTATCTGAAGATTTATTGAGTCACAGTTGATGAGATATAATAAGTAAGTTCAAGCTCATTAAGACACTTCAAAATCCAACAAAGTACAGGACCTTTGTCTAATAATATCCAATCCCTCCACATTCATTATAGATCCTCTTTTCTCCTGCTGGCCCATGGACTTCATCGGTTGTTTCCTCTCTTTTCCAAATTTTCCACTTTTTCTCTCTGCTTGAGAAATTAATATATTGTAGAACATTAAGAGCCAAAACTAGAGTGAGACTTTTAAAATCCTGACTCTGTCACTTACCAGCTTAAGACCTTGTATAAGTCCACCTTTCTGTGCCCCAGTTTCCTTGTCTATAACTGTGAAATAGCAGCAACTCTTTCAGAGGATTGTCCTGAGTATGAAATAAATCTGTATGGGTAAACATCTAGAACCTTACAGGAAATAATCCTGTTATTTTTTCCTGGACCACTGCAATTGCTTCCTCCCCTCCGTTCCTAATTCTGCTACTTACTCCCTTTGATCCTTTCTCCTCAAGAGCCAGAATAATCTTTTAAAAATAGAAATGGAATCATATTGCTTTCCTGTGCAAAATCTTTCCACTGGCTTCTTACTGTCACCATAATAGATGAAAGAGAACATCTTCACCGTGGAATTTTTTGTTCCCACTACATAATCACATCCTACTCTTTCGTATCATAGGATGTTTTTAAAGCTCACAGCTATGTTTCTTTATGCTTTTATTTTTTAATTACTTTCTTTTCTCTTTAACTGTAAAGTACCATGAAGTCAAAGAATTTTTTTTTTCACTAAATCCATAGAGTTTCTAGTTGAATGAATATTTCTTGAAGGGATGAAAAATTATTGAAAAAACCTTCCACAACTATTTCCACAGAAGACTTTTATCAGTATGTCATACTGCAAATATTACCTAAGAAAGAATAGAAGCTTATCTTAATTATTTAGAAATTCTTTACTTAAACTTTGGGTTTATGTGTTTGAAGGGGAGTTTTATGTCTAATTTACTGCTTCTTAAGACCAGATGGAGGTCAGCTGGAGTCATACGTATGAACTTTGGAAGCTGATAAAATAGGGCATATGTTTTTATTGCCCCTGCCAAGAAAAGGTAGGATTTTAGTTGTTACCAAAAAAAACCCTGTGCACCTGCTTTCTAAAACAGAAAATAAACAAAATACCATCTACCTTATTCAGCTGGTATAAAGATGAAATTATATGTGGCATAAATATGTCAATAGGTCCTCAAAAAGAAACCTCATTACCTTTGTCAGTCAGGGCCTTCTCATAGCCCTAATCCTTGGGCTGTCTGCCTGGGGCCACCTGCAGAAGCTCCTAACACAGGGAGCCAGATAACTGAGCAGGTTGGCTTCGGTATCCACCCAGGTCTTCTGTATGCTGCTTCTGAGTTAGGACATTATGGAGAGCTCTCTTTGGGGCTGATGTGGTATCTTTTTTGTCATCTATTTTTTTTAATTTCAATCTTCTTATCAAAGTCATCACTCCGATTATTAGACTGTTAACTTCACAAATGGTTGGTTACTTTTGTCTGATTGCTATTCCTTTTTTTTTTCTTTTTGGTCTTATTATATCTTCAATCCTCCTTGTAGCTCACTATCTGACCATACCACTTGATCTATCTGCTAAGCTTCATTAGCTAAAGTAATTCAATTCAAATATTTTGCTCTCTTTTGCAGAGTCTACTGCTGTAAGGGCATGGCATGCAGGAATTCAGTAATAGAGAAGCATTTGGGAGGACAATTAAATTATTTTTCCCTCCTGTTCACCCAACAGCCACCCTTCTAGCCCTCAAGAGTGAATTCATGATTGTAAGGAAAATAGAAGCTTTTTGTTTTAAAATAGCAAATGCATCTTAGCTTTTTAAAAACTATGCATGGGGACTTCCCTGGTGGCGCAGTGGTTGAGAGTCCGCCTGCCAATGCAGGGGATACGGGTTCGTGCCCCGGTCCGGGAAGATCCCACATGCCACGCAGCGGCTGGGCCCGTGAGCCATGGTTGCTGAGCCTGCGCGTCCGGAGCCTGTGCTCCGCAACGGGAGAGGCCACAACAGTGAGACGCCCGCGTACTGCAAAAAAAAAAAAAAAAAAAAAAACTATATTTGAAAAACATACATTTCTTTAATCATAGCCACCTTTGCTCTCTGAGGTTTTAGGGCCGCTCTCTTCCTCCTAGCTCCCACTAAGAGTCACTAGGCTATACAGAGCATTAAGCCTTTACTGAACACCTGAAATTTTGCTAGTCGATGAGATTGCAATGAAGATAGGAAGTGACCCTATCCACAGCAGTAGCAGCAAAGGCTTAGGAGTTCTAAAAGGTAAAACATGAGTGTCTGTGGGCTAGTTTGAGTATTTCTGCAAGTTCAGTAGATAAAGCATCTTGAGTCTTTTCCCAAAACTAGAATGATATCAACAGCAGAACAGTAATTCTGATTATCTAGTGCAAAAATATAGCAATCATGGGCTTAGTGCATATAGTTGGTTAGACAAAGCTTTCAAAATATGTAGTTCTTAAGGAAAATAACAAATGAGGCACTTGACAGTGGCAATGTTTAGGGACACTGCCCTTGAGGTACTCACAAGGCCCAGTAACTGAGAATATAACATAAATGCATAAAAGAGCAAGAAAACCATATGTAAGGAAATACAGATTTGAGTTGTAATCTGCATGGTATAGATTTGCATTTAAGCAAAAAAAAAAAAAAAAGAATGTGATCTGCTGAGCTTTGCCAAGAAGATTTCACTCGGGATACTTTTAATTTTTTTTAATTATAAGAAATGGCTTGGGAAGAATTAAAAGAGGAGAATAAACATACATTATGGATGTGCAAAATGGGGGCCCAAACAGTGAAAAGGGAAGGTGCAGGGAATGAACCCAGTAGAAAATTAGCTATGGAAGTAATAGAGAAGACAAATTATTGGTTGGGCAGGATAAAAGCGGCTAACCCATTGTTTTAAATGTTACGTCAAGGAGTTTTAACCTTGGTTCATGCACAAAGCAGAGTCATTATGTTCTTCTGCAGATCAACTGGAAGAGGATGAAGAAAAGATCAGTAAAAAATATACACAATTTGCAAAGTTTCATCATATCTGCTGGGATTTTTAGTATATATCAGGAAATTTGCCTCTAATTTTAATTCATGTTAAAAGTTATTATAGTAATTGAGGCATAAGATGACTATGGCCTGGACTAGACTGATTGTACAGAAATGAGTCATTATGAAGAAGACATACAACTTGGTGACTGACAGGACATGAGAGAGGTCAAAGGTGACTCCCAGGTTTCTGGCCAAAGTGACCAGGAAAATGGTGGTACCATTGACCCTTCCTGAGGACACAATTAGCGGGCTTTTATCCTTAACCCTTAATTAAATTGGTGGAGTTCTTTAAAGAGAGAAATTATTGGTACCATAAATCCAAAATTGTTCCTCTCCTTTAAAAATAATTCTTCTTCAGTTACTACATAACACTGACTCGTCAAGTCAGGCATCAGATTTTATGGTTTATTTATAGTAATGATATTTAAATGCCAGCTTTTGGCCTGTTAGTAGTATTTATGAACGGATGTATATTCAGGGAGAAAGAACTCTACCAGTTTACATAGGAAAATCCAATTTTTAAAAAACACTTTATGAAACAGAAAATTGTCATGCAATGTATTTTTTAAATTGAAACATTTGGCCATAATTGTACACATGGTTTATGGTACCACCTATAAAATATTCAAAATCCTCCCTCCTCAAACACAAAAAGAGAAAGGATAAATATAATAAATAGAAAAAATAAAAAACTAATATCTGCCTAAAACAGTTGCCAGGATTCTTCTTTTTTTTTTTTTTTCGCGGTACGCGGGCCTCTCATTACTGTGGCCTCTCCCGTGGCCGAGCACAGGCTCCGGACGCGCAGGCTCAGCGGCCACGGCTCACGGCCCCAGCCGCTGCGCGGCATGTGGGATCTTCCCGGACCGGGGCACGAACCCGTGTCCCCTGCATCGGCAGGCGGACTCTCAACCACTGCGCCACCAGGGAAGCCCGCCAAGATTCATTTGATTCACCTCAGTATAGATAAATGTATTCAAGACGATGCTATCCAATTCATAATGTGAGATATTTGAGTCCTTATATTTGTGGTTTAATACTTGAAATAACAGACGTGGTGGAGATTGTTACGGTTGGAATCACATTTAAGACACAACAGTAATGTAGTGTAGGGATTAACTGGGAGATAGTGTGTTCAAAATCTAAGTAAACCACTTGAGATAACACAAATATTGTCTAGTAACTTTCCCTAACACTTGAACCTATTTTGAGATTTGGTAGCTGTAGATTACTATTTTATGACAACTCTATTTTTAACCACTTCCTTACTACAGAGCCCCCTCTGTAGTGGACTTAGACAGGTAGTTCCTAAAATGTCAAGAACACTCACAGCCATCTATTATAAAATTTTACCTTGGGGTATATTTAAAAAAAAAAAAGAAACACCTGAGTTTTTTATTAGAGCATAGAATTCAGCTGCAGGAAAATATTTAGGAAGCAAGTTTTGGTTCTTAGAGCATCAGTAGGCAACAAATGAGCACCTAATACACCCCTCTGTTATGTAGAGAACACAAGAATTTGAGAGCTCCCTGAGGATAGAGGCTGTAATATTTTAACTGTGTATTTCCAGAGTTTGTCTCAGTGTCTGGCTCACGATAGATGCTTATTAAATATTTGGTCGAGCAAATGAAGTAGCAAATGAGGTTGACAGCTCTGAGCAGCCATAGAGTAGGGACTAAAGAATATTGAGATGAACTCTTCCCCAGAGTTTTATGTAGCTCTAACATGTGATATAAATATACACATTTATGCACGCGCGCGCGCGCGCGCACACACACACACACACACACACACATACACTTACATAGGCAGCTTCTAAATATTCTACACCACTGCCTTTAGAATTCAAATTACCAAATAAAGTGGCCCCTTCTCAGGAACTAAAGTACCAGGCTTCACAGTGTTTCAAAATCTTTATTGTCCTGGACTCTCTCCTTTTGGGGTTTCCGCAAGTCAATTATCTGGCCAGCTTCCCTCCTTCTCATCAGTTTCTCTGTCTTTCTGTCTCCCCTATGGCTGCTCTTTAGATGTTAATTTCCTTAGTGATCCCTACAAACCCATTTCCTCCCTTACTCTAAGTTTCTGCTGAGTACGCTTATATATGTAGTCATGGTTCCTATACGTGCTCTGTGCTAACCTGATGCTTTCAGCCCCAAACCTCCTCTTCCCCATTGGCCTCTATTTCCAATTACACACTGGACCTGGATTCTGTTCCACACCTAATTTCATATATACTTTACTGAATTGTGCTTTTTCTCTATTATCATCACCATCCAATAATGATTCCAACTAAAATCCTAGACATTATTTTAAAACAATTTCCTGTTCTTTCTTCCTTTATTTAAGAAAGATACTGAACACATTTCTTTATCTGAGATAGCTCTTGAATTCCTCCTGACTCTGCTTTCTTCGAAATGTCCTCCTCGCTTCTATTTAAGCAGACATTTGATGTGATTGTTGCCTCAAGCCTTTGCCTATGTTAGTTTTCTCCCATTTTAATCCTGAATGCCTATGGCTCCCAGAAGCACATCCTATCACTCCCCTCCGTAATATCCTCTAATGATGCAGCAGCAGCAGCAGAAAAAGGTATAAATGTGGCATTGTATATGAGATGCTGTATAATCTCAACGCCATATAATTATACAAAAAATCTACTATTCCTGTTAGGGGATCAACTTTTGCTCCCACCCTCAGAATTCATATACTGAAGTCCTAACCCCAGTACCTCAGAATGGAGATATTTGGAGATAGGCTCTTTAGAGAAGTAATAAAACTAAAATGAGGTCATTGGGGTGGACCTAATCCAACATGACTGGTGAATTTATAAAAAGGGGAACTTTGGACACAGAGAAAGCACAGAAGAAAAATGATATAAAAAGAGAGGGAGAAGACGGCCATCTACAAGCCGAGGAGAGAGACATGGAACAGACTTTTCCATCACAGCCCTTGGAATGGACCAACTCTGCTGACACTTTGATTTTGGACCTCTAGCCCCCAGAACTGTGAGTCAATAAACGTGTGTTGTTTAAGGCACCCAGTCTGTGGGACTTTGTTATGGCAGTCCTAGGAAACGAAGACAATTCCCATTTTCACCACCGCAACATATACACATGTACATACTATTTATTAACCACATTGCCTTGCTAATAATATGCTGTTTGTGGAGGAGCCTCAGGGGAAATTTCCAAACTGTCCTCTTGTAGAATTTTAATCCTCAGTAGTCTCAGAGCCTAGTGCTTGGACCATGAGTAAACACATTTCACATTGTATCCTACAGTGCAAAATACTTCATCATGAAACCTTTTTTCTCATTCAACATCAGTTTTTTATCTCCTTCTGAATGCCCTTTAGGAATTTTCCATCTAGCAAACAATAACAACAAAAACAGCAATGAACATAGTATTGGTAGCTAACAATTACATGCTGCTTATCACGTGCCAGACCCTGTTCCAAGCACAGATGGAATCCCTGGCCTTGCTTTCTTTCCATTCATGGACTGAGGCAATGTCTCTTCTGAGCAAGGATGGAAAATCATAAAAATAGAAATTGAGGGAGATTTTATTTTTCTCTGATGTGTTTATTCCCCTGGGGAAAAATTAATGCAACAATGTTCTTCAGGCATATTGTGAATTTTGATTATGGATTTCAATGTCACATTCACCTGATAAATGCAGATTTCATTTTAGCTCATTAAAAAAAAAAAAGTTTTTTTAATTTATTTTGACTACGCCGGGTCTTAGTTGCAGCACACGGGATCTTTTAGTTGCGGCATGCGGACTCTTATTTGCAGCATGCATGCAGGATCTAGTTCCCCATCCAGGGATCGAACCCGGGCCCCTGCACTGGGAGCACAGATTCTTACCCACTGGACCACCAGGGAGGTCTCTCACTAAAAATTTCCTTAGACGAATTCACATGGTGAATTTTTCCTCTAATCCAGTTGTTCTAAGACTTTAGTAAGAAATAGAATCATACCGGAGGGCTAGTTAAAAGAGATTTTTGCATCCTACCCCAAAATCTGGAGGAAGGGGAACCTGCATTTGCATGTTTAGGAAGTTCCCAGATGATTCTGCTACTGCTGATCCAGGGACCAAGTTTTGTGAGCCACTGATTGAATCCATAATCATTAACTAAAAACTAGAATGCGTGATCATTAATTAACAACTCTCATACCTGACAAAATTCTCCAAAAGGATGCCAAATGGAGGAAACAACAGAGTATATGACTGATTATAAATGTTCAATCAGTTGGTATATTTAGAAAAACCACTAGGATCAGTTTTTTTAGTTGTTTTGTGCACATGTGGTTATTTTTACTTCAGGACTGTTTGGCAAAATTTATCCTTAGTTGGGAAAATGCATGTGTGGTCTCTGTATACATTATTGTGTGTGAGTGTATGTATCGAAAGTAATTCTCAACGGCGATCTAATGCATAAACTTGAGGCTCTAACGGAGCATTCTTTCTTTTTAAATAAATTCTTTGAGTAATTGGGGAAGATAAACAGCCAAATTATATAAAGTTGTCCTCATGTTAACAGACGTGGTTTTCTCAAAACTTTGTTACTTTCTGAGGCTCCCCCTAGTGTTCTTAACTGGATATGAAAGGTAACACAGATAAAGTTGTATTTGATACATTAAACAGTGAAGTAGAGGTATAGCAAAAGGATCAAAATGTTGCTTTAAGATAGTATTAGTATATTTTAAGTGTTCAAGATAATTGCAAAATGAGAGTGGTGCTTAGAAAATATTAGTCCTCTAAAGCATATGGCTCACACATCTTAACAATGTTTATGTCAATAAGGACATTCAAATGGTCACTGAGGATTTTTTATGCAGGTTGTAGTTTATGAGTGATATGTTTTCACCATAATTATACCTGTAATTTGCAATAGTGTCAAGAGAATAGTGTCAAATTCTTTAATTTTGGAGTGGCTAGATGATACCTCTTGTTGGAATCATCTTTCTGGGTTTAGAGCCATTCACAGCCTGAGTTTTTAGAGATTAGGCCTAGTTCTCAGTCATTGAGCTCCTTCCCTCTAGATATTGCTGTCCATCAGAATTGTGATGTGAGCCACATATATAACTTTAAACATATTTTTTTTTGTAGTTATAGTTTTAAAAAGCGTAGAGGGAATTCCTCGGTGGTCCAGTGGTTAGGGCTCCGTGCTTCCACTGGGCATGGATTCAATCCCTGGTGGGGTGAACTAGAATCCCGCATGCCATGGCCAAAAAAAAAGAGTAGAAACAGGTACATTAAGATTGTATTTGATCCAATATTTTCAAAGTCTTGAAATTATAGCGTATATTTTACACTTGCAGCACTCGTCAATTTGGACCAGCTGCAATTCAAGTGCTCAATAACCACACGTGGCCAGTAACTCCCATACTGGATAGCAGTGCATTGGATCATATTTTCTCATGCATTTGCTTGAAAGGAAAATTGTAAGACTTTGTCATGGACTATGAGATGTTTTACGTTTAGCTAAAAGCACACTTATTAAGACAGGGGCACCATTCCAAAGATGATGATCCCAGGTTGCAGAGCCTCTGATACACTGACAGTGTTCCCAGAGAGCAGCCTGGAAAATGAGCTCGGAGGCTGTTTCTCAGATGGTGGAAAGACATGCATATTGACGAACCTCACCCTGTGATTTCAGCTCTCTTTGCTTGAGTCAGCTTTGTGGCTTTGTAGTACTGAATGTCTGATTCTTTTTAAATTGCTGAGTCCAAATATAAGACACAGTTGCTGCTTCATCTGCCACCAAACAAAGAAGGATGGTGGATAGACTTGTAAGCTTTTGCCATGATTACGCAAATTGCCCCTGTTTAAAATGGCTTCCCTCGAGCCCTGCCCATTTCATAGCAACTATTACCATATAAAACCATGTTCTTTATTTCTTGACTTGTTTTTCTCCACTTAATATGAGCCCCATGAGATTAGAAACTTTCCTTCACTTTCCAATTTATTGCACTATTCGTAACGCGTGTGCTGCTGCATGGTAGGTGCCCAGTTGAATAAATTAATTAATTTTTTTAAAGTGAATGATTTCTTTCAACATCAGAAAATATTTTTCTTCAGTCATCCCTTTAAAACACAGTTTTTATTTTACACTCTTTACACATTCTCCCTTTCCATCTTTTCTTCTGGCACTGAACAGTGTACAGGGCACATAGTAGAGACAGACTTTTTTTTCCCTACTCACTGCCCTTGGGAAATTCCACCTAATTCCATATCTTAGCCAACATGTTACTAAATGGAAATTACTGACTTTACTTATTCATAGGGTTATTAGAATGATTACTTATGGTATATTGCAATTTATAAAATTACAACTACTTCAGAATACTGTGTGTGAGTGTGTGTGTGTGTGTGTGTGTGTGTGTGTTTGTGTGTGTGTGATCATGCATGGATTTTGGACAGAAAGACTCTTCCTTCATCCTTTAAATTTTTCCTATCTGCATGGTCAACCCTTTTTCCAGATTACATATGGTCTTTCCCTTCTCATGGGAAAGATATATAACTTTCTATCTGTATCACTCATTTGGATACAACTATATGTGAATTTGCAACAGTATGTGACCATGTCATATATAGGTATAATTACCAATTTGGTAAAAAACCCTGATGGGCATAATTAAGGACCATGATGAAAGGAAGAATCTAATAAATTCCCATTTAATGGATCTATTTCTACATTTCAAATAGTCCTCTAACTTGTTCACTGTGATTCAGAATTTTAATGTTCTCATAAGTATATTTATTTAAAGTCTTATAGAGGGCATATTAGGCAATAATAATTTTCATAGATGATTCTACAATTTTTATTTTTGAATTAAAATTATGTATAAAATTTCTTTGAAAAGTACGGCAAAGAGAATATAAGAATATAATATTTAACAAGGAAAATTTTAATTTTGATTTTCTGATTTTAAAAAACTGTACTTTGGAAAATGTTACAAATTGTATTAAGATCAAAATATTTTGCACAGAGCTATTTTATGTGATTATATATATTGCTTTGAATTGAAGATATACTTGATGTTCTCTAAGTATCAATTAAATGGATTAAAATTGCTAATAACATATTTTTACTGTTACCTAATTTGAAAGGGAATTTTATTTTACCCAAGTGGATATATAATGTCTCTTAGAATGTAAAAACTACGTTTATGGTTTTTATGGTAATTCACTTTAAAATACATCAGAAAACATGAGTGAAGCTAACCGAACTTATAGTTCCAAATTTTCTGAGGTCAGTTTTAACGTTTATAAATACATATTTTCAAAACATTAAAATATTCTCTTGTGAACAGTTAGTTCAAGACTAGTCTAAGAATCTTGTCCCAGGTACTTTGGAGCACTGCAGTGCATAAGCAGAGACACATGTAACAGTCTCTTAAACAATGTCTTCCATACATCCATCAAAACGGAGAAGAACATGCTATTAAAATGGAAGAATTTATGATCTTCTTAGATATACAGAGCCAAACTACTATACTATCTAAATTTTTGAGCCATTTTTCCCTCAACTGTTCAGTTATGAAAATGCTACAAAAACCTTTAAGAATATTCTATCAACTTGGTAACTCTTCACTGTTAAATCCAAATCAGTATTAAATTCAAAATCATCACAGCGTAACCACCCAGGAGTGTGGACCTAAAACTGGTACATATGATTCACTGCTAATCACAGTGATGACCAACATTCAGAAGTTGGTTTCAAAATTTAGTTGTGATGTATTTGAAGAAAAAATTTAATCTTCCTAAAGAATTCTTTATCCTCCACATTTAGGCAGACCATAGAATCACAGGAAAATACCATAAAGGTATGTTCTGAATAATGGAAAACATGTACATTTGTAATCAATATTATACACACGTGTACAGTAAAATACCAAGAATACTGAGGAGAACTATACAAAAGTATAAGCAGTAAGCATCCATGTATTATAAATGGCTGACGTGTAACTTGTATGTGCCATTTAGCTTAGTAGACAAAACAAAAACTGTGAAGAGTTTATAGTCTTACTCAAACATCAGATAAAAGTCAGAAACAAAAGTTGTCAGACAAAAGTATGCTAGTATTATTTCACAAGTAATTGAACTTGAAATCCATCTCCCAACCATACTGATGCAAAATCCTGAATCCTTAACATTCTTTGTTGATATTAAATGCTGACATTTAGTATAGGTGCAGATTTTGACAAGGCTAATAATACTATTTATACATGTAATTATTTAAATTACCCATACTGCCTCAGTTTAATTGTGTTCACTAAATTTGCATGCATAATTTATGACATCAATGCTGTCAACCATCAATCTACATTTCAGTCAGCAACACATCAACTAAATGACAGGGTAAAATGTTTCAGTTGATTCCAAAAAGAACTTCAACTTTTGAGGACTGAAGTTTGTATCATATTTATGTACCAAAGGGAACTGTCTATTTGGTGAAATTTCTTCAAGACTCCTCGAAAAAGATCATAATGATGGTAATTCAAGAGGAGAAAAGCTCACAGAATAAAGACTGGTAATTTGTTTTCCTTGTTATTTTTCATTGTTATGTAGTTGACGTATAACCTTCTACTAATTTCAGATGTATGACATAATGATCTGATAAATATATATATATGTTGAAATGATCACTGCAATAAATCTATTGAACATCCATCACTACACAGTTACACTTTTTGTTCTTGTGATGAGAACCTTTAAGATACACTCTCCCAGCAACTTTCAAATATACAATACAGTATTATTAGCTATAGTCATGATAATGTATGGTACATTATATTCCCAAGTCTTATTTATTTTATAACTGGAAGTTTGTACCTTTACCCATTTGCTTACCCCCATCCCTTGCCTCTGGCAACCACCAGTCTCTTCTCTGTATCTATGACTTCTGGATTTTGTTTCATTTTGGTTTGATGTTGGTTTTAGATATTACACATAATTGGGATCATATGGTATCTGTCTTTCTCTTTCTGACTTATTAACATAATGTGCTCAAGGTCCATCTATGCCATCACAGATGACAAGATTGCCTTCTTTTTGTTTGTTTGTTTTTTGGTTTTGGGTTTTTTTTTACATCTTTATTGGAGTATGATTGCTTTACCATGTTGTGTAGATTGCCTTCTTTTTTATGGCTGAATAATATTCCAGTGTGTGTGTGTGTGTGTGTGTGTGTGTGTGTGTGTGTGTGTATCATATTTTCTTTATCCATTCTCCTGTCAGTGGACACCAGTTGCTTCCATGGTCTTGGGTATTTTAAAGAATGCTGCAGTGAACATGGGGTTGCCGATATTCTTTTCCAGTTAGTGTTTTTGTTTCCTTTTTATAAATACTCACAGAGTGTTAATCTTTATTTGTGTGGCCATCAATCACTTTGGAAGTTCTGTATCGCTTATAGGCACCTTCTCAAAATAATGTTTTAAGATACATATAATAAAATACCTTAGGGCACAAATTATGTTAAAATATAATTACCAAATTATTATGAGATTAACTGTTTATGAGATTAATTATTATGAGATTAACATGGAATTTGTTATTCACATATTAAATGCCAAGATCTAGTGGCAGATCTAATAACTAATAAAATATTAAAATACTGGTGATCATAAAGGATATGTTGAGATAACTGCAACAATATAATAGGAAAATATGTGGCATCTAAGCCAGAGACACTCCTAATAGTTCTTCAGCTTGTTGTCCACTTTTATAGCCATTAGTGAAAATAAAAATGATTTTTTTCCCTATCCCATATCACAAACCTTTTGAATTCCTTCTGCTTACTCCTCAGGTATCTACAGGCCTAAGGTTAACAATTCCTGCCATAGAGTAAGGCTTGTATTTCCATCAATCTATTTTGTCTTTCTTTTCTCTGAGAGTCAAGCTATTAGTTTATTTATATCAAAAATAAAATAGGCATTGTGCATTTTTCAGCATATATCAGGCAGAAAAGTTGGTAATATTTTCTCTAGGAAAATGTTCATATTTTAAGGTAACTTTCGTTTAACCTTATTTTTAGCAATACACATGTGACTCTGCGTTGAACATGTTTAAGAAATTGAAAGTGTTCTTGAATTCATGGAATTAATCAAAATGCCAGTCCATATACTGTAAGGATTTAGCAATCCAAACAGGGTTAGAGCTTGCTACTCTGCAGTATTCGTGCTGTATTGGCATTCATACGTGGAGAATGTAGTAAACAATTAATAGCTTAGGACATACTATAAAAAAAAGGAAGTCATCACATTTTTTTTTTTTTTTTGCGGTACGCGGGCCTCTTACTATTGTGGCCTCTCCTGTTGCGGAGCA
Source organism: Grampus griseus (assembly GCF_964374135.1). Classification (NCBI taxonomy): domain Eukaryota; kingdom Metazoa; phylum Chordata; class Mammalia; order Artiodactyla; family Delphinidae; genus Grampus; species Grampus griseus. The sequence continues at coordinate 113,831,163 of NC_138998.1, read as the reverse complement.
CAGGCTCCGGATGCGCAGGCTCAGCGGCCATGGTTCACGGGCCCAGCCGCTCCGCGGCATGTGGGATCTTCCCGGACCGGGGCACGAACCCGCATCCCCTGCATCGGCAGGCGGACTCTCAACCACTGCGCCACCAGGGAAGCCCAAGTCATCACATTTTTAAGGACTAGATTAAAACAAAACAAAAACATTCCTTTAAAAAAAACTGAGAAAAAGGTGAAAGTACCTGTATACTTTATTTTCCTTCTCCTACTTCTCCAATATTAAATTAAAATGTGCTTTGCGAGATGGAATAGAAAACATGCCCTTCAAGTGTTGAATAAGCTATCAGGGCACACCAGTTTAGGGTAGCTTTTCCAGTACAGCTAATTTGCGCTTTTAACCAGTTCCCCATGAGGCTGAAGAGAGCACATTTCCGAAAAGAGTAACAGAAGTTTTGCACTCATATACATTTATTCTGTTCATATTAAAGAATTGTTAAAGACGATCTTAACATAACTTTAGAGATCAAATGTAATTCTTAGATAATAGCTTGAGATATAAACAAGATCAACATCATATCAAAAATTGTATCAAAGTATCAGAAACATCCCTCCAGCTATTTAAACCTTCTGTATTGGTTTCCTATCATTGTGTAGCAAATTGCCACAAAATTAGGGCCATAAAACAGCACCCATTTAATACCTCACAGTTCTGTAGCTAAGAAGTCCAAGTGCAGGTTCACAGGGTTTTCTACTCAAGCTGCCACACTCAGAATTTTCACCAGGCAGGTTTGTTTTGGAGACCTTGGGGAAAACTCCACTTCCAAAATCATTCAAGTAGTTGTCAGAATCCAGTTCCTTGTGGTTATTGGGTTGCGATCCATATTTTCGTCATGGCTTTCAGCCAAGAGGGAAAAAAAAGATGTTGAAACTACTCTGTATACTCACTAATTCCATCAATAAATGTTTGTTAAATAATGCCTTATACCAGTTATTATTCCTAACATTGTAAATGCACTAGCAAACACACAGTCACTGCTTTGAAAAGCAGGTTAGTTTACAAATATATCACAATCATTAAAAATTATAAGAAATAAACTCAACTAGTGGAACAGATGACCATATTTTAACACAGTTATTGTGAAACCACCATGTGCCATTCACTGTGCTGCATGCTGAAAACACACATGAATAATTCAGTTCCTAACTTTTTTTTTTTTAAAGACAAAGTCGTGTTGACCTTATACGGACCTTCACATCATGAAGATCTGTTTCAGATCTTTTATAAATTTATTTATTTATTTATTTTTGGCTGTGTTGGGTCTTCGTTTCAGTGCGAGGGCTTTCTCTAGTTGTGGCAAGCGGGGGCCACTCTTCATCGCGGTGCGGGGGCCTCTCACTGCCGCGGCCTCTCTTGTTGCGGAGCACAGGCTCCAGACGCGCAGGCTCAGTAGTTGTGGCTCACGGGCTTAGTTGCACCACGGCACGTGGGATCTTCCCAGACCAGGGCTCGAACCTGTGTCACCTGAATTGGCAGGCAGATTCTCAACCACTGCGCCACCAGGGAAGCTCCCCTAACTTTTTATAAAACGGAGCCACAGCTATTTTACTCATTTTCAAACTGAACAATATCTTTTATGTGTAACATTAAGGATGTTCTTAATCCCAGCTTCCTTTCCAAAGCTGGTGCCTTTAATCATTGATAGATGGCGATTGGCTTATGACCTGGAGGACAGAGAATATTCCAAGCATGCCTAAAAAATGAGACCATCAGTTCAGATCCAAGGGCACTTCTCAAATAGTTGCATTTAAGGTGCTAGGATCTTGATGGCGTCTCTAGGAAATAGAAAGAAGACGATTTTTCCGTCCTAAACAATCGGATCAGATAACTGAATGTACTGTTAATCATCTTGAAATGAATGAGCCTAACATGCAAATTATAGATGGCAAGAGCTGATGATCAGCTAGTTAGCTTACTAATGATTTTCAGAAATTAAATGCTTTCATCAAGATTTTTCAGGATTAAAACAATTATTTAGCTATTATGAAGAATTAACATACTTTATTGTCTGGTATTCTTTCAGAAACAATATAAAGACTATGTTTAAAGAAGTAAACATGAATTAGAGAATTTAAAAGTAGAGTGGAGGGCTTGCCTGGTGGCGCAGTGGTTGAGAGTCCGCCTGCCGATGCAGGGGACACGGGATCGTGCCCGGGTCTGGGAAGATCCCACATGCCGCGGAGCGGCTGGGCCCGTGAGCCATGGCCGCTGAGCCTGCGCGTCCGGAGCCTGTGCTCCGCAACGGGAGAGGCCACAGCAGTGAGAGGCCCGCGAACCGCAAAAAAAAAAAAAAAAAAAAAAAAGTAGAGTGGAGTTGCTCTCTCTTAACAATTGTTGCATTTATGGCAGCTTAATGTTTGTTTTTTATATTTTCTGAAGGTATTGTACCAAACATTTCAAATTATTTCTAAAAGCAAATATATAGTGCCAACTATTATAATTTTTAATGCATAAAAATAATAGGGATAGAGCTCAGACATTAAACTGCCTCATTTTTCATACAAATGAACAATTTTTTACAAAGAAGAGGATGAGAAGAAAAGGAATAATGCAAATATTGTTAAGAGCATAGCCTATTATCACAGAATAAAGTGTGTTGTAAACATTTGATCAGAAATCTTACAGTAAGAGTTTCATCCTATTGAATCATTTAGAGTAAGGAAACTACTTAAGAAAATCCAGTGCAAGAGTGCTTGAGAATCTCCAGCTCTCCTATCTCAGAAGAATATGCCAAGATATTAAGAGACTCTTTTTCTAGGGTTGCAGAGCTAGTTGAGGAAAGGATCAGATCAAAACCTGGTTTCTCTCTATTCAGTGCCTTTCTTTCACTCTCAAAAAGTAAGAATTTGAACCAAACACAGGAAACAGTTTAGGACTGATGATGACATTATAAGCCATACTTTGTCTAAGCTCTCATCATCTTTCCGAGTTATCAGGAATGAAAAAGAAAGAGCAAAGAAGATAAAAATACACTGATACTAATAGAGTGACAAATACATACTTGACCCTGTTTCTAGATCAATACTCCTATATTTAATATAATTCCTGAAGGGCCCTATCAAAAATATTGTCATCGACCATTCCCCTGGTCACTTTCTATCCCCTTATTTTGCTTTACTTTTAGTCATCATTATTAATTAATTTATTTTGGTGAATTTTCTCCTACCCCCTCCACCACCATTAGAATATAATCTCCATGAGAGCAGAGCAATGCATAGTGCAGAGTTGGAGCTCAATGAATAAATGCATGAATAAATTTTAGTTATTTGTTGAATGATGAAATGATATTCCCAACTTTTCTTTGAGGTGGCCATTGCTCACCTACTTTTACAAATGAAAAACCCAGAGAACCTGGGTTACTTACATGGCATCACAGCTAAAAAGTGGCCAAGCAATTTTTTAGTGGAAAAACGTCACAGAATAATAATTATAATATTATACCACTTATGTGGGGAAAATCTATAGTTATATTTCTATACATAGATAGAAAAAGTCTTCTATATAGGAGGGATATATACAAATTGGGAAAGGATTTAGATGTAATTTGTGTATATAAAATGGGAATTCTATGTCATGTATTTTATTACATTTTCTTTTGTGCAAGTATAATGTTTTCACAAAAAGTATATTTGAGTCTTGTAATTTATAAAATGATAGTATCCATTTCAAGATTTAGATTCAAACCTATGTGAGGCCAGCCTGTGTATAATTTCCAGTAGTGAGGGAGCTAAGAATGGTAAAGAACAGATCATTCAGTGACAAATAATGAGAGTATAAAATTATGTACTGTTATTGTTAATAAAATTTCCACAAAAATGAATGATTTAAACTTGAACAACATTTATAGATTATACATGGAATAGCAAGTATTTTAGTTAAATAAAGTTTGTGTATCATACATAAAAGCCAAGACCACTGATCTTGGATCAAGGAACCACGATTCCTTGCCGATCTATTTGTGCCTTCTTGTGAGTGCAAGAATTTCAAATGTGAGTCAAAATAGAACGTTGTTGCAGTTATGGGGCATTAATAGCATAAAGGTACCTGAAGAAACACATTACACTGGTATCTTGGCAAACTACATCTTTCAAGTTTGGACAATCCATTTAAAATTCAGCAGTTCAATACCAACTTTTCCTCAGTATGCCTTAGAGCCATGTTTTCCATTCATCTCTGAATGTTCAATACATAAAACCACAAAGGCACTGTGTTCTGTAATTATGAAGAGGCAGCTCAGGTTGGTAATCGGCATTAACATGCTGGCTGCTGTAGTATACACAAAGCCTGCCTCCAGAGCCAAAGCGTAGACTCTGGTGGAGAATGTTTATTTCCTGAAAGTGTTTAAGAGTAAAAGATGCATCGTTTCAAGATTAAAAGGAGAGAACAGTAAGACCCTGTTGTAATGAATATTTACATAGAGAAGGCAACTATATCCCTAAGAATAAATACAAAAACTTGCATTTGTTTTTAATTGTTCTCTTTTAGAATGGTATCGTTTTCGTACCCTTACAGAGTGTTCTATTATCAATAATTTTAGAAGAAAAATAAATTAAAATGGGATAGTACTTAGTGTGTTATTGTGTCATTACACTCATTGTTACCAATATCCCTATAAGTAGTGAGAAAGAAATGTGTATTAAATAATATAGTTAAACTAATGATGAAGAGCAGCCCATCTAGAAATTAGGAAAGACATTCCAGAATTCAGTGAGAGGCACTTTGAGCAATGAAAAGATTGGAGAGATTTGGCAGCAGATAGAACTGGCTCTGACATTTACTGATTAGACAAGTATGAGATGAATCCAACTCTCTGAGCCTTGGTTTCATCATTTGTAAAATGTAGGTAAAGATCACAAGCTGAGAAAACACAGATGCTCCTCAAAATACATTTTCCCCTCTTATTATAGCTTGATTTAAACTACTAGGCAATCAATGACAGAGTTTGATGACAGAGTTCTGGTGTCCCTTAGTCCTCCTGGATTAAATGCTCTGCTTTCATAAAAGGAAAATACAACCTGTTTGCCCACTCACTGTGATGGCCCATTAATAAAGGTGGTATCGGAGACACTGATTTTAACAACTACTGTCATAATGTTACATACATACATAAAATAGCAAAGCCCTGTTTATGGCTTGATGGACATATCATATAAGAAGAATTGCTCTGTATAAAAATATAACAAAAGTGTTTACAGGGCTTTGTCAACTTGGTAGTGATTTTATCTGCATTATTATATTAATGGGGTAAATATTTATCCTAAAGTTTTTATTGAAACATCTTAGCTATTCAACAAATGGTACTGGAGCAACTGGACACCCACAGGAAAAAACAAACAGATCTGACCTAAACCTCACACTTTACACAAACAGTGAGTAAAAGTGGATCAAGGACTTAAGTGAAAATGTAAAACTGTTAAAATTTTAGGGAAAAACAAAGCAGAAAATTTTCAAGATCTAGGGTTAGGCAAAGAGTTCTTTAGAATTAAAACAAAAATAACCTATAAGAGGAAAAATTAATAACCTGGACAGCAATGAAACTTAAACTTTTGCTCGGTAGAAGAGCATGTGAAGAGAATGAACAAAGCTACAGATTGGGAGAGAATATTCGCAAACCATATATCTAACAAAGGGCTTGTATCTATAATACATAAACAACTCTCAAAACTCAACGGTAAAGAAAAAATCTAATTAGAAAGTGGGCAAAAGGCATGAGCAGACATTTCAAGGAAAAGGATGTACAAATAATAAATAAGCACATGAAAAAATAATCAACATCCTAAGTCATTAGAGAAACGCAACTTAAAACCATGATGAGCTATCACTACACACCTATCACAATAGCTAAAATAAAAAATAGAGAACACTAAATGTTTGCAAGGATGTGTAGAAATTGGATTATGCATGTTTTGTTGTTGAAAATGTAAAAATGGCACAGCTACTCTGTAAGACTTCTGGCAGGGTTTTAAAAATTTAAACATGCAATTACCAATTCCATACGACCAAACTATTGCACTCTTGAGTATTTGTCCCAGAGAAATGAAACCTTATGTTTACATAAAAACTAACACATGAGTATTTATAGCAGCTTTATTCATAATAGCCAAAAGCTGGCCCAGATAACCTTCAAAGTATTGTACACACTTACCATGGAGTTTCACTCAGCAGTGAAAAGGAACAGACAATTGATAGACGCAATGACTTGAATGCATTTCTTGGGAATTAGATTGAGTGAAAAGAGCCAACCCCAAAGGTTGCATACTGTATAATTCCATTTATATAACATATTTCAAATGTCAAAATTTTAGAAATGGAGATCAAATCAGCGATCGCCAGTGGTTAGGGTTAGGGAGAAGGGGCACGAGGAATGTTGGTGTAGTTATAAAAGGGCAATTCAAGGGACCATTGTGAAGATGGAACTGTTGCATGTGGCAGTGGAGAAACATGCAATAAAATTGTATAGAACTGAATACACACACCCACAAACACAAGTGAAACTGGGAAAATCTGAATCAGATGGGCAGATTGTATCAATGTCAATATCCTGGTTGTGATTTTGGACTATAGCTGTATAAAATGTTACTTTTGGGGGAAACTGGGTAAAAGCATACACAAGATCTCTATAATTTTTTTACAACTGCATATGAATCTATAGTTATCTCAATAAAATTTTTAATTAAAATGTCAGTCATTTGGGTTTTAAAGTAAAGTTCTGATTCTATTGTTTGTTGATATAAGATTGAAGGGATCTAATCATAGCAAGATGAGGGAAAAAGTAGGGATAAATTGTGAATTACCATGTCTAAAACAAAATGACAATGTAATAACTCAGGAATTCTTAATTTTTCAAAACTTCTTTTGTCAGTTGGTATCCTGTAATCTTCACTTTATTCTCTATAATCAAGCAAAAACAATCAAGAAAGTATGAAGTTGTTTGGGACACAGCAGATAGAAAATCATAGCTAATTCCATTATTCTATTTCAAATGTCATTAAATGCTTTAAGGCAACTAAAAGTGACTCACAACCTTGAATTACTCTTTTTTTTAATTAATTTTTTTATTGAAATGTAGTTGATTTATAATGTTTCAGGTATACAGCAAAGTGATTCAGTTATACATATAGATATTATATATGTATTCTTTTTCAGATTCTTTTCCATTACAGGTTATTACAAGATATTGAATATAGTTTCCTGTGCTATACAGTAGGTCCTTTATATGTAAGGTGTACCCATTTGATCTATGTAAATAAAATATATATTTTTGAAACTTCTATATTAATGATTTTAAAATGGTTTACCAAAACATTGTAGGTTTATAGTACATTCTCCATTTTTCCAAAATGAGAACATATAGCTAACATTACAAGTTAAAGGGACATTTCTTATATTTCTTTCTCTTCTATTTCCTGCTTAATTCACTCTTTAAATATTTTAACTTAGCAAAGTAAATGTTTTACAAATCATCAGAAAATCATTCCCTATTAACAATAGAAGTGCAGAGATATGTAAATTTATTTTTAATTATAGAAATATTTGCCCAATTCTTGAAGAGTTAGAAAAGACAAGTAAGCAAGAAAATCAAAATATAGGGTTTCCCTGGTGGTGCAGTGGTTGAGAGCCCGCCTGCCGATGCAGGGGACACGGGTTCGTGCCCCGGTCCGGGAAGATCCCACATGCCGTGCAGCGGCTGGGCCTGTGAGCCATGGCCGCTGAGCTTGCGCGTCTGGAGCCTGTGCTCCGCAAAGGGAGAGGCCACAACAGTGAGAGGCCAACGTACCGCAAAAAAAAAAAAAAAAAAAAAAAAAAAAAAAAATCAAAATATAAAATTTAGAATAGGGATAACTATTATATTTCCAAAATAAAAATTGCCTTTTTACTCTAATGAATAAATGAGATTTAAAAAAAGATGCCCTAAAGTTCTTTTTACCGAAATAAATCCTCTAGAAATGGGTTTTCATATCTTGGCTATAAGTGTTATTTATGGAGGCTCTTGGTCTGCTCCTTTGAATGAATTTATTTACTTCATCTGGAGTGCTGCTTGCTTAATAGCATGCCTAGAATTGCATGTCTACAGAGGCACAAGGGCGCCATCAGTATCACTGCGGTATAGATGGTCACTGGCACTCCAGAAAGCAGGTTTTTATAAAATTTGAATTTCTCCTATAGTTTCTGCTCAAATTAAACAGGAACATGCCTTGAAGCCCTTGCACAGTGCACTGAAAGTCTTAGTCCAGATGATAATTAACAGTTCTTTACAAAAAAAAAGAAACTTAAACTGGCCTTAGACGTCAATGGTGGCCTTAGACGTCAAGCATTAAAATGAGATTGATTGCCTGTGTAAAAGGCCGTGGTTTAATAATAGATTGGTTTTACAAGTAGATGCTAAGTTCTGTGGTTCATTTAATCTACCTAAATCCACTTACCATGTTGTAAAGGTATTATTGCTAAATAAACAGTGCATTGGTGTGAATGTTGAGGGTGAGGAAGATAGGGCAGAAGAAATTGTTGTGTGACTATAGCACAAATAAAAACATTTTGAATAAGCCCAAGGAGATATAACTTTGAATTTAAAAAGCAGTACGAGGATAAATTGTGCTTAAGAATTAACATAACCTATCTAACCAAGGTTTTCTTTTTATTTAACATTATACCTTAACGCTCAATGAATAAATTGTAATCTTAAGGCAACCAAATAATGACCTTGTGTATAAATATCTTTCTATACTAATTCCTACTAGAATAAGACATCAGAAATTTAATTTTATACTAACCATTTTTTAAAAGAAGCATTTTATTCATTGACTCTGGACCAGCCTACTCCAGTTAACATTTTTGCAGTTATGCTGACCAATTGCTGGACAGTTTCAATACTTTCACTTGGGAGTATGTTTTAGACAAACCTTGACTTTGTATCTCCACTTTACTAAAGAGATTATGCAATCAGTACAGCACTATATAGTAAAAGAATTGACCTGCTTGCTGAAGGGGTGGACAGTTGCATTTTGAAAATCATAGACCAAGAAGCTTAACTTGAATTGTTAGAAAAATTATAAATCATCAAATAGATAGCTTTGCATTTATACAAACAAAATATGAATAGAAGGAGCCATTGCTGGTTCAGGAAAAACAAGCTATCTACCTGACCAGATTTCCAAGGCTAGGAAATCAGTGTAATTCCATGTATACGTGCATTTGTACTTCAGCAAGACACTCTACAAATCACATTGTAAGCATGTAAACAGGATGGAAATATATAGACTGCTTAAAATATTTGAGTGGATTTTAAATTTTTTGAATGGCCATACTATGCATTTTCAATAATGGAGCTAATCTTTGCAAAATATTTAGATACAAAGGCTACAAGTGCTCTCTTTTGATTTTCTTTAACATTTTTTTTATCAAAGTTTCAGATGACAATGAAGATGGAGATAAAATATGTAAATTAAACCAAATTCTTAGAGCATAACCCTCAACTCAGAGTTAGGATTCAAACAAATCCAGAATTGCATGGTTCTGATAAGTTCTTTTATAACTAGATTACAAATATCCTTGGTAAGAAGAACCAAGCATCAAAACCAAGATGAAATTGAGCTGGGAATAATTCAAACCTTTTTACGGACGTGTCAAAAATAAGTTATTAGTCATGGGAAAAGCCCCAGAAATTTTAGTTGTATACAAGTTGTGCATGAGCTAACAGTATAATTTGGATGTTCTAATCTGCAGAATTCTTCCACAGGAGATTCCCGTAGGTAGATCAGAGTACCACACATTAAGGGTAAGACTATAGTAATCTAATCGATTGCCCAGAAAAGGGAACCTGGCATACCTGGAGGTTTGTAAATCACAGAAACAGCTAAGGAAATTGGGAGTATTTAGCATAGGGAATTGAAGAATAAAGGGAGGCATGCTACTTATCTGCAAATATTTAAAGAACTATCATATTTATGTGGAAGTAGATGCTTTCATTTTTTTATTTGGGAAGGACAGCTAGCAGAAAATACAAATGGGAAGATTTAGTTTGGTTCACTACAAAGAACTCTATCTTAATTAGGTCTAGCAATAGAATGGAGGCTTTGTGTTAAGTAAGATCATTGTCTTTCAAGGACACTGTAGACAGAATTCCATTATTTGGAGGGAGGTTAGGCTAAATATCTTCTAAGATTCTTTCCAACACAATCATTTCATCACTAGGATGTATTGTATACATGGTCTATAAATTTTGTGCCTTGTGGCAGAATATGTTTTCCTGAAAAAGGGGGAGTGCATCCTATAGGGGAAATAAAAGGGTTTCTTGATTTTTTTTTTTTAAAAAAAGCTAATCTTTTTCTTCTGTAAAACCTGGGTTAGCACTAACTGCTTTATTACGGTGTAGGACCTAATTTTGTCTTGAATCTATAGAACTACCATATCTCTTGGCATACCGGGGATCAGTTTTTAGAAACTAGAACTTAAACAGTAAACACACTGTAATATCATCCCAAACACTATGACCAAGCCAGAACAAAACCCTCCCATGATTAATGGAGGAACATTTTTTATGGTGTGTTTTCTCCACGATATTTGCTATAAAACATTCAAGATTCCACGGAAGGTTTCTAAGCTCTGTGGAATAGAAATAGATTGATAGCACCTTCAGCTTCTTGATAAAAGAAGGGCAACCTAAATGTAATTATTCAGAAGTCTCTGGGGAACAGAGAGATATGTCTCAAATGGCACATTATCTAAAATAGAGTCAGACATACCTTGGGGAAAGCAATAGTGACTTCTTTTACATTTACAGTAATATTAACTTCTTGGTCTCTGCATCTGTCTTGATGTCTCTCCTCTTTTACTTGTTTATTTCTTTTTTAAACTAAAAATAAAATTATAGAGATAGAGAGAGGAAAGGGAGGAAGGAAGAAGAGAACAGTCAGGAGATTAAACCATGCTTACAATCAGGAGATTAAACCATGCTTACTCTCAAATTTCATGTTATTATATCTACTACTTTTGATGCGATCCCATTATGTGATACTGGACTCTTTCATATATTAAAGAAAATAAATATTAACTTTCAGTTAGAACCATTATGATGTATATTTTATGTTCTTTCTTATTTTCAATATAGTTTCCATTATTTTTTGTATGATGCTACATGTGGTAAATATAGCTTCATTTAAGTATGATTCAAAGCCAAGTCAACCATTGATAATTTAGAAATTCTGTGAATTTATATTCCTTTGTACTTTTAGTGTGACCTATTAATACTTAATTTTCAAAATAAATATTTCTTGGACATCTACCCTAATATTTTGTTTAGTATACTATGGTAAAGATTTACTTTGTCTTAAAAAACTGAAAATAATATTTGATGCTAAAGTAGCCATTTGTTCATAAGGTTTTATTCCATAGTTGTACAAAAATAGTAATTTTTAAAGCTGAAATATATTTTTCTAGATGTACATTATTCCTCAGTGAAGGTATGACTCACTAAGAATGTTTCTCTTTCTGATTCACACTTTATCCCATGCAGTACCTGATTGGATAACCTATATTACTTCAACTTCTGTCCACCACACTGTAGAAAATTTCTTGAGTTTTTTAGCACTCACAGAACTTATTTCCTAGAATTGATGAATAACATCATTAATCACCCAGTGAATGCTGGAAGTCATCTTGACATCTCCCTCTCCCTCACCAGGACTAAAACAATTGTGATGAACAAATATTGATGGTATCTTCTAAAAATCTTTTAAATCTGTCCTCTTTTCATCCACACAGCCCAGCTCAACTCCGACCCTCAACATTTCTCACTAAGATTATAAACCTATTCCTCTAACTGGTTTTCTTTCTTCCAGCTATTTCCTGCTCCATCAAACGCCTTACAAATCCACAGAGCTGTCAGAGTGACTCTCTTTAAAGAGAAAGTCCCTGTTTACAGATCCTCCATAGGGTTCTACAAACTTCTGGATAAAATTCAAACACCTTAAACAATTATCAAAGCTATTTCGTAATCCAATTCCTGTGTACTTCTGTTGCCAAAATCTGGCCTCTGTACACAGGTGCCAGATTAAATCTTGGGGACAGAGTTTTGGGTGAAGTAGAAAGAAAACAGCTTTTTTGCTTTGCCAAGCAAAGAGGGCCACAGCGGACTAATGCGCTCAAGTCTGTGTGTCCTGCCCTGGAGGGGGTTTTATAGTAAGGTGAGGAGTTTTATAGTAAAGGTTCAAGGAGCAGCGCGTGATCAGCTTGCGGACATTCCTCTGATTGGTTGGTGGTGAGGTAGTTGAGAGTCCGCATCATAAACCTCCTGGCTCCAAGCGGTCTAGGGTCTATGCTCTTGCGGTCAGCAGTTTTAATCAGGTGGAGGTCTGCTTCCTGTAAAAACAAGTTAGGAATGTGTGTCAGGCCTTTATCTCTATCTTTCAGGGAACTGGGAGTTGGGTGATCCTGCTGTGTGGCAGATTTACAGTCTAAATTATTACCAGTTCCCCAGGCCAGCAGCTATTCTTTGTTTCTACACCTTCACATTTCCCAGTCATTAACTCTTGTCAGCCTTTTACTTCAAAAGACAAGGACACAGGGGCTTGTACACAGTTTCACTTCCTCAATCTACTGTCTTGTCAATTTGCCATATGGGTGCTGTGCTCAGCATAAAAGTCTGCAATTAGTACCATCCACTCTCACCCCTCTTTGACATGGGCAATGATGCTTTGTCTTCTTGGAGTGTCATACTATTCTGCCAACCTCCCCATACCTTGAGTGGCGGGGAGAAGAACAAGATTGTGAAGGACTGGGACTTGGCACAAAGCTTCAGACTGAGTGTGGAAGGACAGAATGGAAATAACATGGTGGAAGAGTATTCACCTTTGCTAATCTCTGCTGCCTCATCTTTGGCCACATACACACCCATCCCACATTCAAGCCCTTTACCTCCAGACCAGTGGTTATCAGTTGGGGTGGTTTTGCCTCCCAGTGGCAAAGCATGGAGTTATTTTTGTTTGTCACAACTTGGGGATGGAGGTACTACTGGCATCTAGTGGATAGAGGACGGGGATGCAGCTAAACATCCTAAATGCACGGGACAGAGTGTGGCACACTCCTTCTTTGTTCCAGTCCTTTGCAAATGCTTTTGTGTGTCTGAAACTCCCTCCCCTCTCTTTCTTCTCACTCCTCTCTCTTCTATCCTCTCCTTCTCTCTCTCTCTCTCTTTCTCTCTCTCCCTATCTCCCTCCCCCTCTACCCTCATTCGCACCCTCAAGGTTTGTATGATGACATAACCTCTAATTCTTAATTCTGATGATCTCAGTTTACATATTACTCTTTAGGACTCCTATTCTGATCCTTCCCTGTCTGTATTGCCTTTGATAACGTGCACCCATAGCGCTCCCTTCCTCCCATGGTCACATACTTGTTATAAATATTTTTAATCGTAGGTACCTAAGTGTCTGTTTTTATGGCTAAAGAGCAAGCTCCCTAAGGACAGAGACCAAGTCTGTCATGTTCATTATGATATGCCCTATGCTCAGAGCATGCCTTTGTAGGAAAGGATGGAGGGAGGAAAAGATAGATGTAAAGTGCCAAATTCATATCGGTGATTCATAAAAGTCCATCTCTTTAAAGGATATTCTTAGTTTAAAAGGTAGGTGCTTTATAAAGTTGAGAGAAAGGTGAAAATTAATATTTTAAATCTCTCTGCAATTCGTTACATTATAAAATGAGATTCATGTTTCTATTCAAAATGCATACATTAATTGAATTTTTTAATAAAAATGAGAAGATAGTATTGGTTTATTGGATTCCTCACAGTACCCTTTATATATATATATATTATATATATATATAATATATATATATCTTTATTGGAGTATAATTGCTTTACAATGTTGTGTTAGCTTCTGCTGTACAGCAAAGTGAATCAGCTATACGTATACATATATCCCCATATCCTCTCCCTCTTGAGCCTCCCTCCCAGCCTCCCTCCCTGACCCCTCTAGGTCGTCACAAAGCATCGAGCTGATCACCCCTTCACAGTACCCTTAATAGTTGTTTCAGGAAAAGTTCCACTGGGGAGTGGTGTCTAGAGGACGGGGGCAGGGCCAGGTGTAAAAACTAAGCCCACAGCACAGTTTGTGAGACTTCTAGCCACCTCTCTAAGTTGAGTTCATCTTATATTAAGACCTGGGCAGATTTTCATAGATTGTCTTAAGACTACCTTGACAAATACTTCTGACTAGAATGCAAGGTAAAACTCAGAGCCTTGGAATAAGCTTATCAGCATGAGTTCAAAAAGTTTACATTTAACAAATACATTCTTTACTTCATAAGGGATAAAAAATGTGGGATTTTGGTCCCTTCCTCGATGATGGATCTAAATCTGTGTATCTCAGGCCATCTACCTCGTCCTTAGAAGTATGAGCCTTAGAATAATATCAACTTGAACACTGAAACGGCCTTTTCATATGATTAAAGGTGATAATAAATGTGTTTTTAGATAAAGAAACAAAATGAGAGAACTTGTTAGTATCTCTCATTGTACTTGTTACCGTTATCAGTCACTTGTGTCAGCACTACATGCCTAGCACTAAATAGAAGACAAAAGCATTGTCCTTTGTGAGAGATTTAAAAAAAATTTTTTTGAAATGCAGGCGTAGAAATCAGATTATCATGTTTGTCCAATCGTTCTGCACCGGAAGGCTAGGCATATTTATTAGCTACAACACAGCATTTGGATCATTTCAATAACTAATGTTTGTTTTATCAGCAGTGGTTTAATTTGACATGCTGCATGATGCATCTGCAATAACAGTGCCACGTTTGATGGATAAATGCCTAGGAAAAAAATTCAAATTGGCTAATAAATAAAATTGAATTTTGAGACCCTATTTATTTTAAGGAAACTTGTCATGGGTTATTAACTGTACTAAATAATGGCTTATTTATGTCTGTGCATAAATAATTTGAAACAAATCGGGGAGACATCGTTAGAAACTATCATACTTCACTTACTGCTAAATGTTGATGAAGGTGCATGTCCTCAGCTCTTCACCACCAGACCTGCTATTTTTCAGAAACAATATCTACCGGTTAACAAGATTATGACCAAAATTCAACTAAAGTTCCATACATACAACATAAATCTGTTTTTTTAGTTTTTTTTTTTTTTTTTTTGCGGTATGCGGGCCTCTCGCTGTTGTGGCCTCTCCCGTTGCGGAGCACAGGCTCCGGACGCGCAGGCTCAGCGGCCATGGCTCACGGGCCCAGCCGCTTCGCGGCATGTGGGATCTTCCCGGACCAGGGCACGATCCCAGGTCCCCTGCATCGGCAGGCGGACTCTCAATCACTGCACCACCAGGGAAGCCCCATAAATCTGTTTCTTAAACATTCAGATTTCTACCAATATGGAATTCAACTAAAATTCTGACTCTAGGCAGATGGTTCTTTGATTTCTCCACATATTACAATTAACCGGGAGATTTTGTTTTTAATTTTTAAAGCTAATGCTTTGTTTCTCATTCCTAGAGATTCTGAATCAATTGGTCTAGGGTGATTTTTTTGCTTTTTTTTAAAAAAATCAGATTCTTTTTGTTTTTGTTTTTTTTTTAAAGTTCTTAAGCAATTATAAACAGAAAGTCAGGATTGGAAACTCCTGCTGTAACAGAGTTCTGGTCTCATTAATGCATATTAATGTATTAGTCTTATCTGGGCCGTGAGATCAAATTGTTTAATACTAATAATTGTCCCACTTAACAAACAGTTTTCTGAGCATGTCTTTTGAATATGCAGTTCTAGGTGCTAAGGGAATATCGAAGATAGGCTTTGTTCTCAAGGAATTTACATAAGGGAGGACAGTAACAATATTGAAAGGCAAAGGAAAATAATTGGTGCAAGAGAGGTGCAAACAAAGGCTTTGTGAGATCTTATCTGAGATGGACAAGGACCAGAACAGAATTTTTGGAGTAGGTAGAATTTAATTAACCTTGTCAATAAATGTGGAAGCATGCTTTAACCTTGTTAGTGCTTTCAGTACCACATAATCTCATACTAATCCACTTAAGTAAACCAAACATTTTTACCTTACTAATAGTAAAAGCAATAATCCCGTGTATTTGCATTTAAATTTGTAGTGTGCAAACAGGCTTATATATGTCATCATTTTTGAGACGTACAACGTATAGGATATGCAATTTGGTACTCTTATTTTTGGATGAGGAAACAGAGGCTCAGTATGGAAATCAGTTGCCCAAAGTACAAAACTAGCAGGCGGAAGAGTTAGGTTTAAGGTTAATCCTCCTGAGTTCTAAATCGTTCAGACCTTTTTTTAATCACCCCTATTTGAATTTAAGAAGCAGCTGAGTTTGGGCTAGACTCCAGGTCTCTTAACACTAAATCCCTTTCTTAGGTTATGCTATGGCACAGAAACATTTAATATACCATACATTCAATAACTGTAGCTCAAAGTCTCTTAAAACTTAACTTTTCAGAAGGTAATTGGCAATTCACACCCTAATATATTTTTTAAGATAGTACCAAAAAATGCACTACCTTACTGATTTTCCCCAAATATAACCTTTCTTCTTTCTGTGCAATCATACTTAGTACCTGGAACTTGGGAAATTTCTAAAGTTAAACCAGTTTAGAAGCTATAAAAGGTCAGAGGAATGAGGAGCTTGAGTGTCAGCTCTTAATATCTGCCTTATAATAGTTCTTTTCTGTCCAACAAGTAGAAACATCTTGCATGCTTTATCATGAGCTACGCCAGATTCTATATAAAGAGTTGCTGGTGCACAACAAATTTAAGTTTTGCTTTTTGGAACTTTTTGGAAAACTTTTTCCAAATATTTTTGATCTACAGCTGGTTGAATTTGCAGATTCAGAACCCGTGGATATGGAGGGCCAACTGTATATGAGTAAAGATTGATAGATAGATCTATAGACCACTTAACTTGCAAGAAGCGTGGCAAATTGAGTCTCAAGGACACTTTAGAAAACTGACTGAAGGAAAGATTTTATATTGTGTTTTGTTTTTTTGTTTTTTTTTTCGGTACGCGGGCCTCTCACTGTTGTGGCCTCTCCCATTGCAGAGCACAGGCTCCACACACACAGGCTCAGCGGCCATGGCTCACGGGCCCAGCTGCTCCGTGGCATGTGGGACCTTCCCGGACTGGGGCACGAACCTGCGTCCCCTGCATCAGCAGGTGGACTCTCAACCACTGCGCCACCAGGGAAGCCCTGTGTTCATTCTTAATAAGGACTTACGACCCAGAGATCGCCAGGATAAGCTGCTTGTCACCCCTGGTTCACTTACTGACAGTTTGACTTTGAGCATGATACTAACTTTTAAAATAAGGAATAGTATAGATAGCATAGGCTTTTTTGAAGAATTAAGTGAGATAATAAATATAAAAGTACTACTCTGTGCTTGGCACTTTATAAATTCTCAGGAAATAGCTGCTGTGCTTTTTACTATTATTACTTATTATAATAAAGCTTAATTGTTTGCCGGGATTTTCACAAACACTGTTTTATTAATTGAGGTATTGTGACACCTTTACACAAAGAAAATGAAAACTGAAAAGGTCAGGAAGTAAAAGCCATGGATAGATTTATGTAAAAATAATTACCTCATCTCTCCTTACACTATACAATATATGGCTGTTAGCATTTCTGACAACTTTTAGTATTTTAGTATCGATTCTTCATAATCATTTGATGACTCCTATGACATAATGCTCCAATGGGAATAAAATAGGTGTTTTGCTTTTTCACATACATGTTCTTTTAAAATAATTAACATCACTTAAGTATTTTAAGTATTAGGCTCTGGTACCCACATTATATTATATTTAAATTGACTGACCCTAATAAAAAGTAAAGATATGGATGCTTTCATTAGATGGCTTTTCCAGTGTAAATAAAGTTTTAAATATTCTGACATAAAAATAGCATTAAGCTGTTTTTACCTCTAGACTATGCTACTATATTAGTTGACTAGAATGATGGGAGAACTTACAAGAAAAACTGTGGTATGTTCACCACCAAGAGTAATTCAGCACAGTGATTCCTTTAACATCTGTTCCACTAAAAAGGAATCATTTTCAAGGGCCACTTGGAAAGTAAGTGATCATATACCCCTGAGCATCTATGTTAAAAGAGACAGTGAGAGAAAAGAGAAAGTCAAAATCTGCCTCTAGTCTTTCACACTACTGTGTATCCTAATGAACTGCCATGGGGTGATTTCTCTTCTTCTTGTGTTGTGAATTTAAAAAGAGATGTTGGGTTTGTTTCTTCTTTGTTTTGTTCCCTGTTTTCCAATTTGGGGGAGACACCAGTTGAGGTCATTCATAAGCGCTATAATATTTGGAGTATATTCTTCTCAATAGAGGAGGGATATTAAAGTTATTGTCTCACTGCAGCATATTATCATTATGAAGTAACACATACCATTAGAGAGAGACTCCGTGAAGGACATTATCATTACGTATTAGCACACACCATTAGACAGGAGTTTCAACTGCAAATCCTACTGAGGAGGATAGATTCATAACATCACGGCCCTCCTGGGTAATATAACTCAAAATTGTTAAATCATTCAGCTGAGGTGAACTCAGATCCCATGATTGGCACCCAACATCACTCTGAGCTCTCAGTGGTTATTTACTCTGTGAGAAACCCTTCTCTTTTCTGATTCAGATGGAAGTCCTAATAAAGCTCCCGAGGAATTTTATCTTACTTCACCTGAGGCAAAACTCATACAAGTTAAATAATAATAAAAATAAGTATAATTATCAGTGGTGCTCAGCTTAAGATGTACAAATACAAAACATTTTCAGTTGAGGAAACTGAACATTTAAATTCTTTTGTGTGCAAAACTGTAACCAGTACATAGGGGGGATTATAAACGAAGCTGAGTGAACTTATCTAAATGAAGCTAAAGAGATAACGGTACCATGTTTTATTTTAAAATCTTAACTGAGGGTAATGTCAACGTGATGTTTCTTTGTCCTACCAAATGTCAGAGTTATTTGTATATGATAGGACTAAATGCCATTTCTCCGTGAGGATTCGTTTAATATACTGTTTATTCTCATGAAACATTAATGTATGCTATGCATATTTGCCTGTGAAAAGGCAAATTTTGCACTTCTCAAATGAAAATTAATCTTGAATGAGTTTAACTTGCATCGTTTGCATTTTCTACGGAGAGTGAAAACCCATTTGTAAATAAAGGTTTATTGCAAAGCAAAAAAGAGCATGTTTGAAGATGAAACTCTCATCTGGACCCTCGTCTAGGAGTTCGTAGTTGCTGTGATTTACACGGCTGAGGATATTTCAGCTCCTAATTCAGTATAAGAATATAAAAGTGAGAATAAAGCTGACAAAACATATCACTTAATTCTCTAATACAAATTTTTATTTGTTTAATATTAACCCTTTTTTAAAATGGCTCAACCATCAGTAGACACAAAGTTGTGAAATAAAACATTTATTTTATATTTACATATTTATATAAATACTTATATACATTATGACCAGTGGTGAATTTACAGCTTGTAAATTAGCTTATAAATCCCAAAGCTTGGAGACCATTTCTAATCCTATACCATACATAGCAAGTAAACTATTGGTCCTGGGTGTGTACTAACTGTAAGAATAAAATAGACCCTCTCTATCTTAACTATTAGAGCAGTATATATGTGCTACAGAGACAAATGCCAAACCTAAGTAGTTTCCTATTCTGTGTTAATTTTAGATGTATTCAGAAAAATCCTTATCATTGGAAACATTATAGATAAAAATTAACATGGTGAAATCACCTGTATTCTCAGGTGGTTTTGTTGTGATTTTTAGCCCTTGAAAGGTCACTGGGTAAAGAAAGGGGGAAAATAAAAATACTCATTGTGCCAGAAGGAAGACTACCACCATCCTCCACCCCTCAAACACTCACATGTATCTTTTCAGTTTATCTGTTGTTAGGCAAAAAAATCATTTAGGCTGATCCTTTTCTTTCATTTTTCACATGCTTACATATATTAGAGATTTTAGAGAATTTAAATATACAATTCAGTATAAGCTTCACTTATACTGAATTGTATATTTACTGTCTGTAAGTAAGCAAGGCTATGTGTACATATATATCCCTCTTCTCAGAAGAGAGAAATTTCTTATACTTTGGTCTCAAAAGACCTCACAAAAATGTACGTTCAGTGCATAATTGCATTCCACTTTTTACTACACGCTGAGAATGGTTTTATCCAAATTCTTGCAAGAACCACATAATAAGAGGGTGGTGGGACCAAGAATGGTGTCTAGTTCAGGTGCTTCCAAGTAACTGTAGATTTTTTTTTTAATCCTATTACATATACAAGCTAATGGCCAAGAACTAATGGATAGAATTGCCTGAATTCATATCCTAACTTCACCACCTACTAAGTTTGGAATACTGGATAAATTCTTAACCTCTCTGAGCCCCAAGTTCCCCATCTGTAAAATAAAAATAGTACCCACTTTGTATGGGTTGCTGTGAAGTTTAAATTAGTTAGTATTTGTAAAACACTTAGAACAATAGTGCCTCAAAAAATAGGTGTCATGTAAGTATTGTTACTGTTACTAGTTTTAATTCTGAGGGATTTTAAAAATAAAATCATTGTAAATTTACTTTATAAAATTGTTTTATTAAGTCAGAAAGTATATAAAGAAATAACTCCATAGTTTGGCATTAATGCATATTGAAATGCCAAACAAAAATTCTAATTATGGTTAAATGCTTGTCTAATGATTACTCATACAAATATACCAGTTGACATCATCACAGGCTGTGTCTTCCACACACAATTCCTTGCTTCTAGTTCAATCCCCCTCTCATTCCTTCTTTATTATTCCACACATTCAAACCATTCATCTTCAGCCTTTTTAAGAGCCTATACTGACCATTCCCTTTATCCTCTGGCCTTGCATCTTTCTCCATGGAGAATAGAGAGATCCTTGGGTGAGATCTATCAACAGTCCTGTCCCCTATCATCACCCATCACTTTATCTACACATACTCAAAAAGCCAAGGATCCAGAGAGCTTGGGCGTGCAAGATTCTTCACTCTCTGACAGATCATTTCCTTAGTGCTCCTTTAACTATGGTCATTAACCACTAACCATTCCCAAAATGTGTCATTCTTTCAAACCTCTGGGAACTTTGCACATGTTGTTCTTTGCCTAGAATCTCTACCTTGTCTGTCAAGCTTCTATATATACTCATTACAATATGTTTCCTATTACCAAAAGACTGTGCTGGGTGGCTACATGTGTTCCAGGCACCTGTCAGTAAAGAAAATCCTACCATTGAAGCCCAGGCAGGTGCTGAGGTCCTGATACCCTGTGACAGGCTCCTCTGATACTGAGAGCCTGCCCCCGCGCTTCTCCCACCCTCCGCCCCATTCAGCCCTGCTGTGACATGACTGCCATGCTCCACAGCTCCCTGCTATCTCATCCTTCCTCTCTCATTCCTCTGGTACTGTTCACTCTCTTCACTGAAAAACCAGTGAAGCATCAATCCATGTACTGTCTGAAATCCTTCAGACATAAAATAGAGTTATAACCTTTTCTGCTGTGATCCTCTACACTTGAAATTGAATAATAAAAATTCTGGCTTAAATACTTTTTCAATACGGGCATTGATTAGAGCACTTTTGTACATATAGTTGAGCATACTGAGGGATGCACATTGCTAAAGAGACACTGCAGAAACATCTCACTTTAAGGTGAGTAAGAACAAAAGAGATATCAATATGCTCGATTTTGTTTTTGTCTGCTAAGGTGTTGGTACACTAGATGAGTTTTTGAGTTTTAATGAGTCTCATTGATTTTAATTAGGTGGCCTTGGTAGAAATAGGTATTATTACTCTGAAAATCATGGCTAAATTGCTGTTAAATAATTTGCATTCTGTTGCATGGTTTCTATCATAGTACAGACAGAAACATTTAGGTCCCAGCCTCAAGTATTTATTAACGTACACCAGTAATGTTGGACTCACCTAAGGATTTCATATTTTGCCTGCCTGACATATTTTGTCCAGTCTATGCTCTGAAGTATCTTTCTAGGTAATTACGTATGGCATGTTCTTCAGCCTCAAACAGAAAGGATTACATTTGTATCTCTAGAATAAAGGTTATTCTGAAATCTGGAACTATATAAACACTAGTTACCATCTGAACTGAGTACCCATGAGGTGCCAACTGCTCTAAAATGCATTGTTTGATTTAATTATCTCAGTTCTGAAAAGGAGACATCATTATCCCCATTTTATGGAAGGGGAAAGTGAAGTAAAAGGCAGTTAAGGGAACTTTCAAGGTCATGCAGTAGGGCTGGGTGACTCTGAAATTCTTGCTCTGTCCATGATGACAGAGCCTCTCAATTTCTAATAAGTATACATTTATTAAAGCTAATATAATTTATTTAATCAATTAACAATTGTCTACTAAACACACACTCAGGACTGTGAAATGGGCTGTTGATTATACAAATCATGAGACCTAGGCTGTCTCCATTAAAGAAGAAAGCAGTGTATTCTCACCTGAGAAGGACTATAGATGTAGTCGTAGAAGAAAGAGTCACTGATTTATTCATTTCAATCATTATTTGAAATTATTTTATAAGTTTTGGTTGTACATGTCATAAACTGTAATAAGCAATTTAATATATAGGGACTGCTTACATATAACATACATTTATCAATTTAGTCTTAGGGCTAAGAACAGAACCTGGCAAGGGGTGCTTGTTTTCTCAACTGGCTCCCTTCCAAGTCAAGGCCATATATGGATAAATCTGACTGGTGGCACATGACCACTTAGCCTCCAAGGTGTCAATGGAGCCAGGTTTTCTGCCCCCTCTCTTAATTCATAAATCTGGAAATTCCCCAACCATAGAAAGGGTATTTTAAAAATGCTGACTACCCAGAATGCATCACAAATGTCCACTAGAAAGCCTCTGCAGAAAGCCATAGCGTCTGTCTGGAAGATAAATTTTAAAAGATACTTTGTTTGCTAGTCCAATCACCAAGAAAAATAAATAGTAAATAGTATAAAGTGGAACATTTTTCAAGTTTACTAATGCAATACTAAATCATTTCTAATACTATAGCTTCTAATCATAAGTTTATATTTGTCTTCTCTCATCATAATCCACTTACTGAAGTTGCCTTAATCCATCTACTTGCCTCATTTCTTTTCTAGTAAAATTACATAACTTGATCTATTAATTTTGGATATCCTAATTTGTCTACATGATAGAAAAACAGCTGGTTGTACAACACTGATTTTAATCAAACTCCTCATTATGTAATGGAATTTGATTTTTAATAAAAGAAATAATAATGCTTTCAAACGAGCTTATGTGTAGAAACTGCTCCTTCCTTTATTTTATACTTACTTTTTATACTGCCTTCTTTTTGGAATCTGTATTGTGAAATATTTATAGAAAGAGCATAATAAATGTACTCATTTGATAGCTTGTTAAGATATTAAGTGCGGTTCTGTTCTAAGCACCAGAATTCCTGCGGCTAACACAGCCAGAAATCCCTCTTCTCATAGAACATTCATGGAACTTGGGAGAAATAAGCAAATAATAGAGAAAAACACATTGAGTCAGATGGTATTAAATGCAATGGAGAAAAAAATTAAGTGTAAAGAAAGTATGAAAATGCAGTGAGAGGGAGATGTGAAATTGAGTCCCCCAAACTCGAGCTCCCTTACCGAGTTTATGATTAACCTCTCTATACAAAACTTATTCCCTTTCTTGTTCCCTCTGGCCTCAATCCTGTGCTAAGTGAACAGTAATCAGAGTCAGATGACTAAAATTGCTGTTGTCGATAACATCCTTTATGTACTGAATTTGCTGTCATTATCATTAACTTACAAACTCAGGTTGTTTCTCCAGACCCCCAGCCACGGACCACCTGGCCTGAGAATTGTAAACCAGAGACATCCTGACTCCTGAAAGTATGATTAAGACTTGTTACAGACAGTGGTTATTCCCAGCCTCTTTGTTCTTCCCCTTTAAAAAAGCCCCTAACTCAGACACCAAGTGGGAATGGATCTGAGGCTTGTCTCCCATTCCCTTGCTTGGTACCCTGCAATGAACACTGTTCTTTCCTTCACCACAACCCAGTGGCAGTAGATTGGCTTTGCTTTGTTAGGTTAGGTAACAGAAGAAGTTTTAAACAGGATGGTCAGGGAAGACCTCACTAATGAAGTGACAAAGGCATTCCTGGTAGAGCAAAGGCTCTGCAGCATCAATATGCTTGACAAGTTTGAAGTCAGTATGACTGGAAAAGAGTAAATTAGGGGGATATTATTTATAGGATCTGTGCTATTGTAGGGAGGTGGGGCTCAGATAATACAGGACTTTACAAACCAGTATAAAAACTTCAGCTCTTACTCAGAGTGCAATGGGAAGCCATTGGAGGGTTTTGAGTAAAAGAAAAATATGCTTCTTTTGAAAGGATCCATCTGCCTTTTCTGTACTAAAAAAACTGAGAGGAATGAGCAAAGTTCAAGGCAGGCAATTGATCCAGTGAAATGATCCAGTTGAAAGATGGAGTTAGTGAGAAATACTTCAGATAACGTGTATTTTCACATACAGCCAACATAGCTTGCTAACTTCTAGAGGTGGTTGATGTATTTCCCATTTTACCAGTCGAAAAGTTCTTGCTTCTTCCAACTTTAAAAATGCATAGGTCTGTCATACAGAGTGAAGTAAGTCAGAAAGAGAAATACCATATGCTAACACATATATATGGAATCTAAAAAAAAAAAAAAAAAAGGTTCTGAAGAACCTAGGGGCAAGACAGGAATAAAGACACAGATGTAGAGAATGGACTTGAGGACACGGGGATGGGGAAGGGTAAGCTGGGACGAAGGGAGAGAGTGTCATGGACTTATATATACTACCAAATGTAAAATAGATAGCTAGTGGGAAGTAGCTGCATAGCACAGGGAGATCAGCTCGGTGCTTTGTGACCACCTGGAGGGGTGGGATAGGGAGGGTGGGAAGGAGACGCAAGAGGGAGGAGATATGGGGATATATGTATATGTGTAGCTGATTCACTTTGTTATACAGCAGAAACTAACACACCATTGTAAAGCAATTATACCCCAATAAATATGTTTTAAAAAAAGCACACATGGGTAAGCACAATTTGCTTGTTACTTCCTTCATCTTACTTGGTTTGCATTCCTCTTTTGAATTTACTAACTCACATACTAAGGGGTTTAATTTGAGCCCCTCCACACTGCAACATAACCCTCTGCATTTGGGTGTCAGTCACTGAAGTACGAAATCTTCATTTGACCTTTGTAGCTGACCTCAAAGAGCAGTCTAAATGGATTGTGTCTAACAGTTGCAGAGAGAGTAAGAGCATTCCACATATTCACGATGTAAGGGATAAAGATAACTGCATAGCCATGCCCCCAGATAGGCATATTATTCATGTGTGAAAGCTACTGGCTTGAGAATGCAGTTGATGGAGGCTAAGGAATTTCTCACATCAACTGTCATATCCTAGCAGTTCAAACTTAGAAGAAGATGAAACAACTCTCTAATCCCTTAAACTGATAATACACAGCTAAGAATCCTTCTACATAACTAATAAAATTTACATTTTTTAAGCCTCAATTTCCTTGAAGGGTTTTATTTGATTTTTCAAAAAATGATAAGAAATATGTTAAGGTATAATAAACACTGAAGGACTCTGGAATGGAAGAGAAATGTAATAGGAGTGCAGTGTGTATAAACGAAGTACATCTCAGGGGATGCTTGCTTGTTTGCCTGTATTAATTATTTCTGCAGTGGGAGTGTAGCAAATGGTGTCTCTGAAAATGAAATTAATCCTTGTGTGGTTTAAGGGATATTTTTCCTTGTTTAATATTCTTTCCAATGTGTGTGAATTTTGGCTGTAATCCTAAAGCTAAGTCTAAAAACATAAATGGATACCAAAAAATGGCAGGAATGATTGATGACTATAAATTAATTACTTTGAATATATTATGGCAGTGGTAGTTTTAAGTCCTTTGGGACAAAAAAAAAAGTTACTATACATTATGCGAGCTAATGTAAATTAGAAGAAATAAAGCTTTTCATTTTAAAACTCAACTCGAAATGATCTTCAAACCTTAAATGAGCCCAAACAGAATAAGTGTGCCTCTCCTATTTGATATATGACACTTTTATTCACTAGGGATATCTTTTTGTGCTTTTCCAGTTCCCAGCTAGTCCTTGTCGACTGTTAAGATGAAAACATTCATGTTTTTAATTCAATTTTTAGAAAGCAAATCAGATCTTATCAACTATGACATTCCATGCCTCTTTGAAAAGAAAACATTTTTCCCAATTAATCTAAAAAGTTGTATTACTTTTATCTAAGATATTTTCTATTTAAACAATTGTGAAAGTCTATTCAAAAGTTATTGTTTTTTCCAGATGCAATGCTTATATTTTATTTGCTCAAGTCTAGAAATATCTGGTATTTGGGTCTTTTGGTTGTTGTTTCCCTTTTAGTTTTCCAATTTGTAATTCACAGGGTTCCTTCTATAAATAAAAAGCAGGACAATGTATATTTTAGGAGTTTTTGAAATACAGTTAGTTACAAATCTAATAAACCCAATATAAGTTATTTTAGTAGGAGAAGCTTTCATTCTAGAACTTGTATAGTGGTACTCATCACTCCAAATGTATTGAATGTATACAAAGTACAGTGAATTTTGCAGAATTGGTTATGTAACAGTACTGACTATACATCCCTCATCTGAAGTCCCCTGAAACCAACATCAAACATTTGGAAGAGAGCTGGAACTAAGTGAAACTAACTAATTCCTAGGAACTAGCATATCTGTCTGTGCCCTATGACATAGGTGGTTCCAAAAAAATCACTTGGATGGAGGAGGGGTTGAGGTTAAGTCGACCCAAAATCCATATTGTCTTTCTCTAGAGCCACCTAAATATAGTAACAAATTTTTTGTACTATGCGTAGCTGATGTTCTCCTCAGTCTTTGGTAAAGTGTGAATAGATACATCTTCCCATAATAGATATATCCCATAATAGATATATTATCAACAAACATAATCAGTAAGTAAAGATAGCATACTTGTATCTATATACACATGTACCTTCGAGACAAGTCATACAAGGCCCCTTCCAAGCATATTTAGCAGCCTAATCTGAAAATTCTGAAAGTTGGCATTGTCACAATAACATGCTTGATATGTCCCCATTTTGTGTTTTCTCATCTTTCTCCAATTTTTTTTGACATAATCAGGTGGCACCAGTTCCCTGAGCACCTGAGCAGTTGTTTCTGTTACTGCCTCGGCTGACTTTTCTCTGTATCCTTCACTTCCTCTAGTACCATAGACAGACTTTGACCCAAGCCCCCTGAATAGTAAACAGAGAAATTGACATAGATGAGAAAGTTGGAGGTGCTGGTAAAAATTACTTCAGTTATAGGATAAATATCTTGTTAAAAATAAATAACTTTAGAAAAACACATAATCTGAGGGCAGATAGGCTATCTGTAGCTAAATCTGCATCTCTATTACAGATTCCTTAAACCATGTTTATTTAAAACTTTATCCTAAAATTAAATTTAGTGACTTCTTACATTGAGACAAATGAGAAACTTATAAATCTAGAACACATTTTTGAAGATACTGTGCTAAATTTAAATTTAAATTCAATACTGAATTTAAATTCAGAAACCACAGTCCAGAGAATGTGTGTATGGATGTGTAAATTTAGCTGGATCTTTCAGCAGTTAGTAGTTTCTTTTCTGAATGTAACATCTAAACTTTTTTTTTTTCCAGAATTGCTAGAAAGTAAGGTAAAATGATAAATATAATTGATTAAAAAGTATGCTATAATACATTTTATTATTCTTGAAGGAAATGGTACATCTAATTTCAATTCTATTCAATGGACTACTATTAGTTATTAAAATGCATATCTTTCAAACTCCAAGTAGCAAAACAATAGTTTGTATATGGATGCACAGCTTAGGACAGAAACAAACCACAAATTTTAGAAAAAATCTTGTTATATTTCATTAGTATTAAACTGCACAAGCCTCTGATAAAGTTTTACTTGTTTGGACAATAGCAACAGTGTCCATTCTCTAGCTTATGGGGAAAAAGAGGAAGTATTTTGAATCCCAAGGGCATATGGCAAAATAGAGATTCAATGTTTAAGGTAGAGCCAAAGGGATGCTCTCCAAGGCCTGAATGTGAGCACTAGAGAAGCAGAAAATAAACCCCTATTCTAAACATAAGACAAGATCGTAAACCTGAATACCACTTAATTCAGGAGGATGTTGAAAAGAGCATTATAAGAAAGAATGGAAAATCAGTCCTGCGCATAGATTTGGAACATGGTTGGGATGTCAGGTGTCCCTTCTTATTGGCTGCTGGCTACACAGCATTGGGAAAAACCAATTATTGCTAATTCTGACTTCTCAGCTAGTTTGTGCTAGGACTGAATGTTTTGTCCCTCGAAATTCATATGTTGAAACCTAATGCCCAATGTGACAGGATTAGGATGTGGGGCCTTTGGAAGGTGATTAAGTCATAAGGGTGGAGCCCTCATGAGTAGGATTAGTGCCCTTATATAGTTCTATCTTATATGAGAGGATACAGAGCTCCCAGGTCCCTTCTGCCATAGAAGGTTACAGCAACAAGATGGCCATCTAGGAATCAGGTCCTCACCAGACATTGAATCTGCAGGCTCCATGATCTTGGATTTCCCAGCCTCCAGAGCTGTGAGAAATAAATATTTGTTCTTTATAAGATACCTGGTTTCTGGTATTTTTGTTATAGCAGCCCTAATGGACTAAGACACTTGGTAAGTAGTCTCACCTCCCTGCTACCCAAGGGGAGCAAATGAGTCCCTCTATTATCAGATCATGAGTTATATGTTCCTCTTTCTACTGTGTGTGTGTGTGTGTGTGTGTGCGCGCACTCATGTGTGAGCGTGTGAAGGTGTGCTTGTGTAAATATATTAGATTTGAGAAATAACTGTCAGCCAATCAGCCAGCTACAACAAAAAGAATATTCACCCTGCACTACTAAGATTTGGACTAAAACATTAAGGGATTGCTTATACAAATGCCAAGTTAAATAATTATTGAATATATAGAAATGGTTTAGCAAACTACTTAATAAAAAACTTCTTCATTCATTCATTCATTTATTTGACACATTTTCATTACGACAGTCTCTGTGCAATGTTAACATACTCCCTTTCTCTGCCCTAAAAACTAGAATCATTCAACAGGCTTAGCAAAGAATTGTAAAAGTGGGACTGTGAGTTATAAACATAAATTGTCACTAACTTACAGCATAACATTGGAGAAGTCACTTAAACTCAGTAAAATTCTATAATGTCCTCATCTGTAAATGAGACTATCCATAAGTCCTTGTTGAGCACTTGGCAAATAGACCTTGGGAAGGAACTGATAGATTCTTTTCCTTTGTCACTGCTGAGCTGTCACATATCGTGTTTGCTTTTGTGCATTAGCCTGTTGGAGTACATCTAGGATGTGCCTCAGGCCTTACCTGTTCATTCATCTCTCTGGCACTTGGGGCTACCTAAGATTACTGAATGGTGACTGAAGACAATCGCATCACTCTGAGATAAGTTAGAGCAAATCCTTACCAAACAAAATTTGAAAAATAATAGTGAATCTTAAAAATAAATGAAAATTAGAAGCTGGAAATGATACACCAAGAAGACAGTCATACTCTCACGTGAAAAGTATCACTATCTATGAGATTCAGATCACTCAGAGACCATTTTAGCTTATATAGTACATTAACTAGAAATAAATTCACAAGAGTAGATTTTTCATGGAAAACATTTCAACAACATACTTGTAATACATACAAAAAATGTTTCCAATAAAGTCATACACATGTGGATGTCTAATTTTTTGAAGGTGAAAATTAACTGACATATTTAGATGACCCGTCTCTTCATCTGTTATGCTAAATGGCTAGAAAAGCCATTGCTGTCATGATAACAATGCAATGAAAAATGTGTTAATCAAATCTCTACTTGAATAGGTTGTGGAAAATATATTTTTATTCAGCTTGCTGAAAGAACAAAGAAAAATTATGGCATTGCACCTTTTAGACGAATATTACTTGCTTAGGCCACAGGGCATTATGTTGCAAGGTTGCTATAATTTTAAATAAACCCATTTCTCAAGGTGGGAATTGCAATGGGGATATAGCTTGAAACTAGTAAGAACAAAATATTTTTAATGTGTCAATACTAGTTACTGGTTTTAACAATAATTATCACACCAAAATGCTAAAGAAGGATGATTTATAGAACAGGCTATAAAATGCATAGCAGTAAAAATAAACATATTCTTACTTGTTTATTTATCACCCTGCTTCTGTATATGAAACCAGACATGCAAGTGCTTTAGAAGCCGTATCTGGTAATTTCAGAAGATCCTCAGATGTTGATATTTCTATGAATCTGTTATGAGTCAGGGCCAAAACAGTCACTTTTGGTTTGGGGCAAAAAGCGTAGAAAAAATTAAATGGACATTGGGAATATCTGGCCCACTTCTTCCTCCTTATTTACAAAAAGAAAACGGCAACAGCAGGAAAAAAGAAAAGGTGAAAAGCAGATGAGGAACATAAGTGATCTTAGAGAGTTTTGAAGGATCCCTTGTAGGACCACTAACCAAGCAGGCTAAATGTGATAAGGGAACATGGCCTAATTGCCCCTCTGGAGATGCTTTACCAAGCACCTTCACCCTTGCCCCCATGAGATGTAACTAGAGAAACAGTCTAGGCCTGGTCATGCCCTAAGTCCTCTACACCGATTAATTTGTTTAACATTCACAACAACTTCATGAGTTAGATACAATTATTATCCTCACTTTACAGATGAGGAAGGAGGCAGGGAATTGTTGATAAATTTGACCAAGGACAGCCAACTGGTAAGTAACAGAGCTGAGATTTATGCCCACAGCCTTTACTCTTTTCCACTATGCTACACTGACCCCTAACAAGCATTAATGAGTAAAAGGTCAACACATATCTCAGGATGCCTACAATTACAAGTATTTGTGCAGAATATTGGCCTTACAAAATCTTTTTTTTTTTTTTTTTTTTTTTTGTCCGTGCTGCACAGCCTGCAGAATCTTAGTTCCCCAACCAGGGATCGAACCCATGCCCCCTGCAGTGGGAGCACGGAGTGCTCACCACTGGACTGCCAGGGAATTCCCCAAAATCATTTTCAAATAAGATTCATTAATTAAAGCGATAATGTCGTGGAAAGAGCACAGTGTTAGCACTACGGCTGCCATAACAAAATATCACGGTTTCAACAAAAGAAAATTTTTTTTTCTCACAGTTCTGGAGGCTAGAAGTCCAAGATCTATATGTTTGGCAGGTTTGAGTTCTGCTGATCCCTCTCTCGTTAGCTTGCATAGTGCCTTCTCACTGTGTCCTCGCACGGTCTTTCCTCTGTGTGCATTCATCCCTGGTGTCTCTCTGTGTCCAAATCTCCTCTTCTAATAAGCTAAACGGGTGAGAGCCCACCCTAGTGGCGTCATTTGAACTTAATTATTTCTTTGAAGGCCTTGTCTCCATATACAGTCACATTCTGATGTACCAGGTGTTAGGGCTTCAACAAATGAATTTTGGGGGAACACTCTTCAGTCTACAACAAAACACTAAACTTTGGGTATGATCAGAGTTCTTGTTCTGGTTTTGCCACCATGTGACTGTGGGTAGGTCACTTCCTGTCTGTTGGAAGGCATCTGCTAAACACTGGAGCTGCCTGGTTCTTGACTTTCTGAGTGTGTCTTTAGCTTCTCTATTTCTGTAAACCACCCTCTCATCTTCATACATATATAAGTTGGGTTGGTTGTTGTTTGTTGTTATTGTTGTTTTCTGGCCTAAGTCCCCTAGAATTTTTGTTCTAAATAGGATGTTTGCTTTTGTTCATGGCTTTGCTAGGCTTTTGACATACCCTGTCTAGTCTTAAAATGGAGCTGATAATGCCTATGTTATAGGGCTACCTTGAGAATTGAATGGCGCGTTGTATATAAAGGGCCGGGCACAGTGCCTATGAAGCAGAAGTTACTTAATGAATGCTCATCATTTTCTTACTCTTCAACCCAATCAACTTTCATGCTTAACTCTTCTCTTGCCTTTGACCTTCCCAACTCTGCCTCCACTATTTATCTCATATATTCTTGGCCAATCATCATAAAAGTCACACACGTTGACATCTGTCTTCAGTAGGATCGAAGTTTTAAAAAATTCAGATCTAAGTACATGAAGACATTTCCTCACAAGTTCATAAGAAAGAGGGGTACATGATTCAAATTGGCTTCCGACATACTGAAATTTTAAGATTTAACAGACTTGTCTATTGTATCAGGCCTCCAAGCTTACGTAGACCACTGACTCTGGCTTGGAAAAATTCTCTAGTACAGAGCTGCAGAGGCAAAGGCTCAGGGCCTCTCTGAATCACACAAAGGTGGGCAGTTAGCAAAATATAAGCCTACTGTTAGTCCGATTCTGCTAACAACCAACATTATATTTTAAATATTATGTTTTTATGGTGATGATTTAGAGGAGATAGATTTGAGACTTAATTATCCACTTAATTATTTGAATATACTTTATAAAATTAATAGTCACATGACAGGCACTTGTTTATGATAATAATAACTACATATAATTTCATGTATTTATTTGTATCATTTATCCTCATTTTCTCCTACTAAAAATTAGAAACATTATATTAATCTCAAAGGAGTCATGACATTGAATTATAAGGAAATTTATAGGTGTGATTCCCAGATATAGAAGAGGCAAGTAGGTTGAATCTCTTTGGCATAAAAGTAGTGATAACAATATGTTATTCATACTATATCCTGGTGAATAATATTAGCATCTTCTTGTCACATTGAATTCTTTAAGTCATCAATAGAGAAAGTTGCAATCAGTGATATGGGATAGTGTTAACGGACCAGAATACTCCCCAAATTGAAGGGCCCTTATTCAAAAGGAGCTCGCAGAACTGCAGCATGGAAACAGGACTTTTCCAGGAAGATGGCTTCCAGGGACAGCCAGAAACACTGTCACTATGAGTTGTCAGTCTCCAGGCGTGACTTCAGACAATGATCCAAATTAATCTGAATCCAGAAACCCAGGTCCAAAGGCAAACAAGGGCCAAGGAAACGTAAGGAAAATGATCTGGACAAGACTTTGGAAGCCACTCAGGCAGAGTGTCTATGTAACATTCCGATCAGTCTCTGATCAAAGTTAGAACTGGTTCATAAAGGCAGCTTGCAGGCAGCCACAGCAGATCCCAGGGCACCAGAGGTGACCTCAGAGTTATTCTGGCTCTGTATTGTTTGCAGATTGTGCAAACAGTAACAGATTTAGCAACAGTGACTGAAGCAAGAGATTCTGATTGCCTCCAGGTAGGAGGACCTAAGATCTACAGGAGTCTTAAACAGCGGTAGTGTTGATATCAGCCAGATTTGGGGAAGAGGGACAAGACAGGAGGGAAGGAGCTATGGCAGGCCAGTACTGGGAGAGAAAGTGGTCATGACTTCAAGGAGGGTGAGCCCTGGTGATATCGAGGGAAGATTTGAGGTTTGATGAACAGGTATGGCCAAGACATAGACAAAATGCCTTTGCAATAGTGTGAAATGAATGGGGAGCTCTAGGCTGCACATGGCTATTTCAGCCTCCAAGGCAATTTTTTGGAACCAGGCAGGGGTTCTGTATGCTGTGTTCACCGCAGCAGCAGCAATGGCACGGGGAGGAACCCGGAGTGGCTGCAAGCCCAGAGGCCACCAGCAGGAGGAAGTCTCTAGCAAGAGATAAACCCTGGGGCTTTGAGGAGCCCTAAGAACTTCAAACCTGAGTTAAACTGAACTGGATTTAGAAGAGGACAGAAGAGAACGTGGATGCGTATACTCTATGAAAGTGGAACCCTTTCAAAGGTGTTGTAAACATGCATTTCTTTCTTCTTTATAGAACCCTAGAAATAAAACACAAAAACAATATGCTTGGGGGAAACACCTGCTTATACATCACCAAGGGACTGGGACAGAAGAGATGGCATATGGGGGGCGAGGAGAAGTGGGGCGACAGACTTTAAATTTTATAATTTCAGTACAGTTTTCCCCACATATATGTATTTATATTATTCTTTTTATTTGAATAACAGTCTACTCTTCTATGCACACATACTATCTTGTATAACTCAATGAAACATGAGCTTTTCAAATGCTAGAGAAGAGTCATTGAGTCATAGATAGAAAATAGTTGGTTATTATACAAACTATACTACATATTAACATGATTTCAGAAAGCTTTCTGTATTGTCTTCTAGCTTAAGACTAACCCAGAAAAGGCTAAGTGCTAATCCTGATAAGAGTGAATGCTTCTGGGACTTCCCTGGTGGCGCAGTGGTTAAAGAATCCAACAGCCAGTGCAGGGGATACAGGGGGTTTGAGCCCTGGTCCAGGAAGATCCCACATGCCGTGGAGCAACTAAGCTTGTGCACCACAACTGAGCCTGCGCTCTAGAGCCCGCGAGCCACAACTACTGAGCCTGTGTGCCACAACTACTGAAGCCCATGCGCCTAGACCCGTGCTCTGCAACAAAGAGAAGCCACCACGATGAGAAGCCCGTGCACCACAATGAAGAGTAGCCACCACTCGCTGCTACTAGAGAAAGCCGGCACGTGGCAACAAAGACCCAACGCAGCCTAAACAGATAAATAAATAAATTTATTAAAAATAAAGTGAATGCTGCTAAAATCACAAAACACGTGATTTGTAATCCAGCAGGTTTATGTAGAATTTATAATGGGGTTTCTTGATGCACTGTTGAGTATTTGTATAATATTATGGAGATATGGTTTATTAATTGTAAAAGATATAATTTAACTGGAGAGTGCTGACATATTAAGTGGCCTAAGCAGATTACCTTTTGTTTAAAAAATTGCCATTTCTCTTGGTGCTTTGTGACAGCCTGGAGGGGTGGGATAGGGAGGGTGGGAGGGAGGGATACGCAAGAGGGAAGAGATATGGAAACATATGTATATGTATAACTGATTCACTTTGTTATAAAGCAGAAACTAACACACCATTGTAAAGCAATTATACCCCAATAAAGATGTTAAAAAAAAAAAAAAATTGCCATTTCTTTTCAGGAGTGTTTGGAAGCTTGAAGACATTGTCATGTAGATTTGATCCAGTCTTAAGTTTTCAATTTTGTTCATTGAATGTTGCCTAAGTAACCTTCTGACATTTTTATCTAGTTATGGGAGGACCCCACATAAATGCACGTGAATGCTTTTGTGATTGTGTGAAACGAATCACTAATGATTCATGAAAGAGACAGTCCTATCATTAGCCTTGATAAGATGGTAATTCGATTATATGATAGTCCTGTTGCTCATTCCATTTTTTAATATTAATATTTAAAATATTAGAAGGGCAAAATAATTCCAGAGAAGGAATATGTCAGTATTCCAAAGACTATGTTACTTCACAATTCCTGTTAACTCTAGCTCCAGAATACCAATTATGCTTCATTTTTCTTTTTAGCATAGTAAGGAAATTAATGGAAAGTATTTACCTTTGAATAAAAACATTTAAATGAGATTTGTGTCAATTTTATCTCCAGTTATAAGATTATTATTTGTTAGAAAAATTTAAATCATTGGTTAAAAAGCATTTGTCTACATAAATTTTGTAGGAAAGAACAATGTCTAGAATCAGTCATAATAGTTACAGTGTTGCTATCTTTAAGAAAATCCAAAATGATAAAGATGAGTTCTTCTTTAGCTTATTATCAGCCTAAAGAACTTTTCTGGCTACTATCATCTTTAACATAGATTAGGTTTCCTTTTTATTCTGACTATATAAAAAAAAATAACATGATTAGTTTTGTTCATTTTTGTATTTCAACTTCAGGATTTGGCTTACTCTTTGGTTTTCTTTCTTTAGACTTGAAAATAGATACTAAGCAACAGCATTTGTTTCTCACAATCACTCCCCAAATTATCAAGCACTCCAGAATGGTACCAATAATATACTGTATCAGGTTCCTCCATTTTCTTTGTTGTTGTTTTGTTTGTTTGTTTTTTGTTTGTTCGTTTGTTTTTGCGGTACGCGGGCCTCTCACTGTTGTGGCCTCTCCCGTTGCGGAGCACAGGCTCTGGACGCACAGGCTCAGCAGCCATGGCTCACGGGCCCAGCCGCTCCACGGCATGTGGGATCTTCCCGGACCGGGGCACGAACCCATGTCCCCTGCATCGGCAGGCGGACTCTGAACCACTGCGCCACCAGGGAAGCCCCTCCTCCATTTTCTTATCTTCATTTTGAATACATCAGCACTTCTACTATTCAAAAGATTCCAACTATCTAGGTATTCCTCATGGATTCACATGGAGACTGAAGCATTCCTCAGTTATCCCACACTGGATTTGTCAAACAAAGTTATCCCACTTTAAGTAAAACTAATATACATAGATGCAAACTTAGAAAGCAAATTATTAATATGAAATAAGTTTTTAATTACACAGCAATTATTCAAAGAATATCTACACCTTCACTTCTACCTTCTATGAGAGACCCCCAAGGTACGTATTATTTTGTCAAATTTCAGGGAAAAATGTTCAAGGAGAATCATTCAGGGGTTAGCAGAGGGAGAGCGTGAGTAGTGAAGCCATGGGTTATCCAACTCTAATCCACTGTGCTCTTCTGCAGACACTCAAACTGAGACCAGCAGGTTTAGAACTAGCTTTTTGTCTGCCAACACACCACCTGAATTAAGCTAAACAGAAAAGTTCCCTGGCACATTTAAAAGCTTCTAGGAAAATCAATTCACAAAAATAAAAACAGCTAGTACAGTAACAGTGAGGAGCTAACCTAACTAACTGGATAGCAGTATCTACTGGATGCTGTAAACCTAAAGCCTAAGAAACTATATACAAATACTGTACATACTCTAGAAAGCAAAGTGTCTCACAGTTTTAGTGTCTCACAGATTTAGCAAGTCTGTAGTTACCTAATGTTTAGCGATTTTGTAGCTACTTTATAAATTACTTTATACTTTCTGTGGCTGGGACTGAACAAATAAGTGACTATATCATACATGGTGAGAGCTAGGTTTTTCGCTGTCAGAGAAAGATGTTGCAAATAAGGATAGGGAGAAGGCTAGAATGAACCTTGTGATGTCAAGTTAGAATCAGTGCTATCCATTTTATTTTTAATATATAAACATACAGACATAGAAATAAATATAAATGTCTGTGTATGCGTGAGCACGTTGGCTAGATTGCTCAGAAGCAATTATACCCCAGTAGCAGTGAATACACTGAACACCCAGATCTTGGTTTCTAAATATTATTCCCTAGTAAAAGGAACTAGGGCTCCTTAGCTTAGTGACTGAGTCTAGGGTTGGGGCAGAAAAATACAAAATAAGCTTGAAACATTGAGTAGTGCCAGAAAATAAGAATAAGAAAATGCAAAAACAAAACAAAACAAAACAGCATGTGTCAAAGGACAGAAGAACCAAGCTGAATGAGTCCCAGTGGCCAGAGCCAGGGCAATTTGAGCAGCAAAATAAATAGTGATACTATTAAATATCCACAAGTCTAATATAAATTAATAATTGAAAAAAATATAATACACAATAGGCAGCGCTTCCTTATAAAGTATTCCAATTAGTATAGAAGACTCAAAATTCAAAATCACCATTAGACAAAAAGCATAGTAATAATCGTTGCAGGCAAAATTCACTAATAAATGGTAAAATCAGCAGGTGAAAGGCTGAAGAGAAACAGGATATTTGCATAGTTTCAACATACCCCACAAGATATTTATCTGTTACAAAAATAATAGTAGCTTTATAGGAAGAAAACCCAACAGATATCACCTTAACCAAGTGGTCAAGGTTTACATGAATACTAATGAGAAATAGTGGCATATGTACCTCCTCATACAATGCATGTGGAAGGACACAATATCACTTCTGTGGTGTTCTTATCAAAAATGCATAAACTCAATATAATCATTAGAAAATATCAGATAAAGCCAAATTAAAATATCATCCTTGGCATAACTTCTCAACTCTAATCCAAAGGGCTGAGGTCATAAGGGACAAGGAAGGACTGAGGAACTATCTCAGACTGGAGGAAGACTAAAGAGATGTAAGGATAACATGCAACATAGGATCTTGCGTTTGAGCCTAGAATAGAAAAAAATGGGGGAAAAACAGATGATCGTCTAATAAGGTCTCTACTTTAGTTACTAGTATTATGGTAATTTTAACTTTCTGGCTTTGAGAACCATACTATGGTTATGTAAGTTTTTAACATTACAGGAAGCTGACGTAAGGTTATATGAACTCTCTGTACATTTTTGTAATTTTCTCTAAGTCTAAACTTATTTCCAATTAAAAGTTAAAAAAATTTGTTTTATTCCTCTGACAACACTATGAGAAACGTATTATTACTATCCTCATTTTACAAAGGAGGAAACTGTATAGCAGAGAAATTAATAAACTTACCCCAGATCCCCAAGTTAGAAAACTGCAGAGCCAGGTAAGTTCCAGATCTTAACCACTATGATTTTATATGGTCTGAGGCTCAGCTCATTCAGAAATATTTATACTTTCTCTTGATAATGCTTTGACATTTGTTAGGGTGCTACAACATTACATAAAACATAACCCTGGAAAAAGAAATCCTATTTTACAGTGTTCAGTGGTAATTGATGTAAGAAAACTTTATTCTCTTGCAGTGGTTTTCATTTTCAACCAAATGTCATACAATGAATTATTAGGTGGGATCTTACGGAAAAACTAAATGGGAATATTAGCATTCAAAGATGAAAATGCATCCATAAGGCTTTTATGCTTCATTACTTTAAATAATCATTAATAGTAAAGTATATAATGACAGACAGTTACTAATGCAATAAAGTTGCTAAAATGAGATGAAAAAATGCAAATAATGTATTTTATTACATTCAAAGAAGGCTTTAGGTGGCTGTACTCTGGTTCTGAATATGTTATAGAGAATTAGTAGTTTGGGACTCTGTATGAAAGAGGTCATTTTTATTATTCAAAAATAGTTTTTTAAACTGATAATTCTTTTGAGGAATGCAGGAAACTTAAATACTTCACTCACATATGATCAACAATCAGAAACAACCTAAGTGGGGGAAAAAAACGTATTATGTGATTTTTCTTCTGTTCAATATTATTTGTAATTAGAATGCA
The DNA here is from genome assembly GCF_964374135.1 of Grampus griseus. Lineage (NCBI taxonomy): Eukaryota > Metazoa > Chordata > Mammalia > Artiodactyla > Delphinidae > Grampus > Grampus griseus. Next base: position 113,791,827 of record NC_138998.1, on the reverse strand, counting down.
AAGTTGATAATGTATAAAAATTCAGCCAAAAGAAGCATAACTCTTTATTAAATTACAAACTGGATAAATGTGAATTATGTGAAAAGACATTATGATAGTCACAAAATAAGATGGGATTTAGGTTAGACGAGGAATGAATATCTCCCATATTACAAATATTTAAACTGGAATGAAATAAATAATTTCTTCTATAATGAGGTCCAAACAATTAAAATTAGTTTCATTCTGGAAGCATATATTTAATAAATATTTAATCTGCTGTGATATTTATAAATCTAAGACTGTTGAAAAACACTAGAGTAAAAAGAAAAAGTTATCTTACTTAATATATATTGAAGTCAAACCAGGAAGGTGGGTACACAAAAATATTCTTGTATTATGTTTTGTTATAACTTGATACATAATTTATAGCTACCACAACTTTCTGCTCTTAAAACGCACTGCAGGAAAATACTGTCTGGATACAGTTAAGGCTTCCTGAAAAAGTACTTGTAACGAAGGCTTTTCCATTTAATGGTTAAAAAAAAAAAAGTAAATAGAATTTATGTCTGTCCTGGGCCCAATTAAACTTCCATTCAAACTTGTCCTGACCAGAAAATAAATTGCCTATGGATTCTGGATAAGGGTTTTTACACACTTGGAGAAAAAAAAAGTACATCTGTGGAGAACTATGATTTATGAAAGTATTGATTTCTTTGTTAAATAATGAATTAGATGTCCTACCACAATATTATTTATCAAAGTTTTTTGTCATATAATTAAATTGTCACATAATGGATTGTGCTCATATAGATTCATTAAATATTAAAAACTACATGTGACACTACTCACCTTATCTTTAGCTAACAACACATTTCCTCTGTTCTTTCCCATTAAGGTCAATAATGGCAGCCATGATCCTTACTACCAAAGCTTGTAACCCATATTTATCAAGGCTGCAGAGGCCGTGAGCCCATTCCTTTAGCTGGGTATGACTGAAGCTATCCACATATCAAAAGCAAGTGGCACAAAAACCATTCAAGACAACCTGACAAATGAGGATGGGGGGAAATTGCCTATACACAAAATATTGTAAACGTACTAAAATTAGATTTGCATTTGACCAGCCCACCCATCTTGATCACCCTTGATTTTTCCCTGAAATCTCTACTACAGCCCTGAATTGCCCTGGGCCCTTTGGGCTTTTCTAAGTGTGTCTGGCCCTCCTATATTATATCAACTACAGCTACCCACAGAGTATCACCAGCTGCATAAATGTATTTCTGCCTTTCCCTGATCACTAACCCGTATTCCCACATGAACTGACCTTCCCGTAGGACTAACCTGAAGGCTTCACCATAATTAATACTTTTGGTAGCCACATAATTCATCTCCACCCGCTTCCATCCCACAAATACAATGGATGCTTGTTTCGCTACACTTTCCATTCGCGAGCTGACACTAATTGGGAACTGAATTCTTGTAGCTTACATTCCATTAGCCACATCCACGGCTGTACTGAGGATTTTCACATGGACTGGGAGATGCTGGGGTAGTTAATAATATTAAAAGCTAACTGTAGGGCTTCCCTAGTGGCGCAGTGGTTGGGAGTCCGCCTGCCGATGCAGCGGACACGGGTTCGTGCCCCGGTCCAGGAAGATCCCACATGCCGCGGAGCGGCTGGGCCCGTGAGCCATGGCCGCTGAGCCTGCGTGTGCGGAGCCTGTGCTCCGCAACGGGAGAGGCCACAACAGTGAGAGGCCCGCGTACCGCTAAAAAAAAAAAAAAAAAAAAAAAAAAATCTTACTGTACTATAGTAGAGTAAGTGTGCTTACTATATGTTAGGCATTATGTCAAACATTTTACATACACGATTTTAGTTAATTATTATGACAATGCTATGAAATGGGTACTCAGTATTTTCCTGTTTTATTTATGAGGAAACTGCAGATTAAAGAGATTTAATAATATCCCAAGGTCATAGTCCCAGGAAATAGCAGCAGCAATTCAATGATCAAATATGTCTGACTTGAGAATATATGTTCCAGGCTCCATGCACTATTGCGTCTCAGTGAACAGGTGAAAATAAAAACCAAAGATCACAGGCAATTCTCATTCTGAAATCTCTGTAGTGAGTTGGTAATTTCTTTTAAAATCCAATAGTTGTATGATCATGAATGTTGTCTGCTGCTATTTTAAAATCAAAAATCTGCCTCTTTCACTAAAGAATGTGAAGGATTTCAAAATGTTCATATTTCCCACACTTCCCTTTAGAATCCGAACCTTTTTATCATAGGTGAGTTGGAGACAGAAGTAAGAACATTATCTTTTGAAGGACATAGAGTGCAGAACTTCAGTGTCTTAGGCCCAGCTGTAATTGTAGCCCTCTCTGAAAACCCCTTTCTTCAGATAACTCAAAAGATGTCTACAATTAAAAAAAAAAAAAGGCACTTTAAGGAATTAAGCATGAGTGAGACAGTCCTTACCTTTAAGAATTTTTTCACTCAACATGAAAATGGATATAAGTGCTATAAGGAAGGTAGTATAAGAATGCCCAATCTAATCAGCATTGAGAGGGGGAGGCAGGGGGGAGATCTATCATCTTGGGATTTAGCTTCATGGAAGAAGCAGCATTAGAGAATTACAGACAGATGTTGAAATATGAGACTAATTAAAGGCATTCAGTAAATTTGCAGATGAAAGGAATGAGCAAAAGAATGGGGAAATTAGACTATAGGAGGTAAGGAGACAGAGCAATTCAGGAGAGACAAGAACTTAAAGAAGTTCATGGAAACAGAAAGATTTTAGAATTTCATTCAGTAATGACTACAGTATTGTTTTTAATTCATTCCTGCATTTAGTCACAAATTCTGTATTTTGTACTCAGAACTGTACATGGTATAGGGGAAAAAAACGAGCAGAAAAAAACACTGTGCCCTGGCTACGTTTACAGTAGCTTGACGTGGAGTACTCAACGGTCGGGAGTGGAAAAGTAAGTGCGGTCTGGGTCACAAAGGATCTAAAATGCTGGGCTAAGCACTTTGGACTTAATTCATATAGTAACTGGGGTCCTTTGAATACTTTAAGGAGAAGAGTGGTATGATCAATTTAGAGTCAGTTTGTGTAGATTTGTATATGAGATTAGGGAGGAGCTATAAAACAGGAAGTTTTTATGGATAGAGTGGTACCCTTATAGTCCTGGGGAAACCTGCATTGCTGAGCCAGAAAGGAAAAGACAGAGTGGACAGGATTTCTTGTCTGTGGAATAGTGACTGGAAAGGAGGCCAATACTGATGGGGAGAGAAGATGCTGAAAAGAAGGTTACTGAGGATTTGCTTGTAGAAATTTCAGATTATAGTGTAGATTGTCTACTGGTTGGTGTAGTTTATGATTAAAGCACAGACTATGTAGTCAGACAATCAGGGTAAGAATCTTAGCACTTCCGTGTACCAGCTTGAGGACTATAGACTAATTAGCTACTTAACTTCTGTAAGCCTCAGTTCTCTCACTTACAAAACATGAACAATCCATACTATCTACCGCTTGGTAAGAGTGCAAGGATTAAACATGATTGTGCAAGTAAAGTATTTATCACAATTCCTGGCATAATAAATGCTGAATAAATAGCCAAAGTGTTCTATATCATATGCACGTAGACACATCCACATGAGCTCAGTAGTTTTGTTGACTTCTTCATTACTGCCAAGGGGCTGCTCTGAAAGTTATGGATTGACTACAGATGGTTGTACAAGTCAGTGTCCCGTCAAGATACCATAATCGCAGCAACTATTTAACAGAGGGACTTTGATATAAATAATTGTTTACTAGGTATAAAGTTGTAGACTTGGTAACTGAAAAGATAGGAAAAAATTCTTTTTCTGCTGTCTCTTGACAGACCCATGGGGCTGGGACCCAGACCTCTGAGGAGGGTAAACTGCAAGGCTGGTGACAGTGTCTCTGTGGGGGACCATGATGTAGCTAGCTCTACAAGTGGAGCAGGAAAATGTGAACTGGACTCAGCCGCTGCTACAGCAGGGAATTGCTGGGAGAAGGAAGAGGAAAAATAATACTAAAAATAGAGAAGATATTGCTCAGACCACATTAACAAACTCTTTAAAATCCATTAGAATAACATCAAGCGTGAAAACAGTTTGAGGGTTCTCTGCCTGTTAGATCATATGTTATGGCCTTTGTTCCCTTTTGAGAATTTAAAATTTAAAACATTAATATTTCTTTGAAAGAATAAAACGTCCTTTAGGTGGTTGTGTTATATTTAATTTAACATGCACACATATGTACATTATCCATTACATTTCAGTCTCCTCGCCCATCCAACCCTTTCCATACAGCCTCATCCCCAGAGAAATGTAAACATACTCAAAAGGAAAGTGAAAGTTTTTTAAAAAGCATGCTAGGAAAGTAAGGATTTGAAAAAAGAAAAACAAATGGCAGTGAGGCCAAAAAATCTTACTAAAAATACACGTTATATATAAAGTTTACTAGCGCAATGACCACCTGTTTGTGCCTCACCCAGTTTAAAGATAGAACATTGCATCACTTTTGAACCACCAGTGTAGCTCTCCTTGACCCATTCCCTTACTTCTCCTCAGACCTAACTCCTGAACTATTTGCTGTTTATGACTCTCTGTCTTTGTTGTATAATTTTATGAATATGTGTTTGTACTCCTACAAACTGAGGTTTTCAACACTGAATGCTTAGCAGGGACTACATTTTCTTTTTTCTTTCTTTCCTTTTTTTTTTTTTTAAGGGAAAATGTTTCTGTTCCTACTGAAGGGATTCCAAGCTCTGTTGGCTGATAATTAACAGGTTGAGGTACTTAGCAGTTTTGCAACACGAAGGTAAAAGCAGGTAGCAGTTATTTCCAAGCCATCACATTTGCTCACAAAAATTCTATTTTTACCACAAACATATAGGCATGGGGCTTAGAGTGGTGGCTTCAAGCTGTGTCTAAGAAGAATTCTGGAATAGAACTAACCAGCAAAATTGCAAGCATTTTTCAGGCTCTACAGATGCTAAGAAATAGCATAGTATGATCAATTGGAGTACTGTTGTTTTTGGAGCACTCAGATTATTTTGAATTTCAAGAAAATACAGGAAAAGATTAAGCCTTAAGGCTTTAATAGTGCCTAAAGTGTATTAAAAACATATGCATTAAATTGATCATAAATTTAGCTGTTAAAAGGCTTTTGTTAAACAAAATTAATTTGGGGTTGTCTATATATTTCCACCCTTACAAATTCTAAATAAATTTTATTAGTCCGAACTCTAAATTTACTTGCAAGAGTAAGAAAACCATCTCACATGGCTTAAGTGTTTAAGGAAGAGGAGGGCTGTACACGCACACAACTAATAGTCTAAAAGTACGGTGATTTCAGACATAGATGCATATTCAGGCACTGAGAACGTTGGGAATCCATCTCCCTCCATCTCTCAGCTCAACTTCTCTGTCATGTCATCTTGAGGAAGAATTTTTTCCGCAGGGTGGCCACAATGGCTGCCAGAAGTTCCAGGATTCCCGTTCTAAGCTTCTGAAGGAATAAGCTCTACTGTCCCAATAATTCTGCAAAAAAATCAAGAGGAGGCTCTCTTTGAGTGGAACGCTCCTCCTCGAACCACAGCAGTCACAATGACGCGCTCAGTTTGGCCCATGCACCCACTTCCTAGGAGACAGTAAGTCTCAGCACAGTAGGGACTTGATCTTATATAATTTTGTATACTCCCAGGTAAGCATAAATAAAAGTTACTTAATTTATGTTTATTGAGTGGCTTGTCAATTCTTTAGGTCTCGGTTTCCACCTCCTTAAATGAGACCTATGACTAGCAACTCAATGTGTATTTAAAGAGTGGTCCTCAGGCCATAATGATGTACAATCATTGTTCAAATTCAACAGTTTTCTTTCTTTTTTAAAGCATTTTTCTTTTTCATATTTTTCTTCCTCTTTATTAATTTAATTCCTTATGCCTCCCCATTTTTAATGATGTTGATATTCACATCAAGAAGGATGCCTTCCTTTTTGGTGGCCTCTAGCTACCCTGGAACCACTTAGAAATGTTCTGGTCCTGTTCTACACATTCTCAGCTTTTCCCCTCCCTCAGTTTCTTACCTCTTTCTCTCAAACTATTGTTTGATCTTAACCAAGCACCTCCCCTTCTCTGCTAGGTAGAGTGACTGACCGCCTGCTCTGAAGAAAATCTATCTATTGCCTTTGTCTTACCAAGAGGAGAATGATGCTCCCTGCAGGATTTCTCATAGCCTAGCAGCATAGAAATCTAGTGCAACAGTGAAAAATTATGGGCCTAGATGGGACTTAAAAGCAGCTTCGTTTCCAACAAATTGGCTATTAGTAAAAGACTATGCTCTCATTAGGAGATCATAGGCTAACTCAAATTTATCAGTCAGCCATGGTTTTACCTTCCTCTGACCAATTTCAGCCACTTCTATCAGAAGTAGTAGCTGTACCAACAAACGAGGTGGATAGTTAAAATTACATTCTAATACTATCTGAAAATTATTACGTACTATCATCTTGCTAAGGAATTTGCATTGTTAAATGTCTATCATAAGATGGTTAGTAAGCATTATCAATTGCACCTAATAGATGCAGAATCTGTGTTAGGATGTTAACGCAATTTACCTGAGTTCACTTTGCCTTAACGGGAGAGCTGAATCCATTTGAATCCAGCTCTCTGGATACCAGGTCTCATGCTCTTTGTCTTTGTCCTGTACTGTGTACCTTCAATTCAGATGAGATTTTCTTTTTAATTAAATTTTTCATTTTGTGTAATGTTTGATACATACAAAAGAACGTGTTAAATTCAATTTAGTAGTATAAGATACATATGCCCATATTTATATCTTTACTTTTAAACCTTTATATTTTTAGTGCTTTTTTGTGATTTTTAATAAGCCAACTTTTCTGCAAACATTGAAATTTAGAGGTACAAAATCTCAGATAATTAGCTGTGTCGGCACCCTGGAAAATACAGCTCAAGGTCATAGTTTTGGTAGAAAAACATGCCCCAGGCATAAAATTCTACTAGAAAGCTCAGTGATGCTGTAGTGCCACTCGAAAAATAGTGAGAGGTTCCGGACTTTTGTTTCTTTTAAAATTCTATCACTGTTCCTCCTGGTTTTCAGTATTTTTCTGCATATTAGACCTATAAAGTCATTTTATTTTTATAACTGTCATGTCGATTGAAAGGATACTCTAGATATTTACATGCTATTACAAATTTTGTGGGGTGCCTTGAGGGACCTCATTTCAAAACCCAATAGCCAGAATGAACAGTGATTCTAATGACACAATTGTTTTGTTTTGTTTTGTTTTACATAAAACACCAGTAACACCAGACTTATAAACCCACATATCCTATTCCCACCTCTTCGGACAGTTTTATTATAGAAACATCACTTATTTGTATTATGTCTGAATTAGTTAATTCATAAAACATATATATTCTCTTCTCTTATGGGAATACTGTTATAGGAGTTCTCACATGTCTATAATTAAATAATAATATTACACTCTTGTTACAAGGGTGAAGTACCAACATTACTTTTCAGTTGATATTTTCTTTTTGCTGAATTTTCTAAAGTATAAGCTGGACATATTTTTTTAAATTTTTATTTCACTATATAGAGTCATGAGAGTGATGCAGGTTTTTAAACAAATTCTTCCATTAACCAATTTTTTAATCACAACAAACTCAAAGAAAAAGACTGGCCTTTTAAAAAATTGTACTTCCTAAAATGAAATGGTGGAAACTTACTTGCTAATTCTTATATCTTTCCATGCTACTTTTTTCTATCGTATACAGAGTTCATTGGTGAAACTGCAGGTTTCATAATTAAATATAAAAACTAAGGAGTTCACACAGATATGCTAATAACTCCATTAAACTTCTCCCTTTATATGTAAATTCTAGCCCAGATGTTGCATCATTTGCAAATCTTGCAATTAAAGCATTTTATAACTTCAGTTATACAAAGGGGCAGCAGACTGGAAAATGGGTAAAACTTCTTGGCTAGGACATTACCATGGCAACACACTGACCCCCCCCCATTCAGTTAGTTACTACTGAAGATTCAGCTATTAATTATAGTGATCAAAAGTAGATATCATCTGGATCTCCTCTTACCTTTTTAATATGGACATTTTTCACTCACCATAAATCTTTGACTTTTAGAGCCAAGGCTCCCAAACTGAAGCATTAAAACTGATACAGATTAAGTAGTGATGGAAGTGAGGGTCAAGAAAAGAATCTCCTTTATCAGCCATATTCAGGATAGTTCTCCAACTTTCTGTAATCTAAGCGATCTGTCAGGTGAGCTTCAAGGTGAATATTCGTTACTGCTCATTTTTCTCACTGAACTCTTTGCATTCTGTGTGTCAGCAATTACCTCTCACTTTAGAAAGCTGTCCTTAATTAGGGCCACAATCATCACTAGGGAGCCTCTGAAATAGATAGATGCCCCATTTTTTGGGTTGAGTTTTACATTTTCCAGCAAAAAAGTTATTATTTTCTTGGCAAAATATAAAGAAGTGTTGTGAGTTAATTACAGATGTACTTAATAAATGATGAAAAACATTTCTGTTTGCATTTTTTGCCGACTTAAACATAAGAATCTTGTTTTTGATGAAGTTAAAACATACTGTTCTTACAGAACATGTTTTAATCACTGTATCCACAGTCTTAAAATAATAAACACTCTTTAGACATGCCAAAACACAGTGATCAGCCACTGCCATACGTCCACACTGCACTAGTCACAGCTTCTTCATTCATGAATATCTACTGACCATCTGCCGTGTACAAGGCAGTGTTCAGCGTGATAGGGATACAGTGATGTCCAAGGGTGCCAAGATCCCTGCTCAGTTGTAAGGAGATAAAAAAATCATCAAACAACAAAGAAAATATCAGTTAATAAGAAGTGCTCTGGCAAAGGAATAAAACAGAACTAAAGAATTACCTGCTATCCATTTTGAATAGTTGTAGAATAGTGTTAACAGTATAGATGGAGATAAGTGTACACATTGAGAAAAGTGTTTCTTGAAAATAGGTGCTTTTTTAAATAAAAATAAATTTAAAGTTCAAACAAAAATAAAGATACCTTAATATTCACTTGATTTCACAAGGGAAGCATGCATAAGAATGTTGGACAGTTCTGATAAATAATTCCTTTGGTTAAAGTTCAAAAGCAAGATTTCTGATAGTTTTTTGCTTTTTAAATTATGACCAGTATGGTTATGAACATTCCTGATGCACATATGCAAAAAATTCTTCTGCTAATATTTCCAGGAGTGGAATTGCTAAGTTTTACCATAGAGAATAGTCAAAAGTCCATCAACAGTAGAGTGAGGAGATCAGTTATAGTCTAGTCCACCACGAAATACTATACAGCCATGAAAATGCATAAATTACAGCTAATCGTAAGTAATCAATGATTTCATCTTAATGCAATATCAAATGAAAAAATCAGGACCTATAAAACTACAAGTGAGTTTCCATAAAAATATATATATTTTTAGAAAACAACAGATTGTGTTAGAATACCTATACATGTAATAAATGTGGATTTTTTTCCTTCAAGGAAAAAAAAATGATAAGTTTAAAATTCAGAACTTTAGTTATCTCAGTTGGAGGAAACAAACAAGGATTGGGGGAGAGCACATAGATCCATGTAAGTTTACCGCAATCTAGTTTTTGACTTAGGGTGTGGGTTCATTGCCATTTGTTATATTTTTAAAAATTGGTGAAAGAAAAAAGAAAAAAGAAGAGAGAGACAGGGAAGGAAGGGTCACTGACTCTCCTGAGTTGGTCCCCAGCAAGAGTTCTCCTGCTGGTGTCACTCGAGCCAATAAAATGAGACCGAGTTCGGTTCAGAAGCAAAGGAAAGCTTTATTCTCTGATTAAAGAACATCGAAGTTTGAACTTGCACCCTAGAGCGCATGCTCTCCTCAACAAGCCGGGGGCAGGGCTGCTATATAGGGATCGTCAGAGGGGAGGGGAGGGGGCGGAGTTCTTGCAGGGCGGCCGGGCGGGCGCAGCTGCGCCGCTCAGGCTCCAGATCACAGGGCGGGGGAGTAGAATCTCTGCCCACGGCTCACCGCCACCATCTTGAATTGCCCCCGTGTGAGTGGCTTCTGCACACCCTCCGTGCCAGAGCTTAGGTGTTAGCACGGCCGTTTCACATGAGGAACTCTGGTCTGAAGAGCCTGGTGTGAGGCTTCTGCACGCCGCACCCTTTGAGCAAGTGAGACTAGACTAAGCACCAAGGAAAAGAAAAAGGTTAGATTTTATTTTATTACGCAGGTTCTAATTTTATTTCCCAAGAATTGTTCATGGGCTTTGCTGGTGACAAAGGGAAGGAAGGAAAGAAAGAGGGGAGGAAAGAAGGGAGGGGGGGAAGGAAGGAACCGGCTCACGGACCAATGATGATAATGTGTCATGAACCAAAGATTATGATTAAAACAATTATTTGAACATATATTTCTTTAAAAATAAGAATGTTTTATTGTATGACACCATTACATTTTTACACAAAAGGCTTGCTCTAAGAATAAACAAAATAATTTCTTAGATATGTTCATTTTAATGTTGGCATACTGTTCTTGCTTTGGATATAAGAATTTTCGATGTGTCTGTTTTGCTGCTTTGGTTATTAACTCTTCCATGCACTCAGCTCAAGTTTAAGTGTTTTAAGCAAAAGCAGCTGACAGCAAACAGTAAAATCTGGTTAAATGGGTGTAATAAGCTGATTGTGGCAGTTTTATCGAGAAATGTTTGTGACTATAAGTACAAATCCTGGGCTTGTTTTTTTGTGTTCATAGTGGCTGTTAGTAGATACAAATTCTATGTTTTTAAGGGTCAAAGTTGGTTAAAACTGGCACAAAAATATTTGATGTGCTCCCGTCAAAATATTATTATATCCTTTGTTCTCTAAAATGCAATCAGAACTCAGATTTTACATGTCAAAAACTATCACACGTAACACTGTTAACCTCTTCTCTCAACATGCACATTACCTTCACTTATTTTGAAAGCATTACTTAATAAAGATCCGTTAAAACTGGCCAAAAAATGAAGGCATCTTTCCATAATGGACCACAAGCAGCCATTGGTAGCAGCAAAAGATTGCACAGAGTCAGATCAAAAGAACTACCTGCTTTATAGGCAATTGTAGGCCTATTTACCCTTTCTTTTTTAAGTTTTTAGAGGCTTTGACAAAAGTTTATTACCCGTCATTTCACTCACTGAAAACCTCAGACCTCTGAGACTTTGGCAGTTTTGAGCTTGCAGATGCTGGTCTTGTGGCCTGAGGGCTAAATTAGGAAATCACTGAAGTCTATGGCGAACAGGGATTATCATTTAAACCCTTCTTACTTTATCATTTTAAATAATTGCTTGACTCTTATTTTATGTAAAGTTAAAACCTAGCAGCATTGTGATCGCTCTGCTTGGTCTTTACCTGGCCCTCTTTTGGGGAGAGCCACAGTTCAAATGCTAATGGAGTCTCTAAGCATCACCTTGCTTAATTTTCCTTTTTCTTCTCCTCTCCTATTTTAGATTCCTCTTTTCTTTACTGTACTTCTAACCTGGCCGCTTCTGTGTGTCTTTCTTTTCCTTTTCTTAACTGTTTATTTTTCTGATTTTAAAGTAATAAAAATGCTTACTAAACGTCATGTATTAATAGAAAGCCTTTTAAAAAGTGCACATTTCCTATAATCTCAGTACCCAGAAATAGACACTGAACTCTTTTGCATGTGTACTTCCAAATGTTTTTATCTATGACTATATTAATAGATTATATTACTACCATTATCATACAGTAATTAATCATACTTTACTTACTGTGTTGAAACTTGCCTTTTTAACTTGACAGTGTACCTTGAATCATATTTCTCCAAGTCAGGATATAAAAATCTATCTCATTCATTGAAAAGTTGAATAATATCTGACTGAACAGCTGTTGAGTTATTTAATTAATCCTTTATCAATAGTTATTAGGCTCTCATAAAGAAAGATGCACTGACTATGAATTTCCCTAAGATAAATTCATGGAATGGGACTGTCTGAGGTAGGCTTCATTAGAAAAAAACTGGATTTGAGGAGGCAGAAGTCCAGTTTGGGACGCACTAGTACCACTTCAGCTCCTTTAGATAACATCTAAGGGAGGCATCAAGTGTTGAGTTGTGCTTGAACATTCCAGTCTGGAGCTCAGAGAAATGATTTAGGTTTAAGATATGCATTTCAGATAATCTATGCCAAACTGGTTTATTAAAATGCTATTTGTCTCTGATGCGTTTGCCAGGGAGGGTTTGTGTGTGTGTGTGTGTGTGTGAGCAACACGTGTGTGAATACACGTTTGTGTATGTTTATTTATATTTTGCATATACATATATTAGATCCATAATTCATGTATAACGAATATAACATATATAATCCACCACAGAACTCTGCATATATACTTATATATCCATATCCATATAATATGTTTAGGGCAGCATATTGCTCTGTAAGCTGTTGATCAGTGAGAATTGCCTAACTCTGTGCCTACTGTAATTTCATTCAGCTAATGGCACTTGGCAGCATTGTCTTGAATTACTGTTCTGTGTGTTTTCACTCAGCTGTGCCTTCTCTTTCTGCCATTTTCTCTGTATTGTGGTAATCAGTTTTTGCACATAATGACCAACTAAGGATGGATGAGTCCTAGAGCAGAAACCAGTATATATTTTAAAAGGAAGCCTAATATTTAGATGTTAAAATGCAAGTTTAAGGATAGTCAGGAAATGCTTCCTTTAGAGAATTGGCTGACGAAACAAAAAGCTTGCTGGGACTAATGGAAGTACTTGGACATTAAGAGGTCAAAATAAATAAATCTATAAACAACATTGTGATCACTAAGGGTTAATCAACAAATGTAAGAGTGGGAGCTAGGAAAAACTATGGCCGGGGTATGTCCTGTCTTTAGAGGATTTAAGGATGGAGGAGCCCCTGTCAAGATACAATGCTAGGAAATTTTCCCTCCATCTTTATGTTTTAAGGACCCTTTAGAAAACAGAGTAGCAAGTATAGTCCCATTTCGAAAATTGCCTTTGTGTATTAAAGACTTGGGTATGGATTCAGTGATCTTCAGGTATGGTCTAAAGACCAGTGCTGGTTGGAGAACTTTGTTATTGGTCAATAATGAAATAAATACAAAAATTGAGTAAGCCTACAAAAAGCTTATAGCAATTTGCCATAGTTACCTTCTGTTTGTAGAAGCAAAAATACTTTAAAAAGTGGATGTGTGTTTTGTCTTTGGATTTTTAATTTTGTTTTAGAGCAATTCATTTTCAGTACATTTTATAAAAGTATCATCTGAAAGATATTAGAAAAAAATTTTTTCAAATAAAGGGATTGTTCCTTCACCACTGATAGTTTAAGTGCTAGAGGTGACCCAGGGGAAGTATGCATAAACTACAGTGAATTAAAAGATTAAGATCAAAACTACAATTCTCAAGTGAACACTCAGATTTCTCAAGAGTTAAGAGCAGAAATCAAGCTCACTCTTGGTATGAAATGATGTATGAAAAGATATATAAAAAGATGCTCCTGGTCACATAACTGAGGAATGGGCTACGCCCTCATTTAGAACCACAACGCTTTCCAAGGGGCACTGCTGTAATTGCTGCGCCAAATAGAAACATTAATTAAATGTTTTAAAGCAAGACCTATAGAAGCTGTTACCGGCTCAAATGTATTATTGATAAATCATTTTTATTTAGCTCTTTCTAGTGATTATGTGGGAATCGTTTCCAGTGTTGTAGTCAATTTTAAAACATCAAGAGTGTAGTTGTTGAATTCCCCCTGAATAATACCAATGTGGTATAATAATACCATAAAATGGTATAATTATATGGTATAATGGTATAATAATACCATTATGGGCTAATGATTTGGCAAATTTAATTATGTGAATCACAGCTATTTTGTTTATGTGAATCAAAGCTATTTTGACGTTTTGATGCTTAAAAAGAATCTACAGCTATTGAATGTTTATGGACTTATTCATTTTAAACACTTAATTTTTCTCATCAATTAAAGTTTTCTCTTGTGTAGATACCCTAGTGATGAATGAGGATGCATAATTTCTTTTCTTAAAAAATGCTAAAATATGAAGAGTAATGGAGAATTTCATAGGATCTAAAATGTAGAAAATTTCTCAAAGTAATGAGAAATTAATGATTAGCCGTAGAAACAACCACTTTTAAATGGGTAGATAGACTTCTTTTAACTGTAATAGCCTCTTCATCCAGCTTATCAATTTTGCTTACAGCTTAATTGAACCTGTCTGGTTAGTGTAAACTGACTTACAGAAAATTCTCTGACGTGGTTACAGTGTTTCATCCGGTTTCGGGAAAATTTTGGCTCTGAATGGGCCAAATTAGAAAGTTAGAATGTGAAATATTAGGTCACCTGAACAATCTGCAGTAGGAAAACAAGAATAAGTAGCCCACATTCACTAGATAGCTCAAAACACAGTATAATGTCAATGAAGTGCACGTTTGGACAGCTCTGCTCTGAGGCCAGAGTAATTTTTGTAACAAGCCAACTAACTGTGTCACCATAAAGTGACTTATCAGTTTTCTTTTTTTTTCTAATGTAAACCTTTATTGAACACACACTTCTTGAGGCACTGTGGTTTCAGAGATACCCGGGATATGTTCCCCACCCTTAAGAAACTCAGATTTTTCCAGAGTATAAAAATAAACTTGGTCAAGGGGCTTCCCTGGTGGCGCAGTGGTTGAGAGTCCGCCTGCCGATGCAGGGGACGCGGGCTCGTGCCCCGGTCCGGGAAGATCCCACATGCTGTGGAGCGGCTGGGCCCGTGAGCCATGGCCGCTGAGCCTGCGCGTCTGGAGCCTGTGCTCCGCAACGGGAGAGGCCACAACGGTGAGAGGCCCGCGTACCGCCAAAAATAAATAAATAAATAAATAAATAAACTTGGTCAAAAAGGGAGGATAGGGTAATGCTAATGGGAGTAAGGTGAGGAACTCTCAAGCCAATTTCAAAAAGTTGCATTTTCCCTGTGAATGTAATGGTCCATCTAGACTTAGGCCAAGCATCAGCAAAGTAGAAAGATCAAGGGAAAAAGAGAAATGCAGTGGGTAGAAGGCAAGGCGTATCAGGAGCAGGGAACAGTGTGAGCAGAGTCAGGGAGGCAGGAAAGAGAAGAGCCTGCAGTTTATGTAGCTGAATCATCAAGTGTGAGGCATGGAGTAAACAGAAATGAGCCCAGAGACGTCAGGGAGGAAGGACACGGAATGTCTTTTAGGGTGTGTTGAAGAAGCTGGGCTCAATTCCATAGATGAATAGGAAACCACAGAAGAATCTAAAGCAGTTGAGTGGGGTGTTCAGACTTGCATGTTATGTAAAGCATTATAGCAGCCACAGAGGTTTTAAAGGAAATGGGTCAGGGAACGGTGGTTAGTAGATTATGCACAAAATAATGAAGACCTGAGCCATGAATGTGTATCAGTTTCTGTCTTAGTTTGGACTCCTGTGAGAGAATAGTATAGACTGAATGGCTTAAAAACAACAAAAACTTACTTCTCACAGTTCTGGAGGCTGAAAAGTCCAAGATCGAGGTGCCAGCAGATTCAGTGTCCGGTGAGGGTCTGATTCCCTGTTCGTAGCCAGCTTCTTGATGTTTTAGCTGTGTCTGCACACAGTGGAAGGAGCAAGAGTGCTCTCTGGGATCTCTTTTTATTTATTTTAAAATTTTTTATTATTATTATTATTTGCAGTACGCGGGCCTCTCACTGTTGTGGCCTCTTCGGTTGCGGAGCACAGGCTCAGGACGCACAGGCTCAGCGACCGTGGCTCACGGGCCCAGCCGCTCTGCAGCACGTGGGATCCTCCCGGGCCGGGGCACGAACCCGCGTCCCCTGCATCGGCAGGCGGACTCTCAACCACTGCGCCACCAGGGAAGCCCCTGGGGTCTCTTTTATAAGGGCACTAATCCTATCCATGAGAGCTCCACTCTCATGACCTCAACACCTCCCAAAGGCCCTACCTCCTAATACCATCACATTGGGGGGTTAGAATCTGAATATATTAGTTTGGGGAGGCCACAAACATTTAATTCATAGCAGTGATGAAGTGGAGTAGAATGCTTAGGAAATATTTAAGAGATAAAATATGTAGCATGTGGGAAGTAAGCAAAAAGAAGGGATCATGGATGGCTCCAGATTTTTCCCTTGGGTAAACTGTTTGAGAACAGGTACCACCAATAGAGAAACTAGTCAGGAAGACAAGTCAGGTGTAGAGAATAAGAAGCTGAGTTCATATTTAGGAAGGTTGAACTTGCAGAGCCTGTGTGATATCCAGGTGGAATGTATATAATTCAGGAAAGAGCTCTGGGCTGAAGGATCAATTTTGTTGTCTTCAGCATGTAGCTGCTAATTGAAGTCATGCAGCAGATGAGGCTGCCTGGGGAGCAGTGAAAGGGAGAGGTGAGGTGTATCACATTCTTTAGCAGGTCTTTCCAAAGATTATATAGCATTTCGGTAGTCCTTCCTTACTGGCTTTACCCTAACCTACAAATGTCTGTGATGCTCCTATACGTAGGGCTCCTGCCTTCACCTGAGTAGCTAGAAATAAAGATACATAATTGACTGATCATAACCTACAGCTGAATAAATAAAGACAGGAACAAGTTTTTATGGACATAGAAAGGAATTTGCCATTAATTCTGACTCTAAACTGGAAGAAGAAGTGAGGGAGGATTCTCCAAGTGGAAGTGAAATTTGAGCTGATACTTGAAGAATAGCTATGACAATTATAGAGCAAGCCAAAGGCATTAGATGTTGAGGTGAGAGATTGTATAAGCAAAGGCATTTAGCTGTGAAAGGGCTGTAATTGAACATTGTTGCTGAGATAATGAGTACTAGAGAAAGTAGGAAGAGACTATGAAAAAGGGAGGGCAGTGCCAAATGATAGGCATTTTAGTTCCGTGTAAAAGAGACCAGATTTTATTTTCTAGGCGATGCCCTATGGGGAAATTTTTGAACGGTGAGGGACATGACCAGAATTGTACCTTGCAAAGATTAAACAGGCAACATTGTATAAAAGTGATTGGTAAAAATCAGAGAAGCCATTATGTCTGTTCTGTCTGATTTGAGAAATGATGAGTGTCTGATGTTGGGCAGCGACCAGTGGAAATGGACTGGAGAGTAACAATGGGAGATTTTTTAGAAGAAGATTTTGAAAGTGTTTGGACTTATTCAAGGTGAGGGAAGAAAAATAGAAGGTTTCTGGCCTTGATAACAGGAAGAATCATGTGACCACTAACTGAGCTCATGTATAAAACAAAGAAACCCTGTTGATGGGAAGATTAAATGATGTTACATTTGAAAATACTTAATATGAAAAGTGGGTGGGACATGCATGGGGACATGTCCAGAGGGTATTTGGAATTTGAATCTGGAGTTTGGGATGAAGGTTGAGGGTAGAGATAAATATGTGAAGCTCATCTTAACTAGGCACTTGTTAAAGCCTTCAGGTCACCCATGAATAGATAGGAAAAAAAAACAAAACAAAGGAAAAGATTTATAGTTTTCTGTATCTTCTAAAGAAAACTTTCCTGAGGGCAAAGAATGAGTCCTAAGTATCTTTAAACTTAACCCTTTCTAACCAATCGTGCTTCTCTTGGTGCTGGATATCAGTAAGCTCAATGAATGTTTAATTAGTTGAGTTAAATGGAATAAAATGAAATGTAATTAAAAATGGCCAAGGAAAAAAATCTTGGGGGAATAAATAGTGACATTTAAGGCACCGTTGAAGAAGTCAGAGCCAGCATTGCACTGAAGTGTAGGAGAGGAGAAACAGGAGAGAGTACTTAAAAGTGATGAGCAGGGCTTCCCTGGTGGCACAGTGGTTGAGAGTCCGCCTGCCGATGCAGGGGACATGGGTTCGTGCCCGGTCCGGGAAGATCCCACATGCCACGGAGCGGCTGGGCCCGTGAGCCATGGCCGCTGAGCCTGCGCGTCCGGAGCCTGTGCTCCGCAACAGGAGAGGCCACAACAGTGAGAGGCCCGCGTACCGCAAAAAAAAAAAAAAAAAAAAAAAAAAAAAAGTGATGAACAGAGTCAAATGCTGCAGAGATGAGTTGAATGAGGACCAGAAAGAGGCATTGCTCTGGATTTGTTGGTTAGGAGGTCACAAACGACATCTGATAAAGCCATTTTTTTTTCAGTGTGCTTATGGGAGCCAAAGCTGAATCCTAGCTGAGAAGTTGTGAAAAGGAAATATAGAAATTAAATATAAACTCCACACTTTCCCCTAATTGTTTTTTTCCTTTCTTATTCCTAGCTTCCTGATTCTTTCTTTGTCTCACAGATTCTGCCTCACTCCACCCAAACCCCATGGATGTTTTGGAGCAATAGTGACACAATGCCAGTAAATATATCCAGTGTACACTATTTCCAAGGTTTAACAACAGATCTCCTTAACTTCATATCCCATCCTCTCATAAGAAGGTTACCCAATGCCTTTGGATCTTGACACTACAATGACAAAGGCTGAGCTTAAGCCAAAAAATTCTTTTTCATATCATATCAATCAATGATATAATTTATAACTCATCTTTATCCCCAAACACCAAAACACTTATGTAGTACTTTTGAAAACTAACTGTATTTCATTTATCAAATATGTATATACAAATATACATACTTCACAAAAGTGAATCCAATTTTGTTTCCCTTTTCTACTGTTGTAATACTGTAAATGTAGCTATTGTAGATATTTTTCAGACTGTTAGGAAAACGAATAAACTACTGAGATTTTTATTCTATATTATTGGTATGTATAATATAATTTGAAGGTATCTGGGGTTAATTTTTCATATGTTTAGTGTATAAGAGGTACAATGCTTATGTATATCTGGTTGTGTAACTGGATTATGAGCTGGAGTTCTCAATGATGACCAAAGTTTAATCAGGCAGTTTAACAATTATTATTAAGAGAGGTTAGTTCACTGCAATCCAGATGTCCCGGCTGATGATATTTATTTCAAGTATAACTTTCAAAATGTTATCCAGGTAACTTAACATGGTTTCATATTTAATTAATGTTGCAGAAGAAAAACAGTGAACTTGGATTGTCTGAGCAAAAACATGAAATTCCTAGTATGTAGGAAGAGGTCCTAAGTACAAGGTAAAGCACTAACAGTGGAATATTTTTAATTAATTCTGATCCTGTGTTTCCCAAGGTTCAAAGAGTGTATTGAAAAGTGAAAAAAATTAGTCAAACTGATTATTTGATATCTAACATCTTTTTCTACCATTGAAGCCAAATTGGCTTTTAAACTTATTTCAATTATTTTTTTTTACTTGAAAAATTTAATCAAGCCTCTTTACTTCTTACTTGCTTTATTATCAGCACATAGGCACACTTTTCTATAATTAATTGTTATTGACTTTATTTTTGAATATTGTTGATGTGTTCAAAAATAATAATGATTTAGAAAGTCTTTATTCTCAGAAGTGACAGAATTTCATCAATAGTTTATTGATTTGTTCTCTGATAATATTTCTATTTTGTGGACATGGCATATATAACATTTCAGATTGCATTTAACTCAGATGAAATGACACATATTTGCATATGTTGGATGGAGCAAACTTTCACAAGGGTGTTTTTTACGGTAACACACTTTTATTGAGAAACTGAAAAAGGTGTCGAAAAGTATGTTTTTTGTAGCATAAAATGTCCCAGGGGTGTGGTAGCAGGTGAGGGCAGTTAGATTTTAGAGTCCTGTAAACAGGACAGCTCTAACTCAAAATGACTTTTCAAATTAGTTATTGATAGATGACTGTGGGAACCCTGAGAACTGATGACAAATTGCCAATCTACTTAGAATAAAATTTAACTGAAATATTAAACACATATAATATAAACAAGATTTCCAAAAGCAATCACCTGCTTTTTCTATTACTGTAAAAAAGGTATTGAAAGCTAAATTCAAATTAAATAATATTTGCCGAAAACATAGAGGTCATTTGGGTTTCTTCTTTTCTATCTGTACACTAGCCTCCTGTTCCTTTACTCACTCCATAACCAGTAATGGTAAAAAAAACCCCCAAAAAACAAAAGCAGAAACAAAAACAAAAAAACACCATCTATTCAACAGACTTGAAACTAAAGTTTTAAATAAGCAGGTTAATGTTAATATACGACAAAATAAAATTAATTGGATACATTTTATTTGAACATATAATGATTAGTGTGCTTCACAGTAATCAGGCATAAATGATAAGCACTTTTTGTAAATGTTTACTTACTATTATTATTTTTCTTATTATAGGGCTGTGTTTTGCTGTGGTCAGACTTTTTTGCTCATATGTCCTCCACGCAGTTTTTTTAAACTGTGTACTCCTCATTATATGATATATAAAATGATTTTTTCATACCTTATAATAAAAAAATAGAAACTATTAAACATGTCATGAGATGAAATAAAAAGGACTATAATTATAATCAATATTTTATAACATGATTTGATAAAAATAGGTTTACTGAATAAGGCACAGCAAGTCTGAAAAACTATCCTGTAAAATCTTAATCTATGGATTTTGTCCAATGCATCTCAAAATCTTGTAATCCCTCAGAGCACTTTATTTCCATTTTAAAAAAATAATTTAAAAAATAAATTGTACAACTCTATTTCTTTGACTGTTATGAATTAGAAAAATTCTGACATGGGCCAAGATACTCTTGTCTCTCCTGAGGACCAAACGATATTATTAGTCAATGTGGGAACTACAAACTCCAATACCTTCAGAGGCCAAGCAGGTTATTTATATATGTGAAGCTCCTAGTGAAAGATGACCTGAACAGTAGAATCTAATAGGTCTGGAGAATTTAAGCACCAGCTAAATACATTCCATATAAAAATGGAAAAAGCTGGAGGTGGGCCAAGGAAAAGCCCCCTGCAACTGGCTGAGCGCAAAGCTGCCATTTCGTGGTAAACACTATGTCTCAGTCTAGCCCCAAGTAACACCTTTATTTCTATACAAACTCTGATGAAAGATTTATTTGCTCTACCAAGGAAAATCTCCTAAGTAGACAGGGGCATAGATTTCAGAATACTCCCACGATTAGGATGGGTGTTTGCTTGTCTAAACAAATTAAATTCTAACTAGCTTGGAACGTCCAAAATCTGAGGAAAAAAATCAGTAAGCAGCCGGTATTGCTATGGTAGTAATAATTAGCCTTGCCTGACCATCTGTGGTTTATTTCTGAGGACTTTACAGTGGTAGTTTGAGAACAAAGTGACAAAGCAGGCAGTGAGGTTGGGAGGGTTTCTTCCTTTCTTCTCTAGAGGTAGAGGATGGCTAGGAAGAAGAGATCTGGAAATCCTTCCCTGGGATATAGAATATAAGGCATTGCAGGAGGCCAGTTGGACACAAATCTGGCCCAGTTTGTTCTACTGCTGCCCCAGTTGCTCCGCCTCCCCCTGTCAGACCACCCCCATCCTTTATAAGAGAAGTGATAAAAACTTTCTAATCCAGAGTATAATTTTAGCTTGGTTTTAGGAAATTGATGGTACCCGTAAGCAGGGACCCATAGTTCGCTTTAGGACTGTGTAATAGCAATGTGATGTATGCTGAATTCTGTAACTGCTGATAGGAGCTGAATTACTATTACTGTTGCTGTTCACAATATTTATGAATTTAATTAAATCTTTATTTTTATCAGTACATTAACTTCTCAAGTTTTCTTCTCAGCACACATTTTTATTATTATATCCCGTGGATCCTAATCTGAAATAGAGCCTTTAATTAAAAGAGATTTGCTCTCTCACACTACTCACTATATATAATAATCTCTGAAATTTGCTTCTTACAATCATATTTTTCCCGTGATCATGCATATGCTAATTTCTATTAATATAATTAAGGTTGAATATAATAAATAGGGCGTCTTATGTGAGCTAAAAATGTGGAAGCTACGTATTTTACGATTTTTATATGCATTCGGTATTTGTCACTTGTTTGCATTTGTACAAAACATCTTGCACAGTTTTAACAAAAATGTATACACCTAAAGAAATGGTTTATAAAGACCTTCATAAAACTTGCATGCAAGTTAGTTTTAACTCATGTCTTCATTTGAGTTTTCTGTCTATGCATTTAGCTTTCATACATTTCATAAATTTCTGTATTTTTAATAATTTTTGATTTAGGAAAGAGCACATGATTCCTATAGTAGTTTTTTAAAAAATAGCAGCTTCTTTCAGGTGTGTTTCTACACTAGTTTTGCCACAAAAGGTCAAATAATTTGGCCTATGTCATCTCATGAGTTTATGAAGAATGAGGGATCAAATAGCTTCTATATGGCTGCCAGAAATGTCACCTATATTTAATATACTCTGTAAGAGTCAGTCAGCAAGTGTCAAAGCAGAGCTCTAAACCCAAAGCTCTCAAGCTCCATTCACTATGTTTTCTACACCTCGGGCAAATCTGCGTCCTTAATTCATATTGATATATTATATACTGTAAGGGGTACGTAGGGGTGACTAGTCCTGTCTTACCATTGTGTAACTGGAGCCGTCTACAGTGTCACAATGAATTAATAAAAGTATTTCACTATAAGGAGGATATGTGTTTATAGTATTTAGAAAAATGGTTGTTTTACACTTCTATTTATAAATTAATTTTATTCTTCAATTCTTGTATTCGGTCTGTAGAGATGATTTTGTTGTTATTCTGCTGTCGTTAAAAATTGGCCATTTTATTTTATATGGTTGACTTGTAAACCCTGAAATTGAATGATTTGTTTTAGATAAACTATTTTTTTTTTTTTAAATCTACTGTTTGGCTGTATTCTAGCTATTCTTGGCTCTTTTCTATGGGAAAGTCACAGGAAATATAATACATATTTTTTTTTTTTTTTTTTTTTTTTTGCGGTACTTGGGCCTCTCACTGTTGTGGCCTCTCCCGTTGCGGAGCACAGGCTCCGGACGCGCAGGCTCAGCGGCCATGGCTCACGGGCCCAGCCGCTCCGTGGCATGTGGGATCTTCCCAGACCGGGGCACGAACCCGTGTCCCCTGCATCGGCAGGTGGACTCTCAACCACTGCGCCACCAGGGAAGCCCTATAATACCTCTTTCTTGTCCTCAGTTTATACACTTGTTGGAGAAATTAGGCACAGATAAATAAAAACTTAAGAAATGCTGTAAGGCATTAAACAACCAGTTGACATACCTTTTTAAAATAGTGAGGTAAATCAGGAATAATAAATGGGAAACCTCTGATTGAGGAGCTTTAGATATAAGATTTCTCCATTACAACGATATCCTGAAGAATAAGTAGACGATGTTATTTTAGGCATATATTTATTTAGGGCATTTTTCCCCCCCTCATGCCATCCACGACATCTAATGGCAGGTGCTTATGGGTACTCAGAGAACAATGTTTACCTTCTCCCCCTGTGGAATATAAAATTTAAACTGAAACTCACCTCTTATTTGATATTGAAGCATTAGCCAAAATGCCTGCTGATTTGAAAAGCTCTTCACTTCACTTAAATGTGTTTTAACATTTACATTGTCATTTGAACAGCATGCCTCACACAATACCTCTCAGGAAATCTACTTGTGATTTCGAAGCATAAATCTGAAAATTCTAGGCATTTATTCTCATAAATTGCTATCTTGTAATTTTAAAATTACTCTGTCCTTGAAAATTTATTTCAACAAAGAAAAGCAATTGAGGCTCCATAAACTCAGTAAGCAAATGAATCTGATCTATGCGGCTGTGGGCTTCCCAGCATCCTCCTCCATTTACTCAGTTCCAGCTTCCTGTCAGTGTCTATGGGTCTTTTCTAAGGGATGGTTCACGTCTAATCTCCTGTCTCAGGGCTTCAAGATTGGATGTAAGCCCTTGAAAGCTACCTAGAAAAAAAAATTAAGATACTGTAGTCTCTCAGTTAATCCCATAGTTCATCTCACCCCTCTGTGGCCATATTTTGCATCTGCCACCTCTCTGATGAAGTTTCGGCAGAGAATGAAGTGCAAATTGTCTGCGATACTGACAGAGAGTAAGGTTGGGTACCTGAGGTTCTAATTGCTTTTTTAAAAATATATTTGCAAATCATCTATTTTTATCTTTACTCAATCTTTGCTTTGGTGCTTACAATTCTTGAGAATATCTAAGATCTGCTGGGCTTGCCAGCTTGCTTCTCAGCAGTATTTCTTCTTCTCAAGACCCTGAGATTCCACATTCCTCCTTTTTGTGAAGTCATTTATCATTCTTCTCAGTCTTTTATCTCCATATATTTTCGTTCATAAAAGCTGAAGACTACTGCTCCCTGTTCTTGGGTTTTTTTTGTTTCTTGGAGTGGTTTTCAAAAGGAAAAGAGAGAAATAAATGTCTTTATTTTTATAATTCTACAAGATGAAGAGCCATATAACCTTAAATGTTTATCATTTAAGAATACATGATGTGCTTCAGACAATACATGATGTGCTTCAGACAATATTAATTAGATGGTCTATTTAACTTTTCAGTTTTTCATAGAGCTATGCTATAGTAAATATTCTAAGATCCCTGCTTCCTGAGACACTTCTTTGTCATTGTTCTTGTTAATTGATTTTTCAGTTTTGTTTTTTCTTGAATTTTGTATATTTGTTTTGTTTTGCTTTTTTGTCATTTCGTGAAACCTGTTAAAAAAGTGAAAGAACACGTGCATTCTTGCTTGAAACCCTTGAGCCTTCTTAAGGTTACAAATGAAATTGCTTAGCGATACAACATTGAGATGTGGAAGAGGAAATTCTAAAGTAAAGCTAGAAAGCATACAAGATTAATAAGAATCTGATATTTATAAAACATAAGTATGTAAATATTTCATTTAGAAATAGGTATTTGGGAAAATATTTTTAAAAACAGTAATTAATACATGACATTTTGTGTAAGTATTGAAAGACATATTCACCGATATTTGTATTTTAAAAAATAATTTTCAGTGAACTATGAAAACCAAATAGAACAAAATTTTGTATAATTCAAACTTCCTAAAAATTTTAAACTTTAATTTAGATTTTGATATAAAAATCTAGAAGTAGCTAGTAAAGATAGTGCTTCAAAATGGCTTTTAATTTGGGGTTGCAGATGTATCCCAATTTCAAATTGATAGCAGTCACTCAAGTCCTTGTAAAGGAAATGTCAAAGCTTTACAAAGATAAAAAGTGAGAAAACTCTGGTAGAGACTGACTATGCCTCCTAACCATATTCTTCCTCCCCAGAATATACACACACACACACACACACACACACACAGCTGTGGAAAATGCAAATTAAATAGCATAAATAGTGCTTCTCAAATTTTAATGTGCATACAAATTACCTCAGGATCTTGTTAAAAATACTGATTCTGACTTAGTAGGACTGGGGTGGGACCTGAGATTCTGCATTTCCAAGGACACCAAGGACTGCTCCAGGCTGTGGAAACACACTCTATCTAAGTAGCATGGCCTTGACACATGAGCTCAGTTTTTGAGGAAGTCTGGCTGTTTCTTTTAAATCAAAATACGTTGAAGTTTAAATTTCTGGTTTAGAGGTTGAGTGAAAAAAGCAACCGACTTTTTATTGTCTAAAGGAAGGCTTGATAGCTCCTTTTGAGAGTGCTATAAAATATGTATTGTGTTTATTCCTTGAGAATAAATGTGGAAAAGGGCTAAAAGTGGCCTAAAGTCACAGACTGTTTTTCAAAATATAAAGGCACATCACCGGCCATCTGTAGTCAAAATCTCTAGCTTTGTTCTGGGTTCATTTCACATGCCTCTGCAAAGGCTCCTGAGCTTCCTCTGGTGGACAAGTTTCCTGAAGAATATGAAAGATTAACAAAACCTTTTCTACCTGATTTTCCAAGGATTAGCCTGGGAAGCAGAGACTCAAGGATGAGTTATGTCCTCGCCATAATTCTCAAGTAGAAATCAGAGAGCAATTTACATACTGTAGAACACAGCTCCTTACATTTTTCTAAGGTTTTGGCTCCCTTTGAGAGAACTGATTTTCTTACTAGAAAAACTCACATGTGCAAACACAGAGAGTTTTGTATTTAACTGCATGTAGTTCATGGACACTCTGAAGTCCACATCATACATGGACCCCCAAATTAACCCTAGTTTAGAGCCTTCTGTACTCGAAGTCTACCTAGACTGGGGCTTAGCTTTGAGAAACTTGGACAGATCTCAGTTTTATAGTGTGCCCTACAGGAGTTTGGATCAACTTCAGGGTTTATTCAGACCATACTCTACAGAAATGCTGAGGACAAGGGTTTGTAGAAGATACAATCTAGCTTCAAGGAAAAAGAGACCCTCTTTCTCTTCTAAGTCTCAGAATTTAAACGCCCCAAGAGAATTTGTTTTCTTAATATTCCAAAAGTACAAAAATCTTGGGGAGATGTAAATTCATGCTTGTTTCTACATTTACTGGAGGCAGTTTTCCACAGTGCTCATTGAAGGAGTCGTAAGGCCATCAACTTATGGCTTGAAAGTATGGTGAGGTTTGTTTTTAGTTGTTTCAAAATTAGTTGTTTAAAAGGTACCTTTGCCATTAAATGGATGTAGTAAATTTATTTACACATTAACGTGTTTACAGCATGTACTATATTGTTAAGTTTTGAAAAGGGAAATTTAGAAAGCAAAACCATAGACTGTAATTATATCTTTGGATTAAAAACATATGTGAACAAAGTCTATCTTGGCAGGTAGAATTGCAGGTATTTTTCTTTTTTTTTTCTTTTGGCTTTGTGTGTGTGTGTGTGTGTGTGTGTGTGTGTGTGTTTCTAAGCTGAACTAAAGCAATCTAGATATGCTCACGCTCTCCAGATTTCAACCTTGGTCATTACTCTTCCCTTTAACACCCAAGTAGCAACATCCTGACTTATCTCATGCTTCAAGTGTTCTGCTTAACCTATATTTTTGAAAACCTCTGAAGACTGCTGACATATTACATTTTGGTGGCCTTTTTTCACCTCAGCCAACCTCTGGCTCAAGGCCACTTCCAGCTTCTTCTGGGTCACTTTTCTTATCATCTGGGCTTTCCTCTTTGGGTTTATGCCAATCACCCATACCAAGATAGGTACCAAGATATCTACCTCGGACTAGATAGAGAAGTTGCTTCCTGACTTCCTCACACCACAGATTAATTTTACTGTATTATTTAACAAAATGTTAATGCCCTGAAATAGCAGAAAGAAATTATAATATTGAAAAGAAAATTTAAAACTAATGCTGTATGCAACTATTCCTAGGGTTATTAGACTTTTTCCCCCTCAGAGTTTGTTTTCTTAGTGTTTACAGGGTATAGCTTAACATTCATTAATGGTAGTGTCCTTGACCATGTACCATGATAGTGTACCCAGGGGAAATCCAGACCCCCTAATTTTCTCCTGTTTTTAGAAAAAGTGACTCAGTTTCCATTTCTGTAAAATGGGAATAATAAGTGAGATTAAATGGGATAATGTATATGAGTTTTTTTATGGGATAATTCATGAAAGCCGTTAAAATAGTATCCGACATGGAGTAAGCCCTGATTATTTGCTGTTTACTTTTCTTACAAGAATGATTACTGTTGTCCTCATAATCAGGCTAGCTGTAGTCACATACTGTGGAATGTATTGCAGCACCTCTACCTATTAAGTATAATTAACTCCGTTTGACAGATGGGACTAAGATGGCCAGTGGTCACCAGGATCGTAAATGGTGATTCAAAACTTTAACAGAAGTCTTTTTGACTCCAAAACCTTTGACTTTTCCTCTACATGATACTTTCAGCTTTATTCTTTATTTTCTTAAATAGTACTGTCATTTCTAAATCATTGAATCTTTCCATTTTGCTTTTAGGACATGTTATTGGTTGACTAAATTATCTGTTAAGAAATAAAGAAAAGCTCAAATTACCTCTGTCAAATAAAACCTTTTTAAAATTTCCGAAGGTATTTATATTTTATCTTATTTTATAACATCTTATGCATATATTAATTTCTGTACCTCATTTATAATCAACTCTCCTTTTTTAAATATCCAGCCTGAGTTGCATTGAACTACTTTATATACTAAAATCATAAGCTGTAGAGAAAGTTGGGTGTATGTTTCTGAATAGTTCCATAGATCTAAAACTGCATATAAAATACTTTATGCTGCTTGCTTTACAATTCAGTGCTAAAATCTATAAACCTAAATTTGGAAGGAAACAGCTATTTTACTATGGAATCTTATTCTGCTTCCTTAGCCTGCAATTTGAATATTTTATTTTAAAAGCTGTTAACAAAAATAACACATTAGTCCGCTTGGTGGGGTAGGAGGCATTGAAATCCAGTTAGAGATTTTGCTGCTTTAGATACAATATAATTATGTGGTGAAACTCTTTTTGTCCTTTTATTTTATCCTAACTTGTGCCTTGCAAAATTAGCAATTCCACATAAGAAAGTTGTGGTAATTATTTTCTTAAAATTGTCAGAATGTGTGCTAATCTGGGGATAGTTATCTTTATTCCTTCTTTGGCTTATTACAGGTTTAAATTAAGCTGAGGTTTCTTTAGTGTTATTTTTCCAGAGCCACTGGGATTAGAGATGATGGATTTTGTGGTGCTCTGAGTATAGTTAAGCTCTTGTCAACATAAGTATAAAATTATTGCTGTGTGCAGTTGGTATGTTTTCGAAGGTAATTAAAGCTAAACATTGTGCAGAGAAAGATGATTAGACATCTTCAATTCACAAAGAAATCCAGCTTTGCTTTGACACATAAAACCTCACATTCTTTATATTTTAAAAATCTTCTTACACTAAAGAACTTATAGAAAATTCTTGGTGATAATTTCAAAATCGACTCAAATACTGAAAATTATTTTCTATAAAATGTATGTTTCTTACATCTGACAGCCCAAGCACTATCTGAATATTTTAGAAACTTATTTGCTCTTTTTGTATTTTCACTTTAGTTATAGAATGATCTTATATACTTTTTAATAGGGATGTATTTAAAAAACAAACAAACAGGAAATGACATCAGACTTAATTACCTATTATCTTTTTTCTTTTTTTCTAAAACTGTCAATTTAAAATTTACCTTTTTTTCTTTCTGCTGACATTGCTGACATCACCGTTTTATTAGGGATATGGATGTTGATAAAATGCAGGAGATAGGTTAATGCCAAAAGCTAACATACATGGCATAAACAGGTAATTTGGGTTGCTACTGGCTTCTCCTTTTCATCTGCCCACATAAAATATTCTCATTCTCTTGTGTGATATAGTTTTTTTGTTTGTTTGTTTGTATTTTCTTAGTACCTGTGCTTTTAAAATCCTAAGAAGAAGGTTAGAAATATGACTGTTGATATCATAAACTTAAAAATATACATAAAGTAAGTACCTCATCACCATTTAATACAATAGATTTTATATTTTAAATAAACTGGATTATTATTATCTAAAACTCTCCAAGTGATAACAATGATATTAGAAAAGATAATTAATCTAAAATCAAATTTTAACAGAAGATGTTTTGGTGTTGGGAGGAATAGGGAGGGAAAATGAGAGAACCCAACTATAAACCCGCCACCGTTGGTTGAGTGCATTTGAGGAAAAAAAAAAAAAAGTGAATATGTTGATGAAAGATAAATAACGAGAAAAAGAGGCAAGATAATAATACAATGTCTGAGTGCTTACCGTACAACAGCTATTACATATTAAGCACTTTTCACGTATAAACTGCTTATGTCCTCTCAACAACCTTATGAAGTACATAGTTATTATTCTACTCATCTCACAGATAAGGAAATTGAGGCTCAGTGATGTTTCTGAGCTTGCCCAAAGTTAGTTAGCAAGTGGTTGAGTTTGGCTTAATAACCCTGTTTGGGGTCAGGTGATCAACGGAGGCTTTTCTCCAGAGTGAACATTTAAACTGAGATATAAAGGACAAGAGGGGGACTTCCCTGGTGGCACAGTGGTTAAGGATCCACCTGCCAATGCAGGGGACATGGGTTCGAGCCCTAGTCCAGGAAGATCCCACATGCTGTGGAGCAACTAAGCCCGTGCGCCACAGCTAGTGAGCCTGCACTCTAGAGCCCGTGAGCCACAACTACTGAAGCCTGTGTGCTCTAGGGCCCATGTGCCACAACTATTGAGCCTGAAAGCCACAACTACAGAGCCCATGTGCCTAGAGCCAGTGCTCTGCAACAAGAGAAGCCACCGCAATGAGAAACCCCCGCACCACAACAAAGAGTAGCCCCTGCTCGCCACAACAGCAATGAAGGGAAAGCCCGCACAGCAACTAAGACCCAATGCAACCAAATAATAATAATAATAATAATAAATTTTTTAAATAAAAATTAAAAAGAAAGGACAAGAGGGAACCAGCCACATGAAAGGCATGGGGAGTGGAAGAGCATCCAGGAGAGGAATAACTTGTGCAAAGACACTGGAGCAAGAGACAGTGTGGAGGTTTGAGTAATAGGAAGAGGGTGCCTGTGGCTGGAAGGGCGTGACTTCGGGAGTGAGTGGTACAAGAAGAGGTTAGAGATGTATGCAAAGGCTAGATTATTTAGAACCTGTAGTCTGTACAGAGAATGGGTAGTGTTTGAAGTACAATCAAAAACCATGCAGCCGGGCTTCCCTGGTGGCGCAGTGGTTGAGGGTCCGCCTGCCGATGCAGGGGACGCGGGTTCGTGCCCCGGTCCGGGAGGGTCCCGCATGCTGCAGAGCGGCTGGGCCCGTGGGCCGTGGCCGCTGGGCCTGCGCGTCCGGAGCCTGTTCTCCGCGATGGGAAGGCAACTTAGGAGGCTACTGTTTTATTTCACATGTGAGATAAGAGGTAGTAGCAGTGATAAAGGACAAATTAAGGAAATATTCTGTAGGTGGAATCCATATAAGTCATAGATGAATTTGAATAAGGGATGAAGGTGAAGATAAAAAGGAGAAATCAAGAATGACAGTTACACATTTGTCAAAACCCATAGAATGTAGAACACATAGAGTGAACCCTAATGTAAACTCTTGATTTGGGGTGATAATGATGTTTCATTGTAGGTTCACCAGTTGTTAGGAAAGTACCACTCTGGTAAGGGATGTTGATAATGGGGGAGGCTGTCCCTGTGTGAGAGCAATAGGAACTCTGTTCCTTCCACTCAGTTTTGCTGTGAACCTAAAACTCCTCTAAAAAATAAAGCCTGTTAAAATTTTTAAAAATACGAAAGAATGAGAAAAAGTTTTGGCTTGAGTAACTCAGTTGCAAGTGATGCCATTAGCTGAGATGTGGAAGGCTGGAGAGGCTAAGAGTTCTAACAAAAAAATTAAGTGTTCCATTATTGGCATGTTAAGTTGAAGTTATCTGCTGGACATTCGAGAGAACATGTCAAGTAAGCAATTGTATAGGTGGACAGGAGCTCAGAAGAAAAGTCTGGACTGAGGATCTAAACTTGGGACTTATTATCATAAAGAAGGGATTTAAATGATTCTATATGAGATTAGTGAGGCAGATAAATCAGATAGAGAACAGAGGAAGGCCCAAATCTGAGCTTTGAAGAACCATCTACATCATTAGATAAACGATCTAAACAAATATTTCAAAAAAATTAGGTTAAGTCTTATGTATTTTTACAAGGAAAATGAGCAACAGAAAGATTGTGGAATTCTGAGGAATATTTAAGAATCTTAAACAAGAAAACCTGATTACCAAGGGCAATTAAATTAGGTAAAATAATATTTCTATAATTTAATTAGTTTAAAAATAATCTAAGACACATATTGAGCAATTGGAACCAACCCATACTTGATCAAAAAACATTTCATTTTAATATTACAAATAACTCCTTGGTTTTTATAGCTTCCTGATTTCTTTATAGACGGTAAGCTGTTTAAAATTCCAATTGCTTCAGTATAATACAATTCTGTTTAATATAGATTTGGATGATAAAATTATTTTTAAAAGTTACCCCCCAAAAACTGGAAGGAACACATGCATATGTCATCTGGTGTCTATCAAGCATTAGGTTACAATTATTTCTCCAAATTCATTTCTTTGTGGTTCTCCAGTTGATTACAAATGCTTCATTTATGTACATATTCTATAATTTCATATGACTGACTTTTCTGAGACATATTTTTGAAATAGTTTTTAAGTCCTTATATATTTGTTTGGACTTGAAATAAACCAGGGAAAAAAGATTAAATGTGGGCTAAATTCTCTAGTGGTTGTGAGAGCCTCTTTTCTCGAATCTCCCAGGATTTTATCTATTTCTTTGGGTACTTCCATTAAACAGTGAAATTATATAGCACTCTAAATAAAGAATTAGGCAATACAGGAATAAAATTTAGTCCCCATTTGGAAAAAAATTTAATTTTTAAGTGTTTTTCTCATTACGAAATAAATCATATTGAATTCTACTTGTTTCAAGAATTTATATTCTGAAAGTCTGAGAAAATCATAATTCTTTTTCAAGAGGCTGTTTAGAATTTACATGCTTTCTCAAAGTGATTGAGAAGGAATGTATTTTAGGACATCACTAGATCTGTCTCTAGAAAGAGAATAGTTATAATTAGGAGAAGGAAAAATGAGTCTCTTGATTAAACAACAAACAAACATTATATTGTGGAGTTTCTTCCTACAAAAGTACTCGGCCCATTTTCTGCCTTCCTTCTCCCTATTTTTTTGTTTCTCTGCCACCTCTAGTTTGGAAGTTATATGACCTTGTCAGAGATTCAAGAAGAGCTATTAGATGAAGAAAGTGTAAAGGCTTTTGACAAGAAAATATCTCGAGTATTCAAAGTTGTGAGTAATCTACAGCAGTCTTATTCAGCTAGATGTATAGAGTTCATTAATTCTACTCAAAGCCCACATGGGAGTAGGGGAAGTTGAAAGAAGAAAGAGGGCAATAAAAACTGTTTTGTAATTGGTAAGTATTAGTGGGAGAAAAAAAAGTTGTCTATTACTTAGGTCCTTTCTTTGAATTCTGCTTTAATCCCATATTAATTTTACATTACAGCAAAGGTTTACATAAACAATATATAAAGGTTCTGTCATGAAGCAAAGAACAGAAGAACTCATTCTAGCTCCAGGAATATCCTTGACTAACTACATATTCCATTATACTGCTCTCCAAAAATAGATAAGATAAAAATGTTTTCTTAAAGCTGTGCTCTCACACTGCTAAAACTGATGGCATCAATTTAAAAAGTTTTTTGTCCTTTTAAAATTCTGTCACTTTTAATCAGTGTTACACACATTTATCTTTCTTTACTCTTTACCATGTTTTCAGGTAAAGGAAATTACTTTATGTGTATTTATTTTAGTACCACTTGATTAAAAGAGAATTAAAAACCTCAGGCCAGGCCTTCCCTGGTGGCGCAGTGGTTGAGAGTCTGCCTGCCGATGCAGGAGATACGGGTTCGTGCCCCGGTCCAGGAAGATCCCACATGCCGCGGAGCGGCTGGGCCCGTGAGCCATGGCCGCTGAGCCTGTGCGTCCGGAGCCTGTGCTCCACAACGGGAGAGGCCACAACAGTGAGAGTCCCACATACTGCAAAAAACAAACACACAAAAAAACCCTCAGGCCAAAGTTTGTTATAGTATTTTAAATAAATTGTAACATTTGCACATTTGCACAAATGCAGACTCCCCACCCACACATGGAAAGGAAAAAAGTTCCCACACTCCCAGAAGGAAAAGTCTCCACATAGGACATTTGTCCAATAAAATTTGTATAGAACAATCAAAAGAGTTAATTGGTAAAACCATAACTGATTTTTGAAATCATAGACCACCAGCCATGAAACTGTTCATGGGTTTTTGTTTTTGCCAGTAATTTTAGTTTAATGAGTACCAAAAAGTATCTGTGACAAAGGAAGACATGTCCCAGAGAGGTTCTGAAGCACAGTGGGTACTCGAAAAAGGAAATGCTAGTATATAGCCTGTTCCTTAATTTTGACATTGTGTTTCAGATTATCATAAGTTCAAATTTTAAGGTACAAATATTTTTAGTAAAACACAAAAGTTTAGAATTATTGGAAATTTTCTCTCTGATAAAATAGGAGAAACAGTCAAAACTTTGAAAAGTAAGAAAAAAAACATGGTAGTGAATCATATTTCTGATTTTCAAAAGTGCAGACACATCATCGACTTTTGATGACTTAGTTATTTTTTTATTGAAGTATAGTTGATTTACAATGTTGCACCAATCTCTGCTGTACAGCAAAGTGACTCACTTTTACACATACAGATATATATATATATATATACACATACATACACATTCTTTTTTTTAATATTCTTTTCCATTATGGTTTATCCCAGGAGATTGGATATTGTTCCCTGTGCTATGCAGTAGGACCTTGTTGTTTATCCATTCTAAATGTAATAGTTTGCATCTACCAACAACAAATTCCCAGTCTGTCCTTCTCCCTCTCCCCACACCCACCCTTGGCAACCACAAGTCTGATCTCTATGTCTGTGAGTCTGTTTCTATTCTGTAGATAGGTTCATTTGTGCCATATTTTAGATTCCACATGTAAGTGATGTCATGTGGTATATGTCTTTCTCTTTCGGACTTACTTCACTTAGTATGATAAACTCTAGTTGCATCCATGTTGCTGCAAATGTCATTATTTTGTTCTTTTTAATGGCTGAGTAATATTCCATTGTCTATATGTACTGCATGTTCTTTATCCATTCATCAGTCGATGGACATTTAGGTTGTTTCCATGTTTTGGGTATTGTGAATAGTGCTGCTATGAACATAGGGGTGCATGTATCTTTTTGAATTATAGTTTTGTCCAGGTATATGCCCAGGAGAAGGATTGCTGGATCATATGGTAATTCTATTTTTAGTTTTCTGAGGAACCTCTGTACTGTTTTCCATAGTGGCTATACCAACTTACATTCCCACCAACAGTGTAGGCGGTGATGACTTAGTTATATTTTCCTATTTTGTAGTTTTATTTGATGGATTTTATCTTCTTTTCTGTTCTTTAAAAACTTTTAAATTAATGTTTGGGCATCCATTTGGCAACAAAACTTGGGTAAGTAAAACTAGTGGTTTTTTATAAAACAAAAAGGTCACTCAAGTTTATCTTAAAAAGTAGAAGGTTCATACTAAGTTTGAACTTGTAACTGGAGCCTGAATATTTCTTTTACAATAAGTCCTTGGACAAGGTAAATGAATACTAATGTAAATTAATAATAAATCATGAAGGAAGTATTATTTTATTGAAGTGGCTTAGATAGACATGATTTATAACTTAACATTTATCTTTCCTGGTTTGCAAGTTTTAATAGGGAATACCCATCCTTCTGTGGCCTTTCTTAACTTTGAACACAAGGTAGATAAATGACCTTGAAAGAGTAAGCAGAGGGTTAATGAAAAACTAGAGCTACAATGAACCTTCCCCCCTCCTCCCAGAAGAAGTCTGGGTGTTCATTTCCTTATCTCTAAAATCATGTGATAGTGATCCAGTTGGGGGGAAAAGACCATCCTTTGATCTTCAGTTAAATGAGAAGATATAGTCATATCCTATGTGACACAATCAAAGGTTTCCTATTAGTTTTCTGGTTGAATCAGTCAACTTAGAGGGAAAAAGGAATTAACAACACAGTTAAGTGCTTACTGTGACTTTAAAGCCCACTGATACTCCAACATACTTTCCCAATAAAATAATCTTTGACTGTATGTTGGGCTTTAGAAAACCCAAGGTTTGGTGTTAGTCTGTTCTATTCATAAAGAAAAGCAATAAGCTTGCTTACAGCTTGCTTACCAGATAAACTTCATCAGATAATATTTTACTTAAAATCAATCCATGAAAAAGTAAAATGCAACAGTATCTAAAGCTCCCAAGACTGATGTTACTAATAGTTTCCTGGCCTCAGATCCTGCTCTGAGAGTCTCACTTAGCCATGTATCCTCTCCTTCAAAAAAGCAAGTATACTAAAAATTTGCTTACATTTTCAAGGTCTTCATAAATTCCGTAAAGTCTACAAGGAAACTTCCAAAATCCCATTTGTTCTAGAGATCATATTGGTATTTGAATACTAATTGTTTTAAAAAGAAAGAAATCTCCATATCAAAAATTATTTTACAGTAAACACTGTAATATAAAAGCTACAGCTTTGTCTTACCAACAAGGAATTTTTAAGAATCGGATAAACTCCCCCAAATGATTGTCTAGCAGAACAGTAAAATTAATAAGTAAATGAAAATGTATACCTTGACGTAGTACATTTTTCCTTCATTTTGGACTCAACTTTGTGCTTTCATCAAAGTAGCCCTAAGAATCCATGGTTTAACATAACTGTCCTGTTCCCAAAGTTTAAATCATAGGGGTTAGCCTAAAAGCATTCTAACTATTCAGATTAATCTGAAGTACTTTTAAAAAATTTGCTTCAATTTTAATTTCCAGCTCTTTGTAGATATAACCAAAGAGTAACTGATATATAAGAAGTATGTAAAACTTATAATTATTCATAAATTTTAGTTGAATATTGTACTTCTTAAAAGATAAACATCTTTGAGAAGAGTATATAAAATGATCACTTTATACGAAGATAGAGAAAAATATTTAACTTTATGATCCAAAATGTTCACAGTAGTTATTTCTGGAATCTGATATATCCCCTTGCTCCATGTTCTATGGTTCCCCATATTTTCCCTTTTCCAACACTAATGGCATTTTAGTGGAACCCATTTCTGTTTTGCCCGTTACACTATTAGTTCCTTGACAGTAGGGACAAAGTCTGTATTGCTCCCACTTTAAAGCTTCCTGATATACACTCAGTGCTCTATAAATTTGTGTTAAACTAATGCATATTAGTTCTAATTGTCTTCTTTTTTATGTTTCCTTCGACTTCTAAAATTTTAATATGACAGTATTTTTTATACACATTCATAATATAGTCTAAATTTTTCAATACACATTTACCTAGGCATCATAGCACAAGGATTAAAACCACAGTCACTAACGGGGGTCAAATTCCTAATAGTCATGTGATATTGGGCAAATATTTTAACTTCTCTGTGCCCCCATTTCCTCATATGCAAAATAGATATAACCTCATGTGAGGAGTAAATGAGTTAATTCATACAGAGAGCTTAGAAAAACATCTCATGTATAGTTTACATTCAATAAATATGTACTATTGTTATGATTTGGCAGCCTCAGCATCAGTAGAAAATAAGTATAAACATTCCCTAGGCCTTAAAAATGACAGTCATGCATCAAAAGAAAAGATTTAAGATTTACTGAAACAGACATTTAAAAAACTCAAGTAACAGACAGGAAAATAGACCTAAAGGACTCAAAAACTTCTGCAGGTATCATTACTTAACATAAAAGAACAATAATATATTCATAATGAGAACATGTTGAATTTTATTCCTCCTGATCACTTTTTAAAAAGCCAGAAATTATAACAAGATACTTTTTGACCATATTGCTGGAAATTCATTCAAATCAGTAATTTTTTAAAAAGCTTTAGTTTTCTGAAAAAAATCACCATGAAATGTCAAAAATCAATTTCAGCTAGATGAAGGGTCTTTGCATTCTTATCACCAATATTTAGGGCAAAGGAGAGTCATGTGTTCTTTACAAAAGAGTATTCTAAATTTCTTAAACACTACAGTTTTTAAAAGGATATTTTAAATTGTGAGCTTGTATATATTGAATTTATGCCATCTTCCATGATGATATTTAATCGCTACTAAATAAATTAATTGCTAAAATGTTAAGATTATAGTTCTTTCTCTCCTTAGTAGCTTTTAAACGCTTCATGAAGAAGGTTACGGGAGAACCATATCAATGGCTCTGAAAATCAAATAGTCCCCACAGAAAAGTATTAATCATATGAAGGGAATATCTTGTGTAACAGTTTATGGTGTATCCACGTTTTCACATTCGTTATGTTGGCTTGGCAAATAAGAGTCTGCCACAGCATCCGTTAAGGAAATGCAGGGTAAGCTCCAAAAAATGGCAAAAAGTTCAGTGTGACAGAATTATTGGGGAGAATTCATTATAAATACACTATGGCTGAGATGGTTCTTAGATAAGATAGCGATAAGTCACACAAGCAGCGCAAAGGGTATCAAACCTGAATCGGGAAATCGTAAGGAGTTAAGAGACTAATTAAGCAAGGAAACATGGTGTCATATTTGGTGTTTAGGAAGGTTTTGGACTCTTTTGTCTGCAGGAACATCTAGTTAATTATTGAAGATATTTAGTAATCAACATTAACATTTGAAATAAATATTAGTAGGCTTAGAAGGGAAAAAAGAAAAGTGCAATAGCCAGTGGCAGTGTACTGGCCAATTAATCATGATGCCTGCTTCCATGGAGCTTAAAATTGATCAGGGAAAACAGTGAAACAAACAATTGTAATACAATGCACAAATAATTAAAATATAGCTCAAATTCCTCCAGCCTGCCTTTGCATGCAAACCTCCCCTTCTCCTGTCCCCACCAAAAGAAAATGTAGGAAACACAATTCAACAGCCAGGAGCCTTTAAGCATAACATAAATCTTTTTTTTTTTTTTTTTTGCGGTACGTGGGCCTCTCACTGTTGTGGCCTCTACCGTTGCGGAGCACAGGCTCCGGACGCGCAGGCTCTGCGGCCATAGCTCATGAGCCCAGCCGCTCCATGGCATGTGGGATCTTCCCGGACCGGGGCACGAACCCGCATACCCTGCATTGGCAGGCAGACTCCCAACCACTGCGCCACCAGGGAAGCCCATAGTATATGTCTCTTTTTGAATTATGGTTTTCTCAGGGTATATGCCCAGTAATGGGATTGCTGGATCATATGGTAGTTCTATTTTTAGTTTTTTAAGGAACCTTCGTACTGTTCTCCGTAGTGGCTGTGCAAGAGGGTTCCCTTTTCTCCACACCCTCTCTAGCATTTATTGTTTGTAGATTTTTTGATGGTGGCCATTCTGACTGGTGTGAGGTGATACCTCATTGTGGTTTTGATTTGCATTTCTCTAATGATTAGCGATGTTGAGCATTGGGAGAAAATATTTGCAAACGAAGCAACTGACAAAGGATTAATCTCCAAAATATACAAGCAGCTCATGCAGCTCAATATTAAAAAAACAAACAACCCAATCCAAAAATGGGCGGAAGACCTAAACAGACATTTCTGCAAAGATATACAGAGGCCGTGTTTTGACACAACACACTTTACAACATTTACAGACCTTCTGAGCTGATCGGTTTACTAATTTTTGGTTATAAACGCATCTTTCAGGCAGATTAGACATCTGAGTAAGCTTGACAAAGGCCATCTCTTCCTTTGGTTAGGTATTTGGGAATCCATGTTTTCAAAAGGAGGCAGGTCAGATCAGTGATTCAAATTTTGTTGATAAATGTGGAATTTTCTGGAATCTATGATTTGGGTCATTGAGGGGTATATTCATATACATTCTCTATGATAGAGGAAGATTATGAAGGTTTTTAACTTGCCTACAATTTCTGTATGTTAATGCAGTTTGTCTGTGTATAAAATTTTCCAAATTATTTATCCGAAGAGAAAGGTTTATTGCCTGGATAATAGCACATTTTCCTAATGCCTCACTTGTATAGATCACGCATTGCTGTCCTTTTATGCTTGCTCACCACTAAATATTACCATGATGAATTAAATGGGCATTTTTCTTTATTCTAAATCAGTGCCAGAGATCAAAAAGCTGCTAAAAGTTCTTTCCACAAGAATGCCTTCCAGAAAAGGATGAGTTATGTTCTCGCCAAGAGATGCCTCCTGTTGTACTCTATCACTTTCTACGATCCAACAGCTTGAAATTGTGCCAAGCTAATTAGCTAGTTCAGTGACTGTTATATTGAGTCCAAAGAAGCCAAAAGAGGTCATCCTCTTCATACTCAAGTGCAGCTTTATTACTTTTCTTACCAATCAGAAAGTGGTACAAAGTCTCCCAGCAACTAAACCCAATATATTATCTTCATGTAGACACGTTATGGTGTTTTTCTGGGTTTTGTTTGTTTGTTTGTTTGTTTTTTTGCGATATGCGGGCCTCTCACTGTTGTGGCCTCTCCCGTTGCGGAGCACAGGCTCCGGACACTCAGGCTCAGTGGCCATGGCTCACGGGCCCAGCCGCTCCGCGGCATGTGGGATCTTCCCGGACCGGGGCACGAACCCGTGTCCCCTGCATCGGCAGGCGGACTCTCAACCACTGTGCCGCCAGGGAAGCCCTACAGTGTTTTTTTAAAGAACTTTTGTCATTTGTTTTAATCAGGAACATCATAAGTATTCCTAACCTGTAAAGAAAAAGATATTGGTTAGCTATTTCATTTTAAAATTTGCTTTTATCAACTTAGTAAATATAAGTAAGGTTCTAATCTGTGTAAGGCACACAATGCTAGGGGAAATAGCCCTTTAATGAAGTGGAATAATTTATTATTTTCTCCTATCTTATTAGGAACATTGCCAGGGCTGGCCTTTTACAATTAGTATGAGATTTCTTTGATTTTATGTTTCCTTAATAATTATTTTTAAAATATGGGCCAGTCAAACACATATCAAGACCGTAGGCCCTGAGGTTTTGTTCTGTCACGTTATAAACCACCAAACCTCTGCAGTGAGTGATGAATTGTTCATCTCTTTGGAGAACCCAGTGTTCTGGTGTCAGTGCGGAAATAGTGTATAGAGGAGGTAATGATGCTCAGAGACTCAGAGACCCAGCCCTGTTTTTAATGCTTGTCTGGCATCTCTAACAGGTAAATAGATGGAAGTTTTTTTATTGTCTGCTTGTTTATTTGTTTAGTAGGCCATTTTCAAACATATCTGTATTTACTTTTAAAATTCTGACTCATTTCTTTTTAATTTGAAAAAATATTGTGAACTTCCTCTGGAAAATGGTTGTACTATGAGCATCTGCTGATAAAGAAGAGGCATACTGAGAAAAGACTACTATAAATATAATAATTCTTTTGAATTAGTTTGTATCTGATGATCAGTTTGTATTGTTACTATTAGTTTGTATGGTGTTGTATTTTACAATTGCTGATTGTCCTGTAAGTATACTAAGAGCAGACCCTTTTGGAGTATTTTCTATGTAACAAGTGCTATCCCCAAACCTTTAGATGTTGTAGCTCATTTAGATCTCTTAACAATTCCGAGGGAGTTACTCTTCATTCCCTTATTTGTATAGGAGAGGGAAATGAGATTCAGAGAGCTTCATGTAACTTGTGCAAGTCATATGGAGAGGAAGTGGGATTTGAACTCAGGTTGTCTGGCTTCAGTCCAGGTGCCTAATCACTCTGCTACCCAGCCTCTATGTGTGAGATGCATACTGACAACTCCCTACCTCCTAGGTGCTCCACGGTCCAGAGTTTGGGAAGTATAGTTATGTAATTCACTAATAGATACATTTGAGCTTTCCAATTTCTTTTCCCTTAAAATGTCTTCTCAAATTGCTTTCTAATGGTTTCTCACATCTTTAATTCTGATCCAGTGCCTTGACTTTGCTCTATGACCCAGTTATTAATGGCTTTGATAGAGAAATAGTAGCCTGTCTAGCTTTCCCAAAATTGTAGTGGAGACTTTTTTTTCTAGACATTTCTATTGTATAGATTTTAAACTAGTAAGCAATGAAGAGGCAATATTTGTTTATTCCTGCTTCACCTTTTGTCCATCCTAGTTCCTCCAGGACATTTTTTTTTTTTTTTTTTTTTTTTGCCAAACTAAACACAATTTTAAATGGACCTGTATCTTTAACAAGCCTTTAGAAATCATTAACACCTGTCCTTAAGTGTGTCAGTGCACATAGCCACCTTCTTGGAGTTCTTAGATAAAGTGAGGCATTATATTCTATTTGTTTTGGTTGAACTTGTTGCCCTGACCTGTATCTCTACTGTGATATGAAGTGACAGAATAAAATGACTTGTTTGTGTATCTCAAAGCTAAAATCAGAGCAATGATAGGGATCTTCCAATTAAAGTCAACATTGCCTGTTGCAATTTACACCTATTGATATGGTAACAGCTAACTCAAGAGCATTGCCTGTCAATTTCCACTTTAGGCCACATTTTCAATTGTCATAAGCGAGAAAGCACAATTCTTAATTGCCTTTCTTCTGTCCACAGGGCTGATACACATTTTATATTTAGATGTGTGAAGTAATTTTCCCTGTTTGCTTCTAGGTATCTTGTTCTGCTTTTTCTTTACCTTGATAAAGCAAATGTAGCTGGAAAAAGTAGATTGGTATTATTGATAGTAAAAGGCAAACTATCCAATTATATGTAAAGTTTTGCTAATTTGTAGGTCAGTAGTGCTAGACCGGGATATTGGGATAAAGTATCTATTGATGGTATTCCAAGAATATGAATGAAATTCTATTATTAAAACTTTTCATAACTATTTTAATGTGGATGCTGAGCTATAGCTGGAATGTCATGGAATCTGTAAAGGGCTACATGTTTATTCGACAGAATAAGTAGACTGTGAATTCACACTTATCCATATTAATATCATGGACAGATTGTATTGTTAGCCTTGTCCTAGCCAAACCTATCAAGTATGTTCAAATGCATAAGACTGCAAAGTGTTTGTCGTCTTGACACTGAGTCAGTTCTATGAACAGTGAGAATGGAGCAGGAAGTCCTGAGGCACTATTAGGCTATGGGCTGAAAACGAAAATCAACATTGACCATTGACAAGGTGTCTTATTGACAAGTTCCCTGGCAATGTGTTAATGAGTTACTGTGGCACTGTTCAGATAGATGATAAAAAGCAGAGTGAGTAGAGTGAGAGTGGTCTGTTGGTAACTGTTTAATACAGGTGGGAGATGCCCTGATTTGTAGCTTTTGCCTATTTCAAAGGTCAATTTTAAGCTACTAACCTGGTGGCACAAGACATAGAGCTAGGAAAAATGTGCACATTCTCACAGCTCCAGCAGGCTTGTAGTGGTGGCTCTTTTTCCTCAAAATAAAGTAACCATTATGAACCCTGGTTGAGAGCAGTCTGTTGAAGTGCACGGATGTCATTAAATCTGTCCTATAAGCCCTGTCAGATCTATGATGTTTCCAAGATCTATCTGGAGTACTTGTGTGGAAACGACTCCAAAATTATTTTTAACTGTGGTGGAAAACCATTTATTTACCTCTCCGTTCGCTACAGGTTTTATGCCACTTTCCTGCTCCTCCTGAAATAAAAACAAAACAAGCAAAAAACACTCTTTTTTTTTTTTGGTTATCAATGGATGCATTTTAAAAGAAATTGTTTATATTTTGTATTTATAATAAAATACACTTTATTCCGTATTTTCATAACTGTTTTATGTCCAGTGTTAGCTCCATTCTAGAAAGTAATTGTTAACTTTTCAAAAAGTGTACAGATTGTATCTCTTTAGTGAAAGTTAAAGAAATAAGGTCCTCGGGACATCTTTCTGAGTTCTTATAAGACACAGAAGACGCTACAGAAGTTTAAACACAAATACAATTGTAATTTAAATTCACTAAACATTTATTTGCTAGACTGTCAATTTGAGCCACACTGAAAAGAGCTATAAAGACTTTAACAGTTGCTATTGTCATCTTAATTATTGTATTAATATCTTTTCAAAACTCTTAGCAGGAGCAACCATAGTACTTCATTTATCTAGCTACTAATCAGATCTGCTGTTTAGCCAGGTTTTGCTGAATAAACAAAATTTGCATGACATGATTTCTCCATCTGGGAAAAGTTCTTTATACTTCAGTTATCTTTTGCTAAGGGATGAGTTTATGAGAAGGGAAGTCTCATAAACTCAGACT
Source organism: Grampus griseus (assembly GCF_964374135.1). Taxonomy (NCBI): domain Eukaryota; kingdom Metazoa; phylum Chordata; class Mammalia; order Artiodactyla; family Delphinidae; genus Grampus; species Grampus griseus. The sequence continues at coordinate 113,748,029 of NC_138998.1, read as the reverse complement.
TCTCCAGGCCTTCACCAAGACTTTTTTCTCTTTTATTTGGACTTTCTGATATCCAGATTCCTTTTAGTCCCCATCAAAGCGGATGTGTGTATGTCTGTACTAAAGATCTGATACTGATATTAAATCTCCTTCTAGCCCTTGCCTTTGTTTTAGATCAATGTCCAGACCAAGGCAGTGTAAGCTGAATAACGTATTGAATAGTTTTCTTGTTTTTGTCCCATCTGCTCCATCTGCAAATGTTTAAATGTGCTCCCAGGTTCCTTTTAAAAACACATATCCATTAACACAATGCACATCATTTTATAGCCCGGAAACACTGATGCCTTTTAAAGGCAAGACTTTGCAAGGTGGTATTGATCACTAACTAATGCCAGGGCTCATTTTCTATATCTTTGTAGCTAACACCTACCTTCCTCCCTCTGTTTCCACTTTGTTTTATATCTAACCCTATGCTTGAAGATGTGCTGAGCTCTGCCATGGATTTCTCCACACCAAAGCCTGTTGGGCTATAGGACAGCCAATACTATGGGTATTGCTTCCAAGTTAATCCTTCTTATTGAGGGACAGAGCTTGGTAAATGTCACTTCTGGTCTCCTGTTCCTTTTGGGTGAATCATATTTTTGGAGAATAAGAGGAGAAAAACCAAAAAGAACATGCACCTCAGGCACTGCCTTGTTCTAAAGCTAGGTCTATAAATGCTTTCAACAAAGAAGCTATTCTTGAGAAAAGGATGCAGCAATGCCCACTCCCTTTTCCAATGTCACTATTCTATTATTTTCCCAAAACTTTCCTCCCCCCCCATTCTTTTTGTCATTTTACTTTTGTCCATTACAAATTCTTTCCCTTTTCTTATCTTCATTAATATCGTTTCTCAGGCTTAATTTATACTTTTGACTCTATTTGACAGTATTGTCACTGTATAATCTCATTTTATATTATTGAAGTGAAGAAAACTGTCTCCTCTAAGATTTTCTAACTCACCACTTTCTCCTCTTCCTTCGTCTTTACTCTTTAACCACAGACTTCCTTTCTTCTGTCTAAACTTTATGCAATTGCCAACTGAAAAACCGTCCAGAGAGCTATAAATATATCAGTTGGGAAAGAAAAAGTTTAACTGTCCTAACCCCAGGAAAACTCTGTGAAGGCAGCCTGGGCTCCAGCACTCTTGATGAGCACATTGTGACAATGTAAAGATATACAGTGTGGCATCCACTAAAACTCCCATCTCGCCCTAGAATCCACATTGGAAACTGCTTCCTTCAAGGGTATTCTTGACCATCTTTTTTTTTTTTTTTTAAGTTGGGGTAGAGTTGCTTTACAATGTTGTTTTAGTTTCTGCTGTACAACGAAGTGAATCAGCTATATGTATACATATATCCCCATATCCCCTCCCTCTTGCGTCTCCCTCCCCCACATTGCACCCATCTAGGTCACCACAGAGCACCGACCTGAGCTCCCTGCACTATACAGCAGGTTCCCACTAGCTATCTGTTTTACACATGGGATCTCCCAATACATCCCACCCCCAACCTGTGTCCACACGTCTGTTCTCTATGTTTGCGTGTCTATTCCTACCCTGCAAATAGGATCATCTGTACCATTTTTCTAGATTCCACATATATGCATTAATATAAGATATTTGTTTTTCTCCTTCTGGCTTACTTCACTCTGTATGACAGACTCTAGGTCCATCCATGTCTCTACAAATGACCCAATTTCATTCCCTTTTATGGCTGAGTAATATTCCATTGTATATATTTACCACATCTACTTTATCCATTCATCTGTCGATGGACATTTAGGTTGCTTACAATAGGTTGCTATTGTAAATAGTGCTGCAATGAACATCAGGGTGCATGTGCCTGTTTGAATTATGGTTTTCTTAGGGTATATGCCCAGTAGTGGGATTGCTGGGTCATATGGTAGTTCTATTTTTAGTTTTTAAAGGAACCTCCATATTGTTCTCCATAGTTGTTGTATCAATTTACATTCCCACCAACAGTGCAAGAGGGTTCCCTTTTCTCCACACACTCTCCAGCATTTATTGTTTGTAGATTTTCTGATGATGCCCATTCTAACTGGTGTGAGGTGATACCTCATTGTAGTTTTGATTTACATTTCTCTAATAATTAGTGATGTTGAGCAGCTTTTCATGTGCCTCTTGGTCATCTGTGTGTCTTTGGAGAAATGTCTATTTAGGTCTTCTGCCCATTTTTGGATTGGGTTGTTTGTTATTTTAATATTGAGCTGCATGGACTGTTTATATATTTTGGAGATTAGTCCTTTGTCCATAGATTCATTTGCAAATATTTTCTCCCATTCTGAGGGTTGTCTTTTGGTCTTGTTTATAATTTGCTGTGCAAAAGCTTTTAAGTTTCATTAGGTCCCATTTGTTTATTTTTCTTTTATTTCCATTTCTCTAGGAGGTGGGTCAAAAAGGATCTTGCTGTGATTTATGTCATAGAGTGTTCTGCCTGTGTTTTCCTCTAAGAGTTTTATAGTGTCTGGCCTTACATTTAGGTCTTTAATCCATTTTGAGTTTATTTTTGTGTATGGTGATAGAGAGTGTTCTAATTTCATTCTTTTACATGTAGCTGTCCAGTTTTCCCAGCACCACTTATTGAAGAGACTGTCTTTTCTCCATTGTGCATCCTTGCCTCCTTTGTCATAGATTAGTTGACCATAGGTGCGTGGGATTTTCTCTGGGCTTTCTATCCTGTTCCATTGATCTATATTTCTGTTATTGTGCCAGTACCATATTGTCTTGATTGCAGTAGGTTTGTAGTATAGTCTGAAGTCAGGGAGTCTGATTCCTCCAGCTCTGGTATTTTCCCTCAAGATTGCTTTGGCTATTCAGGGTCTTTTGTGTCTCCACACAAATTTTAAGATTTTTTGTTCTAGCTTTGTAAAAAATGCCATTGGTAATTTGATAGGGATTGCACTGAATCTGTAGATTGCTTTGGGTAGTATAGTCATTTTCACAATATTGATTCTTCCAATCCAAGAACATGGTATATCTCTCCATGTGTTTGTGTCATCCTTGATTTCTTTCATCAGTGTCTTATAGTTTTCTGAGTACAGGTCTTTTACTTCCTTAGGTAGGTATATTCCTAGGTATTTTATTCTTTTTGTTGCAATGGTGAACGGGAGTTTTTCATTAATTTCCCTTTCTGAACTTTCGTTGTTAGTGTATAGGAATGCAAGGTGTTTCTGTGCATTAATTTTGTATCCTGCAACTTTACCAGGTTCATTAATTAGCTCTAATGGTTTTCTGGTGGCATCTTTAGGATTTTCTAGGTATAGTATCATGTCGTCTGTAAACAGTGAGTTTTACTTCTTCTTGTCAATTTGTATTCCTTTTATTTCTTTTTCTTCTCTGATTGCCACGGCTAGGACTTCCAAAACTATGTTGAATAATAGTGGTGAGAGTGGACATCCTCTTCTTGTTCCTGATCTTAGAGGAAATGCTTTCATTTTTTTACAATTGAGAATGATGTTTGCTGTGGGTTTGTCATATATGGCCTTCATCATGTTGAGAGAGGTTTCCGCTATGCCCACTTTCTGGAGAGTGTTCATCATAAATGGGTGTTGAATTTTTTCAAAAGCTTTTCTGCATCTATTGAGATTATCGTATGGTTTTTATTCTTCAATTTGTCAGTATGGTGTATCCCATTGATTGATTTGTGTATATTGAAGAATCCTTGCATCCCTGGGATAAATCCCACTTGATCATGGTGTATGATCCTTTAAATATGTTGTTGGATTCTGTTTGCTAGTATTTTGTTGAGGATTTTTGCATCTATGTTCATCAGTGACATTGGTCTGTTATTTTCTTTTTTTGTCGTATCTTTGTCTGATTTTGGTATCAGGGTGATGGTGGCCTTGTAGAATAAGTTTGGGAGTGTTCCTTCCTCTGCAGTTTTTTGGAAGAGTTTGAGAAGGCTGGGTTTTAGCTCTCCTCTGAATGTTTGATAGAATTCACCTCTGAAACCATCTAGTCCTGGACTTTTGTTTGTTGGAAGGTTTTTAATCAGTTTCAATTTCATTACTTGTGATTGGTCTGTTCATATTGTCTATTTCTTCCTGGTTCAGTCTTGGAAGGTATACCTTTCTAAGAATTTGTCCATTTCTTCCAGGTTGTCCATTTTATTGGCGTAGAGTTGCTTGTAGTCATCTCTCATAATGCTTTGTATTTCTGTGGTGTCCATTGTAACTTTTTTCATTTCTAATTTTATTGATTTGAGTCCTTTTTCTTGATGAGTCTGGCTAATGGTTTATCCATTTTGTTTATCTTCTCAAAGAACAGGCTTTTAGTTTTATTGATCTTTGCTATTGTTTTCTTTGTTTCTGTTTCATTTATTTCTGCTCTGATCTTTATGATTTCTTTCCTTCTACTAACTTTGGGTTTTGTTTGTCCTTCTTCCTCTAGTTCCTTTAGGTGCAATGTTAGATTGTTTATTTGAGATTTTTCTTGTTTCTTGAGGTAGGATTTTATTGCTATAAACTTCCATTTTAGAACTGCTTTTGCTGCAGCCCATAGGTTTTGGATAGTCATGTTTTTGACAATATTGATTCTTCCAATCCAAGAATATGGTATATCTCTCCATCTGTTTGTGTCATTTTCGAAATCTTCTAACAAACAAAGTCCAGGACCAGATGGCTTCACAGGTGAATTCTATCAAACACTTAGAGAACAGCTAACACCCACCCTTCTCAAACTCTTCCAGAAAATGTCAGAGGAAGGAACACTCCCAAGCTCATTCTACGAAGCCACCATACCTGATACCAAAACCAGACAAATATACTACAAAAAAAGAAAATTACAGACCAATATCACTGATGTACATAGACGCAAAAATCCTCAACAAAACACTAGGAAACAGAATCCAACAACATATTTAAAGGATCATACACCATGATCAAGTGGGATTTATCCCAGGGATGCAAGGATTCTTCAATATATGCAAATCAATCAATGTGATACACCATGTTAACAAATTAAAGAATAAAAATCATATGATCATCTCAATATATGCAGAAAAAGCTTTTGACAAAATTCAACACCCATTTATGATAAAAACTCTAAGGTGGGCATAGAGGGAACCTACCTCAGCATAATAAAGGCCATATATGACAAACCCACTGCAAACATCATTTTCAATGGTGAAAAACTGAAAGCATTTCCTCTAAGATCAGGGACAAGACAAGGATGTCCGCTCTCGCCACTATTATTAAACATAGTTTTGGAAGTCCTAGCCTCAGGGAAGAAAAAGAAATAAAAGGAATACAAATTGAAAAGAAGAAGTAAAACTGTCACTGTTTGCAGATGACATGATACTATACATAGAAAATCCTAAAGATGCCACCAGAAAACTATTAGAGCTAATCAATGAATTTGGTAAAGTTGTAGGATACAAAATTAATGCACAGAAATCTCTTATATTCCTATACACTAACAACAAAAGATTAGAAAGAGAAATTAAGGAAACTCCCATTTACCGTTGCAACAAAAAGCATAAAATACCTAGAAATAAACCTACTTAAGGAGGTAAAAGACCTGTACTCAGAAAACTGTAAGACATTGACCATCTTTTTGAATGAAATGTTGCCTTTGGTAATGTGATGTGATGAAGCGTCAGATGTATGTTTATAGCTTCTGTAACACTCCTAAAGAAAAAATTCTCCCCTTAAGAAGGATTTTAAGTATAACTTTATTTTTTCTTAAAAGCCAATCTCATCTCTACCAAAACACTCTCACAGTTTTAGACTGTGCTGTATCCATAACATTATCTTTTCATAGTAATTCATGCACTCAATAAATAGCACTGTGGTGAACATTTACATTTGAAAGAATATTGTGTCATTTCTCTCATTTATTATGCACAGGAAATTATTACACAGTATAAGAAGAGCTATGTTATAAATTGCCAAAGAAACCCATAAGAAAGATACCTAGAGCCAGGTGACAAGGTGTATGATCTGATTGAACGAATGTTATATTTAGGTCTTCCATACTAGCAAAGAGTGAAAAATGGCTGCTTTTTGCAAAAGAAATGCCACAGAAAGGGATAAACCATACTAATATGCTGATGCTTGCAGAGCTCCTTACGTTTGAGATATTTGTTGAATGGATGAATGCAACCTATTATTTTAATTATTCCATTGAGTTTAAGAGCATAATGAAAAGTAGTTTTGTCCTCTGCCTCATCCTGAGAATGCAATGAGCATTTAATTCTAGTATATGTCGGTATGTTATTGGCTTTTCAAAGTTGAGTATATAAAATGTCACAGTCAGATGTGTGTTTTGACTCCCGTAAAAGGAGTCAAAAGCAATCTAATTCGATTATTAACTTTGTGCTTTAGGTGATTGGATGCCACTTGATCAGAAGAGAGGAATTAAATTGATTTGACAGCTCTCCAATTTTGCTTTTACTGTTATTGATTCATTGGATCCAGGCTTTTCTATTCAAGTCTTGCTCTTGAAAAAGGCAGTGATGGGCATATGTAGCCTAATCACATATCATTGTCCGTTTTCTGTGGGTAATGATAAATTTTGCTACCCAGATCAATTCTGGTCCAATTTCCTCTAATAGAATACAACCTAAGGAAGGCCATCAGATTAAAAGCAGTTTCTTTTACAAGATGTAATAAAAGGGGCAAATGAACTAAAGGCACTTTGCTTTATAATTTTGGTTTAGATTTTATTTGAGCTATACTATCAAAATAATCAGTACTTAGGGTAGTATGTGGGAGTCTAGGGGGAAAAAACATTATTTTTAGGATTAATTAAAGAACTTGTTCAGAAAACCATATGTATTTAGAAATTGACAATATTTTAGCTACCAATAAAGTTAGTCTCTTCGTTTCTCAGACAAGGGGTCAAAGTCATATAGATCAGAGTATGAAATACACATTTTTCTGGGCCAATTTCTACATATCTTGTCAGTTTCTCATGCAGAGTGCCCCAACTTAATACTACTAGCAAATGAATGGTATATATTTTTCTGAATATATGACTTCATATTACAATATTTTATATATTTAAATGAGAACTTACAGTTAGCTTTTCAATGTTTATATTTGTTCATGTCTTTATCCTTCCAATTAACACATTAGAAACATAATTGCTTGCCAAAATGCACAGTGAACTGTTTAGAGGGTTAATACTGTGCACGTTCCCAGAAGCCAATTACGTTTGTAGGATTTGGTGATTGTGATGAACTGGACCCAGATTGATGCATGCAATTAAAATCTTTCTAACCTGTGTGTCAAGAGAATTGTTTAAGTATTGAAGAGTTAATGCTGGGAAATGAGTTTCATTTAATGCATATAATTCCAGTGCCATGGAAACACAGGGGGGGAAATCGACTGAGGGTCATATACAAGGAAAAACCCTTTTTCTAAGATGTTATTTATTGTGTTGATTTGTGTGTGTGAGAGAGAGAGAGGAGAATTAGGAATTATTGTCTATTCTGAGCAATATGCTGTATGATATAATGTGATGATAGATATTGAATCAAAGTCAAAGTTTTGTCAGAAAACACGATACATGTTAAATAAAAACAATAATAAGGATGTGGATCTATTCCAGGACTGGTTAGGTGGAAGAGTCACGGGAAGGAATGAGGGGAGAAGGAGGAGGAAAAAATGAGAAACGTGAGACTCAAAAAGTGCTAGAGTAGAGAAGATGAGACAGAGGGTCAGATATTAGGATTTTAGGTGTTCAAACCCTAAATCAGGATGTTACTACTATTGAAATGATAATTAGCTTACTCAATTCCTAGAGCTCTTCAACTGCTCTTTGACTTTTAAACCTTACTATGCCTCTAAAAGGGATAGTCTCTTACGCACTGAACAGAGCACAAAGTTTAAGTTCATGTGAAAACCAGACAAAGTATCAACTCTAGTCAGAGGTCCTCCTCAATACTTTCTACCTCCCAAATGGTTTATAATGGCATTCTACTATTGTATGTGTTGAAAATTCTTATAGGATATATTCAGTAAAATTTACTGAAATTAATACAGGCAGTCCTCACTTTGCCAGATGGTAAAGAACTGTAAAAATAACCATGCAAACTGAAATTGTGCAGAAATCTTAGTAATCAATGGGAAAAATTATGATTGTTCCATGACCTTTAAATTTTGGAGTCAAAACATGAAAAATCCTCTTACTGTCTGTTATAAATGAATAGGGAAATTTTAAAAATAGTAAAATATATTTATTTAGTATGCTGTGATTTAAAACATCAAAAATACTGAGAATTAATGTGTTTTAGTTATTTATGAAAACTCATCAAGAACAGGCCTTGCCTTCTTGTTACATAAGTTATGCTATGAAACAGGCATCTTTTTGATGCCTTTTAAAGTGTCATACTCCTTTCTAAGTTTGGATTGACTTCCAACAATCTATTTTTTGTGCTTTCAGTGTAATGAAATATCTGTGAGAGTTCCTTTAATGTGAAATATTTTGCCAGCATCACTTCCTCTGGGACATCTTCATCATTTTCTTCATAACCACTTTTCTCATTTATGTCGGCAAGTTTGCTTTCACTAAGTACCTTTGGCTGCATGTTGCAGAGGGTGGAAATGTTGACAATCACACAGATAGCTTTTCCTTCTAAAATTCCATTTATGTTCAATTTGAGTTTCACTTCCAGCATCATCACTTTCCAATTCTTTACTACTCATTGAGTTTTTCATTTAATTTTATTTTATTGTGGTAAAAACACAACATAAGATCTCTTCTCTTAATTTTTTAGTGTACCTTATTGTACAATGTTGTAGAGAAGAGCTCTAGAATGTATTCATCTTGCATAGCTGAAACTTTATACACATCGAACAGCAGTTCCCCATTTTCCCCTCTCCCTATCCCTTGGCAACCACCGTTCTGTTCTCTGCCCTTATGACTTTGACTACTTTAGATACATCATGTAAGTGTAATCATGCGGTATTTGTGTTTCTGTCACTGGCTTATTACGCTCAGTATAATGTCCTCAAAATTCATCCGTGTTGTTGCATATTGCAGACTTCCCTTCATTTTTAAGAGTTGAATAGTATTGCACATTATATCTATATGCCAATTTTCTTTATCCATTCATCTGTCAAAGAATCTTTAGGTTGTTTTTACCTTTGGCTATTGTGAATAATGCACCTGTGAACATAGGAGTGTTAATATCTCTTTGAGATCCTGATTTCAATTCTTTTGGATAAATATTTAGAGGTGAGGTTGCTGGATCATATAGTAGTTTTACTTTTAATTTTTTGAGGAACCTCTATACTCCTTTCCATAGCAGTCATTTTTCCATAGCAGTCACACCATTTTGTATTCCCACCAATAGTGTCCAAGGGTCCAACTTCTCCATATCCTTGTCAATATTTGTTGTCTTCTGTTTTTTTGATAGTAAACACCCTGACAGTTGTGAGGTGATTTTTGTTGACTAAATTCCTCTCTTAATTATCCATTTTTGTAAAATGGCACCTGGATTTATCACTGGGAGACAAAGGGTCAGCTCAACAAGCTAGCTATCTATATATGAATTTAATAACAAATGCACGGTGACCAATCACAGACTTTGAAAGAAGTGACATAAATTGTTATTTATCGTGATGCACATCTTTCGTTTATGTAGTGACTTGTGCTCAGAAGAGCTAGCAGTGAAGTTTGCACTTTATGGTTTACTCATGGTTGATATACCATGGAAACTGAAATTTGAACCCTGTTGTTGGGACACTGGAGTTATTTAACTAAACTGTGATAAATCTCTGCATTTCAGAAGTATGCATGACAAGGACTGCCTGTACATAAAATGCCAGTTGAAATGTTAGATAGAAACTCCTAGTAAAACTCTTTATCATTTCATCAAATTAGAGGCACAAAATATTGGAGTTTTAGATGTTGATGACTTGAGCTACTGTGAGAAAATTGACTAAGGTATGGTAACTTATTTCTCTTTTGTTGATGATGTCAATTGAAAAACTGTATAACAAGCTTCAGAAAACAGTAAATCTTCAGGTCAGATCATTATTGAGAGTCTTCTATCAATTATGAGATTTTATAGCTTGAAAGGACCTTTGAAATAATCTCATTTCATTTAACAGCTGAGTAAGCCTCTTTCTTGAGGGGTTCTGAGTATTGTTCATGGTTATAAGGTAGGTAGATATACAGTGGGAACACATTTGACTTCTCTAACCTATTTTTCACAAGATTGAATGTCAATTATTAAAGAAAAATTTTGAAATATATTTTCAGGAATAAGAGAAGGGTGTCTCATAGGGTGAAGTGAATTATTGAATTGGATTATTTTTAAAATGTTGTTTCTGCCAGACTTCTATAGATATAGGAGATTGTGTTTTTAATATTAAGTCTAAAACATCTCAAATAATTAATACACCTCAATTTTTTAAATTATATGTTTTTTAAAAAATATATTGTGATTATATATATATGAACACAAACCTAGACATTCAGCACAAAATCAAGCCCTCTAAAAACCTCTAATGGGGTTTTACTTATATACCATAGAAATTCCACTGAAAAAAATATTTTGTTGGATAACAACAATTGAACTAACACATATCTGGATAATCTGATGACAGATATTGAATCAAAGTGAAAGTTTCTCCATGAATGTTGTTATAGGCTAAACATTTGTGTCCCCCCAGATTTCATATGTTGAAATACCAGCCCCCAGTGTGATGGTATATAGAGGTGGTACCTTTGGGAGGTAATGAGGCTTAGATTCGGTCATGAAGGTATGGCCCTCATGATGGGATAAGGGCCCTTATAAGAAGAGGAACACAGAGTGATCTAGCTCTCTCCCACTCACTCATGTGAGTAAGGAAAGGTCATGTGAGGCCATAGCAAGAAGGTAGCTGTCTACAAGCCCGAAAGGGGGCCCTCACCAGGAACCTAATCTGTTGACACTTTGATCTTGCACTTTCTGACCTCCAGAACTGTTGTTTAAACGACCCGGTCTATGGTACTTTGTTATAGTAGCTTGAGCTAAGACCAGTGTTAAAATACTAAACTTTTATTTGGGTTAATTTTTTTTTCATATCCTTATGTATAGAGTGGACCATGTAAGAGCCTGCTATGATTCTTCAGTCTCCTTTGTGTCAGTCCAAGTTCATTTATGTCAAATATCTTTTGGTTATAAGGGAGACAAGCCCACCTAGGCTAGCTGAAATAATGGTCAGGTGGAAGGATTGGTTATTGTAAGAATGTTGGAGGTATGATAGAATCCTGGAAGAAATTAAGTACAACAAAGCTTGCAGGAACTTCACTATGGCAAGGTTTCTAGCACGCTTTTTGCTTGGAATAAAGTAGGTCAGTTTTACTCACAACATAGAGATTCTCAAACAGACTAATTTATTGGGATGCAATAATTATAAGAGAAGGCACCATACATCACTGTTCCTTCCTTTTCTTCCTCTCAACACTGGGCTTCCAAGGATAAGGCACCTTCCCCAGATAAGGCTCTGCATGCTTGTGTGTACTCTGGAAGCCAGAACAGTGGATGAGATGGTATGAGGTCTTCTAGAATCTTTGTAGATAACTAATTATTCTGGGTTCTCACATTTATTCTTGAGGGAAGGTGCCAGAAAGGAAAGTCATACTTTAACAGGCATCTCTAGAAGAATCTTGTGCCTACAACTAGTTCCACACCATCCTCTCATATTGGCGTGAAGCTTTATAATAACGATGCCTTTTCTTTGCATCAAATGTTGGGTAGTTCCTTCTCAGGTCATTTAATTAATCCTCTAACCCAGGGGCCTGTGAACTTTTTCTGCGTGAAGGTAAATAGTAATATTTGAGACTTTGCATGAAATTTGGTCTTTATGGCAATTGCCCAGTTTTGCCCTTGTAGCAACAAAGCAGCCACGGACAGTGTGTAAGTGAATGAGTGTGGCCATGTTCAAATAAAACTTCGGTTTACTAAAAAAGGCAGTAGACTGGATTTGGCCCGTAGGTGTAGTTTGCCTGCCCTGAGCTAACCCATTACCTCTGTGTAGTTTCCCATTTAATTCTGTGATAAATCCTCTATGATTGCTCATATTTGAAAAGGAGACATCCCAAATGCCTGAATACTACAATACCTAATTAACTTTTCATGAATTCCACCTAGTCTATGCTTACATTTATCGCCAGAAGGATTCCAAAAGGACAAAAATAATACACCCAGTGAGGCATTTCTAGAGGGGTACACGTCTTGAATTCATTTTATTCTGTAACATAGAGTATACATTCAAGAAAGAAGATGTGAGCTGTATCAAATAGTGCAACAGTATCAAAGAAGATCAATAAAAAAAGGCCATTGGATTTGGCAATTGGGAGGTTATAGGTGACCTTTAAGAAAGCAGTTTCAATAGAATTGTTGAGGCAGAAACTAAAATGCAAAATATTTAGGCCTTATACTAATGAGCTGTTGGAGATCTTCTCACATTTAACACAGGTTAATTTAAAATGCACACAACCCAAATATTATCTTCACTTAAACACATTTCCAGAATAATTTTAAGCCTGTTTAAATCAATGTATTACTAAAATAGGTTTGCTTGCATCATATTTTCTTCCATGTGCATACATATATTGATTAAATTCCCTATGCCACACTTGAATTTAAAGCTGTGACCTGTGATCTCAAATTGACTTCCTGACAATAGTGATTAGGCTGGTGGGTGAGCAGCACAAATTTACGGATAATCTCTGTGGTAGTCAATGTCTCTTTTTCCCAAAGAGAGAATCCAGTTATTTAAAAAGAAAAAGAAAGAAAAGGTTCTCATTGACATACAATACTTTCTTAATCCACTTCATTTCCTAGTCATGGATGTAAACATATGTTAAATTTTTGCAATAATCCATAAAAGAAAGTAATAATAATATTTGTATCTAATTACGTTTTCATGACAGTTGGCATTTGATTTTGAGTATCACAAAAACCACCTCAAGGCAGAATAAAAAGAAAATGATTCTACCCTGATTTCTACTTCGCATGAAAACAAAAGAGACTTTTTAACTTGAATACGGGAATATAAACAATTATAAAGAAAGAAATGTTTGTAATCTTTTTATATTGTTTACAATTCTTTTGTCCCAGTGATTATTTCAGTATTTGATATTACTGAAGATAATTTTACTACTTTGTCTAGAAGGTACCGTCTTCCTGTTTCTGCCACCCTAAATTCAAAAGTGAAAATGTTTTCCTACTTTTACTTTTTTTTTTTTTTTTTTTTTTTGCGGTATGCGGGCCTCTCACTGTTGTGGCCTCTCCTGTTGCGGAGCACAGGCTCCGGACGCGCAGGCTCAGCGGCCATGGCTCACGGGCCCAGCCGCTCTGCGGTATGTGGGATCTTCCCGGACCAGGGCACGATCCCATGTCCCCTGCATCGGCAGGCAGACTCTCAACCACTGCGCCACCAGGGAAGCCCCTCTACTTTTACTTTTGAGGTGGAGTAGGAAGTATTATTTCTTTGCCTCTTCTTGTTCATCTTGATCACTCCCTCACCTAATCCTCCATTTTAGCTCAGAACCATAGAATGTCACATGGTTGATGGATTCTTGTTTTCTGAGTTTTATAAAGAAATGAATATAAATTCAATATGTTTCAGTTATAAATAAATTTAATAAAAATTTAATATAAAATTTGGTTTTCTATAGGAAAAAATGATGGGCTATAAAGATATATGATGCCAATTTTATTTTTATTTGGAGACATTGTAGAATATTTCCAAGGAAATTAAATTACACCTGAATATTTGTTTCCTTTTGTTGTTGTCAGTAGGAAACACATAAGTAACTTGTGACTCAAGGATTAATAGATGACAGCTTCTATTATCTTGTAACTCACATTTAAAGGGCAACAAATAAACCAGTGTGATAAGTTTATTGTTAGAGGTATGAATAAGTACCTATGGGAGAATAGAGGAGGAAGCATTAATTTGCTCAATTTAATAAATTTCTAATACCTATATTTATCTATACTATCCTGAAAGCAAAATGACGTTTCTGGATCAAACACAGACTATTTCTCTAAACCCCAGTACTCAACCCGAAGCAAAGAGATGAGAGCCAGTTGGTTATGCCTGTGTGTACAAAGGGAAGGGATTTATACCAGAGGAGAGGAGCTCCAAAATTATGAATCATGAAGTTTAAATGGGAACCGCTATACAGCTGCCACCCTCCTCTCTTGAGAGAGGGCAAGAAACCTATCTCTCCAAAGTTTTACAATTTGTAAATGTAATGTAAACTTGACTTTGAAATGTAAGTGAATGGCTCTTGGGTTTCATTTCTCTTTGAAATAGAAGCACGTAGCCCTAGGGAGATAAATTTCTACATATCTCTAAATATGTCCATCCTTTAACTTTCAAAGGCATATACTTTAACCCAGGCTCCAGTTCATTTGCTCAGAATGCCCTAAGCATAGAGAAACATAAAAGTATTTTCTCTACAATTCCACGCAACCGAGGAAATGTCCTTTTGTAGAGATGTCATTAGAGCCTAGACTGTTGCGTTTGTGAGTTCACTATACTAAAGGGGAAAGCCAGGCTTCCCTGGTGGCACAGTAGGTGGTTAAGAATCTGCCGGCCAGTGCAGGGGACACGGGTTCGAGCCCTGGTCCAAGAAGATCCCACATGCTGCAGAGCAACTAAGCCCGTGCGCCACAACTACTGGAGCCTGTGCTCTAGAGCCCGTGAGCCACAACTACTGAGTCCCCATGCCACAACTACTGAGCCTGCGCCCCTAGAGCCCATGCTGCACAACAAGAGAAGCCACCGCATGAGAAGCCCACACACTGCAACGATTAGCCCCTGCTTGCCGCAACTAGAGAGAAAGCCCACGCGCAGTAACGAAGACCCAGTGCAGCCAAAAATCAATCAATTAATTAATTCATTCATTCATTAAAAAAAAGGGGGGGAAGCCATTCCTGGCAGAGGGAACAGAAGAACAGTAATCAGGAGGTAAGACAAAACATGGTAGAATTCACATCCAGTGTTTGATAGCTGTTATTTCTAAGAAATAGAAGGTGAAGAGGAATTCAGTGTTTAAGGGTATCTTACCAAGTTTACTCTATTTAGTTGAATTATTCATATGAAAACTACCTTCATATATTATATGTATAATAAACTTCAAGTAAGAAAAGACAGCAAAATGTCATCTAGAAAACCTGTCATTTAATCAGGTGTTAGGTGAAGCTATAGCAGAACAAAAAGACAATCACAGATCACAAGAATTTGCATGCCATACGTAGCAATTTGAACTTCATTCTGTAGGTACAGAGGTCCCCTTAAAGTTTTCAAGAAGGGGATGATGGGATTTTATCCAAGTTTTAGAAAGATCACTATGATATAATACGTTTTAATAGATGAAGATGAGGAGATTTGAAACAAAGGGACAAATTTGAAGTTTCAGAGATCAGCCAGAAGATTCAAATGATAGCAGAAGGAATAGAGATAGATTAGGTAGATACAATCATCAGGCCTTTGTGAGTAATAGGTTATGTGAATTGCAGGAACAGTGGGAGTCAGGATGACTTCTGGGTTTCTCATTTGGGCAGTTGTGTAGATGATGCTGCCATTAGCTCAAAAAGGAAATATAGACATTTTGGTTTTGATTTTGAGAGGTGAGGATAATGGATTTATTTTTATACTCTGAATTTGAAATTTCTGTGAAATATCTTTATAAAAATATTTAATAATACCTTGAAAAGATGGGCATAAAAGAGTCATTTAAAATTAGATATGC
Source organism: Grampus griseus (assembly GCF_964374135.1). Classification (NCBI taxonomy): domain Eukaryota; kingdom Metazoa; phylum Chordata; class Mammalia; order Artiodactyla; family Delphinidae; genus Grampus; species Grampus griseus. The sequence continues at coordinate 113,732,287 of NC_138998.1, read as the reverse complement.
ATCTTCCTAGGGAGAATCGAGAGATAGAAAATGAATTTACCTAAGAATACAACTGTGTGTTACAAAAACCTTAAGCACTTTTAGGTCATTTATTCTGTCATCTATCAATAGTCTCACACTCTTTGTTTTCCGCTACTGGGCTTTCAAAATTATAGAAATTAAAAAGATATTTTAGGTTTGGGTTTTAAACTTGTTGAATGGTCCACAGGAAACTGAATATTTACATCATTACTATCATTGCTTCTTCAAGTTTGATTACTTTCTCTGTAATTCAGATTATCTGTTGCTTAAAATACCTGCATTTAGGCAGATAGACATAGAGAACGGTGATTCGGATCACTAGCTGGAAATATAAATTTTAAAACAATGAGGTACCATTTCTTACACATCAAGATTGAGCACCGACTTTGCAGCAGGCAGTGTGCAAGACAGGTGAAGGTAAATAGAGCAGGAAGCCTGGCAGGTCAAACATCTGCAGCAGTGTACGCTAAGCAGATCACAGGTGCTGGGCAAGAGTCAGATTTCATCTAACATCATGCTTTTTCTTGCCCATCTTGAAACCACTTTTCTCCCTCTGGAGTCTTTTTCTGTCTCACTGTTGGACACTTTGGAAACTCCTAATGATTATTACTAGATTTTATGTAGATGTCACTTCTTCCAGGTTTCAGTTCTCCAAGCAATACCCAGGCCTTCTTCCTCTTTCTGGCATAGTATCTTGTTCCCATTTCCATCACTGTAGTAATTACATTGTTCTGATTATTTCTTAACTTCTGTGTTTCCTCCAAGTAATGGACACTTCTAGAGAATGGGAATTTTGCTCTATTAACTTTTATACTTACAGTGCTTAGCACACTTCTTAGAATAAAATAGACTCTAGCTAATACTTGCTGATTAACTACATGAATGAACAAAAACCACTTCTACTTTTGCCTCTCATAGCCCTATCATTCTAATAAATTTTGGGTTGCTGCATGATAATGATTTATAGAAAGAATAGTAAACATGGGTCCAAATTAAAGTTTTTGTCCCCATAACATTAGGTAAAAATTTTTAAATCCAGTATGCATTACAATGGCATCTTACCATTTTATTATTTTTTCTTAATTTTGCTAAGAACTTCTACGAAGATGAAGGTAAAATTAAAATAGTATATCGTCCTATTAGTCTGGGACATGATTACCATTGATGGAGAATTGTGAGGTTCAAGAAGAGACAGGAGAGAAGAAAATGTAAAGGGAATTAGAAAAGCCAGGAGAGGTAAATGACAGCCATCATGAATAAAGGAGCCCAAGTGCTGTTCTGATCATGGCTTTACTTCCTTTCAGATTTAAGTTCTTAGAAGACCCTTACAAAAAGCAAATCAACAGACAGACAGGAACTAGAATGAGTGGTTCACTGTGACTTCTGGGTGCCCTTCTTACCAGGGTTTTTGTTTGTTTTGTTTTGTTTTTTGCGGTACGCGGGCTTTTCTCACCGTTGTGGCCTCTCCCGTTGCGGAGCACAGGCTCTGGACGGACAGGCTCAGCGGCTGTGGCTCACGGGCCCAGCCGCTCCGTGGCATGTGGGATCTTCCCGGACCGGGCACGAACCCGTGTCCCCTGCATCGGCAGGCAGACTCTCAACCACTGCGCCACCGGGGAATCCCTACCAGGGTTTTTTTAGTTAAGAAAATTGACAGCGTCTTTATCTTCTACAGTGCTATGACCCAGAACCTGATCCTGTATATAAATGATGACATTCACTCTATTTTTAAAGGAGAGTAAAAATTCATGGAAATAGCTGTAAAATAGTTTACTCACCACAGAACTCTTTTTCTTTCTTCCTTTCTTTCTTTCCCTTTCTTTCTTATATTAAAAAGAAGTTATTTTAGTTAAAATTTTCAGTTTTTAAGGTAACTCTTCCACATTAGACATCTGTCATGGTAACTTGTTATTAAAGAAGTCATCTTTGGAATCCTGTCCACAACATTCCTAACACTGCTACTTTTTCTCAGATTCATAAGGAATATAAGCGTATTAAAAGTTTTGACAGCCCTAGAATAATAAAAATAAACTCTTCAACAAAAAAAATGTAATAAGTAGAGTCTTTTAAAAACTAAGATTTTCCAAATTAATTGACTTGGAGCTGCTTTTTAGCATCACATCTGTAAATATCTTATGTAATGAGTGATCCGTCTAACAAGCCTTGGGAAAGTATTCTTTTACAATGCATGGAGAAAATCTTTCCGGCAATTTTGAGCTCCTAATGAAGAGCTTCAAATCTTTATGCCATTTTAAACTTGTTTATTTTAAGGTTGCTTCTGATAATCAGATAATGATTTACTTATGCTTCTTTGAATTAAATACTTTCCTTCTAGTTTTAATCAGTGATTCCCATACCATAAGCCCTCTGTGCATCTTTTAAAGATTTCCCTAGTTTATCTGAGATTTCATCTTGATATTTAGTTATGTCTCCCCCCACTGACAGAGCTTCCATGTCTATATTAATAAGATATTCCCGACAAACTGTTTGGATGTGGTTTAACTTTCAAATGAATGCAAAGTGTGATTTGGTCAGAAATGAATAATTCATTAAACAAAACAAAACAGAAGACGCTTGCTTTTGACCAATTAGTTCTCCGGGGATTAGTGTAATAACTATTAAATGTCAATATTTCTTAAGAAAAGCTGGTAAGTTTTCATTGTGTTACCTGTTTGAAAAAGAAAATTGCCTCTTTTTCTCTTATCATTTCTACTTCCAACCAATTGGTAGGCTTTAGTTAGCCATCTTTATTCAAAACTACGCACATGTTTAAAAATGCCCTCCAGGGCTTCCCTGGTGGCGCAGTGGTTGAGAGTCCGCTTGCCGATGCAGGGGACACGGGTTCGTGGCCCGGTCTGGGAAGATCCCACATGCCGCGGAGTGGCTGGGCCCATGAGCCATGGCCGCTGAGCCTGTGCGTCCGGAGCCTGTGGTCCGCGGCGGGAGAGGCCACGGCAGTGAGAGCCCCGCGTACCGCAAAAAACAAACAAACAAAAAAACCACAATCTTATATGAAATATAGAGACTGATGGTTCTACCAAAGATTCTATTAACTGTATTCAAGCCTTTAGCCTGTTCTTTTCAGTGCCTAATGAGTGTGTTGGGAGAAAAAAAAAAAAAAAGGGAGAGGTTAGCTCCTCATCTTATAGACCTTAATTTGCAGTAGGTGACCCCAAACTCATAAACGCTATGTCTTTCTTTCTGATACCAGTGTAGAAATATTTTAAGCTTTTGAGTGTTTATTTTATTTTATTTTTAAAATATTTATTTATTTATTTTTGGCTGCATTGGGTCTTCATTGCTGCGCATGGGCTTTCTCTAGTTGTGGCGAGCGGGCTCTTCATTGTGTTGCCAGGCTGCTCATTGCAGTGGCTTCTGTTGTTGTGGATCACGGGCTCTAGACGCACAGGCTTCAGTAGTTGTGGTTCACAGGCTCTAGAGTGCAGACTCAGTAGTTATGGCACACAGGCTTACTTGCTCCGTGGCATGTGGGATCTTACTGGACCAGGGCTCGAACCCATGTCCTCTGCATTGGCAGGCGGATTCCCAACCACTGCACCACCAGGGAATTTCCTGATGTGTTTATTTTAAATGATGGAATGCAATGTCATTTTATATTTGTACAATTATTAACGATAAAATAGATTTTCCAATGTATACTTAGGCATAGAGAAAGAGAGGTTCTTTTCTATTGCCATCTAATAAATGGTTAGAAACCCAGGCCCAGATTAATAAGTATTCTCATAGAATCTTATTTGAATCCCTGCAAACAACTTTGCTGAAATTCTAAGAAAAAAAGTTACTAATCTTCCAGGCAGCTTATGCTATGCTTTTGTTAAAAACACCACCACTGCCAACAACAACAAAAACCCTTGTAAGCCGATCATAAAATACACATTCAGTAAAGGTGGACTCAGTAGAATTGTAAGAGATGAGAAATGGAAGTCTCAAAGGCTGACCTCTTTCTGGTACAGTCTAGCTCAGTAGCATGGACATTGCGGTATTTGACAGCTGTCACATTTCCTGTGGTTCCTATTGCATCGCTTAAACCTAACTGCATTTGAACCATAATCTTGGCCCCTGGTCTGTAATGTGAGGATGTTAAATGTGTGTTGTATGGAAAGTACCCGATGCTGTGTTGTACATTGTAATAAGCTATGAAAGATTAGAGCCATGAGAACCAAAGAAACCAAAACCTATAATTACTGGCATTTGTGGGAATTGTTCCAAGAACATTTAGCCATTTTAATCTAGTTTTCTTTCTTTATGGTCCTTAATGAAAAAAGAATATACAGAGAGGGCTTTAATCCACAGCCCCCTTTTTCTTTTTTCTTTTTTTTTTTTTTGCGGTATGTGGGCCTCTCACTGTTGTGGCCTCTCCCGTTGCGGAGCACAGGCTCCGGATGCTCAGGCTCAGCGGCCATGGCTTACGGGCCCAGCCGCTCCGCGGTATGTGGGATCTTCCCGGACCGGGGCATGAACCCGTGTCCCCTGCATCGGCAGGCGGACTCTCAACCACTACGCCACCAGGGAAGCCCCACAGCCCCCTTTTATTCTCTCTTATTGGAGAGTATAAACCAGATCTATGGCTTACCTCATATATAAATCTTATTCAACATACAGCAAAGGAGACATTTTTAAAGGAGGTTTAAGCTTGGCTTTGTCTGCAAAACAATTGCATGTTCACTCTTGGATAGAAGCTTTGTTTTAAAAGATTTTATCTGAATTATGTTCTCATAAAGGGCTAGTTTGTAAACAATACTTTAATGACAGGATTTGTCATACTTAAATTATGCATCTTTGGGCATTACTTTATTCTGGTTTTATCACAGTTTAGCATATGAAATATGACCATAAGGAAATGCAGTTTATTTATTTTATTGTCAAATTAGGTACATTGATGATACATTCATTCGGGCGATCCTGCTTTAGATACTGTTGTGGCATCTCTTTCTTTGAAATTGTATTTAAAGCTAGTTTATTAACTGCAAGCAAGCTGGCATTATTGCCTTAGTGAACATTTGATCTTTACCCAAAAAAGAAGAAAAATGTATATCTTGGGTTATTTGTCCATCTGTTTGTTTACTTATAGTTTTTAGTTTTTTTTACGGATAGATATGGTTCCAAACACCATTCGGTTTACTAAAAAGAACAAAAAACAAAATAAAAAACAGGCTCTGTCATAGAAATTGGAGATATTCCACACTGAGGTTATTCAAAAGTATCTTGCTACAGATTTTGAAGAAAACTGCTGTTTAAATGAGTCTAGATAAAAGTTGTTTAAGTCAGAGAACAAATAACAACCTAAAGTGCTAAAGCAAGAAACAGAATTAACAAATGAATAAATTATCCCTTGTTTACAAGTCAGACAACAAACAAATTGGTTGTTTACCTAGCAGGTTGAGCCTTGTCTACAGGCCACTAATGACCATTAAAAATGAGACAGTTGAGCCATCATGTGGAATCTGTTTTCATTTCTGACTTCCATGACTGAGCTCAGATGTTGCATGTGTGTACATTTGCCTGTAGAGAATCTTTAAATTGCTTAGTGGAATATCCAATGGCAAGCTCCACCTTAAATGTCCCACATTAACTGACATAGCAAATCCTTGTGAGTAACAAACATCCTCCAGTTGTAAGTCATGTCTACTCTCATGAAAATGTACCAACATCACATTGTAGTTTATTTCAAGGATGTTATACATGGAAATAACTGCCACATTTGGCATCACATCCATCCATTTTCTATATGCATTTTTGCTTAAAATGTGGGTGTAAAGCCATTCAGCCTTGTTGACGTGAAGGTGATGTCTGACATAAGTTGTATAGCCACAGAGCAGACTGGCAAGCATGATATACTGTATATGTATTTTGTTTTAATTACTAACTCTATAAATCTTTCACAAAGACCCCATCCACCATTTCTTCATGAAACATAGCTTGACTGAAACCCCCATAATCGATCTAACAAGAGTTGTAGATAGTGTAAACATGACTATTATACATTTCATCATGGAACATCAGCTGCATTTGGTTCATTAGGTAGGTGATTAAACTAGGTACACCAATTTTATTTTAAAAAAGGAAATGTAATCAAAAGGTAAGAGCTTTGATATTCTTCTGTAACCCATGAACTAACTTCATAGCAAGTTTTCAAAAAGAATCTCTACAATTGGCAGAGGAATCAAAAGCAAAACGTTCTTCTGATGTAAAGAGCTTTACTGGCTGTGTAAGTTTTATTTGGGCACAATTAACAGTCTTTGAAGGTAACTCAGAGGATTACAAAACCATTTTTAATCTCCCAAATGATTTTAAAATGGAAGCATCTTAGATACTAACTGGTAATAAAAAACATTTTATAGTTCCTATATATATTTCTGACCACCAATATTTAAATGTCAGCTGATGTAAGCATAAAATCCATTAGTAGAATGGTCGTAATCTTGGCCTAGTTGTTTTACTACCATTACATAACCTACCCAAACTGGTTGGTAGTTCACCATTCCCTAAAGAAATGAGTGAATTAATGATGTTTGTATTGGGATGGCCAAAAAATTTCATTAGGGATAGGATTCTATAACAATTTTATATGGAAACAGTAACTGACAACAGATCTCTGCTAGAATTTTTATGACATCCATCTAATTTTCACAGAAGAGCAGATACAAGTTTAAGCCTAAGAGTTATATAAGAACAGCTATCCCTACCATCAGTTTAACATTAGAAACTACAGGGCAGGTTATATAATGCTAGTACAGTTAATAGGCTAGAATTTACTACCATCCTACTTGATAAATTTTATGCATACACCAGCTTAAACTTAAATTTTAGTGGTCAGGATAGGAAAAGCTTCATCAAATTCTGTTCCTTTTGCCAATGTTATTTTGATATATTCCCAAAATAACTGTAATCACCCTTCCTTAGTTGAGAGGCACAGTTGTTTTCTGAATTTTCATCTTGGAACAATTTACTAAGGGAAAACTTACCATGAATGGGCTTACAGATCTTAGCAACTTAAGCCTAAGAGTCATTAAATTAAGAAAGCCTCTCTGTGATTATAAATAGTCATGGGGCATTAAAGATATATGTCTGAAGAGCTCTCATCATTTCAGGAAGTATCACAAGAATATTCCCTTTGAGACTTTGATTTGTGAGCAATGCTATTTTACAGTTAGAGGTACTGAGCCTTTACATTTACTGTTATATAAATGTAGATTGAAAGAATGTACTTGCAGTAAAAAGGTCGCATAATAAGGACTTTATTCACCTGAAAATTCAAAACCATTGCCTAGAATATTTTAGTCACTTTTATTACAAAACATTTTATTGGCTGTTTCCATGGACATGTGTCCTTTCAAATGGCACAAAATATAATACTCAATACAGGCACATTCAACAAAGCATGAACAAATTTTCCAGGCTTTGGGTCTTTTTGCTTCATTACATTATCCATCACTCCTTTAGCTTTTAAAAAAATCATTTATGCATTCTCCACATGCAGCACAGAGGAAATTATAGTGTGGTCATACTTTTTAAATTTTAGGGATATAATATTAAAGTAGATTTATTTTTTAAAAGGTTGCTAAGGTTTTGTTTAGCATACATTCGGTGTACTTACAATGGAACCTATACTTTAAACTTAATGGAAAATGTGACTTCATTGATAACATAGATAAACGGACATAGAAGGAATGATTTATTTAAACATATGGACTTGGCTATTTTTTCAATTATCCAGACATCAAAACAATATTTACACTGCCTCAGATGAGACTTTTTAAATATTAGTTAAATGGAGTGTTTGATTGTATCTATTTTAATTTTAACTAATTTATTAAAATTTTATCTGACTTTATTGTAATTGTAATCTCCCATTTGAAAGATTATATTTTATTTTCTGTGGATTAATATCTGTATATTTTAAAGTAAAAACATCCACATGAAACACTTTTAATGAATTCATCCTGAATGGTGTCATTTAACAAAATTTTCTGGTAAAAATCTGCCAATAAAAATGTAAAAGTTCTGCTAGAGAAAATGATTTTTTAAAAACTTCAATTACCTCTTTAACTGAGAGCTTATCAAATAGGTCTCTACATAAGAGAATAGGGCACTCAGCTGATAACTTTGTTTGCCAGAGTTATTAGAGAGAAATGTTTGCCTTCCTTTGTTTATTCATGTAGAAAAAGTCTGAGAGGCTTATGCATCTGCCTGAAGTTTCAGAGGCATCTGTTTTCCTGAAGGAAAGCAATGATAAAAAGAAGAGATGGAAGAAATCTTACTTGTTACAGATCTTCTATACTTTACAAGTTTGTCATAGGCAGGACCAAAGAAAAGCAATATGCTTATGTTCAATATTTTACTTTTTTTCTGGTGGGGGGGAAGAGGCTATAGACTTGGGTAACATAAAAATAACATCCATTTTTAGAGTCAAAATTAGTCGCCTAGCTGAAAGAATATGGTTAGAATAATTCAGCTTCATAAAATCCTGATTTAGGAGACCAGTGATTTGCAGCTCTCTCTTGCAAAGTCTGCCACTAAAGGATAATGTTAAAAATACTGAAATTTATAATTCTCTTCATTGAGGGAATTTGTTTAGCAACTATATTTTCTTAGCACAATAATCAAATTCTGGTAATATGGAAGTTGGTTACTAATTTCCCTTCATCCACTGTGTCACAAAGCTATTCCAAGTTGTGTATCAAAAAGCTTTTTGTAAAAAAACAAAACAAACAAAATATATATATATATATATATATATATATATATATATATATATATATATATATAAAATTTGACAAAACCCAGGATTTTCAAAACTCTGGCATAAATCATAGAACAGTTTGGATCCTTCAACATGAGTCAAGATGTGTATTTGCAATTAACCAGGAGAGCTCACAGCTTCCATTTAGTACGAATTATCACCTTTCAAAAACATAATCAACCCAGATTCTCAAGTTTACTTGATATCCCAAATCAAAAATCTCTATATTTCAAAAGTAAAGTTAAAAATATCAGTTTTTTTACAAAGTTTCCCAACTTCTACATGAAACATTTTCCTTCACTTTTGAAGTATTCATATTTTATACTTCACCTAGGTTTCTGTGATAAGAGAAATAAACAGATTATTATTTGCCCTTCATCTATTGTTTCTCATTAATTATAAAGTAGCATATTTCTGATGAGTCTTTTGACTTCAGTTTTATTACCTTCATAATATAATGCAAGGAACTGTCATTATGATATATTTTCCCTCAGAAACAGTTTTCAGTTTATTAAGTACTTTATACCATGTTTCTCTGAATCTGATTACTTCCTGCATTATTTACTCATTTTTTTCATCTTCTTTTGACCAACCTTATTCTGTTGTGCTGCTTTTTGCCTTTCATCTTCAAAGCCCCATTTCTGTCTAAAGTTAGTTGCTGGTATAAACTTCAAATTTAAGTTTAAAAAAAATTCCAGCTGAAGTTTATCATTCCTGAAAATGTACAGCTGTTTCTACCACATTTATTCTTTTTATTGTCACAATCATAAGACTGAAGGCTAGAAGCAGGCTGTTTTCATTTCAAGTATGCTAACAATCCAGGGAAATCAGACTTTCATCTTTGGGAAGAAGATTTGGGACGAAGATTTGGGACACCACCCAGTGTGTTACAGTTGGCTTTGGAGGTTTATTTTACAAGAAACTTGCGATTGTGTTCCAGAATGTGTTTTATATTCATTAGCATGGGAAAAAGAAGGGGTAGGAAGTCATGCTGCTGTCAGCTATGAAAAAATCAAGTTTAAGTGATTTGAAAAGTAAAGACTTATGATTAGTGATGTTATGCATAGCACAGGGAGATCAGCTTTGTGACCACCTAGAGGGGTGGGATAGGGAGGGTGGGAGGGAGACGCAAGAGGGAGGAGATATGGGGATATATGTATATGTATAGCTGATTCACTTAGTTATACAGCAGAAAGTAACACACCATTGTAAAGCAATTATACTCCAATAAAGATGTTAAAAAAATACAAAAAAAACTACAAAGAAAAAAAAAGAAAAAGACTTAAGTGGGACTCATGTTACTTTGAATGGAGTAGGTCTCTGTGTTAGTAGCAATGCCTCTGGCAGTGTTCTATAGAAACTAAAGGCAGGGAAGAGTGAACTGACTTGAAGTAGCACAACAGAGGGAATGAGATACGAGGAAATATTGTTGGAGACCTTTTCATACAGTTGACCACAGGTTAACCTAGAGGGAGAATTTAGACAGAAAGCTTTTTATTTTTTAAACAGTTTTATTGAGAAACACTTTGCATAGCACAAAATCTACCATTTTAAAGTGTGAAATTCAGTGGTTTTTAACACAGTTACGGAATTGTGCAACCATTATCATAAGCTAATATTAGGATATCAACCAAATAGAAACTTTGTATCCTTTAGCATTCACTACCCAGGTAGGAAGTCATGCTGCTGTCAGCTATGAAAAAATCAAGTTTAAGTGATTTGAAAAGTAAAGAGTTATGATTAGTGATGTTATGCATAGCACAGGGAGATCAGCTTTGTGACCACCTAGAGGAGTGGGATAGGGAGGGTGGGAGGGAGATGCAAGAGGGAGGAGATATGGGGATATATGTAAATGTATAACTGATTCAATATGTTATAAAGCAGAAACTAACACACCATTGTAAAGCAATTATACTCCAATAAAGATGTTAAAAAAACTTCTTTTGAATGGCCCTTGTGTAGAGACAACACACTTTCTTACCCTCATCCCACCCAGGGATCGAGTTGGCATTCTCCTTGCCAGTTATTGTAAATCTCAACCTATTCTACTCTTATGCTCATGCAAAAACCTTTTTATCCATTTTTGTCCATCTCATCCAATGCTTTTTATCCCCAGTACTATTTATTCTAGTGTTATTGACTTCTTTATCACTCACCTGTATTGATGACTGGTTTGACACACCTTTCTCTCTCATCCAAAATCTTGCTTCCATACTACTTCAACAATATTTATATAAGCTATAATTCTAACATCCTATGGCAGTTTCTCAAAGTGTGATATGTCTGCTACCTTTATCCAAATTGTCTTCGTTACGGATACAAATTAATGGACCACACACCAGACCTATTGAATCAGAATCCTCAAAAGTAGAATCAGGGTCTTCCCTGGTGGCACAGTGGTTAAGAATCCGCCTGCCAATGCAGGGGACATGGGTTCAAGACCTAGTCTGGGAAGATCCCACACGCCGTGAAGCAACTAAACCTGTGTGCCACAACTACTGAAACTGTGCTCTAGAGCCCACGAGCCACAACTAGTGACCCTGAGAGCCACAACTACTGAAGCCCATACGCCTAGACCCTGTGCCCCAGAGCAAGAGAAGCCGCCGCAATGAGAAGCCCGTGCACCACAAGGAAGAGTATCCCCCACTCGCCGCAACTAGAGAAAGCCTGCAAGCAACGATGAAGACCCAACACAGCCAAAAAAAAAAAAATAATAATAATAAAACTGCCTTAAGAAAAAAAAAAAAGTAGAATCAGGTCTCCAGACAATGTTTAGACACATTAAAATTTGAGAATGACAGTCCTTGCCCTCTCACTTCCTATTCTATTCAACCATAATATTCAACATTCACACTATCAAGTCACCCATTACCAGGTAGACACTGCTATCTGTTATTCTCCCTTTGCACATAAACTTTAATCTTTTACTTCCTACTAATCATGTTTCAACTTTTTTTCCTCAAGTATTTCAGCATTCTCCTGAGTTTACTTGCTTTTTCATCTGGCCTAAGTCCCATCATCCAACACTTTAACAAATTTAAACAGCACTTCTGACCCCAACTTCTCACTTATCTTTTTCAACTGCATATGGTCAGCAAGCTCGAGCCTCTGATTAATCCAACCACTTGTCATCTTGTGTCCTACGTCCAGCCATCTGAAGGTGACTGGGAAACATTTCTCCAACTCATCAGATTATTGCCACCGCCATATTTGCGGCTATCTGTCTTTCTACTCCATCCAAAACACTGCTTAGCTGATTAAAGACATTGAAGATGACACAAACAGATGGAAAGATATACCATGTTCGAATCAATACTGTGAAAATGACTATACTACTCAAAGCAATCCACAGATTCAATGCAATCCCTATCAAATTACCAATGGCATTTTTCACAAAACTAGAACAAAAAAGTTCACAGTTTGTATGGAAACGCAAAAGACCCCAAAGAGCCAAAGAAATCTTGAGAAAGAAAAACAGAGCTAGAGGAATCTGGCTCCCTGACTTCAGACTATCCTAGAAAGCTACAGTAATCAAGACAGTATGGTACTGCCACCAAAACAGACATATAGATCAATAGAACAGGACAGAAAGCCCAGAAATTAACCCATGCACCTATGGTCAATTAATTTACTAAAAAGGAGGCAAGGATATACAATAGAGAAAAGGCAGTCTCTTGAATAAGTGGTGCTGGGAAAATCAGACAGCTACATGTAAAAAAAACACCATAGACAACACCATATACAAAAGTGAACTCAAAATGGATTAGAGATGGACACTATAAAATTCCTAGAGGAAAACATAGGCAGAGCACTCTTTGACATAAATTGCAGCAATATCTTTTTGGATCTGTTTCCTAGAGTAATGAAAATAAAAACAAAAATAAACAAATGGTACCTAATTAAACTTAAAACCTTCTTCACAGCAAAGGAAACCATAAACAAAATGAAAACCTACAGAATGGAAGAAAATATTTGCAAATGATGTGACTGACAAGGGATTAATCTCCAAAATACACAAACAACTTATACAGCTCAATATCAAAAAAACAACCCAATCAAAAAATGGGCAGAAGATCTAAATAGGTACTTCTCCAAAGAAGACATACAGATAGCCAAAAGGCACATGAAAAGATGCTCAGCATCGCTAATTATTAGAGAAATGCAAATCAAAACTACAGTGAGGTATCACCTCATTCCGGTCAGAATGACCATTGTCAAAAAGTCTACAAATAACAAATACTGGAGAGGATGTGAAGAAAAGGAACCCTCCTATACTAAAATTGGTGCAGCCACTATGGAGAAGAAAATATTGAGGTTCCTTAAAAAACTAAAAATAGAGCTACTGAATGATTCTGCTATTCCACTCCTGGGCATATATCCAGAGAAAACCATAACTGGAAAAAGATACATGCACCACAATGTTCATAGCAGCACTATTTACAATAGCCAAGACATGGAAGCAACCTAAATGTCCATCGACAGATAAATGGATAAAGAAGATGCAGTGTGTGTGTGTGTGTGTGTGTGTGTGTGTAATGAATATTACTCAGCCATAAAAAAGAATGAAATAATGCTATTTGCATCAACATAGATGGACCTAGAGATTATCATACTAAATGAAGTAAGCCAGACAAAGACAAATGCCGTATGATATCATTTATATGTGGAATCTAAAACAAAAGGTTACAAATGAACTTATATACAAAACAGAAATAAACCGACAGTCATAGAAAACAGACTTATAGTTACCAAAGGGAAAGGTGGGGAGGGATAAATTAGGAGTTTGGGATTAACATATACATACTATTATATGCACAAAAGATAACCAACAGGGACCTACTGTAGAGCACAGGGAACTATACTCAGTATTTTGTAATAACCTATAAGGGAAGAGAATCTGAAAAAGAATAGGAAAAAAACAAAAAAAACCCCACTGTTTAGTAACTAGTCAGCTGTCTGCTACATTCTCCCTAACAGCTACATCAGAAATTGACGATGCCAAGAATCGAGTGTCACTGGCACTATCTTCTCTTAGCAAATGATTCTGCTTCCTATTTCATACCTCCAGTCCCTGATTCCTGCAGCCACTTAAAATTAAATGTCTGTAGTAGGCTGAACAGTAGCCCCAAGGATATCAGATCCTAATCCCTGCAACCTGTAAATGTAACTTTATGTGGAAAAATGGTCTTTAGAGATGTGGTGAAGTCAGGAATCGTGAGATGGGGTGTCAGTCTGTTTTTCCTGAATTAATTGAAATACGTTACCTCACAGAAAATGTCAAGACCCAATTTTCTGCTTTTTATGTCTCCCCTTCATATCATTCTCCACACAGTTTCCAAGCTGATTTTTCACTCAGGCACCTGTTACTCATCACTGAGGTCTCTTAAGACCTCCTGGGCAGGTGTTGATTTCTGTCTACCTATCCAGGGGCTCTTTTTACTCAACATATCAATCGTATTTCAGAAATACTTAATTAGTAGTAGCTCTCAACATTTTAGAAAGAAAACTATAACTTTTCTTGGCATATGACTGCCTCTTCGCCCTCTCCAACTTGCTCCCTGCTTTTCCTCATTCTTCAGATATGTATTAAAAAGATAGATCCTCTGTGGAGCCACCATATTTTTCTGGGTACCTTAAGTTCCCCTTTCCCCTGTCTTCACTTTTCTGAGTTTATAACGTCATCTTCTGACTTCGTTGACATTTGTTAAGTGGAGCACAGGGTGCCAGATGGTGAATCTGTTCAACAAAAGACCAAAAGAGAAATTGAAATAGAGAAGTTTATTACTCACAGGTCCCAGAGGAGGTATTAAGCACACCTCAAGGGGCTATTTGGAGAGGTCAAGGCAGGGTGCAGGCAGAGAGAGTGACAGGACCTGGTGCACTTGCGTTTATTAGCATCTGTAGCTAGAGTGCTTTGGGGTTCCTGGGCTAGGGTCCGATTGGTCAATTCAAAACAAAAGAGTGGGGTTTTCCTAAGTCCCTTGGGGTTCTTATCCAAGGGCCGTGAAAGGCATGCAGGTGCTGGGAGGCAAGAGAGAATGTTGGTCTCAAGGGCTGTTGGGGAAGTCAAATCAGGGACTTAACATTTGCTTGTGACTCTGTAGCTGTTATCTAAGCAATACTCTTGCATGAAGGGTCTAGTGTCAGTTTAAAGTCTCTACAGGACACTTGGACACACAAAACGGATGCCCAGGCACCAGTACCATGGAGTAGCTTAGCTAAACTATCTACACCTTATATTTTTTGCTGAATACTGCATTTTAGATATTTATAAGTCCATGCCACTCCCACCAAGTCTGTAAGCTTCCTGAGAGTGGTTTCCAAATCTGTTTCAAATGCAGAAGACGCATTCTTATTGGCTATTAATAAATCTCTGACAAATTTTAAAATAAAGAGGGAATGAATGAATATAAATGAATGAATTCCAGAGCCAAAAAAAATTCTTTGTTAGTTCATAGGCAAAAGTGTCTCTTGCAGCTGCAGAAAAGACACTTATGTAATTTTTAGGCCCTTTGATTTTGAGGGTAGTAAAAGATATTCAGATGTGGGTTATTATAAAATGAATTATTTATGATTGGCATGTGTAAACTTGAACAGATATTCCCAATGACTGAGTCATCGCGTTCTCTGATCATGTCTCTGGTCTATGTTAAATTTAAAAGCTGAAATGTCAGAGTTAGACTTTTTAATATTGTATGTGCATATATTCATAGTCCCAAAGAATATAAAATGACAATATTTTTAATGTTGAAAAAGCTATGCTATATATTTCTACATATGTATGCCTTATATATTTCTACATTTATGATATTTTAGCTGCTAGGCTCTGAGAATAAAGTTACTGAAATCAGGAGAGCTGGGTTCTGATCTGGGTAGTCTTGAGACCACCACTTAATATTAAAATGACCTTGAGTAAGAAGATATAAGGGACACAAAAAGAGGGGGAAAGAAAAAACCAAGGAAAGACAAAACTATCAAAATGGAAGTATTTGAAAAGTACTGATTTCTGATCTGTTGCTCTAAATTCCTATTATTCATCTTTATTTGGCTAATTTCTTTTAAGTGGTGCACTTTCATTCATTTTTATTCATTCAGCAAATACTTATTTATCCCTCATGTGTATCAAACTCTAGTGTGGGAAGAATAAAAAATGAAGGGCAACTTATAGTACCAGGAACTCTGCTCAATGTTATGTGGCAGCCTGGATGGGAGGGGAGTCTGGAGGAGAATGGATACATGTATATATATGGCTGAATCCCTTTGCTGTGCACCTGAAACTATCACAACATTGTTAATCAGCTATACTCCAATATAAAATAAAAAGTTAAAAATAAAGGAAGAGCACATGGCCTACTGCTGGAGACATAAACAAATCTGCCTAACTGTAGACATGTGCTATTACTACCCAAGATATATTATACAACATAATCAGTTTTATGCATACTACAAAAATACATAATATAAAACAGTATATGCATTGTATATAGTTACCTTTCTTTTCCCCTGCTAGCAGAGTAATTGTGTTCTTTTATTGCACCAAAATTAGTATTCCCAAGGATTGTTACATTTCACGTTTTAGAAAATAAGCAAGACTTTGGTTTATCGTTCATTTTAAAACCGAGTAATAAGTATATTAAATTTCCTGAACATTGACCTATATATTTTCCCAAAGTTAATTCTTATAATACTGGACGTGACTGCAAATTCTATTTTGTAGAGCCTTGTTTATTTATTAGTTTTAAAATCATAAAATTGAGGTCTTCTTTTGCTGCATCTTTTTTATTTAGTCCTGTCAGTCCCATAAAGCACAGTAGTCACTGGAAACCATGATGCTAGAAATTCATATATTTCTATTATGTCTCCCTACAGGCCAGTAATTATTGGAAAAACAGTTAACTGGCTTTATGGTCAACCTTTGTCTAGAAGTTCATCCCTATGACCTACAATCCTTTCTCCCTATCTTTAAAATGTGAATGCAAAGTAGAAATTGTAACTGAAAAAGTAAAATGCTCACGCAAAATTCATTATTTACTTGTAGAAAGTGTGCCAGAAGGCAGTTTGCTAAAAATATTTCCCCTTGCATTAAAAAAAAGATAATTTTTGCTTATAGAGTAACATTGTTAAGAGTATTCCATTCACTACAATATTTCCTTTTTTCTCTTTATTTTTTTCTTCTTTCTCTATTTTCCTTTCTGTCTTTCATACTCAGAGCATTTTCTTATCACTCTTAGTAAATGTTGACTTTCCTAGTAATTCAGTGATGATTTCTGTGTTGCTCATCAGTTTTGACCCCGCTGGAATAAAATCATTACGTTCCCTCTCAGAGATTTGTTTATTACTTTGTTCGTTATCCAGAGGTGTTTTCAGTTCCCAATAAACAGATTGAACTCTATAAATGGATTCTGCCTATTATACCAGAGTAACTGTCTTTTTCATCTGAAATAAGCAAAACAATTACCAAAGTTTCCTGACTGTTTTCAAATGAAGCCAAATTCTAGGATGTAGCATTAAAAATTATCCTAGAAATTGACTCTGAAAGCAAAGTGGGGGTACTCTCTCCCCTTTTGTGATAACTCACTGGTCTAATAGTTATAGTTTATTAAAACAAATTCTGTAAATCTGTGGCAGCTGAGGTTTAATATATGTATTTTTACGACTATAATAAGATTACACCATGAAACAGTGCAATATTGAAAAGAACAAGAATGTTTGGTGTATATTGAGGTTTATTTTCAGTGTTCAGATTTATGTTTAAATGTTCTAAATGTACTGTCTTTTTCTGTTGAGTACACATGTATTTCTAAGATGTTTCCATTAGTATATTCTTGACAGGTATATAGCCTGGTATCTGACTTATTTCCATAGTCTGGGTATATAAAATAAATATTTGAAAAGCATCAAAGTTGGTCTTCAGTAAAAATAAAAATGAATAATTGTGAAAAAATTGAAATATTGTCATGTCGGTTTAAATATTCATATATATGATTTAATGAAAACACCTAGATTTCCTTTGCTACTTCAATAAAAGTTAGGGGATCCCTGAGGAAACCAAAGTGGGATGAGTTTCTTGGGCATGGAAAAGTGGGCAGGGGGAGAGAATGAAATGGAAGGTGGGATACTGAAGAGTGAAAACCACGAGCGATGTTGAAAAGGGAATGATCTGGGCAGGTAGACAAATCAGTACCTGCCCTGGAGGCCATGAGTCCTCAACAATGAGTAACAGGCGTTCTGACGCCATAGTCCAGTTTATTGGAAGATTTCCTTAATTCATGAAGACCAAGGAAAGTCATTGAGTACCAGGGAACTCCTTTTCACTGTTGCATGATTCTAAGAATCCTTGAAAGTCATGTTTTTTCAGGAGAAAATATGCTTTTTCCCCTAAAAATCATGATCAGTATATCATTGTGACCTTACCCTGCTTTTCTACTTCAAACCCTCAGTTCTAGGCCACAACACAATTTTTTTTCAAGCCCTTTCTCAAAGGTAACTCATACTAATACAGTATTAATACAGCTGTTCACTGTTGCCTAGCGTTGAATGATCAGGTGCACAAAAGACACCTTGTCAGTAAAACCAACTCATGGGGAGTTGTGCGGCTTTGTCACTCTTCACCACTTCCAGATACTTCATTAAGTAAAATTGTCATCTTTCGGGGACGAGGATTTGGCTGTCCAGAGAAGACACCATTACATGGCCGTATAAAGAGCCACTTAAACAAAGATCAGGTCCCAAATACCATGAAGGTGTAAGAATAAGGTTTAAAATAAACCTTTGATATAATTAATTTACTTTATCCCTTTTCATAAATTAGATGAATCTCAAGAAGCCAAAGCAATTGTGTAGCTGTTGCTTTTTGACATAAGTAACAACACAAATAAAAACTTTTCTGCAATCCCATCAGTAGACAGTGAACTTCAGGTGGGTGGAATTTAGTGTTGTTCTATTTTGTGTGGTGTTAGGCATTTTCACATTGCAAATGCTCAGTGCATTCATGGTTAAAGGAGGCTGTTAAATGTTAAGTACTCCCTACATAAAGGCAGTTTTTATACACAAAATTGGTTATACAGCAGAAAAAAATTCCCCTTTTCACCAATAAATGTTTTGTCTGGAACATTGGCTTCAGTGGATAGAGGAAGACAGAACTCTAAGATCAATGAAAGAAAGCCTGCAGTAGTTAATAACTCATAAGTAGAAGTGCAGACTCAAATGAAACCTGCCCATCTTTTATGTAAACTGGGCTTTGAAAAATCACTTGAAAACAGTCATGTAGCCCTATTACCTAATGGTATGATTTTAGCTATTTTATTTTGAACTTGAATATAATTTGCACATTGAATCCATGAAAATTTTTTTGTAAACTCTAAGGTAAAATCATTACTGTATACTACTGGTTCTCAGTAAGAATTTACAGCTTTCTGTTTAAAGAAAGTACCTTTCTATATCGTCGACAGTAAATGGTAATCTGAAATATGTGAGGCAGAAAGGAATGGTAGTATTTCATTGTTACAGCATACTCCATCCTGCTTTTATGTGCATTCCCAAGATGTGCATACACAAACTCTAAGGAGCAGGCTCTGAATGGTTATTGAGAATGACAAAGAATGAAGCTTTACAGCTTTAAATATTTGATGTTAAGAATGAAATGTTTTGGGCTTCGCTGGTGGCGCAGTGGTTGAGAGTTCGCCTGCCGATGCAGGGGATGCAGGGGACGCAGGTTCGTGCCCCAGTCCGGGAAGATCCCACATGCCGCGGAGCGGCTGGGCCCGTGGGCCATGGCCGCTGAGCCTGCGCGTCCGGAGCCTGTGCTCCGCAACGGGAGAGGCCACAATAGTGAGAGGCCCGCGTACCACAAAAAAAAAAAAAAAAAGTTAAATGTTTTGGGCTTCCCTGGTGGTGCAGTGGTTGAGAGTCCGCCTGCCGATGCAGGGGACGCGGGTTCGTGCCCCGGTCCGGGAAGATCCCACGTGCCCCAGAGCGGCTACGCCCGTGAGCCATGGCCGCTGAGCCTGCGCATCTGGAGCCTGTGCTCCGCAACAGGAGAGGCCACAACAGTGAGAGGCCCGTGTACCGCAAAAAAAAAAAAAAAAAAAAAAGAATTAAATGTTTTTACATGCAATAATTGTAACCATATTTTGCATATTAGAAAGTAATATAGTGGCTTTTTTTCCTCTTTGAAATATAATTAATTCACTTCTAGATGAAATTTATGTATGAATAGTTTATCAGGTATTATTTATATCTGTGTTATTTTCTAGTGAGAAGGAAGTTCACATTATTTTTATCATCTAGAACAGTTTTCAATGTTGACCTTTTCATTATTCACTGATTTCTTTTTCTGGTAATCCCTGTTGTGGTTTCTGCTGTAGATATTTCTCAATGTTCAAAAGACTGATTTTCTCAAATCCATTTGCAAGTTATTTTCTGAGACTTGAATCCATTTCTTCATATGAAACAATTAAGCAAGCAATTCAAAATGTTGAATGGTGATTTGAGATTCTTGACCAGTTCAAAAAGGACTATTTAGCCTAAAATGCTGTATAATAACCTAAATACTCATCAGTGGTAACAGACTTGAATCCAAGCTACCTTGAACTCTATTTTTCCCTAGCTATAAATCTGTAAGTTTTCTCATCTCATCTCCCAGCATACAGGTGGAAGGAAGGGTGGGAAGCAGCAAGAACTTCATCTTGAACCCCTCTGGGGAAGTTGTACTGTGGAGTTAAGTAAACAGTTCTGCAAGGGTGAAACCAATCTGTTTTACCATTAGTCCAAGATTTAAATAGATTGCTAAATAAAGCAATAATCATGTAAGAGAAGTTTGCTGATGAAATGTAAAAATTGCCTGCCTAATATGAGGCAAGTCACTTTTCTACACACAATGAAAACAATAAAAAATAAAGGTAAGGACTCATGAGGCTTACGTTCTTAGTGAGAGACACAGACAAGTGTTCAGAGCTGTGGGATGTTGTTGAAAGTTTGAGATGTTTAGGGTTTCTCAACCTCAACAGTATTGACCTTTGGGACTAGATAATATTTTGTGGTAGGGGGGCTGTTCCATGCACCGTAGGATGTTTAACAGCATCCCTGATTTCTGTCCACCAGATGCCAGTAGTAGTACACACCCCCAGTTTTGACAACCAAAAATGCCTCCAGACATTGCCAGCTGTCCCCTGGGGGACGGAGAGGTAGGCAAAGTTGTCCCCAATAAGAGCCACCATGCTAGATGAGGAGAGAAAATTGGTCTTTGTATATAGTAAGATAGAGGTCATTAATGATCTTGATAAACACCCTTTGAATAGGAGGGCTGAAAATGAATTTTAGAATGGTGTGGATGAGTGAGTGAGAAGAAAGAAATGGAGACAACTCTGGAGAGAAGTATTTTCTGTGAAGAGGAGGAAATAAGAGGTACAAAAGCTAGTGGTGGATGTGGCATCAAGTTAGGCTGTTTTTGTTATTTTTATTTCTTGATTGTTTTCTCTCTCTAAAAAATGAGAGATGCTCCTACATATTTGTAAGTGTTTAGGTGAGATCCACTAGGGTGGGAAAAGTTGGGACGGAAGAGGGTAACAGTCCCTGAAAAGGAGGTTGGGTGAGGATTCAGCCCGAAAGTAGAGGAGTTGACTTGATAAGATACTTTTTACATTATAGCAGAGCATAGAGATTTAGCAAAAGTACAGCACTGGTGATACACTTGCTTACTGAAGTGGAGAGCAAGGTCATCCACTGAAAAAAAGATAAGAGTAGGTTGTGGAAGTAATAAAAGCAGAGTTCAACTTTATATGCATCAAAAATGGGTAAGGTCCAGAAATTCTCTGTCAAACTCTCTGACACTGATCTTGAAATAATACCTGAAATAAAACATTCTCCTAATTCTAAGTTTTAGTGCTAGAAAAAATATACTTTATGTAAAATTAATCACAATTCCCATTAAAAACTTTTTCTACTAAAACAATTTTATTAGCCTTGTTCTTGTAGTAAATAAAAACATATTATTTAAGTCTTCGACTTCAAAATTAGGAGCAAATACATTTTTGTAGATCATTTTGCCTGTACAACACTGCATTCCAAGCAATAGCAATAGTATAAGGAAAATTATTGTTAAGGAACAACTTTATCATTAAATCAGTATAGTCTCTGACTTGAAGTCAGTTGGCTTAGAGTTTTATATGGGTTTATTGATTTGAGTCATAAAGGATACAAAAGAGGATACATTTGTACAAGTTCAATAACATAAAAAGAAAGTGTCCCCCATGAGAAAAACTCAAACTCAGTGTGTTGATGAGTGTACAAATTTGGGAACAAAGTAAATTATTTCCTACTTTGTCACAAACTTGGAAGAAATCTGCAGTCAGTCTGCTACCTTAGCCTCTCTTCTGACCTAGATATTCTACATAAGATATATACCAGTGGCTCATTCTTTAGAAAGTAGTAACTCACCCCAGAGAACTGAACATAAATTGAGGAAATGTTCACTTTGACCTTTATTTTAAAAGCTTGACCAATGCTTTAATTTCATCTTTAGTTGAAATTTTCTGACCTGGAAGAGTGAAACATATTTATATTATGAAACATATTTACATTTATAAAAAGCTCTGACTTTCATGACTAATGGATGTTAATCGCTATGACAGTGACCTTTTGTATCTTACCCGTATTTCTGTGTTACCTTTTATGGGAAAATCTTTGAGAACTAAATTACCAGGGCTTTTAGAAAAACTAAAATATACTGCTTTGTAAAAATACCAAATTATTGCTAACATAAAGCTTCATATAAATCACGTGAGATTCTAAGACTTTTTATAAATTTCTTTGAAATATATTGTACTTTAATAAATTTGGCTTTTTTAAAAAGGGTAAGTAAGTAGCTACATGCACAAAAAGGGTTATTCTGTTTTGGGTGTTTGTAGAATCGTTATTTTACCAGTATTCTTGCCTTATTCTGGTCATTCTAAAGAAGTATAACCCTTTGAACTAGCAAACAGTATTGAAAAAACAGTGGCTTCCTTCTGATAGTATTTTATAAATGCTGTGGTGTTCTATTATAATCCTTTCTAGCTGGTTCTGCTTAGCCTGTTCTTCTCTGTAGGGCATTCCTAATCTCATTAGTTTGGTGGGGACTCAGTTTATAGGCTAAGACATTTAAGGAAGTATCTGAAATGCACTTTGGTCTCTACCAGAAATACCTTGTCTATCTACTGTTGCCAAATGTGTTTAGCTCAAATCCAGGGAGAAATTTTCAATTTTGAAAATTATAAAGAGAAGTAAAATAAATAAAGGCTGTTCAACTTGATGATTAAGTAATAATTAATGAAAAGCAGCTAAATGGGACTTCCAAACTTTTTAATTTTGTGTACCCAGATTTTAAATGTCAATCTGCCCAATCTTCGCTTTATTAAGGTGGCCAGATAAACTCCACACGTCTTTGACAATAAGTAAAGATTTCCTTGCCAGTAAATAGGCCTAATATTTTCTACAACAGAACTAAGCAAGAATCATATTTTATTTATTTATAAGAGTATAAAATTTCTCTATAGTTTTTAAAAACTTAATTCATAGCATGACTGCCAAGTATCAAGATTAAAAACTTTATACTGATTTCTAGAACACGAGGTTGGGAATTTAAGAATTACAGGTAAGAATGACATTGTGTTTCTTATTCTTTTCTTTTGAATGTCCAGGTTTCATTCTTCAGGGCACTGCGAAGTGAATAGCATTCTTTTTATCCATCAGTATAGTAGGGTAAGGCCTATGTAGGAGTTATAAATATAGTTATCTGTGAATGGTGGATGACGTATCACAATTTGATGTCACCTCTCATCAGTGATGTAGTTTATTTTTGGTAAAATATTTATTTTTATTAGCTTATTCTTGAATCAGGCACCAGATAGTAAGTGAGTAACTAATGTCATTACATATGGAAAGTTACTGCTTTCACGACAGTAGATACAGGTCTATCTCTTTAGATTCCTGACAGTGATCAGATTCTTCAGAGATGCTGTGTACAAAGATTAGACGTTCTGCATATTTTAGCTAAGAAAGGCACTCCCTAGAACTCCCTCATACCCTTAATTTTTGTGTATTTCTAAAAGATGAAAGGCTAGCTGATGATCAGATCTCAGTCAGAATTAAAACTTGAATTCTTACAGTTTAGGCAAGTGAATGTTTCATAGGTAAAAGCTGTCTTTGTTCTACCTGAATAAAATAGAGTCGTTTTTAAAAATCTACTCTACCTGAAAATACAGGGCAAAGAAGTTTGTAAGCACACACACAATGGAAATATAAAGGCTGAAAGGATGATGTAAAGAAAGGTTCTCAGGGTCTCTATGAATTAATATTCCATTTAGTTCACAGAAGAGATGAGACCATATTTCTCTTACCTCACCCCAAATAAAGATTAAAAAGACGTGTGAAAATGTATGTGCTGGGGTGATTAATTACAACTGTAAGACTGATTTTCATGTAAGCCTTTGGAAGCCGGTTAGCTTTTTATAAGCATTTCACGCCACATTAGAGTTATTTGGTTTTACTATTATTCTATTTTTGAGGCTGAATAAGACCTACCTTCAGCAATTTTTATTTGTTAAAAAGGACTTGTTGGGGCTTCCCTGGTGGCACAGTGGTTGTGCGTCCGCCTGCCGGTGCAGGGGGCGCGGGTTCGTGCCCCGGTCCGGGGGGATCCCGCGTGTCGCGGGGCGGCTGGGCCCGTGGGCCGTGGCCGCTGGGCCTGCGCGTCCGGAGCCTGTGCTTCGCGGCGGGAGAGGCCACAACAGTGAGAGGCCCGCGTACCGCAAAAACAAACAAACAAAAAAAAAGGATTTGTTTTGGAACACAACACATACACTCAAAATCAGTACACACACAAAATCAATGTCCTCATTCATTGCATAATGAAATTATTTTAACTCCTTAATTAACCTTGTGATGAAATCCAAGGGATGGGGATATATACAGTTAAATACAATCAGATCTCTGGCCAATAATATTATGCTGAGATATTAGCAAATTATTATGCACTTTTTATTAGCACACTCTTTTAGAGAAATCCTGTGTCAGGTAAGTATTTTCTGACTCTCTTTGGCATCACAGGATGGCTGCCAGGAGCAACTGGGACAGTATAATCTAGGTCATGTACAAGGGCAAACAATTTTCCCCTCAAACTTAGAACACAAGTCCTGCACTCCTCTCTGATTGGATGACCTTAAATCAAGTGCCAATCTCCCAACCAATCACTTTGGCTAAAACTAAGAATTTCGCAAATTGGTTTAGGCCCAAATCAATAATGAAATAAAACTTTAATGAAATAAAAACTGAGTAGTTACTCATAAATGAGAGAATGGATCAGGTCAACTAAGAGTGTCATGCAAATTTTGCTGGTGATATCTGAACAACTGTGGATAGTATTTGAAAATTAAAAAGTTTTACTCTGAGCAAAGAACTTATATTCTACTTTCTGAGAATCACGTGAACATAAAACAGTTTAATGAAACAAAAGAATGAGGTGGAGGACAGAGAAGAATTAGATTAGATATTTTAAGAAATATTGTCATTTTTGAGACTTTTATTCTCTTTCATGATCCATTTTTTTCCTCCTGTGCTATGTAAGTCTAGTACCTATATTGCTTGAAACATCATAGAAACTCAATAAATTCTGAATTATTAAATATAAATTAATGATGGAAAATCTGTGTAGTAACAAGTTGAGTTTTAATGTAGCCTTTAAAAAATTCAATTAAAAATTTAAACTCAAGTAAATATTTTAAAAGAGAATGGTTGGTTGTCCTACTTTTTTTCTCAAGGAAGTATGACTTTTTAGCTTGAATAAAATTTGTGCTATGAAAAAATGCATATGTTCATTCTGGCCTATTCAAAGAGTGCTACTTTTTCTCTTCCCTGAAAAAGAAGAACTTTATACATGATTTCTTCAGCTTTATACATGCGTTATTGTCTACTTACTTTTAGCTTTCCCTGCAAAAGACAAGGGACTCAGATTAATGACCTTTTCTCATTCTACGAATGTTCTATAAAATGATCCCTTGCCTTTCAAATTACATTGGAAATCAAAAGTACATATATCTTTGAAACGACTTACCTTTCCTTAATTTATCTGAGGATTTATCTTTTTGCTATTAATCTTATTTGGGTTCTAACAAGTTAATGTTGATGTTGAGCTGCTGTATTTTGAGGAGAAATAAGTAAGTATCTACCATTCCAATCTCTCTCTCTCTCTCTCTGGAATATATTGAATATATTGATGGATCCCTCAATGGATAGATATAGATAGATATTATATAAATTAATCACAGAAAATAGAAGTTTATTATCTCTGTCTCTGTCTTTATCTCCTCAGGTTTCCAGTGACTAATTTTATCTCAGGTTCTTTGATATCAACAGTTAGCATGTTTTTCAGTACTACGCCTCTTCAGCTATTATATATGAGCCGTAAAAGACACACTGTAATAAGATACAAGTCCAGAGTTTTATTCTAGATCATCCTGGAATTACATTGTTTTGGATTATGCCATGTTTTTCCTTCCTAGGGGGAAAGAGAAGGAACAATGTGTGTATGTATATTTTCTTAGAGCTGGTAAAAAAAAAAATGGCAATAAAAATCAAAGTGGCCCATTTCCATTTAGAATCTTTCTTACTTCTATTCCTGAGGGTAACTTTCTTTGTGTGCTGGGGCAACTAGATCAAGTGTATCACATTACAGCTCCATGGCAGTTCTTTTGTATGTGTGAGGATAGCTATTACATTTTCTTTGAGCCTTCTCTGCATTTCCTGCAAACTCCCTCTTCATCCCTGAGGAACTCTCCGCTAGACACACTCAAATCCTTATTAAAACATGTGATTGGTTTCTTATCTAGGAATATATGTAAACACAAACACCACCTGTTCCGTTTATTTGACCAATGAAATGATTTGCAAAACAGTGTAAGAGATAATTTCATATGGTAGCCGTAAGTGACTCTGAAGGAGTTTATGGCAATTTTCTTGTTCAGTCTATTTTTCATAATGGCATTGTTTGAGTATGTGTAATTTTTAAAAACTGACATCTCTATCTATCATTCATAGATGTTTTAAGTTTTTAACTGTAATGTATTAAGACTCAGGTTTGACCAAAGAAAATGGAAGGAATTTGTGTTAATATTATGACTTAG
This sequence comes from Grampus griseus, assembly GCF_964374135.1. Classification (NCBI taxonomy): domain Eukaryota; kingdom Metazoa; phylum Chordata; class Mammalia; order Artiodactyla; family Delphinidae; genus Grampus; species Grampus griseus. The sequence continues at coordinate 113,705,344 of NC_138998.1, read as the reverse complement.
AGAAATCTACTTTTATACCTTGTCATGAATAGGTGAATACAACTGCATTTGAATGGTGGTTGGTTACAGTCAAAAATTAAAATACAGTTAATTTAAAATAAAGGAATCAGATTTTATTGCTTTGAACACTTCTCTTTATAATTTTACTATCAAGTAGCTTTTCTTAAACCTGACTAAAACCTAACACATTTCTAAGTACTATAGAAAAAAAATTTCAGCCCTTGTCAATATCCTGTGTAAAAAGGTTGTCAATATGCATTTTTTATAATAGTTGATTTTACACAAGTAGAATGCTCAAACATCTTTGTATCTAGTTTAAATAATTTAAACACGTATTCTCCCTCTGAAATTAGCTTGTGGGTTTAATTTAACGCAGGTGTCAATTTAATTTAATATTTGATTTTTGGAGGGAAGGACAAAAAACATTTTTATAGATTTAGGGGTCTTTTTTGGAAACTCTGTCCCCTATGATAACAGGAGAGAATTGATGGCTATAAGATGTCCTAAACTCTATATAAACAAGTTGCTATGGGGCCATCAAATAGATCTCCTATTTATCACATTCTTAAAATTCCTGAAACCTGGTGATACCTTTCAATCCATATAAATTTAATGTGGCAGCATATTTACCCTAAATATTTGTTAGTAAATTAACAGAAGGTCCTAAAATTAAAGGTCAGGATATTGGATTGTTGTCTCCTCCCCACCATAGTGGCTTGACTGATAAATAATATGCATTAAAATATTATTTGTATTAAAAAAAAAGCTGAAAATAATAGAAGAAAATATAAATGATGATTAATATTATGTTATATTGATAGTTATTTCTAAGCCTAAAATTAAAGATAAAAGTCACAAAGAAAAATATTAATTAATGAGCCTTCTGCATTAGAAAGCATCTTAAAAATTTTTAAAGCCTGTATATTTATTTGTAATATATATAACATGCTTGATTATAAAGTTTTAAAGATCAATTAAAATATGAATGAAATACTAAAAATAAGAACAGAATACTATATATAAATATAGTTGTTAATATGGAAATAATTCAATCTCACTAGAAATAAAAGACCATTAGAACACGTATGTATATTTTCACCTATTTTTAGATTTATTAATGATATTTATTTGTGACATTTATTTGTTCTTTTATTTTTGAGTACAACACCCAGGGTTAATAAACTATGGGAAATCATATAGTAGGGCTATAAATTGTTAACAATTTTAAAGGATAATTTTTAAAATACACCTGAAAAGTGTTTAAAATTTGCATAACTTTTGATCCAGTAATTCTAATTTTAGGAATTTGTTTTAAGGAGGGTAATCACAGATATACCTATATAAATCTATTAGGATGTTCATCACATTGTGATTTGTAACCCTGAAAAGAAAACTAAAAGTATCTAAAATTTAGCTGCATAATTCTGATTAAATACATTTTGACTTATCTTTCTCACAATAAAATATTTATGCTTCTTTTAAAATAATGTAATTATTATTTTACAAATACTGTATGATATCACATGTATGTGGAATCTAAAAAATAAAACAAAGTAGTGAATATAACAAAAACTAATTATAATAAACTTATAGTAGAATATTTAATGAGGTATATTGTACTGTATTATTAAATAAAAACAGTGTACAAAATGTATAGTATGATACATTTTTATAAAAATCTGTACATATGGAGAGATTCAAAGACTGAAAAAATACAGACTGTGTTAATAGATGTAATTTTTAGACGTTTAGATTGTGTATGATTATATTTTTATTTCTTAGATATTCAAAAATAGTCATGTATTATTTGAAACAACAACTAAAAATAAACAGTGAAGGTATTCTGTATGATACTTTAATGGTGGATACGTGTCAGCATAAATTTGTCTAAACTCGTAGTATGGACACCACCAGCATGAACCCTAAGGTAAACTATGGACTCTGGATGATTATGATGTGTTAATGGGGGTACAACAATTCTTAGAAATGTACCCCTCTGGTGGGGGATGTTGATCATGAGGGAGGCTGTGCATATGTCAGGGCACACAGCTACATGAGTAATCTGCTCAATTTTGCTGTGCCTCTAAATCTGCTTTTTAAAGATAATCTATCTCAAAAGACAGAAATAGAAATGTTTATTTTCTTTTCCAATTGTATACGTACAGCTACTATACAGTCATACCTTAGAGTCAGCCCAACTTACATTTAAATAGGTGAAACTCAATATAATTATTCGTTTTTTTAATTGAAGTATAGTTGATATATAATATTGTGTTAGTTTCTGGTTTACAGCAAAGTGATTCAGTGTTATATATATATATATATTCTTTTTCATATTCTTTTCCATTATGGTTCAGTTCAGGACATTAAATATAGTTCCCTATACTATACAATAGGATTTCGTTGTTTATCCGTTCTCTATATAATTGCATCTGCTAGTCCCAAACTCCCAATCCAACCCTCCGCTGCCCCTCTCCCCTAAAAAAATCAATGGGATTATTCTTAAAACCAAATTGAATAGACTCAGAGAGAATACATTTAAAAATATCAGAGTACTTTTCTTGCTGTTCCTGTCCTCAGCTGCTCACAGTTTATTGGGTAAGATAAACATATCATCACAAATTCTAGCTTGAGTAGAATTTATCAGGAAAGGATGTAAGATATGGATATTCTAGGCAGAAGGACCAGCATGAGCAAAGTCATGAAGGTTGAAATAAAACCAAAGAATACATACCATTAGGTGTTCAAGTTTTGTTGGCAGGGCATAGGCCAAACTATGTGCCTTGGAAAGATGACTGAACTTTCTCCTATAGACAATAGTGGGACATCAAAAATGTGGTATTGAGGCTGTGGGTGATTGGTGGTCACTAGATAAGGGCTTGGTGGGGCAGAGTCAAGAAAGTACAGCCCTGGGGATGTGGCCACAACAGTCATCTGTGATACAGTCTTTTTCCTCTGGATCAGTCCTGAATGTCCTGAAGTGCCTACGGATGAGGAGGTTTTAGGAATTAAAGTACACTTAGTGCTCCGCCTCAGAGAATTAGAATTGTGTCACACAGAGTGTTCCTCAGAAAGATAAGTTCCACCATATCTTGCTAGGTTTGCTATGAAAATGAGTTCCATGTCACCGAAAAGTCTGATGAATCCTGAATTAGAAGTTAAATATGTTTCTCTACTAAAGGATATAGCAAAGAGTTTAATACACTAATTTACATTCTGAATCTTTAAGAGAACATAGTATGTAGAATTTTTTAAACCTCTAAGGCTATAGAGACTTTTTTTCTTATGTGTTTTGTGTATTTATTTATTTTTTGGCCCTGTTGGGTCTTCGTTGCTGCGCGCAGGCTTTTCCCTGCTTGCGTAGAGCGGGGGCTACTCTTCGTTGTGGTGCACAGGCTCTAGGTGTGTGGACTTCAGTAGTTGCGGCGCGTTGGCTCAGTAGTTGTGGCTCACGGGCTTAGTTGCTTCGTGGCATGTGGGATCTTCCTGGACCAGGGATCGAACCCATGTCCACTGCATTGGGAGGCTCGCTCATAACCACTGTGCCACCAGGGAAGTCCCTATTTATTTGTTTTTAAGTAACATCTTATAGAACTATGATTCCACAAAACACACTTTGCAAAACACTTAGAATGCAAAGAGAAGGAAAATTTGAAAATCCAGTGTTAGTGAAGAATTTATAATGGCATCAAATTAAACAAATATACTAATGTTTATGGTTTGGTTATTAATTCAAAAGAGTTAAGCAAACATCTATGATTTTTTTTTAAAAGTAGATGTAACATGTATTTACAGACAAATCATCTCAGATTTTTATTGGAATATAAGCCAAAGACTTAGGTGGACAGAGAACTACTGTTCTGGAAATAGGTGGAACATATTTGGGAGGACAAATCAAGGGAAGACAGGAAAAATATAAAGCACAGAATTATTTCAGTTTGTTTTAAGTCTTTTTATTATTTTCCCTATTTACTCCCCTGCAAGAAGGAGTATAGTTTTTAAATATTTTAAACCAACTTTCGTTTGTCTTGTTTCATTTATAGAGCCATAATTAGAAGCTTATATTTTATTCTATTATTTTAATATGACTGTATTATGCACTTTAAAAATAATGATCTAATGAAGTGTGAATCTAGTAAAGTCATACTTTTAGTTCAAACTACAAATATGTACCCACAATAATGCTTCCTTAGTTTTCCTCTTATAATCGGTGAGTTTTGGGGAGTCAAGGGGGTGCTGATTTGGGTAAACTATTAAGTGAGTGGTTATTTGAGCTATTTTTTAAAAAGATTGCTTCAAAGGAAAAGAAACTTTCAGATTTAGATATTTGATAATTTATATGTGATTTGTGGCAGACATTGCAGGTCACATACTGAAAAAGTGTCAAAGGAGAGATCATGTGTTATCGAAAAATAAAGAACTCTCCAGTATCTTCTGTTCTTATTTCAACTTCTTTCATGAAAATTTCCCATGACTCAATTACATGACAGTAACCAGCAGGGGCTGCTCTTAGCATTACAGGCAAACTAATTTTCTCTGTAATCGAATTATTTTCAGTCCTTGTTCTGAATGTAATTGAAACAAACTTAGCTTGTTGAGCATTTTACGGTAAAACTTCTGGGCTTTTATTTTCCAGTCAATTTTTTTTGTTTGTTTGTTTCTTTGCCTTTATGCTTTGTCTTCAATCTTCCTCTATATGAGGCCCATATAAATTAATGAAAATAATACCACTTCTTAACAAATCTTTGTAAATTTTTTTATTGGTACATATATAATTAATGAAAGACAAATTAGGGAATATATGTTCAAAAAAATAAACAATGCATTTTTAATAGAGATAGCAGGAAGGAGAACAAAAATATACTTTCATTAATAGTTGTGATTTCAAATAAAAGCTGGCTTTACTTAGGGCAGTTCACAGTAATACACAAAGCTTTTTTTTTTTTTTTTTTAAGTGAGTTTCTTTTCCCTAGGTCATTGGAGAAATTAGAATTTAAGATGGTTCTGAGAAATGGCTTTTGAACGTGTACTTGGAAAGATACAGAAATATCTGTGTATTAGTATCTGGACAGAAGTGGTGTTATTTGTCAAAGGTTAACTGCACCATGTTCATTAAAACTTCTACACCGCAGGTGGGGGGAGTATAACCCTTTCACAATTCATAAATTGCATTGTCTTGCTACTCTTCTGTATTTGATTTATGTCCCATCTTTTCTGGAAAAGCTCCAAATAGTTGAATAAATCACCTGTCTTATGATGTTTAAGTATCATAACTAAGAAAATCTGATTACTTGTGATAATGCTGCTGCTTTTATTACTTCCAATTAAGAAACATACTGCTAATCAGATGCTATTAAGACTTTCTAAGTACCCAAATCATATTTTTGGATAAGACCTCCCTTTTAATAACTCACTCATAGAGCCCTCAAGGTTATTGCTAATAACATGTTTGAGGTTGTTAAATTTGAGACAGCACTAATTAGGGAACTTGGTGCTTTGTCATTACACATATGCATTTGGGTATCAGCTTGTGACACTGTTGTGTGATAGGTGGGGAGTGATGGAGAGGAATTACAAAGGAAGTTCAGGGGTTTTAAAATCTAATGGAGAGAATATTGAGCATGGATGTATCCAGTCTGAATTCTACACAAGTAAGCACCTTTAAATGAAAAATCAACAAATGCTATTCAAGTATTCACATTACGTAAAATTCATCTGTAGTAGCTCTGTACATTATAAACTTTTTCTATAGTCAAATTTCATGAGGAAATTAAACAAATTTTATGATTAATTTTGTTTCTTGGAAATTGACAATTCGTCTTTTTATATTCAGATGATTGATTTCATGAATCGTTCAATAAAATAAATTCTAAGAAATATCAAAATCTATTTATTTTGGTGCCTAGTGTTTATTCATTTATTCACTGACTACTTACTAAACAGTTTCCATGGAACAGGCACTTTCTAGGTTCTAGAAGAGTGCTCATTCAAAAAAGACTCATTCTTTACCTTTGAGGAGTTTTCAGTTCTTGTGTTATTCTGGAATCAATAAGTGTTGTAATAGAAGTGTCCAGAGAGTGTTATGAGAGCCTAGCTAAGAGACAACTACCCTAGAGTAAAAGTTAGTAACCATAGGTACTTGGGGATTTATGTCATAAGCTCATTTTCAAGTTTTATCCTGAGAAAAAGGCATGTATGAAGATTTGTGCTAACAATATTCAGATTAATAGAAACACAGAGATACTAGAAGCATCAATAAAATGGTGTTAGAAAATTAGCTAGACTTCAAGACATAGCCCTACCTCCACACTTGGACCTGTCCTGATTCCTCTCTCATCTCATCTTTTCTAGGGTCAAATATTTGCTTTCTCATGCCCCTACCACCCAGCAAACTGTAACTTCTTTGTTGTAACGGATTATATCTCTCTTCAACTCTAAATGAAACATCTAGAATAATGATTTGTACATAATTGTCCTCAAAGAGTGAATAAATCAATGACTTTGATTCCATTTTGCCCATCTGGGTTACTATTTCTGTTTATCTCTACGTTATTTGTGGGAAAATCAGTTTTTCCTCTTTGAATTTGCTTGGGTTAGATCAGAAGATCTCAAAACTTGTTAATATAAAAACTCCCTAATCCAACCATTGTATCCCTTTTTCTGGACACATGATCAGCAAAAGGGGAGACTACCCTACTTACCCAGTGATAGTGAAAGTAAGAAATCTGTGGTAAAATGGAGAATTTCTTTAGTTTTTAATAGCCTATATATAGTATAGGTTATTAATTAGCTGTGAATATATGAAATTTGAATCCAATAATAGTATTTAAGAGTCTTAGGCCTTATGCTATGAAAATGTAAGCTGGATCTTCACTGTCTATTGGCCAGGCTTAGGAAAAACTCTTGAATCAATCAAATATGTTACTGGGTTATTTTTACTCTTTGCAAATGTTTCTGGCTATAAAATATAAAAGCTTTTAATTATCAATATGAGAAATAAATGAAATCATGGAAATTAATCATAAAATAATAATCCACAATAGAATATCTATAAAACATTTGTACAGGAGGACATATGAAGCTACGGATTGTTTTTACATTTTGCTCCATTCCTAAATTTGGGAAATTTTTAAAATAAGCTAGAATAAAGTATATCTGTAGTCAAAACTCTGGACATTCTATTGCAGTAAGCTTAGAATGATTTGGGGGGTGAAAAAATAATACATTGTTTCAAATGGCCAATGAAAATGTAGTTTATTATTCCATAGTCATAAGAGTATTATTATTTCAAGATGTTTGGGGACTCAAAAGGAAGAAAATGCAGTGGCTATAGTTACCACAATTTCCATGATAATTTCACTAAGCCAGATGATCCATTAGGGTTAACATAGTTCTTTACTTTTAATTATCTACTTTTCTTAGTCTGTTTTCCTAACTGGATAAGTGGTCCACATTATGCTCCAAGAATGCTCCACCTATGATCAAAGGAGGTACCAAGTTGTTCCCAGCGAGCTTTACAATCTCTTTACATCCTGAGTAGCCCTGTCCACAGGCAGATATGGTGCTGCCTTCCAAGGCCGTGTAGTCTTATTGAAGGAGGTGGAGTGGGTTTTTATGAAGTTCTCTGAATTAAAACAGCAGCTTGTCAGTTATATACACCGAATACACCCAAGAGGAAAGGAAGAATGAGGGAATTATTAGTGATGAATAGGTAAGAGAGCTCAGTACATAAAGCCATTTGGGCCTGATCACGTTGATGTCCAGAGACCTTTGAGATTATGATCGCTACACCCTCAAGTAATTGCAATTATTTATATTTTTGTGGTGCTTTGGATTTTGCAGGACATTTAAGAGCATGTTTTTTTGTTGTTGTTTTTTTTCTTTCCGTGCTATGCACACAACAGCCCAGTGAGGAAAATAAGGTGATTGTCCTTATTTTGCAGATAAGAAAATGGAATAAAGAGACATTAAATTTAATTAAAGTTCACAAAGAAGATATTAGGTTTTACAGTTCTAATCCTATATACATGGGCTCACAGTTTGTAAAAGGTAATTTCGAGAGACCCAGAGGCATAGAACTCTTAGGTTGTTCACCAGAAATAAGGGTAGGAACAATTTAAGTGGAAGGGAAAGAAGATTGTACATACCTTCAGATCCTTAATCATATTAGTCCTCTTCCATGTTTGAGTTATGTGGAATCTGTGTGGTCATCAAGGAAAAGAAAGAGAGGGTTGGGTTGATATTTCTGCTGCTTAGAGGTAGGGCTGGCGGCCCTGGACTGACTTGAACTTCTGGGAGATGTCACAATGTAATGAGAATCGTCAGTTTGACCTTATAACTACAGCACCTCTAGTAGGTGAAGAGTTGATCACTTACAGAAAAATAGTCTATGTTATTTAAAACCATGCTTCTTTGTTGATAAGATAAATCATGCTTTTTTTTTCTGAAACACTTAATAAAATGAGTGATTCAATTATTGGGAGAAGGAAGAAGAAAATAAACATACTAAATGATATGCAGTTACACAAATGAGTTTTTAATTCTCATCCAAAGAGAGATGATCAAACCTTCTAAGCCATAGAGAGATTTCACTCAACAGGACAGGGTAGGAAGTGTTAGAATTAGATGTGATTAACCAGTATCTCTAGGGAAGTTGTCAGTCCTTTCCCTAGTAAGGTTACAGGAACAAACTTTTCTCCTAAAGACACAATATGTTAAAAAAAAAAAAAGCTGCTTCTAAGGGAGAACCAGAATTATAAAAGCAGGAAGAATTAGAGGGGGGTGGTCTCTCCTACACTAACACTAACACTTTCATTCTCTTTGCCCATTTATCCCCTTCCTCCATCTACTTTTCCTGACAAATTTGCCTAACTCCTCAGTTCTCCAGCATTATCTTATCCCATTCACTAGAAACACTCATCTAACACTGCTACCCGTGGCTGCCCCAATTAAGCTATTTCTGTCAAACTTAATTGTCTTCTATTTACTTCCCTGTTTGTCTCTTGTAAGTTTTCTAGAGGGCATTGTGTCTTTAGTATTTGGTATACTGCCTGACCCAGATTAATTGTTCAATAGATAATTGTTAAAGTAATAAAGATATAGTACTCTAGTATTTTACTAAAGGCAGACTAGAAACAGAGCCTTAAAAGTTAACTTGTTACAAAAGCAAATAAATGGATTTTTAAATTAACCATTGTCAAGGTGCATAAAATTAATATTGACAAAGAAAAGTACATAGATAATTTTGTTCAATGGGAAAAAAAGTAATACCCATTCCTGCAACACTTTTACCATTTAATGCCTCTACTACTTGAAGGTAATTATCAGGAATGTCTCCTGTTGAGCAAAGATGTTGGGAGGAGACCTTCAGGACTAGATGAAGAAGACTTGCCCTGTGCTGAAACCGAGGAATTTTCCTGTTAAGGAAAACTGACAATTAAGGTGGAGGCTCTTGGTTGCACTTAGTTTCATGGACATGGTGTGAGGCCTGCAAAAGTATATGCTCAGGTTTTCCTCTTGACCACCTTCACCTTTGCAATTCTCTTTGAGGAAGTGCCTTTACAATCTCTAGTGCTCTGAAAGATGGAGCAATGTCCTTGATCCTCCAGAAATTCCCTAAGGAGCTGAAATTTCCCTACCTAGTTCTTAAAGATTGCACCAACCCGTCACTTTCTCATTAGTCGCACCTCTCCGCTGGGAAAATGAAACCCCCCTAGTCGAAGCTGATATACAGACATTTGATTGATATAGGCCTTAACACAAATTATACCGTCATGTCTGTTGGCAGTTCACTTTATTGTCCACTGATGTCTATTTTCAATTAAAAAAATGAAGATCACATGCTAAGGAATTACACTGGGAAAGGCTTTGAATATAAGAATACATGTTCTGGGCTTCCCTGGTGGCGCAGTGGTTGGGAGTCCGCCTGCCGATGCAGGGGACACGGGTTCGTGCCCCGGTCCGGGAGGATCCCACATGCTGCGGAGCGGCTGGGCCCGTGTGCCATGGCCGCTGAGCCTGCGCGTCCGGAGCGTGTGCTCCGCAGCGGGAGGGGCCACAACAGTGAGAGGCCCGCATACCGCAAAAAAAAAAAACAAACAATACATGTTCTTTGTTTCTATTAAACTACACTATTGAAAGGGAGTAGTGTGTGTGACTTTAAAGAGGTATATTATCTGCCCCCTGCATACACACACACACACACACACACACACAAGGACTTCTGTCGCTGCATTTCACTGTGTATATTATGGACAGATAGAAAGGGAGAAGAAAATGTGAAAATGGAGGCATGTATCAGAGTGATATGGCCACAAGCCAAGTAATGCCAGTAGCGATAGGAAACTAATAAATATTCAAGAACCCCCCCTCCCCCCAAAAAAGGACAGAGCACACATATTGCTCTAAACTGGATGTCAGAGTAGTTTGGTATCTCTTGAGCTATCCTTTGTGTAAGGAAACTGTCAACTACACAAATTATATTTACTCTTTTAGGTCTCAATCATGTTAGACCTACAAGAAATCTTAGATGATGAATCAAATTTTCTCATCTTGCTAATAAAGAAATTGAAGCATAGGTAGGCCAAGCAGTTTGCCAGACTCAAAGCTAATAAATAGAAAAGTTAAAACTAGGAGTCATCTTCTAAGTGTTTGGTCCTATGTTTTTTCTAATAATGCTTTTTTTCCCTCTAATCTGACCTAGTCCCTAAAGTCTAATCAAGAGTATAGCTCTTATATTCAGTGACATAATTTGATCAAATATCAAAATTTAAAGACTAAAGAACTCAAATCTTTTTTTACAACAGTTTTAGTGCTTTGTCCCTTATACCACTGTTTCTCTTTAATCTCTTTAATCCTGAGTCACTACTGTGATGTGGAGTTTTTTGGAGTGTGCCTATAAAACTTAAGAGTGCTAAACTTAAGCACGTTTTAATACGTATTTGAGGTTGGCAATTTAATAAGCAGTAAAAGTGGTAGATGCAGTTGTGGATTTGTCTATAAAAACATTTAAGTGTGATATGCTACCTAGCACATAGTTGAAGCTCTGTAACACTCTGTTAAATAAATGTATTCACTAAGTAGGTGCAGAAACATGAAAAGCAGCCATGTATTCGACCAAACCATGAACAGTAAACGGAGTTTCTGAAATGTCTCTCTCCTGGGACGAAGGATTTCTACAGGATATTTTTTGTGTTTGGGTTTGTGTATGTGAGACATAGCATGGAGTACTGGAAAGTGATTAGCTAGCTTGGGAGTTAGAAACTTGGATTTCTAAGTCTGTTTTTGTTGTAAACCTGGAGAGGTTGCCTCTCTTGGGCCATAACTTTGTAAAATATAAAATAAAGAATTTGGAATCAGTGTGATCAATCTTGTGAAAAGAAATTCTTTTCTCAGCAATGGTTGCATAATTCTCGTTACCTAGTCCTTTGTATTAGTTTGTTATAAGGTGGCCAGAACAAAGTACCACACCCTAGTTTCAGCTTTTCCACCTTCAAGCGGTGTGATCTTGATTATGTCACTTCCTCTCTTTAGGCCTCAGAATTCTACTCCATAACATGGCCAGTTGAACCAGATTGCCTTTTAAATCCAATCCAGCTCTGACATGTGGAAGAAAGAAAATAAATTAATACAGATTCCAAGGAAGTAGTAGCTAAAGCAAAAGGGTGGAGAGGCCATATGGAATGAAACTAACCTGTGGTACTCAAACCGAGATATCAGGTTCCTTCAGTGATTTGATCTGGAGAGTATGAGTCTAACAGTAAAATATTATTGAAACTGTAAGTTGCAAGTGACTCTTTTAAAACTTTTTAAACGCTTACGAGTATACTAAAATAGACTCTTTGCAAATTACTGAAAATATTATCCTCTCTTTCCCCTTATAAAATAGTTTCCTATTACCTGCAGACGAATTTAGCCTCTGAATTTTTTAATAGGCACACCATGGCTAAAAATAAATATCTGGCTTTAAAAGAAATGTGGTTTTTAAAAGAAAGAACAACAAAATGCCAAGGACACTTCTATAGCCAACTTCATGCTTTGCCTGCTTCAGGAAGAGACTAGTAAAAAACAGGTGTCACTAATCACCGTGCAATCTGGGATCTCCAGTTGGAGGTGGAAAGAACCTCAACCAGCTGCTTTCTCCTCTGATTAAAAATTCCTTCATATTAAACTCTTAACCTTTTGCTCTTATACTCTCATGCGTTTTGTACTTTTTTTTTTTATGGGCTTGGGGAAATGAACGGATTAGCAGCATCTTACCTCTGAGTCAGTAAGTTAATTAAAGAGTGTGTATATAAAATGAAATAATGAATTATTTAGCTGATAACAAACATCATATAAAATTCCATTTATTGGATAGTCAATTCGATTTTATTAGTTTTAGAATTACATAAATTATTTTTAACAATGCGAAAACATTTAGTATTTATAGATTTATTTTTCATGTGGTATGTTTGTTGTTTTACAACCATAATTTTTTGTACTTTATGGAATGTTTTAAATATCTGGTTGAAGAAGGGTGTAGTTTGATTAAGAAGGAAACGATACAGCTACTGAATCAGGAAGACATAAAAGGCTGAATGATTCCGGCATTTTTCCTTCCCTTTTTTCTCTAACCTGGAACAGTTGCTGACCCTTTTAAGAGTATCCTTTTCAAAGTTAATTCATTATATCAGATCACTCTAACTAGGAAGCAATTTGTTAAACACAAATAGCATTGGACAAATTTTCCTAACCCTCATTTGGCATGCCTCTTGCAGAAGGCAGAAAAGTCTATGAGGTATATACAGTTACTTAATTCAAGCCTTAAGGAATAAAGCACTCCCGATTAAGAGTTCAGGTTAGTCTCAGTTCTGTTTCTCTCCTTCACCAATTCAACTTTATCAGCATTTATCACTCCTCTGTGTACAGGATGACCATACATTCAGATTTTCCCAGGACAGTCCCTATTTAAACCTGCTGCTCTGCCATCTGTCTGGAGATTATTCCCTTTCACTCTCAGAAGTGTCCTGGTTTGGAAAGTAAGTTATATGGTCCCTTTACTACCATACATATACTCTATAGGCCTTCCACAAAGTTATCCCTAGCTAACTTTAAAATGAGGATATTCTCTACCATTGCCTTCAAATTTGAATATTTCAGAATATGCTGTCTTTTCCCCTCTGAACTAGACCTTATGATGTTATTGTGTAATTATTGAGTAATAAGGTATAGTAATATTGTGTTATCACTTCTCCTTACCTAAAGGAGTATTCTTAAGAGATTTACAGAAATGCAAAGCCCAGTGACCTTCTGGAAATGCAAACACTATCTTGTTAAAGTTGTGACTTTGTATAATGCAATAAGCTAAGCAGAGCATGGTAGGAAGAACACAGTGGCTAGAATATAGTCTGGCTGAGTTGTGATCTTGGGCAAATTTAACTTCTTTAAGCCTCCATTTCCTCTTCTATAATTTGAGGATAATGACATTTTTTTGAATGATGGTTGTAAGAGTTGAGGCATTATATATTAAGTGTTCAGAACTGTGCCTGATGTACAACCAGTGTAGAAAACATGGAAGCAACTATAATTATCACTTTTTGTTGGATAAGATCACTGGCCATTTATGGGTATCAATGGAGTAAAAGAGTTTCTTTTCCATCTTCAAGAGAAAATTCTCTAAACTATGTAGTTTGGTAGAGTTCAATCCAAGTTGAACTTCGTAATGTGGTTGACTCTGATTCCAGAGATTAGTATTCAGTTCAAATGTTTAAAAAGTATGGATTTTAAGCACTTAACCAATTAGAACTAATGATGGAACAAAAAACCTGAATTATCCTTTAAAGAGATTATCCTTTATGTAATTACTTTGCTTATGATGAATTTGAGCAAATTTAAAATGAACAATACATTGGAAGAATCAGCTTGTAAAATAATTTTTTAAAGAAAAGATCTTTGATTTGTCAAGTAACAAACTTCTGTCCTCAACAATAGAAAAAATTTTTAATATCTTAAGAAAGAATTGCTCATTCAATAAAATGTATAATTCAATATACCTTTATATAAGTCAAATATTTATCTCATAAAATAAAGCATCATATGTTCTTTAATTACTTTTGTTCTTTCTCTACAACAAGAATTCCAACTTTTATTTGTTCCCTTAACATAAGCAAGCTGTTTTGAGAGGCAAGTTATGTTGAAAATATGTTCCAGATTTACGCTGATGTTCAGTATGAACTGCAAACAACCATCTTTTGGTCAGATCACACATTGTTCCAAGTTTGGAATTGAAAATGAGGGTCATTATGGAGGAACATTTTTTCAAGTTTTAATCAGAAAGTGTGACTTCAAATCCTAGTCTCACCTGTGATTTTGAAAATTTGCTACTTGTCTGCATTTCAACATTCTCAAGATCCTGTTTTTTATGCCTCATGTTAAAGCACATTTCTTTTTGGAGGTTGTACAGGCTTAATGGCCAAATGTTCTACACTGAGGAAAAAAAGATGCAAAATGTGTTCCCAGAGTCACCTACAGCATCATGCTATTTTCATTTGTATTTCAATAATGACAAAGTGTGGTGTGTTCCCAACCTAGCTCCCTCCCTCATATATTTTTAAATTGCATTGTTCATGATGCCTGTTTTAAATCCTTGATGTAACAATGTAAGATAATTTGGTAAATTAGTTAAACTGAGTGAATTCCCTATTCAAAGTTAGTTAGCATTTACATAGCAGTTAACTATCCTAGGCTTTCTTAAACAAAGTCAGTAACATGTAAAAATTATCCTCCTTCAAAGACAATTGAAAATGCTGTCTTTAATGCATGAATATTCTTAACATCAATTATACACTAAAAGGTTTTGTCATACCTGTTGATTTTAAGTTATTACAAAGTAGACAAGTTGAAAGCATTTGTCTAATGATACCAACTATTCATTCTGTCTACTTTACAGAGATGTTGTGAGACTCAAAGTGAAATAATGTGTGCAAAATTACTTTGTATGATAAAGTGATATATGTAAAGCTTATTCACTCCATATTAATATTGAATGTCTAACATGTGCCAGCCACTGTCATAGGCACTTAATAGTAGTCTACAACTACTACTAACTGTCCATTATTTAATTCAAATTCAACTGTATAGATATAGATATGGATATAGGTAGCAATTATATGTATGAATTGCTACTCCTTCTTGATTACTTATTCAATCCCTACCATTTGAAATTTTTCTCACCTTTATTCCTTTATATGTTTTCCTCCTGTTCAAGATTTGATTCATGCTCTTTAAACCAACTAATGAAAACAAATGCAAAGGTCTATACTACAGTTTTCAGGGCTTATCCTAAGCCTACAGTGTCAACACCGGATTTCAGTCTAGTTCCATTTATGTTGCCCTTTGTATTAAGCATCCATGGTTTGTTTCAATACGCTTCCTCTCTGCTCAAAATTCTATTTGTAACTTTATGTAGTTTGGACTACTTTTAAATATTTTAATTGCACTGTTTCCATTGTTTAAAAGTATCACCACAGAAATGTTAGAATACCAACTTCCGCTTTTCAATTATTTCAGTTACATCATTAATATTAAATGACCAGATAAATATTTTTATATACAAAATATAAATATTTTTATATACAAACTCCTGATCGTGATAGAAAAGGCTTCAAATTCTGGCTCTTATTTAATTTTCCACACTCGTCTTCTTTAACCACATATGTATCTTAACCTTAGCCTTATAAATTTAACTCAATTTTTTAATTTAAACTTTTCTCTGATATATGTTTTGGAATGCCGTGTGTTTGGTCAGGGAGAGGTCTGGCCACCTTGTTAGTCAAAGATCCCTCCAGATGCTTCTCTAACCTCAATTCTCTGCAGCCATTTCTTTAACCCCATTCTTTAACCTTCAGTAAAGCCCTTCCATAGCCAACCCTGTGCATAATTCAGTTATAACAACTTAGCAACATTTTTTCCAACTCTGTTATTACTTTTTGCCTTTCCTAATAGACTGGAGGGCAGTTTTTTTCTTTAATAGTTGTACTTCCAGTACTTAGGTTTGGGACTCTCACATAGCAGTACTCAGTTATATTTTGTTTATTTTTTAATGAATGATATGTACCTAAATTTTAAGTATTAAATATATGACACTTTTCTTATTTCCAAGTCCAGTGTAGTTCTAGCATGAAAACTATATACCTGGCTGTCCAGGAAAACATAGGGAAATGATAACTTTTCATAAAGTTTCAGAAGGAGTGACAGGATATAATAGGGTATACCAGAGCCAGACTGAACCCAGATTATGGTGTTTATTTTAAATGGTTATAAATTCTTTGACACTCCTACCATTGAGATACGGGGTGTACGTCACCTCCCTTTGAAATCTAGGCAGGGTTGTGAATACTTCAACCAATAAAATATGGTGGTGGTGATGCTGGATGATTTCCAAGGCCAGTTCATTAAAGGACGTTTAGCTGCCACCTGGTTTTTTTGGCACTCTCACTCTGGGGGAAGCCATACAGCACGTAAGAAATCCAGCTACCCTTAGACCTTCATGTTGGAGAGGCCATGTGTAGGTGCTCCAGTCGAAAGCGCCCAGGTGAACTCCTAGCCAAGAGCCAGCGTTACCTGTCAGCCAAGTTATGGGACACTTCGGAAGCCCAGTTAGGTAAAATTCACTTGACTGCAGCCAACCACAACTGACATCAGATTACAACTGCATGAGAGACTCCAAGAGCAAACGACCCTGCCAAGCTCTTCTCCAATTCCTGACCCACAAAATAGGGAGCAAATTAAACTGTTTTAAGCCACTCAATTTAGGGGTAATTTGTTACACAGCAACAGTAAATAGAACCATTCAGAGTCACAACCAGGACCCTGGGCCCTACTCTATCTGTATGCCTCCAGGAAAGTCACTCTTCCTCTTTAAGTCTTAATTAGTCTTGGTAGCTATCAACAATAATGACTTGTATTTTCAAAAACTATTATCAACATTATCATGTTTCTAAATTCAGAGATAGAATAGCTATCGTTATTATCTCTCCAACTGTGGCCTGACATTTCAGGGGTAGGCTTTTGCCACATAAGAACTTGAACATAAACCTTACTCCAGGTTCTCTTTAGCCAAAGGAAATTCTGACCTAGACATTTGCATACACCCTTGCCTCTAATTCACTTCACCTGTAAGTGAGAAGTACCAGTTCAGTGGATGATCTCCAAAGTCTGATCTAGCTCTATGATTCCAAGATTCTATAATCTAATAATAATATCTTTCTACTTTAATCTATGAACTTAGAGTAGGAAGTAACAATGTGAGCATGGAGGCTAGCAGTTTTTCAAAATGGAGTATTGCTATAAAGTATGGGGAAGAAAGTCACAGAAGGGAAATGTGAATGATGGCTTGCTTGAGAAATGAAAAGACAAGCAATAATTCATTGAAAATACGTGAGTGAGGCAAAGTGGTGGCATTTTTTCCCAGTCGTTACTTTTATAATGGGAAACATGACACACATTCCCCTACTTTGGACAGTGTGCTTGCCAAAACTCCTGAACTGTCATGATTTTACTGATATCCTCAATGGATATTTTCCTTAAAAACAAAGTGGGGGTGAAGGTGCAGTAATTTCTAAATAGGCTAAGCTCTCGTTGGGATAAATGGATAATGGGACAATAGCTAACGATTTACCATAAATCATTTATTAATATTTGCCATTGCTCTCTGGTGGGTAATTGAATACTCTGAGGACACATATAGGACTAGGGAGCTAGAGACAATGTATCTTGGCTCTAATATTGACTCGTTGAATGACAATAGGAGAGCAACTGAGCCTACATAGCTTGAAAAATGGAAGAATTTCTATAAGGTGAAATATCATTCCCATTTCACATTGTTTATAAAATTTATAAAGAGATTAATGAATTAATACTTAGAGAAAAGATAAGTTACCTATATGATAAATATAGGAAAATTAACTGAAACCCAAAACAAAGGTGATTAAAGACACCTAAAATAATTGACATCACTTGAATTCTGCTTTCAGCTTATTTTCTTTGTATTAACTCATCAATCAACAAGTATGACAAAAACCTTTTAGTTAAGTGATTGAACTTCAGAATATTTATGCATTAAGAATGATGTTTTCAATTGTCTTCTAAGAATGGATGACTTTTATATTTTATTGCCTTTGTTATATTAAAAAATCCTGAAATATGTAACTCCCATGTAAATACTTATTAAAGTACCTAGATTAGCAGGATTAGCCAGTCAAGATCCGTAAAGTAATTAGTAAGCAATTATTTACCTAATCATACATCTTCTTCCAAGAATGATTTAAAGTAGGCATCATGAACATTGTTATTTATAACATATGGATGGCATAGATTCATAACATATTAAACATTATAATTAAGTAAATAGAAATGGAAATAAAATTTTGTTTTAAATGACACAAAGAATAAACATATCCTATATTTCTTTATCTTCCATATACTACTTTGGACCAATTTAGTCCAGAGCAACCTCCATAAAGAAAAGTGCATACAAAGTTGATTTTTATAAAATACTTTTCAGGGTGTAATGCTGGGTTTTGTTTGTTTGTTTATTTCTGTTTTTCTCTGTTGGTTTTTCTTTCTGAATTAAACTTGTCATTGTTCTAGTTTTGAAGTAATATATCATATTGGCATGTATGTATGGTGATATAAGAGAAGTGCATCTCATAGATATTTTAGCCTCCACTTCAGTATGTCCATTCATCGATACAGAATGTCATTGAAATGCCCACATTATCAAATAATGGTAATCAAATATTAATTTTCAATTGCTATTTTGAGCACATTAGCTTTTGATGAACGTGGAATCTACTTTTTTGGATTTTTTTTACTGAAGATAGGCAAAAGGGACAATATTTTTGGTAGCAAAGAAATATCTATTTAAATTAGTATACTAATATAATAGTAAAATTTGCTTTTATCCCATTGGAACTGATACAATAGGTATTGATAACTTCTTACAGCAATCCAAAAAGTGTTCTATAATCAGTATATTTATCAGTATATCAGTATTCTACAATAAAATCTAAAGGAACACATTAATGGAATAAGTTTGAAAAATGCAGATAAAAAATAGTTATGTGTATGTTTCTTTTTAATTGGAGACCTCATAAATGTGATATACTAATCTTCACTGAACTTCCTCAGAGTGCCCCAAACTTATTTTGTTCAGTGCACACTTTTTCTCACACCTTTGTGAGGTCAGAGTTCTGCAAAACACAATTTAGAATAATCTGCTCTATGCAGCATTTTCTAATGCAAACCATCTCATTTTCCCATTCTGTCACTAACAGATGGATCTTACTATCTTTTTTCAGTGTTTCTAGAGTTTCACTGTCTTGTTTTCCTTTCTTGATTTAAATCAAGTTGAAGTTGACTTTTAATCTTTTCTTTGTTCTAGAAGTATTTATTAGATAAAAAGTTACCTGAAACTTTAGCATGTTTCGTTGGTAAATGACAGAGAAATATATTAGAAAACTATAGACTATGTAGTATGAAGTAAAAAATTACTTTATATTTGAGATGAAAAGTTTTCTAAATAAGTGACTTGTCAAGATTTAATATAATCAAAATTTAGTTGAAATTAATAATCATGTTAAACTACAGGCTAGTTCAGTTAACAAAATTGTATCTTATAAATCTAGGTAGTCATTTTAAATATAATGTATTTTCCTTTTTTTAAAGCATCTGTGAAATGATGTTTTATTTCAGTGTTTAGCAACAGACACACAAACAGACACACATATCCATAGATAGTCATTTTTTTTTGCATGGCTAAACATATCTATATGTCTAGATCAGATTAAGGAAGTTTCCTATATAGTAACTTTATATATTTGAAGATTGTTAAATAAAAATTAAATTTGTTAATCTAAATCTTCAGTTTATTACTTGTTCAAAATTTTACAGATTAAGTAGAAAAATATTAGCAAAAACATCTAAGTTAAAAGAGCATCATAGACATTTTTTTTCCTCTAAATGTGACTTTCCACCATGGCCATAGAGACTCAGCAAAACTTATGGCAACGCTCTACAACCAAAAACCAAAGTTTTGTTGACTGGCCCATTGTTCATCTTGGTTTGGTACATGTAATGGTCAAAGTATAGCTATATCTAGCTATACTCAATGAAATGGAAGTGAAAACCAATATATGTAGCAGTTCTTCTCATTTAATACACATTCAAATCACTTGGGAATCTTGTCAAAATTAAGATCCTAATTCAGTAGGTCTGGAGTAGGGCCTGGGAGTCTTCCTTTCTAACTAACACCCAAATGATGATGATGATGTTGATGGTGATGATTTAGTTGGTCAGCTGTACAGCTCAGGGCTCTGTCAGTGATCTACATTGACCAATTCTGTACATGTGATTTATCATTTATTGTTTATAATCAGTTATTGTTCACCTGTAAATCATAATTCAGAACAAAAGCCAAAATAAAACCACAGTGAGAGGCAAAAAGACAATGGTCGTTTCTTATTAACTAGCAATCATTTATTGTTATGATTGAAATCTGTATTTAACATTTGCTTCATATTCTTCAAAATGTAATCTTCACGATGAGTTCCCCATATGTAATTCCTTTGTTGTCTCTTACCAAGTAGTTCAGACCCTGCTAAAATTCATCCCTGATGTTTCAGTGTATATCCAGGTAGGTAAATTATTCTCCCATGCTGTCCATTGCAGGGACATATTCTTTTTTTTTAAATTAATTTTTATGGAAGTATAGTTGCTTTTCAATGTTGTGTTAGTTTCTACTGTACCGCAAAGCGAATCAGCTATACGAATACATATATCCCCTCTTTTTTGGATTTCCTTACCGTTTAGGTCACCACAGAGCATTGAGTAGAGTTCCCTGTGCTATACAGTAGGTTATCATTAGTTATCTATTTTATACATAGTATCAATAGTGTATGTATGTCTGAATTGGGAGGTTGCGACATATTCTTTTATTTAAAGTAATCTAGCTTTAGAAAAAGATCTGCTCGATAACTTAGTCATGTTTGCTCATCTCTTCCATGGTTAGTTTAGTGTCTAGATACCTATCATTGTTCTCTCCATCCTACCATCTCTCTTAAGTGTCCACTTTCTATTTTTAAATAAATACTGGAAGCTTCCAAGGAAGACAATTGCCATTTAAAAATACATATTTTCCCTTATTGTCAACTTCCTATTTTATTCAAAACTAATTTTAATAAGATATTATTATCTAAGTATAGCAGTTTTTTAAAATGATGATCATACCATGTTTTACCTCATTCCTTTGACTGAATATTATTCCAAAAATAACTAAATCGGGTATAATTGTAGAATAAAATATTCACAGATTTTGTCAATTCACAGGGTTTTACTAAGTGGATGGAAAATTCAAACAGCTTGGGAGTATAAACTATGATTAAATTATAAATCCACTTGCCTAACTTTCTGCTCATATTTTCTCTCTTCCTTGCTCCCTCTTTTTCTCTTCATTGTTTCTCATTTGAAATATTCTATTTATTTAATGTACAGATGGAAAATACAGCCTCTCATCATGGCGTTACCCTTTTTTCCTAGATGATGATGATTAATCAATTAAGAATTTATGAAAAAGAAACACCTGGCACACTTCCATAAACAAACAGGTTTCCTGTGGTTTTCAGAGCAGCTGAGGGTATTTCAAAGGGTCAGGAGCCTCTGTGAGTAACACCCTCTTCACAGTGTGACTTCCCCACATGCCTGGTTCTCATAAATATGCACCCTTACACCCAACATACAAGTTATGTATGTATGTATGTATGTATGTATGTATGTATTTAGCAGGCACATGTTGCAAAGGCTACAGAGGAACAAAGAATATAAGGGAGAGAGGGGAAGGATTAAGTTTAAAACACATGGGTTCTGACAAAGTTGTTTTTCTAAAACTGTATTTTTTTTGAATAACCATAAGTGTGAACCAGAGAAAATAGAAATAGATGCTATATGGTAAGAAACATACAGCACAATGCCTGTACCTCAGGTGATTTTGTCTTACAAGTTAACGGCAGCAATCTGTGTTGGATACAGGGCACCAATAAAAGAAGTATACTACCATACCTCCTTCAGCTGTCCTTCCAGACCTACTTTCTTGCCCTTGACTACACTTCTGTGGAAAATTCTGTTTTTCACATCCAAGGGGGTTAATATCATAAATATTAAATTTATGGTACTGTGATATTTTCTTCCTTTTGATACCTTCTATATATATTTTACCTTTCTTGCCTTAAATGCCAATTTCTTTTAAAAGGTAGGGTCCAAGAGCATTGCCACCCAGTCCTTTATGGCTTTGTGTTTAGTAGAGCAGTTACTAATCACATGTCCAAATTGAGATGTGTTGTTAGTATAAAACATAACCAGGTTTTAATGACTTAGAACACATGAAAGAATGGGAAATATGTTATTAATAACTTTTAGAATGTTTGTATGTTGAAATGATATCATTTTGAATATATTGGGTTAAGTAAGATATATGTTAACATTAGTTTCACCTGTTCCGTTTTAATATGGTTACTAGAAACTTAAAAACTACATTTGTGGCTCACATGATATTTCTTTTGGACAGTGCTGATATAAGGTTGTATTTTTTTTTTAATTCTGCAGTGTGCAATATTGTTTTCTCATTTTGATAATGTCATTCCCAATCAATCTGAATCCTAAAAAAACCTCCTCAAACATGGTAAAAACCTCACAATAAAGATCATTTTCCCAAACCATATATTTAAGTCAAACTCAAAGTTAGCATCTGTTTTCTAAAGCACTTAAGTATCATAAAGTATTCAAATTTAGAAAAGTGATTTTTCATTCTTAGCCTTAAACAGTAATCAACAACTGTGCAAAATGACTATATGCTCTTTATAAATTAAAAATAATTGTTTGAAAATAAGTTTAAAATCGAGGGGGAAAGTACGATAGAAAAATTTTAAAATACTAAATTTGCTATTTTTAAACTTATGGCATTTTCTAATTAATTTATAGCTAAGTATTCTCTCATTTCTTGTAAAATGCTTAGTATAACACTAATTTTTACTCTCTTACTTTAAAAAAATATATTAATCCTGATTTTAAAATTACAATAGAAATGTTGAAGATACTCACAAACATGTATTGCCACCAGCATATTAATACATGCCTTAATCATAGTAGGGTAAAGAGGTATTTCAACATTATTTAGTAAACAAGAGAAATCAGCATAAGACAAATCTGCTCTGGGTGCTCTCCTCTCCAGGCATGTAGAGTGAGACAGCAAAACTGCCTCATATAATGTGGGCTTTGTTTATAAGCCAGCCTTATTCCGTACATTTTTTTACGAGATCTTTATATTTAACTTAAAGTGTTGTTCTCCAGAATCCATAATAGTCATATCTAAAGAGATACTTTGACAAAGGCAGAGTGCTTTCTCAGGATTATTTTTTTGTTAGTCACCAAATAATCATGAAGAGTAATAAAAACATATATGTGTGTATGTATATATATACATACACACACACGCATGCAGGCACACACACACACATATATTTTTAAAAACACCTATTTGGTAAATTTTTCCATGGTTAGTGTAGTACACCCCCCAGCACAACATCATACCTCATAATTTTTAAGTTATCTTTTTTTTAAGTTATCTTTCAGGATCCACATTAAGGAAGTAGATCTTGATTTTTCTATACACTCTGATTTTTGTTAAGAGTTACCTTACGTTTACTTTGTTCTTAGTGGACTATTGAGTTAGCAGAGAAGTGAAGTGAGCACAGAGTGGTCAGTGCATTACAATTTACTACCTTTTAAGGCGTGCTATAATCATCGTCTCATGGTGATTTGCCAGAGTGGACTACTGCTGAATAATGTTAATGATTTGTACCAGTTCCAGAGGATTCAGCTGGTTTCCATTTTCATTAGTGAGAATCTATGTCCTTAACAGTCAATGATTTATACTTAAGTCAACAACTGACACAAAGAAATTTGAATTAATGCAGTAATGGGATGAGGCTAAAATTTCTTCGTGTGCACAAAGTCTTTAGAATAGACTGAAATTCTGAAGGACTGTGATGATGAGAGCCTGCAATTCTGATAAAAATCATAATAATTACTATAATCATTGGAATTAAGGCAAAAAAATTTTAGATACAACATAAATTTGAGAAGCCACACATATACTTGATAAATGTGCATTGTTTTCATGTAATGAGAAATGGAATCTGCTGGATGAAATGTCATGGTCAAACCCTTTCAATCAGTAATAAAATGCAACATTGTTCATACCATGATTTTATCTGTCTTGAAGGTTTCTTTTATTGTGAAGCAAACTTTCATTCTTTTCTTTTAAAATTGTAAGTTTTATTATATTATTGAACTGTTACATTTATTCATTTTTTTTTAGAAATGAACTTGTGATTTCATAAATGACCTTTTTCTTGGAAACTTCCAAGACTAGGTTAATTAACTGTATTAGACAGATGGACAGATGTATTTTATTCTTTCTTCACCTACATTAGCTTTTATCTGAACTTGATGAGATTTCCATATGCATATGCCTTAGCTTTCTGCTTTGATCTTTACTACTTCTTCATTAACATATGCCATTCTTGAGTCATTTTTTGGATCTTATTATCTATGAAGGGCTTCATATTTGAGGGTTTTTTTAAGATTAATTTTTAAAAAATCCTGTAACACAATAAACTTTCATCTTTAATATAAACATTGCCAAATAAATACACATACCTATATATCCATATCTGTCTAGCTATAGAGAGTGTCATGTTCTTATATGTTTTTTATATATAGTCTTAGTTGGATATTTTTAGAGTACTGAGATCAGATTTTGACCTTCTGATTAAATAAAGATATCTTAAGAGCCATCAATAAAGAATGCAGGGGAAAAAAGCTTGCAAAATAATCCTAGGCAGAAGACAAAGAAACTGGATTTATTCTGTCTTAAACCAAGTCAAAGATGGGGATTGTAATAACATGAGTAATGAATTACCAACTGAGGCATTGAAGCTGTGAAGTTTTTCCATTGGACATTTTTAATGGAAAATATGAACAAATATTGATTGCTTTTTTCTCAGCTCATACAAATGTGCTCCTTTTTAGAGACACGTGGCTGATGTAGTTGTTCTTTTTTTTTAAATTTTTTTTTATTTTTTTGCGGTACGCAGGCCTCTCACTGCTGTGGCCTCTCCCGTTGCGGAGCACAGGCTCCGGACGCGCAGGCTCAGCAGCCATGGCTCACGGGCCCAGCCGCTCCGCGGGATGTGGGATCCTCCCGGACCGGGGCACGAACCCGCGTCCCCTGCATCAGCAGGCGGACTCTCAACCACTGCGCCACCAGGGAAGCCCCTGTAGTTGTTCTTTTGATGGGACTTTGAGGCATTGAATAATTGAGAAAGCTATAAGTATGTTCAGATGCTAAAACAGAAACACAATTCAGATTATTATATTCTCTTTGAAATGAATGAGCCTTCATCCGATGGATATATTGTGTAGCTTATATTGTAAATCTGGAATTCTTGAGTCATTGTTTCATCTCCAATGCATTTGTGAATAACCAATCAAAAATATTAAGTTAACGCTAATGCTCTAAATTGCAAGAAATGATTCCTTGGTCCTGGCATAACAACTAAATGATTGTTTCTTTTGCTTTTAAATATAAAAATGATTTTATAGTCATGGAATATCAGAGTTGGGAGAAAGATTCCGTCTGGTAACCTCCTTCTTATTTGTTTGAAAGAAAGGTGGTTCTATACAGAAATAATTTTTTATCTTGGTTTAATTCACAGTATATCTTAGTTTAAATCTTTCTATTTTCAGGTAAATCACATTTTTAAGAGAGAAGACCTGATATAACTCATGATTTTTATTAATTCCTTTAAATTGGTGCTTGTAGCCCCCTTAACAGGCAGGCTATAAAAGTGCCAGATACCTTCAGTTAGTAGGAATAAGGAAAAGAAGAGGGATGGTCAAGCTCAATGACAAATAGAAAGTAGCCTTTGTTTTTAGTTTTGAATTGAGAGAAATCTTGCATAGTTTCAAAAACAGTATTTTCAGTGGCTGCTTAAACTTCATATTTTTTGCATTCAATGAGAAATTAAGAAAGCTTGGAAATTAAAATATCCTTTTTTTCTGAGAAGTAATAATTGTAAAAATAAATATTTCTTTTATTATGAATCGAAAACTTTATGAAATAATTGAAAGAGATTTTGATGCAAAGCTGGCATGAAGACTCAAAATACAAGAAAGGATGTAATTCATCCAAAGGAGTTCTGGGACAAATTGGATTTACTTTGGTCTTGCTTCATAATCAAGGTCAAATTCATGGAAAAATGGAATTGATATAAAATATCTAAAATAAAACTATAAAAAGATCCAAAGTTTTCTAAAAACATCTTTCTCTAAAATGAAAAACTAATCTAAATCTTAATATGGTTATTAAATTAGGGAAGAAATTCCCCCCGTCTATATGTAACTATGTAATTCTTTTTAATACCTACTACTTAACCTTGCATACATGAAAATAGAATAGGCTTTATTGTTTTATCCAGGTTTATTACTGTTCTGCATCTGAAACCTATATATAATTATCTGTTCATAAAGACTGCAAAAAAGAAATATTATTTATTTTTAAACTCTTCAAAGAATTTCCCCCTGATTTGCAGAATATGACATGTAAATTATAAATAAGCCTGTGGCTTCAATTTTTGAAGTAGGTATTAGATATTAAATTTATTTTATAAGAGATTTAAGTAATTGACAAAATGTTGGTAGACAGAAGAAATGTAAAGTGAAATCGAAAATTAATTTTTTATGTACTTCAGTCTTTTTACTGTTGGTGACTTATTGTACTTAGCAGTGGATAAGTTGGTTTTAAAACAGCTGCACAGAAAATAACTAAATATAGAACTTATTCATATCCTAGGTTTTTTCTTTAGAATCAGTTGAACTTAATTCCATCCATAAAATTAACATCTTTACGGAAAGAAGTGTCGATGAAAATATTGGTCTTTTGACAAAATCCATTTCATGGAGTATATTGATGCTATTTAATTGTTCAGTCATATTAACTAGGTTTTCAAATTATTTTGTGTAGCTTAAGAATTTAGCCTAAGTGAAATGTAAAATTGAAATAGGATTTTTTATTTATAGTGAGAACTAAATAAATTAAAAATGTATTTATCTCCTAAACACCTAGGAAACAGGGGTATGGTATATATTATCTATTTATGTGGTTAAAATGGTCTTACAATGTAGCTCTTCTCTACTATCCCAACCCATAGTATCACTGACTTTTTGAACGTTTGCCCTCGGTCTTTGTTTAATTCATGTAATTCAATTTAATACTTAGTGTAAGCTCTTTGTATATCCATCTATCCAGAATATTTCCCACCCTTAACAGAACATTGATTTCAAGAATCTGACTAAAGCTATGGATTGTCTCCTCCAAAGAAAAGCATGGATGGACACTAACACAAATGTTCAAAATTTGGGGGGCTCTACAGTTATAAACTACCTTGAAGAAACTTCTCTTGATTGAAGCCACACTAACTGTATGCTAGTGTTAGTCTCAACTACTAATATAAAGTAGTTATTATATATATATATAAATATATATTATATATTTATATATATATTATATATATATATAAACTTAATAGTGTGTTTTCAGATGATGCTTGATGGCTGATTAATTAATAAAAAAGTAAGCCTCTGGCAGTAAAATATACATGTGAAGTAGTTTATCAATGTTTTTTACTTAAAAAGCTCTTAAGTAAGAATTAACATTTATCTATTATAGATTATAATTGTGATTATCTTACGTAAGTATTGGTTTTGATCATCAAGCCAGCTATAAAGGAAGTTGGTTCTAATCACCAAAAAAAAATAGTAAACTGAACGAATCTAGTGATACCCACAAGAAAGAGTTCTGAATACTTCATACACTTTGGGAGCAGATAAAGATATGCCATTTCCCTTTTTCATGGTTCAGTTCTCCATGTGAGTAAATGATCTATTTGTCATCAAATAGTGATGGTGATGCTTTACACATAGTGTGCACATAATAAGTATTATTTATTGACCCAAAAAAGAGCTATGAAAGTATATGATGATTTATTAGTATGTGGGATCTTTAAAGGAGCATATATAGCAGAGGTATAAATATCAAGCACAATAATAATACTAAATTTGGCTACACTGCTGATTCTAACATTACCAATAACACTTGTGAAACTTCCATTTTCAATGGCAGATTATAATATTATCATAATGTAACCCATAGGGCAAACTCTTAAACTGCCTTTTACCAGCTGCCTTTCCCTGTGGATTTAAGTTTTCTGTTGCTACATTGCATGGTAACTGTTTTGCAGTTCACTTTTGTCTGAATCTCCTGTTAAAAGTAACTTATTCAATGCTAGAAAACCACACTGGCATTCCTTTAGTTCTGCAGTATAATCCTTCATTTGAAATGAAGTTTGATTGTTTTAACTACACAACATAAAGGAGCCTGCACTACATCAAGACCTTTAATGGAAACTAATGGAATTTTTGGCATAAAATAGTAGAATTAATTAGATCCAGCAATGCACACTGTTTAACTGCTAGCCTGCCATTTTACACTGATTTGAAGTCATACATACGTAACAAAAGACACTGGGTTGATTGCACAAAGGACTTGAACACTCTTTTCACATTCACTGTGTAAGTTATTATCCACTGTGAAAAGATTATTGACATTTTTTAAGGAGATATTATGGAGAGAAATGATTGTTACCAGGATGACTGGTAGAATTATGTATGAGATAAGTAATCTTAATTTCTCATCTTCTGAAAAAATGACTTTAATTTTAAAATACTGGTTAGTGCATATGAGATTTCTTCTGAAATGAGCAGAAATATCAAAGCTGGGTTTGAAATGTAGCGGACACTGAAAGTGAAGTATAAAACAAAACCTTTTATGTATACCTTTGCATGTTTGATGGCTACATATCTCAGATTGTTAGTGATGTTTCCTGTATTTTATCTCATCTTGAAGGTTGATCTGAAAAAAATTACATGTATGTGTCTTATCCTGGATTTATACTAATAGAGTGTAGAAAATGCCCATGGCCCTGATTCTTATATAAAGGTCGATCACACTTATTGATAATTGATGGCAGTTTAGTTATCTGGAGAAAAGGATAAATTATATCCATGTAAACATAAAGAGTCTAAAGTTTCTTGTGTATTCTTCCTATAGTGTTTCTTTCCCATTATTGTGATTTTCTGTAACAGTGTGCCTCAACCATGCATGATCACTATCAATACTTGAAAAACTTGTTATAAGATACAGATGCACATCACGATTAGTGACCAATCAATTACTTCTTTGAAAACCTGTCAGTGATTGGCCACCACATACCTGGTATTCAGTATGCTCACAGACAGCAACAGCAATGCATGTATTTGTGTTGACTCCTTATCTCCCAGTGATATCCTGTGGCACTTGAAAAAATGGATAATTGAAAGAGGGAATTGACTGACAAAGATGAAACTGCAGCAGAAGAATGAAAGGTGATAACACTGGAAGTGAAAAAATTAAATGGAAATGAAGTTATAGAAGAAATAGTTCACCCTGGGAATGGTGATACTGTCACCATTCAAGAAATCCCAGATATTCAGCTAGAGGAACTGAGAAGGTGAACTTATCAACATAAATTAGGAAAATGGTTGTGATGAAAAAGCTAAAGATATCCCAGAGGAAGTGCTCTGACAAAATACTTGACATTAAAGGAATTCTCAGAGATATTTCATGACATTGAAAGTGTGAAAGATAAAATGTTGGAAGCTGATCCAAACTTAGTAAGGAGTATGACAGTTCACCAAGACACAGCAAAGATACTCCATATCACGTTATATGATGAGAAGGAGGCAACAACTGTTCAAACGACTGTTGATAAGTATTTTTTTACAAACAAATAATATACTTCAATTCTTGATTTTTCCAAAATTTTAAATTAGTATTTTAAATGAAAATTACTATTATTTTTATTTCCCTATACATTTTTAACTGAGAGTAAGAGAGGTTTTAATATTTTGACCAAACTTTTGTAGTTACAGAATATCTTAATTTTCCCATTAATATTATAATTGCTTTTCATGGTTTCAGCTTGCACAGTCCTGCACTACCATGCAAAGTGAAGATTGCCTGTATCTGATTAGGAGTAGTTCATTAACTAGGTAGATGAATGAATGGTAAAATATCTGGGAGAGAATGTTAATGGTAGCATCTTTAAGTACGTCTTAAATCATCCTGTAGTCAACCATCTACTCCACCTTCAGGCTAGCATTCTATAAAAAATAAACATAGCTCCTATTTTCCTCTTCCATCTTGTAATATTTCTCTGCTCTAGACATAACATCCTCCTTTCTTTCCTCACAGTCAACATGTCTCTTTTCACGCATGCTCTCGCCTATGCTTTTGTTTTTCTGCCTCTCTCCGTCTGCTTACTCCTGTTCACTTTCAGATATCAGCTGAGGTCTCTTCATCAGTGCAGCCTTCTCAGGTGTCTGTATCAACCCCTTCACCTCACATAGAATTTGTATTTATACTTTCACTTACAACAGTTACTGCAGTTACAATTTTATGTTTAACAAAATAATCATTTCACCAATGCCTGTCTTAGCCACTCTGTTGTAAGTTTCTTCGTGGCAATTTTCATGTCTAATATGCAAGGTAGGTGCCACGTAAATTTTATTGATTTTAAAAAATGAATATGAGGCAATCTTGTCTTCTCTCCAAAATATTTTACGTTTTTATCCTGGATGACTAATAATTCTAAGAGTCAGGTACTTTTAGCTGGGAAAGGGACATTGTGAGTTAACTGCTCAAATGTTCACATTATTTAGGAATTATTTATACCCAACTAATGGTTATTATTCCTTTGGTCAGGGTTAATGAGTGCTTGACTATGCAAGATTTTTCTTTTTAGCTCTTATAGTGGCTAGGTTTTAGTAATTAAATGTAGGGACATTTGGGGGTGTAAAAAATGGAAATAGTAGCAAGTAAGGGAAGAGGGGACTGAAAAATGCCAAGAACACACACACACACACACACACACACACACACACACACAGATTGCACACAGAAAAGGCAATACATTAGTATTTGTCATCTTTCCTAATTTCAAGAACTGCATTTGAAACTTCACATGTTATTTTTTTTAACATTTATCCTGTTGGATAGGTATTTTTCCCAATTTACTTTTGTAGAAAATAAGATTTAGAGAGTTTAATTTGTACAAGGTTATAGGGCTAATAGGTACTTTATAAAGGATTAGGACCCAGCTCTGTTTGGCTCCATAATCCATGCCCTTTCTGTCATTCCAAGGTGAGTCCTAAAGGCAAGAGACCCCAGTGTTAGTTCGTGGCACCATGGAGAAGTTTTCTTCATTGGCATATATTCTTTTTTTATCCTCTTTATTTTTGGCTAATTTTAGTTCCAGTCCCTTTTAAAGCTCCCAGGTCTTCCTTCTGTCTTTTATTACTATTTTAATCTCAACAGGAAATTAAAACTGAGCTTCAAATTAGGCATGGCATTGTATAATAAGTAGCCTATATTTTTGTTGTTTATATGCTGGGAAATCTCAGGATCTGAAAACCAATCAACCTGAGGCTTCACTGAACTAGGACTGCCTTGTTAAACTGTTAAGAAAACTTGGCCCAAGTTCATCAGTGAGCAGCATGTCCTCCTAAAGCATGGTATTATGCTAATAGCTCATCTAATAGTACACATACCAAGGGTATATCTATTTTATTTATTAAGTCATACATGTCTGGGGTTCTTGTTATAGTTGACATGGCAATGGACAGTTTGATAGTACTTTTTTTAAAAAAGAAATACTAATAAAATTAGCATGAAATCAATACTCATTTCATATTACATATTGTTCTAGAAATTAAAATAACCTAAACTCAGAGACAACTGTTTGACAGAGAAAGAAGAATTATATTTTGGCAGTGTATCTGCACACAACATTATACCTTCTCTCATAAACTCCATCCCCTCTCACCACCAAAAATGTCCTATGGTGACAAGTAAGCCAATCCTACTTGCCTACTAATTAAGAGCAGAGTAGAATGTCTCATCAAGACTCCCTCTCTCTCTCTCACACACACACACACACACAAATTCCTGGACTTCAGATCCTGTTCTCAGATCACCAAATCTGTAACTGTTCCTTAGCTCCTCTTTATGTAGCAATAATACTATTTGTACCTATTTCATAGGATTGTTGCAAGGATTAATGGACATGATGTATATAAAGAGCTTAGCACAGAGTCTAGGACTAGAGAAGTGCTCGGGAAGCATTAGCAATCGTTATTTACTAAGATGTTGCTATCTCCCTTCTCCTAGGTATTTCTTCTGATTTACAGGACACTTCTAGCTCATTGTTTCCAGATGTTTTCTATTAGTCTGAACAATTGGCTTTAATGGAAACAGACGGCCAAAATGGCTGCTACAAAGTGGATATTTCAAGATGATGAAACCTGGGCATTTGATGAGTGTCAGAACATAACGTTAATTGGGCAGAATCTTTTGATGATGTACAATTATGCATTTTAAGTGACCACCAATAGACTGGTGCTACATATCGATGAAAGCTATCTGTGGAGACATTATGCCTTATCTTAAAAGGTTGTTGGTCTTTATGTCTAAATTAATATGGATCTGTTACAAGCAGCTTCCTAAATGCTTAATTGTTTCTCTAAGTTTTTACTTTCATTAGAGTCAGGTTTAGAGAGCGTGTGGAGAACGAGGAAGCCACCCAGTTGAATTTCAGTCAGTGAGTCCTAATCAAGATCAAGTTCCTGCTCTAACATTTACCCTTTTAACCACATATATGTGTATATGTGTGTGTGTGTGTGTGTGTGTGTGTGTGTAAATTAATCTGTATCAGAGTTGGAAAACCCATATGTCTTATTGGTACAATTCAACTCTGTCCATCTGTTTTTCATAATTTTCCAGGACACAGATCTTTCAAGATTTTAGTCTCCAATCGAATGTACATTTTTCCAGCTTGTCTCTCTGATCAATGTATACATAATGACTGAGATATATTCTACCCTATTTGATCTAGGAGAGTACTAAATTGTCTCAAAATGTTAATGATTCCTTAGGCCAAGGGTAGACAAACTTTTTCTGTAAAGGGCCAGATTGTAATTATTTAGGTTTTGTGGGCCATATGGTCTCTGTCACAATTACTAGACTCTACCATTATAGCATGAAAGAAGTCACAGACAACATGTAAATAAACGGATGTAGCAGTGTCCTAGTAAAATTCTACTTATGGATGCCAAAATTTGAATTTTGTATAATTTTCACGTCACAAAATAGCATTCTTGTTTGAATTTTTTCAACCATTTTAAATTTAAAATAAGCTTTTTAGCTTGTAGGCCACACAAAAACAGGCAGCTGCCTGGGTTTGGCCCATGGGCCATAGTTGGCCAAACCCTACTGTAGCATTATTGGTTATTTTCTCTAGAGTGTAAGGTTTAAATTTGTTTCATCAGCCACCAAAACCTCATGCAGAAAGAGATACCACACAACCCTCAAATGATAAAGTGCGTGCGACTTCCTGCAATATGATTGCAATTTTATCTTTTGATATCCACAAATGCTTTAAATGCATTTTATTCAATATAGAGTTGACCCTTGATTGAACAGCATGGGTTTGAACTGTGTGCATCCACTTATACACAGATTTTTTTGAATAGTTAAATACTACAGTACTACATGATCTGCTGTTGGTTGAATCCTCAGATGCAGCACCAGAGATGTGGAGGAACTGCATATAAAGAGGGCCGACAGTAAGTTATACCCTGATTTTTGTCATCACGTCTAACCCCAACGTTGTTCAAGGGTCACCTGTATCTTCAGAAATGGTAAATGGGATACACGTTTTCATTCTGTCTCAGAAGTGATGAATCTAATGCCTCACATACCAGCCAACAGTGATTAAGCCAGAGATTTGGCTAATGTGTGAAATAAAAATATTTTAAAAGTCCAAAAATGTCCCCAAATCCCAAAGTATTTAGGTCTATGACAAGAGTCAGATAACAAGAACAACTGGCGTATATTTGGATGTTTACATTGTTAGCAAAGTATTTTCACAAACCATATGCCATTTGCTTTCTATAACAACCCATCATGATATTAATGTTGCAATATATACAGCAGAAATGTAACTAAGCACCCAGATAGCAAGTCTCAGTTGCAATAAAAATAAATCTAATGTTGACAACAACTTAGAAGAAACTTGAAACTTGAAAAAGTGATTATCCGGCTTCTGTCTTAAACCCGTCCAAATAGAGGGCAGAATTAAAGGAATAGGATTTTCTTTTATCTCACCAACCCTCCCTCCTTATTTGAAGAAGATTCTCATTCCATTATCAATAAAAACAAAAGGGAAGGAATAAAAAAGGGAAATGTGGGTTAAAAACAAAAAAGGAACTATCTATTGAGTGCCTAGATTCTGCCAAGCAAGTAAAAATATTAGTAATAAAAATAGACCTGGGGCAAACTATTTGGGAGAAAAGGAAAGGATGTTTTCAGCAGTCTACCTCCACTTGATACGACACATACTCAAAAACACCACCCCTCCCTGCTTCTACCTGAAATGGTGTAGAGTGCTAGCTGAGCCTACCCTACTTAGCGCTTACTATAACAGGTGTATTGTTTAAAGTTCTTTTAATTGCTCTTAACAAACCTATTATAACTTTACCAGTGGGGAAACTGAGGATCAGAGAAGTTAACTTGTCCAAGTTCACATATTTAATAGAGTCAGAGACAGGACTTGGACGAGAACAGACTCCACTGTCTTCTAATGCCAATTTAGTATTAATTTTATAACAAGAAATTAGACTATAAAATTATAGCAGCTTGGCATGAAAGTTATTTCTTTATATTATATCCACTTCGTATGATTTTATAATGACAAGAAAAATTATATAGCATATCTGTATAGTGAAATTTTTTTAGTAATCTTTATCTGAGCTTCTTAAGGAGAAAAACATCTATTATTGGGAACACAAAAGCCTCCACTAATATTTCAATAGTAGCAGCTTTGATATAGCACAGTTCAGTAAGTCTTTTTCCTCTAGCAAGCTAGGGGACCTAAGAGAAAGTTTAACCGTGATAATCAAAAGAACCTGAGTGTTGAACACTGATCCTATTATAGCAAATGATTAGTACAGGTGGACCTTTCTCCATGTTCAATGACTGTTGGTAATGCTTAAATAATCAGGCAGCTGCTAGATAGCAAGAAAATGTCAAGTCGAGCACCTGGGTGTTAAACATTTATACATGCTTGTAGGCCACTTTTGATCTATCTCCCAACATGCCAAATGTCAGTGGCTTCACATAGGTTAGGAGGAAAGCACCTCGTTAGAGCATGGCTAGAGTTTGCTTGGCATCAAAAGGCACAAAGAATCCTGGACCCTTAGATGCAGGGTGTTTATTTCTCTGTGCACTCAGCTTGCCGGTGTTTTGAGTAGCCCAGGTCCTCTGTTGTCTATATGTCTATAGATTACTCTTTCCCCATTTCTCTTTAAAAAGAACATTGCAATGGCTTCGTTTTTCCAAGCAGAACAATATAAATTACTGTTTAATGACCTAGGGTGCCATTATATGAAGGAGCAGCCTGCACTGGCAACTCCAAATTGCACTTGGAGTTCTTCAAGGAGTTCATGGCCGGTGGCTACACTCTGTATACAGGGGTAATCAGCAAAAGATAAGGCAGCATCCTGGCTCGCAGGATGCTGTGCAGACAGAGCATGCTGTCTGATTGCCTTCCCTAACCTTCTGCTAGGCTCTGTTCCCCTTGCTATTGTACTGCAGATGTAGTAATTAGTTTCCAAAGGGCTTGGGGAGAAAACAGGCTCACAAGCGAACTCATTTTCTTTTTTTTCAAAGAAGCTGCCCAAGTTCATAAGCTGTGGTGAGTGCCTTACTAAAATCAATGTAGAGTTTATAAGTGAAAAAGGATAAAGAGCATAACACAAAATGAAACTTGATTTTTCCATCCAATTTAGAGGACGGCAAATGTGATTTAAGAAACAGAATGTCAGAAAAAGGCATGTCATGTATTAAGTCAAGGGCCCAGACGCAAAAAAAAATACCAAGTCCATGGAGAGCCCTTTGATTCTACCATAGCTCCCCTGTTATACAACTCTCCTAGCTACATAAATTGAAAAGCTAATTTAGAGCACAGTCTAAATAACTCATTTAGCCACTTATAAACTATTGATATTCTTATATTTTCTATGATTATAAAAAAAAGTTAAAACTAAATCTTTATCTTAGCAACTGGTTATAACCTATGGCTTAAAAAAATATCGGTATACACATTCAACTAGAATTCGGAATTGGCCTCAAACGGAATCAAAATATCCACCCACTCTGAAAGTTAATATAACTTGTTGTATCAAAGATGTAGATGGCTCCTTAAGAGACAGTTACCCCTAAACCTCATCAGTATCCTGCAGCTGTCCTCGGTAACGAGGATTTCCAAGTAATATGGGAAATTGTAGCCAGTCTTGAGCCTTAGGGCTATTACAGGAATCTGCTACTAAGCGAAAGAAATTGATGATGGAGTTGCAGCGTACATTTTTAGGTCTTGATAATGTGCAGTGCAGTCCCAAGCACTACTGCTATGGCCTTGCCTTTCTAGTGATGCTAATTTGGCTACATTTATTTCTGATATTCGAGTGAAGTGTCTCAAAAGCAGTCAAAAAATCAATTCTCAACAAATTCCTCCTCATTTACCTCTTCCTACTCTGTATCCCTTGGCCCTCACTACACTTGGGATTACAAATTCTGACAGCATCAGTCTTGACCAGAACATAGTTAAGAGAGCTAGGGCCTTGGTAAACTGACTTGTATATATTGTGTATTTAGAAAGAGCTCCTTATTCAACCTTTTCTCTAGTCAATCTGGTTATCTCCTATATGTAAACTAATATCTCATTATCGATGGTGAATTTCTAAGTGGAAGTCATGGTGATATTTGTATATATGTAGATGTAGTCACAGACTATGATTAGTTAACTAGCAGAAATGAAAGGTGATCTTCATTTACTGTGCTAAAACAAATCTGTACTTGCAGGATAAGATATGGTTTATTATGAACTTTCTACTCTGTGACATAGACAAAAGAAAATTATTAAAGAGATAAATATTAAAATGTAGGAACGTATTTTTCATAGTATTATTTTGTTAAAAGTGAGGAAATACAATAAGGAATAAATTGAGTGAACGGTAATATTCTACATAAGAATAGATAAATAAATGCACTCATTTAAAATATATGTCAAATTTAAGTTAAATCAAATTTGCAAATGTCCTGTTTTGCCTTTCTTTAAAATATCCTTTGTTCATAAGGCTATAACATAAGTGCAATTAAGCCTTTTCAAGCTAAAACTATAATATGCATTATATTTTAAGCTGAAAACATAATATATATAATATATATTCCCAAATTAAATATATCACTATTTAAAAAATAATATTGTAAATAAATACTTAGGTAGTAAAATCAAAACCAAAAAGTTTATTACTGAATTCAAGCTATTTCTTAACTATAGCTTTAAATAATATATTAAAATATTATAACATACAAAAAGAGTATGTGATCTCATGACAAATAGTACTGGGTTCTTTCCAGTCCTAACAGTTACTACCTGAGTAACCTTGGACAAGTCATGTTTCTTTAGTTCCTTTTTTAGTTAAATAGGAATAATAATAGCTCCTACCTCACAGAGTTGTTGTAGGATTACTTGAGATAAACCATAAAAATGCACAGAAAAGGCTCATCAAATGTTAGGTTCTATTACTAGCATTATAATCTCCAATAATCATTATTATTATTTGATGAGTAAAGGGCAAAAGCCCATTTTTTTCCCCAGTGTGATGAAAAAAAGTCCCAGAAATGTACCTTGCAGAGTAGTGTACATGATGTAAGATGTGGATTGCACAAAAGAATAAGTACAAGTAGAGCAGAACCTGGAAAGGCTTGGTGAAAGTAAAAAATAAATAAGTGGATAAGTAAAATATCTTGGTATTGCATGTGGTAGCCAGCCTCCAAGATGGCCCCCAATTATCCCTGTTCCCTGATATTCACACCCTTTTGTGTAATCCTCTCCCACATTGTACCAGAGTTAGTCTATGTGACCGATAGAATGTGGCAGAAGTCATGGGATATCACTTCTGAAATTGTTTTAAAAAACATTGCTGATTCCGTTTCTCTCTCCATTGCTCTGAAAGTATTTAGCTGCTTATCTTGTAAGAAAATCTATGAAGAGACCCCCATGGTGATCAATTAAAGCCTCCTGGTAATAGACACATGAATGAGCCAATCAGACATTTACAGGCTGTAACCATGGTCTACAGCTTGATTACAATCTCATGAGTCTTTTAGCCAGAACTACTCAGCTAAACTACTCCCAGATTCATCACCCTCAAAAACTATATGAGATATTTGTTTTAAGCTCCTAAGTTTGGGGTAATTTGTTTTGTCACAGTAAATAACTAATACTCTATAACCTGTTACCTAAATGTAAAAATAGATCATTATAATTTATTTTCCATTATAGCCTCTATTATTACATCCTGAGGTTCCCTTTATTATTGAAAGCAATTTTGCCTCTTCAATAATGGAAAATATTTTTAGCCAATATTACATTAAAATTTGAAAATATTTCACCTAGATGGAAGCTATCATGTAACTGTTTATGATTAAAATATAATTAAAGCATTTGGAACCAGGGGACTGTATTGTTCTCCTTAAAGGAAAAAACAGTGCCTGGTAAAAAATAAGTTTTTCAAACAAAATGTTCAAACAAACGTTGTAGGACATGAATAGCTGCAATAGAGCTAGTTTCTAAAATAAGACTCAATAATAAAAGTAATGTTAATGTTCAGAGCTCTGATGTGTCACAAAGTCTTTTAAAATATTAAGAGGGTATAACAGATATTTAAGAATGTTTACCTATTTAAAATTTCTTAAATTCCATTCTTTTGAATATTTTCATTTTCACATAAAAATTACAAAAATTTTAAATGTATAAAGGCAACATAATACTAAATAAATATAAAAATAGAGACAAAAACATAATCCCATTTTCCTGCCTCTCAAATTTCTGATGTTTGTCGAATTCTGTCCAAAATATGCCCATATGTAAAAATTTACATTTCTATAAGCATATATTTATATTTACTCTGATTTCTTTTACTTTTTAAATTATCAGTAGCACATAGAAGGTAATTAAAAATAAAATCTCTAGAAATACTAACTCAACAGTAACCATTATTAATATTTTGTTATCTATCCTCCCATCCTCTTTATCATTTCATCCTATCATCTATGTGTGGTAATAGGAATACCCAATCCCAAGATCCACATTTCCAATAGGGAGAACATGAATGGTATTAGCTTGGGCCACATGCTCCCCTTTAGGTATGGGGTTTGGAGGGGAAGAGATAGAAAGTAGATGAGAACACCTTAACAAAATTCTTACAATGCATAAGGGAGCGTGGAAGAAACTGCTCCCAAATGAAAGTGTTCCAGGAAGTCGAAAACATAGTAGCTGTCAAATCATGTAAAATCATGATAGTAAATTCTCAGCAATGCCTCCATTCTACTAATTCCTCAGCTTCCACAAGATCACTCTCCTGTGTGTTTACCACCAAATCTTGCCTCCATTTTTTACCTCTTTCTCTCCCTAATCTACCTTTCTTTTTAAAGGAGCCATAGAAACAGCTCAAGGAATACATAATGCCCACACTCTGTCCAGTGATGTTGTAATAATATAATATTTTGGTTATCAAATCTTTAGTCTACCTGGTCTCTTCACAGAATTTGATATCATTGTCTACCTATTCTTCCTTCTTTAAAGTATTCTTTTTTTAATTTAAAAATCTATCTCCTTTTTTAAAATTTGTTCAATATGCTTTCTTTTTTTTTAATTAATTAATTTACTTTTGGCTGTGTTGGGCCTTCGTTTCTGTGCAAGGGCTCTCTCTAGTTGCGGCGAGCGGGGGCCACTCTTCATCGCGGTCTGCAGGCCTCTCACTGTCGGGACCTTTCTTTGTTGCGGAGCACAGGCTCCAGACGCGCCGGCTCAGTAGTTGTGGCTCACGGGTTCTAGAGCTCAGGCTCAGTAGTCGTGGCACATGGGCCTAGTTGCTCCGTGGCATGTGGGATCTTCCCAGACCAGGGCTCGAACCCGTGTCCCCTGCATTGGCAGGCGGATTCTCAACCACTGCGCCACCAGGGAAGCCCTAAAGTATTCTTTTTATTTGCTTCAGAAGTGCTCCTCTTTTCTGGTTCTGCCTCTCCCTGGATTAGGTCTCTTTTTTGGCTCTAATAACTTGAATGACCTTGAAATATTGTAATGATGTTTGAACAGGGTGAGGGTTTAAAAAGAAAACATTTTTATTAAAATACATTGTAGAGACATGTGCACAAGTCATCCCTGTACAGTTTGATAAATTTTTATGAAACATACCTATATAATTAACACACAGATAAAGAAATAGAGTATTACCGGTATCCCTGAAGCACTAATCATGGCCCGTTCCTGTCATTGCATACCCCTAAAGGTTCACACTATCATGACTTCTAAACTATAGATTAGTTTTGCATTCTTTTGTATTTCATATTAAAAAAATCATGCAGTCTGTAGTCTAATATTTAGCTTCTTTCGCTCAATGTAGTATATGTGAAATTCATTTGTGTTGTTGCATATTGCAGTTCACTTATTCTCATTGCTGTATAAATTTCCATTGTATGAATAAACCACAGTTTTTATCAAAGTATAGTTGATTTACAATATTGTGTTAGTTTCAGTGTATAGCATAGCGATTCAGTATTTTTGAAGATTATATTCCATTATAGGTTACTACAACGGTATAATTCCCTGTGCTATATAGTATATCCTTGTTGCCTATCTATTTTATATATAATAGTTTGTATCTGTTAATTCCATACCCCTCACTTGTCTCTCCTCCCTTCCCTCTCTCCTTTGGTAACAAGTTTGTTTTCCATATCTGTGAGTCTGTTTCTGTTTTGTGTATACATTCATTTGTATTATTTTTTAGATTCCACATATAAGTGATATACAGTATTTGTCTTTCTCTAACTTATTTCACCAAGGATAATATCTTCTAGGTCAATCCATGTTCCTGCAAATGGCATTATTTCATTTATTTTTATGGCTGAGTAGTTTTCCATTTATGTATCGATATATATACCACATCTTCTTTATCTATTCCTCTGTCAGTGGGCACTTGGGTTGCTTCCATGTCTTTGCTATTGTAAACAGTGCTGCTATGAACATTAAAAGTGCACATATCTTTTCGAATTAATGTTTTTGGTTTTTTCCGTATATATACCCAGGAGTGGAATTGCTGGGTCATAGAGTAGTTCTATTTTTTTGTTTTTTAAGAAACCTCCGTACTGTTTATCATAGTGGCTGAACCAGTTTGCATTCCCACAAACAGTGCAAGAGGGTTCCCTTTTCTCTACACCCTCCCCAACATTTGTTATTTGTAGACCTTTTTAAAAATCGATTTATTTTTGGCTGCATTGGGTCTTCATTACTGCATGTGGGCTTTCTCTAGTTGTGGCGAGCAGGGACTACTCTTGTGGTGCACTGGCTTCTCATTGCGGTGGCTTCTCTTTGTTGCAGAGCACGGGCCCTAGGCGCATGGGCATCAGTAGTTGTGGCACGTGGGCTCAGGAGTTGTAGCTCACAGGCTCTAGAGCGCAGGCTCAGGAGTCGTAGCGCACGGGCTTAGTTGCTCCCCAGCATGTGGGATCTTCCCAGAACAGGGATCAAACCCGTGTCCCCTACATTGGCAGGCGGATTCTTAACCACTGCTCCACCAGGGAAGTCCCTTGTAGACTTTCTGATGATAGCAATTCTGACAGGTGTGGGGTGATACCTCACTGTGGTTTTGATTTGCATTTCTCTAATAATTAGTGATGCTGAGCATCTTCTCATTTGCCTATTAGCCATCTGTATGTCTTCTTTGGAAAAAAAAATCTATTCAAATCTTCTGCCCATTTTTTTTACATTTATTTTTTACTTATTTATTTTTTTTAATTTTTTTTGGCTGTGTTGGGTCTGCGTTGTGTGTGGGCTTTCTCTAGTTGTGGCGAGTGTGCACTACTCTTCATTGTGGTGTGCGGGCTTCTTATTGTGGTGGCTACTCTTGTTGTGGAGCACGGGCTCTAGGAGCGTGGGCTTCAGTAGTTGCAGCACATGAGCTCAGTAGTTGTGGCTCGCAGGCTCTAGAGCACAGACTCAGTAGTTGTGGTGGATGGAGGGCTTAGTTGCTCCGTGGCATGTGGGATCTTCCCAGACCAGGGGTCGAACCTGTGTCCCCTGCATTAGCAGGCTGATTCTCAACCACTGCGCCACCAGGGAAGTCCCGTTCTGCCCATTTTTTGATTGGATTGTTTTGTTTTGTTTTGTTTTGATATTCAGTTGTATGAGCCATTTGTATATTTTGGATATTAAGCTCTTGTCAGTCACATCATTTGCAAATATGTTCTCCCATTCCATAGGTTGTCTTTTCATTTTGTCAGTGGTTTTCTTTGCTGTGCAAACGTTTTTAACTTTAATTAGGTTCCATTTGTTTATTTATGCTTTTATTTCTTTTGCCTTGGGAAACTGATCCAAGAAAATATTGCTACAATTTATGTCAGAGTGTTCTGCCTATGTTATCTTCCCAGAGTTTTATATTTTCAGTTCTTACATTTAGGTCTTTATCCCATTTTGAGTTTATTTTTGTATATGGTGTGAGGAAATGTTCTAATCTTATTGTTTTAATGCGGCTGTTCCGTTTTCCAAGCACTACTGTTGAAGAGATTGTCTTATTTCCATTGTATGATATACTATATTTTACTTGTTCCAGTTTTCTTCTGTTGGTGGACATCTGTATTGTTTCCTGTGCTTCACTATTGTAAATTATGCGGCTGTGAGATATTTATTAATTAAAATTGTACATAAAAATTTTTAAACAGTCCTTTAGCAGTCAACTTTTATTCTTTGCCAATCTGTGTTCCCTTACAATAGACACAAGTAGAAAAATATTGAAAAATTGTTGAACTTTTGTGGGAACATATTTTACTTTATATAAATTCTAGAAACTTTCACCTTCAAATTGAACAGTAATAGATTTGATTCTAAACAAACTAGTCAGAGTAGACTTTGAAGTCATATTTTTAAACTTAAAGTTTATGTTAAATTTAGAAACAATTGCATTTTGTACTTTTGTTATAATGGCTCTTCAGTTCGTTTTGGAAGTGAGAGTAATAAAAGCTATTGAACTTTCGTAGGGTTTCTAACTTTAAGGAAAATTCCTATAAATATACTATATGTGAAGGTAATATATCGAGTATGTAATATATCTACAGCTATAAAGCTGTAGATGGGTTATCATCATTAAAATGGTTTTCTATATCTGAACAATCTATATTATTCATTTCTATATATCATGTTCTGATTGTGTTTTAAGCCATTTTTTGACCCTATAGCAAATGGGTTTCATTAAAATTTATTATAGCTTTATTAAATAAGGGTAGCAATATATCCAGACTAAATCACTTGCGGCAATTCCTGTGCCAGTCTACTTAAAATAAAACGAATGCCCTTATGCTAACTTACTAGACCTTCTAGTGAAAACATTTTCACTAGGGTTTCTATTCTGGCTAACTAATCAGTTTTGGTAAAGCTAATCATTCTTCCAAGACACAATTTCCTTATTGGTAAAATAGAAAAAACAACTAACTCTCAGGATTATTTGTAAGCATTTTTCCAATAGTCCAGAACAAATATAGGAAAAATTATTCTGAGTATACACTACTTCAATTGTCTTGCAAATCTACTTATTAAATCTGCCATTCTTAATACCTGACCTTTCAGCATATTGGGGCTCATAGTGGGGTGATTAAAACCACAATAAGATACTACTTTCAGAATTGTTTCTTTTGACCTAAAAAAAAAGTTTTTTCTTAGGATGATGAGTGCTGATGGTAAAGCAAATGCCCTTCATAGTGATTTGGACACTATTTGCGTTAGCTTAGTAAATATTTAGCTATATGCCAAATGGGTGAAGGACAAGGACAGATGTATCTGAGGCCAGTAGAGAAGCAGAACACGGATGTCTGTGATTTACGTAAAGTTATCTGGGTAGCTGTTTTCTTTACTGCTTGCAGAGAATAAACTTCAAGACCATGGATAAATACTCAAATTTAGAGATTTTTAAAATCTCATTTCATAGATGGAACAGAAATAAGGGCATAGAGTATTCTACTAAAGACAATTTTATGAGGTCTTGAAAGATACAGCTAACACAGTGATAAATATTAGTAATATTTGTATAATTTGTCACCTACTTGATAAAAGAGATACTGTAGTAACAGTTGGGTACTTCACTTTTCTGCTTATTTTGAAGGAATTCAGAGGAGACTGTCAGCTTTCATCTGATTAAGTTGAGCACACTTTCTGGAACAAGGAGATTCTCCCAGACAGTGAAATATCTCTTCTTCTTTTTCTTTCTACCTAACCAAAAAGAAGAAGGAGAAGGAGAAAAGGAGGGCCTGCTGGAGGGAGGGAGGAGAAAACACACACAAAACAAACAAAAACCCTTATCGTTCTCCACTTTTCTTAAATTATTGTAGCAGTTTTGCCTAGTATTCTAGGTTTACTTAATTGTTAAATTTTGTGTGTGCACTCCCAAATATTAAATACATATTTGTGTAGTACCATATTTTGTACATTTTTATAGGTTTGTCTCTAACCTGGACACCTAAAACAAATGTATAAGTGTTTTTAACAACTTTCAGCACACGTTAATGGCTAGAAGGACTGTGGTAAGCAGAGAAGGTAGTCATTTTGGCTAAGTTGTATAAGAGTG
Source organism: Grampus griseus (assembly GCF_964374135.1). Classification (NCBI taxonomy): domain Eukaryota; kingdom Metazoa; phylum Chordata; class Mammalia; order Artiodactyla; family Delphinidae; genus Grampus; species Grampus griseus. Next base: position 113,660,359 of record NC_138998.1, on the reverse strand, counting down.
TCATCCTTACTATTGACAAAGGACATATTTAAGGGAGTTAAGATATGAAGCTATAGAAAAATTATGTATTCACTTGAAGTGAGGAGTTTTTATTCCAACTTAGCTTCTATTTAAATTTAGGTGGGCAAGCAGAGTGATGAATTAACATTTATGGGGCACATTCTAGGAATAAGGAAATGACCCAGTCACTTTATGCATTCAGCAAATATTTACTAAGCTCCAATCTTGCGCGGATTCTGAGGTGAACAAGAGTGGTGGTGACATATTCTTGGGGAGACATTAAAAATAAACAGATGAGAGAGTGATGAATGGTCAGAGGTGTGTGGCTCTTGTGAAGGGGCTGCACAGGAGGCGGGCTCGTGTGGCACTAGAGAAGGTGCTCAGGGGAAGCTTCTCAGAGGGGACAATTTGAATTTAGACCTAAATCTCAGGACAAACTCACCCATGTGAAGATCCAAATGGAAAAGAAGCATTTTTGGCAGCAGGAACTGTAAGCACAAAGGCCTTTAAGGAGACTCGAACATGGTATGTTTACAATACAGAAAGAAGGCCAGTGATTGATAGCAGGCTGTTGTCTAACAATGATAGGTACCCAAACTGAGAAATGATGTCATCAATAACTTGGCAGGATTTTTATATTAATAGTAGTAGCTAATATTTGTTGAGGACTTTACTTTGTGCCTCGAGGTCAAACTTTTTGTATAGATTACATTGAAAAACAACTATAGTATGATGTTAAAGTTCACATTCTGAGGGCAGACAGACCTTGGGTTTGAGTCCTGGCTCTGCCAGTTATTAACTTTGCGATTGCTATGAAATTTCTTAATCTCTCTTCATCTTTTCTATCCTTTCTTTAGAATGGGGATAATAATAGTGCCTATCCTCCTATGGTTGTTCTGAGAATTAAAAAACAAAATAATAACTAACGTCTTCTGAATACTTACTATGAGTCCACCCTTTAATCAGAATTCATTTAACTCTGCCAGGAATAATCCTCGTCAGTCTACTGTCAGAGCATATGCTCTTTTTAATAAGCAGACTATAAAGCATTTATATTAATTCTTTATATGTGTTCACTAGCAAAGTACTACAGGGGAAAAACATTAAAATAGTATAAGACCTGATTCCCTCCAATGAAGATCAATGATGATAAATATTGCATCGTAGTTATCATTTTGAGAGTTTGGAATTGTGGTCTATTCATTTTCAAAGCTCCATATTATAGTATCCGACAGACAGTACGTTCATAATAAATGACTGTTGAATGAGCAAATAAGCTTTAGAATTTCTGTGGGTAGAATCTTTATTTTTAGCTGACTACCTTCTTCTTTTCTTCTCTTAACTCCGTCAATATAAACGACCTTCCTTCACACTTGCATTTTTGTTATTTCTGCTCCAGTTCACCTTTGATTATTTTTTTCCAACTACGTGTTCCACTGAACACTTCTACAGCTGGGAATATCTGCTTTTCTCTTTAAAGCCTCTGGTTTTACTTCTTCCCTTGAATGCTTTCTTTATATCATTTTAAATATATCCTGCCACCGAGATGTCTTGAAAAGAGAGCTAGCTATTATTGTAGCATAATCAAAAAAGCAATATTATATAAAGCTCTATTGTTTCTTGCTCATGAAGTTTCTTAGTTCTACTGACCTATTCTCGTGTGTGTGTGTGTGTGTGTGTGTGTGTGTGTGTGTGTGAACTGTATTCCAAATTGTTGGCAGTTATATCTAAATAAGCATCTTTCAAGTCTTACAAACTGAATCTAAATATTTGGCCTGTGGGGTCATTTTCTGTTCTCTGTAATCCTGTCTTTGTTTCCTAAGACACAGTGGAAAGTCTGTGTGTTCTAAAAGACACATCATGCTGGAATGTGTAAGAACATTAAATCATTTTTCTCCTTCATATTTCTTTAGAGATGGTGGGATGTTACACATCCAAAAGTCTAATATTTTCTCAATTCGTTTCGTGGTCATACATCTTCAAACTTGTGTCTTGTACATCTCCAAACTTAGCCACTGTTGGTCTAAGCTGAAGTCCCTCTCTGTATATCTTTTCCATTTACAGACCAAAGAAAGAGCCCCAGTCCCTCCCTTGATGTGAAATCAATTTCCATCTTTATATTGAGGCTTGTTTCTCTTGTACTAAGATTACATCTAGTCTTCTTCCTCTAGCTGTCTGTGTTCTTAATGCATTACATGGTTCTGCTTGAAGGTCTGCTTTCTCTGTATCTGGGTGATTTTAATTAGTCTTTGAAGTTTCTTTTGAAATCCTTCTTCTCTTTCCCTTTTGATTATTTACTGTCTATAATTTCCCTTATCTCCATCTCTGTGTTAAATTCTTCTATGTTATTATTTCTTCTGGAATTTTAATTCCAGTCATCAGGGTATTGGTCTGTTTATTTTCTTTGTGCCCAAATGTGCATGCACTTGTGTGTGTGTGCCCGCATGTGTAGGTACACACAAACACACACAAGTATACTTTTCCCCTATTCAGATTCTTCTCTACCTTCCTCTTGAATACCAGGTGGAACAGAAATGAGCCTCTATTCTTGCACTAGGATTCAGGATATCTAGATGAGTAAACCAGTGTTCTCTAAACAATGAGGTAAATTCTGTGACACAGAAATCCATAAAAGAAGTATATTTTAGCCAACTCTTTCAAGTTTTTGAAAATAAAATTCCTTGGATTTTGCTTTGAAAACTGAAAAGGAGTGTGCCAGAAAACATGGATAAAAAATGAAACACTTTAGTAAAAAGTAGCTGCATCTTCTGAAAGAAAGCACCTCAGCTTCTCGGAGATGCCAGTTACAACGGTTGGCATATTCACCATTTAAAAGTACACAGTAGGAAAAAGTAAATAAATGAAACTACACAGTACATTTCCTAGCAGCATTTAGTACTTCATTAGAAGAGCTTTACAGCACAGGGAACTATACTCAGTACTCTGTAATAATCTATATGGGAAAAGAATATGAAAAGGGACAGATATATGAATATGTATAACTAAATCATTTTGCTGTACATGTGAAACTAAAACAGCATTGTAAATCAACTATACTCCAATATAAAATTTTAAAAAATTTTAAATGCACATTAAAAAGAGGAGCTTTAGTCTACCACAAAGAAAGTTATGGTTAAGGTGTCACATTTGGAACCCTAAGGATAAACTTTTAGTACTCAAATGATAGATTTTTGTTTGATATATATATCTAATATTATTTCTGTAAAATCTTATGGAAAAACCCGAAAAAACTTTTGGGCCAACCCTATATATATATATCTATATATATCTATATATATCTATATATCTATATCTATATATATATATATACACACATATATATATACACACACACATTCACATATGTACCTATACATACGTGTATATATATATAAACACACATGTATGTGTAAACTTTTATATATGTAAATTTATATATATAATATTTGCTGTACCTACTATATTTACTATATATTTTATGTGCTTATATATTAATATATAATTTATATACTATACATATATATATATTTATAATATGCCCTACCTATTTCAGGTAATAAATTTGTGACTTGTGCATATGATGAGAAAACGTATTATTAGCTCTCTTGTCTCAGTAACACACTTTGGACTCAAATTGTGAGCTGTACAATCACACTTAGAATTGAGTAGTTACTGACTTATGATTTGTGGATGAGCTTTTATGATGAATTTATGAGAAATTCGAATCAATGCAATGAAGCTGCGTTTCTCTACGTTAAAATTGTGGAAGAAGTCTTTTAAACTTCTGGTTACAAAGGAATTACACTATTTAATTATTGCAATTTAAAATGTTAGTCTTATATATGTTGTATGTGAAATGGTTGTATATGCTGTCATTCAGATTTATTATAGAATGATACATCTGAGTTCTTTGCAAGTGGTTATTTATTATTTTTCCCTCTCCAGATGCCAGGAATAGAATCCTTTATATCAAACTGAACTTGCAGATTTTTGCTTATAATAGAAGCTGTAATTGTGGTTCTTGCAAGAAATTAGTTCTCAGCTTCAGTATTTTTATTTCCTACTGTGTTCATCCCTGAAAATAACCTATATAAACACACTTTTTAAAATGCCTATTTTCCATTTAGTGAAAATTTTCAGCTCCTTCATTTATTGACAGACCATGATGTGGAAGACTCCCTACAGATATGTTCATTGATAAGAACCTACTAATGTATTTTCTTTGCCACCTACTTCAAAATTTATTAACTAATTAAAAATTGAAAATTTCTTCATCATCCTTTGGGTTCTAACTATTTATTTAGCTCCTGGTAGTGATTTTTTAGAGAAGTAGAGTGAGTTCTGTGTGTGTTTATCCTCCTTTAAATAACATCACAATGAAGAATGTTAGTAACAAATTGGTAGTATATTTTCAGTCTTGTAAAGAGGTGTGCATGATTTTGTTTTTTAATCTCTGACATGAGCGCACCAATTATATGTATTCCGAAGAGGTGTTGCCTGTTTTAAAACAATTGAATATATGAAAAATATCTGGGCAGATAAGTTATGATGAGTTTCTGATCACTAAAAACACATTTATTACAAAATTATTCACTCACACAAATTTAGGAAAATTAATGCCTAAAGGATTATTATTTTGCAGATCATTTAATTACCTGACCAAAAAATAAAAACTAGGTGTTTAAGCTGCCAAAGTCAAAATGTTAAAAGCTGTTGTCCATAGAAGATGAATAAACTGCAAGGAATTAACATTCACAATTATCATCTGAATCATTAAAACTATAATTTATTTGAATAAAACTTTGAAGGATATGCTGAATATATAACACTACTTACAGTTATAATACAAAGATACAATGTCTAACTTTTTCTTTTCTATTCTATTTGTTGCATTACTTAGGCTACACTGGCCTTATTCTGGGGATGCACTGCAATGAGCACTGGTTCCTGGTCCTCAATCCAGATGAGGACATAATATGCATACCCACAAATTAAATGATAATAAGCTAACATATGAGATTAGTTATGGCTTTATAAATTCAATACTAAATAAGTGATACTGACAATAAGTGTTATGAATTTATTCAGCAAATATTTTTTGAGCACCTCCTCTGTGCCAGGCACTATTCTAAGTGCTAAGGATACACTAGTTAACTAAAGTAAACATCCCTCTCTTTATGAGCCTGACAAGGAGAAGGAAAGCAATGAAAAAGGTAAATATGTAAAATATATGGTATATTTGACAGTGGTAAGTCTTCTTGACTTCGTGGTAGAAAAAGGTCACTAAGCTTTAAACTAATCCAAAGAATTATCAGAATTTCAAAGAATGAAGAGAATAATTTGAATGAGAATGATTAAGAATGTCTAAGGGGGACAGAGGGAGGTGGCTCGCATATGGGTATTAGACTAGTATGTGCAGAGAACAGTAAATAGTTGACAACGATGGGAGACATTTGTCTTAGAAAGGAATGAGTGATGAGGCTGGCTATAGAAGTTAGAGCCAAAGGGGCCATGTATGGTCTTTATATTGTCAGTGATTAGGGAATGAACAGATTAGTGAAGAGTGTGTTGGGAAGACATTAGTATGGAAGGGCTGGTATAGGGGGGCGGCTACGTTTTGGAAAAAGAGCCCTGATCTCAGTCATACTACCCAGGTGGGCTTCTGGTTCTCCCAATGATCACCTTGCAAGAATAGACACTCTAACCCCTCTAAAGGACAATTTGCTTACAGAAAGTAAAACATTTGTTCTAATGAGTTAATGAATGAATGGAATGCTTTACTAGTTTTCCATGGTGCTTATTAAATGACCACATACTTAGTAGCTTAAAGCAACATCCATTGATTATCTCAAACCTCATTTCTGACCACTTTCTATGACTCCACTTTTGATGATGATTATTTCTGCTTTTTTAAAATTTGGAGAGGAGGTGTTCTTTTTTTTTTTTAACATCTTTATTGGAGTATAATTGCTTTACAATGGTGTGTTAGTTTCTGCTTTATAACAAAGTGAATCAGCTATACATATACATATATCCCCATATCTCCTCCCTCTTATGTCTCCCTCCCACCCTCCGTATCCCACTGCTCTAGGTGGTCATAAAGCACTGAGCTGATCTCCCTGTGCTACGAGGCTGCTTCCTACTAGCTATCTGTTTTACATTTGGTAGTATATATAAGTCCATGCCACTCTCTCACTTCGTCCCAGCTTACACTTCCCCCTCCCCGTGTCCTCAAGTCCATTCTCTACATCTGCATCTTTTTTCAGAACCTTTTTTTTTTTTTTTTAGATTATCACCTTATTCCTTTGGAATAAAATAAGGATGAAGGGAAGAAAATTAAGAAAAATAGAAGAAAACAATTCAATGAAACAAAGGAGAGGAAAGGAATGGGAGAATAAAAATTAGAGACCAGTGAACAGTTAGGATGATTTTTGATATTATGTCAGAGGGGGAGTAATATCTAGATCATGGACAATACAATGGAAATAGGAAGGGACAGATGTATCTGAGGAATATTATTGTGCAAGAATAAAAATAAAGTGTGAGTTGCCAATACATTTTGAATGGCAGGATTTAGAGTTCAAAATATCAGGACATTTTTAAGATGATTCCAAATACCTGGGTGAATGGAAGAATGAGGATATAAATCACAGAAATTGAAGATTCGTGAAGAACCAAAAGGGTGGGAGAAAAGATGATTAGTTTTAATCATCAAATGACATTACATTGGAGAGTAGAGAAATAAACAACATTCTATCGTAATATCATTCTTTTAGAGATAAGGAAGGTATTAAGTGACCCTAAGGAAGGTCACACAAACAATCAGGGCACATTCAGGACCCAAACCCAATTTTTTAAATTATATGTAGTCTGTAATGAGCTTTTACTGGACCAGAGTTACAGTCCAATACTGAATTTTGGGATAAAGAACAATATCAAATAGACGTAACAAATAATAAAAATATAGAGATAACAAATAATGAAAATATAGAGATAACAAATAATGAAAATATAGAGATAACAGAAGACATTTGGGAAAGTAGCTGCACTAGAGGAAAGGATTTGGGGGTTATTGGGTGGATATAAAGCATTTATCAAGTGAATTCTCCAAGAGAAAAGAGAAAACGATAACCAGCTTACAATGAACCATAGGCAACATTCGTATTTCAGAGGTAGAAGGAGGAAGAATAAATAACAATCAAAGACACAATTTAAAGGGACTAAAGACTATTGCATATTACCTGACTATTTAGCATGGAGGTTTTAAGTACAATGTTTTATGAAACTTACCCCAAGAATGGTGAAAATTTTGCCTGAGGACAAAAAATTTAATTAAAATTTTATTTTGTAAGTGTACTAAGAGACTAGCATTTTGAAATTAAGAAAGATATTAAGAAATAAAGAATTACTATTTGGAGGATTTAGAGAAATTCCTTTTAAGACTAAACTAATGACAGTTTGTGAGATGAAGATAATTTGGTTGTTTATTAATAAGATGCAAGTTACATCCCTAATGAACCATTTTAATCAGTGATCTATCAGTTAATCAGTGTTAATCAGCGTTTCATTACTAAATAAGGACTTCATGATGAGGTGGACAAACTCATAGTGTTGCATGACTAATAAGTAGACATCATTTTTTTAAAAAGATTTTTCATTATCTTGAATTCTATAATATTCAAAGTTTGGGGAAAAGACTACCTTTAGGCTAACATAATCCAGCAGTTTCAAGAGAGGAGTCCACCATTTGTGATCAGATGTTTCTGAGATGTACGTAGTCATTGGTAAGCGTGCAGCTTCTCCAAGTATAAGAGCCTGGAAAACATGGTGGTATTGTTTATTTTAGGTAAAAAGAATAGTCACAGAGAAATTTTTCTTTTGTGTTAGTTCTTGCTCCATTTTCTTGCCAATAACGTAATACTGCTTGTGTAAGATCTTAAAACTGATGAGATTCTGGAATGTTGAGATAAAATCAAAGCTCTAGGAAGGTAATCCTTCGACCATTTTCTTGTCAGAACATGCCTGGAACATTGGATTTGGATTTAACCATCATATTGTAAATGTTGGTTAGGTTATATCTCACCTAGGGTCCTTGTGACCAAATTGCCTTTATTGAAAGTTTTGGTGAATTGTCACCCTATAGACAGTTTCGGCTCCAGGGCCCAGACTTTTCAGACCTGGAATACCGAATACCAATCTTTGTCACATCAAGAAAGGATTGAGGGGCTTCCCTGGTGGCGCAGTGGTTGAGAGTCTGCCTGCCGATGCAGGGGACACGGGTTCATGCCCCGATCCGGGAAGATCCCACATGCTGCGGAGCGGCTGCGCCCATGAGCCATGGCCACTGAGCCTGCGCGTCCGGAGCCTGGGCTCCGCAATGGGAGAGGTCACAACAGTGAGAGGCCTGCGTACCGCAAAAACAACAACAAAACAAAACAAAACAAAACAAAAACAACAAAAAAAGAAAGGATTGAGAAGAAGATTGTGCTGTAATTTCAAAACTTTGTCCCTATTACTGTTCTCCAGACTGCTTTCCTGGCTTTTTGTATAGTTTCTTGTGCTTCATTTTTTTCTTGGCTCAGGGGACAAGATATTATTCAAAGGCTTTTTTTTTCTAAACTGTCTAATTTATTTTATGTTATTTACAACATATTTTATTGTAGATTTTATCTATACATTTTTTAATTGTAAAATTGACATATAACATATTAGTTACAGGTGTACACATAATAATTTGATGTTTGTATATATTGTGAAGTAATCACCACAATAAGTCTAGTTAACATCTATCACCATACATAGTTAGAAAATTTTTGTTTTGTTGTGATGAGAACTTTTTTCTTTTTTCTTTCCTTTTTTGCGGTACGCGGCCTCTCCCTGCTGTGGCCTCTCCCGTTGTGGAGCGCAGGCTCAGCGGCCATGGCTCACGGGCCCAGCCGCTCCGCGGCATGTGGGATCTTCCCGGACCGGGGCACGAACCCGTGTCCCCTGCATCGGCAGGCAGACTCCCAACCACTGCGCCACCAGGGAAACCCTCAATAAATCATTTTTAAATGATCACATAATAGCAATATGGGCAAAATATAAGAAGGTCATTCCCAAAAGAAACACAAATGCTTGGTAAACAAAATAATATTCACTCTCATTAGTAATCGGAAAATTACATAAAAATATATTACAAACTAGATTGGCAAATCAAAAACAGACTCTGTCTAGTTAGTATATGAGAAAAGGAGCATTCTCAAGCAATGCTGATAAAAATATAAATTCATTTAAGTAAAAAGTTTCTCTCTGCTCCAACCCTGAGCAAGGCACACATTAATACAAAGGCTAGATGACTGTGGCGATGGAGTAAATTATGAATTCTGTTTGTATTCAGAGGTGATGCAGAGAAAATGAGATAGAAGTGAGTAGAAGAGAAGGCGTGAAGGAAACTAGGAGTTTGAAGGATGTATCCCTTCCCACCTCTCCACTTCTTGTTTGTCTCTACCAACAAAAAGAACAAAAACCTTCACAGCTGTCATCATGAAGACTAAATACGGTACATGTCAGTCTGTCCATTGTATTGGAAACATCCATTTCCGTGATGAGTTAAGATGAATCTCTTTGATTAATAGGAAGCAGCTAAACTTGGTTTGGGCAAAATAAATATATTCTTTTAATTAAATTAGTTGGAGCAGTAGAATATATAAAAAAGATAACAGTTCTTTCCCATCAACCAATTAAATATTTATTGTGAAAAACATGCATTTAGGATGTCTTCATATATTTTAGAATAAAATTCTCACTAAGAGATGAGTCTGAAAACCATGTAATACAAGAAATAAAGAAGGCACTTTAGATATTTCACCTGGTACGTGTCCTCACAATTTCACATTGTGCCAAAAGGGATAATGGATAAAAATAACATGGAAAAAATTTTCTGGAAAATGTAAGAACTTTGTAATAAAGGAGTTTATTACTATTTTCTGAACCAGACCACTAAGCAACAAAGAAAAATGAAAAGCCTCATCTGCTGAGAATCTGCTAGTGTTGAGGATTCAGAGAGGAAAACACACAATGCCAGTGCTTGAGGAGTTTATAGCCATGTTTTCTCTTCAGTTATGATTTTCAAGCATGAATTGTTAGTCCAGTGGATCTGAAATAAGGAACAGGTAAATAGGCTGCTTATTAGAGTCTTCTCACTTGATAGGGTAGCCAAGCTACTGATCCTGTTGTCTGACAATAATATTTATGCTGAAGAATTTTTGTCTAAAAAATTCAGTATCTAATTTTTCATAAAGGAGCCACCAGGATGTTTTTTAACATCAAATGTATTAATAGTCAGCAAAGAATTCGATAGCAAATATCACTTCTTCTCTAGTAGATACTTTGAAAGTCATCAATACTTATCTCTGTGCAATTTATGTAAGTTATGGTAAAGATTCATTGAGCTCTTTAAGAACTATTTTAAATTTAAATTTGCACAAATATTTGTGTTTGCAACCTCTCTGCAGTCAATAGCAATAAACAATGACCAGAAAACTAAAAAGTGTCAAAATCAATAATGAGAAACTTACAAATTCTATTAAAAGTACTAGAGGTGGGCTTCCCTGGTGAAGCAGTGGTTGAGGGTCCGCCTGCCGATGCAGGGGACACGGGTTCATGCCCCGGTCCGGGAGGATCCCACATGCCGCGGAGCGGCTGGGTCCGTGAGCCATGGACGCTGAGCCTGCGCGTCCGGAGCCTGTGCTCCGCAATGGGAGAGGCCACAGCACTGAGAGGCCCGTGTACCGCAAAAAATAATAATAATAATAAAGTACTAGAGGTGATTCAAGATTGTCCCAAATGATAAATATTGTCTGTAAGTTTCTAAAACTGTAGTCACACAATACTTTTTTCTTCTTCTTCTTTTACTTTTTTCTTTCTTCTTCTGTTTTTGTTCTTTTTCTGTTTTAAACAGAATTGTTCTGTAAGGGCTAGAGATGGCCTATCTTCTCAGAAGTTAAATTACATGTCAAACATTTCAGAGTTTAGAAGGCAGCTGATGAGGGTGTAATATTAAAAGGTTAAACGTGCACATACCATCTTCTTCCTCTTCGTGACTCTGAAACCCTCTGGTGACAACTATAATGATTTGTTTAGGCTTCGGCCCATTGTTCCCTTTCGTCATTTATATTTAGTAGTTACTTTCTCCTCAAGTCTGCACTTTTCTTGAGGAAAGTAAATTTGCAAAGTGGTGTTCAGTTGTGAATTAAATTCTGCTTGTATGACAGCAAAGACATATTAGGGGAGTGAATTCACCAGCTTGTAGTTTCCGATTTATTTCCATCTTTACAAAGTCCCTTACAAAATATTTAAGCATGTTTTTCTGTGTTGGGGAGGACTTTTCCTTCGAAAGCTATCTGACTAACTGCCTCTGGATAACATCAGAGAGGATTTTAGACTGCCTAATATGTGTTATACTCTGTTACTCAAACAGGGAGTGAGAAGAGAGAAGGAAAAGATTTGTGCAAGTGCTGAGTAATTGAAAACAAAGTCTCTAATGCAGAGACAGGACACTGGTGTTTGAAGACCAAATGTAGATTGGGAATTTTGTTATCAGTGACACTCTAAAGAAGAATGTAATATGATGCAATATGTTTGTTAAAACACACTCTTTCCGATTCTAGTTAATGTTGAAAGTGAATTTACATGATCGATTTTAGTGTCTTGCAGTATTCAATTGAATGAGTACAGCATCCTCATCAGGAAAAGTGTAATCATTGAGTGAGCTAAAGTATGTGATTCTGAATTTAACAGTGACCATAATTGCTTTGCTATTGTTTTTAAGTGCAAGGTCAGTCTAATATGTGAGATAGCTATGGTACTAGCAACACTTTTGATATGATGTTTATCATGCTCAAGTGTACATGGTTTGTTCTAATGTCAACAATTAGCCTATTAAAAATAATTCTAAGCTATTGGCAACACCTGGAGTCTCCAAGTACATAAACAAGGAATGAGTCAAAGACTCAGATGGCTGCTATATGGTCCATTCATTAAGCTGGTAAAAAATATTTGTAGCATTGTAGCATGTGTACTATAAAGTTAAGGATGTTTGTGTTTCTCAAGGCATCGAGTTAATTGTATTCCTTATGCTGAAATAAGCTGAGAGCTGTGACTCCAAACCAGAGGAAGAAATTATTAAGAAGTGATAGAGGAAGATGGTCCAGTATTGACTTACCAACTCAAACTGCCTATCTTAAATTTTCTCCCTAGAAGCCCAGGATAAAACATAACTGCTTTCACTGATCTCAGTTATTTATTCATTCTTTTAACAAAAAATTTTGGGTACCAAAATTTGTTATAGGCAAGGAACTAGAAATTTAGGTCAAAATTAGATAAACACAGCCAAACAGATAAATAAGTAACAGTGAATTATACAAGGGAGAAGTGGAGAGTAGTGTGAGTGTATAATAAGGTACTTTAACCTAGTCAGGGGCTCAGGGAGGACATCTTTGTCCAAATGATATTTAACTAGAGATCTGAAGCATGAGTAAGGGTTAGCAAAGGGAAGAAAGAAGTAGGGGTTAGGTAGATTAGGCCATGAAGGAATCTGTTATCCCCTTGAATACATTCATCTAGACAAATATTGTCTCCCTGATCCCTTGCTGAGCTGAATCTTCCTTTATGCTACTAGGCTTTCTCTGGATGTTGTACTTCTTGATCCCAGTGATGTCCTGAAAGGTGTCAGACCCTCTGGAAAACTCTTTCCTCATCCCCAGCCACTGAAACATCACTAAAAATGTGTAATCTCAGGAAGGGAATGGAGAGCATCTTCATGATCTCTAGAAAACTAACAAGAGAGAAAACATGGCAGTCTTTTGTTGAGAGCCTTTTATGTTGGGGTTTGGGGGAGTCTGTTTAAACCTCTAGGCTAGTAGATCAAGTTCTTTAGTAGAGAAAAATTTAATATATATTAATTAACTGATCATTTTTATGAATAAGATCTAGTATACCAAAAAACTGCAAAGGGAAATAATCCAATTTGTGTTGTTTTGTTTTAGCGGTTTAAAGTATATTCAGAGCCGTAACCAGCACTCTGCTGTTACTATACTGCAACTTCAACTACGACCTGTGTTGTATGAGCCTACATTGGGAGAAAGAGGATAAATACTGGCTTTGGTTCAATAGAAGTTTTTAAGCAAGTCAATCTCTATTCTGTCTGTCTGATGACTCTATTTTTCTATATGTTCTAGTCAAAGACATTACTCACTTTCACTCAAACAAAATGCTCCACTAGGTAAATCATGACTGACAGCCTGACTTGAGTTCAATCCTGGTTCAGTATTGCCCTGCTCACATGTCAGGTATTAGAGAAGGCCTGTTGATCGATTTGTTTCGTGTACACATTATTTTGATTCACAGTGATTTTAAGCATCAGAATTTCAAGTACAGTTATACTCTGTCTAAATCAACACCTCTAGCATTCTCAAGCACCCACTCTTTCTTTCATTTCCACACATATGAACATGCATGTTTCTTATCGTAAGACAGGAATTTACTTATAAAACTTTTTCTGGCATCGTACTAGTTTCAATATGAAAAATGTCCTCTTATGTACACAAAAATCCATTCTATATTCAGTGGTGAAAACCTATTTATTTTCTCTTATAATTTGAATTAAATAATTAAAATATATAATCTTATATTCCTATGATTATATGTAATTTATGCCATTACCGTAGTCCATAATAAAGAGGAAGGAAAATGTTACATATTCAGTTTTCCTTTAAAAATCTACGAATGAAAAGCTTTAGCTATGGCCAAATGAATTACACAAAATAATAATAATTGCTTGGTCCGAACTAGTTTATATCAGGAAATTCCAATGGGAAGTAGACAAAATTCCCCGCACTAATGTACTTTGAAAGTAGGGTTACTTGAGGTGGATTGAAATATGGGAGTCTAAAAATATGCAGCTATTGTTACAATATGTAGTGTAATATGGATTATTATGTATCTGTTTCATTATGAATCATTACCACCAATCAGCTTCATTGGGAGTTATGTCGTAAGATTTCCTACCAACAGAAAATGTTTTTTATTAAAATTATAATTAAAATTATAACAGAATATACTGATAGGAATATGTAAAGCATAAATGATGTTGGACTTATAAGAATGAACACTTGGAAGCTGGTGAAAATTTTAAGTTCTTAGGCTCACAGAAATCACTGAAATCATTCAATTATTTATTTGAAAGTTTTCTAGTTTATAAAATTCAGGAAATATTCCTCTGTGTATTGTCAAAACAATCCCAATAACAAACACTACTATATAGTTAAGTGTCATATGTTTTCCATGTATTAGTATTATTTTGTTCTATTCCTACACTTGGGACAGAACATAGACCCAGAATAAAAGTGACTGTTTCTTTTTAGTTATTTCATTAAACAAATGTCTTTTATCATTTCATCAGCCCTATGGATTTTATATTTCCTTTACATAATCTCAACAATGCAAATATTGGGTTTGTAGATAAGAATTCAATTAGCATTTCAAAGAGGTTAAATTAATTCCCTCTCAGACAGTAGCTGTTATTTCAGTCTACAAGGTAAAACTCAGTTCTATAGTACAAAACAATTGTAAAATCTTACCAATATCTTTACTCATAGAAAAGCAGTAGTGACTCTTTTTAAGTGAAGTTTTTGAACTAAAATCCTTAAGTTATTTTAAAAATATTTTTATCTTCATTAAAAGGTAGTTATGAGGGATCTTGGAGTTAATATATGTGAAGTACTTCAGACTACACCTGGTGTATAATAAATGATCTACAAATATAAGAATAGATAATAAAATACCCAAATTCAAATGAATCATTATTGTCTATAGTATTACTGCTTACATGATTCCAACATTATTGCGGGACATCAGTGGCATAGCAAGGGGTATGGATAGCAGGAGCGTTCTGCCCCAGGTGCCTTCAATATTGGGTACTCTGTAGATGGGATAGGATATAGATTTAAAACGGTAATAAAACTGACTAAAAGTTGGTCAGCCTTTTAACTGTAACTATGCACAGGCAATTCTAAACAATATCGGTGATAAAATATTCCCCTCTGCCGGGGTCAACCACTCGCACGGCCCTATGCTGTTTGGTATGCAGCTGCAGAAACTGATAATAAAAGGGCAAATGTTGTTTGACTTCTTAAGTGATAAAACTCTAGTTTTAAGTCATAAACCTTCATTCTCTTAATGTAATACTGAGAGAACTTCTCAGTTCCATTTTTTAGTTCATGTGCTATTGACATGTGGAATACAAAGTAGGAATTAGTAACAAGAACAATAATAATATTTAACATTTATTGAGTATTTACTATTTCTAGGCAGTGTTCCATGCACTTTATATGTCTAGACTTATTTAATCTTCATACCTATCATCCCCAATTAATAGAAAATAAATCCTTTTTATGAATAATCATTTTCATTGATGAAAAATTATAAATAGTATAAGAATAGAACAGGGCTTCCCTGGTGGTGCAGTGGTTGGCGCCTGCACCAGTGGAGTCCGCCTGCCGATGCAGGGGACAGGGGTTCGTGCCCGGGTCTGGGAAGATCCCACATGCCGCGGAGCGGCGGGGCCCGTGAGCCATGGCCGCTGAGCCTGCGCGTCCGGAGCCTGTGCTCTGCAACGGGAGAGGCCACAACAGTGAGAGGCCCACGTACTGCAAAAAAAAAAAAGAGAATAGAACAACATGTTCTGCAAAGATAAAGAGTGTGGCAGAATATGGGTTAAAGAAAAAAATAAATGAGTTTGGATTGAAAGGTCAAATGAAGGAACCTCTACAAATATTCATGGACCCCTAAAGATTAAAAAGATAGGATGTAGATTAAGAAGATAGGATGTAACTTCATTTCTTCTTCACTTTTTTTTTTTTTTTTGGCTGCGTTGGGTTTTCGTTGCTGTGCATGGGCTTTCTCTAGTTGCAGCGAGTGAGCTGGGGCCACGCTTCCTTGAGGTGCATGGGCTTCTCGTTGCAGAGCACGGGCTCCAGGCGTGTGGGCTTCAGTAGTTGTGGCACACGGGCTCAGTAGCTGTGGCTCTAGAGCTCAGGCTCAGTAGTTGTGGCGCATGGGCTTAGTTGCTCGGCGGCATGTGGGATCTTCCCAGACCAGGGATTGAACCCGTGTCGCCTGCATTAGCAAGCGGATTCTTAACCACTGCACCACCAGGGAAGTCCCTACTTCTTTTAGTTCTATATTTCTTTGCCTTTTCTTTATTCTCCATCCGCCCCCAAAGTAGCAGTGATATTCTTAGAATAATTAGAGCCAGAAAAATGTATTTCTTCTTATAGCTCTGCACTGAGCCTATAAAGTTATGGAGAACGGTGGTTAAATAAGAACTTACAACCTGCAGGAACTTGGATGAGTTACCTACTTTTTCTGTGCCTGTCTTAAATATCTTTATCTGTAAACTAGGGAGAAAAATAAACGTGTGCCTCTATTCATTGCAAATTTTTATGCATATTGAGGCTTAAATTGTCTTGTTTTTGATAAGTGGGGGCCTCTTCAGATTGGTTTCTTTTGACATATTGCTAGTAATATTTGAAGGCTTTCTAGCTTTCTGGTATGTCAGCAAGTTTCAGGCTTATCTTTTATATTCATTGACCCACATGATGAATCCATTACTCCACAGAATGCTGGTTCCTATTAGTTCAGAATAAAAGTTAAAACAGTAAGCTTTTTAATATTTCCTTTGTATAGAACACTGGGTTAGACTTAATGAAAGTTAGATGCTTTATTTTCAGAGAATTTATAATCTGTTTGATGAGATTAAAATTAAATACAAGAAGGATCCTATTATAAAAAATAAATGCATATCTTAACTGTTCTAGACAGGAGACATTTCATTTCGGAATTGATACTTAGCCTTGTGACTTGTTCAGAAAATAATTGCATTCATAGTTAGAAAAAGTAGAATTAATCTGGTCAAAAAAGTGTTATGGGTGAGATGAGATAATTTTTGAAAGGTGGGAGGTATTAGAAATTGAAGCAATAGAAAGAGTAAAAACATTCCAGGCTTATAGAATGACAGAGAAGACCAAGACGATGTTCTAGAGATTGGAAATAATTTTTCTTGGATTGAAAAGACATTTGGTTATGGAAATAGGGGAATGATAGTTTAATATTTCTGAAAAAGTATAATTAGATAATGACATCTAGGCTGGAAAGAGACATAAGACACAGAAACAGTAGTGATTTCCCTGATTGGCCATTCTGTTAGGGTAAAACCCAGCTGCTATAACAAACAGACCGTAAATTACAGTAGCTTAAAATTATTTTATTCTGTGAATCAGATTTGAGGTGAGTGGTCCAGTTTTGTAGGGGCATCTCTGCTTTTCACAGTCAACCAGGAACCAGGTTCCTTCTAAATTGTTGTTCTACCATGCTTTAGATCAATGTTGTCATCTGCATGGTCAAAGCTGAGTCACTTTACATCTGGGTTCCCACCAGAAAGCAGGAAAAGAATGTAGTAGAGACATTCATGATCTCTCGAGTCCCAGAGAAGGATGTGACGTGTTACTTCCACTCATACCCTATTGGTGAGAACTTGGTCAGATGGCCGTACATAACTGCAAGGCAGCAGGTAAATGTAGACCGGCTGGGCAGTCATGTGTCTAGCTGTAATTCTGTGACTATCAAAAAGGAAGATGGCAGATTTTAGCAAAGAGCTAATAGTTTCTGCCATACTGGTCTCCTTTTTCTTTGTAACTTTCAGCTGCTTCATTTGTTTCTTTAATTAATATGTCTCTTTATCCTCCTTCCTGAATATTTTAACTAACTGAATGTATCACTCAGGGTCCAATTAGGAGACAGAATCCACACCAGTAGTTTGAACACGGGAATTTTAATATTATTATTAACTAGTATCAGGATATTAACCACTAAGGGGTAAAGAGAATTCCAAAGAATTCAGAATTAGCAAATATAGAGTCAGCTACTATCCCTACGGTGGACAGAAAAGACCCAAGGAAAAGACAAACTTGGAAGAGCCCCCTGCTACCTACTTCCCACCCTCCTCCCCAAAGCTGAGATTCAGACTTTGTTGGAGAGGATGTGGGAGTCACCCCTGGATGGTAGAGCTTGTTGAGGTGATGCGGACCAGCAGTAGCTAGCATGAAACCATCTGCCCGGCTCCTACTGAGACTGTCTGGGGAAGTTGCCAAATCAAGGACCCGCAAAACTCACTAGGCAGCTTCCCTTGGGGGTGCTGGTGACACTTGCTGGAATATGAGTACTACTGGATATCCTTCTCTCCACTGGTGATCGTGCACTAGGAGAAAGAATAATAAATTGCACCTGGAGTAAGAGGACGACCTCCTTCTGCCCCCTCCACCAGCCTCTTCCTCAGTAAGGATCCTCTTCATAGCTTCTACCACAAAGGCTGACCATCCTCCCAGCTGGCAAAGGAGATGTGTTTACAGGATCCAGCTCCACTATTATAAAACAAGGCAGAGAAAGGTGAAAAACAATAAACTGATAACTGGCACAGTAGCCATGACATAAAGTTGTTGTATTATTTCCTTATTGTTTGTTTGTTGTTGTTGTTGTTGTTGTTGTTTTTTGCGGTATGCGGCCCTCTCACTGTTGCGGCCTCTCCCGTTGCGGAGCACAGGCTCCGGACGCGCAGGCTCAGCAGCCATGGCTCACAGGCCCAGCCGCTCCGCGGCATGTGGGATCTTACCGGACCGGGGCACGAACCCGTGTCCCCTGCATCCGCAGGCGGACTCTCAACCACTGCGGCACCAGGGAAGCCCTCCTTATTGTTTTATCACAATAAAGTTCCTTAGTTTAGAACTGAATGAGATGGAATATGTCATAGTCCATCAACAGTGCATCAGTGCACTTTTCTCCACATCATCTCCAACATTTGCTATTTCTTCTCTTTTCTATTAATAGCCATTCTAACAGGTGTGAGGTGATTTCTCATTGTGGTTATGATTTTCATTTCCCTAACAATTAGGGATGTTGAGCATCTTTTCATTTGCCTTTTGGCCACCTGTTTGTCTTGTTTGCAAAAGTGTCTATTCAGATCCTTTGCCCGTTTTTTAATTAGGTTGTTTGGTTTTTGTTGTTGAGTTATATGAGTTCTTTATGCATTTTGGATATTAACCCCTCATTGGATATATGATTTGCAAATATTTTCTCCCATTCAGTAGGTTGCCTTTTCACTTTGATAATGGTTCCCTTGCTGTGCAGAGGCAATATAAACAACAAAAACTCTCATAAAAAGGAAGGTTGTTTTTAATTCATGGATAATCTTCAATCTGCAAACTTCCCCTCCTATTTCCCCCAGTGCTGTAATGGCCCTCAACAAGTTCCTCACCACTATGTACAGGAACCATGAAGGAAAATTTTGTCAATTGGCTAAACAATGATGGAAGTCCAATTTTGTATAGTCTCAGCTAAAAAAATCTTAGGGTTTATTTTTTTCCTATTTTCACACAAGGCAGTGTCTGTTTCATAGGATTGCTTGTGCCCATCTCCTCAATGACCCTGTCATTATCAGTGTGAGTAGTGAGAAAATGAAAACCAAAGCTGCAGATGTGTTCCTAGAGCCATCTGGCTCCTTTTGAAGGTAATTTGCTACCTAAAAATAATCACATGCATTCGGACTCCCCCCATCTGCCCCCCCACCCTTACCCTAACATATTCCTAAAACAGTTAACATTGTTGAGTTTACAAAAAAGCATTTCTCCCATGCATACTGTTCTTTTGTTAATATTCATATGCGGTGTCTGAGGAAAAGAAGCAACTCTCACACATCCTAGGAAGCAGGAAAAAATCTGTTGATGAGTTTTTTTTTTTAAATCAAAAGCGTTCTTTTAGACACATTCAATCAGCGAGTTTGTGTTTTTTCTTTTAAGTAGCTGTAATAGTGTCATATTTTGAAGTAGCAATTTAGAGTTTGATTCCAAACTCATCTCTTCATATGCAGAGTTCTGAAAGGTGCGTTTCCAATAGGCTATGATCATCTTTGAAAATTTGAGGCCATGTGTAACCCAGCCAAGCACTGGAAATTGGAATTCCTTGAGCATGACATTACAATCCCCCATGGAGATAGAATAGCGGAAGGCATACCCTAGGCCCTCGTACATCATCCTTTTGTTGTTTGGTTGAATAACAATGAAGACAGTTTAAGTTTGTGGGTGCAGTGCTGTCCACGGCTTCAGTGATATGATTGTGGTAGCCATACCAGATTTCCTTCTGGTAATCGGAGGAGAAGGTAATTTATTATCATGTCATAACTTTTTTTTTTTTTTTTGCGGTACGCGGACCTCTCACTGTGTGGCCTCTCCCGTTGCGGAGCACAGGCT
Organism: Grampus griseus; assembly: GCF_964374135.1. Lineage (NCBI taxonomy): Eukaryota > Metazoa > Chordata > Mammalia > Artiodactyla > Delphinidae > Grampus > Grampus griseus. The sequence goes on along the minus strand of NC_138998.1, from coordinate 113,640,017 downwards.
CCGGACGCGCAGGCTCAGCGGCCATGGCTCACGGGCCCAGCTGCTCCGCGGCATGTGGGATCTTCCCAGACCAGGGCACAAACCCGTGTCCCCTGCATCGGCAGGCAGACTCTCAACCACTGCGCCACCAGGGAAGCCCCATAACATTTTTATACTGTGAAATGCTGATAGTGATTGTTGAGGTAATCCCCATGCACATCAGCTGAGCCGTCTTCAGCTTGAGTTGTGTGACCCATAATGCTATGGGCATGCTTCATAGGGCTAATTATATGGAGGGCCACCCATGGTGGTGGGTTCTGCTCTTGTATAGGCTCAGTTTTGAATCTCTTAAGATTGAAGATATAACACATTAAACACCCAGCATATTGCCTGTATTCCAAAATATAAGCTAGTTGTCTGTTAGTAAAATTGGCTTAAAAAGGAAACTATTGATTTTATGCTAGTCTCCATAATTTTACCTGACTTGCTTATACCCTAAATTATAAAGATGATGCTCTTTTACAACTTTAACTTGTCAAAAGTGTTTTCAAATAGCATAGAAGTAAGAACAAAGTGGAGAAACAGCTGTCCCTTGTTATTTTGTTTCCTGAATACAAATAGTCTTAAATTGCTGTAAATGGAGAGGCTGGAATGAATTCAAACATGGCTTGTTTAAATACACTCAGCCTGATGTTTGTGTGTTGGAACCTTTGGAGAGGGCAGCGCTAGAAAACGCTCCACATTAACTCGTCACACATGACAATATACGGTTATAGCTTCTCTTTTTGTTTGTTAGGTAGGGTTGCTTTGGTATCATTCAGAAATTTTTGTGACAGTAAATCACAAGAGATTTGAGCTAAGATACCTGAACAGCAGCATTAACTCCTGAGACATTTGGTGTGATTTTAAGTTTAACTCCTCTTAGGAAAACAAAAGCCCTTTTGAACTTAACTGAGTTCAGGTGGGTATTTTGGATTTTTATAGTATGTCAGGAATGAATGGATACAGCTAGTCTTTGCTTTTCCCTTCTGGCTTCTGATGGCTTGCCACTTGAGAAGTTAGTCTGTAAGGTACAAGGCCAAAGGAAAGTGATTTGTTTGTTCTCCCTCCATAATCCGTTACTTTAAGGAAAGCCCTACTCCTAAGATGTTCTTAAGTAGAGCTCGATCCAAGAGCTTTATTGACTAGGTGGGGTCTGAAAGATTGTTTAATGAATTCTTTCTTCTATATTTGAGGAAACAGCAGCACTGAACATTTAAGGAACTTGACAAGGTCACATTTACTGGCGCAGTCATAAATAACTTCTTGGTGTTCAGACTCATGGTCCACTAGGTTTATCACAAAACCATTTTCACAATTCACTTTAAAGATTCTTTCTGGCTAGGGTGCATACTCCGCAGAGTACCCTCCAAATTCATTATTACACTATTGCATAATATTGCAGATTATTCTCCTGTTGGTCTCACCCACAAACTCACTGCCTAACTCATGATGTGGGAGCTTAGGGGACAGGTTGTTATGGTTAGCCTTTTGTAATTAAAACTGCCATGATTTGAGGACCTCACAGACTTCTGAAAGATGATAAAGTGACAGTACCAACCAAGCAGAAAATAAATAAAAGATTGAGGACCATTAAGAAATTAGATTTGTAGCAGAAACTAACACACCATTGTAAAGCAATTATACTCCAATAAAGATGTTAAAAAGAATTAGATTTGTTTATTGGAGAAAATAATAATAAGTGGTGAGTCAAAGGGCTTTACATCAAGAGTTGTAGGCAGAAGCTAAGGATCAACTGTTTTCTATCCCTAGCACAGATCTAGAAATAAAATTATGTCACTAGACATGGTCACAGACTATCTAAAGCAACACCCTGCATGCAGTATTGTGAGACCTGAGTTCATGTCTTGGCCTTGCTTTGTGCCTTTGGATAAATTGGTGAACCTCTGTGAGTCTCAGTTTCTACTTCACCGTGTGACTGGGAGGGTTAAATGAAATAATGTGAAAAGTCCCTACCTAGCACAAGGCTGTCACATGGTAGGTGGCCAATAAAAGATTTCTGTTTTTATTTTATTTATATATTATTATTTATATTATATAATTATGACATGTAGTATATAAATATTGAATTAATACATCATTTAAGTAATTTAATTATAGGAGAATGATATATTAATTAATATATATTTAATTAATTTAATTATATTTAATTCATATTACCCTCCCACCTAGACCTAGACACTATATAAAATTATATATAGAGGGCCTCCCTGGTGGCGCAGTGGTTGAGAGTCCGCCTGCCGATGCAGGGGACACGGGTTCGTGCCCCGGTCCGGGAGGATCCCACATGCCGCAGAGCGGCTGGGCCCGTGAGCCGTGGCCGCTGAGCCTGTGGGTCCGGAGCCTGTGCTCCGCAACGGGAGAGGCCACAACAGTGAGAGGCCCGCGTACCGCAAAAAAAAAAAAAAAAATTTTTTATATATATATAGTTCTTTTTTATTTACACTTAGCACAGACAATGCTCATTTTACGGTATAGAAAGAGAACAAACACTCAATAAAACTTATCAGTAAGCAAAAATGAATAGAGCAAAAGGTGTGTGTTAGTGAAAGGCAAGAGACTTGTTTGAAAATTCATTCAGAAATTAGGTTCTTAGAAGCACTCTCCCATTATTAGGTAATAATTTCCTAGGCTCTTTTAAACATCATAAAATATTCACTTTCACAGTAAAAATTCACATTATGGGAATATCTGTTTCTATGTAACTGACATAAAATACATCTAAGTATATCCAATCACATTGATATTCTTATCATCCCTTATAATCGATAGCTTCCCAATAAAGCTCACATTGCCATCCCTGTCAAAATTACAGAACACTTTTTACCTCTTCTCGCAGAGAAAAAAGTCATTGTTCCCCTTTTACAATCCACGACTCTTGAACCCCTTTTGTTTTTTTCTGATCTACATTCAATCTTATAATTTTTTTCCCTAAATGCATTTTACAGTTCAGCATCCTCTCTGTTTCCTCTTAGACTGAAAAACAGCCTGATTCCCTTCCATCGCAATAAAGACCCTCTCTTAATCCTACCTTCTCTAAATTACCCTCCCTTTCGTTTTCTTCCTCTAACCTTCGAAACTCATGTAGTCTCTATATGCAGTTTCTTCTTCCTCACCTTTTAATAGGCAGCCAGCTCTCATCGTTTCTCTTAAAAACGATGCTCAAAAATGTGCTCAGAAGTGCTCAAAAATGCTGCTAATTGCTAAACCCAGTTGTGTCTTTTCAGACTTTATCTTGGTTAATCTTCCTGCAGCATTTAATGGCATCTCTTTCTTCCTTCTACAAAATCCTCCTTCACATGACCCTCCCTATACTTTTTCCTCATTCTCCTCTTACATGGAATTCCCATGTTGGTTCCTTCTCGGATTCTTTACCCTCCACCACCCCTTAGATACTATGTTTTCTAAGGAACCATCCTCAGTCATTCTTGCTTTCAAGTATAATGAAGAACTTTAACAGACATTATTTCTCCAGTCCTGGACTCTCTCGTCTGAAGTCTCAGCCTGGATTTTTCAGTGGTTCCCAGAACACAGTTTCCAGAACACCTACAACTCTGTTCCCTTGTGCGTGTTCTTCCTTCACTGCAGCCATCCCTGGGCATCCATGAGTGAATGGTTCTAGACCCCCACAGCTACCAAAATCCTCGTCTCTTTTGTAAAATCACGTAGTATTTGCATATAACTACAAATCTCTTTTGTAAAGTAACATAGTATTTGCATATAACCTATACACATCCTCCTGTACACTTTGTCATCTCTAGATTACTTGTAATACCTAATACAACATAAATGTTATGTAAGTAGTTGTAAATACAATATAAATGCTATGCAAATTGTTGCTGGTGCATGGCAACTTCAGGTTTTGCTTTTTGGAACTTTCTAAAATATTTTCAATCAGCAGTTGGTTGACTCCAAGGATGCAGAACCTGAGGATAAACAGAGGGCCAACTGTATTCACTTTCTTGATTATTGCAAGAAATATCTGCATATTTGTGTGCCTTGGTCACTGTAACATTCATTTTTCCCTCATCCTCACAACTGACTAGCATCTATCAGTTCTATCAATATTAGCTCAGAAATATCTGTTACACATGTTCCACGACTCAGTTTTTGCTGATATTCTTCAAATCCTATGTGGAAGATTCTCTCTTATCTAGTTTTTTTTTTTTTTTCTTTTCTAATCTAGCTTTCATAACTCCAACAGGATATCCTCTTCAAAGAAAAAATCTAATATTATCTCCTAGTCAAAAAAACATTTGTTTGCTCCATACTGCTTACATAAGAAAATGAAATATTTTTAGCATTTTCCACAATCTGAATTTTGCCATATCCCAGTTCTAAAGGCAATTCAAGAATTTTCTCCCCTTCATGGCTTTGTTCATGTCATTTCCATTTTCCACCTTATTTATTCTACTCATACTTCAAAACCACTGGTCAGAATCACACCATGGCGTGCCCTAATTAGAATTACTTACATTATCTTATAGTCTTTCTTTCAGCACTCACCACAATGCACTTGGATCTTCTTCAGTAGATATTGAGCCCAGTTACTACATGGTATGACAAAATAACACCTAGAGATATGGTGTATGTCCAGAAGTGTCCTATCCTGGGTCAAAAATACCCTGGAAAGTAAGAATTAGGGTGGGGGTTGTTTTATTTTATCTTTAAATCGTGAGTGTTCTCTCCATGCTATTTAGGGATATAATAAAATAAATATTTTCAGATAAAAAATACGAAATTTTATAATATGGTAAGTCCAACTACCTATTTAAAGAAAGTCAAAAACACTTGCTGATTTTAACAAATCTACAAGGCAGGCTTAGCACATAAACAGTATGGATTATTGTGAAAAATCTACTAGAATATCTAAAAGTGAAAATTTGTATAGGGTTATATTTTTAGGCATAGTATTACCTGAAGTGTTAAGTATTCCTTAAAGTGAAAAAATGAGACTAGTTTTTAAGCTTCTTTAAAATTACGTGTAATAGTAAATGCATTCATTTTTCCCCAAGACTCAACTTATTATAGGAAACCATTGCAACCATTTGCACTTGTTTCACATTTATAAATTTGTGTTACCTATTTTCAATCATTTGTTTCCCTTTTTAGCACATATTTCCATATGAGATAAAACATATTAATGTCTTCTCAAATTATTCTCTTAAAGCATCACAAACAAGAACTGTTAGGATGCTTTGAGTTATATTTAGTGGAAATTCCAACATAAATTACCTTAAACTTTTTAGAAGACTTTTTGGACCATGTACCTAAAAAGGAAAGGATTTGTGTTGGCCAAATTAGCTAATCTTTGTGCTGAATGGGTCAACTCGGAACCAGTTTTGTGGCCAGGGGAATACCGTGTGCTGACTGTTTTAGGCCAGGATTACTGGAATTTACCAGAATAGAAAAGAATACTTATTTGTTTAAACCAGTCAAAGCAATCCATGAAATAGAGGGAGAAAGGAGAAATCAATCCCTTCCAAATTACAGGGTTGCTATACATGGGGAAACGGTGAAATTGATAAAATGAATGTTGGGAAGACAAGTACAGTGATCACCAATATGATTAATTAATAACTTTGACTTCATTTAATGCCTTCACTTTGCAATGTTCTACGTAAGACTGTGAAGAAATTTAACACAAGTCAGTGAATTAATTAAAGTCCTTCCATGATATATCCAAAGAAAGTAAAGACTTATTGAACTAATTTTCAATTAATGTGTCTGTAAATAAGCATAGAGTTTGAGGACTGTTCTGTATCATTCCAGACTATTTCCTGCTCTGTGTTAAAATCAGTATGAAGTTATAGCACACTTATTAATGACAAGAATTACAGAATTTATATAAGCTTTGGTCTTTGCCCTCAAGAAATTAACAACTTTGGTTGTGAAGGCAACACCTAAACACATAAAACAGTTGACGAATGACACCATTTAATGCATCCTAAGGTGCAATAGAGAATAGAATCATGATATAAGATAAACGCTCCCTCAAGGAGAGGAGGCGGCTTCATTGACCAGAAGTCATGGAGTAGACTTCTAGAAAAGTTGGGAATTGATATGCCTCTGGAAGGATGGTATAATTCGGATAAGTAGAAAAAGGCAGAAAAATCCATTCAAAATAAAGAAAACAAGATAAGTAAGTGCAAATGGTTTTGGAAGACGTTCACAAGATGTCAGTGTGTGCGGGAGTGGGGGAGCTTGAGACAGGTAGGTGGCGAAGAACAGGAAAGATTGTCTGCCCTGAGAAACAGGTCCTCGTTTAAAATAACAGTAGAGGGCATTTTATAGTTCAGGTGAGGATAGATTATACCTAAAATTCTAGCATAAGGACAGTTTTCAGAAAAATTGGTTAGTCTTTATCTGAGGGAGAACATGGTCAAAGCAGTAGTCTAAAAATTCATTTGTCTTAGACATACAAATTCAGACACAGCGAGAACAAAGAGATAGGCTAAGTTTCAATCTTGTGGAGAAAGCACATGTATCTTAAATCCAATGTGACAGGAAAGGGTAAATAAAAGTATCTTAGCCAAAATCAGTTTCAGATCAAGAAGTGCAGAAATGAGATTAGGACCTTTTAACTCTTACAAGGTATGGAACCTTGAACAAGTACCTCTTGACATTCAGTTCCCTCGTTTATAAAATGAAGGGGGGGTGGGTTTCAAATCTTTATTAGGTCTGAATATATAGTCGGCAGATATCAAATATGTCAACAAAATAATTTCCTTTATTCTCCTCTGTTGCTCACTGTGAAACAGGTGGCAAAGGTTGGTGGGATCCCACATGTATCCAAAAAATAAAAAAATTAATATGTAGTAATGTATGATTACCACCAGGTGTCAGATATTTCAGCAAAAGTGAAACACTTAGAGAGAAATTAAAGTTTGTCAGAGTGTTTTGTCTAAGAATTATGAAGAAATAAACTATTTAAAAGGTGTAATATTATGTGGGAACGCGCGTGTAAGAGAAATCTATAGTTTTCATTTAGACTTTGATTGGTGTTGTATGGATATATTTAATAGAGATGTCAACTATACGTTGACATGGTAGTGGGAAATACCAAAAGTGAGCTCATAAAGAAATTTATCTGTATTCCACAACTGCACATAAGCACTTATGCACAAATACTCATTTACTGTCTCCTTCCTACATCTTATCCAGTTCTTCCCTTCCCCCCATCTTCCCCCATCTTCCCTCCCCTCCCTCCCTCCCTCTCTCTCTCCCTCTTTGTCTCTCTCTCTCATAATTGCCAGTGCACACACAGACACATACACTCTCAGGGAAACATAAGTTTCAAATCTACTTCTTTCGGTTATTGAAATTAACTGGAAGTGCCTACTGTGTTCTTGGGCTGGCTAGATTTAGATCTCCAATGATAATGGCATTGTTCCTATTGTCTTCTTGATAGTAGAGATACCCAAACCCCCACTGGTTATTTTTTTATGGAATTTATCTAGACTCTGAATTTAGTCTACAGTGTTTAATATATCACCCTCCTTAATGAGAAAGCATGCATATATACGTAAATACATGTAATCTCTTCATTGACCAAAACATTACATTCTTCAAATTCTTGAGGCAATCCAAATTTGTATTTAATAATACATATAAAAATTTGTTTAGATTTGTTTTGGCTTTTACAGAATTCTTGTAATCCAAAAACTTGAAAATTTTACAATTTTACAAAAGAAATTATATCTCATAAACGATAAGAAACCATTTTACAATGATTGTCAATGTACAATGCAAACTTCTTGGCATAAAGGAATACTCAATAAGCAAATGATTGAGTTGAGCACAAAAACAAGGTACAAGTTACATTTCCTTGATAGTAAAGAGTCCTTTTAACTTATCTCTTCTAAATGTTTACAACTGACTTACAACAATGAAAACTGAGAATTTGTATGATGAGAAATCTAAAAATAATCTTGAAAAGTTGTTTCTTTTAATATGGTTTTAATATGGCAGTATTGGCAATACTTAAATAGAATTTTTTTTCCTATTACATTCTATATGATGCAGTGAGTCATTTTTTAAGAATAAGGATAAACTTCTATTGTATATAGACACAATATACATATATATTTCTACAAACACAATAATATATAATACATTAATTATAAGCAAACACTAATAGATATACAGACAGAGTCACACACAGAAATATATACTCAGTTTTTGTTTTTTTTGCAAAACGATCACTGATATATATGTTTTATTTGATATGCACCACAATGACTCTTAGTTATATTTTTCCCAGGACAACATAATTTGCATTCAACATGTTAATTTGTTTTCATTTGTCCTGAACTATATTCAATACAGGATCTTCCTATTATTGACACTTATTCAGTGTGTTGATAAACTTTTCAATGTAGCTCTCTTTGCAGTCTCTACTTTTGTCCATTTAAACTGTTTTCTAAAAATTCATGTTTCCTAATATAAAGAATAAATTATGTTTTCCCTGGAATTGACATTCCCAAATCCAAACCCTATAGGTATAAAACACACATAAGTTTTGTAACTTATGGGAATTTCATTTGAAGCAACATGAGTAGACACTTTGGATTCTTGAATTTCATACCAATGAGACTAAGCAACTCAGAGCCAGTTTTGGTACCAGCTCTGCCCCACCTGATAGATGGGTTGTAAGGACAAGCTCTGTTAATACCCTATATGTAGTAATGAGAATACCATTTGAGGATTTTTTTTTGTTACTTGTACTTGGTTAATATTTATTTGAGCAGGGACTGAGTCATTCAGAATATATTTGTTATGTGAGTGAAGTAGTGAGTTTGAAGATTTCATTAATACATCATATATGTAAATATCAATGAGGGATTCTCTATATGATCTTCTACTGGCTTCAGTTCTACATGGTCTACTGCTTATTTACTACTACTTCCTTTATTCTAACATGTTCCTAATAGTTAAACAAATATTTTATGAGATTCTCCCAAATGTCAAGTTATTGAATTTATGTATTCCCAGTGCCATATTTAATTAAGAACTAGTCCTCTCCCACTACCATATTTGCTCCTACACATTCTTGATTTTGGCCCTTTTCTGAGTGAACTGTTATCCTCTTAACTGAATATTTTGTTCATTCCTTTGAAACTGTGTGTTAATTTGTTAATTTGTTTAGAGTCCTTAAATAAATAAAACTTTGGATGGAGAAAGTATAGATTTTTTTAGTAGCTTCATTTGTTAATCTCTTCACTTCTACGTTGTGTTTTCATTTTTATTGAGTCCACGTACTTTTTAATTTCCCTTAGAGAGTCCAAAGCCTTTATAATTTCTCCTTTGGTTTTCATTTGACCCATTGGTTGTTTAGAAGTGTATTATTTAATTTCGTAATATTTGGGGATTTTCCAGATATCTTTCTTTTATTGATTTCTAGTTTAATTTCATTGTGGTCAGAAAATTATTTTGTAAGACTTTAATCCTTTTCAATTTATTTATATGTGCTTTATGAACTAGGATATGATTTATTTCAATACATGCTCCTTGCACACTTGCATGAATGTTTTTTCTTCTGCTTTTGGGTTGCATAGTCTATAAATATTAATTCAATCAACTTGGTTAATAGTGTTACTCAAATCTTATGTATCTTTAAAGGTTTTCTGTCAATATGCCCTATCAATTGTTAAGAGCAGAGTTATAATTGTGGAATGTGCTATCACTGCAGAATGAAATATAATATAATACGATATAATATAACATGACAAAGTATGACAAAATACCTTTCCCATGTCAAGATGTTACCAAGTTCATGTTACTGACTACATGTATTGTTCTGGATATTGTGTTTTTATTACAATGTTGTCCTATAGCTTGCCATGCTGCCTTCAAGCAACTTCATACAATCAAGGAAAATTGAGTTGAAGACGTTGAATCTTACTTTATACCAAATTTTGCAGGTGATACATATTTCAAATGCTTTAGATTTATAGAATATTTAAGACATTACATACTGCATATCCTAAAAAACATTCACTAATATGCTAAGTTATTGCAAAAATCACCATTAAGGAATTTATAAGAGAATACTTCAGTAAGAACCAACTACCTATATAGGTATTTGATTCATATAAATGTAAGTATTTATAGTAAAGAAGTTGAACTTTGTTAGAATACCCCTTATACCCAAAAGAGTTAAACCGATTTAGAAAGCGTACTTACCATTTTATATGGTTATTTTTTTTACTTTTAATGTTTCTTAACGTCCCAAACGTTAAAAACACAGAAAAATTTGCAATAGTGCAATAAGCTTACATACAACTTTCACCTGGATTCACAAATTAATATTTTACCATGATTGATTTAACATCCTCTATTTATGTATATTATTAATATTATTATTACTGTTTGCTCATTTGATAGAAAATTGCAGACAGAATATCTTCTTACTCTAAATAATTCAATCTTTACCTCCTGAGAACAAGTACAGTCTGTTTCTTTGTAGTTATCAAATTCAGAATATTTAACTTTTATGCCATACTGTCAAATATACAGTCCATAATCAAGTTTTGCTAATAATATATCTTACAGGGTTTTTTTCCATCTTGTCTCCTTTTGTTCTTTAATTTGGAGCATATCCCCAAAATATATATGCAGTGTTCTTAGAGCTAAAGAGGCAATATTCTTTCACTTAATGAAACATTTCATTATTCTATACAACGTTTAAGAAATATCTTAGCTGAAGTCCACTTTTTGAGATTTGGCATAAAGATGCCACATACTTTGTGGAGTAGAAAAAATCTAGCATTTAAGTAGTTAGAATACGCTCTGAAAAGGAAGAGTTCTAGTGGGAGCCGTTTAGAGCATTTGACCATGGACCTGCCCTGGTGTTTCATGAGCAGTCAGTCCTTTAAGGTCGTCTCAAAATCAGCTTGTATAGGTGACCACATAACCTAAGTTGTTCTGTAATCATTAGGAGCAGCTTTACATTACCGTGTATATTTTCTAAAGTTTCCTTTGCTGATCTGTATCCAGAAATTGCCACAATGCCATTAGAGCATTGTTGTTCAGTGTTAGAGTTCTGAAGGCAGAATTCTTTTTAACTCTTACTTTACGTAATACACGTGACTACAGAGCACAGGGAAGTAGTCACTCAAATTATTACTTTCTTTTTTTTTTTTTTTTTTGGTGGTACACGGGCCTCTCACCGTTGTGGCCTCTCCCGTTGCGGAGCACAGACTCTGGACGCACAGGCTCAGCGGCCATGGCTCACGGGCCCAGCTGCTCCGCGGCATGTGGGATCTTCCCGGACCGGGGCACAAACCCGTGTCCCCTGCATCGGCAGGCGGACTCTCAACCACTGCGCCACCAGGGAAGCCCAAATGATTACTTTCTAAAGTAGAAAAAGGAAAAAATATCACAGTAAGAATTTTCCAAAAGCAAAGAGGAATTCAATGTTGAGAACTAAAATGCTAATTAAATAAAAACTTATTGCATGAGACAATATGCTAAACACTGTAGGAAATCAGTGAAATATATCTTGGACCCATCCGCGATAATTGGTGAAATAAAGCATGCAGGAAAATAGAATAATAATCTGAGTTAATAGAGTACTCAGGAACCTTATTGAATGTTAGCGCTACACAGTAGTAATCCTTATAAAATCTGAACAGAGATCCCATCGTGGATTTAGTGCTGAACAAAGGCCCTATAAAGGACTCGCAGAATTGATTGGGGCTTTGAAGATAGATAAGATTCAAATAAGAGGGGAAAAGCAGAAGTTAGGAAGGGATGAGTACCGGGTATGCCATTCAAGGAGGTGAAGATAAATACACACACACACTCTCACACACAAGCACACATAAATAAATTAGTCCACGTCAAGTAAAGCATTTGTTTGGGTAAAACTGGCAATGTTGGAGAGTAGAACTGAGCCAGATGCAAGATAACTGAGATCTCATTCTTTAGACGATCACACTACTGAAAAGTTTTAAAGTAAGAAAATATAATCATGCACGTTCCTGAGTTGCAAGCATCCAGAGATCTTTGAGTAAAGTCTTGCTAAAATAAGCAAAAGAAAATACTGTAATTGTAGTCAGAGCTCAAATATTCCAAGGGAATTTAGGAGACAAAGTGGCAGAATTTGGGTTGCCCCAGGTAAAGGACCGGCAGGAATTGTAGGAGATTACGTATAATAAGTATGTTTATTGAGACCTTCCTTCTGTTTGGGGCTTTTCTAATTAAGAAAACAGACTTCCAACTATTTCTTTTAACTTTATGGCACTCCCTCAAGATTCTAAGTCCCTGAAGGGAACATCTGAGGGACCAAATAAAGGTCACACATCTACTCCCTGGCTGTATCTGAGTAGTGAGTAGAAGACTGTGATCATTTCTGTTACAGTAGTAAAAGGAAAACGCCTGCATTTCCACAGTACCAAGACTACACACAGTAAGGCAGAGCTAATTCTCCAAACAGAAATAGGAGTGCTGTTAGGAACAAAGGAGAGGTGATGTTCACCAGATGTCCAAAAAAAAAGGAAAGAAAATGTCTACAACATAACGAAAACAACATTTTAAGGAACTAAAGTCTCGTAGCACTGTGCAAGAGCCATTGGATCAGGGAGAATGAGAAAGAAACAATTACAGACTTGTACTGTCCCAGATATGTGGTAATGCTCTGGATTCAAGGACACATGTGGCTGCAGGTGACTGACAGAGCTTCTGCTTTCAATACACAAATTTCTAGCACTCTCCTGTGCACCTGAACAGGATTCCTCTGTATTTTTTCAGTGTCCTTAAATTGTGGTCTTTCTAATTTATATAAGCTAATAACACAAATATAAAAGAAGAAGCAAGATATATAATATATGGAATGCATATTTTTAGAAAAAACTGTGCACTAAACTGACCAGGGTTCATGGAATTTGTTTGGGTGTGGGTTGGTAAATTTCTTTTTTTTTTGAGAGAGAGAGAGAGAGAGAACATTAACAATTCTGACATCCTTCTTCTCTTTTTACTCTACATGTAATAAATCCAACTTCATCAGCCTGAAGAGAGCTAATAAAAGATAAATTGTAGCTTTGTAAAAGGCACCACTCTTAAGAACATAGAAAGGGCCATTGGTGTTTCTTTTCATGCCACCTATTTCAGCACATATGAGAAAAGGGAGGATTTATTAGACATTTCTAAATACTCAAGAAGGAAGGACATCTTTTGTACATAAATCTAGAAATATTTTCTTATGGAGAATTAAAAGTACAGTTTAATAGAAATCTGTGTCCGGCAGCTATAGCTGAAGCAGAAATTGTCTATTTGCTGCAGCTGATACCTATCAGAATCCACGGCGCGGTATGTACCAGCTGAAGTCTGTCAACAGGGAGACCAGCATAAGGGCAACATGATAGTCAAAACAGGATGAAACCACAGTCCAAACAAGATGACATGAGCGTTTGTGCAATTAACGGCATCAGCAAAAGGAAAGTTGTGTTTGGATAGCATTCTGCCAGGAATCAAAAAAAAAGGCAGAATGCTTACTTTGCCGCAACAGTGCTATGTTATATCTGGCTAAATAGAATCGATGGCTTGATGGAAAACACTGCGTAGACAGGAGTAAAGGATACAATAGAAGCTGGTAACAGAGTTGCAAGATGGAAAACCTTACCGTGCTGTTGCTACAGTAAGCAAAGCCCATCTCAAAACTGATGTTCACTTGATTACAACTCTGGAGCGATGAGTATTACCTGCAGCGATGGCTGTGGACAGGGACTGTGTATTTGTTGCTAGCTTTGTGCCAGGCCTTATGTGGGTTTTTCAATACTCATTATTTGGTTCAATTTTTAAAGTGTGTGTGGTCTACATCATTAATTCCATTTAACCGATGACAACACCCCAGGGGACAGTTTTATACATCACTGTAGTGGAAAGACCAGGAATTGTGAAGTTGGAAGCTCTAAGCTGAAATACCAGTTCTGCTGTTAATAAACTCTAGGGACTTTAGGCAAACCACTTAATTTTTCTGGACTTGATTATTCTTAAATAATATATAAACTTCAGATATGGACCAAGATTGAATGAGATTTATTTACTGCTTTTCACACAATACTTGACATGAAATAGGTATTCAATAAATGGTGGAATCAATATTATTATTGTTGTTATTAGGAGTAGTACGGTGAAAGGTGTTTTGTGAATATTTTCTCATTTATATGATGTTCGCAGAAACTCAGATTATTAAGAGTACTAATATTTTAAGCTAGTAATTGTAGGTTGCCAACTGTGGGCAGACACAGTGCTAAGGATCTTCCATGCAGTATCTCATTCCTTTGTCCCAGCTCTATATGTATGAGTTACTAGCCTCAAGGAGCAGAGGTTCCTGGAGGTTTGGATTACACAGGTAATAATTTTACTTCAGAGCTTCTCATTCTCCAACCCAATGCTCATTCTACTATTTCATCCTTTCCATGGATTTAAAGGTAACAAAAATAAATAGCATTGTTTTCTACTAATCGAACAAGCAGAAGGTGAGTCAGTCCTTATGGCATTTCCATTTGAGCCATATAAAAGTATCTTATAATTAGTTATTTTGTTTTTTAAATGCCATCAATCACAGCCTTACCTCACAATTTTGTCCTTAAAGATGATTCATTAACTGTCATGTTTTAAATATATATATTATTTATTAATATCACGTGCTATTCAAAATCTACTTCCAAGTTAAGATTTGAGAGGTACCATGTGACTCAAAATAGTGCATCTATAGTGCATTACGTTGTTGGTATAGTAAATATTTTATGAGTATTAATGAGAAATTTAAAGCATTACTACCTCTTGACAGGAATATAGGGACACTGACCTCTGTGGTTGGTGCCGTTTTCCTTAGCTCAGATTCCTTAGCTACTTCTTGGGGGCCACAGTCATAATTCCCACCACATTATATTTGTGTTATTATTGAGCTATTCATAGTTGCAGGATTAAAAAAAAAAAACTTTTGCTATCGTTTGAAGATTTGGTGAAATATTCCTTCTCTATGTGTTTCAGGACCTTGCTGCTACTTGAGAGCAGAATGGACATCATCTGGTGGTTTATTAGAAATGCAGAATCTGGGCCCTCATGCCAGACCTGCTGAATTAAAATCTGCATTTTTACAAGATCCCCAGGTGGTTTGTCTATACATTAAGGTTTTTAGAAGCATTGTTCTAGAAACCACAAGCAGTAAAAAGCTATGATTTTGCTGGACGTATCTTTCATACATTTTGAGTAGAAGAGTTAGGTTACCTTGATCTTATGTAAAGAGGAGTCGAATTGCAGGAGAAAAAAGAAAAAAAAAAGAGCTGGCATCCTTTCAAGTGAAAAAAATAAGGTGGAATTACTGAATTGCATCATCATTAAATATAACGGTTCTAAATTTTACTGGGTTTAAGTTATTTTAGAGGTTAAGTGATGTTAATCTTTTTAGAACCATTCAAGTTCTTTGTTGCTAAGGGACTTTGGCATCAGACTTTTTGTTTCTCCAACACTTACATATTTGAATAAACAGTATGTTTATTTGGGGTTAAAATGCTTCATGCAACATTGTTTGCAATTGGGTAAATATGAGCTTGTTTTGATGTAACTGTTATAAATGCTAGTATAATCTATTGGGAATATAATATGGTTTTCCAGTCTTCCTGAACAGATTTCACATTACCAAGCAATCTTAATGTAAATTTTTCTGAATTGGTGAGAGTTTCACACCAATAAATTAGAATATGTAGAAAGATCTATGTATATAGTAAGCCACATATGCAAATTAAACTACTTAATCAGGAGAAATGGTTTCTTACATCCGTTGTGAGTTTCAGATCTAGGAACAGTAGTAAGTGAAAACTATGAATTTTTTTTTTTAAGAAAAATCCTTCAGTTATCTATTTTAACATTATAACATACTTAAGCCCCTACCTTTTCCTTAGTGGTTTTCCTCTGAGCCTCATTTTTGCCTGGACCCCACCAAAACTTAGTCCCACAAGTGTTATGGAAAGAGATATTTGGGATTTCATTTGCATATACTTTATAATAAATTGTCATCTATTTGTGTAGAATTCTATATTCCTGTCTTAGCACTCAAACCAGAGGTTTGTCTTTCCCACTATCATCTCCTTCTGCCTAAGACCAAAGGAGAAATAAAAAACTAAGTCTCTATACACTAGCAAAATAAAGATGTATTTACTGCATTAGAAAAATCAACAGAGTAGTGACTTCAGGCTAGTAAAAACAATGAATTGGGGATACCAAATTTAAAAAAAGAAGGAAAGAAAAGACCTACTACTAAACCAGGAAGGCCTTTTGAAAGATCTTTTAAACAGTATACAAACTGTTTTTAGCCTGGACTTTATCTAGTTTTAGATTGATGAAAATGTAGTCATCTCATTTTTTTTTCTTTTGAAATGTACAAAATCAACCGTTTCATAGCCTGCCAGAATCTAATAACCTTGGCTTAAAATTAAAGTTAAATCTTCACTACTATAGTTAACAGAAAACAACTTCTGGGTTAATTAGCAATTTAGAATTGCTTACTTCCCATTTGTGTTCTAGAAGCGTTGGAATTATTACATTTTGGTTAAAACAATAAAAAATTCAAATGCAATTTTACATCTTCTAATAGAAAATGTTATCTAAGTCCTTTAAATTTTTCAGCCCTCCAAAAATCCTATAAAATGTGGATAAAACATCTGTAATTTGAATGTTGTTGCCTTTACAAAAATTATTTCCAAAAACCAACATTAGTTAATGATTTAAAATTCACTATGTATTTTTACACAGATTATCCCAATTATTTTTATTGAGCTCAAGACTAGTATCACCTCCATCTTTCAAATGAGATTCAGAGATATAGTATGGCTCAACCCAAGATCTCAGAGTTAGTAAGTGTGGATCTTGGAGTCAGTCTCAGGTCTTCTGTCCCAAATCTTTTGTCCACAGTGCCATGCTCTTATTACTTCATTCAAGTAACTGAGTCTCTTTCTCCCTTTAAAACTTGAAGTACATTGTGTACCCATATTTGACTTTTTAATCACTTTCTCTGTGGTGCTTCAGACTTTCTTCAAATATGTTTATGCATAGACAGCATTTCCTCACTCTTATATTTCCTTAATTTTTTTCAATCAACATGATAACCTTTATTTGTGCCTCTTGAATTTCATCATAATTAATTCTGAAAACTTGTGGAATTTCCTAAAGTTATTTTATATTCTCATTCTTTTCCTCTGAAGTGCTCAAGATGTCACTCTCTGCAACTTATCTGCAAAATTAATGATCATGTTCATGATTCAATCATCAAAGTCACTGATTAAAATGCTCAACAATAAGCCTGGGACCAACCACTGTGAAACATTACTTATGTCACCTGAACTTGGCAATGGCCCATCAAATACAGCTCATTGACTATAATCCTATAGCTCTGTGCTGTAACTTAATGGTGATTGAAACGAGACAATATATCTCAATTTATCGATGACTTCTGACATGTGGTACAGAACCAAAACCTTTATGAAATAAAACTGTATTGGATCTACTGCTTTCCCTCAATTGGTCATGTTTATCATTCTATCAGGGATGAATTTGATCATAAAGGATATATATGCCTTACTGGGAATTAACAAAGTAATTATTCTTCCACACTGGTAGTTAACAGAATAGTTATTCTTTGCACATATACTTGTCCTGAAAGAAATATTTTACATAGATTTTCATAGCTTATTGCAATGAATATCATATTCTGCCCAAATTTCACTATGCAGACATTTATACCTTCTGAATTATGTTCATAATGTACATATAGTAAATGTCTTCACATTTTTAGAAATCTGAAAACGTGAAAGATGAATGAATGTCCTGTGTTTCTACTTTTGTATTTCTAAATGATGGTTTGAAGAGTCAGTACTTCTATTTACTATCAATGCTGGTACCTTGTTATTCTCAATACTCACTACTGTTGTCTGGGCTGGAAGTGGTTTTGTAAAAACTTTCCTCTATATTTGTACCTGTTTACTGGCTCTTCTGAGATCACATAAGCTAAAATACCTTATATGCTTACATTCACTAAACTCTTCATGGTCCCTTAGTCTTTTTTAAGTCATTTTAATTCAAAAGTTCAAAATTAGTTTCCACATTTTCACTTGTAAGTATACTAGCTGACAGAGTCAATCTATATCACACTCTCAGTGATCGTTGCAGTCTGCCTTTTGATGAGTACTTCTCTGTTTCTATAATTCAGTTCAGATGCTGGCTGACCTTGTGATTCACATCTTTCCTGGAACTTAATTAAATAACTGAACAACAATCAACTTATTCACTCTCAGTAGCCCCTCAAGCTGAAAATGTCAATAATAATTCTCCTTTACAAAAACAAATTCATGGTTAATTTACAGCTATTGGTTGGTTTTGCTTTGTTAAATATGCCAAACACATACTTGTCTGTACCTCCTTGCTTGATTTGTTACTGTACATGAGTTTCGTTTTTTCTCAGGTATCAATCTTTTGATTAGAAAAAGAGGTGACATAAAATACACTATTCCTGTTACATTTTCAGAGGTAGAAAAATAACATTTAAATACATTGGCAATAACTTTCTAGAAATAATTACATACGGAACAATGATATCTGATCTCACTTAAAAGTGAACATTTTTCAAATAAGTTGAAATTATATTTACCGCAGTTTGAAGGACATGGGGTAGTGTTGATACCAGGGTGTCCTGATCAGTTATCACAACAGCAGTTGATCAGGCCAGGCTTGAACCTACTCACCTTGTCTCTAGTTAGGGTCCTCATTTTACTTACTATAAAACTACATGTGATACCCAGGATGATCAAGCGCAGTGAAACGTGTTAGAGACTAACAGATGATTCGGAGTAAGAGGTTATAGAGCTTATTAATTTTTCTGAAAGCTCGTAAGCAGACCACATAGTTATGGTCACATTTTCTCTGTAGAAAAGTTAACACTGAAAAAACTTTTCTTATGAGAAATCTACTTAAGTGAGTATAGATAAGGAAGCCAGGAATTTAGATAATCTGATAACTCCTCAGCTAAGAGATCCATGGGCACTCTGTGATTTTTGTATGACTGGGTATTCTGTCTGGCAACCTCAACTCTCTCAACATTGTTCAAAGCTGGATATAATCATTTTTCAGGATATTGTTCCTACTGTCTATTGTGCTTGTATTCCAGAGTTCCTGTTCAGCTTGTGACAAAGCTTTTACTGATACATAGTAAGATGGTGGTGAAAGAATGGAAATTTTTCTTTCCTAAGAAGAATTATAATTTATTCTGAGATTATATCTTTTTAATTGTTTTTTTACTTTTTTAGTATTAAATGTTCTTTCAGCTGTGAAATTAAGTTGAGAAGAGATGGCAATATATTTTTTATGATTTCATTAACAAAATGAAAATTGGAAACCTTGTGATGGTCTCAGAATTAAAGGAAAAATTTTAATTGCAATAAAAATCTAAATATGAAAACTACTAGTTTATACCATTAGTTTCTCATGCTCTAGAGCCAGTCATTATATAAAGCAACATCTCAGCTCTAGACTCATGATTTTTTTGTTCCAGAAACAATTTGGTCACCTAAGTATGATGTATCACACAGGTGAGGTGCTTCTACAAGTAAATTTTATGTTGAGTTAAATTAGTTATGAGTTCCGAGACACCTCATAGGCTTTGCTCTACAGTGGCAAACTGGTAAATGATGGTGCTAAATGTTTACCAGGATCGGGGGGCAGAACGACTCGATTTGTAACATGTACAATTTTGGTGGTGTAAATACTCCCACCATAATGGATTTCAAGCTCCCAAGGTGAAGTCTCTTCACTGAATTTGGAACTGAGAAGAGATGCTGCACATCTCGGCACATGATCAGCTAAGTAAGCTAGTTGGTACAGGCTTTTCAGTAAACCACTGCCCCTGCCCCTATATATCTCACTATTGTAGTTTCATCAGAAGCATATCAACATTCTCCATTTGGTAACACGCATTGATACTGGACTTAAAAGAATGGAAAGAATCCAATGTAAACAAACTGAAGTAAAATCATAGAAAGTATTTTAATTGTTCCACTAAACAACATTTTTACCCAAGTTTCAACCCATCTGTTTCTTAAATGACTCTATTTCTGCGGCAGTAGAATTCTAACAGATATTTACCATCTTACTACTTTCTGGTTAGTAAAACTGTACTATAATATAGACATCAGATATGCTCTGCAGATGTTAATTTCTTAGCAGGCAAATAACTTAGAAACCTGTTCTAAAGTCAGGGAAATGGTTTGTCCTAGGTATCACATCGAATACACCTAGTGAGTGCTCAGTGTTTATTGTCGGGGTGTTATAGCAAGTATCTTAGAATCTCTTATTTGGAAAAAGAAATTTAGGGGAGAAGTAGTATATGTTCCTTTCCAGACCCATATGCTCCCCTAAACTCTGTTTTTTTTTCATGGCCATGTCTGCATTGCATGCTTCAGAATACCACTAGTTTTGCAGCTAAATTTAAATACAGAGATGCATAAGAAGAACCAGAGTCCTTAGGCTTCCATCCCCAGATTTCAAAACCAAAGAGATTCCAAAATAAAAGATCTCCCAAATTAGAAATAATAATAATGCATTAAATTAGAAATGCAAATTTTGAATATCATAGTTTATGTATCATTTAAAATATGCACAAAAAATCCTACTTATGCTTTGTTGTGGTATTTTATGGTGAGAAATAGTACATACAGCTTAGAATTAAGGTGAGGAATAATGACTTAATATACAAAAATTATTTAGAAGCAGATAGTTGATACAATTAGTATTTACTGTTAAGAATAGTAGGAGGAGTAGAGTACTAAAATATTATGTTGTTCTTTTGTGTATTATGTTGACAAGATTAAGTTATGGCAATCATTCGAAAACCATTTATTTTGTGCTAATCACTGTGCTAGCTCCTGGGATACAAAGATTAGTATCTCTGTCTGTCTTTAAAAACTCTTAGTCCATTAAGATTTTATGGCTAAAAAAAGCTATTTTGGGGCTTCCCTGGTGGCGCAGTGGTTGAGAGTCCGCCTGCCGATGCAGGGGACATGGGTTCGTGCCCCGGTCCGGGAAGATCCCACATGCCATGGAGCAGCTGGGCCCGTGAGCCATGGCCACTGAGCCTGCGCATCCGAAGCCTGTGCTCTGCAACGGGAGAGGCCACAACAGTGAGAGGCCCGCGTACCGCAAAAAAAAAAAAAAAAAAAAAGAAAAAGCTATTTTGCACCTTATCTCTTTATGGTACATAACATCTTTCCCAATATATGTATTCAATAAAACAAATATTAATTTAGCAACTACTATAGCTTAACCCTGTGCTAAGTACGAAGTGGTCAGAAGCTGGAAAAGCCTCATCATTGGGATCTGCTGACTTCCACATGTCCAGGAACTAATGGGAGCTGATAAATACTCTAGCTCTCTCACTTGGCACCACCCCACCCTCCCAAAGGGAGATAACTCTGAAGTATGCATGTTTAAATTGTATCCCAGAATCTTCTTCATGAAACTAAGCTCTGAGGCCCACATTTTCTGGCTTGATAATGCTTTCTTGATACCTAGCCTTCCCTGCTGGTGTTCTCCACACCTCCCAAATTAACAACCTGTATGTTAATCCTGGCTTTACGGTCTGCTTTCGGGTAACCCCAAAATAAAACACTAAAATAGGTTTACAATTTTACAGATAATGGAAAAACAAAATGTCTAATGACCCCGAAAATTTCAGAATATTATGACAAAAATACTACCCTGAGAAACTGACACCTGAGCTCTAGCCATTGCCTCTTTACAAACTTGTTGAAACAAAGACTCTTGTCTTCCCTGGACTCAGTTGTCTCTTATTTGTCAAATAAAGGTTTGGATGGTTAAATGATCAAGAGTCTCTCCCTGGGCTAACTTTATGATTCTAAGATTATTTATCCCTAGAATGTCTGCCTTCATAAATGATTTGTAATACTTTCCAAACTAAAAGTTTGGGTGCAGATAGATATTTCCTAAGAACCTGAGAACTTTTATGTATGCATTCATTCATTCAACAAAATTTATTAAATATCTGCTCTGCATTTATCACTGTAGGTCTACATCGTCTAATAGACAGCCACTAGCCACATGTGACTAAATTTAAATTACTTTAAATTAAATAAAAGTAAAATTTCAATTGTTCTGTCCCTCTAGGCACATTTCAGGTCCTCAATAGACATATGTGTTTAGTGGCTACTATATTGGACCACACAATTATGGAATATGCCTGTCTCTGCAGAAATTATATCAGATAAAGCTGCTTTTAATGACAAAAAAATTAAACCAGACAACTAGTCTTCAAGAAATAATACCTAAAAATTCAGTAAAATGTTACTATGTGATTGGCTATAGTTGATACCAAGTGAGTATTTCAACCACATACTTTAAAGTCATTTAGATGCACATTTTCAGGGAAGACTTCATGGTAGATAGAGAATCTGAAGGTTAATCAGAAAAGTAGATTGTTACAGGCATTATACACAATTGAATAGAAACAGGTCAGAGAAATTGTTTGGTGACACTGATTAGACTTAAATTAATAGGAAAAGAAAAATTGCATAGAGTAAAATCATAAAATAGTCAAATAACACTTCTTTAAATATATCCTTACAACCATTTTATTTAAAGCTCTTTTAAATATAGTGGTTGTAAGAATACATAGATGAGAATTACAGAAACAATAGAAAGTTTTTTGTCTCATATTTTAATTTGCTTACTTGATGTAATTGGAAACTAGCTAGAATAGTAAAAAGTTTTCTAAAAAACTTACCTTTGTATTGTTTCTTCAGCTTCATTTTGTTTGTCATTCATATCTTTCTTAGTTGCGTCTACCACCGTGCCTAACAGTAACTAATAAATATCTGTTGGATGAGTCCATGGATAATCGTCACCCTCTCTTCCTGTGACCTTTCTTTTGAAAAAAATATAAGGTGATTTAAAACATCTCCTTAACGTTCAGTGTAGTTTAGTAGTGTTTAAATGTGTAAGTTTCCTTGGTTTGGATTCAAATTCCCCACCCAGTTCCATGACCTTGAGCAAGATAAGTAAACGCCTCTTCACCTCAAATTCCTCATCTGTAAATGAGTTCATAATACTGCCTATGTCATAAGGTGGCTCTAAAGGAGTAAACACACTAGAGAGTCTGAAAACACTTAGAACAGCGCTTGGCACATAGTAAGTGTTTGTGGTAAGTGTCGTCGTTTTTATTGTTGTTTTCAGATACTCATTAGGGTATCTGGGCTCCATTAAATATATAACCTGGGTTAAGATTTCCAGCTATATAATCAGAAGAGCCAGTAAAACTATTATCGATAATGAGAGAGCAAATCCCTTTGTCCCCCAATGGGACACTTATTAGGAAGCTCTTCACTTTGCCTGTCAGCGGCATTATTTCCTTTTAAAAACTAGAAAAAAGTATTTTGGTGAAGGCTTTGATATCCAAAATAGATATTATAGAATATTCTTTCCCACCATACCCTATGGATATGAATTTCATTGCCTCATGTTCCTTCATTTATTAATTAAAGGGAAAGCATATTTTTACCCAGATATTAAATAAAGTGCTGAATCTAGGATCCTAAGCCATTTAAACCTATATTCTGACCCCTTAATAGCAGAGGCTCTGCTGCTACCTTTGTCTGAGAAGGATCTCTGTAAGTTCTAGTTGTGTGGTAATTATGTTGATTAGCTGAAAGGAGTGTTATTGAGATCATGATGTCATCTCAAGGGTAATGGATGCTTGAGGGTTGTTGAATATTTAATTTGTCAGAAGAGGTCAAAGGAAAGAGATGTTATGCTACTTTTCAAATATTTTAAGAGAGAGAAAATGAGAAGCTCAAACAAATCCATGAAAATAACTAATGAAAATCTCCAAATACAAAACCCAATCTGAATGAACAGTGATATTATGTTAAGAAGAACATATCTATGGGGTGATTAAATACCTTTCATTAGTTTTTAGTAATTACAAAATTTACATTAACAAATCTTCCATGTATTCTGCCTGTGTGCTTAGCAGTTAGACTTGTATTCACTATTATTTTAAAATAGTGTGATGATTATTGTAAATACAGTACTAAAAAACAATCTGTATACATATGCATAAAAACATTGTCATAGTTACATAAACAACTGAGAGTAATTGTTATGGAATTTTATGTATTCAGAGAGGTAGTATCTTAGTGACTACTCTTTTAGGCAATACTGCTCATTTTTGAATTGATATTGAGATTTATATCTTAAAATAACATTAGGCCTCATCACACCCTTGAAACTAGTTTCAAATAAATTTTTTAATGGCAAAAAACCCCACATTGTTATTATTTAGCTCTTGAAATATAAGAGCTCTTGAAACCTTTCTTAATATTTGCTTACTTTTTTTCCCTTAGGCAAATATTTTAAAAAATATTTTAATAATGATGAAAATGCTGCCAAGATACAAAATAACTAAAAAGGGGGTTGGTGAGATGGCCACTTGGGACTATATATATTGCTTTTCAAGGCTTAGATTATAATCACAAATTTCAATCTATCACATGTATTTATTTTTAAGGTCTTGTTCAAAGTGATTACTAGAGTCTTTCTCTGTATATGATTTGAGAATGAACAATATGTATTGTTCATTCCACATTTATATCATTATTAAAATAAGGAGTTGTTTTCCCAATATTCATAGAATATTAAAGATCCGTGGATGATGGTCTTGGAGTGCATGTAATAAATATTGATAAGTCCCCTGGGTTTATTGCACATTTGTGGGTGTGGGCATGTGTGCAGTTTGGGGAGGAGAGGGCCTATAACCTTAACCAAACTGAAGAAGTGTAGCATTGACTGTAAAATTTTAAGATATAAAATGTAGCTGATTGGATAGAAACTCAAATAATCAAAGTCCACTATAAGAATATTCCCTAACTGTACGTAGTATCCAACACTTGAACCTTTAGGATATGATCATTTATTCTATGTATACACTAACTCGTACTTTTCATAATGTGGTATAGTTTTAGAAGTGAATTATTTGCAATTAAAATTTTATTTCTTAAACCTATTTACTTGATACCTTCACATGATAAATATCTTTTAAAATGCAAAGAGATTTAGAGTGAAGAGTGTGTATTCCCACCCTAGTCACCTATAGAGAGAGAATCACTGTTTTGAGTCTCTTATATGTCCTTCTGAATAGATAAATAGATTAAATGAATAAACAGAAAAATATATTCTCTCTTTTCTCTCTCATGTTAAAACTATAGCATAGGACTTCCCTGGTGGCGCAGTGGTTGAGAGTCCGCCTGCTGATGCAGGGGACGCAGGTTCGTGCCCCGGTCCGGGAGGATCCCACATGCCGCGGAGCGACTGGGCCCGTGAGCCATGGCCGCTGAGCCTGCGCGTCCGGAGCCTGTGCTCCGCAATGGGAGAGGCCACAACAGTGAGAGGCCCGCATACCACCAAAAAAACCCCAAAAAACTATAGCATATTATATACAGAATTTTGTGCCTTGTTTTTTTTTAATTTAAAAATACACTTTAAAGATTAGTCCACATCAGTACTTATAGAATTACCTCATTCTTTTAGCATCTACAAGTCATCCACTGTATGGGTGAACCACAATTTATTTAACCTGTCCTCTACTAATAGACATTAAATTGCTGTCAGTCATTTGCTACTACAACTCTGATGCAGTTAATACTTTTGAATGTGGTAAACTTTTATAGGTTCAATGCCTGGAAGTGGAATTACTGGCCTAAATGATACATACATATTTAATTTTCATATGTTAGGTGAATTATCCTCCATTAAAAATGTTAACAAATTATCCTCCTTAGACAACACTAATCTACACTTCCACCAACAATTAGTGAGTGTGATAATGCAAACTTTTGAGAACTCAGCACCATTTACTTTTGTTTTGTCAACCAAGCCCAGTAGATTGGGGATACAGTCTTCTTGTTTAACTTCTTGGCGTAGTTGAGGAACAGTAACTGGGGGCTTCTTGTTTCAGATCTCTGCAGGTCTCTTCAAATGCCCCTTCTTGTAGAAAAATGCAATGATTATTTTGCCAAATAATTCACTTGAAATCTTATGATTATTGGGTAAAATACAACCCAAATTCTTCTTGGCCTCATAGTTCCATTACTATTTTATTCAATTAATTAACGTAGAAATGTCCATTAGTATTAGCTATGTCTTTATTTAAGCTATAAACTAAAAAAGAAAAACCTATACCTATTTAAAAGATTGTATCAAACATACCTAAAAGGTAAGCCAAAAATATTTGAACCAAGTAAGAACTGAATTGTGTATGTGAGAATAATCATATATTCAAAGGATAGTTTTTATTGCTTCTCTGCATCCTTTCCTTGCCTATAAATGAAAATGCTGAACTGCTTCAGGAAATCTTATGTTTGTGTAGCATTTCAACCCTGGTAGTAATCAGGAAGCACTAAAAATGCTCATGAAAACTGTATTCCACAAATTAACTGAAATTCACACATGGTTAAATAAGTAACCTAACACACCTAAGCAAACATTTTATATGGTTTCCCATTACTCAACCTTCGAAACAAATCCATAGTCATAGTTTGTTATCATCCATTTAAATTATACCCTCAAATTTAATCAGAATCTTTTCTTTAGGGCAAAATAGTCCAATGTGTTTGGATACTGATGTAAATGGTGCTGAAGGAATGGGGCAGATGTTTATAAAATACAACTCAGACTGTTAATGAGTATCTTTACACACAGCTATCCCATGACAAGTTGATAGATGTTTTGTTTCACTGTCCTTCATAAACCACAAGAGAGGGTGCTATAGTAGATACTGAGTTCAAATCTCAGACCTTTGCAATCTGCATGTACGAAACAAATGTTTTCACAAAATACAAGAAATAGGTCTTTTTTGATACGATTGCATAATTCCAAGATCAGCATCCATCTGTGTATATATATTTTTTTCTTTTAGCTTATGTTAATGGCTTTATTTGGCAACTTAATGTTTTCCTTTTCCTCCTAACAGCAGGTGAAAGAATTCATAAATCTGCCGTGAACAGTTGCCAATGAATATTCATATCTGGGATGTCTGATTGCAGCAGTTTGACATTTTTATTCGATTTCCATCAAGAAAAAGAACTACTTCGTTTCTTAATTCAAAATGCATTCTAATAGGGTTCAGCACATTATACCACTGGTTAAGTTATTGTAATTGTCAGTATCAAACAACTAATTTATAAAATAAGAATATTTGATATGATCCAGAAAAACAAAGTGACTAAGAAATATCTCACAAACTCACCAAAAACAGTATACCTTTTTTATAGGAAATTTATTTTAAAAAATTATCCATACTGAGCACCTTCATTTTCGGTCCCCAACCTTTCTTGCACCAGGGACCGTGGAAGGCAATTTTTCCATGGACGGGCTGGGGAGTTGGGGGGTGGGGTCGGGGGAGGACGGTTCAGGCGGTAATGCGAGCGCAGATGAAGCTTCGCTCAGCAGCCAGCTGGTCACCTCCTGCTGTGCGGCCGGGTTCCTAACAGGCCTCATACCAGTAACAGTCTGTGGCCCAGGGGTTGGGCTATATACTGGTATTCCTTGCTGGTTGAGTCAGTCAGGTCTTGGTGACGTAGGAGTCCCATGAACAGACAACATGAGCTTAATGGGGTATATTTTCTACAGGTCATTATTATATGAACAAGAAGACATAATTGGTTCAACGGGAGGCAACACAGGCTTGGTACAATTTTAGTGGGTATTTGTGTTTATCTGCCAAAAGTGAAGACATTTGTAGCAGCAAAATTAATTTTTTAATTATTTAAACTCTGCCTTTAGATTGTTCTGCCTTTAGATTGACCGTTTACTACAATCCTTCTTAAATTAAGATGTATAAGAATAATTTGGAAAGCTTACCAAAATACAGTAATTTTCTGGGCCATAGCACAGGTTATTCTTAATCAGCATATCTGTGGTATGCCCCAATAATTTTTTTTCTAACAAGTTCCTAAGTAGTGATGATGCTATCCTACCACACTATCTATAAATATTTTATAGTATTGGCTATCTATTGGTCTTCAGCAAAATATGCACAAATCTTCCAGAAAAAAACAGAGCAGCAAATCATTAAGAAGCCTGTAATGGCAGACAAGTTGCAGAAATTATGGGGAGAGGAGGGTTCAGAACAGCATACACATTCAATAATCCAACACAGCAAGTGTTTTCTCTAATCCTGGTTTTGTATATTACGCTTGCGTGTGGTATATATTATATGCAAGGAGTTAAAAACTAAGCAAGAATTTAGTTTTTTAATCCTCTCACGATGTAGAATCTGAATTCCCCACTTTTTTTATTGAAAAGTGAAGTATAATGTGACAGTATATTAATGCATCCCTAATCTTAATTATCTGTAAATAAAATACTGGAGAAAAATATCTAAAAGATTAGAAAGCCATGGGAATTAGAGGATATTTCCTTAATCTGCTATTGAACTCAGTGGGTTTATTTTTACTTGCAATTTATGAAATATTGATCTCTGTGTTTTGCAAAGTAGGCACATGTTTTCTTGAAATGTTTTTTATTTTAACACATCTTCATTATCAAAAACAATTTTGTTGGCCTATAGGGTTTCAGCACTGATGGTGAAGAAAAGTGTGTGGTGGTGGTTTTTAAGCAGCAACTGTTTTCTCAAGACTTTACGAGAGGCCCAAACTTTCTAACTTTTTTCTGTTTCACTCATTCCCTTCCAAGCATTTTCTACTTTGCTGCCAGGCATCTTTCTAAAACACAAATATGATCATGCAACTCATTATCTTAATTAAAATCTTTCGACAGCTTCCCATTGCTTTCAGCATGAAATAAACATTTCTTAGCCTTACTTACAAGGCCCTTCATAAACTGACACCAGCCTTCCTCTTTAGTTTTATAGCTAAATCTTTTAATCCTGCCATCAAAAACAACTTAGGAGTCCTTAAATATACAATGTGTTCTCAAGCTACTTATCCCCATGCCTAAAATATCTTCATTTCTTATCTTTTCCACTTCATTCTATTTGTCTTTTGACCCACCTCATTTATCCACTTCTTTTGGGAATTTTCCTCTGTGATCCCTATTAGGTCCTTATTCTCAAAATCCCCATTTAATACCCCTGAGATACTTCAAACATACCACTAGGGACACTAGGCATTGGCCTTACTTAAGTCTTAAGCTTTTGGAAAACAGGAACTGTGCCATCTATATTTATGTTTATCACAGAGTCAACATGTAACAGCAAATAAGTAAAGAGCTTTTAAAAAAAATAATTTACTAACCATATCATGAGTAATGAGAAGTCAGATTTGATATCTAAAGCAAAATTGTGGAGGACCTACTAAACCAGGCAGAGAAGTTTGATTTTTAACATGATAATTAGTAGAGAACTATTATCAAAGTTTGAATTGGAAAGTAACACAATGCAAACATTGATTTAGGAAAACTAACAGAATGTATTTAAGCTTTTACAGTAGTTCAGATGTGGGATGAGTATAATACACATTTGTATGGTGTTAATGTTGGTGAAGCAGTGAGAGATATGTTTTATGCAAGGCTTGATAACCCCAAGATTTCTACCCTAGAGGATAAAAAGTGTGATGGTAGTACTTTGGAAATAGGGTGATAATAAGGAAAGCCATTTATTTCATGGAGGATGATGGGATTTTGGAAACATCACATTTAGGTAAAGGTCAATGGGAAATCAGAAAAATCTGTAAGCAATTAAAAGTAAGAGTCCATGGTGTGAATGAGGTCCTGAGGCCCAAATTCTGAAAATGGGCATCAGTTGCATAAGTCGGGGGATTGATTCTATGAGTGTTGAATGTTCACCTTGTCAGAGAGAGAGTAAAAAGAGAAGTCGGAAGGTGAGGAACTGTGGCAGAATAGAGAGAAAAGAGATACTGACCAAAGAACGTGTGATTTCAAGAGAGGAAATTTCAATATTATCATCACAGATATTCCAGTCCAAGCAGAGGATGTGCCACTGCACCTTCTGATGATTCATGCCTCTCTATAGCTCTACTCCCGCCCTTCTATTTCAATCTCTTCCTCTTGCTTGACACCTCTTGGCTTATCTCTCTCTACCCTCTGTCTGCTTTCCTGCCCTGCCTATTCCTTTATTTCTCTCCAGAGAACCCCACCATGGAGGTCCATGAGGATGTGGTGAGACCACATGGGGAAAGCAGAAAAATTTCCCATAACTGAACAGAAATTTCCTCAGCCACAACCTCCGGCAGCATCTCTTTCCCACCCCTCTGGGGGTGGCCACACATCTCTCTATTCTGCTGGGTAGCATATGGCAGCTAACCATTCACTGTCCAGCAGAGTCATGGTCCCCTGGACCACTTCCCTTGTTCCCAGTGCTGCCTTGCTGTTTAAAATTACGTGTGATTCATTGGAACACAAAAGAAACCAGATGTGACTTCTGTGGCGTCTACCTCTAACCTCCACTGAGCTATCTGGGCATGAATGCTGTTCATCGTCTCTTAATGCTATTATTATCTTCGGTTACAGATGCTCTGTCATGATTCTCAAAAGAAGTGCTTTGTGTGGTGATTTGTATAACAGTGTTTTCATATAAATTTAGTTCGATCCTTGAGCAGGTCTTTGATCTAAGGGCAATTATCCTTATTTTACAAAGGAAGTGACCAAGATTCAGAGTGCCTGCGAGATTTGCTCAGAGACACTGTAGATGTGGCAAAGCTGACCCATGGCTGGGACTATTCCCATTACAACAAATGGTGACTTTCAGTTTCTTCATGTTTCTCCTGATAGTGATAAATTCATGAAACATATTCTTACCTCAAAGGCTTTTTATTTCAATCTTTCATAAAAAGTATACTGTTTCAATAGAACTGTTTTTCAAGTAAGAAAATTAAGATATCATAATTCTAAAGAAGACGCGTTCTGCCAATGAATTTGTGACAGAGCTCATACTAGGAGCCAAGCTTTTTAATAATGATCCCCATACTGTTTTATGATGGATGCTGTCGTCTGGGTCCTTTTTGGTTTTGTTTATTTTCTTTGTTCTCAGATGATAATTAAGAGTGCATCACTTTCAGGTTTTCTTTATTTTCTACTAACGTCTACTGAACCATGAGGACATTTACATCCATGTGCTCCAGGCTAATCCTGCCACATGACCTACTGATGGCATTGTCTTCCACAGTTTCTTGCAACTTGGCCAATTAGTTTTCCATCTTCCTTCTGTATTTTTGAACAGTCCACCTACTGAGCTCTTCACTACATAGGATAAATCACACGTGTCTCTTCTAACAAGGAACAAACCAAAAAATCCCATTGTCCTTAGTTTCTTCTCACAGACTCTCACCTTTAATGCACATATGAATGGTACGCCCTTTCTCTCCATTTTCCCACCTGCCCTTCACTTCTTAAAAACTGCACTTATTGTGTGTGTGTGTGTGTGTGTGTTAAAAGGAAGGCGTGAACTTACTCTTCAGTCCATTGCATCCGTGTCAAACTTTGACTCACCATTCCACTAAGGGGGTCTCAGCTAAGTCACTGGTGACATCCAATATTTCTAGTCCGGTCAGCTCTACCTGGCTCTCTTCCCCTAACATCTCTGAACATTAGTAATAGCCAACAACTTCGTCATTTTGAAATTCTCAACCCTTCTCTGCCATGATTCCATTCTGAGTTTCTTCCTAACCCTTTGAACTTCTCCATCTACTTTGAGGAAGTAGGGTAGAATAGTAAAGAGTAAGAACAGTGGAACCAGCCTCCTGGACACCACAGCTAATCGTGTAATAGTGTGTCAACTTACTTCTTTGTGTCTGTTTCCTTTAAAATGGGGATAATAGGGCTTCCTTGGTGGCGCAGTGGTTGAGAGTCCGCTTGCCGATGCAGGGGACACGGGTTCGTGCCCCGGTCCGGGAAGATCCCACATGCTGCAGAGCAGCTGGGCCCGTGAGCCATGGCCACTGAGCCTGCGCGTCCGGAGCCTGTGCTCCGCAACGAGAGAAGCCACAACAGTGAGAGGCCTGCGTACCGCAAAAAAAAAAAAAAAAAGGGAGATAATAATGGTACCTACCTTATGAGTTAGATAATACCTTAGAGGATTGTTTTGAGGATTGAGTGTTAATACATGTAAAGCTCTTATGACAATGGCTGGCATATAATAGTTGCTTAGTAAATTATTGTTTTACTCTTAACAGCTACTGTCCACCATCACCAGCACCACTCCTATTAATCCTCTAACTCTTGCTCCCCCTATTTTCTTTCACCCACAGTCTAGGTATCGATGCTCCTTACAGTTCTTTTCTCAGCTCTGTTACCTCTGTGTGCTCTCGAAGGGCCATTGTATACATTTATCAAGTCTTCACATCACCACATATATTTTTATGCCTCTCAAGTCTTTATATCCAACCGCTCACCTGAATTCCAGGCCAATATACTTAACTACCTGCTGGACAACATTTTTTTTTTTCTTTTTTTTTTTTTTTTTTGCGGTACGCGGGCCTCTCACTGTTGTGGCCTCTCCCGTTGCGGAGCACAGGCTCCGGACGCGCAGGCCCAGCGGCCATGGCTCACGGGCCCAGCTGCTCCGCGGCATGTGGGATCTTCCCGGACCGGGGCACGAACCCATGTCCCCTGCATCGGCAGGCAGACTCTCAACCACTGCGCCACCAGGGAAGCCCTGGACAACATTTTTTGATGTCACTCTGGTATTTTAAAGTCCAAATTTCTAAATATGTCACTATGTTCTCTCAATACATACTTTTTAGTTGACTTCAATTAAAATCAGTAATCTTCCAAGCCAGAAGTTTCAACTTACTTTTTCCCTTCCCTCAAATTCTGATTCCTGTATCATTAGAACAAGACTTTACTACATGTAACAGAGACCTCAGGTAGGAATGGCTTAAATATGATCATTTATTTTGTTTTATTTATATCCCCAGATACTGAGGCTCTTGTAGTTTACTGCTCTTCCTTCCTAAAATGGAGACCTCAAGAGAGCAGATAGAATTCCAGCAGTCATGCCCGTAGTTATGGCAGCAGTTAAAAGGAAGATTTTTTTTTAAAGGCGCATACCTTCCATCTTATAGGTGGGAATTGTTCCCTAAAGCTGCTACACAATATAATTTTTCTTACATCCCATAACCCAGGACTTAGTTACATGGTTACATGTAACCACAAAGAGGCTAGGAAATGATGTCTTTATTCTGGATGGCCTTGTTCTCATCTAAAATTCAATACAGAAGAAGATAATTTTTTAAATTTTTTTAATTTAAGCTTTATTAGGAAGTATAATTGACATGTAAAATAATAAGAAATTTAAAGTATACATCATGGTAATATGTATATACTGTGAAAGGATTCCTCCCATCTAGTTGATTAACAAATCCATCACATCACATTTTTTTGGTGATTTAATGAGTGGTCTCTAATATCTATTATTTAATAAATTATAATTCAACAATTTACCATCTTTTGCCTCTTCTCTGTTGCCATTGCCACTGCCCTAGTTTAATCTTATCATTCCAAAAAAGCAAATGCTATGAATCTTAGTCTCCACATTGCTGATAGAGTCAACTTTCTAGAACACAAACCTGATCATTTAACCTCTCACCTCAAAACTTTTCCTTAACAGTCCCAAACTATAACATCTGCAATTTTTTGTTAAAAAGGGCAGAAACTGCACTCTGTAAAGCAAATCAACCTAATTATATGATGTTACCTCCCAACAGTCTTTCTACCTTGTCTTCCAGCCACATCAAATTATTTGCAATCTCTTGTATTTGCTGCTCATTTGTTTGTCTTTGTAGGTTTATATATGCTGTTTCTTTTGCATGAAATATTTTCCCTCTCCTTTCAATCTTATGAATATATGTCCTTCAAGGTCCAACTCAGATATTACTCTCTTATTAAGTTTTTAATCAGATTGAGTTTTCTACTAGCACCTTCATACTCCTATAGATCTGTATCTTGTATACATTATATATTCTAGTATAGAACTTATTCTTTGTCTTATAAGTAGAATTTTATATATCTGTCTTCCCTCATAGACAGTGAATGTCATGGGACATAAGCTTATCTGTTTATCTGCAATACTGATACAAAAGCATAGGTACTCAATAAAGCTTTCATGAATTGCTAAATATATGAAATTAAAAATGTTAGTATATATAATAATTATTTTAAGAATGTATGTTGGGACTGTAATGACGATAACCATCTCCACCAATCAACATCTCAAGCAATAAAAACACTAAACTTTATAGGCTATCAAAATCTATATTTGAAAACTGTGAATTAAATGACCTTTGCTAAATAATTGTCTTTTGTTGATGTTTAACAAGATTTTTGTTCCTTAAATAAAAATAATCCTGACAAGACTTAAGGAATTCTACTGTTGTGAAATGTAACTTTTTCTAGTACAGAAGAGTGCAGTATTTCCAGGTGAGCAAGCATCTCCCAGGAACCAGTGTGTTCTCTGGTGCAGTAATTCACTGCATGTCATTCTATTGAGTTGAACAAACTCCTCTTCCAGAATGGGCTCTTATTTAATAGGATTTGGGCCATAGATTTAAAAAATTATAAATACTTAAGATACATCTGGGAACTCTGTCATTCACAATATGTTTTATTTGATGTCTATAAATCTGTGTTTTTTTCAGTTTACAAATCTGAATGTTGTTTTATAATATTGGGAATATAGTCCTTGATTTATATTCTCATTAAAATATTCCTCTCTATATGAAAGAAAATAGATTGAATAATTTTTCACTTCAGTCGTTTTGTCGCAGAATATCAGTTAAGGTATCAAACTTCCTTCACCTTACCTTGATGAATAGGAAAATTATGCCACAGACATCACAGAACTAATCACGAGAATTCCTTAGTCTCTGCATTTCATATCTCATGTTCAGTTTTTTCTCATCCATTATATCTCTAAGGTAGAACTGTCAGAAACTCAAGTTGACATCATAGCATTTCTTACTCCCAGGACGTGCCTTTATTTTGGCATTCATCAAAAACTTTGTCACTGTACATCTGTGAGTACATGCAGGTCTTTAGGCATGATCATCAGTTTGCCATAAAGAGAAGCAGTTTATCTACACCTTGATAGCAAGTTGTGTTTAAGTTTAACATCTGCAGACAAAAAATAATGTTTTGTTGCCTAATAATTAGTCGAACAGGTTATCAAATTATGTATATATGGGAATATAAACAATGAAAATCAGTCTTTATAATGATCTAAATTCAGAAACAGTACTTTCCATCTGAATTGTTAAAATGACCTAAGAATAGACTTGTACTAAAATAACTAAAAATGGCAAGTGATACAACATGGAACTAGTCTGCACTTTTTTGAAGGTCAAGATAAATTTAAATAATGTACAGTATAATAGTTGTCTAACGAATTTAACGTAGAAAGCACTGTTAGAATGGCAGAAAATCAGAATTTAAATTATTGAGCAGTGGAGCTGTCATTTAAAATGTCAAGTGTGACATTTATTTTCCCTAAGGATATCTCACAGAATATTCTATTTCCACTCTGTGCTTTTTCTTTTCTTTTTTTGATATATCCAAAAACGTAGACAAGCATATCACCTACTTCTTTGTGTGCAATTTTGTTTTCTTTTGCATTATGTTTTGATTCAAAACTTTCATATAATACAATAAAAATGAATTACTAGAAAAATAAAAAGACAAAGTCATACAAATTAAAACCACCAATTCTTAAAATGATTATTAGACTCAATAGTACCACATAGCTATCAAATTGCTATCAAAGCTTACTCTTAAGTTCTGTACTTGACACGCCGTGGACTGGTAACAAGCACTTTACGGACCAGCACTGGTCCAGGGACCACCCTTTGAGGAGCACCGCTTTACGCTATCACAATGTACCAAACTGAGTCGGTCTTCTATGTTCTACCATAGTCTAGGTTACTTAAAAGTGTAGATTGTATTTCCAAGGTCATAACCAGATTTGTTACACTAACTTCACGATGTTAGTCCAGATTACCAAATTAAGGTCACTGATACTTTTGTCACTAATATTAACCTGGCCCATGGTAGGTAAATAAAATTGTGTTTAATTGCAAGTATTGAATGAAATTTTAAAAGCTATAAAGGAATATCCTGCTATACCCACAAAGAATATCTTAAACAGGACTGATCTAATTCATTCCTGTTCAAATGCCATGTTACATTTTGAATTAAGAGGCATTTTATTCCTGCAGGTAGAATTTTAGGATCAATTATAGCTGCCTTGTATTTTAGTAGGTACTTCAACATGATTATATTAATTTAAACATAAAAATCGGGCTACTTATGCAGGAGTTGAAGTATGAAAGAGCTTCTCAATAGGCTCCTTATTTTAAGCCTTACCAGCCAAATTACAGTGTAATTGCTTTTATTTGATCTTTTCCTATCTAAAAACTGCCTTGGGGGAGTGCATGTTTCACTCCATTTACTTTGATCAAAGAAAGAGAAGTCCATGAGTTTTTCAAAGAACTTCCAGATTTGAAGTGGTAAAGAATATTCTATATAGTTTTACTACTCCATATGGACAAGTAATTTATACTGCTTTTAAAAAAAGAAAAGAAGGAAAAAAATAAAGGATGTACATAGTGTTTAGCTTTGCCATAAAGTTATTTAATTTTATATTTTTAATATAAAACATCGTATTTGGAAGAACACTGTTTATGTTTGCTATGATTCTGTTATTATCAATTACATAAAGTGTGTGCCTTAACCTCTGTTTACTTAATTTTTTACTCTGAGATGATATTAACGATAATAGTTATGATGATAATGGTGATTTTTAAATATTATGGCTGCCAGACCTGAATTATATGCCAAAAAGTTAGTTTTATTAATTTACATTAAAACAAAATTAATCCATTTGGGGACAAAGAATGATAAATGTAATGCTATTCAAGACTCCAAGTTTAGAGAAATATTTGTGATTGTCTTTGTTAGTTAACCATTCAAGTTTCTATTCTATATCTCTTCTTTCCATTTAATTCTCAAATAATATTTTGTTTTTAAACCTTAAACCAGTACCTGTGCTATAAATTTTTTCTGCTATAAATCTGGCAGTTATTTTATTTAATTTTAGTATTTTATTTTATTTTTGGCAAATAAGAAACAAATGAAAAATGAGGATGATTGTTTATACATAATCAGGTTGAATAACAGAAAAGTAAGATAATTTTCACAATCCACACTAGCTCTAATTAGATGCACCTGCACATCTCAACTGCTACTTCCTAGTGTGCTGGGATTTTCTCAAGGGCCTGATCTTCCTCATGTAATGAACTATATGTTAATTGTTCAGCCATTTCTAGTGACTTACCAGGGTAAAGTCATTAAGTGACTTGGAATATATAATGTACTGTCTCACAATCAGATAGTAGCTACATTTTAACTGAAAAGTGTGACCACCACTTATTTTTAAGCAAGGAAAGGGAGAGAGCGTTGGTTCAGTTCAACAGGCATTTATTAAGTGTTTATATGTTGGAGAGTATTAACCTAGCCTAGATTACTGTTATTTTGTAAAAGAGGACGAAATGGCATATAATGGACTATCAGCTTGACCTCTGTTCTCCAGAGAAGTCTTGTTCAGTGAAAAACTTGTCATTTGGGCTCTCATAAGGCATCTGTTACTTATTTTAGTAAAGAATATAGGTTAATTGGGCATTTATACATTATACAGACAGCATTCTCATTCTAGTGCTATTGACACATGCATGATCAGGGATCATCTTCAAGAAGAGAGTATTTTATGGGAGGTTTATGTACATTTTAGGATGTTGTGCATTCATTTTGCTTTGTTTGTTGGGTTTTGTTTTCGCTTAGATTTAAGAAAAATTTAGCCCACAGAGATTGACTTTTAAAGCCCACTATTACTGAAGCTCAATTTTGAGGGCATTTTTATTCAGTGCTGCTCAACAAGATAGGAAGACAACCAAGAAGAACTTGAGTATCCAGTTTCTTTCTTTTTAAAAGAAAGTATCAGCATCAATTTCCAGTGGAATACATTAGCAGTTTCATTCTTCTATTTAAACTGTTTCAACTTAGAAAGGAATTCTAAAAATAAAAGAAGTGTTTATTCAAGAAAAAAACACATGCTCATTCTATCCTGGAAAATGCTTACATTTTATTCGGAAAAGTTAACTCATTGCATGAGAAAGGGAAAGTAAAGTGCTTCCGAGAAGCCAGAACATTGTTTTCTCCATAGAGTTTTAGATACCACAACAAGGCTGCCAATAATACTTGAAGCAAATGGTCAAAATATCAGGTATGTACTTCACGCCAGGGACTCTGCTTGACACACTCTGCCCCTGTCACCACCCAAAGGTTTATACTTTCTCGTGGTATTAGATGCTTGGCAATGTCATCCCATCCCCTGACACACAAACTAATCTTCTTCATTGTAAATTATCATATGATATACATTCAGTTCCATTTTAGGACCATCCTACACAGATACTACTATAGGTTTTTATAGGAGGTGGGTATAAATGTAGAAACAGCAAATATTCAGACATGGTAAAACAAATGCATACATATATCAATTTTATAAGTTACAATTATGTTTTTTATTCAACATGGATTCTTTTTGGCAACCTCCCTAATTTCTGAATCTTTGTTTCTCCTGAATCTTTGCTTCTTCTAAATATCTATAGTTCTTCTTGAGTTTCAGATTATAAATTTATTATCTGTCGACCCAATGACTATGCTCTTCCATATACTTTTTTCTCATCCTCTCATCTTCCACTTTGTTCTTTTTTTGGCATGTTTGTCTTAATTCACTGCCCCTTAATGAACAAGAGCTGACCACCAATTCTCTTTGGAGACGGAGCTTTCCCTCTCATGTACATATTTGTTACATTCATTAATACATTAATACTTAAGAGTTATCTCAAGACAATAAGTAATAACTTTCAATTTTTAAAGTAGGACAAATTACTCTGGTTTTATTCTAAGTTTCTGATAGAATCTTATGAAAGTATATCCAGACAGTTATCAGATAACCCTCGAAGTTGCCTCTGTTGTTTAAATCACTAAATAAATTGAATATAAAAATCCCAGCTAAAAATCTCAATAATAACACATTGGAACCAGATTCTGTCTTACAGAAATAAATGGATTAACAATGATGACAATACAGGAATAAAAGGAAAGTATCCAAATAGCCGTTAAATGTCATATTATGTTTATGAAACATCTAAAATCACTCCTTGCTTTTGCAACGTAGATTAGTAGGAACTAAAAAAGCACTTCAGAAGAATAGCATGTATCGTGCTAATGTGTATTTTCTCTCTTAGATGTATCACTAAATAATATTAGGAATAATTATCTCTATCGGTAATATTATGCCTGTGTGAAAACTTTCCATTCTAACCAGAGTATTTTAGTTCAGTATAGATAGATAGATAGATAGGTAGGTAGGTAGTTAGATAGATAGACAGATAGATATGCCAAAGAAAGGAGTCAGAGAAAAGATATCATAATATTTAATAATATCTTATTCTGTGCAAGTGTTTTTTTTTCCTTCCTCAGTGCTTTGCATTTCTTAACTCATTTAATCCTCTCCAAGCCCTTGGAAATAGAAATCATAATTCTGTTTTTATAGATGAAGAAACTGAGGCACAGAGAGCTCACGTACTTTGTTGAGAGTGACGTAAGGGATAGAAGGGATAGAATTAGGAGTCGAAACCAGCTATTCAACCATTCTGTGCCCTGTCTCTCTGTTAATGAAGACATAGATCTGAACAGTTGCAATGCTATTAACTTTTTTTTCAACAAGGAATGTTGAAAATATTGGGGAATATTTTGTGCGACGAGTAGATATTGACCTTTTTTAATATCATGAATTTTATCACTGAAACTGAGAATATCAGAGTTGGAAGAAACCATAAAAGTGATCTGTCATTGCTTTCATTCATATTGAAAAATAAAGTCACTTTGCAGTCAGATTTATCACTTGCTATTTATAGCTACTGACCATATACTGGGAGCAAAGAAGGGCAATGAAATTTTAGTGGATTGGTTTCAATTTGATTGGTTCTAATTTAAAGGTGTCCGTTAACAATTGTTATTCTGTTCCTTCCACTCAGTCTTCATGCTCAATGCCAAGTAATTATGACACACTTAAGATTTCCTCCTGATTTATTAAACTCTCAAAGGCATTAAGAAAATCCCTCAAATATCACATAACCCAACCAATCTCCTAGGACCTGCTGAATTAGGGCAAACCTGAAAAGAACTTCAACCTCCTACTTGGATTAGGATATTGGTCTCCTGATACCCTGGCTGAAGCAATGTGGTCTGATAGCCCCCACGTCCCCATGCAGTGTGGGTTTCTACTAAAATTTGCAAGTTCCAGCAGCTTTGGCAATGCTGTGAGTTGAACAAATATTTGGCTTCTTGTAACATTACCGGAAACAAACTGAGAGGTAAGTTTAGCCTTCTAGTGCAGAGAGATTAAGGGCAAAAATGGTCTTAAAATGTACCTGTAAGCTGTTATCTAAAAAAAAAATCTACTTGTTTAAAACTATTTAGAGACATTTAGAGACTCATGTGTTGAAAAGCATTATCTAATATACATACACAAAGGTATATTTAGCAAGATAAATGATTTTAAGAGTGTTACTGATGGTTGTGACAGGTACTAAGGCATATAATTGTGGAGAAAAAAGATATTTTTAATGGACACAAAATGGTAAGTTAAAAGATTTTTTTTTTAACTGAAATTCTTTGGAACTGAGCAAATGCCCGGAGTTTGTGCAAGCTAAGCAGTGAGCAGTATTTGGAATAGATAATGTCACTGAACTAATGGCAAACACTACTTTCCCATTCTAGTTTAGATAGAAACTTGTCTCTAGGTATAAAAAATGTTAGGAAAGAAGAGATAAAACTCTCTGTATACCCAGCAAGACACAGTAGAGAAACAAAAAGACTAAACATACTCCTTAAATATCATATCATTTTATATTATTATGAAAAATCTAAAATCATGCATTGATTCTGCAACACAGAGTAGCAGGAATTCCAAAAGCCTTTTTCAGAGAAATAACTTGTGCTAATGTGAAGTTTTTCCCTTTGGTGCATCACTGAATAACATTATTTTCCATATTAGTAATACTACAACTGTGTAACGACAGCAATAATGTGCAAATGACTGACCCCTTAGGATATATCCCCGCCACAAGAGTAGATTTTTAACCTTACAGTTATTCACAAACCTGGCTTTCATCAGAATCATCTGGGAGTACATTTTCAATTATAAATTCACACCCCATCTCCAGAGTCTGATGCAATCTCTATTTTTATAAGTTCTTCCAAATGATTCTCCTGTTGAATAGCCAAGCAATAGACTGTATATTTAGAAACATGTATTCAGATGATCTTCCAGTTTCCTAGGAAGCCCAGGTTTCCATGAGGTATATCAGCTTACCTTTGAAAATTATCTCTGGTGTACTTTCAAGTGAGTTCTCTGCACTAGGCTACAGTTTCTCACTAGACTCTGAACTCCTAGAGAGCATGTCTCATTCATCCCTGTCACCCAGCGTCTAGGAGAGTGTCTGGCATTCAGTAAATATTAATTTAATAAATTAAATATACCAACAAATCAACATAACTTCTCACATTAATTAAAAAGAAATGCATAAGTAAAACATTTTATGTAACAGAAAATGGATCTTGCCTAGTTTGTTAACTGTCAGTTATCTCAAGGAAAAGGCAAAACGATACAAGATACACTAGATCTTAAACGTCCATATGCTGAGTCAAAATCGTTAGCCAGAAATCAAAAAAGAAGAAAAAAATCATGAGCCTTATAGTACATTTAGGGATATGAAAAACTGTAGAAAGAGAAGAGAGACAAAAATCAGGTTTTTGTTAGAAGAAAAATCAGATATTAGATGGATGAGGAAAGTTAACATCTAAAAAAGGTCAGTAATATGCTAGGCAGGAGAGAGCTGGACTTGGAGCTGTCAATATTCATCCATACTACAGTATTTAAAGTGAAAGTAATTGTGTGTGTTAATCATTCAAACTAATACCCAGTATATAAATTTCATAAATAGACAAACATATATCAGTTGTGTGTACAATAAAGTGACTGAATTTATTACCTTTTTTCCCCACCAACTGACCTTAATAGATCTAAAGTTTATTATTAAGCAATTTTTAA
This sequence comes from Grampus griseus, assembly GCF_964374135.1. Classification (NCBI taxonomy): domain Eukaryota; kingdom Metazoa; phylum Chordata; class Mammalia; order Artiodactyla; family Delphinidae; genus Grampus; species Grampus griseus. The sequence continues at coordinate 113,597,764 of NC_138998.1, read as the reverse complement.
CTTGAAGTATAATTGATTTACAAGGTTGTGTTAGTTTCAGATGTACAGCAAAGTGATACATATATGTGTGTGTGTGTGTGTATGTATATATATATACTTCTTCAGATTGTCTTCCCTTATAGGTTATTAAAAAATTCTTAGTAGAGTTCCATGAGCTATACAGTAGGTCCTTGTTGGTTATCTATTTTATATATAGCAGTGTGTATATGTTAATCCCAACCTCCCAATTTATCCCTCCCCCCACCCCCCTTTCCCCTTTGATAACCATAGTTTGTTTTCTATGTCTGTGAGTCTCTTTATGTTTTGGAAATAAGTTCATTTGTATCTTTTTTTCTATTTTAAAGACATATTATAAAAGGTACATTTCTTTTGGCATTTAAATGAAAAAAACATTAAAGGAACTCTGCCAGTTGCTCCCTCACCCACCATACCTAGAAATAAAATTGGGTTATAAAATATATTTAGTTTTCACTTTATTAAGTATAGGAATTATAACTAGGGGAATGTTTGTAGACTGGAACAGAATATACAGACATTTCTAAATAACGGATTTACATCATCAGACTATGTGAACTTAATCCATAGAGACAAACAACAATGATGAAGGCATTAAGCTTATTCAATAGTTTTTGGGTTTGAAATGACATATGACTTGGTGACTGTTTTTGTTTTGTGACGTGGCAATCTGCTCTTCTCAGGAATTGAGAATGTTTTCTCTAAAATCTTTGGTCATCAGCCACTATTTTGAATTCTCCAAATACCTATCTTTTTTAGTTTAGTTTCTTTTTTAATTCCTCTGTACTCTGTGGAGTTTTATCCAACTTAATCCCAAATTTAGTCTTTGAAAAATATCTATTTAACTAAAAATTCAAGCAATCACTAACTCACTTCAGGAAATGATTAGTAGAATCTATGAAGATAAAACACATTTTTCAGGGAAATGAAGGAAATTGGTTGGGAGCTGAGAAACATGCCTGTGATCATCACCGATTATCTGGAGATTTGTGATTGTGAATGGCAGCCAACTTGTTTCACGGAAAGTCTGCGTCTGGCTAACTGTGACAACAGTAGATCCGAAAGGGACTAGCTTTTGGTTACATCAAAATTGAGCTGACCATGGATATAATTAGCATTGAAGGTCTGTGGCTGCAGATGGCCATAGGGATGTAAACCTGGCGGAAATAATGACAGGGCTGCAACTCAGCAGTAAGTCTTCCCAGTTTTTTTTAAAATTTTTCTTTCATTCTTTTTTAAATGAAAGCTCTAAACTTGGAAAATTGTAACACCTGGAAATTTGTCATAAATGTCACTGAAATATTAATCGAGGCACTAATAGAAAATAACAACTTTTGATTTTCTTGTATTCTGCAAAGATCTTCTCTCTTAAATTTTAGGAACATAATCCAAAAACTAGTATTTTTAAATTGAGCAGTAAACTCTGCTCAACTAAAATATTCCTGTAATTTTTTTTTTGATTTATCTTGCAGACCAGAAGCCAGTATATTCTTACTGGAAACACTTAAAATATGACTAAAATAGAATGTTTGTATAGTAACCTAAAAAATCTAATACAGAAGCAAATCAGATGTATAGAGAACTATAAAAATATAGAAAATACAATGAAATTACAAATTATGCATAATCCTAACACTCAGGAAAAAAAAAACTTTTTTGTTTCTTGAAGTTATATTTATGGATTAAAAATATTTTATTTTCATTTTAATCTTTATAAGTTAAGAAACTCCACATATTAGCAAGAGATATGTAAACTGCTCAAGATCGTCACTCTTTAAATTGCTTATTTATGAAAAAATTTAAATATTTTCAAATAATTTATTACATTCCAGGAAGAGATTTTAATAGTCAACATCTTTCTGAGTTTATGAAATTTAAAATCAATAAGGTCACAATCTGTGTAAGCTTTGGTGAGAAATAAATTCTATGGCATCAGGAAATTTTTCATATGCTTGCTACAACTTTTAAATTAGAATTAAGTGAACTTTTAACACCAAGTTTTTTTGTGTTAAAAATATTCATACTTGTAGATCTAAGGTTTGGAATTACATGCATCTCTGCTTTTATAAAATAAATAATTTACCATTAGGACTTCCTATATGTTTTTTTATGTTGCTTTTCTTTATGCCTGTCAAGTATTTTATATTTATGTAGACCAGAATCATCAATGTGCCTGGCTAGCAAAAAAAAAAAAAAAAAAAAAATCACATTCATTATATCAAAGTGAACAACAGCAACATGAAAGTCCTAAATATCTTAGATGCTGACAATTTCAAGAATGTATAATATAAAATTGGTGTTCTGCTCTGTCCATTCAAAGCATTCATATGAATTTTGATACTTTAAATATCTTTTACAAGAAAAACAAGTCTTGTATTTTTAACTCTTACTTAACTAAAAGATAGCCAAAGACTTCTTACTCTTCAGAAGTATGTTAAACCAAGATTACTTTTAGTGCACATTAAATGTTACAAAGATTAATAAATGTCACATTACAATGGATCAGTCAATATTTAAGCCTCTTCTAAGGCAAAGTTCACATGCTCTAGGGCAGGGGAAAAGCTTCATAAATATTTTAATTATTTCAGATCTAGAAGAAGGGTATATTGAATGACTTGTAAACCATGGACATCATTTTATTTTTTATGTAGTGTCTGGAATCACTATAGACTCCTGAGGACATTCAGCATTTTAGAAACAGCAAATCCCCTTCTACAATCAGCAAGCGAAACTTTTTGTTTGAATTTCCAATTTCTTTTATAAAATGTTCTTCGAATTGGGAGATGAACTGAACCATTTGCTTTCTGGACACTTGTGGCACTTCTCACTTCCAAGGATCGCCTTGTACTGCCAGTTGCAGAAATGGAAAGAATTGAAAGAACAGAAGCAGCAACACACATTTTGAATGTAAGCTTTGCCCTGAAAGCTTTCTGGCAAGATTTGCTCATTTGGCAGAAGAGCTGCCAATGCTAGGAAAGAGTTTCTCTTTCCATTCTTCTTTCCAATTACCAGAGGCAGACTGGGTATTCTGAAGTTTACCACCCAGAAAGAAAAGGCTTTGGTTGCCTCCTAATTTGATTATTGACCCTGGTGACCTTGAAATAGAGAATGGCACTAGCTAAGATAAATAGAATGGAGAAAGAACCAAACAGAAGCGTAACAGAAGTAAGCCAAAGAATGACTGTTTCCCTGAGACCCCCAAGTTAGAGAGGAGAGCAGGATAGTGGGCCACCCCAGTTGATTGACTGAGGAGATAAGTCACCCTGGGAATCTGACAAAAGGAATTTAAGTGCCATTAGGTTAAACAAAGGCTTTAGGTTAAAGACTCTATGTAAAAGTCAGTTGTTTGTTTTCAGACCAATAAAAGAAAAAGTGCCTTTGACTTCTGAGAACCATTAACTCTGTTTCTGTCAGCCCATACTTCATCTCACCCATTAAGAATCTTCCAAAGCCGAATTAGGGACAAGTTATTTTGCCCTCAAGCTACCATCAAGTTTCTTAAATCTTTTTTTCCTTTCAATTAATTATTTATTATTGCCCAGAAATCTTACTAAGAAATCCTGAGGGTGCTCCTGATTTCTTTTTAAGCTACATACAAGTTCCGGGGGTTGGGTTGGCATGGTTTTATTTTAAATCAGATGGTCAAAGCCAAGAGGGTCTTTGTACTCTGATTCTCAAACCAGTGGAGAGCCCACGCTGTCTGCACTTTCTCCATAGCCCATCACAGAAGTTCATATCCAAGGCTCAGGGGTGGGGAAGAAATGATAATTATTTGAAAAGTATTTTTAACGTGCCTATTTTTCCCATAATCCAAGCAACCAAAATTAAAGTTTAATAAAATTTAAATAGACAGGGAAAACCTTAAAAGGGACATGGGATTAGTAAAGAAAATTTGGGAGATGATGATCCTTTTTAATTCCTTCACAGTCAATACAAGAAGAAGGAATATGGTCCAGACAGGTGAAGTGACTCCCTGGTAACCCAGTTAGTCAATGACAGAGCTAAGACAAAAACACAAAGCATCTGACCCAGTGGGAACACTTGATTGAGATGCTACATGTGTAACAGAATTCATTCTTTCTGTGATTTAATTGTTTAATGATTTAACATGAGCATCCTTTCCTTGCTATGCATAGTGTATTAATTTCCTATTGCTGGTATAACAAATTATTGCAAATTTAGTGGTTTAGTGGTCTTATTCAATGTAATAAGACCCTAAACAGAAAAATTACATGCAGGAAGTAAAATTCACGGAATTCTTTCTATTTCACTGCATCTAGAAATTGCTAACACTTTCTCCCAGAATGATAAATTTAGCATAATCAAAGCATAAATAGTTGCTGTTTCATATCCTAAAATGTCAATAAATGGATTTCTACCAGATACTACTATTTTATAAAACATTCAGACTCAGAAAAAAAATTATTCAAAATCCTAAGAGCATATTTTATATTTTCTATAAAAGTAAAAAAAATCATGTTTTCCAGGACATTCAAATTACACAAATATTTTATACATGAACATGTAACATAAAATAGTATTATTTTATTAGTATTTGAAAGTCAGAGCTTCTAATAGCAGTATCATAGAATAGGAAACGTAATAATGAAGTTCCTTTGCACAGACTAGCTTGATGTTAGCTTAAAGGTTGCTCTTAGAAATATTCTGGTTCTGGTCGAAGGATAGTAATCTGAATTACATGCAAACAATGCACACCTAATTTCATTTTTCTTTCAGGATAATATGTTGTTAGGCCAGAAACCAAGCCTAATTCATTTCGTATTCTGTTCTCCAAAGCTATGTAGAAGTTCTGGAATACTGAGCAGTCAAGAGGGAAAGAAAACAAATGTTTTAGAACTGTAAGGCTGTGGAGGAAAGGAGATAAATAGAAAACTGGTAGCTGATGTACAAACCTAGGGCCTTGTTACTCCTAGTATGAAGTAACTTATGAGACAGGTTTGTTTGTTTGTTTTGCTTTTAAGCACTATTTTCTACTTTGTTCAAAAGTTCTGTAACATACAATAGATATTCTAGAAATATCTGGTGTCTTAGCTCCAGCTGCCATAACAAAATCCCATAGATGAGGTGGCTTAAACAACAAAAATTTATTTTATCATAGTTCTGGAGGCTGGAAATCTGAGATCAGAGGCCAGCATGGCCAGGTTCTGGTGAGAGCTCTCTTCTGGCTTCTAGACTGCCATCTTTCCCTTTGTGCTCGCATGGCCTTTCCTTGGTGTGTACACAGGAGGAGAGAGCGTGATCTCTGTCTTCCTCTTCTTAAATGGCCACTAATCCTATTGGATTAAGATCTTACCCTTATGACCTCATTTCACTTTAACTACCTCTTAAAAGCCCTATCTCCAAATACAGTCACATTGAGGGCTAGGGCTTCAACATGTGGATTTTAGGTGAGAATTCAGTCCATAGTATTCCACCCCTGGCCCCCAAAATGCATGTCCTTCTCACATGCAAAACACATTGACTGTAACCTAACAGTCCCACAAATCTTAACTCATTCCCCCATCAACTCTAAAATCTAAAGTCTAAAGTCTCATCTAAATATCTAAGTCAGTTACGAGTGAGACTAGTGGTATGATTCATTATGAGACAAAATTTCTCCCCAACTGTGAACCTGTGAAATCAGACAAGTGATTACCTCCCAAATACAATGATGGGACGGGCATAGATTTGACATTCACAGTCTGAAAGGGTGAAATCAGAAGGAAGAAAGAAACAGCAAGTCCCAAGCAAGTCCAAAAACTAGTAAGGCAAATTCCATTAGATCTTAAAGCTCAATGGTAATCTTCTTTGGTTTGATACTCTGCCCTCCAGGCCCACTGTGACTGCAGCATTACCCCCCAGATTCTAGGCAGCGGTCTCACTCCTGCAGCTCTTCTAGCCTAGGGTCCGTACCCCAAGACAGAAGCTATCTGGCCTATTGAAACCAAGAAGGTGGCCTTGATGATCTCTGAATCACCTTCAGGGTCCTGTTCCCCTCTTATTTAAGAATAGAGCACATTCACCTCCAAATAGGTCTATTGTTTTTTCCCATCAAATCTTCCAACAATCTTCCTTCATTTTGTCCTATCTCAAACCCCTTCAGTTCAAACTGGCTCTTTATCAAGTTAAATCTTGTAAGCTCTTTATCAAGTGCTAGTCCAGCCATATCCTTGTTGTTTTCTTCACAACATGCTTTCTCATTTTTTTGGCCCAATATGGGTCAACTAAGAATTTTCCAAATCTTCAAGTTCCAGTTCCTTTTTGCTTAATAATTCCTTCTCAATTTCATTTCTCTCCTTTCACATTTTACTGTAAGCAGCCATCAGGGACCAAGCTGCTACTTCAACATTTTGCTTAGAAATCTCCTCAGCTAAATATTCAGCTTCATAGCTTGCAATTCTATCTTCCACAGTAATACAACACAGTTCAGCAAAGTTCTTTGTCATTTTATAACAAGGATCACCTTTCCTCCAGTTTCCAATAACATTTTTCCAGATCTCATTTCTGTCTGATATCTTACCAGAATTACCCTTAATGTCTATACTACTAGTATGAACCTCAGAATTCATCCAGCCTGTGCCCATTACCCAGTTCTAAAGCTGCTTCCACATTTTAAACTTTTGTTACAGCAGCACCTCACTTCTCAGTACTGAAACCTGTCTTAGTCTGTTCAGACTGCTGTAAGGGAGAAAAACTTTTTCTCTACCCTTTTAGGTCTTTTTCTTTTTCTTTCTTTCTTTTTTTTTTTTTTTCTTTTGCTGGTCTAATAATTAAACTGACATAAAACAGATCAACAGGAGAAAACTGTCAAATTTAATTCTGTACATACTGGAACCCCAAAGATATGAGGTTCAAAGAAGTGACCAAAGCAGGCAGCTCTTATACCTTTTAGACAGTTATTTTTGAAGATTTGACAAAACAAAGGATTTTTTGCTTGGGATAGTAAAGTAATAAAGTTTGTTTATACAGCCTTTATTCCCTATCTCTGGCAATAAAATGCCTCCTATCCTCCTGGTATAGGGAGGATAGCTTCAGATGAGAAATTTATTTCCTGCTTTCAGAAGGACAAAGAAGGGTCAGAGTGTTCTTGAACTGGCCATTTCTCAAGTAACTTTAATTCAAAATAATCAATATGTCAAAATGGTATACTTTGGGGTGGCCTGCCCTGAACCCTATCACTGACATATCAAAATACCATAAACTGGGTATCTTAAACAACAAAAATTTATTTTCTTGCACTTCTGGAGGCTGAAAGTCCAAGATCAGGGTATCAGCATGGTTGGATTCTAGTGAGGGCTCCCTTCCTGGCTTGCAAACATCCGCCTTTTTAATGTGCTCACATAAACTTTCCTCACAGTGTATGAGTGGCCTTCCTCTTTTTCGAAGGCCACCAATCTTGTCAGATTAGGATCCCACCCTCATGACCTTACTTAACCTTAATTACCTCCTAAAAGCTCAATCTCCAAATACAGTCACACTGGTGGTGAGAGCTTCAATATATAAATTTTGAGGGGATATGATTCGGTCCAGAGCATTCCATCCCCATGATTCATGGAACACTTTATACATTCCCTTATTTAGGGAGCCTTCAAGAAAATTTATAAGAGATGGATACAGAATTAAATGAAATAAGCTTTTTAACTCTGAATGACAATAATTTTACTAAATCAATTTTAACAATTGTGACTTCCCTGGTGGTGCAGTGGATAAGAATCCACCTGCCAATGCAGGGGACATGGGTTTGAACCCTGATCCAGGAAGATCCCACATGCTGCGTAGTAACTAAGGCTGTGTACCACAACTACTGAAGCCCGCGCGCCTGCAACCCATGCTCTGCAACAAGAGAAGCCACTGCAATGAGAAGCCTGTGTGCCGCAACGAAGAGTAGCCCCTGCTTGCCACAACTAGAGAAAGCCCACGTGCAGCAACAAAGACCCAATGCAACCAAAAAATAAATTAAAAAAAAAATTAAATCTTAAAAAAAAAAAAGCGGTGTTTGTGTAAAGTCCCTTAAGCAGCTACTCTTAGATAAAATAAAGTAAAAATTGAGACAAAGGAGATTTATTCGTTTTTGCCTCTCTATCAATGGCTGTTTGAAAGAAGAGGAAAAGCAAAGAAAAAGCAAAATGTCATGAAAATTTATTCATTTAACTCTAATGGTATGTTACTGGCTTACAATGGAAAGGATTTAGGCTCTTTTTAAATATTTCCTATGGAAATAAGTATAAAATAAAAGAAATATGATCTGATCTTTGTTTTATATTCAATAACATTTAAAGCATTGCTAGAATGTAACACCAAATAACAGAATCTGAGCTAAGACCAATATTAAAAATTGTAAACCAAGATTGCCAAGTAAAATTTTGCCAACCACCTCTATTTTCTTTTATCACTTATTCATCAGGGAAAAGAAACCTCTTGTAATTGGGGAAGGAGTCTAGGACTTCATCCTATACATAAGCATCCTGTGCTTATCCAGATACCCACAGACACTATAAAAATAGAAATAAAGTTGAAAAAGAAATGTGGTTATGGTTTCAAACACTTTTTGAAAGAATTAAAATATTAAGCTGGAATAATAAAAATGTGAGGGGGAATAATTTAATAATATTCTTAAATGTAAAGCTAATTCGTTTAAAATGTAAATTTCAATTGAACCAAGCCACAAGATTTATTCAGCAAAAGATCCATCAGGTGATTCCTCTAGTTCTACTTTTATGTAAACTTCCATTGCTTTATTGAATTTCAGTGCCATTTCTACTTGACCCTTTTATACTGAAAGTGCAGTCAAAGGAAATGTGCAGGAGAGAGGAGACAAATCATGTCTTCATTTTCAAACCAGTACAGGCACACCTTGTTTTACTGTGCTTCCCAGATGTTGTTTTTTATAAATTGAAGGTTTGTGGCAGGGCTATGTCCGCCAAGTCTATTGGTACCATTTTTCCAACAGCATTTGCACTTTGTGTCTCTCTGTCACATTTCAGCAATTCTCACAATATTTGAAACTTTTTCATTGTTATTTGCTGTGTTAATCTGTGATCAGTAGTCTTTAATGTTACTATTGTAATTGTTTTAGGGCACCACAAATCGTGCCCGTATAAGATGGTGAACTTAATCAATAAATGTGTGTGTTCTGAGTGCTTGGCCTACCAGCTGTTCCCCTGTCTCTACAGCTCTCCTCAGGCCTCCCTATTTCCTGAGACATAATATTGAAATTAGGCCAATTAATAATCCTACAATGACCTCTGAGTGTTCAAGTGAAAGGAAGAGTCACAATCTTTCACTTTAAATGAAAAGCTAGAAATGATTAAGCTTAACATTGAAAATCAGGATAGGCTGAAAGCTTGGCCTCTTGTGCCAAACAGTTAACCAAGTTGTGAATGCAAAGGAAAAATTCTTGAAGAAGATTGAAATTACTACTCCACTGAATACATGGATAATAAGAAAACAAAACAGACTTGATGGTTAGGAGAAAATTTTACTGGTCTGGATAAAAGATCAAACCAGCCACAACCTTCCCTTAAGCCAAAGCCTAATCCAGAACAAGGCCCTAACTCTTTTCAATTTTTCAAAGGCTGAGAGAGGTGAAAAGCTGCAGAAGAAAAGTTTGAAGCTAGCAGAGGTTGGCTCATGAGTTTTAAGGAAAGAAGCCATATCCATAACATAAACCTGCAAGGTGAAGCAGCAAGTGTTGACGTAGAAGCTGTAGCAAGTTATCCAGAAGATCTAGCTAAGATAATGAATGAAAATGGCTGCTCTAAACAATAGATTTTCAGTGTTGATGGAACAGCCTTATATTGGAAGAAGATGCCATCTAGGACTTTCATAGCTAGAGAGGAGAAGTCAATGCCTGGCTTCCAAGCTTCAAAGGACAGGCTGACTCTCCTGTTAGGGCCTAATGCACATGATGACTTGAAGTTGAAGCCAGTGCTCACTTACCATTCCAAAAATTCTAGGTCTCTTAAGAATTATGCTAAATCTGTTCTGCCAGTGCTCTAAAAACGGAACAACAAAGACTGGATGACAGCACATCTATTTGCAACATGGTTTACTGAATATTTGAAGCCCACTGTTGGGACACATTGCTCAGAAAAAAAGATTCTTTTGAAAATATGAGTGCTCATTGACAGGGCACCTGATCATACAAGAGTTCTGATGGAAATGTACACAAGATTAATGTTGTTTTCATGCCTGCTAACACAATATCCATTCTGTAGCCCGTGGATCAAGGAGTAATTTTGATTTTCCAAGTCTTATTATTTAAGAAGTACATTTCATAAGACTACAGCTACAGTAGATATTGATGCCTCTGTTGGATCTGTGCAAAGTAAATTGAAAACCTTCTGGAAAGGATTCACCATTCTAAACACCATTGAAAACATTCATGAAACATGGGAAATGGTCCAAACGACAACATTAACAGGAGTTTGGAAGAATTTGATTCCAACCCTCACAGATGACTTTGAGGGGTCAAGACTTTCGTAGAGAAAGTAACTGCAGATGTGGTGGAAATAGCAGGAGAACTAGAATTAGAAGCGGAGTCTGAAGATGTGACAATTTTTACAATCTCATGATAAAACTTTAATGAATGAGTTGCTTCTTATGGATGAGCAAAGAAAGTGGTTTCTTGAGATGGAATCTACTCCTGGTAAAGATGCTGTAAATACTGTTGAAATGACAACAAAGGATTTAGAACATTACATAAACTGAGTTGATAAAGCAGCAACAGAGTTTGAGAGCATGGACTCCAGTTTTGAAAGAAGCCCTACTGGGGGTAAAATGCTATCAAACAGCAATGCATGTCCCAGGGAAAATTTTCATGAAAGGAAGAGTCATTCCATGCAGGAAACTTCATTATTGTATTACTTTAAGAAATTATCACAGCCACCTCAATCTTCAGCAACCTCTACCTGATCAGTCAACAGCCATCAGCATCAAGGCAAGACCCTCCACTAGCAAAAAGATATGACTCACTGAAGGCTCAGATGATTGTTAGCATGTTTTAGCAACACTTTTTAATTAAGGTGTATACTTTTTCAGACACGATGCTGTTACACATTATAGGCTACAGTGTAGTGTAAACATAACTTTTACATGCACTGGGAAACAAAAAATTTGTATGACTTGATTTATTGTGATATTTGCTTTATTGCTGTGGTCTGGAACCAAACCCACAATATCTCCGAGGTGTATGCGTGTGTCTATGTGGTGCCTTCTACAATGCTTCTAAAACTTTAATGTGGGTTTGGATCACCTAGAATCTTGTTAAAGTGAAACTTCTGATTTAGTAGGTCTGGGGTAGAGATCTAAGAATCTGCACCTTAACCAGCTCCCAGGTGAGTCCCGTAGAACATCACTTTGAGTATGAAAGTGCTAGAGAATGATGACAGTGGGGAAAATCTAAACAATTCCAGTAATTGTAACATCTTCCTTGGAAAAAAGAAGAAGAGAAAAAAAAATCAAATTTAAACAACAATAAAAAAGATGTAGCATTAGAATAAATCTAGCCAACAGAATGCATCTTTAAAGGTCTCTGACATTATTTCAAATCTAGAAGATTAAGACTAATGAATGCATTCGAGAAGCCAGAGCTGTGGTAATAGAACAAACCTTATATGGACTGTATCTGAGGGGTATCTAAACAGTTGTTTAATAATAATGATTCTGTGATACCAATAGTAAAGCTAATATTTTATAGCATCTGTACTGTCTACATTGTTTATTCATAGTTGACTTGGATTATAATTAACAGAAATCTGAACCATTGGGTTCTAAACTGTTCAACATCTGCCTCATGAACAAAATATAATACTAGTAAAAAGATGAAATCAAAAACAAATTGAAAATGGGATAAGATACCCTTCATATTTGACCAAGTAAATTTTGCTGTAGGATATAAATGTATTGGGATTCTGATGCAAATTATTCTTTATAAGACAAAGAAAAATAATGGAAGTAGTTCTCAAAGTAATAATTTAAGGCTTGAATTTTACATGTTTTCCAAGGGCCTTTATGACTATACATAATTCATGAATCTGTATTTCTGTAATGTTTGAGATTTTTTTCCCTTGGAAGTGTTTTTTAATGATTAGGTCACATGGCCAGAACAGTCCTTTAATGTCCTTTAATGTCTCTTTTTTTCCTGGTTTATCATTTTTCCATTTTGTTTAGGAATACATTAGCCTTTGCTACATACCCTCAAAACATCTACTTTTGCAATCAGCTTGGAACAGAAAATGAACAGTGGGACCTAATTGAACATTATGTGTTTAACATGGCTAAAATGAACAAAATTTTGAAATATAAAATGCATATACATACACACAATAAAGAGCAAAATGTGATCAGCACTAAATAGAGGAATGTATGCCAGACGAACATATTTTGGTGTGTACCAAAAGTACTTATTAAATATAAAAGATCTTGCTGTGCTGAAATGATCTAATGTTCCTATATAAGATGGAAGCAGTTTCACACTTTAAAATTTTGAACATTTTCACTTACAGATAGTTTACTGGACATGTTAGTATGGTTTTAATTTGAAAAAAATAGGTTTTTGGAGGCTTTCATTTAAAAAATTCTAGAAATTTAGATATAAATTCAATGTTGGTGGTCTTTGTTTTGCCTAGCAAATCATTACTACTGGTTATCATACCCAATACTGAAGACTTTCTAATTGTTTGATCCTCACTTGGTAAATGGAGAAAAACAATCATTTCTGATTACATTGAATGAAAACATCTATGCGTACAGTGAATTTAAAAGATATGCTACAGAACAAACTAAATATAAGTACTTTAATGCATTCTTAAAAGTTTGGTCTTGGTGACACTTTATTAACACAGGCTTTTTAAAATGGGAATTTGAAAAGAACTTTATTTTGTTTACTGCTCAGCCTTTTTCCTGGGAGAGTTTCCCTATATTAATTGCTTCTGTGCTCAGATGCTTCTAATTATTAACCTGCAGGTGTCTCTAATCACTGTGTCTTCCAGCAGAGTTTTGTTTGAGGGCCATTAGCTGTGATGCTTAATTACAACACACTGTACCTAGTTTTGTGTACTGTTTGATCTTTCCGATGGCTTCCCAGACCTCAGAAAATAGTCATTGGCAATCATTTTCTACAATTAACCACAGTGCTCTGTATCTCTCTCTCTGTTATTAAATTGGATTGGAGCGTATAGAATTATCCAAGAGCTAATTCTTAAAACTTGAGACTAAGCTCTAAGACATGCCTAACGATCCTTGGTCTCTAGGATATTCAAACCAAAGAATATAAATTTATTCCTATGTTTTAAAATCTGATATCTGAAGTATGTATAAAAACATGTAGAGTCACTGAATCTTCAAGTGTTCAGGGTTCTTAGAAATACTCTAGTTCTTGCATTTTATTTATTTATTTTAATATCTTTATTGGAGTATAATTGCTTTACACTGGTGTGTTAGTTTCTGCTGTATAACAAAGTGAATCAGCTATATGCATATGTATATCCCCATATCCCCTCCCTCTTGCGTCTCCCTCCCACCCTCCCTATCCCACCCCTCTAGGGAGACACAAAGCACCAAGCTGATCTCCCTGTGCCATGCAGCTGCTTCCCACTAGCTGTCTGTTTTACATTTGGTAGTGTATATATGTCAATGCTACTCTCTCACTTCATCCCAGCTTAATTCTTGCATTTTAAAATGAGAAAAGCATCGTTGCAATAGACTTCTGCCTAAAAGAGACTTTTCTGTTTCTGAGCCTCATCTGCTACATGTTTGACCACTTACTTCCCATGTGCCACTTTCAGAAATTTCAGGAATATGTCAAATTGGAATAATGTCAATATTAGAAATATCCTGCTGCAAAATTATTCTAGAACTACAGACTATGTATCTACCATTTCAAATCAGAATAAATTACATGTTGAATAAAAATCAACATGCAAATAAAGATGTTCATAGGTCAATAGTTTGCTCCTACTCAGAGTGCTTATTTGGATCTCTGAATATGTCTTTTGACCCAGACGTGGCATCTAAATGGGGCACTATGATTATGGCCCTGAATACGGCAGAAAGCATGGAGGCAAGGCCTGATGTGTGATCAAACATAACTCTGTCTGCTGGTTTTCATGCCCACCCTTGTAATTACTATTTGGTTTGACTTAGCAGGATTACCAGGGCATTTGTTGTGTGGCAGGTTGGTTTTCTTTGTGGGCAATATTTATTTTGTTTTGTTTTTGATTTGTTGGTTGTAGGTTTGGGTTTTGTTATTGCTGTTGCTGTTAGTTAGAAACGCTTCTAAAAATAAGCAGAGTAAGTCACAAAGAGAAAGACAAATACCATATGATATCATTTATATGTGGAATCTAAAATACAACACAAATGAACCTATCTACGAAACAGAAACAAACTCACAGACATAGAGAACAGACTTGTGGTTGCCAAGGGGGAAGGAGAGTGGGGAGGGAAAGACTGGAAGCTTGGGATTAGCAGATGCAAACTAGTATATATAGGATGTATATAAACAACAAGGTCCTACTGTATAGCACAGGAAACTATATTCAGTATCCTGTGATAAACCGTAATGGAAAAGAATATGAAAAAGAATATACATATATATGTATAACTAAGTCACTTTGCTGTACAGCAGTAACTATCACAACATTGTAAATCAACTATACGTCGATAAAATTTTAAAAATAATCATGGAATTAACAATACAAATTCTTGTAGAGGTGAAATATGTGGGCTGGTAGTCTATCACATTCAAGATCAGAATTATCATAACCTATGAGGTTACATAGCTTCATTTTTCTGCCTGGATTTTACCTCCAGATACAAAGTTAATCTTCAGTACATTTGAAAATACAATATCATCACTCCTCCCTCACAAATAACTCACTTTTCCCTCCACAACACCGCCCTCACCTTTGCTGCTGCCAGCCACCCTGTATTTCAAACAGAGTATCAAAATAGCTTTTAAAAACATTTTGCATTTGTTTTCCTTGAAAATAGCATTCGTATTTTTAGCACTTTCAGCATCTGTTACCTATAACATGCTAAGCAAAAAATACCTTCAAGTAACAAAAAATAAAATTAGGAAAAATAATTCTGATATAAATTTTAAAATAAGATATGATTATATGATTTTCAAAACTTATTAAGACCTTTCTGGGAAAATAAGTTACTTGTATTAATTTATTCACAATTATTTACTGCATTTATTAATTGTTAAATTTTTCTGCCATCTATGAATTTGAAAGAAATTTATTCTTTCTATGCTAGGAAACTAAAGTTGTATTACACTGGAAACTCAACTCTTGCATAGAAGCTCTCTGCCAATGAAGGAGAATTTTGATGATGAATGACTCTTAAACATGATACTTCAAACAGGGTTGGGTTCACAGTCTTAATTGGTTTCCAATATCAATTTGTTTTGTCCGTGTTAGGGAAACTCATATCTGTAAAAGGATATTAACCTGGAGTTCTGCCTACAGGAAGGAGAATGGCCTCTTTCGTTTACATAATCCCAATCAAAAATATTATCATCTCCCATTAGATTACTTATTTTAGGGTTGCTCTAAATTTTATAAAGCCTTTATCAGCCATATTATAATGAGTTCAAAGGAAACAATTCAGTCTTCCTGAAATAATTGCCTAGAATCATGAAAGATCACATGTGTAATTTATCATATGTATAATTTACTCCATAATACATATAAATATAAATGGCTGAATTAAAATCATCATTGAAAATTTCTTGTATATTGTTTTTAACTTTATTGTGTAAGTCTACAATGCCAAATTCATTACTTCATTGGCTTGCAAGAGGAAAACTATTATAAGTATGTAAGAGATCTTAAAATATTATTGAAACATATTTCTAATCACTTTACACCACTATCATGTTCACATTTTGTGATTTATATAAATGATCCTAAACTTTGTAGTCATTAGCAAAGCCCTCTAATATGCTAGGAAAACAATCTACAGACCTGTTATCTCAGTTCTTTATTCTAATCTTCCTGAATAATGAGGTGACTTCAGTATATTAATAGTATCATTTTCTGGTTTTTATCCTGAACAGAGGCATATGATAGAAACCATTTATCTCAAACCAATTTAGTATCACACTGTAGATGACAGTAAATGGAAGAAGTCTTGTATTATGATTTATTTCATGCCATATGATCTAAGGTTGCAAACTGTCCATTTACTTTATCTGGTGTCTAATACTAGATTGCCTAATTAAATTCTGGTGTCCAAAGAGTAGCTATTATCAAACCAATGGTTTCCTAAGATTGTTAAAAATATTCAGTGTAGAGTTTGTGATGGAACTTGTTGTTCAACAATGTTCTCTTTCAAGATTACATTAGAGAGTTCTGCTTAAGAGAGTCTTGGATTTAATTATTCAAGTTGAAGCTATATTCAGGCTATGGAGCAATGCAATGAGAAGAATTCAACTTTAGAGCTAGACACCAGCTGATTTTAAATGATCCAGTATATATTGTCTTTTGTTAACTTTAGCACATCCATAATAATTAATAAACATTTATAAACCCTCTGTATGAGCACAGTAGGGGGTTTCATGATGTCTTCTTGCTTAGTATGGCCATAAACAACATTACGAATCATCTAAGTGGCACATATTTTTTAATGATAGATAAAACCTTCTGATTAGGAATTAAGTTTCAATTCATCATTATTCTGTCTTAAAATATAACAATTACAAATACAGAGTAAGTACAAATTATCTCCATTGTCAGTTAATGAAATTTAATCTAATATAATATATTTTAAGAGAATTGTAAGAATTGATAAGATTTTATGTGGAAACATGCAAAATTAAAAGTTCTTTTTTGTTATTGTGTCTTCAAACATTTTTGAGAACCTATTACCAGCTAAACTGTGTTGGACATCAGGGATACAAAGATAAGAGAATCCCTGTTTTCATGGAACTCACTTTCTAGTAGGGTGGATGGCTCTGGGGAGAACCAACCACAATGCTGTTACGGCTGTTGAGAACTATAGCAGAGAAGCCTTTCCAGAAGGACAGTTGGTATGTCAAATCAGGATGTACCAAACAGGCCTCCCTTAAGACCATGACCTCTGTTAGCTTCGGTTCTCAGCTTTGTGATCCAGGAACAAGTTGTCTACAACTAAAAGATCAAATCAAGGGAATGGATTTTTACTTAGCAAATTACTAGAAACATAGAGCTGTTGCAGTTTTTTCATGTTATTATTCATAATACTTTCCTATTATATTCTATTTTAATCTTTACTAGTTTTAATTCTAATATCATTGCCTATCTAGGAACACAAAAACATTATATCCAAATGGGAGATGGCTGTAGGGAATGCCTCACTGTCACATCTCCCCAAATAGAAATGATAAATATGATAAACTTCCTGCCAATGGCATAAAGAGGCTGAAATAAAAGCACAGAGAAGAGATAACATCTTTTTGAGAAGGTCTGGGTCAATGGAGTTGAGTCAAACACCTAATTTAATTCTATTAAATAAACAATTGATATAAGTAAACCTGAAACTCAAGAGCAAAAATGATAGAAGAAATGTGTGACTGATTTTAAGGCTTTCTTGAGACTTGGAGCCACACAGAAAATACTGACTAGCCAACACCTAGTGGATTCCATTTGGTTTGTATAAACAAACTATATACATAGATATATGTATGTATTTGTATATATTTAATACTGTTCCTAGTGGGTGATTTTAATAATTTTTATGGGTAATTTTGACTGTATTCATTTTTTTCCTTAAAAAGGGACTTTAAGAACTTAAGCTTTAGTAAGCTTCAATATACAATATCATCTTTAGAGAAAAGGTGACTTTTGAATTGAGTCTGGGGCATTCATGAAATTTTGCTAGCTCAAAAAGGCAAAAGGCCATGTCAGGTTGATGAAGTACATTTTTTATCAAACAAATATAAAAAAGGTTTGTCTAGAGACTATAGGATTTCAATGGTCAAACTATACAGAAATAAAGCTGGTATGAAAATCACCATAATTTATCAATATTAGAGTTAATAAGTGAGTCAGACCACCATTCCTACTCAAACTATCCCAGGATGTGTATTATCTAAAAATATCAGTGTTCACACACTTGTACATTCACTGTCTATAATTACCCCATCACAAAAATAGAACTCAAATTAGAGGCTGTATGCAAACCACCCTTGAGTGCAAAGGCCAGAGAAGACAAAATAAAGTGGCTGGTACTTGTGAACTATATCAGATACCTCTTAGTGCCATCTTAGAACCTCTTAGAAGGATCTTTCTGAGACCACTGGACACTATATCAGTCCAGATACTGTAACTACCTACTCTGCATTGGCCAACATGACTGCATCTTGCTTCATTCCCACATGGTACATTTAGCCTTCCTCCCTGATGCTTTCTTATTGCTTCTGAGACATGAGATATCATGGGACACATTAGAGATGTTTGCATGCAACCTAGCAGTGTGTGTGTTTGGGTCCGGGGAGGGTGTGTTAATAATAGCCATGAAGCAAACTTGTGACAATTGAAATGGAAAACGACAGATGCATTTTTCTCCTTTCTTTACCCCAAGGTAGACTGAGATGTAGTAGTTCATGCTGCCTCTTAAAAAGGGCAATATTGTGCTTGATGCAAAGTGTAAGGAGTTGGCAAAGCGCCTCCATGTTTTTGCTCTCCCCCCTTTCCTTTTTCCCTCATTGTGACTTCCTTGGAGAAGCACTTCCTAATATAGGAATACTATAGTATTAGTATAGGAATACTAATACCTAATATGGTATTAGCACACACGTTTTTGTGTGTCTATGCCCTAAGGGCTAAGAGAATAACCTGTTACAAAAAAATTCTTATACAGACCCTGTAGATGATGGATCCTTTTTATTTAAGCACCCAAGGTTTTGTAAAACCAATGACAAATACTTCTTCAAAACTATTTATATTAAGTTTGAAGGGGTAAACTTTTAGCAGACCTCAGCCTTCCATCTCTTTAAAAAAATAAAGATCAAAAAACAAAATTCCTGGTCCTCAACACAATAAAGAATAGTAAGCCCTGTCTCTGAATTTATGGTCTTATATCTGGAGCACAGTCCTCTGGCCACTTGAGAAGTATGAAATGTCAATATTTCTTCTTTGCACTTTTATACACGGCATAAGAATGACAGCTGTCTCAAAGAACATCCCCTAAAACTTTTTCTATCCAAATTTCATTTTTTTCATGTCTTTCCAATTCAGTTTCTCTTGGGAAGTCAATACTTTTAACTATGCTCCCTCTCCTTAAAACTCTTACCTTTTGATTTTTGTATACTTCTGAATAGTCTACTGGCATTCCCACTTCCTTTTGTCTCTTAACTTGGATGTATTTAAATACTTACTTATTCAATTTTTTCTTCCAACACTGATTTCCATCAAAAGCCCAACCAATCATATGGCTCTAATATCTACAACTTTCAGCCTGATTGTCCCAATACACTCTCAATAGTCACGTATTATCAATTGCTTGTGCAGCTTAGACATTTCACACTTTGACATTCCTCAGAGTTTACTAGCCCATCATCATTTTTATAGTGCATCACCCAAAGTTTTATTTAGCTCCTAAATGTAATATCTTTGTTTTTTATTGCTATTCTCTGTATTTCTTACGAAAGGCACATTGAATTGTTTCTGGTTACTCAGTTTCCTTCCATTTCTATTCAACCCAATTCTCAACATGTCTTTTAGACACACACCTTCTTTTCCATGATCACTTAAATGACTCTAGTCCAGACCGTCATCACATCAGTGCTGACTATTGAAATGGATTTCTAAACACTATTCCATCTAATCAGTTCATCACACTACTGTTGGACTTAAATGTGGAGTTTGTCATTATTCTGCTTGAGAGATGACAATAGTTCTGCATGTTGCATTCATTTTCTTCTGCCTAACTTTCAGAAGTATAATTAAAACATTTAAGCAGACATTTCAATATTCATTTATTCATTCCTGTATTAATTTGTTCAGAATACATGTGGCAAGTCATGTGCTTGTGGCTAACACAGTTTTTTCCATAGAGACTCTTAAAATCTCATAGGCGGAAAGGGATAGTAAAAATATAATTGCCCTAATGTAGGTTAAATGCTGTCTACCTTAGGTGGATGCTGTAAATATGGGGTTAAGGGAGAAGAGGGTTAGAGAATTAAGACAGCTTCTTAAGGAAAGCTTCATTTCATCAAATACAAAAGGTGAATAGAAGTTAGCAAGTAAAAGGGAAGTGAGGAATTAGGGAGTGGTACTAACTAAACATTTAGAAGTCAGGAGAGAGCAGGTGAGTTCATAAAACTGAAATGTAATATGGACAAGCCATAAAAAGTGGTAGGTGAGGGTGTGGTGAAAGGTGAGACTAGAGAGGAAGGAAAGTACTAGGCCTGGGCTGTCTGACATGGTGGCCCCCAGCCACATGTGGCTACTTAAATGTAAACTAATTAAAATTAAGTATTTCATTCCTCAGTCACATGTAAGAAGCACATTTGAAATGCTTCATAACCACACGTGGCTTGTAGTGACCATATTTGAAAGAGCAGAAATATCATAGGACGTTTTATTGGGCAGTACTCGTCTAGGTCTTGGAAGGTGTACTAAGGTTTTCTTAAGGAGCAACTATCTGTAATGGCTGATGGGTTTTAAGTAGTAATGTTTCCTTCAAAATTATCTCTTTAAAAAGAAAGGTATGACATTTTATTTTTTAATGTGCACTCTTTGAATACTAGTGAGGTTGCTCTGCCTTTGCTTCAGGAAGCATTTTTTTAAGGATTGATGTAGTAAGAAAAGCACTGGACTAGATTTCAGTCTAAAAATTAGCCGTGTGATCCTAGGGAATCACCTGGCTTCGAGGCTTCTCTGCTTTTTCCAGTTTGAAGTAAGAGAAACAAATATCATATGATATCACATATCTGTGGAATCTAAAAAAATGGTACAAATGACCCTATTTACAAAACAGAAATACAGTCACAGATGTAGAAAACAAACTTATGGTAACCAAGGGGGAAACAGGGGGCGGGAGGGATGAATTGGGAGATTGGGATTGACATATACACACTACTATATATAAAATAGATAACTAATAAGAACCTACTGCATAGCACAGGGAACTCTACTCAATACTCTGTAATGGCCTATATGGGAATAGAATCTAAAAAAGAGTAGATATATGTATATATATATACCTGATTCCCTTTGCTATACAGCACAAACTAACACAACACTGTAAATCAACTTTACTCCAATAAAAATTAATTTAAATAATAAATAAGGGCATTAAGCTGCCACACCCACTTGTTCTTACCACTTGGCAATAATTTAAAATAAAATAAATGAAATTAAAAATGAATTTTTAAAGGGGTTAGAACCTTTTCTCAAAGTAGCCTCAACTGAGCCCAAAGGTGTAATGGAGGTGTCAGAGACAACACAGTGGCACATGGTGTTGGAATGGTGATGGGATGGTCTTAACCCTCTGCTTTCTCCACCCATCTCCACACTTCAGTGAAAGAAGCTTGGGTTATTACATTGAGATTGCTAGTATTGCTGCATTAAGAACTATTCTGCTACTAAAACCAATAAACCCAGTTCTCTACAAAATCTTTTCTGAGATACTCTGGTTCAAGGAAACCTGGATTCCAGCACCAATATTCCCCTGCAGTCAAATTATGGGTAAACTCAAGTGCATGCTTTCTATCTGGTGCATTTATTTGTCAAACCTCAGGAAGCCGTATTAGGCATATAATCTCAGGCTGAGAGTCTTGTAATACTCCCACTCCAATTACTAACTGTATAAGATGGAACTAGTGAGTAATTTGAGGGATAAAGTATTATTTACCTAAGGGTTAGATCAAATCGTGAGTGTTGGAAGTTCTAACAATCAATTGTATCTAAAAGTCTATAACTATAGATTTATATTCCTCTGACACTAGGGAATTCAAAATATTTTGTTGACTTTACCTACATTCAAATCAAAATAGTATGTTTACTGGATAGTAAGATCCCAAACAAAAGCTTGTAGGTGAATCTAGTTAAGTACTGTGATGGTGAACATCAGTAGAACCAGAGTTAACACTGATTTTCTAATATCCTAATCAGAAAATGGGTATGAAAATCTAATTAGGGCTTCCCTGGTGGCACAGTGGTTGGGAGTCCGCCTGCCGATGCAGGGGGCGCGGGTTCGTGCCCCGGTCCGGGAGGATCCCGCGTGCCGCAGAGCAGCTGGGCCCATGGGCCGTGGCTGCTGGGCCTGCGCGTCCGGAGCCTGTGCTCCACAGCGGGAGAGGCCACAGCGGTGAGAGGCCCGCGTACCGCAAAAAAAAAAAAAAAAAAAAAAAAAAAAAAACTAATTAAAATAATTATGAATATGAATTAGATAAAATTTTATAACATCAACCAAACTAATACATGTACTCCATCAGGATTATAACTGAAGCAATATATGGGAAGAATTGTGTTATCTAGGTTTTGTTTACCAAATGACATGGCAATCTTTACGGTTTATAAATCACCATCTACACATCACTCTAAAAAAATGCCTTTGATTATCTCACACCACTGGAGGACTTTGGCTCTAGTTTTTAATCAGTTCCAGTAAGAGTTAAGGAAGCTGATTTATTGGCTCATTTCTGGTGTGAATGTTCACATGTGTGTAATGTTTAAAATCCTCTAATCTCTGTGGAGCCTCTTTAGTTCAGACTTCCTCCAGAAAATATTATCTGTTGACTAATAACCTTTAACATAAAAGCCAGTTTTTCCTGGATCTTGTAATCCCCTCAAAAGTTGACAGATTGTTTGGTCAGAATTTTGAGAAAGTTCTTCATCATTTTTATTCATTCTTCACACTGTTTATACACTTCAGTGGCTCCTCTGTTGGAGCCAGGCCTGCACAACTTCCTATGAGCTTCTCCAAATCCTAGCTGTGCCCCCAAGGTTTGACGGATGCTAGGTGTTGAGAATCTGATTCGTATTTACAGTGATAGAGAGAAGCCTTTACTGAGCCAAACTGCTGACTGAGATTGGACTGGCTCACTTGTTCCGTGTAGGCACTGTGGCAGGTTTTTTCAGTCTTGGAATTTGGTCTCAAAGTAACTCGTGGGAAAGATATTTGAAATGAGGCATTTTTAAAAAAGATTTGTAGCTTGTTATGGTACAGGATCCTAAAGAAATTGGATATCGAAAGATATTTGGGAGAGACCTATGTGGGATATTAACAAAATCATAGACCAAGATAATCAAGGACCACTACAATTAGAAGGTAGCTTTCCTGTAGTAGGAACTACAGGGAGCAAAACGAAAAAAAATCACTCTAAAATATGCTGATGAAATACAATGAAAACTTTTAATTTTTTTTTTTGCGGTACGCGGGCCTCTCACTGTTGTGGCCTCTCCCGTTACGGAGCACAGGCTCCAGACGCGCAGGCTCAGTGGCCATGGCTCACGGGCCTAGCCGCTCCACAGCATGTGGGATCTTCCCGGACCGGGGCACAAACCCATGTCCCCTGCATCGGCAGGCGGACTCTCAACCACTGCGCCACCAGGGAGGCCCAAACTTTTAATATTTTACAGTCAGCATATTAACACATGGAAATAAAATCAGTAACTCCATTTAATAGTTATTGTTATAATAATAACAATTATAATCATGCAACAAATATTTATTGAGTATATATTGTGTGCCAGGCACTGTTCTAGGTACTGGGGAAAAAGAAAATAGATGAAAATCCCTGTCCCCGTGCAGATTACACTTTAGTAGGGAAGACAACAAAAGACACTTGGAAACTATAATGCTACATAGTGGTAATGGAAAAATAATTTTAAAAGGAAAAGGGAAAAAGGAGTGATCAGAGTGAGGGTTTTGGGTTTTTTTTTGTTTTGTTTTTCAATTTTAGATAGGATGGTCAGGGAGTCTGTCTACCAAAGGATGACATTTGAGGAAGGAGACGAAGGAGCTGAGGTAGCAAACTTAGGGCAGAGTGCTCCAAGCAGAGGGAACAACAGATTCCAGTTCCCTGAGAAAGAAGTGGGAGTGGAGTCGGAGAAGAGAAGGAACAAGGGACTGAATAAAAAAAAGGGCCATTTAGGCCACTGTAAGGGCTTTGCTTTTACTCTGCCTACAATAGGAAGTCATTTAAGGATGCTGAGTCAAAGATTATCATCATCTGAATTACTATTTGACAGGATCACTCTGCATTGGGAACCGAAGGAGCTGAAGGAAGCAACAGAGAGACCAGTCAGGAAGATATTGTAAGAAACCATGAGAAATATGATGGTGGGTTACTGAACTATTAACACATGCTAGACATTGCACCGAGAAAGTTATACACATCTCAATTCTAAGTACAGTCTAATAAAGATAGATATTATTGCCAGCCTTTTTTTAAGCATATTGAGGCTCAGAAGAATGAAATCAACAAACATGCTTAGTACATTGTACAGTGAGGATCTGAAGCCAGTGTTTTCTGTTTCCAGAGTCTACAGGATTCGCCACTACACTTCATTACCTAACATCAGGTGAAAACCACTATTACACTAAATCGTTTTAAAGTAGGACTATCGTGGGTGTTTTGCCCCCATCATGAGTAAGTTTTCTTAAGAGTTGGTCCTTTTTTTGTTCCAGACTAGCCTTTCCCATGGTTTTGATACAGGGCTTGGAAATATGTTAGGATGATTTCTAGTTATTTCATATTTACTTTTGTTGCTATAGTGAACTAAATATTTTCTATCATATTTGTATGATCATTTATAATATTACTTTTTCTATACTGTCCTTATAACTCTGCCACTTACTGGACACTCCAACCAGTTTCAGTAAAATATTTTTTTCATTAATTATTTTGTGTTATCTAAGCAGAAACTATCATTAAACAATGACAATGCTGTGTGTTTCTTTTTACCACTTGCCTGTCTTATTTATTCCTTGCACTGGTAAGTCAGTGACAGTAGCATCCTTATCTCATTGCTCACCTTAGTGGTAATTATTTCTAATACTTTACTATTAAGTATGATGTTTGCTGAAGGTTTCTGATGGATATTCTTTATCAGATCAAGGCAACCCTTTCTTTTCCAAGTTTGCTAAGCAATTTTGAAAGTCTGGAATGGGTTTTGAATGTTATCAAATGCTTTTCTTGACATCAGTCAAAGTCTCATGGTTTATTTTTTCACTTTTTACTCATTAATATGACTGATGAAATGTATATAACTCCTAATATTTAGCCACCTTTATATACCTCATGATATATTTTTTAACATCTCTGGACTTTATTTGCTAGCACTTCGTTTAGAATTTTATACTTATCTTCTTAATTCACATGAGTAATCTTCATAATATTGAACAATAGATTTCCTTTGTGCTAATATTTGTTATTAAGAATCTACTATTTTGTAGACTAAGTTGGAGAGATCTCTATATTTTTCTATGCTCTGGTCCAGTTTAAATAACTTAGGAATCATTAGTTTTGATTTTTAATAAAGATCAAAGTAAAACCATTAGAACTTAACATCTTTTAGGATTGGATAGCTGACTCCTTTTTGGTGTTTTCTGTGATTGTAGGTCTGTTGGTTGTTTCACCTCTTCTTGAGTTGATATGGATATTAAAATGTGAGAATTATGACAGGAGTGGTGTTGGAAGGAGGGAGAGTGTTTGAGTAGGCTCCAGTTGATAGTATTTTAAGACACTAAGAGAATGACAGAAAGGTCCCAGCATGACCAAAACAACTGTTGCTGGATGGTTGGATTTAATGGTATAGGCTTCATAAAACTAAAAGAAGTTGGGGAGGAAGAGGAGAAATAATGGTCCAGATCTCACTGGGGACACCATCTAAAGCACCTTGAGCTCAAGAAAGAAGTTTGTGGGAGATGAAATTTCCTCCACTTAGCAGGGTATCAGCAGAAGCAATATTCTCACCAGAAATTGCTATTTTAGTTCTGTAACATTCAGAGAAGAAGGTGATGACCCCGAAGGATTTGGGTGATGGTTGGGGGGGGGGGGGGCATGAGTTCCAGAGAGTGCAATAGAAGGGACTGGGGGTCAGGAGAGGTAAAAGAGTTGGTGAATTTATAGAATGTGCATATAAGGATGAAAGTCTCTGTGTTGGAAGATGACCTGGGAGCTGAGCTTCTGGTGACATGGATATGATCAGACATGATAGATTTTTAGGAAGAGTGTGACAGTGAAGCTATAAATATTGGCATTTTTAAAAGGGATACAGAGGTGGGAAATGTTTTGTAGGACATGGAGAACTCTGCTTCAGTGTCTGGTTTAGTCCCCCAGTCCCTGGGTGGAGACCACAAAAGAGAGGAGGACCAACCGTACACAAAGATCTGTGCTCCTAGGCAACTTCACCAAGATCATTTATGGCTATCTTGAATCTCTGCGATACGGCTTTCTACAAGCACGATACATCCTCCACTGTAGCATTCTGGTTTCTTGGACTCTGACTCCAGTTATTTTGACCTCTTGTCCTCTCTGCCTATAGTCATCACCATAATCTCAAGTCAAGCAGTCTACTCTTAGCTGTCATTTTCTATCTGTCCTGTACACTCCATCTACAGCCCAGATGAAAGCAAAAATTCCAGTTCTTTCAGGTTTTCAATTTGTTGTCTGACACTCCAAACTGCCTTCAATTCTCTCCTTACTTGACTGAAATTTCCTTCTCTAACATAGTAATCAGTTCCTCAAATACATCCTCTCCTGGTTTACCAAATTTTCTTTCATCTGCCCTACTCATCTGGCAAAAACACAACTCTTGCTAAATTCTTCACTTAGTCTTCACCTGCATAGTTGGAGAGAAACACACAATCAGACTGGCTTGACACATTTTAGATTCATGACCAATTACCTCCAATGGAGCCAAAAACTCCTCCTCCATTTCTTGAGCCAATTCATTTTCTCTCTTTACAAGATGAATATTTCGAAACTTTCCCAGTCTCCTCAAACCTATATGAGCTCCTCTTCCCTCCTTCTCGAAGCTGGTTATTTTGCTTGTTAATTCATTGAAGAAATATAAACAATTAGAGAATTTCCACATGCCCCAACAGCTCTTCAACCTACCTTCCTCTTTACCTGTATACTATGACCAACCTCGTACCTCAAAAGGTAACTATTCTGGTTTCTGTCTAAGATCATCTCCTCTAATTAAAACACTGGACTCTGTCCCATCCCTAGGTAGATCTGACAGTTTTGTTAATTAAATTTTAAAATTTGGCTGCCTTTTTGAAAATATATAATAAGCATTATCCTTTGATTTATTTTTGCAATGCTTTGACAGTTTGACCAGACACTTGCATGCATGAATTCATTTCTATATCATTTGAGAGGAGAAGGATAATCAAGGTAACCTTAAAGATAGGAAAGAAAAAATCGCTCAAAATCATAATAATGTCTAACTGAACATACTGATTCGTTCCTCATGAACTCTTTCAACTAGCTCATTTTTATAAGCAAAAATTAAGTAATTATCCCAGTATATGAACCTACAAGTAGATAAAGGGTTCTGTCTAACTGATATGAAAAAAGTTAAATTTTTCAACAGTAGGGATTAGTAAAGAATTCCCTTGAGCAGTGGTTTTTCTTTTAGAGGTCTTGGTCTATACTTTGTTATTTAGGGAATAGTGCGTCCATTATGTCTCAGGAGAAAAATCCCTTTCTCCTCTTTCACTAAACTTATTACCATACTTGCATGACAACTTGCTAATTCAATGCATTTCAGATTCCATTAGCCTTTTCGTATACAAATATGTTTTTGGCATGTTTTGATATTTCGAAATTTCATCTCTGTGGATCAAAAATGTGATAATTGAATTACCCAGCAAATCGATATTTCTGTAGATCCGTTGTCCTCTTAAACTAATAAATGCCTGTTTAAATCATAGATGCCTGTGATTTAGTATATCTTACTATCTTGGATTGGTATGTCAAAATAAGGAATATTATTGTTTTGATGTATTTTTGTAGGTAATGTAATCTCCAATTATTATTATATAATTTTCTTCCAATTAAAGAATGATGCATGGTGTCTTAAAAAACAGATCTATTTATACTACTATGTTTGGCCTGCCATTAGCAGTGTTGTCTTATGAAAGAGATCTCTGCGAATGAAATATTTTATGATTTGTGCTGAAGTAGTCATAGTAAATTATCATAGCTAGTTTGCATTTGAATAGTTTAGCCTTATGAATTGCTTACTAACTAAAAGTGCTTCTCATCAATTTTAGTCTTGTTCATAGATATGAAAACTTTTCCCAGTACATCAGAGTCAGAGTTTCTGGAGAAAACATGCTCATCCAACTCTAGTCACTTAATTTTTTTCTGAATCATTTGACAGGGTGGACTTAATCCAACTGAATTAACTCAGAGAAACCAGTTATTTCAGTTCGACCAAAACAAATGGAATTGCAATTGTGTGGAAGAATTGGGATAGTTTTCTTTTACTTAACTTAGTTTTGTTTTTTGTCCTTTTAGAATTGTATTAAAAATATTATGTTAATTCTTTTCATAATGAGGTTGCTAGTAAAAATTAAAACTCTGAGAGTGAAAAAATAGACTTTTAGCTCCAAATTGCAGTATCCCTGCCATAGAAAAATATTTTTTATTCTTCGTTCATTTTTTCCATTTCCTACACGTCATCGTCATTTTTATCTTCCTTCTCTTTTATTTATTCTCTTCTTTTTTACATAAATTTATTTTTATTTTTGACTGCATTGGGTCTTCATTGCTGTGAGCAGGCTTTCTCTAGTTGTGGCACGCGGGGGCTACTCTTCATTGCGGTGCGCAGACTTCTCATTGCGGTGGCTTCTCTTGTTGCGGAGCACGGGCTGTAGGCGCATGGGCTTCAGTAGTTGTGATGTGCAGGCTCAGTAGTTGTGGCACATGGGCTTAGTTGCTCTGTGACACGTGGAATCTTCCTGGACTAGGGCTCTAACTCATGTCCCCTGCATTGGCAGGTGGAGTCTTAACCACTGTACCACCAGGGAAGTCCCCATCTCTTCTCTTCTTGAAATATCTCGGTGACCAATCAAATTTTCTAATCTGTTGGCCCTGATACTATTTAGCTCTAAAAAGTAAACATAAAAAATACATTTATTAAACAAATCTCTCAAGTAAAATAAATATGTGCTCTTGGTAGTATGAAAAATATCCACTTGATATTTTTCCCTAATCAAAATGCATTGTACCCAAATAAATTTTCAACGAATTTGAAATTTGTGATAGTTCAAACAGGGGTTAGAGCATTGTATGTTTGGTGCCAAAAACATATATTTCTATTGTATTTATAATTATTAAAATTAACTTATGATATATTCATTATCCATTAACCTTTATCAGAGCATATATTTTTTATAGCCCAGTGCTATATAATTCCTTTTTTTTTTTTGCGTTACACAAGCCTCTCACTGTTGTGGCCTCTCCCATTGCGGAGCACAGGCTCCGGACACGCAGGCCCAGCAGCCATGGCTCACGGGCCTAGCTGCTCCGTGGCATGTGGGATCTTCCCGGACCGGGGCACGAACCCGTGTCCCCTGCATCTGCAGGTGGACTCTCAACCACTGCGCCACCAGGGGAGCCCTATATAATTTCTTTAGTGATTATTGGGTGAATCTATTTATTAGGGCCAACTACATGTTTATGTAATAATAGTGTTTTAAAAACAGCTTTGAGAATTAGTAGGAATCTTCAGAAAAAGAAAAATCACTTTCTTTGGGTTCTTAAAAACTCAAGTTCTTGGGAGTCTGCAATATCGTGCTCAGAATAGCTAAAATAATTTCAAAAGATGATTACATCATAGAGCACTTAAGAATAGGTGTTATGTTCCTGTTTGAGAAGAGTTTTCATTTATTCGAGTTTGTTTGCTTTTTGGGTATTTTATTTTCTGATTTGGAATAAAATGTTATTAAGTAGCTTGAATTCTCCCCAGACTGCTGTATGGATTCCTCATTTTGGCCAAACTGCATCTCTTGCTCCCTTGAACTTTTGTACTTAAGAACAAGAAGAATCTTTCCTTTTGCTCCTAGGACAGCTTGACTTGCCTTCTAATCCATCATAACCACATAGGGGAGGCCTCATCTCTGGTTGGAATCCTGTACCTGATCCGCCCCTGGGAGCTCAGTGCTTTAATTGCAATGTTGCTGCCAATTTGGTATATTTAGAGAGTGGACTGTCTCCTCTATCTCTAGAAGGTCCATTCCTAACTTTTCACCTACATCGAAACTATTATTCCCTACTATAAGCATTATGTATACTGTCAATTTCTGAGGGTAAGACATCAATATTTCTACCTGGAGAATACTGTATGTCATTTAATATTGTCTGTCTTTAAATACGAGGAATTAAACTGCTGTATCTACCAGCAAAACTGAACAAAAAGATCTTTCCAGTCAAAATAGTAAAAGCAGCTTCAACCTTAAATTTTTCTAGGACTTGAGCCTAATGATTTTGATGATAAATACTTGAGAATATTCAGGAAAATTTTTTAAACTTTTAGGGAATTTCTGGGTACATTTAAAATATTATTTCTTAAGCTCTAAATTTTGAAATATGCAGAAGTCAAATCTTGACCTCTTTCTGTAAGTCACTATATCATTGATGAGTGAGGCAGGGGTGCTAAATTATACTTAGTCCACAGTGTGGACAGCTCACTACTACATGTGAAAACTAAGCATCCTACTCCTAGAGTCCTTTCAGGTCTTTTAGTTATAGATGGGTCTAAAAATATGATGGACAAAGTGTTCGAAATCTGAGAACCTAGTTTGCATATATACATAAACCATATGCAAACAATTTTCATTTTCACTTCATATTTATGATGGATCTATCAGTAATTGGAATAAGATTGAAATTTAGATACACATTACAAATGCTAATTATATTCTTGTGTAACTGCATAACAACATCAGGAAACAGCTGCCTTCACAAAAATGCTGGCTTTAACTTACATTAAAGAGAGTTTCAGCAATTTTGTAAAACTTTGGAACATCCCAACGCATTTTTTGATGATTTGTATGAGGCCTGGAAAGTTTATCCATGAAAATGTCTAAGGCATAGGAAGCTCATCTTCTTAAAAGAGCAAAACAGAGGGTATGATACTGACATCAGTACTAAGCACACTGAAAAATCATTCCCTGCTACAGTTTTTAAAATGATTTTAAAAATTCATCTAAAATAAGTATTAGGGCTTCCCTGGTGGTGCAGTGGTTGAGAGTCCGCCTGCCGATGCAGGGGACACGGGTTCGTGCCCCGGTCCGGGAAGATCCCACATGCCACGGAGCGGCTGGGCCCGTGAGCCATGGCCACTGAGCCTGCGCGTCCGGAGCCTGTGCCCCGCAACGGGAGAGGCCACAGCAGTGAGAGGCCCGCATAACGCTAAAAAAAAATAAAATAAATAAAATAAAATAAAATAAGTATTAAATTATAATTGTAAAGCACCTTACTTAAGAAGGTGCATAAAATTTATAGGTAATACTTAGTAGAAATTTAATACACATAAAATCAAATTCATTATATGTCAATTGCTATGTTCTCAACATTGTGAAATAATGGGCTAAGATCTTATATTTGGTACTCGTACTCTTGTTTTGCCATTTTTACTAATGAACATTAACAATTCCCAACTTAAGTTTAGACAATATATATATATATATATGTCAACAGACACTCTCCCCCCACCAAAAATTCAGTTTTAGGAGAAATTTACTTTGTCTTAATCAATTCAGTTATTCTCTCTAAATTTGTTTGAGAACAGCAAATTTTCCT
The DNA here is from genome assembly GCF_964374135.1 of Grampus griseus. Lineage (NCBI taxonomy): Eukaryota > Metazoa > Chordata > Mammalia > Artiodactyla > Delphinidae > Grampus > Grampus griseus. The sequence continues at coordinate 113,565,990 of NC_138998.1, read as the reverse complement.
CCAGCAGTATGTAAGTGGTGGAAAGAATCATTATTACATTAACCTAAATTTCTCTGTATATCTAGGGTCATCTCAAAGTCTTTAGTAATATATATATATTTCTTAGAAGTACATGCTCTACCATATACAGTATGGAAAGGAAAAATACAGTATTTCTAGCTGGTGTTTATTACATTCTAATTATTCCAAGCCAGGACAGTGGACATTCATGAACAGAGCCCTGTCTTCCATGTGTTTGTCAGGAGAGAAGAATGGATCGTGTGATAACCCCAGAAAGTGGAAGAAGGGTAATTGGACACCAGTTCCATGTGTTTCCAAGATCACCAGTGCCAGATGCAGGATGTACTCAACCATTCCTCTGCTTCCCTCAAAAGAAAAATCTATTTTTTATAGCCAATCTAGTGTAGCACTATAAATAAAACCAGATTTTTTTCAAAGCGGGGGGAGAAATTTTGATAGAGCTCTTGATCTGGCATTTAAATGTCTGTTCACAATTTTTTTCTCAATTGTTATCTTTAAAAAAGTTAGAGTACTTAGAAAAGCAAAGACCTAACCCAGTTCCTGTGTCAAAAGTATGCAAGTTCAAATATTTGGAGATGTATACTAAGTAAGTGAAGAAAATACCACAGTTTTAATAACTAATGTAAAAAATGTATTTGGATTTAAATGCCTCCTACCTAAAATCTGAAAATTAAATTCTCTTAGACTTATGTTTTATTTCATAAACACTTGATGAAGATTTTGCTATGTAGCGCTGACATTTTAAAGTTATGCTTTTTAAATTAGTCAGTTTATTTGATAGCCATTTTCTTTCCATAGAAAGGATGAACTTTTAATTTGCAAGGGTATGACCTTGACATCTACATAGATTTTTTTGACATGGACAGGTACCATTTCTTCATTTATTAATCAAACATCTATTGAACACCTGTTGAGTGTGAGACACCGTTCAAGGTGAATTTCTTAAACAAAACCCCTGCTCTCATCACACTTGCATTCTCTTCTCTTCCTGTCTTTGGGGTGTGAATAATTTCACATCTTGTTACTGCATAGTCACATACTTAAAATGATTTAGAATTATATGAATATTAATGATTATAATTCTACTCATTAGTATTTATTTATTTATGGCTGTGTTGGGTCTTCGTTTCTGTGCGAGGGCGTTCTCCAGTTGCGATGAGTGGGGGCTACTCTTCATCGCGGACCTCTCACTGTCGCGGCCTCTCCCGCTGCGGAGCACAGGCTCCAGACGTGCAGGCTCAGTAGTTGTGGCTCACGGGTCCAGTTGCTCCGCGGCATGCGGGATTCCCCCCAGACCAGGGCTCGAACCCATGTCCCCTGCATTGGCAGGCAGATTCTCAACCACTGCGCCACCAGGGAACCCCTCATTAGTATATATTTTATACCCATTAGTAACTATTTTTGAAGTGTCAGCGAAAATAATCAATAAACAATCAATAATAAGAATAGAAAAGGGTTTTATTTGAGCCAAACTGAGGACTAGCCCAGAAGCCCACTTCCCAGATTACTCTGGGAAGCTGCTCTGGAGAAGCAGGGTTTTCAGCACAGTTTTATATCTTGTCAGAACAAAGAACATTTAATAAGTCAGGGTTACATGTCTTCAAGGTTTAAAGACAAAACAAAACAAAAAACAGTCCAGCATGTACACAGCAAGTCAGCATGGCCTTGGCACCCAGGAAGGGAGTCTTATCATCAAAGGAGGACCAACATTTGCATCCTAGGAAGAGATATTTTATTTTTATTGGGGTATAGTTGTTGTATAATGGTGTGTTAGTTTCTACTGTACAGCGAAGTGGAGTTCCCTGTGCTATACAGCAGATTCTCATTAGTTATCTATTTTATACATATTAGTGTATATATGTCAATCCCAATCTCCCAATTCATCCCACCCCTCCCTTTCCCCCCTTGGTGTCCATATATTTTTCCTCTACATATGTGTCTCTATTTCTGCCTTGCAGACCAGTTCATCTGTACCATTTTTCTAGATTCCACATCTATGTGTTAATATGCGATATTTGTTTTTCTCTTTCTAACTTACTTCACTCTGTATGACAGTCTCTAGGTCCAGTAGCAAGAGGCATTTAATCTTTATTTTTAACATGGACATTCTTTACTTTTGGCCAATGTGTCCTTTTCTCTAATAATTAAGCAGATATACAGTGTATGTTTGATAGGTCACAAACAGGCTATTTTAGTTAGCATAAAATTCAAGTTAACTCATGTACAAGCCAAAATGACTTTCCTATGTCTCAATATATGAAAATTTCTTTTGTCAGAAGGTTAAGGGAAAGTTTATACCTCTGGAGCAATGTTTATGGCAGATTTCATGACCATCTATCATGGAATGGAAGTGGACCCTTTTCCCAAAGTTTGCCTGCCTAATTTAAAATTTGACTCTAAGCTTAGACTGGTTGGAGACCTTTCTCTCACAATTCATTAGAAGGTATGTCACTTAAGGTGATGTCATAATGTGACAATATGCATAATAAGGAAGTTGGGTCAAATCATTAAAAGCATTATCAATATAAATAGATCCTGGATTGTCATATTTTCTCAAGACTCTGGAAGATTTCTTTTTTTTCCATAGCCCTTGACAAGAGTTACAAACAATTAGCTTAATATGGTGATTTTAAAACTCCCATAGGGAAGGTAGCCCACCAGCTAAGGCTAAAATTTGGGACCAATGCTGCTAGCCTATACGTAAAAACAACAACAAAAAAAAACACATTACAAGAGAAGCTGTTGATTATTAAAAAAAGAAACATTCCTGTGGTTCATTTGAAGGCAAATCTGTAGTAGTCAGCAGAGGATACATGTGACCACATCTGAGGTCTGGAATTTTCAAGGTCCCGTGTGCAATGAGAAACTGAGTGCCACGGCAATGCAGATGAAGAAAAGATGGTATCGAACTGTTTCCTTTCCATCTGGAGTTTTACAGCAGCTATGCTTACAGTTACTCTTAAAGGAAAATAGACTAAAGGAAAAAAATACATTCACAGTCTTGTGTTGTTTAGGCTGAATGGTCTAAACCAAATTATTGCTTAGGAATAAATTAAATACTGAATAAAACAGAGTCCAAACATAAATAATATACACTCCAGGGAAACCTCCCACTACAATGAGAGCCTGAGCTAATTTGACTTGCCTGGGAGGAAGAAGCTAATAGTACCAGACCCAAGAATGAGGGTTAACATGTATTTTGTCATTTTCACATTGTATTAAATTGCAACACTCTCAGTATTCTCTACCACTGTCCCTAATTAATTTTTATCTATGGAATGTATTCCCAAATAGCATATTATATATTTAACTTTATTTTTGTTTATGTTATTTCTCTGGCACTGGAATATAAGCTTCACAAGGGCAAGGACTTTGAAATATTTCATTCCATTTTAAATCCCTGGCTCATAGTAGGCACTCAACACATATCTTTTAAAGAAATAATGAATTAATCTTTTAAATTTAAATATGATACAAGGGATATGATCGCTTATGCAACAAATATTTATTCCAGATGCATTCTAAATAACAAAAACAAGTTTGAGTCCTAAGAAGAGGTTTGTTAATTAATTATTCTTTTACCCAGATGCTTGAGAAATATAACTACTTTAAGATATTTTAATATAATTAAAAATCTTAAGAAATATATTCACATATGTAATTTATATATATGCATACATTTGATCACATGTAAGTTTTTAGTACATTTTTTTCTTTTTCCTACATAGTTTGACTCAACACTAAACTTTTTCTTACTCTTCCCTCCTCGCTCCCACCACAGGCACCTAAGAATACCCATGAAATTCATCTTTCTCCCCAAAACACAGGATAATTTCTATGGGGAAGAATCGTGTACTTATTGTTATATTTCAAGTTTTTTTAAGGATTGACGTTTAAATGAATTTGCTGAAAGAACTGTACTATATTCTTAAAGACATATGCATATTTATGCTAGGGTAAACTCATGATTCAATAATGGAATGATAGGGATTAAAGGAATTATTCATCATATGGAGACTACAGCAAGGGGCTGTAGGTTATGTGGGTTATGGAAAAAACAATTCTTCACATTTGTTTCAATGCGTTTTCTCATAGTAATATTGCTAAATATAGCAATTACATTTATAGGTAAGCTGACAAAACCTATCGAACCAAGAAATAATTGAGATATTTTACTCTCCTAATGAGATTTTAGACTTAAAGTCTATCAAAAGGAATGATTCTGTAAAAGATTGTTTCATGGTTGTTTTTTCCCAGTTGGGGAACCAACTTTGTACATCTCGAGTCATAGATCTGGACAATTCCACACCTTTCTCGCTGCCTCCACCTGCTGGCAAGTGAGATTGACAGTTCTCCATCCCTTAGCCCTTAGTCCGGTCGTCCTTTTAGTCTAAGGATACATCTTAGTTTGGTCCTGAATCTTTGATATGCCTGTTCTTCTCCCTGCATTTACCCCATGCGTATGAGCCTTCAAGGGCAGAGAAAATCTCATGCTTCATATCCTCAAGAACATTATCTTAGCCCAGTGTGAGTTTGTGACTGAATTTCTTCTGCCACCAGCTGTTATTTCTGCCTTGTGTTTCTTTTACCCATGACTAAGTCTGGTAGAAGTATCCTTTATACCTCTTTACCCTTTCTTCCAAGTGCATTCTTTGAGAGTTTTGAAACATTTCTTATGTAAGTAACGAAAAGTATTTTTTTAGAAATATGTAAGCTACCTCCAAATCTTTTTTTTTTAAACATAAATACCACCAAAAGAAAGGCTGAATTCCAGAGTTTCACTTAATTCTAGGTTATCCTAGACAATCCTTGCAAGGATTTGGGTGAGATAAATGGAATGGGAACATATTGAGGAGACCAATGTTGTACCCCAGCTGCTGTGTAGGACAACAGAGATAGGAGTCACAATTTTCCTCTGTGCGCTTTAGTTGCTCCATCACAAGCCCTACATGCTGGAAGAGGAAGGCATTATAGCTGGGATAAACTGAGAGTAATGAGAAGAGAAAGGGCAAGACAGGCGTGTATTGGTGACGCATGAAAGATAAGGAGTAGAAGAATGCCAGGTGAGACTACTGTAGAGTTAGAGAGAGTTTCATAATCTGACACTTGAATATATAATATGCATTTTTAACATTTACATTTTCAAGTCTCAGATTATCTTGAGAATAGTAATCAATTTTCACTAGTCCAAAAAGTAAAATCCTACTTTATTCCAAAAGCACGGACGGGCCACAGCCAACCTAGAAAAGGAGCTGTGACCCAAACCCTATTTCCAGATTCCTATTTCGGTGCCTTTTCACTGCTTTTTCAATCTCGCAGTTTGTAACCAATAGCAGATATATTTATCCAAGTTAATGAGGGTAAGAGATGCAGTCTTATATCATGGATAAATAATAGGGATAAAATAAAAATTATTGACTTTTCAAAGATTCATTTAATAATTTAATAATATTCTGAGTGCCTACTATGTGCCAAGGTTTCTATTGGATACTTAATCTAGAGCCAGGGGCAAAAATTTGCAGTCTAATGGGGAATATAGTCATTAATTAAATGGCTAAAACGAAATGGCCCTCGCAGATGTTGGTACATGGCCTTTCTGTTTTAATACTGTTTCAAATTAGTCAAAAGTCATAGATAAATTGTCAACCCTGAAAATTTATATATATATAAATTTATATATACATATATAATAGGTATATACATATATATACACATATGTGTGTGTGTTTCTTTGTAAGATTAATTCCTTTGGATAAAGTTGAATATTCATGTGAAAAATCAGCATTGAAACTTTAATATGTAGCTCCAACTTGCCAGTCCAGACATTCCAGTATTGTTCCAATTTTAATTCTTTACTAAAATGAGGTTCACCTACAAAGAAGCATTCTCAGTGTAGACCCAGATATATTAGTCGTTGGTCCGACACCATTTTTTAGGAAAAAAGTAGGTGATTGGTTTGACTAAACGTCAGAGTAGAATGGTTCTCTCACCCCCAGCCATGTCAGATTTGTTAACAGAGCCTCATCCTGTCTTTCTTCTGTGGTACTTACATCCAGTACTGTGCATTAAACAATTAACTCAGATGATCCTTTTATGAGCTGCTGCTATTCAAGAGGCACTGAGAAGTCACTAGTAGAGGTGAAAGGTTAATTTGGGGAAAAGAAGACTAGATAAATGACAAACACAAGTGAAAAATATAATTAAAATTTCTCCTTGGGAGAGTTATTCTACTCTTCCTGTTTCATATACACTTGCTTAAGAGAAACCTCTTTACTAGGAAAGTTGAGGGGAATTATACTTTCCAAAGTAGTCACTGTTCAAATGAATGACTTGGTACATACTATCAAGATAATTGATTTAGTCCTTCAGTTTGATAACGCTAAAATTATGTGCAAACTTACTCATCTTCAACATTTATTTCTGGTTTGATTTTATAAATTTTAAATTTGGAACAATAATGGACTACTTTACCCCAAAACTTTTGAGATATTGACCCTGTGTAGTCTTATCTAAACAGATGGAAATGAATCCAACAAGATTTTCATTTATTAAATCACATCCAGAGTGACAATAATATCTTGGGACAATGAAACTGAAAGTATAAAGATCAATGGGATCTGACTTCAGCTAAATTGGGTCTCATTGCAACAACCTTCTCTATTCAGTGATTCTTCGTGGATTCTTTTTTAAATTGACACTTTCACCTAGCATCTTTTGGAATTCTTTCAATACTTGAGTTTTCTTATTCAAAATTACAGTTTTACAATTCTAGATTATTTAATAAACTCAAAATTTAAGGTAAATTTCACCTCACATAAAACTCTCATTTGGTCTTTCCAAGACAGCAGAAGTAAAGATTAAAGGAAGGGGAAAAAAGTCCGTTTTTCACATTTTCCTCTCCTTGTCATACAGTTTACTTGGGAAGCAGAATGCTGTGAGGAAAGGAGCCCTGGATTTGAAATCAGGAAATCGGGAGGTCCTGGTGTTCCCCTCAAGGGCTGTGCAAAGTTAAGCAAGTTTCTTAACTTTCCAAGCTTTCTTTTCTTCCTACTATTTTTGTGAAGCCCTAAAATCAGTATGAAATCGTATTTCTTGAATGATGGTACAAAATTACTGTTATTAGTAGTAAAAAATATATATTTTACTACTAAAATATATAAGGGTAAGTCAGTGTTGTTGTTCTCAACTTTCCTCATCTTATACACTCATCAGTCTTGTCAGAGAAAAGTTATTTCAGTGCCCTATTCAAGGTGTTTGAATCCTCTAGTCGGGACACTGTTCTAAAAATCTGTGGCATTTATTAACTCGTTAGCTTCTACAAAAACTATTAAGTGTAAAGAAAGTGTTACAATCTGAACAACTTGTAGATGAGTCCTTTGAATTCTGATAAACATGAAGCTATTTAAATTTATTTTTTTCTTTGTACACTTATGAAATGATGAGAAAGCAGGGAAAATTTGGTGTGAATGGGCTATGAAAATGGAAGCTTCTAGAAATCATACACATTGTCACTATACACATTATTTAATGTTTATAATAAATGAATATATATCATAGAACATTGAGCCTTAAAACATTTTTCATGGTATTAATATTTCATCTTGAGAAGTGACAAGTATCATATATTTACTTCACAAAGCGATCCTTAGAGAACAGTGCTTTTTTCATTGTTTCATGATGCTTTAAATAGTCTACTTAAAATACTCTCCACAAAATTGTCCCCTAAATGATTTTGAGAAAAATACATGATTTTAATAATATGTGTGTTGGTGGTCATTTGGAAAGTTTCTATAATGTATCTCTGCCCTTCTGAGATACGCAAGTGAGAGAGATTAGTTTAGAAACTAAGCAGAAACTTATTTTACTAAATGGGAAACTGTAGTGCTTGCTGGTGATTTCATTTTCAAGATCAAAAACACAGTTGTGGCACACAACAAGGTCCTTTCTGAGGAAATGGAAATGACTGTCAACAAGTGGTGTAATGTTTGTTCCTAACACAAGTCTTATTGATCTGATGTAACCCTTTCTTTCTATCTTACAATGACGTATTTGAGTCTCTGTAAAACTCATTGCCACTTTGTATTTGCAAGGCAACTGGAAAACTTTTCCTGAATACCTGTTTTACTCTCTTAAAATTATGAGAAAAGCATGGCAGTGGATTTCAAATTTAAACCAAAAAAACACAAGGAAATTGAGTTGAATCTATTCAAGGAACAAGAAATTGGTTAGAACTGAGGCAGGGGAACCTAATGATGATTAAGGGAGGGAAAAAAAAATCAAGGTTACAAGCATAGGCTAGATGAGGAAAGCTTTGTTTAATATAAAGGTTACTTTAAAAATTCAGTTTGCAAAGTAAAACTGTAAAATTAAAACTCAGTGAAGTTTGTCAGCAGTGCCTATAACTACAAATGTTCTTTAGTTAAAAAATTGCAATTCTCCCAGATCCTCAAAATATGTGCTATTACTGTTTCCAAATTTGAAGGTTTTATATCATTCTCCAAAGTCATTAATGAATTATTTAAATAGAAAATATTCTAACCAACAATGTATACAATGCATATTATGAGAATGTCCTATAAGTTTTCAAAAAAAAAAAAAGGTAAAAAAGAACCTAACACTCTTCCAATTAATCTCTAAGAAGATTTTTCAAGCACAGGTAAAATTTGTCATGAAATTTTCAGATTATAAAACCAAAAACCAATCCTATACGCATAGTGGATAAGATATTGAACACTAGACATAAGACAAGTTTCTTATGTTGACTGAGTCATGAGTTTTGTGACTTGAGCAGATTACTTCTCTGCATTTGCCTTCTTCTCTGTGAGGAGAAGTAACTGAGTTAGATGCTTCCCAAATTTCTTAAATTACTAGAGCACTCACGTTACAACAGCTCCTATCCACAAATCACAATTGAAAAGTTTTTAGTTCTAGTGATACAATAAGGTTTATCTTCAGAAATAAGAAACAAAAAATAAGAAAATTTTATTTTCTGAAGTAATGATTCTCTTTCTCATAATTTTTTGAAATAATGAAAATCACAGGGATAACGTAAATTGTCCAAGAACATCTAGCAAGGATTATAAGTTGTTTAGAAGGCTAAAATTCCATTTGGTAGATAAAATAATTGACAAACCTGTCCACTTTATCAACACACAATAATCAGTAGCCAATTAACTTCCTAGATGTTCTTATAATTCTCAATCGATAACAGCTAATTGCTCTATTTTCTAATTAATGACTCTCCAATTAATGACCCAAATACAACTTCAAAAAGAAGTGAAATTTATCACATCAGAAACAACCCCATAATCGTTTCATAAGAGGATAATTTATAGATAAAACTTCTGTTTGACGGAACTAAAGCTAATTAGGCAGTATATATTCAACCTCAGGCAATGAATCCTTTTAACCAAAAAGTGTTTTTTTTTTTTTTTTCTGATTTGGGAAGAGGGGATTATTATGAAGAATTATTACTTTCACTCTTTAGTCTGACATTTCTCAGTTGAAATAGAGAAATACTATGACATAATCCAGAACCCAGGAAGCTAAGATTACATTCTTTGTACAGAGGGAGTTTAAAAAAATAGGTCCTACATGTCCAAAGGGCACACAGATAACTTCTGAGTAACTTAAACATAAACAGGAAAGAAATTTGATAGAAAGTCTTGGTGGTAGTCCAGAGCAGGTCTAATTAGTGCCACTCCTTGTGAAAAAGTTTGAATTAATAGGATGGGAAGACAAAGGAAAAGGCAAAGCATGATGAACCTTCCCACTGTATAATCTGAAACCTTGACCCTCTTTCAAAATGGGCCTGTCCCCATGAAACTGCCTGAGTTGATGTATGAATGAATATTTTATGTGGTGAGAGAGGTCTTAAAGAGACATTTCTCTGGTCATTTTACTGTGTGGAAGGTCATCATTCTGGAGGGAGTCAGGCTCTCCCTACTCATGAAAGCATGCAAGGCATTCTAAGGGCATAGCTATCAATTACTCACTGGTGTTAATTTAAGTAAGAAATTATTTGGGTCTGTTATTTAGCATCAATTAGGGCCATGTTTCCACCTGCAGTATGTATGTATATTTTACATATGAATACTTCTTTAAACATTATCTCTATGTATTATCAGTACTACAATAAAGTCAAGAAATCTGTGAATGAACATCTTAAGGGCATTTTTTTATTGCAAAGATGGTTAAAAATCTTTAATATGATTTTTTAAGACAGATGAAATCTGGTGAATAAATAAATCAGTACACTGTATATGTTTAACAGATTTAGTTTATTCTGCCCAGAAATACGGTGGCAGTTACTTCAGTTCAGCCACTCACTTCTTGGGCTGCTGCTGGGGCATTCTAACGTTTCTCATTGGTGAATAGTTCTCCTTAAGATTAGTAAGTGGAAAGTGGATTAAAATCCAGTTGGATTCCTGATGTAATTTTGTGAATTAAAATAATGGTTTAGAAAACTTTTACCAAAGCATTTTTGTGTTGGGAGTATGTGTATCCATGGGAACTTCTTAAGTATGTATACTCGTGGGAATTGCTAAAACGTGTCCTCAATTGCATGGAGAATGCCACATAGGTTAATGCCCCACCCCCAACTCCAAGATTATCAGCATTACACAGAGTTCTCTGCTAAGTGCCTCATCAATTTACCACCAGGAGTAAAATCTTTCCATGTTGACTAACCTTTTAGAATTAAAATGCACAGATGGAACATAAACTCAGAATTTTCCTACTCAAATATACATAAGAGAGAATAGCAGAGAAAATGAAAAACTTAGTCTCTGTTTAGTATATTAGCATTCATTAGCACATTATCTTATTTTTTTAGCATCATGAATAACTGTGACCTATTCTACTATGACATCATGAGTACTCACTTTTCTGAAGAACCACAAGAGAAATAATTCTTTTTAAAATATTTACTTATTTATTTATTTGGTTGCACCAGGTCTTAGTTGCGGCAGGCGGGCTCCTTAGTTGCAGCTTGTGGGCTCCTTAATTGTGGCACGTGGGCTCCTTAGTTGGGGCATGCAAACTCTTAGTTGCAGCATGTATATGAGATCTAGTTCCTTGACCAGGGATAGAACCTGCGCCCCCTGCATTGGGAGCATGGAGTCTTATCCACTGTGCCACCAGGGAAGTCCCCAAGAGAAATAATTCTTGGTTCTTGGTGCCAAGAAATCTGTATCACTTCTTAGTAGGTAGTATATTTTTTACTTAATTTTTGGTCAATTTTGTATCTTTCTCTTTCAGAGTTGGTTGGATGCAGATGATTGAAACAAATTTACACAATTGTACAGGACCTTTTGGTATACATTTCAGCATACTGCTATTACACTGACTATATCAAGATGGAGAAGAAAAAGATAATATTGCACTCTTATTTTAGTCAGTTTTCTCAGTTTGATTATAGAGCAAAGTGACAGGTGCACATGTTGGAAGAAGAGAAAGCAAAGAGTAAGAATTTCAACAGATGAGAAATAAGGGCAGTTGTCTTCCAAGAAAAGAAAGAGGCAGGAACAGCCTCACATTCTCAGTGAGAAGAAGGCTTTCTTGTACCCAGTGGGGTTGACCACTGCCAAACTGAGATAACTATACATGGGAACAGAAACTAGTCTCTCTAAACTTCAGTATAACTTTTTTAGAAAAACTTCCCTCCTCTTTTTTAAGATACCTATTTTTAATTCTGTTAATATGGCACTTTATTCTTTCATAGTATTCATCATGGTTTGTAACCTTATTTTTATTTCTTTATTGTTGGTCTCACCCACCAGATTGTGGGTTCCAGAACAGCAGGAATGATGCCTGTTTTATTCACCACTTTACTTCCAGTGCTTAGCCATGTCTAGCAAATAATTTGAAATATATGTTTTTAAATACACGAATGATGTGTCTTCTGTGTACTGAGAAATCCATTATGAAAGCTTAAGAACAGAATATTAAATGATTCCAGCCTTAGTACTGTTATGGGTAAGGGCTTAAAGAATGAAGAGAATGACTTTAGTGAGACAGGTCGTGACTTCCTTGTCCTTTCCTGTTTATAGTAAGTCTTTTCCTGCTTATACAGTCTGGGCTCCTATAATAAAAACACCATAGATGGAGTGGCTTAAACAACAAGCATTTATTCTCACAGTTCTGGAAGCTAGATGCCCGACATCAAGGCACCAGCCAATCCATTGTCTGATGAGGACCCTCGTCCTAGTTTGCAGACAGCCGTCTTCTCCATTGTATCCTCAAGTGGTAGGGAACAGAGAGAGGAAGCAGGCTCTGTCATCTGCCTCTTCTTATAATGGCACTAATCTCATTCATGAGCGCTCCACCCTCATGACCTAATTACCTGCCAATATCTCCTGATACCTTCATATTGAGGGCTAGGATTTCAACATATGAGTTTTAGGGGGACACAAACATTCACTCCAAAACAAGTTTAGAATAAGTTGTGGAATGTTACAGTTTCTGGTAGTTCTTTTGAATAAAGACAAGGTAGCTTTAATATGCTCATCTTTCACTTGACTTTTTTTTCTTTAACATCTTTATTGGGGTATAATTGCTTTACAGTTGTGTGTTAGTTTCTGCTTTATAACAAAGTGAATCAGTTATACATATACGTATGTTCCCATATCTCTTCCCTCTTGCGTCTCCCTCCCTCCCAACCTCCCTATCCCACCCCTCCAGGCGGTCACAAAGCACCGAGCTGATCTCCCTGTGCTATGCGGCTGCTTCCCACTAGCTATCTACCTTACATTTGTTAGTGTATATATGTCCATGCCACTCTCTCGCTTTGTCACAGCTCACCCTTCCCCATCCCCATATCCTCAAGTCTGTTCTCTAGTAGGTCTGTGTCTTTATTCCTGTCTTACCCCTAGGTTCTTCATGACATTTTTTTTTCTTAAATTCCATATATATGTGTTAGCATATGGTATTTGTCTTTCTCTTTCTGACTTACTTCACTCTGTATGACAGACTCTAGGTCTACCCACCTCATTACAAATAGCTCAATTTCGTTTCTTTTTATGGCTGAGTAATATTCCATTGTATATATGTGCCACATCTTTTTTATCCATTCATCAGATGATGGGCACTTAGGTTGTTTCCATCTCTGCTATTGTAAATAGAGCTGCAATGAACATTTTGGTACATGACTCTTTTTGAATTATGGTTTTCTCAGGGTATATGCCCAGTAGTGGGATTGCTGGGTCATATGGTAGTTCTATTTGTAGTTTTTTAAGAAACCTCCATACTATTCTCCATAGTGGCTGTACCAATTCACATTCCCACCAGCAGTGCAAGAGTGTTCCCTTTTCTCCACACCCTCTCCAGCATTTATTATTTCTAGATTTTTTGATGATGGCCATTCTGACTGGTGTGAGATGATATCTCATTGTAGTTTTGATTTGCATTTCTCTAATGATTAATGATGTTGAGCATTCTTTCATGTGTTTGTTGGCAGTCTATATCTTCTTTGGAGAAATGTCTATTTAGGTCTTCTGCCCATTTTGGGATTGGGTTGTTTGTTTTTTTGTTATTGAGCTGCATAAACTGCTTGTAAATTTTGGAAATTAATCCTTTGTCAGTTGCTTCATTTGCAAATATTTTCTGCCATTCTGAGGGTTGTCTTTTCGTCTTGTTTATGGTTTCCTTTGCTGTGCAAAAGCTTTGAAGTTTCATTAGGTCCCATTTGTTTATTTTTGTTTTTATTTCCATTTCTCTAGGAGGTGGGTCAAAAAGGACCTTGCTGTGATTTATGTCATAGAGTGTTCTGCCTATGTTTTCCTCTAAGAGTTTGATAGTTTCTGGCCTTACATTTAGATCTTTAATCCATTTTGAGCTTATTTTTGTGTATGGTGTTAGGGAGTTTCACTTGACTTTTTGATGTGAATTAAACAGATATATGCACTTGAATGAGACATGTTTTTGCAGCAATCTTAACTGTGGTTAATAAAGCCTGATAAAAGAAAATAAAATTGTTAGAAAATGGAAATAAAGGAGATTTTATAAACAGATGCATTTTTGTACGTTAAATACAATTTTTGTGAGCCTCACATGTATTTTAAAAACACATGTGAGGTAGTAGCCAGAGTGATTTTTATCTGGACATTTGAAATTAAATAAAAAAAGAACATATAATCTAACACCATAACATTTCTTTCTAAAGGTTGTTCAAAAAGAAAATGAAATTTAAAAATCCAAAGGAATTCTTTGAGTTCACCCAGGAGGGAACAACAGGGCTTTCCTCCCACACAGTTATTATGAGCCACTATATACTTTTTTTTTTTCAATTAGTAGTAGAGGTTTACAATAATGAAAATACTGATCCATTTGAGGAATAGATAGATTCTGGCTTAATTTTCTAGTTATTTGTTGGGTCATCCTCTCCTGAAGACACCGTATTGACTAGAAAAGCAGATGTGTCTTAGCTTGACAAGGGACCTTTAAATTTTAGTGTCTCTTTAAGGCACTCATTGATAATGACTGACTAAGGGAGGCTGAGATCCATGGACAGGCTGGTATCCATACCCAGAGGAAAGAACGCTGCAGCTTGGCATTAGTGCTGTAATGTTTCTGCTTCATCTTTATGTTCTATATATGGTAATCAAGAGTCCCATTAAAGAATGAATTCTGGTAGTCTGTTGCTTATTATGCACTGGCATCATTGCTATTTGCTTTTTCAGTCATGGTGATTTCTTTTCTGTCGAGAATTATAGACTTTTCCAAGGATATTCTTACCTTGAGAGGATTCAGAAATTGCAGTACCTTCAGGCAACACTTAATGTGGGCACACACAAAAAAATGAGGTTCTTACTGACAAGAAAAATGATTGATAAGTATATGCTGAGGAAATCGTGAAAACATTAGGAAACCCAAGAAAACTATTCAGTGGAATCAGCTCCCTGCAAATGAATACCAACATTTGCATATTTCCTTTTCCTGCTTCGTACATTAAGAGGCCACAGGTGGTGCTGAAACAAGAGTGCAGTTTGTTTGGGGATTCTGTAACAATTTGTGTCTTTTGCTCATTCACCAGCTGTGTCAAATATGGTGAATGATGGCTGGCAGGACCTTCCCATTGAAGAAAAAAATGTTCTTTTTAAAATCTGGTTCCTGACAGTCATTTAAGTGTAAAATATCTGATGAGCTAGAAAACCATGGCTTAAATCTTAAACCCAGGCTTTTACTCTAAGAAAAAATATGGTGCCTTCTTGCTTTAGAAAATATAAGCAGGTACAAAGAAAGTTATGTAATCAATGAGAACCAAAGCACTGGAAAGGGAGAGAAAAAAAAGATCACAGTAAGAAAATATTACTATATTATCTTTCCTAAATATTAAGATAAACAGAAATGAAAACTTCCCACTTAACTGTTTATTTTAATTAAGAAAATTGGACATAGAAAACTGATCAAGGATTGTTACATAATGTGTAGAACCCATTGCAAAATGAGAATGCGGAGACCCTTGTTCAAAAAGCAGGGGAAAAATACAGTTAAAGGTACTAAGATATGAAGCTATTTCTTTTAAAATATTTTATTACTTATAAAGCATGGTGGGGTAACACGAGTAATAACTTACAATTGCAAAAAATAATATTCTGGTGTCATAATTTTATAAACTACAGTAATGGTTTGTTAGTATGATATCTTAATTGATCATTAGATATTCCTGGCTCATTTTCCATAAATTTATTATCATCAAAATTTATACTTTTAACAACTTCATTTTCAATCAACATTATTACAAATGATGGCAGTTACTCTAGACAACTGTCTGATAGCAAACAACTTTGATAATTTTAAATTTAGAAGTATTCTGATGACACAACTGAAGCTATTAAGAATATTTTATAGATTGACAATATTGGAATACATTTCTTATAAATTATTTCAAAATGTGGGTTTTAGTTCATATAGAGCTGTTGATTCTCATGGAAAGCATTTTCTGAAAAGATTTGTCTCTTCATACAGATCAATTTCATGTTAGTCTGAATTTAATTTTAAAAGTAAATGTACATAATGGCCTTTTCATGTTTCCTCTGATATTTCCTTTAACTTATAGGGCTCATACAAGAAACCAAAAATGAGTTCACGATTTGTAAATAACTCAAAGCACTTATTTATGCAGTCTATCACTGTATCTTTAACTGTAAGGAAAAAAATTTAATTGTCATTTTCCTTAATAATTCATTCACCAAAAACTTGATACTGAAATGGAGTTCTTTTGCACAGAACATCTATCTTTACGTTTAATTAATTAATTTTTTTTTTTTTTTTTTTTTTTGCCGTACGCGGGGCTTTCACTGTTGTGGCCTCTCCCGTTGCGGAGCACAGGCTCTGGAAGCGCAGGCTCAGCGGACATGGCTCACAGGCCTACCCGCTCCGCGGCATGTGGGATCTTCCCGGACCGGGGCACGAACCCGTGTCTCCTGCATCGGCAGGCAGACTCTCAACCACTGCGCCACCAGGGAAGCCCTAATTTATGTTTTTTAGCCTATGGCTAATTACTTTGCAATGTCACAGCAGCTTTCAAAAGGAGATTCTGAACTCTTTGAAGAATTCTAATAACTCCATGATACGCCTTATTGCAGTGTCAAGCGTACGCATTTACTTTGTAATAATTTACTGACAGAGTTTACTGCCTGAGCAATTATCTTTTCTAAATGTTAAGATAAACAGAAAAAGAAACTTCCTACATACCTTAATTTTTTAATTTTTGAAATTTATTTTAAGAAAATCAGACACAGAAGACTGATCAGGAATGGTTACATAATTTGTAAAGCCCAGTGCAAAATGGAAATGAGGAGACCCTGTTCAAAAACCAGGAAAAAAAAATGCAGTAATCCAAAAATCCAGTGAATTCAGGAAACTCTTGCCAATAAATGTATCATTTGGCTTTCAGCTATATCATTTTCTTTGTGATTTAAGATTCTTTTTTCTGTTTTTTTTTTTTTTTGAGAAGAAAAAGTAGCCTAGTCTAAAGTCTCAATATTGTAATAGAAAATACAGTGGATCTCTAGAACTTATTCATCTTGCATTTAAAGAAGAGCTTTATACTCATTAAGCAACAATTCCCCATCTCCTCCTTCCGCCAGCCCCTGGAAACTACCATTCTATCCTCTGCTTCTATGAGTTTGACTTTTAGATACCTCCATTTAATGGCAATTATGCAATATTCATCCTTCTGTGACTGCCTTATTTCACTTAGCATAACGTTCTCTAGTTTCATCCATGTTGTCACAAATGGAAGAAATTTCTTCTGTTTTAAGGCTATAATATCTATATCTATACACCACATTTTCTTCATCTGTTCATCTGTTGATGGACATTTGGATAGTTTCCATATCTTAGCTGTAAAACATGGTACCTATAGCTAACAATATGGTATTGTGCACTTTAAAATATATAAAGAATCTGGATCTCGTGTTGTGTCCTTGCCGCAAAATACACACACACACACACACACACACACACACACACAAAAACACACATGCCAAAGAACACAAGGAAATTTGGGGGGATGGGTATGTTTAGTATCTTGATTGTAATGATGGTACCACAGGTGTATGTATGTGTCCAGACTCCTCAAAGTGTACACATTACGTGTGTGTGATGTTTTGCATTTCAGTTATACTTCAACAAAGCTTAAAAAGAAAGAAATGATAACATGTTTATTAGAAAGTGACACTTAAAGGCATCAAAACTTACTTTTCTTTAGCTTATTCAAAAGACATTCTCTAAAGGAGACAGTTTAGAATATATTATTAATAAATATGCTGTCATCATTTATATCAGGTGTCATCTAGGAAGAAAATTTTGGGTTAACTTTTTGATATTTTTGGCCAATATAAATAACTAGTTTCTCTTGTGTACAGAATTGGAGTTTAAAGTTCACCTTTTTCTGGTCAGTTTAAAATTTTACTGTTTGGTCTCTTCTATAAACCAGTTATCCTTAAATTCATAACATACAGTAACCTACAAAATTGTTCATTTGGTGCTGTGGTTACTGCACTAAGCTAAAACTTGAAGTTTGAATCAGTGTCTGAAATACTTAGTCTTTCAAAGCTGTATCTTACTTAAAAACATTACATATGAAAGCAACATTCTCTTTACACTAATGTGAATTCTGTTTGAAAAGTTTACATATTGTATATGTTCAAAATCAGTATCAATGAATTGAAACTACTAGGTTCACTGAAAAGAAGATACAAAGTGATACAAAATATATTTCCAAACTAGTACTCAAGTTAACCTTTGATTATGAGTTAGACAAATTTAAATAAAAATGCAGTACATAAAATGAAAGTTAAAACAGCAATATTTTAATAGAGCCTCATTAGAAACTGTGATTCTTGGCAAGCGTATCCATTACTATGTTAAACTATAAAATCTTTATGTTCAGAGGGCAAACAGTATTCTCTTTGTTAAGCCAGAGAATGGAAAAAAAAAAACTGTTTCAAACTACACTAATAAATTTTTAGTGAGTCATTTCAAGTATCTTGCCAAAACGTTAGACAGGTTTAGGGGAAAGCTTGGCTGCAAATTGATCCATAATAAATTGATTGATGTCATCACTTGAATATATGCCTTCCATGGTCTGTGATTTAGAATGTACTACAGTGGATATGTGTTTGACCCATCAAGAACTCCTCCTGTGAATTGTTTAATTATAAAAAGTAAATGGAAAAAAAGACGTAAATGAGAAATACCCATTATAAGAGTACCCAATTTTTGCTAGGTACAACCTCAAATTTTTGTTATGATAATTTTAATAGCACTGAATGTTTTTAATATGCCAAGCACTATTCTTGGCACTTGAGATACTCTAGTAAACAAAACTAGACCCCAAGCCAATCACGAGATTGTCACGTTGCTGCTGTAGTTCTGAAAGCAGATAGAATCATATCTGACTTTCTGGAATTATGTGAGCTGGGGCAATGATCCAAAATTTTTGCCTTAAAATTTGCGGAAATGTTGAGTATGTATATACTAGAAGAATCAGAAAATATCATGGTTTTCTACAAAGCAGAATGAAATAAATTCCAAAATACTTTTCTATGAATAGGTAGAAATGCAAATAGAATGGAATCAGAACAAATTATTTAACTACTACAGAAAGCATAAGGTACAAGGTACTATGATGGCAAGTAGAATGAGACACAGTCCTGCACTCCAGTAGTTGAAAATCCACTCTTCTACTAAGCCAATGCTTCAAGAACACAAGGAGTAAATACCAATCGTAGCTTTAGGCACCATCTTGGCAAAAGAAATAAAACTGAGGCCCAGTCCAAAGCATTCAAACAGAAGGAACTTCCCACCTTTGTTCTGGAAGCATGAGAAGGGTGAGCGAGGAGGTGTGATTTTGAGACGGTGATTGCCGTATTTCAGGTGGGAAAATAGTGGGCCAGGAAGACCTCCCTTAGAACGAAAAGTGAAGAACTATTTTACCCGCCCCACCTATTTGGAACAGGAGGTACTGTTTGTCTCAACATCTCACAGACTTTGAGAGGCAGAAGCTGGAGCTCATTCCTCATTACTTCTCCCACCCCGCAGGTCTCAATGGACAGGCTTTTGAGCCAGGAGCCTTCCAGAGATCCAGGACTCATTGTAGGGGCCTCACTCTACACAGAGCTTTTGTACAGTGCTATACATTGAGCTGCTACTGTTTCATTTAGTCACTGAGTCTAGGCTTTCCAACTTTCCTAACAGAGTACAAAAGTACCATGTTCTCAATCTTCTCATGATCAGGAATTCATTTTTATCCCCTGGCAAGATAACTCAATAAAATAAAGCTTTGTTTCCTGAAGAACACAGTAACAGTGAGGATGTTTACATTCATTTCTGTTTCTGGCTGTTGCACAGTTGCTTCTGGCATAAAGATCAGAGTATATGGGCTCCATTCCTTCTGGTGCCCCCAGGATTTATATCTTCATCCAGGTATAAAGAGGCTGCTAAGACAGAGACAAAGCTTAACTCACTCAGAGCTATCAAAAATATGAATCATTGCTGGAGACTCAGAGGGAATGGCTCCCTGCCATTTAGCTTCTGAACACCATTATCGTCCTTTCTAAAAATAGATGATAATGTTCCCTCGTAATGGTCTACTTCAGAAAGTCAATCTCTGTGATTTAAATTTTACTGTGATTTGCTTTGGAAGGGTACACATGTATGTAAACAGACACATAGTGTAACTACAAGTATAGCTAAATTGGTATATGGTACATATGTGAATAATATATATATTATAATAAGCAATAATATATAGTCCCTATTTCATCAAATAGGATCCATCCAAACTCTGTGACCTGGAGGAAATGACCATACTGAGAAGAGGAAAATGCTAATAGCTCTAGCTCCTTTTTTGGTTTTCAATCAGCGTTCTTCTGGCTCATTGGCCCGGCTCATTGGCCAGCAATGAGTGAAAAGAGCAAGTAACTAGTGGTAATCATTCTGTTCTGCAAAGTATCATTGGTACATCAGAAAGATTAATTGCAGAAACATTGTGTCCTGTCTACTACTGTGCCAACAGCCTGAAACTAAGCAGTTGCTTCTGAATCACACTGAAAGGATTCTGGCAGCCTGACCCTTCCCCCTGTGCTTCTCCAACTTCAAATGTAAAAGATGAATAAGGAAATGCAACCCAATGAAAAACTTAAAACTGTAAACATGAAGTTGTATAACCTGGAAGTAGTCCATTTCTTCTTAACATACTGTTCAGCAACCAAAAATGAGGTAAATTGGAAACAATATTATAGGTCATGATTGTATTTGACTTTGGAAAACCATTTACTGCTGTCACTTAGGTTCAATCTTCTTTTTCCATGTCTCAATGGATAGAACAGTTAAGAATTTGAACAAAGGTATGTAGACCTTCAAGTTATAATTTCACCTAAATAAGATTTTATCATATAAACTATAATAGATTTTTTTTAAAGATTTTTTTGATGTGGACCAATTTTTTTTAAGTCTTTATTGAACTTGTTACAATATTGCTTCTGTTTTATATTTTGATGTTTTGGCCACGAGGCATGTGGGACCTTGGCTCCCCAACCAGGGATCAAACCTGCATCTCCTGCACTGGAAGGTGAAGTCTTAGGCACTGGACCACCAAGGAAGTCCCTAAACTATAATAGACATATATCTATTTCTGTCCCTTAACATTCTATTATGTATTATAGTTGTTTATGTACCTACACTTTCATTTTTACAAACTAAAAGCTACCAAATCCAGAATCCACATTCAATTTATTTTAGTATTCCCCCAGTGCATATGGGCCTGCCCGTTGCACAAACTCAGTGAATCACTGAGGCATCATTGTACTTTTACTCAGGGACTTTAGATTTAAAATGCCATAAATTGAGATCCCAACTCAGCCATCTGACAGTTGTGTCCCCTGTGACACTTACATTCTTAGAGCTCCATTCCTTCCCCTGCAAAATGGGAATAGCTCATACCTAGAGGTATTAAAATGATGGAATGAATTTATGTGTGTGAAATACAAAATACAGTGGCTCAATTAAAAAAAAAGTCTAGTTCACTTCTCCTTTTCCAAACCACAGTAGATACTTTTTGGATAAATAAATAAATAAATAAATGACTGTGAAGACCTGATAGGTTCTGTTTTGTTCTTGGGTTACCTTATATATATTTGCCCAATAATAGCCTATCATGGATGTGGAAGCTTTGGAAAAGATTTCTCAAAATTATACATTTGAATTTGAGTAAAACTAAATATTTCTTAAAGTCAGTTCTGCTAAAACGTCAAGATATTAAATGTCATCAATATCATAATGTTAACATACCAAAATATTAAAATTAACTCACATATATTTGGGGGAAGGATACTTAACAAAGCAGAAGTATCTATAATTCACTAAAAAGAGTAGACTACTGTTTTCATATTCACAATGTGCTCCTCATATTCATATGTGCTTTTAAGTGCATGATGGAGGAGAGGGAAGAAAAATGAGAAGGGGATGCTGGGAGTGCTGCATGAACCAGAGCAAATCAAATCCCATAAAGAAGAGCCACCTACAAAAGAGAACTAACTGAAATTTCAAAGACCTTATGACTGAAATATGTATCACCAGATCATAGTAGCAATCTTCTTCGATTTATGATGGGGTTTCACCGAATAACCCATTGTACATTGAAAATATCATAAGTGGAAAATGGCTTTAAAACACCTAACCTACCAAGCATTGTAGCTTAGCCTAGCCTACCTTAAACATGCTCAGAATACTTACATTAACCTAAATTGGGCAAAATAATCTAACACACAATCTATTTTACAATAAAGTGTTGAATATCTCATGAATTTATTGAATACTGTACTGAAAGTGAAAAACAGAATGGATGTATGGGTACACAATGGTTGTAAGTGTGTGAATTGTTTAACTTCATGATCAAGGGTAAAATGGGAACTGAGGCTCACTGCCACTGCCCAGCATCACGAGAGAATCATACTGCAAATCACCAGCCAGGGAAAAGATCAAACTTCAAAGTACAGTTTCTACTGACTGCATATTGCTTTTGCACCATGGTAAAGTCAAAACATTGTAAGTCGAACGATCACAAGTTGAGGACCATCTGTAGATTCATTCATTTATTCAAAAAAATATTGCATGAGTGCCAACTATGTTCAATAGACTCATAGGGATAAATCCAGATCATAAAAAGTCTATATTCCGGGGGCTGGAAGAAGTTGCTGCTGCAGGCAGCCGGGCTTTAGGAAGACCAGATGTCGTCTTGTGCCACTGACCATTGATATGTTCAAGAGACCCTGAGGCCCAGCAGAGTTAGCCATGTGACTGACAGGGTCTTGGTGCTCTGGCTGGTGTCAGGCCTGAGCCTCTGAGGTGTGAGAGCTGAGTTCAGGACATTGGACCATCAGAGACCTCCCAGTGCCACGTAATATCAATAGGCGAGAGCTCTCCCAGAGATCTCTGTCTCAACACTAAGACCCAGCTCCACTCAATCACCAGCAAGCTCCAGTGCTGGACACCCCATGCCAAACAACTAGCAAGACAGGAATACAACCCCACCCATTAGCAGAGAGCCTGCCTAAAATCATACTAAGTTCACAGATACCCTAAAACACAGCACCAGACATGGTCCTACCCACCAGAAACACAAGATCCAGCCTCATCCACCAGAACACAGGCACCAGTACCCTCCACCAGGAAGCCTACACAACCCACTGAACCAACCTTACCCACTAGAAGAAGACACCAAAACCAACAGGAACTATGAACCTGCAGCCTGCGAAAAGAGGACCCCCAAACACAGTAAGTTAAACAAAATGAGAAGACAGAGAAATATGCAGCAGAAGAAGGCGCAAGGTAAAAACCCACCAGACCAAACAAATGAAGAAGAAATAGGCAGTCTACTTGAAAAAGAATTCAGAGTAATGATAGGAAACATGATCCAAAATCTTGGAAATAGAATGGCGAAAACACAAGAAACGTTTAACAAGGATCAAGAAGAATAACAGAGCAAACAAACTGATGAACAACACAATAAATGAAATTAAAAATTCTCTAGAAGGAATCAGTAGCAGAATAACTGAGGCAGAAGAATGGATAAGTGACCTGGAAGATAAAATAGTGGAAATAACTACCACAGAGCAGAATAAAGAAAAAAGAATGAAAAGAATTGAGGACAGTCCCAGAGACCTCTGGGACAACATTATATGCACCAACATTCGAACTATAGTGGTCCCAGAACAAGAAGAGAAAAAGAAATGGATTGAGAAAATATTTGAACAGATTATAGTTGAAAACTTCCCTAATATGGGAAAGGAAATAGTCAATCAAGTCCAGGAAGCGCAGAGACTCCTATACAGGATAAATATAAGAAGAAACACGACAAGACGCATATTAATCAAGCCATCAAAAATTAAATACAAAGAAAAAATATTAAAAGCAGCAAGGGAAAAGCAACAAATAATATACAAGGGAATCCCCATAAGGTTAACAGCTGATCTTTCAGCAGAAACTCTGCAAGCCGGAAGGGACTTGCAGGACATATTTAAAGTGATGAAAGGGAAAAACCTACAATCAAGATTACTGTACCCAGCAAGGATCTCATTAAGATTTGTCGGAGAAATTAAAACCTTTACAGATAAGCAAAAGTTAAGAGAATTCAGCACCACCAAATCAGCTCTACAACAAATAAGGAACTTCTCTAAGTGGGAAACACAAGAGAAGAAAAAGACCTACACAAACAAACCCAAAACAATTAAGAAAATGGTAATAGGAACATATGTATCAATAATTACCTCAAACGTGAATGGATTAAATGCTCCAACTAAAAGACACAGGCTCGCTGAATGGATACAAAAACAAGACCCATATATATGCTGTCTACAAGAGACCCACTTCAGACCTAGGAACACATACAGACTGAAAGTGAGGGGATGGAAAAAGATATTCCATGCAAATGGAAATCAGAAGAAAGCTGGAGTAGCAATTCTCATATTAGACAAAATAGACTTTAAAATAAAGACTATTACAAGAGACAAAGGACACTACATAATGTTCAAGGAATTGATCCAAGAAGAAGATATAACAATTGTAAATATTTATGTACCCAACATAGGAACACCTCAATACATAAAGTGAATGCTAACAGCCATAAAAGGGAAAATCGACAGTAACACAATCATAGTTGGGGACTTTAACACCCCACTTTCAACAAGGGACTGATCAACCAAAATGAAAATAAATAAGGAAACACACGCTTTAAATGACATGTTAAACAAGATGGACTTAACTGATATTTATAGGACATTCCATCCAAAAACAACAGAATACACTTTCTTCTCAAGTGCTCATGGAACATTGTCCAGAATAGATCATATCTTGGGTCACAAATCAAGCCTTGGTAAATTTCAGAAAATTGAAATCTTATCAAGTATCTTTTCCAACCACAACTCTATGAGACTAGATATCAATTACAGGAAAGAAAAAATACAAACACATGGAGGCTAAACAATACACTACTAAATAACCAAGGGATCACTGAAGAAATCAAAGAGGATGAACAAAGAAAACCCGAAGTTAGAAGAAGGAAATAAATCATAAAGATCAGATCAGAAATAAATGAAAACGAAATTAAGGAAACAATAACAAAGATCAGTAAAACTAAAGTCTGGTTCTTTGAGAAGATAAACAAAATTGATAAACCATTAGCCAGACTCACCAAGAAAAAAAGGGAGAAGACTCAAATCAACAGAATTAGGAATCAAAAAGAAGTAACAACTGACATTGCAGTAATACAAAGGATCATGAAGATTACTACAAGCAACTATATGCTAATAAAATGGACTACCTTGAAGAAATGGACAAATTCTTAGAAAAGTACAACCTTCTGAGACTGAACCACGAAGAAATAGAAAATATAAGCAGACCAATCACAAGCACTGAAATTGAAACTGTGATTAAAATCTTCCAACAAACAAAAGTCCAGGACCAGATGCCTTCTCAAATGCTTCCAAGATATAACAAAGGGAGGGACACACCTACACTCATTCTATGAGGCCACCATCACCCTGATAGCAAAATCAGACAAAGATGTCACAAAAAAAGAAAACTACAGGCCAATATCATGGATGAATATAGATGCAAAAATCCTAAACAAAATACTAGCAAACAGAATCCAACAGCACATTAAACGGATCATACACCATGATCAAGTGGGGTTTATCCCAGGAATGCAAGGATTCTTCAATATACACAAATCAATCAATATGATACACCATATTAACAAACTGAAGGATAAAAACAATATGATAATCTCAATAGATGCAGTAAAAGCTTTCAACAAAATTCAACACCATTTATGATAAAAACTCTCCAAAAAGGAGGCATAGAGAGAACTGACCTCAACATAATAAAGGCCATATATGACAAACCCACAGCCAACATCTTTCTCAATGGTGAAAAAAATGAAAGCATTTCCACTAAGATCAGGAACAACACAAGGTTGCCCACTCTCACCACTATTATTCAACATAGTTTTGGAAGTTTTAGCCACAGCAATCAGAGAAGAAAAAGAAAAAGAATCCAAATAGAAGAAGAAGAAGAAAAGCTGTCACTGTTTGCAGATGACATGATACTATAAATAGATAATCCTAAAGATGCTACCAGAAAACTCCTAGAGCTAATCAGTGAATTTGGTAAAGTTGCAGGATACAAAATTAATGCACAGAAATCTCTTGCATTCCTATACACTAATGATGAAAAATCTGAAAGAGAAATTAAGGAAAAGCTCCCATTTACCACTGCAACAAAAAGAATGAAGTACCTAGGAATAAACCTACCTAAGGAGACAAAAGACCTGTATGCAGAAAACTGTAAGACACTGATGAAAGAAATTGAAGATGATACAAACAGATGGAGAGATATACCATGTTTTGGTATTGGAAGAATCAACCTTGTGAAAATGACTCTACTACCCAAAGCAATCTACACATTCAGTACAATCCCTATCAAATTACTAATGGCATTTTTCACACAACTAGAAAAAAATTTTTCACAATTTGTATCAAAACACAAAACACTCGAATAGCCAAAGCAATCTTGAGAAAGAAAAAGAGAGCTGGATAATCAGGCTCCCTGACTTCAGACTATACTACAAAGCTACACTAATCAAGACAGTATGGTACTGGCACAAAAACAGAAATATAGAGCAATGGAACAGCATAGAAAGCCCAGAGATAAACCCATGCACGTATGGTCACTTTATTTTTGATAAAGGAGGCAAGAGTATACAATGGAGAAAAGAGACAGCCTCTTCAATAAGTGGTGCTGGGGAGACTGGACAGCCACATGTAAAAGAATGAACTTAGAACACTCCCTAACACCATACACAAAAATAAGCTCAAAATGGATTAAAGACCTAAATGTAAGACCAGACACTATCAAACTCTTAGAAGAAAACATTGGCAGAACACTCTATTACATAAATCACAGCAAGATCCTTTTTGACCCACCTCCTAGAGAAATGGAAATAAAAACTAAAATAAACAAATGGGACCTAATGAAACTTCAAAGCTTTTGCACAGCAAAGGAAACTATAAACAAGATGAAAAGACAGCCCTCAGAATGGGAGAAAATATTTGCAAATGAAGCAACTGACAAAGGGTTATTCTCCAAAATATACAATCAGCTCATGCAGCTCAATATCAAAAAAGCTAAAAACTCAATCCAAAAATGGGCAGAAGACCTAAATAGACATTTCTCCAAAGAAGATATACAGGTTGGCAACAAACACGTGAAAGAATGCTCAACATCACTAATCATTAGAGAAATGCAAATCAAAACTACAATGAGATATCACCTCACACCAGTCAGAGTGGCCTTCATCAAAATATCTAGAAACAATAAATGCTGGAGAGGGTGTAGTGAAAAGGGAATGCTCTTGCACTGTTGGTGGGAATGTAAATTGATACAGCCACTATGGAGAACACTATGGAGGTTCCTTAAAAAACTACAAATAGGACTACCATATGACCCAGCAATCCCACTACTGGACATATACCCTGAGAAAACCATAATTCAAAAAGAGTCATATACCAAAATGTTCATTGCAGCACTATATACAATAGCCAGGACATGGAAGCAACCTAAGTGTCCATCAACAGATAAATGGATAAAGAAGATGTGGCACGTGTATACAATGGAATATTACTCAGCCATAAAAAGAAACAAAACTGAGTTATTTGTAGTGAGATGGATGGACGTAGAGTCTGTCATACAGAGTGAAGTAAGTCAGAAAGAGAAAAACAATTACTGAATGCTAACACAAACATATGGAATCTAAAAAAAAAAAAAGTGTTCTGAAGAACCTAGGGGAGGACAGGAATAAAGACAGAGACATAGAGAATGGACTTGAGGACACGGGGAGGGGGAAGGATAAGCTGGTATGAAGTGACAGAGTGGCATGGACATATATATACTACTAAATGTAAAATAGATAGCTAGTGGGAAGCAGCCGCATAGCACAGGGAGACCAGCTCAGTGCTTTGTGACCACCTAGAGGGGTGGAATAGGGAGGGTGGGAGGCAGACGCAAGAGGGAGGGGATATGGGGATATATGTATATGTAGAGCTGATTCACTTTGTTATACAGCAGAAACTAACACAGTAATGTAAAGCAATTACACTTCAATACAGATGTTAAAAAAAAAGATGTCTATATTCCTCTGGACAAAGAAAAAGTCAAACTTTCCTTCAGAGATGGGGTCAGTGGAATGGTGACAGGGACAGGTCTGGCTTAAATGGCTATCCATTCCTCTTCTGTGGTGATTGTATTAAAAACTACCATGCTACAAATTGGTTGTGGGACAGTATCTTTTGATTTCCATCACAATTAAATCTGGTGCCTTTAATTTTAACTCATATCTGAGAATTTCATGTTTTTCCAGTTTGAGTCTAATTATTTTCCCCTTTCCAGAGTCCTAAAATTGCTGTCTCAGAGAAGTATGGCTATGTCTAAATGATGTGAAATTCACAGTCAAATGTGGCTGAATTTCTTGGAGTCCTGTTTTGAATTTCCTCTATTTATATTAAAATTTCAGCTTCTTGTTGAGCATGGAGATGCCTTAAGCAAAGACATTAACATAAAAAGATAACAGCATTTTGGCAGTATATGAAGAATCAGAGATAACTGATTCTAGGAGCTAATTATGGAAATGTCTTCTTAGAAACTTTCAACTGGAAACGAGGCACCATAGTCATCTACGAATCTCTGTGGGTCTTTTTGGATTTTTGTAAATTTGCCTTGATTTTCCTTCAGAAAAGTCATCAGGATAATGCATTTGAAGTATTTATGGAAGTATATTGTCAATAATAGCTTCACTATTCATTTTATAAAGCTCCCTTTCTCCTGTTTATTTCGTATCCATAAGTTAATTCACTTCACTGAAGTGGATATGTACATATGGGTCTTAATGAGGGAATGTCAACACATGGTAGTAGGTAACGAGAGAATCTGAGTAGTCTCTTTCAGAGATAGGACTAAATCCTGTAATTCAAAACATAGGAAATTTGATTAGGTTGAAATTGTCAACAGTGTGAACTGTGCTGAAGATCCACAGAGGGCCATTGAATAACTCATCAGTAATAACTACCTCAAGTAATTTTTGAGGACAACCCAGCTCAAAGAAACACTATTGCAACCTCTTCCCTAACTCGTTTCATTTAAAAACTGAAGGAGATGAATCATTTTCAAATATTTGAGGCTCAGCAGCACATAAAGGAAAAAGTAATTATTTTTATACTAAAAAAAATTTACTGTAATAAAATTTCTTGTTACCCAGCCTCCCATTAGATTAAATATTTGCTGAACTTAAGAAATTGCTGAGAATGCAGCAGTATTGATGGGGGCATTTCCGGACTCTGGGTTGGTATTCCTCATTTTTAAAAAAGTTTCTTTCACATCATACAGAACAGCACTCAATAGATGGTCAAGTAATTGTCATTTGCTTCAAGTGAATAGAACTTTAATATAGCCACAGAAATAGCATTATCAAATATATCTCCATAATGTTGAAAAATTACCCCCTCTCCCCCCAAAAAAACCTTAACCCAAAAGTTTTCCCAGTAATTTCTTCCAAATTTCTAAGAACATTTTATGATAATCTCTGTACAATACAAATTATGGTAAACTATACATAGTTTTCTTCCAATTTTCCTAACAACCTAACAATGCACACAGTTGTACATACATCATTGACATCTCTGATTATTTTCTAATGGTAATTCCTAGAATAAGAATTACTAAAGAAAGTCTTAAATGTTTTGTAAGGTTCTTGCTACATATTGCCAAGTTGCTGTGTGGAAAGGAAATACTATTTTATATAAACAGTGCATAAGAGTGCTTTTTTTTTTGTCAAAGAGTCTTTAACTTTGTCAATAAATAAAGAATATAGCTTATTTTTTTAATAAACATTTTTTCAACAACATAGAGAAATATGGAAACAAATATATTAAAAATTACAATGATCATCTCTGGGTTATGAAATTGCATAAACTATTATTTTCTTTCTAGTTTTGAATCTTCTAAGGAAACAAACTTATTATATACTTTAACCTCTCCCTCCACAACCACTTCATCTCTCCCCACCACCACCCCCAAACAGTTCCCACCTTAGTTTTGCTATTTATGTTATGGAATGACCATGCACTCACTGCCTTCAGGTCATTCGTGTGTTATCATTGAATTTTGTCTTCTATAATTTGTATATCCATTATCATCAAATTCTCTTTTTTTCAGTTCACACTATGTAGTTTCCTTTCACAGTTCCTCTCCCATCTAAGCCTTGAATTCCATTTCTAAGCACAGTGATTCTCTTTAAATTATTGTAATTTTGAATGATAAAAATAAAATCTTAACTAGTCTTTATGACTCTGATCTTTTCCTTGCATAATCTGTTTTATTTACCATGTTGGACTAATCTTCCAAACAATGCTTTGATCACCTCATTTACTCTTAAGAACCTATAATATGTCACTATTACTGAATTCCCACTCAGGCTTAAACTGACTTTTTATCTAGGCATATATTAAAAAAAAAAAAAAAAAAAAAAAACTTGCTCTTTTTTTCAGTTATTTTTCCTAACAGAACACTACATTGTGGTCTTATGAAATCACATGTGCATTTTATTAATGTATTACTATTCAATATTTGCCTGCTTATTTAAGATTTTTGTATATCTATGCTCTATCCACCCATACGATGTAAAATGCTAAAGAGCATCATCTTTATATTACCATAGAATCTAGCACTTTACATGAAATATAACAAGTGTTTAGTAAATATTCATTTTATTTGAAGGCAGAGAATTTTGTCACAGAAGTTAGAAATGTTGAGGTTTTTTTCAGTTTTATTGAGATATAATTGACGCATGACATTAGTCCAAGGTGTACAACCTAATAATTTCATATATGTATATATTAGGAAATGATTACCACAATAAGTTAACAGCAATCACCTCACATAGTTACATTTTTTTTTCTTGTGACGAGAACTTTTAAGATATACTCATAAGAGACTTTGTATTGTGTTACACTTCCAGAGATTGGAAGTACAAGACAATTGTTAAGAATATGAGAAATTGTCAGTGCCATACAAAGGAATCCATCTACTGATACTGTAAGAAGCCCAACTCTAAAACTTAGATTCCACATCTTTGTCTCTGTACATCTGTTCTTATTGATTTTGACCCAAGAATGACATAGGTATTTTGTCTCATATTTATCTCATTGGACTTTGTTGACCTCTGACAAGATTTTCCTAATAACAATTCCTAATCATGTTTGCTAACTTTGCTTCTGCCTCACAACCAGTACCTCGCTCTAGTTCTATCATTTCCTTTAAGGCAATCTGCTGGCTTTGGGCTCTTTCCTTACTTCCTCAACACATAACAAAAACCGAACAGTTGCACAATGTGTCGCAACTTCCACATCATCTACATTTCTAAAGGCAAACTTTTGTGCATTATCCATTTACAACCTAAACTTCTTTTCACATGTCCAATTTAGAATTTTAAACTTCATCTGTTGTATGCACCTCACAATTCTATTTCAAGAGTATAGACACAATTGGTCAAGTTCAAATGTGTAGTTCTGTCTGTTTAAAAAAATTTTATAGGAAATGCACTGGTTTGTTTACTTAGCAGAAAGTACTGGGCTTAGTGGAGAAATAAACATGGTGATACTAATAAGAAGAAAAAAGATGATTTCTTATTCAATAGCAAGGCATATTGTCTGTGTAGTAGGCAGAATAACTGCCCGTGGAAAATGTCCATGTCCTAATCCCCAGAACTTGTGAAAATGTTAGTTTACGTGGCGAAGGAAAATTAAGGTTGCAGAAGGAACTGAGGTTGCTAATCAGCAGACCTTACAATAGGAAGATTATATTGATTAGGCAGTGGGTCCAATGTAATCCCAAGGGTATTTAAAAGAGGAAGAGGAAAGCAGAAGAGAGAGCGGGAGATGTGACAAGCAAAGAATGTTCAGAGATGCGCAATGTTGCTGGTTTTGAAGATAGACAAAGGGGCCCTTAACCCTAACTCTAACCCTCACCCTAACCAAGAATGTGAGTGACCTCTGGACACTACAAAAGGCAAGAGAACACATCCTCCTCCAGAGCCTCCAGAAAGAATTGCAGCCCTGATAACATCTTGACTTTAGCCCAGTAAGACTTGTGTCAGACTTCTGACCAATAGAACTATAAGATAATATATTTCTGCTGTTTTAGCTGCTGTTTGTGATAATTTTTATAGCAGCACCAAAAAAATTATACATAACAGCCTTCCAGTTCCTGCCCAAAGAATTTTGGCATATTAGACAGGCTTGTTCAAGGTCCTCAGCAAAGGTCTAAAGGCACCTTCTCTGCCCCCAATTACTCAGTTCCTCCTGTTGTCTGAATGCATCCTTTTAATTTTCTCAGAGGTCTACCAACAATTCTACCAGCTCAGACTTTCTTCACTAGACTTCCAAGACACCTCTGCTGGTTTTCTTCCTCTCTATCAGCTGTTCCTTCTCAGTCTTTTTTGCTAGTCTCTCTTCAACTCCTACAGTGTCTCAGGGGAGTCCTTGGACCTCCTGTCCTTCCATCTTCTCTGACCTCCTTGAGGAAGTTATCTGGTCTATTGGCTTTAAATCTATTCAATATTCTGATGATTTACACATCTTTAGGCCATATTTCTTCCTAAATCACACTCCTCAATGGTTAACCCCCAGCTCAGGACCTCAAATGGATGTGCCGTGGACATCTCAAACATAAAACATCCAAAACTGAGCTATTTATTGACTTCTGCCAGGTCTCCATCTCAGTAAGGAGGGACTCCATTCTTCCCAGTGCTTAGGCCAGAAACCTTGGAGTCATTCTCTGTTCCTCTTATGAACAATACCTGTTCTGTCAGCAAATGCTTTTGATACTCCCTTCAAAATATATCCAGAATGCAACCACTTCTCATAACATCCACCACTATCAACCTGACCTAAGCCACAATCATCTCTCTCCTGGGTCCTTATGGTAGCTTCCCAACTACTTTCCCTGTTTCCATTATTCCCCACCCCCAACCCAGCCTCCTTCAAAATAACCAAGATAACCCCTTAAAAATGTAACTCAGGATATGAAGCACTGCTCTGAACACTACAGTGGGTTCAGATTTCACTCAGAGTAAAAGATAAAACCCTCAATAATAAATGCTGTCCCTTCCGTTCTCCTTGGCTTTCTGATGTCATCTCTTATTCATCTTCCTCTCACTCTCTCTACATTGACCTATTTGCTGTTCTTTAAATGTGTCAGACACACTCCCATCTCAGGGAAGATTCCTGCATGAAATACTCCTCACTTTTCTTTGTGCATGGTTCTCCCTCTCTTCCGCAGACCTTTTCTCAAATGTAGCTTCTGAAGTCTTAACTGACCACCATATGCAAAATCACAGCCATTGCTCCAAAACACTTCCTATCCACCTTTCCTGCTTACATTTTTTTTATTTTATCACAGTCTAACACCTTATATTCTGCTTAATTATCAAGCTTATGGACTCCCCCTCCTTCACTAGAACGTAAGCTGTAAGAGTGTTGAGAATTTTGTCTATCTTTTCACTGCTCTATTCCCAATACTGAGAACAGAACCTGGCAAAAAGGTAGGAGCTTCATGAATGAATGAATAAAAGCAAGAGCAAGGACTGTATAAAGGAATGGAGAAGAGGAAAGCTTTCTGTTACTATCTTACAGAGCTCAGGGATTTCTAGTTTTGCTGCCACTTTACTTTTTGGTTAAAGTTCAAATGTTATTTAAAATTAAAATTTACTGATTTAGTTATAGTTCAAAGGTTTTGTTTTTTAAAAAACTTTAATTTTAAACCATTATGGTAAAGCTTTAGAATAGCAAAATGAACTAAAATCAATTTGCATTTTTATATTTAAAAATCTATGCCACGCTCTCAGTTTAATTTGCATTTTATTTTACTTAGAAAGTAAAATAGTGAAAGCTACCAGTTTTCATTTGATTTCAGTTCAACCTACACTTACTGCAGGTCAAGCATGCCTTTTTCCCACCCAAGAAAATATATAAAACTTTTGATTCTTTTATTAACTTACACAATTTACTGAAATATTTGCATTACATTTTTAAATATTATACCACCATATATGTATATGCTTTATAAAACACACATGTGCACACACGTGCACATATATTAGAGCATTTAGTCTTAAACTGATTATATTGTCAGTGTCATCAGCAATATTTTTAAATATTTTTTATTAGCCTAATACTCTATTTATAAGGATGTTAAACACATATTTTAAGCTACATATAAATGCCCAGATCTCCACTGAGAATCATCATGGAAAGGTTTTAAAGTAGTTTATATGGTTGTAATGACTCTCAACACCAACTTGTTTTTCAACTTTTATCCGGATTTCTAAACATAGAATACAAATAAAAAATTTAAAGCATCTAAAATATATGAAGTCTAGTCGCAGTCTTGCTTTGGAATCAGTATTCTACTAGAAGACATGAAAAGGAATATAAAATTTTTACCATAAAGGAAAAATAAAAGACTGAAAAATATTTTATACATTTGTTTAATATGTTTGATAAATAGCTCAGCATCTTCCTAGTGATTTAAAATGAACATTTAGTCTATACCGTGAGAAATTGCCCAAGATAAATAGAAGAAACATTGTATTACCACAGAAAGGGAAAGAGCCTATCTCCTATGTTTCTACACATATATTTAGAAACATACCACACACACACATCCCTGAAAACATAAAGTCTAGGTTGCAACCGTAATCCCCAGTGTACTATGTAATGCCTCCAACTCTTCCTATGCTATAGCTATTTTTTTCTCTTCACTTGAACTACAAAGAATCTTCTGGCCAAAAAAAGAGCAACTTATTTCTGATTATTGCACAAAAGTATACACATGAAAAACATCAATTCAAAAGAAAACAAACTATTGTTCTAAGATTTCTTGTTTAAGAGAACTACCTAAACAAAAATTACTAAACTTTCAATAAAGTCAGTACTCAGATGGTGTACTTCGAAGAAGACATGGAAAAATTAACTTTTCACATTTCACTTTCAACATAAAATTGAAACCTAGGCATATTCCTAAAACAATCTT
Source organism: Grampus griseus (assembly GCF_964374135.1). Classification (NCBI taxonomy): domain Eukaryota; kingdom Metazoa; phylum Chordata; class Mammalia; order Artiodactyla; family Delphinidae; genus Grampus; species Grampus griseus. The sequence goes on along the minus strand of NC_138998.1, from coordinate 113,530,821 downwards.
CCAAGTCCCTCGAGTTGTGAATTTCTTCTACTCTCAAATGTTCACAGGAGGATAAAGATAATGAATCCACCTCCCTGAAAAATCTATTGCCCTTACTATTCAAGGCTGAATAGAGAATGATAGTGGACAAACATATTTTGTAATTGTTTCAGGGTACAAGTATTTTGTTAGAATAAAGATATTCTTTTTAAGCCTATACAACTGAAACCAGGTTTGGGAAAGTAGATAGGAAGTGAAATGTAAAATAATAGTTATTAAAATAGAAAATATTAAGTAGTCAAGAATGTTATAGTATTAGCATAATCACAAAATATGTTCTAATTCTTCCCCATTATTGATTTCTTCATATTCCGTATACTGTATAGCCCCCCCAAAGCATTAATCTAAAATGGAAAATAGTTCCACTTAACTTACCATTTGTGATTTTCTATCACAGCAAATTTACTACTCATCCTGTCATCCCAGATAAGTTGTGTTCCTTAAATGAACTAATTCCAATAACTTCAGCACTTTTTAGGGTTTGATTGTCTTCTGGAAAAACAATTCCCTACAGAAAATTTCTTTAACTTCATAGAGTTATGTATACATATATATAATTTGCTGATGTCAATAGTTTTAATAATGAATATTGGAGTCAAAATTATGAATGAAACACCTTGGATCAAAACAAAATATATGAAGAACACTAGAATTGATTGATAGTAATTAGTGATCATGACTTGACTGATTAAATTACAGAAGTCATCTTTGTAGGAATATTTCACACTTGGCTAAAAAGCCTTTCCCCCTCTAAGTTTGGACTGTTGAACTCATGCATTATGTATTTACTTTAATGACCCACATAGCCAAGAGATGGCACTTTAAATTGATGAGTGTTATATATTCATATGTAGAACAAATTAGTTTAGGGACAAATGAAGAATAGATGTGCAGTTGAGCTAGCATGAACTGTTACAATTATAGTGATTATTATAACCACAGTCTAATACCTTCCAGACATCAGCTATCATTATATGTGTCTCTATCATAAAAACACAATCCTATCTCTCCTAAAAAATACTTTATTACAGAAATATTATCTGTATAAAAATAGTTTGGATGTTGCCAGTATTTCCACATCAATTGTTATTTTCAGGAGTTTAATATTCAGTAGGATAAAACTTGCTTTAATGCATATCTAGGATTACAATTCATCCATTTTAAAAGCTTTTGCTGTATTGTGTTCTAGAAACTTTGTTTTGGAAAAGTTTATTGAACATAATGACAAGTTAATTCATAGTCAACATAAATTGCTGCCTCATAGCCATATTGTCATACTCCTCGCAACTGACCTGCATATGCCATGAGATAAAGAGTGGGAAAAAAATCCACACATTAAACCACCTTTAAAGCAAGTTATGGAACAACAACTTTATAGATTTTAAAGGTCCCAAATCAGAAAAGATTTCTTTTAAACTGTGGTGATTGTATTTTACTGTTTATATATTTTTTGAATATCAGATTTTTGTGACATTTGTGATTTGCTTGATTAAAAAAATAGATGCATGAATAAAATGTTAAATAGTGTCCTAATGACATGGAGAAAATACTTTGACTTCAATTTGGAAGTTCAGAAGGATTACAAAGTATTATTTCACGAGTGAAATATTTTCTGCAATGCCAAGATTGTTTGCAGGAATTATCAGAATAGTCTTAGTTTTCACAAACATAAAATGAAAATCTCGGCCTCTTGGGCTCAGAATGTGGAATTTATTTTTTACTTTATTTTAAAATAATTTTATACTTAAAAAATTTTGGCAAAATATAGTACCCACTGTTCTTTTATTCCCCCCATCTACTGTCTTCTGTTTACCTAATTACCTACAATTAACAATATTACGATACTGTTAACAAACCTAGAGATCTAATTTAAATCTTGCCAGTTCTCCTGCTAATGTTCATTTTCTGGCCCAGGATCCAACCTAGGACATTACATTGCATTTAGGTCTCATGTCTTCTTAGTCTCCACCAATCTCGGACAGTCTTTCTTTTTTAATTTTTTTCAGCCTTTCTTTATCTTGCATAACCTTGTCATTTTTGAGAGTACTTGCCCATTATTTTTTTTGAATATTCCTGAACTATCCAAGTCTGGGTTTGTCTGAAATTTTCTCATGATTAGATTGAGGTACTGCATTTTAGCATGAACACCACAAAAGTGATTTTATGTCCCTCTCATCACATGATATTACAGGGCATATGATGTCCATCTGGAAAAGAAGGGAGACAAAGATAGAAACTATAGATACAAAGCACACAGGTGACTTTATGCCCTCATTAAAAAAGTAGATATATTTTTCAGACCAGAAATCTAAGCTCAGTAAATCATAGATATGTCATAACTTTCCAAAATAATGTGAAAATCTATGTCATAGAAGGGTACTTTGTATATGTCCCCCTCTGACCAGGATTTGTGTATCTATTTTTATATAGAAAATATCCATGTAGCCTCTAATGGCATGCAAATTTTGAAGTTGTAGAGTTAAATATAAATTACATTTGAAATTGAAAATCATTTTAAATGTCTAACGATTTCACGTGTCACAACTTTGAAGCAGAAAATGAAAATATTATTGGGGATGGCGTTGCCCCTCCAAGTCAGAGAAGGTGTGGTCTGAATTATTTAGGAGGTATTAGAAGTTAACTTTTGCTGGAGCCAACACATGACAACTAGCACCAACATGTTGACATTAGTAAGTTTTCTTTATAAATGCACATGCCTATTAAATATAAATGACACCAGTTATGAAATTAGAATCATTCTTATAACACTGGATGAGAAAATAGTTTTAAAGAATTCATTTTAATCACAACAGCTGTGGTATTTTTAGATATATAGCAATTACATTTTGGTGTTTAACTCAATTTTATTTTCTTACTTTCTGCCTTTAGCCTTAGTCCTTTTCCTCTTAATGTAGCAACTTGTTTATATATATATATATATATATATATATATATATATATACACACACATACATATATATACCCATCCCTCCTTATCCTCAACCCACCTACATTGATTGATCCTCCATTTTGCTCTTATGCTTAGTAAATCCTAAAGTGAAAAGCTACTCTTACTTTACCAGTTGATCTTTATAACACAATATGAGTTTGTGGCAGTTAAAAGAGACAGTGTCCATGTAAGAGCTAGATAATTTTTCCATTACATAATTATATCTATCTGATTCAAATGTCTACTATACCCATGCCAGAAAAAACAAACAAACTAGCTCAAGTAAAATGTCAGGGCGGTACTGTGTGCTGTAGGTCAGCATGGAAATACAGAAGCCATAGGAGGGAAGTCAGACAGACCTCATAAAACAGGCATTGGGAAGCTAGTCAGTAATCAAGGAAGGCATCGAGGCAAGTTCTCTTTCCTTGAGGCCACACACTCTTTCTTATCTCAGTATCTCTCTACTCTTTTATTGATCTGCTTCCCTCCTCACCTGATTTCCTCTGCTTCATCTCTTAGAGCCCTACAAGGACCACCAGCCTGCACTCCGCTCCTGTCAGCCGATCTTCTCATCTTTGAATTTTTATAGTTCTAGAAATTAGTAGTCAGTTCACATAAGTGACACCACATAGGTGGCTGGCCAGCTAATCCTCCACTCTTTTTCCAACAACTGTTGGCCACGTGTAGCTCAATCAATAGTCACCTCTGTACACATACACACTAAAAGCCCAGCCTTTTACTCTTTCTCTGAGTAGAAGGCAATGTACAGAACAGTTTAAGCCAGAAGGGGAGGGAGGAAATTGAAAGATGATATGTTATTGATTCAGTATAGTGAGTTAAAGGTGCATGGTTCTGTTTTAGATATTTTATGATAATAAAAATGAAGAACAAAGGAAAGAATTTCCCTATACTTAGTGCACTAATTAGGTTTCAAAATATGTTTATTTTTCCATTAACTTTTCTTGAGGTTATTTAGATATTTCTTGATAAATCTTCATGGTAACATATGTGAAAGCAAACATGTTTTATCTGTGCTTTGGTGGAATGAATTGTCAGAATCCTGGTTTTTAGCATTGGTAAAACTTGTAATGGGTAAAAAATTCTAATAAAAGAGTGAATACCAGTGATGACCCATAGGATTTTTTTCTTATGAAATGATCTTTTTCCCTCCAAAATCTAAAGACTGGTGAACACAGAGCAGAGCATTCAATATCCCCATTCTCTGAACACTGTACATAACAAGTTGCACCCCAACCAGTTCTGCAGTTGACTGAATCTGTTATTGGGACTAATTTTAACACTGTGTAAGTTTCTAGACTGGTTTGTATATCAGCATTTAATTTGATGGGGGCCTGGCAGATGAGGGATGGGACAATTAGAAATTCTGAAACTGCCAAACACTAGAACTACAGACTTTAAAAGGCTTTCTATTTAGCAAAATGGAGAATAAATGGATTTTACCGTGTTAATCTTGATTTGGTCAAGTCAGGCCAGCTATTATATTTCTCAGTGAAACAAAAACTCCATTCATCTGCTTGATTCACTGAAATGTTGGATGTATTTTACCAAAAGATTTTTTCTTTGATTGTATTCAATTTAGTAGGATAACTTTGTCTTTGTCATTCACACTGACTCTAATTCATCCCAAGGTTACTACAATGCCCATCAATCTGCAGAGTTCTAGTTACTCAGATTTGAAAAGATATTGAACACCTTCAATAACATTCACACAAAATAGGCATCAGTTTTATATACAGCTGATCTCACTAGGTTCTTACTTCCTTTTTCACTCTTTCGCCAGGTGATGTCCACCATTCCAATGGCTTTAAATCCATCTATAGTTTGATGATGCACAAATTTGCAGTTTTCATCCAAACTCCTTTTATGAGTTTCTGATTGTATATCCAACTGCCAGCTTGTCTTTTGCACTTGGGTTTTTCAAAGATACCTTCAATTTAACATATCCAAACTGAACCCTTGATTTTTCTCCAAATATTTTCATCCTTAACTCTTTTATTTCTCAGCAAATGATATCAGTCGACAAAAATTCAATTAACTAGCAAATTAAGAAGAAAAAAAGGGAATTTTATTTGAGCCAAACTGAGGATCATAACACGTGAAGCAGATTCTCAGAAAGTTCTGAGAACTGTTCTGCCTGTTACAAGTCAAAGGAATAGTCATATACCTTTTTGGAACAAAGGATCAGACATCAAAATGACATATTGATATTTTACATAAAGTTCACAAAGGATATATAGTTCAGGTAAGCACATCCAAACTGAGCAGGAAGTCACCATGACCCCCTACAGAGGTGGGAAAGAACACTATTTTTTTTTAAAAGGTTCACTGCTAGAGTCAGAAGAAAGGAAAAAAAAATTGGTCTTTATGGTTGAGCCGCCACTCCCGTCTTTAAGGAGCTCTGGTTTATGTACAATGCATATGCACACTGCACATTAGGGAGGGATGGAGGAGGCCCAAACAAACACACAGAGAGAGTTTTATGTTTAATTTTTTCTAGTCCTGCCTTAAAATATAAATCTGATTTCATCATACCTTCAACCATGCTTTTCCCAAAGTCTAAAGCTTAGGAGTCATCTTCAAAATGTCTCTTACCCCCATCGCTAAATGCTGTCAATTCATCCTCCAAACTGTGTTTCAATTGAGTGCATTCTTCTTGATCTATTTTGCCTCTAGCTTTCTTCAAGTCAATATTACAGTATAGTTTATTTGGCCTCCTTGCTTCCATTCTTGTTCTCTTTTACTACTTTCTCTTCAGAATCAAAAAAAGGAGAATTTTTTTAAGTAACTTATTAGGTCATTCCAGTGTTTTAGGTCATTTAAAATGTTTTATGTTACCAGTTTATATTAAATGTTTAGAATGTACCCTGCTATAATATACATTGTTCAACCAGATTCACAAGGTCCTTCATGATCTGACTTCTTTCTTCCTCTCCAGAACATTATTATGCCACTTTCTCCCTAACTCTCAAAGTTTCAGCTCCACTGGCCTAATTTTAGAGCCTTAATTAAACCAAGTTCTTTTAAAGCTGAGTTGTCACACATGCTTCTCCCTGTACTTCAAAGGCTCGTTCCCCTTTACCTCTCTAACTCTTGAAATTTCTTGTAATCTGTAGTGATAGAAATAATAATCTCTTAGACTAGTAACCTTTTGTAACCATACTGGTCTCCTGGACCCATGCCAGGGTTCTAGCCCAGGCCCAGACCCCTTGTCTCGGCCGAGGAGGTTCTCTTTCTGCTCAAGGCACAGCCAATAGCGAAACCAATGCTGACATTAGAACAGCACAAGCTTTATTCAGTGGCCAAAGAATGGATAAGTGCGCAATCAATCAACCTGACTGGAGCTGAGACACCATCTATATATGTGGATTGAGGTAAAAGGGAGGGAATTGAGTAAAGAGAGAGAGGAATATTCATGACTTATCCAAGAATAGTGGTGTGGTTTGGAGCCAGAACTGAGGAAACACTCCTTTTCAGTCCTTGTATGGGCTCTTCTGATGGGTGTCATGGCAATGGTCAATGGTAGTGGTGATGGTGGGTGTGTCATTTAACATGCTAGTGCATTACATTGGGCACATAACGAGGCTCAAGGTCTACTAGAGGCCATGTCTTCAGCCATCTTGGGCCTAGCTGGTTCTAACCAGTCCTAGTTTCTCTCCTTGCAGCTTCCTCCTTTTGTAATTGGGCCTGAAACTCAGATAAGGTCTGTTAGTTTCCATTCGAAGGGGCAACAGGAGTATGATTCTGGGGCAACAGTGTGGCAACACTTTTCCTACATAGCACTTACCTCTTTCTGATTATTATGTCTCTCTACTTCTCTGTAATTTTTGGGAGGGCATTGCTGTAGCACCAGAACTTGATCTCTGCTGTATTACTGGAGCATAACCCTGTGCCTGTTACATAATAATTGCCTAATAAACTTTTTTGACCAACCCGCAAAATTTTAAAATACGTGATATTTTAAAATTAGAGAATAGGATCTCTTCCACTTTAGAAAAGGGACTATCTCTCTTAGATATAATCTGTATGTGATCAGTGAGAAAGTATTAAGTGAATGATATTATTACTAAAAGTTAGCTAAAAGAAAACATATTTACTTGACTTATTTATAATAAAATTATAGATCAATTTCATAGAAAGATGTTGCTACATATTTTATTTCTGAAAGTTATACCAAGTCATTTTAATATGAAAGAAATTCATGCATACAAAAACTATTTGGATTATTATATGGAAAATTATAATTATTTAGAAATTGGAAATTTAAACTTTTTAGTAGTTTCTATTTTAAACGTTTCTTGTTTCTTGTTGAAACTCATTGATTTGTTTTTCTTTTCATCTTTCAACCCAGCAGGTCTAAGTTTGACATTTTTATCACCCCAGTGGAATACCTGGTTTTCATTTGCAAGCACACCTCATTATTACAAATAAAACAACATTTCATTTTTACTAGTGAAACACCATGGGCTGAGCAGCACCTACAAACCTAATGACCAGCTCAGCTTTATTGTTTTGACTCCCCTTTCCCACAGACTGGGAATACTCATAACATAAAAGTGTTACATAAGTGGAATTCATTTCAATTTAGAAGGGGAAGACTGTCCGCTGAGTTTGCTTTTGATTCTTTGGATGGGAAGCACCTCTGATGTTTAAAGAGTGTTGACCTCACATATCAACATGTCCATGACAGCTGCTTGTGGAAGTGCAGAAGTTCATGTGTGCCTTGGGACATTTTTCTACACGCAGTTCCATTGGCTACACATACCCATCTCCTCAACTCAAGGAGCCAAAATAGATACACATCAGTCTGGCTCAGAGAAAACACTGGTCTCTGGGAGTCCAGAAGTCTAGTTTCAGTGCTGGTTCCAACTCCAATTCCCTCTCACACTGAACGGTTCTCTTTTTGTTTTTAATTTAATTTAATTTAATTTTTTTATACAGCAGGTTCTTATTAGTTACCCATTTTATACATATTAGTCTGTATATGTCAATCCCAATCTCCCAATTCATTACACACACCCCACCCTGCCGCTTTCCACCCTTGGGGTCCATACATTTGTTCTCTACATCTATGTCTTCAATTTCTGCCCTGCAAACCGGTTCATCTGTACCATTTTTCTAGGTTCCACATATATGCATTAATATACAATATTTGTTTTTCTCTTTCTGACTTACTTCTCTCTGTATGACAGTCTCTAGATTCATCCATGTCTCTAAAAATGACCCAACTTCGTTCCTTTTTATGGCTGAGTAATATTCCATTGTATACATGTGCCACATCTTCTTTATCCATTTATCTGTTGATGGACACTTAGTTTGGTTCCATGTCCTGGCTATTGTAAATAGTGCTGCAGTGAACATTGGAGTGCATGTATGTTTTCGAATTATGGTTTTCTCAGGGTATATGCCCAGTAGTGGATTGCTGGATCATATGGTAGTTCTATTTTTAGTTTTTTAAGGAAGCTCCATACTATTCTCCATAGTGGCTGTATCAATTTACATTCCCACCAACAGTACAAGAGGGTTCCCTTTCCTCCACACCCTCTCCAGCATTTGTTGTTTGTAGATTTTCTGATGATGCCCATTCTAACTGGTGTGAGGTGATACCTCATTGTAGTTTTGATTTACATTTCTCTAATAATTAGTGATGTTGAGAGGCTTTTCATGTGCTTCTTGGCCATCTGTATGTCTTTTTGGAGAAATGTCTATTTAGATCTTCAGCCCATTTTTTGATTGGGTTGTTTGTTTTCTTAATGTTTAGCTGCATGAGCTGTTTATATATTTTGGAGATTAATCCTTTGTCCATTGATTCATTTGCAAATAATTTCTCCCATTCTGAGGGTTGTCTTTTCATCTTGTTTATGGTTTCGTTTGCTGTGCAAAAGGATTTAAGTTTCATGAGGTCCCATTTGTTTATTTTTGTTTTTATTTCCATTACTATAGGTGGTGGATCAGAAAAGATCTTGCTGTGATTTATGTCAAAGAGTGTTCTTCCTATGTTTTCCTCTAAGATTTTTATAATGTCCGGTCTTACATTTAGTTCTCTAATCCATTTTGAGTTTATTTTTGTGTCTGGTGTTAGGGAGTGTTCTAATTACATTCTTTTTTATGTACCTGTCCAGTATTCCCAACACAACTTATTGAAGAGACTGTCTTTTCTCCATTGTATATCCTTGCCTCCTTTGTCATAGATTAGTTGACCATAGGTGCATGTGTTTTTCTCTGGGCTTTCTATCCTGTTCCTTGATCTATATGTCTGGTTTTGTGCCAGTACCATATTGCCTTGATTACTGTAGCTTTGTAGTATAGTCTGAAGTCAGGGAGACTGATCCCTCCAGCTCCGTTTTTTTCCCTCAAGACTACTTTGTCTATTCGGGGTCTTTTGTGTCTCCCTAGAAATTTTAAGATTTTTTTGTTCTAGTTCTGTAAAACATGCCATTGGTAATTTGATAGGAATTGCATTGAATCTGTAGATTGCTTTGGGTAGTGGAGTCATTTTCACAATACTGATTCTTCCAATCCAAGAACATGGCATATCTCTCCATCTGTTTGTATCATCTTTAATTTCTTTCATCAGTGTCTTATAGTTTTCTGCATACATGTCTTTTGTCTCCTTAGGTAGGTTTATTCCTAGGTATTTTATTCTTTTTGTTGCAGTGGTAAATGGGAGTGTTTCCTTAATTTCTCTTTCAGATTTTTCATCATTAGTATATAGGAATGCTAGAGATTTCTGTGCATTAATTTTCTATCCTGCAACTTTACCAGATTCATTGATTATCTCTAGTAGTTTACTGGTGACATCTTTAGGATTCTCTCTGTATAGTATCATGTTGTCTGCAAACAGTGACAGCTTTACTTCTTCTTTTCTGATTTGGATTCCTGTTATTTCTTTTCCTTCTCTGATTGCCATGGCTAAGACTTCCAAAACTTTGTTGAATAATAGTGGTGAGAGTGAACATCCTTGTCTTGTTCCTGATCTTAGAGGAAATGCTTTCAATTTTTCACCATTGAGAATGATGTTTGCTGTGGGTTTGTCATCTATGGCGTTTATTATGTTGAGGTAGGTTCCCTCTGTGCCCACTTTCTGGAGAGTTTTTTTTATCATAAATGGGTGTTGAATTTTGTCAGAAACTTTTTCTGCATCTATTGAGATGATCATATGGTTTTTCTTCTTCAGTTTGTAAATATGGTGTATCACATTGATTGATTTGCATATACTTAGAATCCTTGCATCCATGGGATAAATCCCACTTGATCATGGTGTATGATCCTTTTAATGTGTTGTTGGATTCTGTTTCCTAGTATTTTGTTGAGGATTTTTGCATCTATATTCATCAGTGATGTTGGTCTGTAATTTTGGTTTTTTGTAATATCTTTGTCTGGTTTTGGTATCAGGGTGATGGTGACCCCATAGAATGAGCTTGGGAGTGTTCCTTCCTCTGAAATTTTCGGGAAGAGTTTGAGAAGGGTGAGTGTTAGCTGTTCTCTAAATGTTTGATAGAATTCACCTGTGAAGCCATCTGGTTCTGGACTTTTGTTTGTTGGAAGATTTTTAATCACAGTTTCAATTTCATTACTTGTGATAGGTCTGTTCATGTTTTCTATTTTTTCCTGGTTCAGTTGTCCATTTTATTGGCATAGAGTTGCTTGTAGTAGTCTCTTAGGATGCTTTGTATTCTGCATTGTCTGTCATAACTTCTCCTTTTTCATTTCTAATTTTATTGATTTGAGTCCTCTCCCTCTTTTTCTTGATGAGTTTGGCTAATGGTTTATCAATTTTGTTTATCTTCTCAAACAACTAGCTTTTAGTTTTATTGATCTTTGCTATTGTTTTCTTTGTTTCTATTTCATTTATATCTGCTCTGATCTTTATGATTTCTTTCCTTCTGCTAACTTTGGGTTTTGTTTATTCTTCTTTCTCTAGTTCCTTTAGGTGAAAGGTTAGATTGTTTATTTGAGATTTTTCTTGTTTCTTGAGGTAGGCTTGTATTGCGATAAACTTCCCTCTTAGAACTGCTTTGCTGCATCCCATAGGTTTTGAATCATTGTGTTTTCATTGTCATTTGTCTCTAGATATTTTTTGATTTCCTCTTTGATTTCTTCAGTGATCTCTTGGTTATTTACTAACGTATTGTTTAGCCTCCTTGTGTTTGTGGTTTTTTTTTTTCCCTGTAATTGATTTCTATTCTCTTAGCGTTGTGGTCAGAAAAGATGCTTGATATGCTTTCAATTTTTCTAAATTTACTGAGGCTTGATTTGTGACCCAGGATGTGATCTATCCTGGAGAATGTTCCATGTGCACTTGAGAAGAAAGTGTAATCTGCTGTTTTTGGATGGAATGTCCTATAAATATCAATTAAGTCTATCTGGTCTATTGTGTCATTTAAAGCTTGTGTTTCATTATTTATTTTGTTTGGATGATCTGCCCATTGGTGTAAGTGAGGTGTTAAAGTCCCCTAGTATTATTGTGTCACTGTCAATTTCATCTTTTATAGCTGTTAGCAGTTGCCTTATGTATTGAGGTGTTCCTATGTTGGGATATATATGCATATATTTATAATTGTTATATCTTCTTCTTGGATTGATCCCTTGATCATTATGTAGTGTCCTTCCTTGTCTCTTATAACATTCTTTATTTTAAAGTCTATTTTATCTGATATGAGTATTGCTGCTCCAGCTTTCTTTTGATTTCCATTTGCGTGGAATATCTTTTTCCATCCCCTCACTTTGAGTCTGTATATGTTCCTAAGTCTGAAGTGGGTCTCTTGTAGACAGCATATATATGGGTCTTGTTTTTGTATCCATTCAGTGAGCCTGTGTCTTTTGGTTGGAGCATTTAATCCATTCACGTTTAAGGTAATTATCGATATGTATGTTCCTATTACCATTTTCTTAATTGTTTTGGGTTTGTTTTTGTAGGTCCTTTCTTCTCTTCTGTTTCCCACTTAGAGAAGTTCCTTATTTGTTGTAGAGCTGGTTTGGTGGTGCTGAATTCTCTTAGCTTTTGCTTGTCTGTAAAGCTTTTGATTTCTCCATCAAATCTGAATGAGATCCTTGATAGGTAGAGTAATCTTGGTTGTAGGTTTTTCCCTTTCATCCCTTTAAATACATCATGCCACTCCCTTCTGGCTTATAAAGTTTCTGCTGAGAAATCAGCTGTTAACCTTATGGGAGTTCCCTTGTATGTTATTTGTCATTTTTCCCTTGCTGCTTTCAATAATTTTTCTTTGTCTTTAATTTTTGCCAGCATGATTACTATATGTCTTGGCGTGTTTCTCCTTGGGTTTATCCTGTATGGGACTCTCTGTGCTTCCTGGACTTGGGTGGCTATTTCCTTTCCCATGTCAGGGAAGTTTTCGATTGTAATCTCTTCAAATATTTTCTCAGGTCCTTTCTCTCTCTCTTCTCCTTCTGGGACCCCTATAATGTGAATGTTGTTGCATTTAATGTTGTCCCAATGGTCTCTTAGGCTGTCTTCAAATCTTTTCATTCTTTTTTCTTTATTCTGTTCCACAGCAGTGAATTCCACCATTCTGTTTTCCAGGTCACTTATCCATTTTTCTGCATCAGTTATTCTGCTATTGATTCCTTCTAGTGTATTTTTCATTTCAGTTATTGTATTGTTCATCTCTGTTTGTTTGTTCTTTAATTCTTCTAGGTCTTTATTAAACATTTCTTGCATCTTCTCGATCTTTGCCTCCATTCTTTTTCTGATGTCCTGAATCATCTTCACTATCATTATTCTGAATTCTTTTTCTGGAAGGTTGCCTATCTCTACTTTATTTAGTTGTTTTTCTTGGGTTTTATCTTGTTCCTTCATCTGGTACATAGCCCTCTGCCTTTTCATCTTGTCTATCTTTCTGTGAATGTGGTTTTTGTTTCACAGGCTGTGGGATTGTAGTTCTTCTTGCCTCTGTTGTCTGCCCTCTGGTGGATGAGGCTATCTAAGTGGCTTGTGCAATTTCCTGATGGGAGGGACTGGTGGTGGGTAGAGCTGGCTGGTGGTCTGGTGGGCAGAGCTCAGTCCTGAATGGTTCTCTTAATTCTCAATTTCAATCCCCTCATCTATAAAATGTGGAGTTTATTGGATGGACTCTAAGTCTGTCAGCTCTCACTTTCTGTTACTCTAGTGTTCCATCTTTTAACTGAAAAAAAATAACAGTATTGAAATACTATATTTTATTTTATTAACCAAACTGTGGCTAGAAGTTGGTACTCCTTTTCATTTACATTCCTAAGATATATACATTTATAATCATACATATTTTTGTGACTTTATTTTATTCTTACCTATCAAAAATATTTGGTAGACACACAGACTTCAATGCAATGCTCCCCTTCAATGTTTGCCTAACTTCATGTGAATTCTTCAGTTGTGCATGGAAAGGTAGGGTATATATTTTAATATGTTAGCAATAAAATGTGGTTTCAAATTTATTTTGGCATTTTTTTCAGTAGATTGACTTTGACTTGGTCATTTCTAGGAAATCTGTATCGTGGCCTATTGAAAGAGCTACTCAGAGGACTGGTATTTTATTTTGTAAACTCCCTTCCGTGGTCCTCCAACATTTATCTTGAGGTTTGCATACCACTCATTGCTATCTATGTTAGTATCTGTTTTTGCAGACCTGGCAAAAGCATTTAAAAACCTTTCTTGCTTATTATTAAGGTTGTCATTCGACTATAATGTTCTTGTATTTCCAACCTGGTCTTAGTGATCCCAAACCTCCCAGAGATTGAAATGTTGAACTAGATCTTTAAGGAAGTCAGAAAAGTACATATGAAGTCTGTAAAACCTATGGGAAAGTACCACTTAAAATTACTCCTTCTTTATAGTTGAAGTCAATTACCAAACTAGAAAATCGTGACCATATTTTAAATCTGCGTTCTGCACAGTACATTTTGATAACTAAAGAGCACATTCACAGTTAAATTATGGAGCTATTCTAAGAAGCAAAAAAGAGAGAAGCCACCTTTTGTGTCGGTACTTTTTCTACCTGGTTCCTTAAGAAGTTAGAAAATTTTACTAAGGTTTAGGTTAGTTTTTTGTTTTGTTTTGTTTCATCCTTACAATACAATTTTTGCTACAGTGTGCTGAATGCTGTTGGCTGATATTAAGCTGTGTTATTAGTTAGTTCCTCAAAAGTACATGTAGGATAGGTAGTATAGCTACTACCTTACAAAAGAGGAGTAAAGTGAAGCTATGGTAACATAGCTAATAAATTGGGAGACAAGAATTCAGGCTGGGCTTAGTTATCTAATTCAAAGATTTTTATTTTTTGTTTAAAGAGTAATATAGACTAATTGGAGAAACACTTTGGAGAACGTATAGAAAGTCAAAATTATTATTTTTAAACACATAGTTTAAAATTTTACAATACATGTAATTAGTATTAACCTAGCAATTAAAGACATTTTCCAGTTAAAAGGTCTTTTATGTTAAACTCTCAGTTGTCTTATTATAAATAGTTACTTTTACAGTCAGTAAGAGTCATTTATAAAATAATGATTGTCTAAGCACCTTGTAAACATACTGTGGAGTCCTATTATACTTCTACTTTTTTAGCAAATATATTTTTATAGGTGGTGAGAAGACAAATTCTAGCCTTACCCTGAATGAATTATCACAAATTTTAAAAGTACAAATGAGCAAGATTAATTCACTCAAAACAAAATAAAATACATTGTTTTGTTTTTGTTTTTTGTGTTTTTTTTGCCATACACGGGCCTCTCAGTGTTGTGGCCTCTCCCGTTGTGGAGCACAGGGTCCAGACGCGCAGGCTCAGCAGCCATGGCTCACGGGCCTAGCCGCTCTGCAGCATGTGGGATCTTCCCAGACCGGGGCACGAACCCGTGTCCCCTGCATCGGCAGGCAGACTCTCAACCACTGCACCACCAGGGAAGCCCTAAAATACATTGTATTTACTTAACTAAGAGAAATATGTGGTATTTTCAGATAATAAACTTTTCTCAACACTCATCTCACACTCCCACAGAACAAATCATACACAATTTTCATGGTTTTACAGAAACAAGAATTTGACATTTTATAAATCCATAGATATTATAGTACTAAATTAAATCTTGAAAGATTTTAGCCATTAATATAAAGCATGTTATGTTTTAGGAAGCTGAAAAAGGAAAAGGAAAATATAAATTTCAGTTATGTTGGTTTTATTGTCCCCTTTATTATATTGTTTTTAAAATACAGTATAATTTAATAGGATATTCTCAAGGCAACATAAAATAAGACAATTGCTTTACAGTGTTGTATTAGTTTCTGTTGTATAACAAAGTGAATCAGCTATATATATACATATATCACCATATCCCCTCCCTCTTGCGTCTCCCTCCCACCCTCCTTATCCCACCCCTCTAGGTGGTTGCAAAGCACCCAGCTAATCTTCCTGTGACATGCAGCTGCTTCCCACTAGCTATCTATTTCACATTTGTTACTGTATATATGTCCATGCCACTCTCTCATTTTGTCCCAGCTTACCCTTCTCCCTCCCCGTGTCCTCAAGTCCATTCTCTATGTCTGTGTCTTTATTCCTGTCCTGACCCTAGGTTCATTTCTACATAAGAAGAGGAATTATTTTCTGATAGTTGACTATGTCTACCAAATTCCTGAATATCCTAATACCAAATTCCTCCCAAATCCTAATAGCTGATATGAATATTGCAATGTAGTGTGAACTTATGGAAAGATTAAATATGGCTACATATCTTTAACACTTCTTCCATCAGGAGATGAAGGTCATTGTCTCCCCTTGAACCTGGGTATGTGCTGTGATGATTTTTAGCAATAGAATATGGTAGAAGTGGTGATGTGCCAGTTTAGAAGCTAAGAAATCAGAACTATTTACATATAATAAGCATTAAATGAATGTTAATTATTAATTTTATGATTAATGTTGTTATCACTATACATAACAACAAAAAAACTGAAGACTGAGCTTATTATCCTTCTAATGTTTCTTATGAAATCTGAATTGGAACCTGGAGTATCCTATTACAAATTAGGGCATTTTTTAGGCTGTGAACATATGCTTGAAGTTCATTAAGCTGCTTGGATCTATGAAACTATAGTTTTCATCCAATTTGGAAAAATTTTGCCCATTTATTCATTTAAACATCTATTCTGCTCCAGCTCAAACACACCTCCTCTTTTGGATAAACTACAGTTACATGTATAGTATCAGGCCATTTGAAGTTGTTCCACAGGTTACTGATTGTCTTTTTGTTGTTGTTTTTTTAGCCTTTTTTCCCCCTCTATGTTTTGCTTTGAGTACTTTTATTGTTATGTCTTCAAGGTCATTAATCTTTTCTTCTGCAATGTCTTATTCGCTAGTAGTCTTATCTCACACATTGTAGTTTCACCTCTACAAGTTCAAATTGATATACTTGTTTATAGCTTTCATGTCTACATTTAACATGTTCAGTCTTTCATCTGGCTTTTGAATATATGGAATACAGTTCTTATAACTTCTTTAATGTCTTCATCTACTAAGTCTACCATCTATGTCATTTCCAGGTTGATTTTGACAGTTTCCTTTTTGTTTGTTTGTTTGTTTTATACGTTATGGGTTGTATTTTCCTGCTTCTTCCTGTGGCTGCTAATGTTTTATTGGATGCGAGACATTAAGAATTTTAGTTTTTTAGGTGCTAGGTATGTTTATACTCCTAAAAATATCCTTGGGCTATGTTCTGAGATGTGGTTAAGTTACTTGAAAATAACTCAATCCTTTCTGGTCTTGCTTTTAAGCTTTGTTAAGTAGAACTAGAGCAGTATTTGGTCTAGGGCTAATTATTGCCCTAGTGAAGCAAAACTCTTTTTAGTTCTCTACCAAATGCCCCTTGAAATATGAGGTTTTCCACTCAGGCTGGCCAGATCAGTAACTATTCCTAGCTCTTTGTGAGCCTCAAGGAGTTTTTCCTTGAATTCTTTTGGCTGGTTCTTTGCCCAGTGATGGATATTTGCTCACACATGTGCACTACTCAGCTGAATACCTGAAAAGAACCCTCTGCAGATCTCCCAAATTCTCTCTGTGTGCAGCTCTTTTCTTTCTGGAACTCTGTACTGTGAACTTTAGCCACTAGCCTTCCTAAAATCTCAGTTCCATCGCCTCAATTTAAGGAGACTGCTTGGTTCCACCTGCGTCCCCCTCCCTGCATAAAGTCTGCAAACCCTCTCCAGCTGTAAGCTGGGGACAAATATAGGGATCATTTTATTTTTTCCCTCATCTCTCAGGAACTAATGTCTTTCTTTGCCAATGTCTTGAAAATCATTGTTTCATATATTCAGTATGGTGTTTTAATTGTTTCAGGTAGGAGAGTATATCCAGCTCCTGTTACTCCCTCTTAAATTGAGGCAGAGTTTGAAGACTATTATTCTTATCATTCAAAAATCACCATATGATAAAAAAATTTCCATATCTTTTGTAGGTTCATTAGTGTATTTAACTCCTTTTTCACAAATCAAGAAAAAAATAATATTTATATTAGGATCTTAGTCCAAGAATAATATCTGTTCAGAAGACATATTACAATGTATTTAGTCCATCTATTTAGTACTTGAATTCTTTCTACAAGAACATATATAAGCAGCCTTATGTGTCATACCTCTAGAGACTAGAAAATTATTCATTTCTGAGGAAGTTCATTTTTTTTTTAGACTAGCCTTGACAAAACAAAAGATTTTCTCTATATTTCAGTGAAATCTGTACTTCATTGTTCCTTGATCTACTACCTAGTAAGATTCAGAATAAAACATAAATGTTCCAGTATGTGACAACATTTATAATTATTTAAGGTAGGCTTTATTTTCCCAAAGTTGTATCTTCTCCTAGCTAACAGTTTTAGCAGTTTCAGATTCCCCTGATCAATTTCATATGATGTCGTTTTGTGCTCTGTCACCATTCTCATCTGAAAGCATTACTTTTTACTTCAAATCCTGTCTTTGTTTTGTTGTTGTTCTGCTGGAGTTTTTAACCTCAAAAGTTAAAAATTTTATAGTCAATGTTTTTATTTTCCCACATGTTTTTCAATATCTGTACTCATCATTATTTACTGCATCTCAGAACTTCCTTATAGGATAATTTCCCTTTATTTTTGAGGAACATTTCTAGGATTTCTTTCCCTGACAGTCTAGTGGTGGTCAACTCTCAGCTCTTACTCATATTGGTTTGTGTTTCTTCATGTGTTTTGAAACTTTGGATTAAGTGTGCTGTATTTTATCAGAATCCTTCAAGGTCTATATTGAAGGTGTGTTTTTTCCAGAGAATTCAATTTTTTTCCCCCCAGCTCTACATCATCCCCAAACTAGTGCTAACAATGAGGACAACTTTCAATTAATTTATTGACTTGAAATGTTCTGGATGAAGCAGGAAGAGTAAATTTGAACTCCAAACTAGATGGAAGGCAGGAATGTAATTATGAATTCTCAGAGAGCCTTATTTTTAAGGTTAGGCTGAGTCTGACAGGCTTCCCACCTGTTTCCAATTGTTAGTGGGTGGACTTTTCTTCTAAAGTACTTTTTCACTGAAGATATAGTCCTTTAAGGGTCCTGACTTTAATGGAATCAACTTGTTTACCTTGTGGGGCCCAGCACTTTGCCTCCACAGCAAGATGGTTGTTAAAACATGACACTTTAGGATTCAGAGGTTGTTAAACATTCACAGGGCAGCTGTAACTCCCAGGAAGAGATTTGTAGTCACCTCTCTTGCTGCTACTTTGTTTTTTGCCTTCGAAGACTTCCTTTTCTATCTTATAAGCATTTGGAAATCATGATTACATTATTTTAGTAGATATTTCCAAGGTTTTGTAATGGGAAAGTTTGTGAAGTTTACTAGGTCCAAAATACTGACCTATCTTCCATAACTTCTTCCAAGTCATTTGGAAACACACTCACTGTGACAAAGATAAAGATGAAGTACCATATGGTATTTAACTGAGAACTCTGTGTTGTTTAATAATAATTACAGAGCTCAATTAGCCATTCTACCAATTTCCCAGTCACTTAATTGTCTTTATGATCAGCCCATATTTCTTCATCTTGTCCCCAGGTATAAACAGATAGGTTTGATGTTCAGATGGACTGGGTGTAAAGTCAGGATTTCAGTTTTAATGATAGAATCCCAAGTCAAACCATCTTAAGCCAGAAATAGGACTTTTTTGGTTGATGTACATGAAGAGTCCAGTAGTTAAAATAGCTAATTTCAGGTGCCCTAATGATGTCATCAAAATTCTCTTTATGTCTCAGATCTGCTTTCCTCATATGGTTTCACTTTTTTTCATCAAATTTGGTAGAATGACAACCAGCTTACT
This sequence comes from Grampus griseus, assembly GCF_964374135.1. NCBI lineage: Eukaryota > Metazoa > Chordata > Mammalia > Artiodactyla > Delphinidae > Grampus > Grampus griseus. The sequence continues at coordinate 113,511,488 of NC_138998.1, read as the reverse complement.
CTCACGAATTTGCTGCAGTAGAAGTAGATCTTTTCTAATAATTCCAGGAAAAAAGAAAAATCCCATGTATCACTGTCTTTTGTTTGGGTAAAATGTGAATCCCTGAATCCAGAGTGCAGGGTTATCCCTATCAAAATGATATGAATAAAAGAGGAGGCTGGGAAGGCTCCCAAAAGAAGAGTTGAGTCTGTTACTACAATAAGGAATACTGTGCTAGCAAAATCAACAGATCTCATTGCACTGTGTGCCCTCTGTTTTTATTCTCCAACTGTCTAGAAACACTGCAAAAAAAGAAAAAAGATGACTCTAAAACCACTTCTTCTTAGTGAATCATATTGGGAACAGTAATCATGACCTTCTCAATGCGTTCACAAACCATGTCAGTATGATTAGCTGAACTTATTTTCTTCCTATAAAATTTGAATGACCCATACATTTTTGATATCCTTCTTTTTGTCGTGAATTCTCCAAAATCCATCAAATTGGTTTGGTGATTATCTTTTCAATTCCCTAGGTTGCAATTCACAGAGGCTAGTGACTTTATTGAATTTACAGTCGTGGGGGCCTTCTTTACAATTTCCTAACTTTGGGGGGATTAAAATCCCTTCTATCAATATTTGTTCTATAGTGTTAAATTTGAAGATTATAATCTTTGACAGAGTTAAGAAACAGTTGAGGAATTCTGCAACCACATCAGCTCCTACTCAAAGAGAAAGCCAAAGTTTTCCTTGGTTTTCTTCTTCCTCTAACAGAATCAAATCAGTCTTTATGTTGCTTAGTCTTTTGTAAGCCTTGATTCCCATTTGAGTAACATAATTATACATGAAATTTTCATTTTCTAAGACAGTGATTCTCATTCTAAAGCTATCTGTGATGGAAAAATTTCAAAAGTTTTATTATTATTATTTATTTCCAATCCATCATGGATTTTGTAAAATACATTAAAAGTGAATTATTATAAAAATGATTACATACTAGGAGGTCACAGCCATTTCGATTGCCATGAAGATTTCTAAACATTTGCTTTCAACTCCTATACGCATCCCATTATGGCAGTGGGTTATAGACCACACTTTGAACAACAGCAATCTGGGGTATGCATTTGACCATACCCAGCTGATGCTCCCATGTTATAATCAACTCTGAGATATGCTTTATTTCTTTGTCACTTTCTTAAGGATATGAGTTGAACATAAATTCACTTAATCACAATATTATTATCATCAAGATAATGAAAGTCAAGAATTTATCAGCTTTTATAGGTGTCTAGACAGTTAAAACCACCATCAATACTATACTTGGCCTCCGTTCTCTATTGTGATCTAAATCTGAATTCCATAACCCATTCCTTCTTCAATTTTAAGGACTAAACAACTTGTATTTATACAACTTGTATTCTCTTTCTAATGAATTTCAACTCTCTTTTTTGGGACCTAACACTCTGGTTATATCATCTATCAACATGACAGATTTTTATTTCTTTTAAAGTGTTATAAACTTCAATCATACCATTCCAGTCATTCAACACTATCTAGGTGATATATTTGAAATTATATTTACCTTTCTTCAATATATATGTCACCTTGCAGTAAAGATAATATAGGAAAAATGAACCTGAAATTCTTTGTGTATATGTGTGTATTTAAGTATGCATTTATATGAAGATAGGAAAAAGAAATAGAGGCAAAAACACTGTTTTTAATTACTTTCTTGACTTTTTAAAGTGACACATTATTTTTATTTCCATACCATTATGCTTGCTACTCCCCATAGAACAGAAATTGTGTACTATATATATGAATGTCTTGTCTTTGTTTTTTCTTAGTTAATTAAAATTAATTAAAATTTTCTTTCTTTTAAGAATCATATTCTTCTACCTCTCCATGAGATTTGAGCCATTCCTAAACTAATATAAACCATGTTCCAAAAAAGTCCACATTTTCATTTTTCCCATGGCCAACCGCTATACCCTTGGATCTTTTTTCTCATTTCCAAAGGCCCAGATAGTACATATAAGTAGCCATTTTTACCTTGAAACTCTTAAGTTCTTCAATTACCTCACCAAGTTTTCACTGGCAGCTTTTTACCAGCTTTGCTCTGCAAGATATAAAATATATTTTTTAGTACACATGATCTATGATTATATAACTTTACTAAGTTATATCTGGTAGTTTATTTTGTCAAGTAGTGTATCCCTCTGAATCAGCATAAGTCAGTAACATGTGAGACTGATGAATTTCAGGTCTCCCATCAGACAGTAGATATATTGTCTGAAAAGAATTGTCTGAAAAGAATTTCAGGTCTCCCATCAGACAATAGATATATTGTCTGAAAACAGCCTACATTACGATTGACCATGTCTACTAATATTTTTAAGTCATCGCGTACAATAGTTGATTACCAATGGACATAAATAATTTCTGCCTCAGGGCATGACAAAACAACTCTCCTATTATAAGCTACTTTTATATCTAACCTGTGAAATAAACTTTTTGTAGAGTCAATTATCATTATCACATATGGCATAATTTTCTTATCCAGACATTTAATATGTGTGCATGTGTGTTTATGTAGATACTTATGTATTAAATATTCAGTTGTTATATTTGTAATAATAAATAATACAATTTATAAACTACATTTGCTTCCCTCCTAGCTTGTTCAGCAGGGAGAATTTAATTAAACTAAAATTTCAGATTCTATTTTAATTTGTACAGATGTCAGTTTTTTTATTTATTGACTAAAATTTGCACACATTACGTAAACCTCTGCCAAATGGTAGTTGTAATTCTAGCATTTTAATGCAATCAAACGCCAGGGAATTTTGACAGTATTCATCACAAAACCTGTAGAAAATTTTGCCATTCTCTACCATCTTGAAAAAATCATGACAATGTACTAATGCTGAAAATTTTAACAATTTCTAGAGAGAAAAATCAAATAGAAATGTTATCCAGCCTTTTAAAAATTGCTTCTGAATTAGCATCTCTTCATCCTTGAAAAAATACATTTTACTATAATAGACAAGTTAGTGGAAGATTGACGCTGCTAACTTCAGCTGTCTGCTGCTTGTAAATGCCACCCAGCTGGAAAGTCACAAAAAAACTTTTGGTAAGTGTGCTTTTTAGTTTGAAACAAACAGATATGAGTATTGCCATCAAGGAAACTGCATATAATCATTTAGATGTAACAGCTTAATCAAGGGATGAGTGTTCAAAACGGCAAGAAAAGGGCAGAAGACGCCATTACTACTGTATCATAGTGTATGTACCTCGGCTACTTTATGGAGCAAACAGGACTTGAGGATATTTAACTGAAACTTAATTTTATCCTGAATGACAAGGATCAGACTTAAAAAGCTGCACATCTGCTCTATATACTCAAGGGCACCAATGTCTTGCTGGTATTCTTATAATTCAATATAGTACTTCCAATTCAACAAGCACTCTCCCCTGATAGAGTGTTGAATTTCACTTTGGAGATGAACTTTTACAGCAAAATGGTCCTTTCAATCTGTATTTCTGGTTGGGAAAGTACACTATATATCAAACATCATTTTGTATTATGTTTGGTAGAGAGTATGTTTAGCCATGAGGACATACTGTCTGAGAAGCACACACAATGACACACACAGGCATATACACATGCATGTACACCCTTCCCTCCCTCACATATTAATCTCAATAGGTCAACATAAAAGACCATATGCTCCTTTCTTAATTTGTGTGTGTGTATGTGTGCCACCACTTTACACTTAAAGGGTGGCAATTTCTGTTTCACCAGAGTAAGTCTTTACTCAAGTGCTCCTGTGCTAGAAGGAATTTTTAAAAGCCATATAGCTATAGTCTTAACCTTGACTGTCTTTCATTCTCCAATATCTATTCAGTTATATGTGCTGAGTGACTTACAATGAAGTGAGAGAAAATTCAGTGACTATTTACAGGTCCCAACTGACTCATTTATTTATTCAACAGAGTAAATATTTAGTCAGTAGAATTAAATTGGAAAATGTTTATCAAGTTTGAAACCACCTTTCTTTCAATATATAAAACATAAACCCAGGGGCCCAGGCCTAGGGAAATTTGCCTACAAATGTGCCCTACAGAGAAGGGCACATTTAAATGTCCCAATAGGTCTTCATTAGCCACAAGTTTGTTTTGAAAACGTCTGTCATATTTTAGGACAGTGCTATTGAAATAGCACCTAATAAACCATAATTTACATGTAACTACACTTTATTAATCATTTTGTGTAATCTTACAGTGCAAGAAGTCCTCTGAATGTATTTTCTATTTCAGTCTGAAGGCCTAATATCTGTGTTAGTTGCCACACCTGAAGAGTATGTATTTCTCTCATCGTGTGTAACACCATAGCTGTGTCTACACACTAGGGAAGAGATTAGCTAAAAAATGCTTATGGGGGCTTCCCTGGTGGCATAGTGGTTAAGAATCTGCCTACCAATGTAGGGGACACAGGTTCAAGCCCTGGTCCAGGAAGATCCCACATGCCACGAAGCAGCTAAGCCTGTGCGCCACAACTACTGAGCCTGCATGCCACAACTACTGAAGCCCATGTGCCTAGAGCCTGTGCTCCGCAACAAGAGAAGCCACCACGATGAGAAGCCCGCGCACTGCAACGAAGAGTAGCCCCCTGCTCGCCGCAACCAGAGAAAGCCCGCCGCAACCAGAGAAAGCCCATGCAATGAAGACCCAAGGCAGCCAAAAAAACAAAATGCTTATGACCGTAACCAGAAGACAGAATCTTAAAAAACATGTCTCGGCACAATATCATGATGAAAATAAAGGCTTTAGGTCTCTGCTTATAACAATGTTATATGGATAAGCTAACCAAAGAATATTGTCCAACGTTTCCAATGGTTCTCAGAATGATTTGACTGTCATTAAAGCAATAAAAGCAATAACATTACGCAAATGACCTTTAAAATCTGAGAATGTAGTTATATAACATTTTCATGATGGACAAAATAATTACAAGCCTAGCTTTTCCATTGAAATCAGAAAGCACATCACTGCAATTTCCATGGATATATTCAAGGAAAATAATTATATATGTATAACAAAACATCATTTTAATCTTTTTTTTTTTTTTTTTTTTTTTTTTGTGGTACGCAGGCCTCTCACTGTTGTGGCCTCTCCCGTTGCGGAGCACAGGCTCCGGACGCGCAGGCTCAGCGGCCATGGCTCACGGGCCCAGCTGCTCCGCGGCATGTGGGATCTTCCCGGACCAGGGCACGAACCCGTGTCCCCTGCATTGGCAGGCGGACTCTAAACCACTGCGCCACCAGGGAAGCCCTTTTAATCATTTTTATGTGTACAATTCAGTGGCATTAATTACACTCACAATGTTGTGCAACCATCATCACTGTTTCCAAAAGTTTTCTTCATCCCAAACAAAACCCTACACCCTTTAAGCAATAGCTCCTTATTCTTCAACCCTAGAACCACTGAATTAAAATCTCCAGGGGAACACAAAAGAATTTGCATTCTTAACACAACCGAAGAGTCTTATGATTAAGCAAGCTTTGGAAATAGCGGAGGGCTGTGAGGTGCTGGTCTAAGCTAAACTTAACAAGTAGAGTTATATTATTCCCAAGTCACAGATTTAAAAATCAAGGCTTCAAAAGATAACTATTGGTTCCTAAAAATAAAATCTAGGCCTTTCTTTCCACTCCTGTGTTTACACATATATATGTTTAGTATCTGAATTTAACACATCATCTCCTTGAAAAATGTTGATATTTTTGTGACGAAACTACTGAAATGTTTTAGTCTGTTACTGTTTTTTGGTTTCTGGTACTAGAAATAAAAATATATTTCTACCAGATAAATGGTAGAATAGTATATCTGTATTGTAATTTTTTATCTGCTTATTATGTCCATTTTGCTTTCAATATTCTCTTGTTCATAAAAGAAAACTCAATTTGGTTTCCTTACATATAATTTTCCTAAGACTCTAATTCCCTGCTTTGCCAGTTTTATAAACATCATGTTTCCAATATTAAAGATAATTAGGGCTTCCCTGGTGGCGCAGTGGTTGAGAGTCCGCCTGCCAATGCAGGGGACGCGGGTTCGTGCCCTGGTCCGGGAAGATCCCACATGCCGCGGAGCGGCTGGGCCCGTGAGCCATGGCCGCTGAGCCTGCGCGTCCGGAGCCTGTGCTCCGCAACGGGAGAGGCCACAACAGTGAGAGGCCTGCATACCACACACACACACACACACAAAAGATAATTAAACATTAAAACACCTCTTAGGTCTTTTACTAGGACATAGAATATTTCTGTAATATTTGGATAACAACATTATCTGTGAGCTTTTCCAACTAATTCGTAAAGAATCAATAGTAGACAATTAGACAGGTATCCACTGCCTTTGATAGAATCAATCATTTTGGTTAAGAAAGTACTAAAATTTAACTCTGGATGAACTGAAATGAGCCTAAAGACGTTGTGTTCACGACCACAGGGTAGAAGAAAGAGTGGAGCTTATCTACGTGGAAGTCCTTTGAGGGGCTTTGAGACTCAAGTGAAGAGCTCTCTCTCCTTTTCATTTCTCCTCCCTCTCTTCTTTCCTTATTTCTTCCTGAGAGCTTTCCTTCCAAAGTGGAATTATGGGGGGGGAATGTTGCCCTTTAGAATACAAAAGAAAACCCCAAATAATAAATATTAATTTCATTATAACAGTGAATTAAATATTTCAAACTAAAAGCTTTGTCCCAGTGCTGCCACTGTTGTGTGCTAAGGTCTTGAGACAGTCATCTCAATTTGCCTTCTTATCCACTGAATGAAGAGAGGTGGCCTGAGGTTCCTAATTACAATCTGTTTTCTAAGTATTTACATCCCACCTCATATTAAAACAAATAATCTCTCTTCAGAATGCAGCTTGTGATTTTTCTCTGTCTGTTCTTCCTCCCTCAGCTTAGGCTTAGGAATTCAATTGCACTGAGTACACACATTTAAAATCCCAATCCAAATGATGCAACTCTGCTGTAGCAATTCAATCTGGAGTGCTAAATTATACCAGCTTCATATCACCAGTTTCTAGACTTGTTTTGCTTGTGGAATCACAACTGTCTCAGAGTTTTGAGAAGGGCATATTTTAACACAACTCTCTGAAGTTGTATTTTATCACAGCCCTACCACGAACCCTGCAGCAGTTGTCAAACTATAGCTTATGCATTTGGAAGGCTTTTTAAAGGTATGTATTTGGTTTAGTGCCAGTTCACATTATAATTGAGTGGTCAAGTTTTATCCCCATGGTCACGTGATGAAGCTAATACAATGCAAGAGGCTACAAGCTTCTTTTTGTGCATCATATATTCACATTTGTTTTCTGGAAGTAATTGTGGATAAAAGGTTTACCTTTTCACTACCTTTTCAATTACTGGCATAATTGATATTCTCCTTTCTTTTAATACATTTCCCTCCCCACTTCTTCTCTTAGGTCAAACATTTAGTTATCTCCATAGCAACATTTCCATCTAATAGAAAGATACATCTTCTGAATGGCTAGCAATGCAACATTAACTGTTAGAACGTAACATTTTTCATATTGAAAACAACTGGAATTCACAGCCAGTCAGGATGTATAAAAATGTCTTTGGCTCCTTAGCAGTCACCCAAGGCTGAGCTTGTTGCTTTATTAGAATTCATTTACAAACAACTCTTCTTAACAAGCAATGTTGCGGAATAAAACTAAGCTTTATTTCAACATCAAAAAAAGGTAAGTGAAGTTGCTTATAAAGACTCAAATCACCCTTTGTGAAAAAGAGCTTATGGCAGATTTGGGCTGTATTACCAACCTATTACTAGTGCACTAATACCTCTATTTATGGGCTGATTATGTCCTCTGGCAAAATTTGGAACTGTCTACTACTCTGGTGCAAACTAATCAGTTTTCAAAATTAGTTATTGATCTCAGACCCATTGTGGTGGACCAATTTAGTGGCTGGTTCATTGAGTACTGGAGTGACACCATTTGTGTAAGTAGCAGAGAAGTCACAGCAAATGTAGTGTTTAAAGACAGTGCTCAAAGGTAGTTTTCTGTTGCAGAGAACTGACAAACACGAGTATTCAAGGATGCTACATTTCTCTCATTAGAGATTAATGGTAGATGCATCCCAGCCAGTTCCATGATTTTATGCTTTTCATATACACATTTGTCATTCATATCCTGAATTTAAATAAGTAATGGATGATAAAGCATTAAAAACACCACTAAGTAAAAAATTTCCTGCTGATTCTTCAAACTTAATTTTTATTTGAATTTATGTAAAGTTGACTAAAGGGAGTGTTTATTTTACAAGTTTAATGTGATTCTTTGCTGATAAACTTATGACGAAAAATGCTAGAAAAAGTAAACCAGAAATAATGAGTTTGAAATACTTCAGTGCCTAAATTACACTTCATGTTGCTCATAATTTATCAATTCTTTTTGTTTCACTGACTGTTTTATATATTTCTTTAAAAAATTTCTTAATGATTTGCTTTCTATACATTGTTTCAGTCAATGTTAGAGAGAACTGAGATGTGACAGTTTTCTGAGTATCTCAGAGAAACAAAAGTATGGATTATATAACTTGGCTGCCTACATAGATGAAAACTTTTCAAAAATTGTCCTTAAGTTTTCTCATCAATTTGACATTCCTGAAGAGAGGTTAATCTTTGAGATGAGGATGCAAAATTTACACACAAAACCCCAAATAAGATTCACTTATCTCTAGCTATAATTGTTTTTCAATATACAGTCTATATAGGCAATACAAGAATTCACACCCACACAGTGACCATCCTTAATATTGAGAAGAACTAGAAGTGGCTACAGTAGAAATATTTTTTTTATATTTCTTGTTGATGTGGGTTGTTAATCATTTTCTAAACACCTTGATTTTCAACAGTATACTGATTTTTTTCTCTTCTCTGAATCTCCTTATAAATGTGTATGTTTGTATATACAGCATGTAAATTTAGAACATAATCTTCAATAATTGTTTTAATTTTAAATATATTTAAAATTTACACATTATGTTTCATTTTTGAAGTCTTTAGTTTCAAGAGTTTTGATTATTTTAAGTGAGAAAAAGAAAAAAACCCAAAACGTTTAAATATGTACTTGGAGGTGAAACCTCACACCTAACTGAAATCAACCTTAAATAAAGTTGCTGTGAATTACAAAGGTGTAAACAGCTCTCTAAGGTGTAAAGGTGATACCAACTCTGGTTTACATATTGCCACAGAATTCCATAATTTAAGAAATCCACTTACAGTCCTTTCATTATAATGACCTTTAAAAACCTAAAAAACTGTAGCAGTATTTACACTGCAAAAATATAAAATAACAATATTGGAGGCAAGAGAAAGTAACTAAGAAAACAATGTGGTAAACTTTTTCAGACCTTCGTATTATTAAAATCTAAACTTCTACAGGGTAAAATGTATATCACATGTCAAATAATCAGCAGGTTCTCTAAGACAGCAATTTGAACATCCAATGGCGTATTGCATATGAACACTTTTATATGTCTAGTACTGGGCACAGTTAACAGATCTAAGAACATTCAGTGAAATTTTAACTTGGTCTAATGTTGGGACCCATTTTAGGCAGACAATTTCTTTAGGACTCTGTCCCTTCAGAGTAAAAAGAATGAACAAGAAAATAGGGTTTAGCCTTCAGCTTGAAGGGTGAATATCAGATTAGAGAAATTCTCCCATAAAGGAACAAGTTAAACAGTGAAGTATGACATTGTGGATGGTTGTCAATATTCTTTGGAAATTTTGAGAATCCAGGATTGCTTCTCATATGTGTGGTCATTAAAGAAAAAATGGATAGCACTGAGATTGGCATCACATTGGTTTTAATTCACATGAAGGTTTAAATGATAGGTCAAATGATGACTTTTTGAATTTCATCCACCTCTTAATATACTCCAACTATATCATTCTCATCACCTTAGCTGTCATCTAAGTGAAATAAGATTTGATTAGATGACTGATATAGGTCGTTCTTTCTCTCGGATTCTGTTATTTCCCCTGCAATGACAGTATTTTTTCTACACTGTATCATAGCACAAGTTCTAGTATTTCCAGGGGTTTTTTTGTGTGTTTTTTTTGGTGGGGGGGTTTGATTGTTTTTCTGGTGCTCCAGAAAGTGACATAGTGGATAAGACCTAAACTTATGGGCAGCAAGTGGTTCAGACTTATTGTTGATGACTTCTAAGTTTTAGTAACCTAGAAATCAGCTAGTTAGTTGCTAGCTTACCTCTGTAATGACTGGAAAATACTTCCATGGGCCACTTCGTAATTAATTATTATTAAGATATCACATCTGAATGTCTTTGATTCCCCCAAGTGGACCTTAAGCTCCTTTCTTTTGGTATTCCCAAAAGAGCTCCTGCTGCTATGCATAGCACAAGTTCACATGAGCAAGTGGATGCAAGAGTAAGAAGTAAACACAGTCACTGGGTCAGCAGAAGACATGAGCTGACAGTGAGTTTGGACGAGGACGGTGGACCAGGAAAGGAAAGGTGAATCAGCTGCTTATTAGGCTGCAGCCACCCGTCTTCTGAGTTACGGTGGAGATATCCCTCAGACCCTCTGCCAGACAAATTGAGATAACTTGAATATCACTGCCATGGGCAGGGGTGACCCATGGTCTAGCAAGCTGACTTCCGGTATACAAAAAGGGCAAGGTGTGCCTCTAAGCTACACTTTGGAGATCAGTTGCCTCAGCCTTCCTGACTGCCCTTGCCTTCGTAGTTGCGTTGATTCCACAGACATCTGCAGATATTCCAGCTCTTATTCCTCAGTCATTGCATAGCTATACCACAGAGCGAACTCCCTACAAAGGGGAAATTCCTGTAACTTGTATGGGGAGAAAAGTTGGAGCAGCTTCAGAAACCAAATCCTTGCTTTGACACAGTAGCTGTGTAACCTTAGGCAAGAAGCTAAATTCTCATTTGCTCTTTCACATCTCTAAAAGATGAAAAATAATACTTTGCCGTTATAAGAATTAGAGATGTCTGTAAAGAAACTTTCAGAATGTCATTATGCAAAAGGTAGTTGCTATACCATTATTATTTTAATATTAATTAAACATTATGCTATACATATCTATAAATTTTTCCTACTTGCCCTTTTCTTACATTTATTTACCAGGCAAATCTTTTATTTGACCCATGAAGATGACTTAAAATGTAGACACTCATGATTTATTCACAAAAAGTAATAAATGCTACATAAATAATATTTATTGAGCCTCTAACATGTTCCAGGCACTGTGCTTAGAGATTTACCTGTGTTATTTCATTTTTTCCCATTTACAATGAGAAACTGAGTCATAGTGTAGTTAAGTACCATTTCCCAAGGTCATAAGCTAGAATATGTCAGAGCCAAAGCTTGAGACCAAGTATGCTTTAAATCTTTCTACTATGATGCCTCTTTCTGTGTCTGATGTTGGAGTTTTAAGAATAAGAATAAGGATGCAGAGAAGAGAGAATATGAGCAAATGCATAACTGATGAGTGGAAGCATAAGAAATGAGAAAAGGTTATGGTTTAATAGGTAAGAGCTTAATCACTGCTATTAGACTGGGTTCAAATCCCAGATTTTCACTTGCCATCTATATGATTTCAAGCTAGTTCTTTCACCTCCCCTCAATCTGTGCCTCCATCTTGGGACTCTTGTGAGGATTAAATGAGATAAAGTATCTTGTACACAGTAAACATTCAAACAATATTGAGTATACTTACCGTAAGTCCAAAAATAGGAGGTTTAACATGTAGAGGAAAATTACAATGTGTTCTTGTTCCACTAGCTTCTAGTGAAGGTTAAATCTTGAATATTTCAACTTTTAAAATTGAGGCTAGTATACTATTATATGCAAGTGTTCATCAGGTTTGTATTGTTTGCCAGAAAACCATCATAAATATTATAATTTCATCAATGATTGGTGGATACTGCCAGCTAACTATGTGACATTCTCTGTTGCTATGTAGGTTTTATTCTTTTTACAACAAGGTTTATATTTTAGAATGTTGTTTCAGTGGCTTACATTTTTCAAGAGTTGACATTCCCCATTTAATCCTTTTTAAAAGTTAATTTAGTGACAGCTGCGTAACTGTGTAATCAGTCAGTTTTATTCTACTCAGCATGGATAGCTTTTCATTAATTTATGTTTTAATCTAGGTAATGTATGTCTTGATACTACAGCACTTGGAGACTTACACAGTTATTAAATAAAGACTTCAAGCGAATGAAAGTCATTTCTGTTAACTGTTTGTAAGGTGGGACTATCAACTGGTTCAATGAGCTTTGAAAATAAGTGAAAATAGCAGAATTCAATAAGGTGGCTAGGAAATTTGACTTTACCTATTGCAGATTTTAGAATCAATACATAAACATGTTAATATAGAAAAAAATGTAAAAGTATTCCTTATGGAAAATAATGAAGCTTTAATATTTAATGACTAATTGAAATACAAGGCCCCTTTTGTGTGACTGTGGCTTCTCTCATTATCCTAGACCAGAAATTGAACTGGACTGCAAGGCACATAGAGGGTCTTTGAGAGACTGATCTTCCTTGCAAGAGACTCTCTAAGCTCCAGTAAATCGTTCCAATAACCTAATTTTATTATTTTAGAGAATCTGATGTACTCTGTCTCTAAGTACCAAAGAGCCACAAAACCCAAGACAGTACGTTTGCTGAATCATACAATCAAACTGAGAGGAGATTTGTTAAAAATAATTCTTTTGAAGAATATATTCAGCCTCAATTGTATATCCTCAGCTGGCCACATGCTGCGTTTCTCTCTTGATTTCTACCCTTTCAGCTTTCCCTTTATGTCTTCTTCCTAGATAGAAAGAGAGCATTTCAGACTCTGATAATGACTTGCAAGCTTTATTATAAATTATTGGGGGCTTTGGAGATATGTAACAAAGAGGACTGTTATTTCTTAAGCTGTGATAGGACAAATCATATCAGAAAGGCTTTGTGTGTCTCTGTGTGTCTGTGTGTATGTGTCTGTGTGTGTTTGCTAGTTTTAGAATTTTTTGAAGCAGACAGTATTTCTTTGATAATCACTGTATCATTAATTTTTAAGAATATAATTATAGCAAGTGTTATAAGAGTACCTTGCAAATCTCTCCAAAGGGACAAGATAAAGCCAACGTAGTTCAAAAGTTCAGGATTCAAAGCTTCAAAGTGTAAGCCTGGAAGAAAGGAAATTCCTCTGAGACCACTATCATTTCTTACATTCCCACCAATGCTTTGCTGGTTTGTTCTGAAGAACCATTCTCCACAGACCCCTCATTACGATTTCTGCTGTGACTGGCCACAGTCACTTGAAACTTGCGTTAAAAGACAAGGTATTTATCCACGTTGTCATTTTGCTTCTCTGTGGCCAGGGGATTAATCGCTTTCTCAAGGGCCTAACTCTACCATTTCCTTTACTTTCGGGAAAGGAGATTTTTAACAAAATGCCACTGTATGACCGCATCTTATTCTTTAGAAAGAAATGTAATATATCATTTAAAGAAAGAAAATTACCAGGAGATAATTTTAGCCAGAGCTCAGTTACTTAATTCATATTTGAGAGATGACCTCACTTCATCGTCAAATCAGAACTAGAAGTACCCTTCTAAATATGATGAAAAACTAATGTCTTCATACGAGTGAGCCCTGGGGCCTGGCTGGGTGACAAGCATTTGGTCGGCTTCCATTTTCACCAGCGTAAATCTACAAGCTGGAAAAGGGCTAAATGGAAAGTGACAGAAGAGTCTTTCCAGGAAACAAAACTGGTTAGAATGCATAAGGACTGGTGCCTGGCTCAGGCCACGAATCTGTGTAGTGAATTTGGTGCTTGTGTTTTAAATGACTCAGTTAGAAGGTTTAATAAACCAATAGGAATTCACTAAAATACAGAAATGTCAAAGAGTGAGTATTTAGGACTAGATAATTTCTAAAGAAGAAATTCATCTAAAGAATATTAACACCTCATATGTTTAGTTTCTTTAGATTTAATTAATTATTTTTATTGAATCCCTTCCATTAACCACATAATGTCACATAAATCATATCGTTACTCTTCCTAGAAAGTGTTTGAAATATATGTTATTGCTATTTCCGTTTTATGAACAAGAAAAACTGAGTTGGAAAAGAATTAAGAAACTTTGGCTGACATTACATATTTAATTTGTGACCCAGGATTCACGTTCTCATCTGTCTTATTCTCAGTCTACACTTTTCCCATTACTCCATGAAATTCTGCCTTTGACATTAATATAAATTAATGTATATTCACTTATTTGTATGTAGTTACTCATAGTAATAAACTACTCCAGAGAAATTTCATTTGAGGAAAATAGTTTCTATGCATTTAAATTAATGACAAAAGCCCTTTTTTATTTCAAATTTAATCTTTTATGATTATTTGCCCATCATTTTCTCATGAATATTCCCACCTCTCAAACTATAACTGTCATGGATGTGTTGCTTCCACTAATATGGAGATGACTGTAATAGGATTAAAAATCCTTCTATAAAAGAAAAATATGCTAAATATTCCAGAATTTTTTTAATCTAAATATATTAAATTTGTAAAAGATTCAATTGCCTAACATCTATGCAAATTGAACATATATACCCAGGCCTATTATCAGTTTAGGCACAGTTGAATTAACATCAGTTAGATTTTATATGTGGGTGATGCATTAAAATGTGAAGGGTAAACATGTATATCTGGCAGGAATAAATAGAGAACACAAATGAAAACCATTATATTTATATTTTTGCATGTGGTTTATAGTTCAAAGTGCATATGTCTTTGGAGACAAATGATCGAGCAAAACTAAGAGATACCAGATTCTGTTAAGAACTTATTATCTTGTTTCAACTCAACAAATTGTTGTGCACTAGACCCTCAGCAATAAAGGGAAGCCACGTGGCAGATGGTACAGACATGAGCAGGACCTAACCTGGCAATTCAATCATGAGGCTGATTAACCGGTTCTAATAACGTATTTACTGAACTTTTTTTGGATCACATCTAAATGCAAGCTCTTACAATTTCCCTGTTGAGCATCTGATGCTTAACTTCCCCAAACAACCTTACTAGAGACTATATTTCTATCCTTTTCATCTTTTGCTCAAGAGCCCCACAAGAGTCATGGCTAACACATTAACAAATGCTTTAAAGGAAATTGTTGGAGGAACTGTATTTCTTACTCAATGAGCTGTAAAACAAAAACTTGATAAGTTTCCGGAGTCTCCACAGAAATCTCACTTGCTCGGTTGGGCCCCATTTCTACAAAGTCTTTTGTGTTTGAAAATGAACTACATTTCACTACCTGCCATTCAAGAAAAATCTTTATCTGGGTTGATTTCCTTTGTGGAAATTGGTTGTTGAGAAAAACATTTTTTTAAAGATCTCCTCAATAACCTGAAAAGTACAGTTTTGTTAGTTCTTGCTGATTTTTTTCTAAGTTTCTTTTGAGCATATAGAAAACTCTTAATTATATTTTATTTTTTGCAAGGAGCATGACCCTTGTACACATTCATGAGCATATGTGTATACATTCATATATATTATGGGCATAAATATAATTGATGTTTTCTTACCTTAATGATGACTAACAGCAAAAAAAATAATCATCAACTGCTAAGGAAACTCATCATTGTTTTTTTTTGCTTTTTTCTTATCCTTAAAGTTTTATTAAGAGCTATTTAGTTGTTTAATATAGAAGCTGTGTTTGTATTAAGTTACAGAACAAATACTCAACTAACATAACCTTGGCCTGTGGACCTAAGAGGCCTCTATAAAGAGAGGGTATTTGTCTCACCTTCAGAAAGATAAGCTAAGACCCAAGTTCAGCTGTGTTGAAGCCTAAAGTTTGTATCTCTCAAGCTTGGGCTTCCTTCCCCCCTTTATTTTTCCAGTTATACCTAAACCCTGGCTAGTCCTAGTGGAAAAATCTTAGGCCAAGTCCTAGCAACTCAATGGGTAACATGCATCAGTACTCCACTGAAAATTACTACTTAGTCTATTACTTGCTTCAGGTGATTATCTATGAATTTTTTGCCTATCCGCTCACACTGAGAAAAGAAAAGCATTAAAAATACTTTGAAAAAAGAAGTTGTTAAAATTCAAGTCAGTATATATAACATTTTATTAATAAGAATACCACAAAATTAATAATTATAATATTCAGATTATTATTCAATTAATGATTAATGTACAGTCCAAAACCATAACCTCTACTGTAAAGGAAAAGAAATCATCATATCTTATACCTTATCAATAATATTGCCTTCATGTATGATGGACACCATATTTCAACATACCACAAATAATCAACATCTTTATCTAACTATAGGTACAACTACAGGCATGGCATGACTTTTTCTGAACTTTAGACTTCAAATTTCAATGTAATAATGAACACTTACTAAGTTTTAACTATGAATGAGATCTTGTGCTAGGAATAAAAAGAGTAAGATAATAAGAGATAAATTAGACATTGTCCCCAACTCAACCCCATCTCAGGCGTTCCCAGTCTAGCTCAAAATGCAATAGACAATATCATTTTGTAAAGGAGTTTCACTGCATTTGATTAGCTGCAGATCTGAGTAGACTGCAGGGAGGAGGGTATGATAAACTCAGGGAGAAAGAGTATGCCAAAATTATCCTATGAATTTAGGATGGGTTATGGCAATACAAGAAATTTTAAGGCTCTCTTGATCAGATAACAGACAAATAACGTTCCATAACACTTTTCTCTTTTTAATTTTGAGGATTCTGTTAACAAATTGCACAATTTTCAATTCTAGAAGAGTCCTTCTTGTGTAGAGTAGCCTTTTAACATTCATATAGCAAAAGGAAATTTTTATCTAATCGTAATTATATGAAAGACAATAATTCAGTGATATTGAAAAGAAAAAACTGTAATATACTGTCTTCTTTAACATACATTAAAACTAGAGGTAAAGATTTTTGAACTATTTTTTAAGCCTTTCAAACCCGTTCTTTTCTTTTTTTTTTTTTTTCCTTTTGGTATTCTATTATTTGGTAAAGGAAAAGGGGTTGGTGGACAGCTGGCCAGAAACTGTCAAAAACATGTAAAGTCCCGTGAATTAACAAATTTGATCTTCACAAAATAGGTAATATATTTAACCTGGGCTTACAGATGAGGAAAGTAACTTGCCCAAGGTTGATTATCTAGTAAGTGGAGGAGTCGGAAGGTATGTAATGCCAGTGATCTGGTTACTGAGCTCCTGTTTCTCAAAGGCTTTGTAATTTATTTTAGCTTATTTATTCTTCTCTGACAGGTCCTCTTGTAGTGTCCCAGGAACCGCCCTGATATTGCATTTGTCTTTTATGCCTTCGTTGTAAATTTTAGCTTTTAAATCCCTATAAAATCTGTTGATTGAAATGTGCTTATTTTACTTAGTCTTTGGAACCATCTATTCTTAGAAATGTTTTTGGCATCTCTTCCTCAGCTATTGGTAGCTCCTCAAGGGTTTTGTGGGATGGTAATAGTTTGTTACAGTTGGCTGAATAATACCATTCAAAAAAGCAAAAATAGTGCATAGCTTAAAGGCAGCTAAGATATGTCTTAATTTTCCCATCTTCCATAATGGTCCATCCTCACTCTGTAGGAGAAGTCTCTTTTAATTTATTATAGTAATACTACTTTATGGGAAATAACAAGATGCTTGGAAGGCAGACATGCTTGTTTTTTAAGTTTATTTATTTTTTTTTATATTTTTAGTTTTTGGGCTATACCATAGTGCAGCTTGTGGAACCTTAGTTCTCTGACCAGGAATTGAATGTGGGCCCCAGAAATGAAAGCTTGGAGTCCTAACCATTGGACTACCAGGGAATTCCCCAGACATGCTTTAATATGAATTGATGTCTTATTATGTAACATACAGATGAAAAACAGTAACGTATACATGGAAAATCCATCATTCTTTGGTTGACAGTCAGTGCTTGCTGTGCATGTGTGTTCTTGGGTCTATGCAACAATTTTCAGCACTCCTCCTGTACTTCAAACCGCATGTTGGGAATGACTGATACAGACCACTGTTATACTCCATCTCTTTTTATCATATTGTCTTGGTTTGACGTTCCATGTAACAGCGACGACGATGTTAAAATTGTTTCCTCTATTTTCCCCAAGATTTCTTTCCTAATTTACTCTTGGAGAAAATTATTACCTTTCCTCACAAAAGTGTCTTCTGATTTATTTTAAAATTTTGTCCTTTAAATTTAACCACAGTCATTTTATCACCGTCATTATCGAAACATCAATAGTTTTTGAAATTCAAGCATATTTTAAATTAAATCCATTCTCTTAACATTTAAAAAATTAGTTTTCCAGACTGTATACCTCCAAAACTCTTTTTACAGACATGCTTTAAACTATATACATATATGGATTATGCAAATGAAAGCACAATTTAACTGTGATACAGATGTAACTAGAAGTCAAATATGATAGATTAATGTCTATGGAATAGACATTCTTAAATTGAACAAGTAAGAAGTGGGTGTAGAGAGTCTTGTCTGACACTGAATTTAAGCTCTTAGACCTTTATCAGGGTCGAGATATAGTATTTTTTCATGGTGTTTTGATTAGCAATTCACACAGAATTTAGGCAGGCCATGTGTCTTAAATATCTAAACTAAAGAATCACTTCATAGAAGCTGAAGGAGCAGAGCAGAAGTTTTAAAATGCAGTTAGTCAGTGTGACAGATAACATGCAGAACAGACATTATTCAGATAGATGAAACATGAAACTATTACTATATTGAGCTAAGGACTTTCTACATGGTATTTTAGAGGTTATATCCCAATGTCCCATAATGTTGGATCATTATTATTTTACAATAATATAAAAGCCTTTTACAGATTAAATAACATTTTCACATAAGCTCATAGACGTACACTCCATTAACATAATTTTTGTTTGTTAGTTTGCTTGTTTTAATCATATAACGGGAAGCATGGAACTTTCTCTAAACCATATGGAAATGACATAGCAGTGACTGGTGTTTTCCATTTAATCTTTAGATTAAGTTTTTAGTATGTTCACTGAAAATATTACACAGAATGGCTGGTAAGCAAATTTGCATGTGACATAAATGGTGACATTTTGTAACAGTTAGTAACCTTGTCTATACAACATAACACACCTGTCTCCCCGCCTCTGCCTGGAGCAGGACCCATATTGGTTCTCTATGTTAACTTCTGTTGAGTCACATGTGCTGTCCCACCTTGCAAGCCGTTTGAATGAAATGATTCATCTGAGAATATGAGGGAATGTTTAGAAAAGTTAATACATGAAGGCAAACCAAAATATTTTTTGTTTTATAAATCCCATTGCTAGGAGGAATTTCATACCAGGCCAAGCAAAATATGTGAACACCATGTAGAACCTGAGTAAAAAGTGATTAGTGACTTCACCTTATGGTATTGCTGAAAACCAAATTATACCAAATAATTCAGTCAGAATATAAATTCAGTGTTCACTTTAGTAATATATGATTCACCTTTGCTACTGAGCAACACACTTGCTTTTCCAGATAGCTTTATTTGCTATTCATGTTGGAAATGACATTCCTAGGTAAATGTTTCCATGCAAATTTGAAAGTGAAGCCAAATACCAGAAAGGAGAGTAAGCAGTGCAGGAATTAATAAGGGTTAAACTATCCTAGTTAATCTCATACAAAGAAGTCCTGTGCAATGCAACAATTTGGTCAGCTCACCATAGAGATATTTAGTTTCCCCAACAGTTTCAAGTTCACTGTCCGTTATGGATTGCATTACAGCAAACATTTTAAATGAAAACTTTACGGGGAGGAAAGTGTTTCAATGAGGAGTCACAGTGAACATTTGTTACGATATCTGAAAATTCTAATTGATCTTGTGGGAGGGTAGATGGTCAATTTTTTATAATGCCTAAAAACATTATCAATAAATTGTGGAAAATGAGGGTATTTTCCAATATATGTTGATGTAAATAAAATGATTTTATGGAAAGCTGTACTAAACTTGGCAGTAATGCAAAGAAAAATTTTGTAATGGATTGTAAGGTATTGTTTTCAAGTATTTAGAAATAAAGATAGTACTCACTAGGAGCAAGTTTTGATTCACTTAAAAGTCAAGACAACTAACTTCATAATTTTTAAATTCATTATTAAATTTCTAATAAGGGGAAAACTATAATGTGACTAGATTTTAGCCAAGCATTTGAAGAACTCTTCAGTTGCTGAATACTGCAGTTAAATTGATTCATATCTCGCATGCTTGTTTGGTGTAAAGCATTTGACAGTCATATAGAACTAGGATCAAATTTAGTATCTTTCTAAAGAAAGTACATTGTAAAGATTGGAAAATAATCTGTAAATTTCAGATTATAATAATATATCCTCATCAGAGAATAAATATATGTGCAATAATGAACATGTTTAACAAAGACCAGATTATATTTCAGAGTTACCCTAGCAAATTCTTTGGTGATATTCTCAAATGTATGAATTTCTGTGCATCCATTCAAATCCCGAGATTCCAAATCCTACCATTCTTCCATTTGAGTATGAACTTGCAAGTTTGAATTACATATGGCCCTGAAAATACTCTTGGTGAT
The DNA here is from genome assembly GCF_964374135.1 of Grampus griseus. Classification (NCBI taxonomy): domain Eukaryota; kingdom Metazoa; phylum Chordata; class Mammalia; order Artiodactyla; family Delphinidae; genus Grampus; species Grampus griseus. The sequence continues at coordinate 113,490,829 of NC_138998.1, read as the reverse complement.
TCCTATGGTTAATTTTCAAACTCTGTTAAAAATTAATTACATTGGTAAAGTGATTAACAATCCAAACCTAAATAAAACAGGTCTTCTAGCTCCGGATACTGATAGCACACATTCAAGACCCTGATTCAGGTTTCTATTTTACGTTATAAGCCTATTTGGTGGGGGTGGGGTGGGGGGTGGGGGGGTGATGAGTAATTGAAATGTAATAAAGGTTACTTTAGGCATCAGATTTATGGTCAGTCTCAGAATGAAAATACTCATTTTACATGAAACAAAGCACTCTTTTCTATATTTTCCTGACAAAATACATATTGACATCTTTTTTATTTGGAAGAAAGAATATCAAGAGTGCTCTTAATGACCTGAGGTCTGTAGGAATGTATTTGAGTGTCTTTTAAAAATGAGTAAATGCTACGGATTCTTCTAAATTGCTCAATTTAGCTCTCTGTTGCCAGGTGGAAACTATATTGCTCACAAAATCAAAATGAATAACTAGAGAAATCAATACTTCTCAGACTTAAAACATGAAAGCAACATTATAGAGAATATTCTCAAGGTTCTGAAAAAAGGGAGTTGTCTATGCCTCAGAAAAATAAATAGGTGACCAGATGCTTGACTAATTTTGAAAAGAGGAACTGCTGCCTTATAATCAATAGTGGAAATAAAGAATGTTTTCACCCTACTGAGGTCACCCACACAAATACACTAAATGTGCACTCATGATTGTTAAAGGGAATTGCCCAAGTAAAGGCTTAGAACGGTATTTCAGAGTTCTGAGGGCTCTTTTAGGTTTCTGTTTTATTTTGATTTTTTTCACTATACTGGAAAAGTGAACAACTTCATCCAATTACTTTTCTTACATAAGCAAACACACACAAGCAAACACACACACACACACACACGCACTCACACACACATATTTTAAGGTCTTCACTTTCCCATGTATTGTGTTATCTACCTAATGTTCTCTTTTATTGAGTAAAAACTCACTGCTTTCCAGTCTGAGGAGATTCCTGAAAACAAGACTTGGAAACTTTCATAAGATCAAGGACTAAATAAGAATCAATTATAGTCACGGACAAATAAAGGACATCCTACTCCGAAACGTGACATGGAGACAGAGTAGAAAATTTGTCTCTGCTGAATTGTTCCCTAAGGTTATGAAGGAAGTAAACTGCAATATTTAGAGATGATGCTTGGCAGACAGACATCTGGTCCCATACTCCAAGAAATAACTTACTTTGTTTCATGAGAAGGGGTGAAGCTCAAGAAACATCACACATAAAACTCTGCAAATGGAAGGATTTTATTTTTTTCCATTGCTAGCTCTTGGCTGACTTTTGGTTTTCAAAGTTGTTCTATGTGACATATCCTGAGCTTGATCTCAAGGGCGTTCTTTCTCCATGGGTCTCTAAACCACATTAGCCTATGTAATCAAAGGGTAGAAATAGCACTGCCTATCACCCTTTAGCCTACTGAATCCATGCTGGCTTTCTAAGTCTATAAAAAAACAGTTCAAGAATGTAGCTTAGAAAGCATCAGCTACTTTATGAAGGAAAGTGTGTGCTGAATAGAAGGAAGTTGGAAAATGAACTTTTTTATCCTCCCCCTTTATGCTAGGAGATTCAAAGCAGAATACTACAGTTCATGTTAATATGATGCATAAATAACAAAACATTTTTGTTCAATAAAAGTGAAAAATGGAATAAATGCCTGTTCTCCCAACAGCCATACTGGAAAACAGTATGGAGTTTTCTCAGAAAGCTAAAAATAGAACTACCATATGACCCAGCAATTCCACTCCTGGTTATATATCCAAAAACAACAACAACAACAAAAAACTAATTTGAAAAGATACACTCACCAAAATGTTCATAGCAGCATTATTTACAATGGCCAAGATATCGAAGCAACTTCAGTGTCAATCAACAATTGAATGGGTAAAGAAGACATGGTATATATATACAATGGAATACTACTCAGCCATAAAAAATATTTTTTATTGTTATTGCTTTTGGTTTGGGATCATATCTAAGAAACTACCAAACCCAAGTTCACCGAAATTTACCCCTTTGTTTTCTCTCTATGTTTTAGCTTTTATGTTTAGGTCTTTGATCCATTTCAAGTTAATTTTGTATATGGTATGAAGTAGATATTCAATTTTGTTCTTTTGTGTGTTGATTACAAAATGTTCTAGCATCAGTTGTTAAAAAATGATTCTTTTCCAATTAAGCATTATTACACCATTATTGAAAATCAATTTCCTGCATATATGAAGGTTTCTGTGTCCTCTCAGATATTTTCCATTTATCTATATGTTTATTCTAATGCCAGTAATTACATTCTTTTTTGGCTATTATTTCCATCACTTATTTTTTCCAGCTTTATTGAGATATAATTAACTGCTAACATTGCATAAGTTTAAGGTATACGACATGATGATTTGGTACACCTATGTATTACTAAATGATTACAACGATAAGATTAATTAACACATTCATCACCTCACATAATTACACTTTTGTGTGTGTGGTGAGAACACAGAAAAAAAGTTGTGCTACTCTCTTAGCAACTTTCAAGTATATAATACAATATTTAACTATAATCGCCATGCTGTACATTAGATTCCCAGAACTGATTCATCTCATAGCTGGAAGTTTGTACCCTTTAACCAACATCTCCCCATTTCCTCTACTCCTAGCCCCTGGTAACCACCATTCCACTGTCTGTTTTTATGAGTTTGACTCTTTTAGATTCCCCATATACATGATAACATAGTATAGATAGTATATGTCTTTCTCTGACTTATTTCACTTAGCATAATGGCCTCAAGGCCCATTCATGTTTTTGCAGGTGGCAGGATTTGCACCAACTTACATTCCTATCAACAGTGAACAAGTGTTCCCTTTTCTCTACATCCTCACCAGCACTTGTTATCTCTTATCTTTTTTGATAATAGCCATTTTATGAAGTAACGTCTCATTGTGGTTTTAATTTGCATTTCCCTGATGATTAGTGATGTTGAGTACCTTTTCATGTACCTGGCCATTTGCATGTCTTCTTTGGGAAAATGTCTATTAAGTCCTCTGTGGTGCAGAAGTACACTGTCTTGATTAGTGTAACTTTGTACTAAGTTTTGTAATTGGCAAGTGTGTCCTACAACTTTGTTTTTCTTTTTCAAGCATGTTTTGGCTATCCTGGGTCCCTTGATTCTCCATATGAATTTTAAGATAAGCTAGTCAATTTTTACTAAAGTACATTTTTATTACATGAAGACATATTATGAAATAAAACAAAATGAAACAAACCGTGAGGAAGGGGTTACATCCTGTTAATTTATACCTATTTATTTTGTGATTGCACATAAATAATCTCAAGTATAATTTTTAGATATGACTTTTCTTTTTTTTTAATTTCTTTATTTTTGGCTGCATTGGGTCGGGGTTGCTGCACGCGGGCTTTCTCTAGTTGCGGCGAGCGGGGGCTACTCTTCGTTGCGGTGCGCAGGCTTCTCGTCGTGATGGCTGCTCTTGTTGAGGAGCACGAGCTCTAGGCGCACGGCCTTCAGTAGTTGTGGCACACAGTCTCAGTAGTTGTGGCTCACGGGCTCCAGAGCGCAGGCTCAGCAGTTGTGGCACACGAGCTTATTTGCTCTGCAGCATGTGGGATCTTCCTGGACCAGGGCTCGAACCCATGTACCCTGCATTGACAGGCGGATTCTTAACCACTGCGCCACCAAGGAAACCCTAGATATGAATTTTCTATGCACTGCTAAAATATAATAGAAATTTGTATTGAAAGTGGTGTTTTACATTAGGAACACCAACAAATGAATCTATATTTTGTTCCATTTCATAACACTGCATTAGGAGGTTTCTCTAAAAATCAATGCTCCTTAGAATTCTTTTTATTCATTTGACTTAAAAAATCATACCCAAGCAACAAAATATTCAGGTTTAATAATTTTTAAGTAATTAAAGGAAACAGCATTGCTGTTTATCTCAATTTGGTATTTATGAAATGTATGTATTTAATATTTATAAGAGTGAATAAGAATCAGGAAGTCAACAATTTACAAATTTTCTCAAGGATTTGAAAGGAATATGCTACATTTTTTAGACAACTAATGATTTAGTACATACATTTATCTAAACAAAATATAAACTCAAAGGATAAATTATACCTATTAATAAAATGCATCCATGAATTCTATTGGTAATGTCCATATTGATTTCTTTGATGCCTTTCTTTCACCAAATATTAGAGTCTGGTCTTATGTTAGAAGAAATACCCAAAGTAACTACTTTGACATGTAGTTACTGATTGGTTAAGTAGATTTGACTGGATTTTATTTAAAGATTTTTTAAATATTTATTGAGTATGTATTATGTAGTAGACAATAGAGAAAGTGGCTTCACATTCATGATCATATTTAATTCACCTTATCCAGATAATATATAATATGTTCTCCATATATATATTTTTTTAATGTGGAAAGTGAGTTCCTATAAGTTTAAGTGACTTGGCCAAGATCAGCCACTGGTAGAGTAGGGATTCATACTCAGGTTATTAGACTCCAAATCTGGGTTTCTTTACATTTATCATCTTGTCTCTTCTCTAATTCCTTTCTCTTAACTTGAACTACTAAACATACACCAGCTATTTTGACTGCCTACTTATTGGAGCTCAGCCTTCTTCAAAGACCCAATGTAACAGGAGATCAAACCATGTAGAAACAGAGAGTTTAAGACAGGTTAGAAAAAACACAAAAGAAGCAAAGTCAGATCCATTACCTGCATCAAGCTTACAGTTCTTCAAGGGTCCAACCACAAGAATATCCATATTCTGTCAGACTCATAAGTGTGGTTTGGCTCCAGAGAAGACAGATGCTTTTACCATAATCCAGAGACAGTTTGGACCCTTTTGCTTTCAGTTAACCATTCCGCTAAAAAAAATGTTTGAAAAATGCATGGAAAAGTTGTGGGAAGGGAAAGATGTAAAAGCAAAAATTATATTCATAAAATATGAAAAGAAGATACAATTCTGACTCACATCAAATGACTATATTGGGATCAGGATGGTACAAGAAGAATAAAAAAAGAAAATTGATGGGAGGAGTAATGGAGTAGTAGATGAAGGGACAAAAAATGAACAATAAATAATTTTATACTACTATAATTTAAAGTGAAATTTGTTTAACACAAAGAGATACATTCTTTCTAATTTTTTCAATTTCACACAAAAATACATATGTATATGTTGGAACTAGTTTACTGTAATAATATATATATTAGTATAATTTAACTCCAAAATAAAATAAGAAATTCCAAATTATTAATCAGTATAGAATTAGAGTTAAACAATAATATTATAATTATTAGTCAATATAGAATTATGTGAATAATTTTAGTTTATATTGAAACATACCTTTCTACTGCTTTGATTTCTTTGTTCTTTTGTTCAACTTCATAAAGTTGCAGAAAGCCTAATACACTGAATTCATTGGGCTCAGCATTTTCCATTTTAAGCTTCTAATTAACAGTTGTAATTAATCAGAATTTTATTAAACATTGAAAATCATCAAAAGTATATATGGGTTATACTGAATGACTTTAAAATATCTGTTTGAGGAAAATTTGGCTAGGAAAACTGTAAAATGAAGATAATTTATATTTGTGTAGAAATTAGAGCAGTTCATTTCTCTCTAGGGGGACATAATCAATTTGATAATTATTGCTAGTACTAGCTAATGTCCTTCAGGACTTTTTCCATTGCATATTCAACTTGAACTCAACAGGTGGGGTATAACTCAAGCAGCAATGAAGGAACAAAGTGGAACTCTTGGCTATATATAGTTTCAACAATAACATATATGATGCCAGTATTTCCTGAGGATTAATGATCAACTGGAAGAGCCTGTGGTTCTAGGGCCATTAACTCCGTGTAGTCATTAATTTTGTCTGAAATATCTTACAACAAGGACATTTGTAACAATTACTTCCCTTATCTTAACACAATTTTTGGGCAGAACTTTTAAAATCTTTTCATTTTTTGAAGATGCACCTTTGTTACACACTGACCATGAAAAAATATCAGTGACTTTATGATAAGCATTTGAAGCAGATTCTGTTTATGGTAGTTCGTGTGCATGTGTATTTTAGCATTGTTTTCTTTCTTTTAATACCACAATGGCAAAGATGTATTGCATCCTCATGAATCAAATGGCTCCAAGTAATTAAAGCCGAAGCATCTATTTAAATGGTTTGCTGTACAGTATGCATTGGCCGATGATGAAATTCACAAAAGTCCAAGTTACAAAGTGTAGAGTATTTATCTTCAGGGCTGTTTCCTATAGATTAGACTTCTGAGGAGTTGCCAGTGCTTTAAAATTTTACGTTATTCCTTTCAAGACTCAGGTCAAATTCATGGTAGGGTTCTGGTACCTAGCCTTATTTGGGTTTTGTAAGGCATGATTTCGACCAAAAATATTTTTTCAGTTATTTAATAACAGGAAACAGTGCCTAATTTCCTGTGACTTATTACCATAATGCCCATGAAAATACTAATGTTCTAGTATAAATTAAATTTCTTTATTCTCAGAGATAAGAAAATTATTTTTAGTTATTACTAAAATAACATAGGAATATGAGCAATTCTTTAAAAAATAGAACCTATTTAAATAATATCATAAACTTAATGTGCATTTGTATGAAAATACTAATATCATTCATAGAAAAATATTTTAAAAATGTATAATTGCACTTGGTTATGCTATTTGCATTATAGTATGGAACTCAGTATATTAGCAATTTTTATATTACACATGTATAGATAACTAACTTCCATCTTTAATTGTTATATATTATTAAAACCATCAGGAAATATAATAAGTAAACCCCTAGCTGAGACAAGATGCAAAAGCAACTGTAAAGACCATGCCAAATTAAGGCAGAATGAATCCCACTCTGCCTAAAATGAACATGATGTTATCAACAACTGATGTCACATCTTATTGACAATAAAAGTGCCAAAAGCATACATGTTAGATTAGAGCTAACCTAATTGGAGGATGTGGGATGTTTGAAGTACAGTAATAGAAACAGGCACTAATCTCTGTCATGATACGCTATGTCACCACTACTTGAAATTCCATTGGGCAATATTAATTCAAGCAGAGGTCTGAGCTACTAATAAATGAGGCAAATTGAGTCAATTACTAATTTCATGCTTTTATGATTTGGAGTTTAGCTAGATAATATCTGCAGTTTAACACACTGGCCTCTAGAGATCTTGACCATTTACAAAGAACATGCTTTTACAGACCTGTTTGCTCTATTCGTTTTGTTTAAGTTCCACACTGCTGGGGTGATGGGGGATGGGCAGAGAAGGGGGCTGTTAGGCCACAAGGATATTTTCCTTCTCAGGGCTATAGTCTATGTGTGACTTCCCTTTGATTGAAATCTTCATCAGGGTTCATAGCTGAATTCCTTGCCTTCTAGCAGTATTTACTTGGCCTTATTTCTCTTTGGGGAAAAGTAGTCACAAAAGATGAGACAAAACCTATATATTAATATATTGTACTGGGATACTGCAAGGGGTTTTATGCCATAAAGAATTCATGCACTTTTAAAAAACTGGCTTGATCTTCTAGTTTCTCAAAAAGCCAGTTTTATTTTGCGTTCAAATCAGTAATTCTAAATTCCTCTCTTCTACACCCCACCCCTAAAATGATATACCAGTTCTCACATATTCTTTGTATCACTGCTGATCCCCTAGTTAATTTGTGCATAAATAGGTATCTCCCTGAGAATAGTTTACATTGAAGTTCTCCCACATGTGCATTTCATTTAGTGTACAATAATTTCCCCCCCATGGCAAACATCTGATGAATTAAGTGTGTTTATTAATATTTAAAAGTTTTAACTCTGCTACGAATAGACAATGAGAATCAAAACCATAACAGTATTAATCTATAAAGATCATTTGTCAGCATATATGCTTTTAGTTTTAAAAATCATACATTTCTTACTTTAAAAATGTAGTATATAGGCTATACTTTACTTGGCTGAAAGGTAATTACAAGACAAACTAAAATTTGATGCAACCTATTTATTGATATGATCATTATAGCATTGCTCATCGTAATTCCTGTTAGAAAAGCAGACTTTTGAAATCATCTTATGAAGCGCTCATTTGTACCAAATCCAAATGTAGGGCAATTAAGCCTGTTTTTTTCCAGTTTCACCAAGGACCAAATAAAAATACAGTTTATATCAACCCTTTCCATCTGTGGTTAACCTGCTTAGGAAGAGGTCAGTAGGGGAATGGATGGTTGCCAAAAATCCTCTTTGCCCACATCCTCACCACCAGAGTGAAGTACTAAATTGAGAATTGAGTTAATTATGTGAATAAGTCAGGCTAAAAAGCACTTTCCAAAGAACTCTATCAATAATTTACCTCAATTGTGTTGTGGGAGTTTGGGCCATGATGAAGGTCAGAAACCTAGAAAAGAATAGAATATTCGTTTTTTTTTTTCTTTTCTTTTCTTTTGGCCTCTCCATGCAGCAGTTCCCTGACCTTCCCTGACCAGGGATTGAACCCAGGCCTTCGGCAGTGAGAGCCCAGAGTCCTTACCACTGGACTGCCAGGGAAGTCAAGAATAGAATATTCTTATTCTCTTTCCCCTCCCTCCCTTCCTCCCTCCCTCCTTCCCTTCCTTCCTTCCTTCCTTCCTTCATTTCTTCCTCTCTTTCTTCCTTCCTTCTTTTCTTCTAAGTTATCTTGATAAATGTCTTATTTTCCACTTCATTCTGCTGGTGTGGGCCTTACTTCCAATACCCTGTTATTCCCAGTGGAGTAATTTTCTTTGTTTCAGTAGAACTGAGGCATGCATGCTTCTAATTCTTTGTTCTAACTGACAACAAAGCCTAAAACAACTTTCTTTCTGAACTGCAATTTGTGTTCTGTGATCAAGAAGTGAATAGATAGTAGCAAAAATGAACCTCACGCTGCATTTGAATAGATTTAGTCTAGAAAAGAAACGGTTATCCCCAGTCCTATCATGATGCTGCTCATTCAGCGATCCACTCCAATGAGAAACTTGAAATTTCCCGACTGTGCTATTTAGAAAATTAATGTACCTAGCTTAAAATATTATGCCATAATTCAGGATTCCTAGAAGAGATATTAGTCCTGTCTCTTCATATTTATTAGCTCCCTAAGGTCCTTATTAACATGATAATTACACACTCACTGAATACCAATACTTTTCCGTACTAATTTTCACTGACCACCAAAAAAAATTGATAGTTTTAACAACAAAAAATCATTTAATGTGAAACTGCTAAAATATTAATAAAATAAGTCACATAGAGTGGATAATAGTAGGTAGTTTTTTTTAGGACCTATATAAACTTGTCATATTCTAAGCACTTTACATGAGATATTATGTTCATTTCATGAATTAGGAAACTGAGGTACAGAAAAGCTACCTAAACTGGCCAATGAAACAAAGTAGCTTTTGAATCTGTGCAGGCTGAATCCACTCTTAACCACTCTTTTGTAATCTGGTGAATATAAACAACATATAATATGGTAAGACTAAAAACGCCAATTTCTATTTCCCATTAGTAAGTAGATTGGGAGTGGTTTTGTTTTAAAGTTGGTCCATATTTTAAGCAACATTTGAACTGAAATGTTTGCTATTAACATACCATTATTTTTTAGAATAACATTTGAAAAAATTTTAAAAATTGAGTGTTATCCTACTAAAACAAAATTTAATTTAATTCTTTAATTTAAATGTTTAAATTATTCCTTGTTGGGAGAATGTTTCCTCCTATGCCCTCTGATTTTCTACCTCACTACCATCCCAATATTTTAATAAGACTTGACATTTGGTACTGGAACACTGATATAAGTAAGACGGTGGAGAGAAATCTGGCAGGATATTTGGGACAAAACATTTCAGGGAGCTCTAATGGTAGATGAAATAAAATTTTCTTACATAGTGTATGTGTGTGTTTGTGGACACATGCACATAGGCACGGGGGCATACATGAACAAGGACACCCTTGTGTTTCTTTTACACCTAACAGACATTATTTACCTTTCTTCCACCAGAATCTTATTATTAGCATTAAACCTAAGGATTTAAATTAACGAATGGTTTGAATTTAAACCCTTTTATCTTTTGAGATCTAATAGATCTCAGAATGGCAACACTATTTTTTTCCTTCCCAGCCCCAGTAACTTACTTTATTACTTTATTCAGTAAGTCTCATATTACTTTCTGAATAAAGAATTTTGTTTTAATTTCCCCTTTTATCCCCCTACTTAGTTAAGAAGTAAAATAAGATGTAAAAATGTAATAGGGAAGCTTAGGGTACCTATTACCAACTCTATGGGATTCATCTTGATTTAGTTTCTTCTTCATCTCTCTTAAAATTACCATTCTGAAAGTCTTAGCCAGAGGTTTTCTTTCTTCAACATAATCAGGTAGCTCTCTTGCCCTTATATTTCCAGTTAGGACATATGCACACAAGAATGCATACTGCATCTGCAAAATCATTAATAATAGAAACAGAGAACTTTTGAAATAATGAAGCTATCTATATTTAAAGTTTGTCATGAATGTAAAAATTTAGGAAATCAACATATTAAGATTAATAAATACTAGCTCCACCCAACGTTGACAATTTTTTTTAAAACATGATATTCAGCATATAACTCAATACTATTAACATTGTCAAATAACAGCCATGGAAACTTATGGTTATTTATTCCTATGGGAGATGATGGCTACCAGTTAATTCAAACCATTGTGTAATATGCAGTATTGCAACATTCTAAATCATATAAGTAATTAATCTAAATGCAATATCATCCCACAGTATGCATTGTTTTCTAGTTTTCGCTTTCTGTGTGTAGTTTGAAGTCATCGATACCAATTACAATGAAATGTAGCTCGTATTTTTATAACCACCATGAGCTAGAATCTCTGTGTTTGTTCAAGGGAGCTGTATAAATCATGGTTCCACAATGCTGTTTTGTTTTGTTTTATCATGGGATTTATTATTTTGAGGATTTTTGAAGAGATAATAAATTCACAATCCAAAGAAAAGAAAAATAATCTTCTTCACCATAGAAAATATAGATAAAGGCCTAATATTAGATTAACATGCAATGCTTTTAGTGTATTAATATGCAGAGCATGAATATCCTGACATTTATTGATTTGCAATAAGAAACCAAGTGAATAGATCGTTAGTGGGAGTAGAAAGGCTTTAACTATCAGAGAAAATAGAGTATGGCAGAGTTCAAAAAGCTCTGAATTCGTGTTTTTCATTCCAGTAAGGCTAATGACCCCAGTGTGGTGGACATATATCCTCAAAAGCACGGTTATTTGAAAGCTTTTAATCAGATATTCACTCTGCTGTACGTATGGAAAACTATATAAATTTAAAGGGGTTGCTCCTTATAAATTTCCATGACCAAACAGGGCTTCCAGGTCTTCAATGCTGATGCTTGGTTTTTTTTTATGAGTGTGAAATGTATGCCACCCAGAGAATAGACCTTCCTGTCCCAAGAAAAATTACTTAGTATCCAACAGTGTAAGCAAAATACATTGTTAGAAATAGATCTACCCTCCCACAGAATTATACATTCTCTGCCAAAAGTAAGTCAGACGAGGGACATATAGGACACAGAAGGCATGGAACCAGTGACATTAATATATTTTCACTCTTAAGATCATTGTCTCCAATACTCTTGCATATCCTATCAACCTTTCTAAAGGAGCCATCTATATCCACATATTAGTAAATATATATATTTTAAATTTAACTTTAATTTTAAAAGCTATGAATGAATTTAAAGCTCTGTTCTCCTAAATAACATATTATACATCACCATTGCTAAGACACATCAATGAAGAAGACTTAACACCACCCTGGTAAAAATAGCAGTGGGTTATTAAATATCTCGCATTCTGAGACATATGGTGAGAAATACAATGTGCTTGGACCAATTTTTCATGAGAGAGAATTGTATGAAATCTTGGTATAACATCAAATTTTTCCTAAAATATGAGAAACAGTTTTTTTTTCATACACAGGGCTTGATATCCCTGTCACTGAATAGATCTGAAACACAAAAAATGATATAGGGTACAGGTCTGGTCTTCAATTTTTAAAGAGACCCATTTTATACTGTGATTATTCTAAAAAATAAGAACTCAAAGGTTATTTTGGCTAGAAAATTTTTTGAGAAAAATCAAAGTATTTCTTGATTTCAAAACTTCTGACTTACAGTCAATCTCCTGTTCATCAATTTTTGTTCTACCTACCTGCTAAAAAGAGCTACGAATATCATTTCAATGTGCAGTATTATTTTTTTTAATAATACAATTAGATAAAATTAACAACTTGGACTCTTCACAACTCTGTCGTGAAAAATGAAGGAATAAAGATTTGTGAAATTCAAAGATGTCTTCGAGGAAATGATCCTAAAAAATCACATACAAATCATTAAAAATAAACTTTTATCTTAGTTAACTGCCCCAAGATGTCTTCACTTACTTTATCTATTTCTTTTTTTAACATTATTTTGAAATACTGCTTGAAATTCTTTCAACTAATGTTTACTTTGGTTAATGACCTGTTTAAAAAAAACAAACAAAAAATGCAAATCTCTCTCTTGAATTTTGTTAAAAAGCTTTCAGTCATTTACACCTCAGTGTGAATTGGTTTAATTAGCATGTTTCCATCCTAATTGCTCTCTTTAAACAGGAAGAGGAAAGAAAGGTAAGTTATATGCCACACTTTGATGGGTAGGGCTCCTGAGACTTCTTGAGGTCTTAAAGTAAGAGACAGACAACTTAAAAAAAAAAAAAAAAAGCTGATAAATGAGCCCCAAATACAATCTGTGTACATCTTGAAATGTTAACATTGGACAACCCTGTATAAGAAAAGGAGAAAAAGTATTTTTCTTGCTGCTCTGTATGCCCATCAATTATCACAACTTGGAACTTAGACTTGTTACATTAGTAATATAATTTAGGTATGTTAATGATCAAATAGGAATTTGTGTTCTGGCCTGGGAATCTAATTATTTCTAATGTTGTTCCCATGGAAAAAGCACGTTTGGAGTTCCCAAACACAAACTCTAAAATTTGAATGCGTGGTGTGAGCTGGAAACTACTTTCATTTGTCATAATTTTCTTTCATAATTCTAAGTGATTGACACTAAAATGATTGCAAAGAGCAAAGATGATAACAACAGTGCAATAATAATGAAAAAAAACCTTATCATATAACTTTCCCTGAAATTCTAATATGAAGCCTAATTAGTGACAGAGTCAAAATAGCCAGTAAGAAATTGTTTATTATATCTTGTAGCAGATCTTTATCAAGGGTGCATTATGTTCCAGGTAGTATGCAAGGCTCTATAAGATACCATACTAAGAAATAGGTAACTTGATACCTGCCTTAGAGATATACTCTTATGAAACTATATCTCAGTATTCCAGAGAAACCTATGTTAATACTTTGTCCTCATCCTCCAACAAACCACAGAAATGTGCTAGAAATTTCCACATTTCATCAACTAAGTGAATTATTACAGTGAACAGTATAATAAAAACATACCTAAGTCCACAAAACCTTATGTTAATCAATGAGTCCCATTTTTAAAAAAAATGGGAAAAAAAAAAAAAAAAAAAAATGGAAAATGTTACTGGAAAATCTATCCCAGATGTTAATATTGGTAAAGTTTTAATTAATTTAGAATTAGGAATAATTTGAGCATAAGCTTGAAGTTTACTGTTACACTAGATATAAATAAATGAGCAAAATTAGTAATCAAAATGATAATTATGTATAACAGTCTTTGAAGGAGACATCATAAGATATATTTGACCACATTCTGAATTTCTGTATGTACTTGAAAATAATCTCTTTGAAAATAATTTGTAATCAGCCATTGTTAATTCAGATTGACAGTAGATTTTTATTGAGTATTTTCATATAGAACTTTGGTGGATCATGAAAGAGAGTTTAACAAAGTAATTCAGACCTTCCTTATTTTATTCTACTAGTCATGCATAAGTATTCACTTTTGGTGGCGTCTTGGCTTGACGTTACTGTATGATTGAAAAAAGCAACACCAACAGTCTCTACCATCATTATTATCAGATACACTGTCTAATATGTGACTGCCAGTGTGTCTACCCCAGTATTACAGATCTTCTTATTGTCTTTTTTTTTTTTTAATTAAGATTGTATTTTTTAAAGCAGTTTTAGGTTCATGGCAACATTAAGGGGAAGGTACAGAGATTTCCTATATATCCCCTGCCCCCATACAAGCATATCCTCCCACATCCTTATTGTCTTTTTGTGAATAAGTCAATAAGATGAGTAAAAACAAATATGAAGATATAATATGTATGTACAAGTTATTTTGTTTTTGTACAATCGTCGTTCTGCTTATTTAGACATAAGATATTTCAGCCTTTTTAAATTCCATACTTATATCTATTCCATGTTTTTATAGGAATTTTTGTTTGGTAGCATAAATTTTAAAAAAATAGTACTGTTTTTAAGTATATATGAAAAACACATCTGTCATATATATCTTTCAATTTAAAATGTGAATACTTATAATATACATGAATGAATATGTTAAAGCACCTGAAACATTTGATCTGATAGTAGAATCGATAATTTTATACTTTATTATGAATTTTTATTTCTCTTATTATTGTATTTTCCTGCTAAAGAATAGTGCTTCTTGAATACTGTCTGTCCCTCTGTGTTTTCTCATCATCCAGGAAGCTAGTCAGGGCTTATTCACATTTTGGTGCACGATTCCAAGACAGTGCACAGAAGAATGTAAGGTCTCTTGAATCCTGGGCTTGGAAGGGATTCTACGTCACTTCCACTACATTCATTGGTCAAAACCATCATGGAGGTCTAATGATCCTTAATATGTTTATCAATGACTTTGCTCACTAATTGAGAACGTGCTCGCTCTAGATATCCCTAAGTCTAAGGGTTTTCTAATATCTGAGAGCACATGAAGACAGTTCCAATGATCTTCAAAGATTAGAGAAGTGTTTTCTGATAACAATATCATTATAATGGGACAAGTGAAAATAAATACTGATAGTATGAAAAATAAAAGAAAAATACCAGAGCAAGAATGACATGAGAGAGATTTTATGATTTGGGCTTTTGATGTCTCAGTTCTGTATAACCTGTCATCAGTAGGGGTATCAGTTCATTTTTGCTGCATAACTATTGGTAAATAAATTTAGTGGCTCAAAAATAACCATTTTATTTTGTTCATGATTCTGTGGATAAGCAATTTGGATTGCTGGGTGGTTTCTGTGAGGTAAGCAGGGCTTACTCATGCACTGTTGGCAGCCGCATTGTAGGCTGGGAAATAGCATAAAATGGATGCAACTGGGAGGGCTTATCTCTTTATCCAGGAGGCTAATCAGGACTTATATACATTTCAGTGCAGGTTTCCAAGAGGGAGCACAAAGTAAAGTAAGGCCTCTTGAGTCCTAAGCTCAGAATGGTTTCAACGTCAATTCCGCTACATTCTATTCGTAAAAGCAAGTCACAGGACCAGTTCAGATGCAAGGGGTGAAGAGATTCCATCTTTTTATGGGAGATTCTAAAAAGAATTGTAGTCGGTTTTACAATCTGGCACAATAAACATGTATATACTGGCCTACATATTAAGGACTGTTGAGAGTTGCTTATTTTAGGAGGACAAGTTGATTAATACTTGCAATCATGTGTTATAAATAATGAAGATAAAGACATAGGGGAAGAAAAAGAAAGGATAGAAGGAAGGAAGGAGGAGAAGGAGAAAGGGAGGGAGGGAGGAAGGGAAGGAAGAAAGGAGACAGAGTGAGTCAGGTAGATTGTATAAAAATTAACCCAAGATGAAAAGAAGAGCAAGAGAAATTGAGGATACTTCTCAAAAAATCTTTACTGAAAATTTGAAGACAAAGGTCATAGTCTCAGCTAATATTAACAACAATGCTTATTCAATACATACAGTACTTTTTAGAGTTTTAAAAGAAACTTCCACATATATTTAATCCTCATGACAAAAATAATATACATGTAATCCTCATAATAATCAGTGGGACAAATATTACAATTTACAGGTAGGGAAACAGAGGCTCATAACGTACTGTGCACAGTAGTCATTTTGAATATAGTGGTATTTACTTTTTAAAAAAATAAATTTATTTATTTGTTTATATTTGGCTGCGTTCGGTCTTCGTTGCTGCGCGCGGGCTTTCTCTAGTTGCAGTGAGCGGAGGCTACCCTTCGTTGCGGTGCGCGGGCTTCTCACCGCGGTGACTTCTCTTGTTGTGGAGCACGGGCTCTAGGCGCGTAGTCTTCAGTAGTTGTGACACGAGGGCTCAGTAGTGGTGGCTCGCGGGCTCTAGAGCGCAGGCTCAGTAGTTGTGGCGCACGGGCTTAGCTGCTCCGCGGCATGTGGGATCTTCCCGGACCAGGGCTCGAACCTGTAGTGGTATTTACTTTTCAGGAAGAAGTTATACAGGTAATTGAGTATAAAAACGCTTCAGATCTTGGTACTCTCAAGTGAGTGCACAACTAGCCTATCACTAATTTTCCTGCCCAGGGGAATTAGGTGATTAATGAAGCCAACAGGCTGGCAGTTCTCTGGAAGGGTTGAATTCAGTGCACCTTCTCACACACACTGCAGAATGATTTGCCAGGTATACTGAGGGTGTAAGTCTGACTGCAGGAAACATTTTTATTTGCTTCATAAAACAGTTTTTAAAGGAACTTAATAAACTTATCTATTTATTGAAGTAATCCCAGCAAGATTTCAACTTATAAGTATTAAATTAGCTCTTAGTTCAAATTAATATTTATATTCAAAATCAATAAAATTATATTAAAGTTCATATTGGCCTTCCTCCAAATTAGTCCAAATCCACAAGGTTTTCTGTGTTTAGGCTTACTGCGGACTAGTGATGTTGCATCTAGAGTACATTTTTAATCATCTGCTGATGGAAAGGCCAATATATTTTTACATAAACTAGATAATGATCCCAAATGCCTATTTGTTGTGAAATGTCCTCTTGTTTTCTCCACTTAGTCTCAGGATTAGTACTGTCACCTATAGCCTGGGCGGCTCTCAGTCTGAGCTTGTGTGAGCAGGAGAGTATACTCCACATCATCGCAAATAATGGCAATAACCCTTTTGTAGATAACTGGGGGTACCTTTAAGACCCTTACCCCAGATTACAGGGCCCTTTAACTTAAAGTGAAAAATGTCCAATGTGTCCACTGTTACTTACATGTTTTTTTTTTAACCTGCGTCTTTACAGCTCAACAGAGCCAAATGCTCTTGTCGAAGGGCTCCGTGTTACAATAACATTAGGTCGTTTAGAAATGTCATTCTTCTTTTACCCCCTGGAGAAACTGTATTTTAGTTAATGGTATTCCCTCTAGTAATAATTACAGGAATTCCAATTCTTGACTAAAACCAGAAAAGACCCACATTTGAGAAAGAAATGTGTGTCAAGACTGATAACATACATGAGAAGCCCCTGGGATTTGTATAAAATACATTTTTTAAGAGTTTTACACTTTCTGCCAGTGTGAAGGCTCCTAATGCAGGCCTTATTCCACAGTCCTGAGCTGCAGCATTTTAAGTATGTGCTTTCCAATTCACTATGGAAACATATATAGCTGTGTGTTCTCTATTTCATGTGTTTTCTTTTTGACTTGGTAAGCTTGACAATACAGATGCATTTCACCTCTTTTGTATCCTCCACTGCAACTAGCACAATACATGGTACATGGTAGGCGCTCAGCATAAACTTCCTGGTGAGTTTCTGGCAACCTGTACTCTGTAACTCCCCACATTTTCAGACTTATTTTATTCCTCCTTTATATTACTCTTCTACCTGGGACAAGATGGCCTAATTAATGTCCACTGAGAGCTGAGAGAGAGGGAAAGAGAGAGAGAGAGAGAGAGAGAGAGAATCAATCCTTGATTTGGGCTAAAACTATTACCCCAGAACTTTAAGAACCCTCCCATTAGAAAGAGACCACGGAGGAAGGGTGATTTCACAGATGAACTATGGTTAGATGTAGATGGACTCTCTCAAAGTCGTGGGAGTTGATGACTCACTCCCATCTATACTGGGCATGACATGATTCAGTGTTCTTGGTAGGTCACTGAAGGTCTTCGCATCCTACAAAATTATATAAAAATCAAATATTAAATGTCGAGGTCCAACCAAAAACACACCAACCTCCAGAATTTCCCTTTGCCAGTGTCTCAGTTTGAACAGCCTTTCCTCTATTTCTCTGCTCAGTCAAGATCCTGCCCCTCCAGTTAATTTCCATGTAAGCTAAGCCTTTGCCGGTCATTTCAGGCCACAGTGGTCATTCTGTCCTCTGAACCCTTTCAATATTAATGTTTGCAAACACTCACTGGAAACGTATTTATGGGTAGCTGATATTTTGGGGCTACTTTTTCTCTAGGCATGGCCTCATCAAATGTCTGAAAACTCCCTGAACCAGATGTTTGGGGGAAAGGGGAGATAAATAGGCTGAGCACAAAGGATTATTAGGACAGTTTAAATATTCTATATGGTACTATAATGGAGAATACATGTCATGATACATTTGGCAAATATACAATACATAGAAGATAAAACACCAAGAGTGAACCCTAATATAAACTATGCACTTGGGTGAAAAGGAAAAAAAATAAAACACTCCTTAAGGGCAGGGATAATGTCTTATGTTTTAAAGAGGGATCTTCCCGGACCAGGGCACGAACACGCGTCCCCTGCATCGGCAGGCGGACTCTCAACCACTGCGCCACCAGGGAAGCCCCTTATGTGTTTTTATATGCACAGTTCTTAAACCAGAACTTTGAATATAGCAGGTAATTGATAAACATTTGTTAATGACAATACTGATCTATTGGGGAAAAGTATCTTGAATGTAAGGAAGTAGAATGGGAGATGGAAACTACATATACAAAATAATATGAAAATAAAGTAAAAAACTTTCATATCTAAAATGCTTCTTAGTTTAAACAAATATTCCCAGGTACTATCTCATTTGTTACAACGTTAGTAATATCTGAATAATGAATTGCTTTCCACACAGAGGTACCTCCTAAAACCTGCCCTGCCATGCCACGCCATGGGTGTTAATATATCCAAGTTAGCACTATCTATTTAAAAGGCAGTTTTGACAAGCTTACTCAAGAGACATTGCTTGTGTGCCTACTAAGTTTCCAGAAATAAGCACAAAGTCTAAAACAGAGAATGCTGGCTTTACCTAAGAACAAGGAAGCAACCAACAGTGCAGCCTCACTTCTTTTTCCTCCTAAAATGATGTTCCATAAATGAAATCTGATACTACTTTGATCAAAAGTAGGGCAAGAACAGAGTTATTACTTTAGAACAGACTGATTGTCAAGCAGAAATCCAAATTGGAATGTCGGCTAATGCCAGTAGTAGCAGGGTTTTGGCTACAAAAAAATCAGTTTACAGACTTATTAACAGTTCATAAAATGTATGGCATTCTTCTGGTTCTTGTCACTGGTGAACATGTGCTCTGAATTTGCAACAGACTGAAGCACCATCCCATAAATATTAAAAATAGTTGTGAGCATCACAATGGAAATATCTCAAACAACAGTAGAAACATGATTCTTATTCAAAGAGCAGCAGATCTTTTCAGATATGGTCAATGATGGATAACACTGCCAACACATGTGGAGGGGGGTTTGAAAGGGGGTTTTGAATGGAGATTTTCGAGGTTTTCTAAAGAGCAAAAATTATAACGTCTCCATCTCATAGGGATATGTTAAACACCATCCTGTGTCAAGTCTATGATTGTTCTATGGTGGTGGGATGAACTGGGAGATTGGGATTGACATATATACACTGATATGTATAAAATAGATAACTAATAAGAACCTGCTGTATAAAAAATAAATAAAATAAAATTCAAATATTCAAGAAAAATAAAAAAATAAAGAAGATGAAATGCAAACTTCTAAAAAAAAAAATCTATGATTGTTCTAGACCAGAACTCTGAATTGGCTAGTGGTACCAAGATTCCTGTGGGTGGGAAAAGTAGTCCTCTTAAAAGCAAACTCAAGCAATAACTATGAACATCTTTCTAATCCTAAGTGAGCTAACAGTTTTACAACTGTATAAATTTACTCTTGCCTTTTTGCTCCAAAAAATAGTTGTACTTAATATATTATGTTGCACACATGTGGGTGACTACCTTCCTGTTTAGAACATGAGCTACCCGGTGTTATGGATCCTGTCTTCTTTGTGTATCCTCTCCACCTACTTAATCGATCCTCACAAAGCATCTAACACAATGTCTAGCCCCAAACTGAACATCAATAAGTATAGTTTAAATGAATGAAAGAATTTTCAAATCTATTATATCATTGGAGAGAGTATGGTAAATATATCTGTAGAAATAAACATCCTATTTTACTAATTATCATGCATGAATGTATCTTTTAAAATGAATTTTACCTTTCAACCACACTAAAGTATGGTTTCTAAATTTCTTAGTATTTAAGTTAATGTTTTATTTTATTTGTCCCTAGATTACCACTTTCAAACTCTTGGAAAGACCATTATGTTCCATATTGGGACTTGATAAATTAATTCTAAGTTTATTAATGTAATTATTATTTACATTAATTTACACATCAAATAAAATGTTTTCTTCTCTCAACATTTTATCTTACAACTCCATATCTTCAAAATATAAATTTTAATGGCTCTGACTCTTATTAAAGACATAAATTATATTGATAATATATTTTTCTGTATTAAAATGATTGCCATATTCTAGCATCTATTTTATAGTTGAAGATAATTATTTGAAATTCTAAAACTGGTGGTTTATTAAAGTATCTCAGAAGATTCAAAAGTCCAATTAATACTAGAAAAAAATACTAGAATAATAAGATAGTTGTGATTCTTCCAGTAACACAGTAGTAACATTTTTATTTACTAAGAAGACCTAACAGACAAATATAAGAATTCATTTCAGCTTTGAAGTTTCTAGTCTTGTTTAAACATTGGCAGAGGATTTCAATTTGGATTTTAGTTTTCAATGATAACTTTTTTGTCTCAGTCTCTAAACCCAAGCCATAGATAATTATTAATTTAGTTGCGGTTTGTGTTACCTTTTTATGTTTTTCTTTTTGATCTGGCATACCCACGAATGCCAGAGAAATAGTACAATAATATTTACTT
This sequence comes from Grampus griseus, assembly GCF_964374135.1. Lineage (NCBI taxonomy): Eukaryota > Metazoa > Chordata > Mammalia > Artiodactyla > Delphinidae > Grampus > Grampus griseus. Next base: position 113,469,519 of record NC_138998.1, on the reverse strand, counting down.
CGTACAGGTCCAGAATACATATTAAAGGAGGAGGGAAATACCTACTCAAACATTCATGTATAATGACAAGATCAAAGCATTTTGACGACAGACCATATGTCCAGACATACAGTGTAATTAAGGTAGAAGAACAAAAATATCCCCTATGACTCTTTTGTTGCATAACGACAAGGAAAAATAAAAGGAAAAAGCAAGCTGTCTTTTGAGCATATTTACTATATTATTCTCTACTTTTTATCTCCCTTCAGAGAGTATCTAATATTTTTCTCAACAACTCTGTGAATATGGTGGGTGCTTCATAAATGTTCTTTGTTACATAGCATCTTTATAGCTCCTTAACTTGCTTGGAATTAATAACCTCTATGAAATAAGAATTAGCACATCAATTCTATTGTTCCAGAAGCACATCAATGCCATGATACTTACTGTTGCTACAGCTGGAGAAAAGATAGGACCAAGAGATGTTCATATTCAGGAGTAATTCAGAGGTGGCAATAAAAATAAGACATTTCTTTCAGAGGAACACTGTAATGATATCACATAAGTCATAGTGCTGTGAGGATAAATGAGACAATACTTGTTAAAGAGTTAGAAAACAGTACGTTGTACATACTACTCAACAAAAAGAACAATTATTATCACCATCAGTCTTTGTTCCTTTTCAAGCTATTCTCTACCCAGTTAGACTGAATACAGAGCAGGCTTTACAGAGATGGAGATTCTTTAATCAGATCTAGTGGAGCTTTCCTGGAAAAGTTGTGAAATGCATCTTCTCTCAGCCTAGAATTTATCTAGTTGGCTGGTCCACTAGCCACTCATTGTGAACTTGGCAGCCTCAGAATATATAGCCAAACCTAAAAATGTGTTCTTACGTAGAAATTCATGTTCACTTCTTTAATTGTGTTTCAGTTGATAAATCAGCTTTAAAAAAAACAGCTTTGAAATATTTAAATTCTTATCTGTGTCAAAGATACTTAATTTTGAGATGTTTATAGTAAGGTCCTCTATACTAAACTCTGGGCACTTTAAAAATGTACATCAATACCAAGTGTTCATTGCAGCACTATTTACAATAGCCAGGACATGGAAATAACCTAAATGTCCATCAACAGATGAATGGATAAAGAAGATGTGATATATATATATCACATATATATATGTGATATATATATATAATGGACCATTACTCAGCCATAAAAAGGAATGAAACTGGGTCATTTGTAGAGATGTGGATGGACTTAGAGTCTGTCACATAGAGTGAAGTAAGTCAGAGAGAGAAAAACAAATATCATATATTAACACATATATGTGGAATCTAGAAAAATGGTACAGATGAACCTATTTGCAGGTCAGGAAAAGAGACACAGACATAGAGAATGGATGTGTGGACACATAGGGGGAAGGAAAGGGTGGGATGAATTGGGAGATTAGGTTTGACATAAATACACTATCATGTGTAAAATAGATAGCTAGTGGGAACCTGCAGTATAGCACAGGAAGCTCAGCTTGGTGCTCTGTGATTACCTAGGTGGGTGGGATGGGAGGGGCGGGTAGGTCCAAGAGGGAGGGGATGTATGTATACATATAGCTGATTCACTTCATTGTACAGCAGAAACTAACACAACATGGTAAAGCAACTATACTCTAATAAAAATAAATAAATAAAAATAAAAATGTGCTTCGATAACAGAATTATTTTGTTGTCATGTTAAACTTTTTAGAAACCTCAGGATTTAATGGCTATTGACATTAATAAAATCTTCATAGTTCTTTTGGTTGACTTCTCAAATGTAAGAACAAGCTTTGTGGCTTGTAATTCTGCCAATGGTATTAAAAAAAAAAGAAAAAGATATAAAGAAAATCCATAGGCAACAACGTTTTCAGTTTTTTATTTCTTTGTTCCTTGCCGGCAACTGGTTGCGTAATAGTTCAGAACTGAAAGTAGAAGGAGAGATTGTAATTGAAGCTACGCCTACCCTCACATTTTACTCCCTCAGAAAATAGGAACCCCTGTTAGGTCAATCACTTGCCAAGAGCTATACAGCATTCATGGTATTTCTAATTTATGCAGGGAAGCAATCTAAACCAAATGTCTGAATTCAGTTGAAAGTTGCTTATCAAGAAAGTTCTCATTCACGCTTTTGGGACCAGACTGATTATTGAGAGAACTGTGGCAGAGTCAGAAGAAAGTGCCGTTTATAGGCTTTTTGCCTTCAGTAAAATGTTTTGGTACTGGTATTTGTTTCTTCAGATATTTTGCAACTGATTATCTAAAGTAATATGATGGTGACGACATAAACTTTTCTTTTTATAGAATCCAACTATCTCAGCAGCTGTACCATGCAATCCCCATCTTGTACATTTCAGAGGCAATATTCCCCCGAAATGCCATGTCTTTTGCATAGACTTTTCCCACTGACTACAACTTCTTCCCGCTGCCCAGATGTTGGCACACCTCTATCCATACAAATGACACCACCAGTGGGAAGCATTTCCTAACTCCCATGGCCCCTTGCCCTTCTTTGTTGCCTGGTCCTGCATTTTAAGTACCTGGTAACATAGTATCCTTCCAACCTCTTCAGGAGCTTCCTGAGGGCAGAGACCATGTCTTTACATTTGTAGTGACAGCACCAAGCACAGTTTCTAGAACAGATTTGATACTCCCTATTATCCTAAGTGACAGTAGTGTATTATTTGTTTGACATGACAGTAATGTATTATTTGTTTGGCATACAATTCCTTATATTTGTTATTCAATATATTTTATAAGTAAAATGGGCTTATGCTGAAAAGGCAAGTATCATTCGATACTGATGAAATAATTTCATTTCTGGTTCAAAATGGACTTTATATTTTGATAATGTTAATGAGCCAGGTGAAAAGGAAAGGAGTTTGTTGAAGGTCTTGGTACACATATATATGCTCTGTGAGGACTAATAAACATGTACTTTATAGAGTAAGGGAAACTAAATAAGAATGACAAATGACAGCCGAAGGCTAAAAGGAGACAAGGCTAGCAACTAAGGTATTGTCAGGCTGACTTTGTTGATTCTGTCAGGACAGTGAATTATTTATGGTTTGTGTATATGACTCTTAGGAAACTTGACCAAGAATGTGAATTTGGTTTCTGTAGCTGTCCTACCCTCATATTCTTAAAGCAGATGATGCCGTAAAAAAGGACACAGTCATTTTTCTTCTACTTGGAAATTGCTGGCACCAGAACTTGACACTCTCCACAAATACTCTGTTTCTTTGTCTGTCAAAGAATTCATTGGTTTTCTGAATTTTTTTAATAAGTTGATTATTAGACTAAGCGCTTTCTTAGAGAACTTAATTTAGTGATAACCTTTGTCGACTAAAAAAAATGCACAGTTGTGAGTTATGTTTTATTTGGGGCAAAAGGAGGACTATAGCCTGGGAGACAGCATCTCAGATAGCTCTGGGAAACTGCTCTGAAAAGGTAAGGGGAGAGGTCAGTATACATGTGACTTTAGTGAAGGGGTTACGCGCGGTCCAGCACACATTTTGCCAGAAGGTTGCTGCCGGTCACAAGGAGCAGATGTCTCCGTTAATGATTTTGGTGCTTTTTTAGATGTGAGGAGATGCAAGAACAGGGCTCATAAAATCTTCTCCTGAAAATATCTAAGTCTCTAAAGGCGTGTTCTGCCAGTTTTACCCAGAGCACAGAGTGCCTCGTTCCTGATCTCCTCCCTGATCTCCTTTCAGGGGGTGTTCAAGGTGAGCAGCTGTAGTGGCTAGTGACCTAATCCTTGTAGAGGCAGATGACAAGTGCCAATTTTTAGCTGGCACCTTCTACTATACCTTATGTAAGAAAAGCAGAATAGTTTCCCTTGGGCTGTAAATATATTTACTTGCAAACTTTTCTCAGGTTCTTTTGACTATCAGTTAATCTTTACCACACAAAGTGTGAAGATAGTCACTCTCTAGTCACCCAGACTTGAGCGGTCTGAGCAAGTTGTTAACCGTTATTACCAAAGATCAGCCCACAACATTTCTAGGCACTGAAGTATAGTAATTAATAAAACACATAAAATCTGCACCCATAATCTCTAAGAATATAAACTGTAGGAAAGCCTATTCTGGAAAATAATGACAACAGAATAACTGAAACAACATAAACCATAGAAAGTTGCTCACGGTTTTAGAAAAACCCTTGTTGCTTTTAATTTTTCAGTCTGTCAGATCTAGGCTAGAGATATAGAATTGGAAAACATCTGTTGAGATAGTTATAAATTTATATTAGAGTCTTGTATCAGGTTTATGTGAAATCATCCAGAAGGGAAACATAGAATAAAAACTAATCAGAAAATTTAAAGGACCTGAAATAGGGAAGAGTCACAAAAGTTGAGACTTTTTTTTTCTGGTTTTGTTCACTACTTTATCCCTAGCACCCCGAATTATGTATACCACAATGTAGAAATCCAATAACTATTTTCTAAGTAGATGTATAAACTATTGTTCATTTACTTGTATCCTTTGCTTTGGATGTTAACCCATTAAAAAGTGATGATAAATACATATAATAAAATTAGCAGTAGGGACACTGAAGCATATTGCTGTATGGTCAATTCTCTCATTCCAGTGAGAATAAATTAACACTTACTTCAAAAGTAGGATTAAACCAGATAATCTGTCTAAAGGACCTTGCCTAGAAACTGATTCTTTTATGAATATTCTATTAAGCACGGTAATGGTAGCTATTTTTATTACTATTAATGTTAAACTGTGGACTGAGAATTCAGAGTTCTTGAGTAGTTGTCCTCACTCTAGCAATAATTTTACTCAAATACTGAGAAAATTCTTTGAGGGTTTGAACTGATTTTTCCCTTTGAGTAAATCACTGTTAACCAAACTAACTTATTTAAAATTTAGGATACTTTTTTTTAAACAAGAAATCAAACCCAATTTTTAAACAATTAAAAATAAAAACTCTAATCCAATGTATTTATATTCTTGATAATTTTCATTACCTCTCTGCATAAGAATTGTATTTAAAATACCAAGCTATTTCAGAAGCAATATTTAAATACAATATTATGGTAATGACACTTGGTCTCATCTGGTCTTGACAATTTAGTTTTGTTTCGCTAACAAACCCAAAGGATAAAATCATTTTAAGAAAAGATTTATTCTACAGTACACACCTTTAACAAACAATTACTCATAAAAAAACAGACTTATAACAAAATTAGATCTTGGTTTACAGATATATTCAGCTTTTAATTGGCATAAATTCAGAATCTGATTAATTTGATTGCCATAAACTGTTTATGCAAGAAGAATCAGAAAGCTTACTGAAAGATCAGTTTTTAGATTTGATCCTATGTTATTTTCACTAAACTTGGTTGATTTCAGAAACCAGAAGTGAGGGAGTTTGATCATTGAAAATTCTTATTAGTAGTTCAATTTCAATAAAAATTGAAATACACATGGAGGAATAAGCTACAACCCATATGCAGAATCTGTTCTCACTATCTCCACCTACCACCAGTACACACTACTATGATCTTTAGCCTAGACTACCGCAATAGTTTTATAACCCGATTCCTGCTTGCCTACACAAAGGAAGATTAAACAGAGCAATATTTTTAAAAGCTCAAGTTAAATCACAACTCTCCTTCTTTAAAACTTCCAAAGATGTCTCTACTTTATAGTGAAAGAAACACTCTTCATAATAAACCATAATTCCTTGCACGAGCAGACCACGTGTTGCCACTCCCACCTCAACTCTCATCAGACTCCCCTATCTTACTGACTTCCTCTTGGCCCTTTGTTTTCTTCCTTGAATACACCAAGTGTGTTCCAGTCTCAGAATCTTTGCACTTGCTGTTTCTTCTTTGTAAGATGTTCTTCTTCAGATTATCCTGTGACTGGCTTCTCTCAGTTCTTGTGTGTTTCACAAAGATCTTCCTTGAACTCTTAACTAAAACAGCACCACGGATACCCATGCCCCAGTCACTCTTTATCCTTCAAACTGCACTGTTTTCTTTACAAAACTTATAGCACCTAAAATTCATTCTCTCTCTCTTTACCTGTTTATATACAGAATGAAAGCCCTATGAATATAAGGATATTGTGTGTTTCGTTCACTATTATATCTTTCATGCCTCTCGCAGAGCCTCACGCATAGTAGGTACTCAATAAATATTTGTCAAATGAATGTATGACTATTTTTACATGCAAATCCAAATAGATATACATGTTAGTAGCATCAAAAGGATTTGTTCCCTGTGGTGGGTATCTTTATGCTTACTCTTCAAGATCCACCACCACCCTTCACCCTGCTCTGTGCCCGGGGAGACTGACCATTTGGACAATATCAACAGCCTGACTTCTCCTTGAGTTTGGCCAATGGGGACAGTTGCAAGTGATTGTAAAGCAGGGAGAGGTGAACTTGGGAATTTTTTACCAGACTCTCTTCCCACTATATTGAACTGAGTTGGCTGCATCCCTTCAGCCCTCTACAAAAGGCCACAGTCCTATCAGATGGACATCTTCATACAGCTACTTTTTTCAGGCCTAGGGGTGGTAATAACTCCTCCTCGTGACTAGACCTAGGGTAATTTTCTTTAAACTTTGCATTAACTTTTGTAAATAGTTCCTTTATTAGACTTAAAACATCAGAGTGTGCCATCTGTTTCCTGCTAAAAACCTTCTTTTGAAATTTCAATCAAAAGGTTTTTCACCCAGATTTCAAAAATAATGAATGAATTCATCATTTGGTGGCATGGTATAAAAACAAGAGCTATGAGCACCCAACGTAAAGCAACTTAATCTAGGCTTGACATTTTTTTGAAATATATTCTTCTTCCTCTCTAATCTAAGAATGAATATATATATATATTTATACATATATGTTCATTATATATTCTTTTTTTAACATCTTTATTGGAGTATAATTGCTTTACAATGGTGTGTTTGTTAGTTTCTGCTGTATAACAAAGTGAATCAGCTATACATATACATATATCCCCATATCTCCTCCCTCTTGTGTCTCCCTCCCATCCTCTCTATCCCACCCCTCTAGGTGGACACAAAGCACCGATTATATAAGAATATTCTTATCCACATGACCATGTGAAGGCTATAGAAATATGAAATATTTTACTTTATGAGATATTGGGGTTTATTATAATATAAATAAATAAATAAGATATAAATAAACTTGATACTTCAGGAACATGCACAGTTTACACTGTGGTTTTCTGTACCTCAGTGTCTACTACTGCATATCTTATAATCACTCATGGTCCATTTTGAAATATATGACTTCAGAGCATAGAAATAACCCAAAAATGGAAATTTGCAAGTTTGTTTTGGGGATGTTACCTCTTTTGTTGACTTTCTATTTTAAGGCTTCATGAAGTTTCCTGCATGAAAATTGGCTCCCCTGATATCAAGTTCATGTTAACAAACAACAAATGTTGTTGTTAACAAACAACAAACGTTAAATGATTCTAAGACACTATCAAACAAACTTGAATAACATATATGAATTTAGTCCCCTGGAAATTGTATATCTGCTTTGTTGTAACTTGAAGACTCGAGTCATGTCATAATAGGAATTTCAGTTATGTGGGTGGATAGAAAGATAACAATTGGGTGAGAAGCTTTTATTGTCAAAATTGATTCTATGGAAGCTTAGAAATCAATGATTACCAAATTTTCTGATTATCAGAATTACCTGATAAACTTTTTAAAATATAGGTTCTCAGCGTGAGCCCAGAAATACTGAATTCAAATGCCCAGGAGTTGGCCTGGTAATCTTTATTTCAATCAACCCAGGTTCTTCTGATGATCAGCTACTGTGGATTATTTTTTGTGCCATCTTCCTAAATCCAGTTCAGCTCTATTTCCCCTTGCATGGGCAGATTTCTATTAACTCCACTTTTGCATTTGCAGATTTCTGTTACTACCTGTTTCAATTTCTTTAATAGCACCACCTTTTTTTAGAAGTGTTTCTAGTTTAATTTCAGGTGTTAAAGTAAGAATTAGAAAATGCAGTTGACTAAAGCTATATTCATTTAAGAAAAAGAAATAAAAATTTCTTTAAAAATCCTTTTATCTTTAAGCATTAACCAACATTAGTGTCTTAATACAATTTGCAATCACTAGGCTTCACATCACTAATCTAATAAGAATTGAAATATTTTTAAAGGAAAGTAGAAAAATAATGATAAAATAAATCAGGTTATAGGTGCACCTTAATTTATAAGATAGATGTGTTTCTGAAAGATTGGCTGTTGAGGTAATTTCTATTAACTAAATTATATTTTCTCATTGATTTGGGCTTATAATTGCAAAGGCATGATTCTTAAGAGTGGGGTGCAAAGGAGAATGTGGTCTTGTGGCTAAAAGAGAAAGAAAACATAATTTTAATGTAAAGTTATTTTTGAAATCATATATTTAAACATAAATTATAGCTGTTGATAAAATAGTAATACTTGAAGAGGTCAAGAAATAGTATACCTCAACCCCATGCATTTAAGGCTGTAGACATAAGTGAAGAATATGAAACCTATAAGGAGAAGCAGATTAGATAAAGCACATTGTTGCTTCCTTCCTGTTGAGTTAATATATTATCTTTGTATCCCTAGTAAGTATGGACTTTTTTAAGATCCTAAACTTAAAACAAATTTTAATTAACACTGATGTCTTAATTGTATATTGGACTGTGATATACAAGACTATGGGGATTGAGGGGGTGTACTTAGGAACAGTGTTTCTAAAAGCTGAATTTTTTTATACATTTCCTGTAACCTAGAACATTTTGTGATATAAGTTACCGAGGTTTAGCATTTTGATAAACATTAGTTTCTCTCTGGTTAATTTCCTTTCAGCGAGGTCCGCCCAAACACTTGCAGGGTAATTATAGTTGTGTGAAATCTCATTTTCTTTATTTTTGAGCCTCAGTTTTAGTTGGTATAAACATTTGGTCTGACAGACTCTAAACTTTTAATGCATTAAACTTTTATAATGGCTGCTAAATTGGCCCTGTCTCTTATTCAACATTCCCCTCACAGCCACCTAATGGATTACTTTTTCATTTGACGTTCTTTCCTCCCAAGCAACTTAGGTGATTTGTCCAGGCGAAGGAAGACCTTGGTAAATCTCTGATTCAGCTCACAGTAACAAACAATGGAATTCAGTCCTTCTCCAGGGAGAGCTGTGCTTGAATAGGGAGCTGGCTGAGATACTCACAAGGTGAACTGCATATGAGGGCTAGGCTTCAGATGGGGCTACAACCCTGTGATACAGATTCCAGCAGTTTTCACACTCACTTTCTAAGATGTGAAACCCCTGAGAACAGGACAGTGGGTAGGAAGTTTTCAACATCATTCTTCTCCAGCTCTATTTAAACCGTGGAGTAGCCAGTTCAATTGAAATGTGAGGTGCTATATCAGGCAAGACCTGGTTTTGTTAAGGGAGTGAACAATCAGGAGCTGCCGGAGACTGGGGGTGGTCAAAAGACCACCTAAGTTTTATTCTACTGTCACAGAGAAGCAAAGGAATTGTGGGTTGATGGTGGCCATTTGAAAGATGAGGGGGGCCGGGGAAGCCCAAAGGAACAAGCAGAGCCTTATGCAACATTTGTGTGCCTTTTTTCTTAGACTTTTGCTGAATAATGAATCTTTCAACCTATTCCTTACGTTTCTATTATTAAATGTGTCCTGTTTGTATTATTAAAAAATTATAGATTATAATCATAAATATCTAGTGAATTCTAATAAACTTATCTTTAAAGATAGATAGTTGCTTCTCAATTGTATCATTCCTACATATTAAAAGTTCACCTTTAAAAAAAGTCTCTTAAAAAAGAAAGTATTCTTTTAAGAAAAAAAGGAAATATATTTCTAGTCAGTATTTCAGGAGAAATCTTGTCATTTCCTTCCAGTGCAGCTCATCATAAAAGCTCTAAGGAAATAGTGTTTAAAATCAATTAACCAAGAAGACCAAAATCAATTTAACAAGAGTTAGCTAATGTTTTACTAAAGCGAACTCTCTTTTATTTAAACATGATTAATATCATTTAGGGGTTGTTATTAGTGGTGTCACTTCTAAAAAGTGTGACCAGTTTGTAATGAAAGAGCCTTTGTGTACACGTATGGGATTTATGGGAAGCCAGAAATTTAATGCGGTATTAGTGATTACGTCTTTTCCTTGCCTTTGATATTTTAAGAGAACACTCCATTTTTACTCTGTCTCCTTGGAATGTCTCCCCAAAGGTCACTGAAGGATCAAGAAATACTTAACCTATAACCATCCAGGATTAAAACAACTCTATGCAAATTATACTCTAGGATGACATTTAACAATGTTGATATTAAGTAGAATCATAAAAATCAATGGCTTGTAGAGTAAGAAGGGGCTAAACAATACAGCCCAGTAATTTTCAAACAATTTATACCAGCATACTTCTTGTAAGGGCCCCAATACATACAAATGCTTAAAAATGCACCTTGCTATGACTGGAGGGATGGGTTACCTAAACTGAGCCTACTGCATTTCTGCAGAATCACAATTGCTCACCCACAGCCCAGAGACTGTAGGCCGAAAACCATACGATGATCTCTTATCTCTGCATAACAAGAAACTGAACCTGAATGTGTTCAATGCCTTGTCTATGTCAGCACTGTGCATTCACACATTTGAAACATAGCCTGACCCATATCTGGTATTAATACTACAGTTTATTTATTTATGTTGCCTTTCACTATCCATGTTTTAATATGTTGTTTTTACCTACAGAGTTTTACACTTTATATTAATTTGCTTTCTCAGATCATGGTGCTACTGCAAATTGGATCCACACATAAATTTATGTCTCTTCTTTAAAAAAAACAAAAGTATAAAACAAACTGAAAATGTTTTACTGTTGGTTGTCAATAGCACACTTTTCACCATCTTTATATACATATAAGACTCCCCGCCGCCAAAAACTACATCATGCTTATCTTTGCAAGTCCAGGTCCTGGTAATAGCAATGCTAATACCAATAGTCATCAAGGGACTGGAGATCGTATCTTCATATACATTAGGTTGAATCATATGAAATCGCTAATATTTGAACGTTTTAATCTACAAAAACATGTTCATATGACTTAACCTACTACAACCAGTACTACTTCCAATAGCCCTCTAATGTGACTGTTATCTCCATTCTCTAGGTGAGGAACCCGAGGTTCACAGATGGGATCCTTGCCCAGGGTGACACTGCCAGCAATATTAGAGCGGGGATTGGGCATACACATCTCTCCAAATCTCATGCCTTTTACTCTTGCACCAAGCTGCTCTACATGCTCAGACCATATGGATGTATAAAGAGAGCAAATTTGTTCAAAGCATAGTTTGGTTCCATGGGTTCCTGAAAAAGGGAAACAATTTTCAAGTGGAATATATTTCTTTATGAACTAAGCTAAGCTTCATATATTATAATAATATTTACTAAAACTGTGATCAGCTATCAGTAGTACAGATTATCTTTTCGGCTACCTCTTAAGCCCACCGCTACATCAATCAGCCGTCAGTCTTATTTAGTTTACTCTAGTTCTTATGCACAATAATACTTCCTCATCTTATTATCTGACCAGGAAATCTTTATTTTGTCTAGAATGCTGAACTAAAATATAAACATATTAGACCAAAAAACAAGAGAGCAAGGCTATTAAAATGTGAGAATGTTGCCTTGGAATTTGTATCTAATTTCAGAAACTGTTAGGTGGAAAAATAATCAGACTTTGTGTCTATGAACTTTCATCTTTTAAATTCAAAGGAAATGAGTTAAAAACAAAAAACCACGACAGAAAACCTTCTACTGTAAAAGGAAGATAAAGTAAATAGATGAGGGAAGTAATGCTGATGTATGAAAAGATTATTTGACTCCGTCAGGGATAACATCAAATGGCTATTGAGACTGACCCAAGAAATTAAAGTGTATATGAAGTAGATTGGCCATGGTTTTCTTTCACAATCATTCCAGAGTATTAGTCCAATAAAAGTACACAAGTGTTGCTTAAGCTGAAAACAATTTGAGAAGTGTTTAACATTTATAACATTTAGTTCTATCCTTAGAAAAAGTCACTTAGACCTCTTATATAAATTATATACTTAAAAAGGAAAGGCAAAATTAAAAATGAGACACATCAGGAAAAAACATAAACCTTGGAAGATTCTCATAGTATTTGTTATATTGTTTGTATACTTTTATTTATCACTTTTTGTGGACATATATCTGAAGAGCCCAATATTATTTTTAAATAGATGCTGTGATTCACTCAATTTTTTTTTTTTTTTTTTTTTTTTTTTTTGCGGTACGCGGGCCTCTCACTGTTGTGGCCTCTCCCGTTGCGGAGCACAGGCTCCCGACGCGCAGGCTCAGCGGCCATGGCTCACGGGCCCAGCCGCTCCGCGGCATGTGGCATCTTCCCGGACCGGGGCACGAACCCGTGTCCCCTGCATCGGCAGGCGGACTCTCAACCACTGCACCACCAGGGAAGCCCACCACTCAATTTTTTTAAAATAATTTTTTCAATTTCTTCTTGACTTACACTCTAATTGATAATAAAAAATACTATGGGCATAAGACTACATTTCTAACAGTTTGTTTTTGTTTTAAATTTATATTAATAGAACATTGATAGCCTAGCCCAAAACCTTTATATTGCCTTCCTATAGAAAAGGTCATGAACATGATGTATATAATAAGGGAAAGATCTTCTCAGTTTAGAACAATATTTTAAATATATTCTACTACTGACATGTATAAACTCAACAGAGATTTTTTTAAAAAAATCAATAGGATGTAAGGGATGTAAGGGTAATCTGGCTGCACCTCCTGTCATGAAACAGTTGTCACAGTTGATTCTGCTGCTCTGGATTACCAAGAAAAAACAGCCTAACCTGTCTCTGATCCAGGGGCATCCTTTCCCATGTGGGTAGTGGGCCAAAAGGGCATTCTTCCAAAATAGAACATCTTTCTTCTATCAGTGATCTGACATAGCAATAGTCCTTTGTTTGGACCTCAAAGAGCTTAGGATAAACTTCAGATGAGAGCTCCCCAAAATAAGTATTAAAAAGGGGAAAGAGTTGTCTCTGGCTAAAGAACTCAGGAAGTTCTTCATGAAAAAATGTGCCTGGAAGGGAATAGAAGGGAGAAGGTAAATAGAAAAGGAAGGGAATTCCAGAAAAGGAAATGTCACATGGAGTAAAATAGAGTCAGGAATACCCAAATGGACCTTGCTCTTTCAGGAGTTTATCTCTTTCACTTTAAAGGATTTTTGAGTGACCCACCCTTTCATCTGCAAGTATTTGTAACTTTGCTAAGAAGTCCTTTGCTTCAACATTCTGTGGAAAACTGAAAAACAAGACTAAAGAGACTGGTTGGTTTCTTCAAAATGATGATTCTACATGGCCTCTTGATGTTTAAGACTTTGGGTCATATATTCAGACAGAGTTGTATCTGAACCACAACTCTGCCACTTCTAGCTAGTTAATTTGTAAAGAGGATTTAGGGTAATGTGAGGACCAAGTGGGGACTTAGTAATGGGAATCCAAAGGATCATCACCAAGTTCATGTATATAAAATGTTCAGCAGAGCAAACATAAAGCACAGTCAGTCATTGATTCTGGTCAGTATCATTTTCACTATATTGCTAGAACTATTGAAAGGGAACTTGCTGCTTTTAAATAGTAAGAACAGGAAAAATTATAAATAAATGAAAATTGAATAGGTTTTGGGAAAAATAATTTAGATATTCACCTCACCATATACTAAAATAGAAAATACATCTTGATTTTTATAGTTAAATGTAAAAATAAACCCACAAACAAAGCAGTAAAAACTGAGAACTGAATAATTTATCAAATATCTGGTTGGGGGAACTCTCTCTACATAAAAGCATTAGTGAGATAGACACTCTTATTCATGGCTGGTATAATGTAAATGTTTTTTTTGTTTTTCTCAGAAATATTTTTACAATGCATATTAAAAACCTTAAAAATGTTCATGTCCTTTGAGTCAGCAAGTCAATCTATTTAAGCAAACACTTATATTGTAATAAATAAAAAAGGTACACAATGGCTTATAGAAAAATATGTTCAAGACAGTGTTGTTCCTAAAGGGAAACAAAGAATATTATGGACTATGTCCAAAATAATTCTGGAAATAAACTAAATGTTCTATAATAAGAGAATATATTAAATAAATGTGGCATATCCAAACTATATAATATCACAAGCCATAAAATTATGTTTATAAGTTTAATGATACAGGAACGTTTTATTTTTCAACACTAAGCTAAAGAAAAGCAGGATACAGAGTCATAAATATTAAGCTTGCAACTATAAAGCAGTATATGGAGAAAAATGGAAACACATGAAAAAAGTGTTTATTTCTCGAATGGTAAGGTCATGACTTGTTGAATTTTTTCTTTATACATTTTAGTATTTGAACATTTTCTATAATAAACAGTGCATGAGCTACTTTAAAAAGACAACATGCAAATTAATATTTTTAATCATTAAAATATAAAATATACCTTAAAATTAAATCTTTTCGATGACATAAAATTTACCATTTTAACCATTTAAAAATGTACTCTTCAGTGTATTAAGTTAATTCACATTACTGTACAATCACCATCAATCACCACCCATCTCCAGAACTTTTTTCACTTCCAAAACTGAAACACTGTACCCATTAAGTAATAACTCCCCAATCTCTCCTTCCCTCAGGCCCTGGCAACCACCATTCTACTTTCTGTCTGATGATTCTGACTACTCTAGGAACCTTGTATAGTAGAATCTTACAGTGTTTGTCATTTTGTGACTAGCCTGAGGATTAATATTTTTGAAAACCCTTTTTTTCTCTCTCCAGGAAAGTACTAGAAAGCAAATCAAATAGTGGATAAGGAAATAAAATCATAAAAGGCCAAACAGGCTCCAAAAACTTGTAAAATTGTTGAGCTACATTATGATTGGAGTGATGTATAATAATTTTAATAACCATTTGTATGTCAAAAGTTTTAGTATTTTTAGAGTTCAAGGAATTTAGACACTGTTGAAAGGATACAGCCTCTTAGGGGCAGGCATGAAAAGAAACCTAATTACCCTCTTATCAACACAGAATTATGTTATAATATTTCTTTCAAACATAAACTAGACAGAAAAAAAATCAGCCTATACTAGTGAAATTCTTATGCCAAAGTACTGGCTTCTTATTTTGATGGGTCTACAGCCTATAATTTCTACAGCCAAAGTAGTTTTTAGTAACATTCTGATTATACTTAAATTATAAAATATATATAAAATGACACAGTAATTACTAAGTTTCATATCTATATTTTTGAAAATTAAGAATATCTATAGTATGTTTTATAGTTACAGTTAGCCACCTTAATATAACAGCTTGAAGTACGAAAACGTGGTATTTGATTTGACGTTTTCTTCAGGTCTAATAATTGAGATTCTCTGTATATCAGGTACACTTATAACCAAATACACACACGTCAGTTCTGCATACAGGGAGCACACAGACTGACATGGATTCACTTAGTTGTCATACGTTCTCCACATTGCTCCAAAGTAAAACTTTATTGATAAGTTTAGTGGGTCCCTACCCAGTTAAACTTCTGAATTTAGGTGAAGCATCATATTGTGTGACTATTTCAGCATAGATGGAATTATTACCTCAGAAATCTTTAAGAGGGGATTAGATGGAAAAGGAAGCTGGATGGGCAAGTTGGAGTCCCAAGAACATCCCTGTATGTTTTTTGTTCTGAATATTAGTTTCAGTGCAGAACCTGATCTGGCACTGAGAGAAACTGTGTGGGAAGTGAGACAGTAAAACGGGCAGCTTGAGGGTCTGATGGAGAGGAAGAGGGATCAATTAAACAGAGAGTGATATCAGCTACAAAAGGAAATTGTGTATACTATTAACACAAACATTTATGATACTCTGATCTAGTGTTTAGAGACAGTGGTATACTTAGAGTAAAAGCTGGAGTTGAATCTGTAGACGCTGTACTGAGAGGAATAACTAAGAGATGGAAATGCTGAATTCTGCACTGAGAGAAATAACTGAAGGCTGGAGATACCAAGACTGTACATACCAGTTGTTATGGATTTTGTTTTGAATAATAATAAAGCAAAAGAGGAGGGAAAAGAAATTTGAAATTTGCTTTTATAACATGAATCTTGGCATCACCATTTTGGAGCATTTTCTTATGTTAACTATTGTTTCAAACGTGCATATCTTTCTTTTGAATTTGTGACTTAATACCGTACTGGAAGAGGAAAATACATGATTTGAAATATATGAACAGCATGAAGTGAAGACATTGAAGCATTAGTGAACTGACCACTAGTTTGACCTTTTCTTGTTTTATTTTGTCTTTTTTTCTTTTGGACTTTTTCGAAAAGACAGAAGGTCTGTCCTTTGGCAATAAATTAATTTAGGGTGCCTCCTTTAAAAAGCAGGGGACTGGGTGGCTAGCTCCTCCCTTTAGAGTGGATGATGGTCATGTGGAAAGGAAGTGGTAATAAACCCCTAACACAAAATACTTAACTGTAATAAAAAAATATTTCTTTCAACTTTTGCTATTAGGTATTTTAGGTCAATTAAATGTCATTTTCATTCCAAGTCTTAGTTATTATTTTGGACTTTACAAATGACTGTTTAAACCTGCTGTCAGCTCATAAGCCTCCTCCAAAATTGTTTTCCTTTTCTTTAGGATTCTGTTACGACGTTGTGCCTTGAAAACAAAATATAATCAAACATGTACAAGTGACTTCAATAATTACATTTGTGGAAGCTTTCCAGTTTGCTTGGTATAACAAATTCAAGTATAAATTTATTGCTGAGGGCAAAATCAAAGTAATGTCCTGCAGTGACTTGGAAATTTAGTTAACATGATAACTAACAAAAGTTTCTGAAAGAATAGACAAATTGCTCCCAACTGAACATAAAAGGGGATGACATAAGGTTAGACAAAAGATTCATGATTTGAGTGCATTTCTTTTGAAATGCAAAAATCTTTACAGCTCTCCTTGGAAAAAATCTTCTGGGTGGTATCATTTGTGTTGAGGGGATCCTAGAATGGGCTGGTAGGGTGCTAATGGAAAGTACTACAGTCTTGGTGTTTGGAGATTAACATGTGGAAATCCCTGCAGCAGTTGCTGAAGGTGCCCACATAAATCGCTGCCTTACTGCTTGAGAGGCATTTTACTTGTTGCTGCTCGTAGCTTGATGTTTTACGCAGTTTTATTGTTTAAGAGGTATCTAACAAAGAAAGAGCCTCGACTATCTACTGGCAGACACAGTTCTACTATGAGCACCTCGACGTTTCCATTTATTTATTTTAAAAATGCCTTCGCCAGGATTGCTGCAACCACCATCAGCTCAACAGTCAAAACTAAGTGGTCATCACAAGAAGATATCCAAGTGACTTGTAAAAAGTCTGTATGCTCATATGCTTGGTTTTAAATCTCTGAGGTTTTTTTTAGATTATTTTTTATGTGGACCTTTTTTGAGGTCTGTATTGAATTTGTTACAATATTGATACTCTTTTTTATGTTTTGGTTTTTTGTCAGTGAGGCATGTGGGATCTTAGCTCCCCGACCGGGGATGGAACCCCCCTGGCATAGGAAGGCAAAGTCTTAACCACTGGACCACCAGGGAAGTCCCTGTCTTTTGTTTTAATGTTGAGAGCCTACTGTAGTCTCCTTCAGTCCTGTAGGTTTCTAATAATAAAACTTCATGGAATCCCTCCAGACCACTTAACATCCAGGGTTAAACTTTGACCTTTATGATAGCCATATCTGTATCATCATAAGCTGTGCTATATCAGGGATGCTAGTATCCTTTTTTATTTTAATAGAGGGTTGTGATATTAGAATAAAGCAGGTACTTTATACATATGTAATGTCACAGAGATGAGCCAGCTACCAGGAATGTCCATAACTTTTCAGTCTACACTTGGCCCTGAAGAACAACTGCTAACATTCTAACAGCTTCCCATAAATACAAGCATGATGGATTAGACCAGATGTGCCAATGGAAGACTATCAAAATAAACACCACTTCATATCATAGCTTTCAAAGTAACTTTGTGTCACAGAATCTGAAACTTGAGGCAGTGATTCTTTATCTTTTGCAAAGGGCTCAGGCCCGATTATTGCTACAAGAGCTGAAATCCATGCTTTCTACATGAGCAAAATAAGTAATAGAATGTCTGCTCTTAAGGAGACTAGTCTGAGACAGACATTTCTGTTATAGGATGGCATGTAACAGCACTCAATAAAAATTTGTTGAGTGATTTGAATGAATCCTTTTCCCCCCAATCTTTTTGATTTTAATTAGTGCACCTCATCATATCTAGGTGACCTATCCAGAAATATGTGCGAGCATGTTGACTAACATGATATATTTTGGGGTTTGTCTTTGATGTAAAAGCTAGTATTATAAAGCCACGGCTTTTTAAGGGTGAGGTTAATGGATTTGTAACTAGAAGAATAGAGTCAAACTGCTACTTATCAAGCATTCAGATAAAAAAGCAAATTACATCAGCCATAAACAGTCATGTAGCTCAAACATCAATTCTAATTTATAAGCGTTTCTGGAGACAGGGCAATATATAATTGTATTTTTCAGTTGAAGCAATACTATTTCAAGGAAAATTAATATAGAAGTCTGAAAAACAATAATGTTAACAAATCCCTCTATATGTCTTTCTGATGACAATGGTGATGACAACATCATATTACAAAAAAAAAAAGAAAATCTCAGTCTGAGGGAAACAGGTAGAAGAATCCCACTGAAGCCCCTAATGCCGTTAGCTCTCTTGTCAGGCTCATGGACCAAACACTCAGAAAGTGACATCTCCAGGAGACTGGCATTGTGTACGTTAGAGGGGCTGATACTAAATCGCTCAACCACTGCTTCCAAAGCTCATGCAAAGCATACACAGACATTTCTAGTTTGGACACCCCAGAGAGCATATATAGCAGCAACAGTCAATTGGACAATAAATGCAAAACCAAATTGTGAATAGGAAATTGCTACATGCACTGCCTAAGTTTAACTCTTCCAAGGTCATATAAAAGGAACTGTTAACAACCATCTTTGACAGCGTGGTACTTTATTAAACTACAGCAGTTAGCATAGTCCTCTAAGCACTGAGAGCTAGCTTAAGGACCAGACAGGGTCAAACTCAGAACTCTAGTAAGGGTATTAGTCAAGCACTACTCTCTAACCCACTTTGCATATTTAATTAAGTGGAGGGGGAAACATGACGGCTAAGCTGGCTCAAAAGTTCTGTGGTGTGCACAAATGAGGCTACATCTCAGTTTTCTTACAAGACAAAAGTCAAGTGGGTAGAAAGAAATCAGAAAGAATACTTAATAAGAGCTGCAAAGCAAAATTAAAAGCCCAAAGAATATCAAATCACATGGCTTTCTCTAGGTTTTTTTTTTTTTTTTAGTGAAACCAAGCTTATCAAACACTCCTCTCTCCTTCCTTACCCTCCTGTTTTTCTGTCCTCTCACCGTTGTTTTCCTTTTCTTCTATTTCATTTCATTACTCCTTTTCATAACTGATTGAGGCAAACAAACAAGGAACTGCTCCTGAAATCCCCTAGTTCACTAATTGCCAACGCTTCTCTCAAGTTAAAAATGTTCAGCACACCCTCTCTATAGCCAGAAAGCAATGATTAACATTAAATTAGTTAACACGGTTTAGTGGAAATGAAATAGATTCTGATGTCAGTCAGGTCTCAGCGCTCATTTATTTTTGTACTCTTTTGTCAAAGTTACTTAATTTCTCAGAGCCTCAATTTTTTTGTTGTTCATAGCGAACAGTCTTTTCTTTGTCTCTCATCTAAGTCCTCCGAGAACTTTACAAGACCATCTGACATCTCTTGTCTACTTTTATCTTGATTCTATGCACCTGAGGCTTCTCACTTACCTCCACCTCTGGCTCCGTGCTACCATAAATGGGATTCAATATGTGTGGAATATTGTCTTCCTTTCCAAAATCTTCTAACATCTGACTTCCCTGTTTCATTACTTTGGTGTCTATAAGACATCCGATAATTTCTCTCTCCTTCCTAGCACCTCTCTTTCACCCTGAGGTTTCAGTGCAACACATAGCACTGAGTGTAGTGCAAAGTTTCATTGATTTATAGCATGTCTATTTATGAATTTAGTTCAGAAGTTGGTCTTCATTTCATATATGTTTCTCTGTATGAATATAGCTTGTGATATGTTTCAATCTTTGTTATGGATGTTGCTTTAGATTGAAAGTTAATAGACCGATGAGACTGTATTCCTTCAACTTGATGTAAGAGGCCCAGCATGTGAGTGTGTGTGTGTTACTGCTTGTTAGTAATTTTGGTGACTGGCTGGCTTCTGTTGGGGCTAATGTACATATGAAAAAGTTGCCAAAAATCATGTTTCATAATTTGGGGAGCTTCTAAGTTTAGAGAGTATTTTCTTTTTTGAATTTAAAAAAATTGAATATAGAAGAAAACTGGTGCAGGAAGTGGACTAGTGACATAGAAATTGAGATTTGGCTAATTCTTTTCTTTATTTTAAAACAGAAAAGCTGTACAAAGATGAGAATTAAGCCTTCCCTCTAAGACGATATTAAATAATCAACAGAGGAAATGACTTAAGTCTTCTATTTATTGCCATAGGCAGTTGTGTAAATCTGGTTCTGGGATAATCTTTACTACATTTTGCAATAGGCATTCTGTAATAAGCATTAATAAGACCAGGATCGAATATTTTTATTTAGTATTTTTGTATAGAGACTATAGTTATTTAGTATTTCTTCTAACATTTTTATGGTATAGAGTTATTTTTAAATTTTGATATATTTTAAATATACAAAGATTTTTAAATGGACTAATATGTATAAATTAAATTTTAATCAGGAAATCACTGGCAGTTGTAATAACAATTAACAAAAGACAATATCTAAACTCAAAAGTTCTAAGTTAAATTAATATAATTTTTTAAAAACTAATTTATGAATAAGGTAAGGTATCTATTATTAATTTAAATTGGCCTCCCATCCTTGAGATATATAATGAGATTATAATAGATGATCTTAAGGCTATCATTCAATTCTGAAATTCTAAAATGGATCATTTAAAGTAAAGTTTTTAAATTTTAATTTTTCTCTCTGTTTAGTCTTCTTTGTGTTAGACATACATGTGTCTGTTTGACTATATATATGATAAACTTTTTTTTTTTTTTGCTGTACACGGGCCTCTCACTGTTGTGGCCTCTCCCGTTGCGGAGCACAGGCTCCGGACGCGCAGGCTCAGTGGCCATGGCTCACAGGCCCAGCCTCTCCGCGGTACGTGGGACCTTCCCGGACCGGGGCACGAACCCGTGTCTCCTGGATCGGCAGGCGGACTCTCAACCATTGCGCCACCAGGGAAGCCCTATGATAAACTTTTGATTTAAATAGGCTTAGAATGCATATTACCAATGTTTCCCAAGATTTCTACTAATCTATCATTCATCTACTTGGCTTTTAATAAACAAAAAGTTATTTTCCCAGTTTGAATTTATTAAAACTTGTAATGGTTATATTAATTTCTTAGGGCTACAATAACAGGTACCACAGACTTGTTGGCTTAAACAACAGAAATTTATTCTCTCACAGTTCCAGAGGCTAGAAAATCAGGACCATGTTCTGAAGGCTCTAGGGAAGAATCCCTTCTGACTTCTTTCAGAGTCTGGTGGCTCCAAGCATTCCCTGGTGTAGAGCAGCATAACGCCAATCTCTGCCATTGCCTTCACATAGCTATCTTCTCCCTTTGACTTCCGTGTCTGCGTCAAAATTGTCCTCTTGTCTTAAGGACCCTAGTCATTGGATTAGGGCCCATCCTAATCTAGCATAAATTCATTTTAACTTGAGTAAATTTGCAAAGACCCTATTTCCAAACAAGGACACATTCTGAGGTTTTGGGCGGACACTACTCAACCCAGTACCAAAACATATAGTAATAAATTAGAGTTTCTCTTTAGCCTGCAATAACCTATACTGCCATAATGAATTTAAATAATTCCTTCCAAAAGCAAGGAAGTCTGCAGGGGGTGGATATGTGGGATGGTAAATAGAGCTGATCAACGAATATTTCCAGCTTCTTCACATCCATAAAGGGGGAGTGGGGTGGATACTTTTTCTTGTTTGGGCAACAAAATAGAAATAGTGTAATTCGTCCCCAACCAAGGAATTTAACAGCCATATTCTGCTTTTCCATTTGTTCAGAAAGTGAGCGCTCCAGCAACCTAGATCCTGGAACGAGGATGATGTAGAACAGTCTCCAATAGACTCACAATATAGCAAGAAATAAACCTTCTTGCTTAAGACTTTGGAATTGTTTGTATTTGCAGAATATGCATCCTCAATGGCAGTGATGTAAAATTGGTTTTGGAGGGCAAACAAAATCTTACTCTTTTTATGTATAAAGTACATACATATATGCAGCGCATAAACATATGTACTGTATCTGTGGTATTAAATTCCATGGGGAGCTGATTAGGACAAAAATACCTAAAAATGTATCTTAGAGTAACCATGAGAAAAAGGTTGAGAAACTCTGCCATAGAAAAACCTAGTCTATCCTGCGTGATACCATAGGTTTGTTGACACTGAATATGAGTTAGTTTCAAATTATGACACTTTCAAAGTTTTTTCAATTTGAGCTTTCATTAACTACTCTGAACTGTGGGGCTAAAAATAACATTACCCTCATATGCTTTGTGATATTAAATAAGACAATCAATAAAAAAGTCTTATTGAAGTGCTTGCCACATAGTTTTTAAAAGTTAGGTATTTTTCTAATATTAATCATGGTTCAATGTCCTGTGAAGAAATAAATACCACATTTCCATTTAAACTTTAGGCGATATTCAAAATAGCTTATTATATTTGTCAGAATAGGCTAAGTGCTAAAACAAAGAATACAAAAACTTCAATAATTTATTAAGTATAATCATAATTATAAGTTATTTTTTTGTCCAACTCAATGAAAAACATTCAGGAGAGAGTGTGATCATTCGCTCTACATACTTATTCTGGGACTCATTTATTCCATCTGGTGGTTTGGTGTTTTCTACAGGGTTTGGCCATCCAATGAATGATAGAATAAAGTGTCTGGGGTGCTATGGGAGGTATCTTAGAGGCCAGTCCCAGAAGTGCCTGCATTGGCCACATCTCAGTCACATGATATCTACCCGCAAGGGAGCTGGGATATTTAACCAAGCTCTCAGTAGAAGAAGGAAAGAAAATAATTCGAAGTTGCCATACAGCATTGTCTCTGCCGTCATGAAGGAGATTCATTAATACACTCCAACACCCTCAGTGTTGGAAACCAGTTAAGATGTTCACTGTGCAAGTTCTTTAAAACCATCATTCATACACCCATCTGAGTAGGCACTATTTTAATCTTTTTTTTATGGTTGAGACAATTGTAAGATCACACTGTAAGTGGTATAACCAAAGTTAGATCTGCTTGTTCCAGAGCTCCAGCTCTTAGCCAGCATGCTCTATAATTTCCCCAATTAGGCATTCATTCATCATTCCGTCTCCTTCCAGGGATAATGAAGTAGAAATGCTACTTCACAGTTAGATTGGAGAAGAATAAAATTTTCCCAATGATGAGTGAATGGTTTACTTAAGAATATTGTGAAATTCCTGGAAGTCTTAAAATAAAATGTTTTCATCTCTTTTTTGATAATTTAAGCATGATTCAGAAAAAAAGGCTGGAAAATAGACTACCAATACACCTATAAAGTTTTGCTCCACCTCTGTGACATAATGTCTTTTTAATGTGTGTGCTTGGTGGGAAGTAGAGAAGGGAGGAACAAAATAATAGGTAAGTAATAACCTGAACTTAAGCCAGATGTAGAGACAAGCTAAAGAAAGAAAAATCCCACAGTGCTCATCATGCTATATAATTTTCATTGACCCTGTCTATAGCAATCAGTGCTTCAAACACTCATGATTGCTAGATTGCCGAAGGAAAGGATCATAGATTAGTAGTCTTTGAAAAATTAAAGAATAGAAAGTTGGTGAAACATTTCTCTCATTGCTAAAAATTTTAAGTTAATTTTTAGATGCTCAATATAGCTTACATTAGATAAACATTTAAATTGTGTACTCCTACTAAATATAAAGAGCTAGTCATTGAAAATAAAGTATATTAAAAATTAAAACAAGCCAATTTGATAGGAGGACCATACCGTTTGTATGAAATTGTCAAAAACTACACTAGCATTTTTCAATTTTAATGATTTGATTTTTCGATCTTTTTACATTAGTATTAGTATATAATGGAAAAGCCAAAAGTACTCAGAAAACAAAAGTCACTTATACCTATACTGCTTTTTAGTAAATGATGAATCACTAGAAACTGCTTAAGAGAGACTTTTTATCCAAATTGAAATATTTTGATCTGAAGTACTTTATATGTCATATTATTCCTTCATTTGTAGTTTTGTTTCTAAACTTGTACCATGACAACTTTTCCAGATATTTCACTTTTTAAAAAAAGATTTGTTTTTGATGTGGACCATTTTAAGTCTTTATTGAGTTTGTTACAATATTGCTTCTCTTTTTTATGTTTTGGGTTTTTTGGCCACGAGGCATGTGGGATCTTAGCTGCCCCACCAGGGATTGAACGCACACTGCCTGCACTGGAAGGTGAAGTCTTAACCATTGGACCCCAGGGAAGTCCCCAGATATTTCACTTTATCACTTTAGTAAGAGAATGTGTATTTACATCTCTCACTTTTTAAAGCAAAATTATATTACCTAGCCTCCCTGCTGGTATCTAACAACTGAAAACGTAGTACTCGTTGTAGAAGGACTTCAAGAACTCTGCAGGCAGCCAGAAGTTATTTTATCAGGCAGAAATAAGATAATTTGGATATTGGAAGAAAATCAGAATTTGCTCCCGAGCAGATTAGTTCTTCTGTATGACAGAACCATAGGCAGTTCAATTGGATTACATGTGCCCTTGGATTAATTCCATGATATTATTGTTAAGAGAGAGTAAGCAACTTCTTTTGAATTTGAAGAATCCATTGTTAAATAGTCTAAAAGACAACTCAGTGAGCAGATAACTAAAAATTTTGGCCTATAGGTATGATGAATCTTTTCCTAAATCTTTGACAATCCCTTCTTCTTAAGAACAACAAAAATTCTGTTTTGGATTTTTAGAGAAACCTTCTTATTAGGATTACAGTTGTGTTGCTAAAATTCAATTATACAAAGCCCAGGTTGGAGCAGATGGACTTGGAATAGTTTGGCAAAAAATCAAAGGGATTTTCCTGGGTTCATTATGTTGTGATATAAAAATAGCAAAAAGTGTATTATTTAACATCATTGGAATTAGGCTGTATACTAAAATTAGAACTCGAGAGCTTTAAATAGAGATGATAAAATAACCAGCAGTAAAAGACTATGCAGGGATAGGAAGCCTAGCCTGTTATGGTCAGAGGCATCATAGACGGAGGTGCACCTGTAAATAATTTCTATCTTGGCAAGACTGACAATTCTGCTTATTTCTAAGAACGCTTTCCTAATCTAGATGAAAGGTTATCTTCCCCACCAAAGAGCTACTTTTTAATTTATGGGCTGAGGTTGCGGTTTCATAGATCACTTAAACGGAGGGAAGGGGGTAACGGACAACCTCAGAATGAGGAGTACTGACCTTAAGGAGATAAAATCTCATTGATGAACTCCGAAATAGCTTTATGTGTTTTAAAAAATTCTAAATTTTAAGGTATACACACTTAGAGAAATTATGCCTCGATATTATTTATTATTAACACTTAATGTAATATTTTATTTAATCAAAAGCTATGTTAAGTTTGGAAGTATCACTGAAGTTTTCAATCAAGATAGAAAATAATTTTCCAAATTGATTTTAATTCTAAAAAAAAGAAAAATTCTTCTTGACCACAAATGACGGTATTTGGTAGAAAATACTTTGTTTTTGTGATATATTGCTACATTTCAGTCAACTTAAATCTCAGATCTCTAAGAATGGAATATTTTAATAACTCCATGTAATGTACCAAAAGTACTAATCATAGATAGATACATAGATAGGCAGACTGATTACTTACAGAGTATTAGTGAATATCGAAAATGAATTGACTGAAATCAGATACTTAGAACATATTTCAGAAGAACAAAATGCAATTTATCTTGGCTTCCTCAAATCGTTTTGCAACAAGTTGGAGTGTAATAAAAAGAAGAATAACCTAAGAGCACATAAGTCATTCTTCTCTGATCTGGATTTTTAATGCTTCGCTTATTTTAATTGTCCTGTGTTCTTTTGTAGATAGTAACCCATACGTTTCATGTAAATGTGTTGTTTCTGCATAGTATGGTAAGACAATCTTATATAGAAAAATTCAAACTGAACTGATAACAAATGGTCTTCTGGCTGTAAAAAATATTCTTCAATTTTGGTAACAAAAACCGATTATGTATTTCTATATGTTTTGATGTACCAGATCTTAAATTAATCAATCAAAGCAATTTATTAAAGTGTTACAGTGTTTCTACAATGTGGAAGATATTTTAAAACCCTTAGGAGCATAGATTTTGTGGAGAGATCTGGATTCAAAGGAAGATTGCACTTTTTATTAATTTGGGTTAGATATCTAAACTTCAGTTTTCTCATCTGTACAATGGGAATAATATCAACCACATAAGGCTCTCATAGGATTTAAATGATTTAATGAATTTTTAAAAACTAGAACAATTCCTGCCATATAGCAAGTGCTCACCACTTCATAGTAGATATTAAAATTATTATCAGGGATCAGTTAATTTACCTATGTATACCACCTTGCAACTATAATGAGGGCATGATGGAAAGAGTAAAAAATAAATAGATTGGGGTTTTTCAAATTATACCACATCCTTTGGGAATCTGGTATGGAAAAGAAATATTTAATATTTTATATCTTATGTTGTGCAGATTGGCTTCAGATGAGTATTTTATGTTTCTCCAGGAATGCCAACTCAGAAGTGCAATCACAGAGAAGATCATTTGATCACCTTACCCCAATTAGGGTTAATTATAGTCTCCTACACATAGATGTCTTTAGATATCTTAAAATATATATTTATCTGGTAGGCACATTTTGAGCACATCATAATACCATTCCAGGTTTTACATAGATTTCCGTGTACATTTTCTACTTAGCAGCTTGTTTAGAGAAGAAAAAACAAAAACAGTTGATATTTGGGAAGATATTATAGCTAAGTGTCCATTTAATTTTATGTATCTTAAACCTTCTAATCTGGCGATGCGGGTGCTTCATTGTTCTAAGCTATTTCTGGCTTTGTCTTAATGAAAACCTAAAAAAAATTTTTTTAGCTAAAGCGCTACTAAAATTGAATTTCCAACTTCTACTAGAATGTTCAGGTTTTAAAGATTTTCCTTTTAGAAAAACCAAGTAAGGAATCCATTTCTTCTATAGACACTGCTCACTAAAAGTGTGTTAAATTTAATAGAAATGTAAACTTTTCTCTAATACAGATCTTATCAAACCTCCCAGAAGGTAGTGTCTTTGTTCCCCTTGGACTTATTGTTGTCCATATTACATTTCTGTCTGTAGACTCTTACAGTAACTGTTAGTGTTGAGAGTTTTGGTCATAATCTTGAACCATCACTTGGTATGAGAGTCTTATATGTAAAGTTATCAGTTTTCCTTGGTCACATTTTATGTCAAATGAGACTGACAGAGTATTCTTTTTAAACATCATTTATGAACTTACCTTCAAGAAAAATCACAAAACATAGACCCCTAAATTCCTTTGTTACAGACATTATTAAATAATGTAGGTAATGTATTGCAAAAAGATGGCACCAGACTGAAATCAATGGTGTGTTTTGTCACCTTTAGTAAGTAAAGTATGAATGCAAAATGATGATGCTTGGTCCAAAATGCCAAATAGATGTAACCAAAGGAATGTCTCTTAAATAAATCTTTTCTCTGTGTGAGGTCATTTGTCATACTCTATACAAGGACAACTTTCTGTGAGATGTGAGGTAACATTTTTCTGCCCTAGGGAACAACAGCAATTGCTAGGTCATTCTCCTTCAAACTACCCTCCTCCAACTTCCCACGCACACCCTTTCTGCCTCTGAGTGACTTTATAGATCACCTAAGGAAAGGCATTTGTAGATGGTTGAGTGTAACATATATGAAGTCAAATCTACCTTCTTCCCTCCAGATGAATAGCCATGACAAAACTCTTCAAGATGAAATGTCCCAATATCTTCCTTTCTGAGATCTATCTTAAAATTAAAGAGCTTTAAGTCTATATGATTTGTTAATTTCTGCATTATTATTAGGGAGACTTTACTTTCAGAATATTTTCTGTTGTACCCATGTAGGGAAATTTGAAATAGAAATTGGGTAGTGGTGGTGGTGGTGGTGCATTAGAGGAATAAAGTAGGCTTTGTAATCCCTGATTTTAAATCTAATCAGAATGTTTAAAATGAAAAATTTAAAGAATTATAAATTATTTGGCAACATTAAAGATAGATAAGAGAGATATTAATCCAATGAATTTTGTCATTTTCCATGACCACCATATCATCTAAGTTAGACTTGGCCCTTTGGGTTAAAAAAAAAAAAAAAAAAAAAGCATGTGAACTTGTCTCGCCCTCCCCTCCCCACTTCTTTTCTTAGAGTGGTAAAAGAATAATACATTTAGAAATCATTACTGTGAGAATTCAAGTGATTTAACTTCAGCACGCTAATGCACTTTTTTAAAACAACTAAATAATGTATATAAAAATTGTGCTGAAATTACTCTTAATGCTTCACAAGAAGAGTGGCTTGTTTTATTCTTCTGCAAGACTATTTCATTACCATAATTTTCAAGCATGCAGAGGTGCCATAAAAACTCTCCTAATTACTTGTGTGTCACTGACCATTTTTTTTTTGAAACACACAATATCACATCCATAAGAGGCAAGGGAGCGCTAAATTGAGTGGCAACACCAAAATGTACCACCAGACAAAGGCTCTTCTTCTTCAAACTGCTTCACAAGGCCACGAACAGAAAGAATCTTTTCTAATATTTTCCAGTAGGGGGAACTAAAGACTCACCATCCAGCTTTTAGCTCGGCTCGGGAACCTGCGCGAGTTCTTATAACTCGCCTTGTAATCATCCGAACTAGCATCAAACAACTACCAGCGAGCCTGTGATCACACGTGGGCCGGGCTCCACCGGCCACACCAGTGGCACCCCAGACACTAGCATCCCTTTGATCTAATGTGGGCTGCCTTAATCTTCCCGGTCCTGAATGGCATTCACTTGGTGGGTTCTGCCTTAATTTTCAGGATTTTGTCATCTTTGGGCTGCAATTCAGCTGTTTTTGAGCTTCGTTAGCTCAGTTGGGTTTTCAGGTTTTACGAACTTCCTTTCGGAGGTGATAGTCTCTGGAGGGTAATAACTTCGGGTACCGGTCCCCCGCACCCAAGCTCCCTGATCTCCTTTCTCCATCCTAAGCGTTTTCTGAACTCCCTGGCATCCCTCAGCCCCGCGTCAAATTCATCTTTGAGGGGGTCATAAGGCAACTGAGTAACAGGAGAGGGGATGCCACCCCTTCCCCTCCCCCCCACCCGGGATTCCTCAGGGGGCCATAGATCTTGGCTAAAACAAGCCAGTGGAGACTACGGATTTCTGTACATCTCCCTCCCCCCCTTTTTGTGCCTTTTTAACGACGGAGAAAGCACCCCGACACAACCTTTCCGCTCCAAGAGGTGGTTATATTGTTTCCTTTCCTTTTCTCCCTCCCGCTCAGCTTCTCATTTTGCTAAAAGGTGAAGAGTGAATGTTTGTGTGATTTTAACGGGTAATGAGGCTGCACCCGGGGTCCTGGACGGATGATCTTTTTCCAGAAAGCGTGTGCATCTCCGTGCATCTCCGGCAGACGGAGGGATGAATAATTAGGAAGGGCTTCCATGAAATCGCTCACCGAGAAAATTACCTGCCCATTAAACGGGACGCGGCGAAGGGCAGGAAGCTAGAGCCCACCTATCCCCTCCTGAGGCGGGAAGCAGGGAGGGACGACGAGGCGCAGAGAAGGGGAAGGAGTTGACCGGTAGCCTCGGCTCCGAATTTGTTAATTTCTGTCCCACTAGGACTCTAGGCTTTCCAGCTCCCCCTTCCCCCACTGCACAGCGGGCTGGCGCCCCCTGTGCGGGCGGGTGGCGGAGCGTGGAAGTGGAGGCTCCGTGCACCCCCTCATCACCCCCCGCCCCCCTCCCCGGGGCAGACTCCAAGCAGCTTTCATTCCTCCCCTCCGCTCCCGCCTCCTCGCCTTCCCTCTAAGTCCTTCCACCCGCGGCAGCTGCAGGAGGAGGCGGACGCTCTGCTGCGGGGCCGCGGGAGCAGCGGCAGCGGCGGCGGCGGCCGTACCAGGTGGACTGGCGGCTAGACCCGGGCGGGCGGCTGGACCGCGCGCTCCCCTGCTCTCCCGCTCCTGGGCCCCTGGGCTCACCCGCCCCGCTCCGCACCCGCCCGCCGCCTGCCGCCGCCAGGGTTCACAGCCGCTCGGAGGCGGCACCGCGGGGGGGTGGCAGCAGCCTCAGCCCTGCCCCTCTATCCCTCCCGCCTTCCCTCCCTCCCTGCAGCCCCACCACGTAGGAGTTCGGATTCTCCACCCGCCTCGTCCCTATTTCCCTTTGCCTCTCTTTCGGGAACGAGAGAGGTGGAGGGAGGCAACGAGGTTGCAAAGGAGAGGGCCGCCAAATCGGCCCGCCTGCAAAGTGTTGCTTTGACACATCCTTGTTATGGAAGTTTAGTGAAAAAACTCTGGACGTGGAGCTGCTACCCAGACGGAGACCGGGGGAAAGGAAACCAGTGGGCAGGCCAATGTTTTTTTTCGGCAGCGCGCTGGCAAGTTTGTGGAACACTTTCTAGGAATTAGGTCTTTTTCCTCTCCCGTCATCTTCTTGACTTCTGAAGAACGAACTTGGCTTTGGATTGCCATGAAGCCTGAGGAGAGGGGGTTAGACACACTTGAATAATCCCTCCGGCTGGGCTGAATTCGTGGGAATTTAGGAAGCCACAGTGAGGAAATACAGCAGCCTTGGGAGTGCTCTCTGTTAATTTGGATGGATCTAAATGTGCCCCATTCAAGACCTCTCCACTAACCCCTTCTGATCTTGCCATTTGCTCTTCTTGACTTAATTAGCAGCTAGAAAAGTCTAAACTTTGGACCTACCTCTTTTTTTGATACTTATTTTTGTACTTTTGCTCTCTGGGATTGGTTTCTTAAACAATCTGGATCCTTTTTAATATGTCAAAATGAGTCGGCTGATGTTTACACAACTACTGCTCTGTGGATTTTTATATGTTCGGGTTGATGGTAAGTTAAAATGTTTCTATCCTGTCCCTCCCCCCCCCCAAAAAAAACCCCAACATTTCTTTCTGAGTTGGATGTGGGCTATAAATAAAATGACATTATATCCTTTGGTCCCTTTTGGCCAGGCATGGGGGCTTTGGGGGAAGCAGAGGTTTTAAGTCTTTTGTTTCTAAACTGCTGCAGATGGAACGTGTTAGGAGTCACCTATTGTTGTAATTTACTTAATTAATTGAGGAGTTGGGTAATAAATGATGGGCTCTCAGTTTTGTTAGAAAAAGAAATGTGAAAGTAAATCTCGTGAACGAGTCTAATACTCTTGTGCTTGTTCTCCATTTGGGGTTTGTTCTTGTATCTGAACTTTGGCTTAGAAATTCAAGTGAAGTAAGTAATAGATACCCCAGTGAAGGTGCAGTAGGTTAGGAATTTGAGTCAGGGATCTCAGGGATCAATGTGTATCACCTGCGTGCTGGTAAGTGCTCTCCTAGCGTGATATCAGAATGAAGATTTAGATCATAGGGAGAAAACTGTCAAAAGTAAGACAGGGCGAGGCTCCAGGAAGGGGGAAGCAGAAGCTGTGGGCTGGCTGTGGGTACGGAACGCTCAGCTCAGTCCCTAGTGGCAAACACAATGGGGATCTGAAACAGGTGCTGTAGGTGTCTCCCTCTAGGTTGAGTCAGTCTGTCAAGCAGACAGCATTCTGCCTCTGATTCTCCTGTCTTTTGTTCAGATTTGGTTTCCTGGGGTATTTTCATAGGATGTCAGTTTCCTGTGGGAGGATTGCAAAATCCTTTTTTGTAGCTCTTTTGAATGATGAGTGGAAGGAATCGTTAACATGCTTTTTTGTTTGTTTGTTCCAAAGAAGAAAGTCAAAAGAACAATTTGGTATTAACCTAGCGACTTTAATTTTCACATCAATAGAAATAATTGGTCTAAAGAGAAGATTAGAGCATGATATTTTTGCCTGCATGTGTGGATTGTAGTACTTTAGATTTTTAATTACTGTACTTATAAATAATCTGAGGTGTATTGGTCCAGATACTTGAGCCATTATAGTAGCTTGTTGCTACATAAACTTTCCTCCAGTATTTGCATTGTGGACGAAGTCATTATTTGGGACACTGCCTATTTTTGCCCGCCTGTAGGAGCTAACTTTGTTCCTGGCAGCGGCTGTTGCACAGAGCCCCATGTATCAGACTCAAAAAGGAAGCCCTTCTATAAACATGAGGCAAGAAGGATGAGTTTACCTTCAGTCAAGTGGCTGTTTTCAATCCTGGACTACATAAGTACCCATGCCCCCCAGCGATAGTAGGCGAGCGTTCATGTGGACACACTGCTTTTTTCTTTTTTCCCTTCTAAGTAGTAGATGTATAGGAGTAAATCACTGTGAATTCTACTGTGGCAATATCTCTAATCATATCTAATCATTCACCAGACATTTTCTTCTTCAATACATTTACCTTTGTAATACATTTAGATGACAATCACAAAAAGGTTTTGTCCCAAGTGTTTTGATTGTCACAATAAGACTTTAATATAACTTTTTGGATATGTCCTCACAAACCATGAATTTATATACTGCAATGCCAGAAATGCATTATAAACTATATATTAGATTACAGAACTATCACCAAGTTGTTGGTTTTTTTTTCAGTCGTTGTGTAGCTAGCTGGAATACAATTAAATTGCTCAGTGGAAGTGACAGAGGGAATCAGAAGAGCTTGGTGTTACAGAATGTAATTAATGTACCAGGGTGTTTGGAGATATATGAAACAAATGCAATTAACCACCTTGCTGCTGGAACAGCAGTAGCAAGACATCATTTCTCCCCTTCCCTCCCTCCTTCGTATCCTAGCTCCCTCCCTTCTTTCCCGCTCTCCACTCACCTTGCCCTTCCTGTCCCACAGATACACCTAGGACCTTTGTTCTGTTTTAACATTATAGGATAAGGGGGTAATTTGTGTCTGGGCCATAACTGTGCAGCAACGTTCATAGTAATGTAGTGAAAAATGCCCAAGATTGAGGAGTTGAAAAGGTAGTATTAAATTCTTGTGTGTGTGAAACTAGTTTTTGTATTTAGCATCTACTATGTCCAAAGCAATGGAAACTGTGGACACTTACTGAATTAGTATGCAAGTCATATGTTTGACATTGGATTGCCCTTGGTTTACCCCCTAATGATGACAGCCCCTCCATGGGGATTGTTAAAAATTGGGGATGTAGACAACACTGCCCTCTAGGCTATTTCAACACACTGGGATTGTGTGTTTACATATATAATGAGGGGGTTGTTTGTAGGATCTCTAAGCCTTCTTACTTTTCCAGGGTTCTATGATTTCTAGTTACTTATTATCCTTCTTAGAAGTGTGTGCTTATTCTCCCCATGAATTTCAAATTTAGAGAAGCTTGTACCATTTGAAAGATATACTGACTCTCCTTGTGCTAGACACAGAAATTAATTTTATTCAGTGACAAATGATACATAGATTTGCATTGAAATTTGCTTGGTGGGTTATTTATATGTGCATTTTTATAGTATATGAAAAATGTTAGAGTTTTGCATCCTCATGAAAGTTATGTGCCATTATTATTTATGATTTTTCTGTATCTTGTGTCTGTAGGAATCTGTAGAGAATAAATATTAAGTTAATTGAGAACTACAGGCAAACTTTTCTATTTGGGATGTAAATAAAGATTATCTCATTCGATACAGATTAATTAACCAAATGCAGATTTTTCCTTACTATTATGTATGAGAATATGTATTGAATTTAGCCTTTGTTCTCCAGATTTTCTTTATTTTTAAATAAGAATATGGTTTTGTAATCATTTACAGGGAACTAATATGAACTGTCACAAGACTGTTGGATTATATCTATATTAAATACATTGTGTCAGTTCAATAATTTTACAATACTGGTGAAAAGATGTTTTGCCTCTCACTGCTGTGGCCTCTCCCGTTGAGGAGCATGGGCTCCGGACGCGCAGGCTCAGCGGCCATGGCTCACGGGCCCAGCCACTCCGTGGCATGTGGGATCTTCTCGGACCGGGGCACGAACCCGTGTCCCCTGCATTGGCAGGTGGACTCTCAATCACTGCACCACCAGGGAAGCCCGAAAAGATGTTTTTAAGATGAAAATATTTCTTGTCTTCAATCCTTAACTGTTCTAAAATGAAAATGGCACTTGTGATATTTGGAGAGATAAAGATGATACGTGTGCATGGTGCAGATATATAATCTCATATAGGTTTATAGGTTTTGCTAAAGTGCTTCTTTCAGTAGTGGACTCATTATTGTAGCTGTATGTAGTCCATTTCAGAACTTAAATTGCATATAAGTAACCTGAAATTTCTTCTTGCAACTATACACTAATACCACGTTTGAATTGGCTTTGTTTGAATAACCTTTGATTCTAGGCAACATGTGGACCATAAACCAAAAAGATTTCTTAATACATAGAGAAAAGAGTATATTAAAGAAAAAAAAGGTCATGATTATACCAAAAAAAAAAAATTCTAGTTATTGCATCCTTGAGCAACCTGTATAAAATAGCATCTTTGCTAATAAAAATATGGATATGTAAGAACATGGCCTACATTTGGATACATATATAGTAATGAAGGGAGCTTACGTATGTAGGATGTGTGTGTTCAGTAATATCTGCTTCAGTAGCTCCTGCAGTCCATAGGAGTTATTTATTTATTTACTTCCTATGTGCAATTTGATTTTTGAAGAGTTAGAAAAAACAGATTTTCCTTTTTTTTTTTTTCCGCCCCGGTACGCAGGCCCCTCACTGTTGTGGCCTCTCCCGTTGCGGAGCGCAGGCTCCGGACGCGCAGGCCCAGCGGCCATGGCTCACGGGCCCAGCCGCTCCGCGGCATGTGAGATCCTCCTGGACCGGGGTACGAACCCGTGTCCCCTGCATCAGCAGGGGAACTCTCAATCACTGCGCCACCAGGGAAGCCCAGATTTTCCTTTTACTTATTTCTATTCCTAGCTCTCCTCCTACTCCTCCTGTACCACCTCTTTCTCTTCCGCCTTCATTTCTTCCTTCCCCTCCTTCTTTTTTGGACCCAGTGGAAAGAATTAAAGAAATATTTGAAGAATGAAGAAAATAGGTGAGAGGTGTCTTGGATAACAATTTAGAAAATCTGCATTTAAAGGAGATATGTTAATAATATTTTAACTTTGGATATACCCAGTTGGGGTCTTGACTCATCGTTTTTCTTTTACAATCCTATAGAGCTTGATGCAAACTTATATAGTTCTTTTTCCAGTTTAGGCAGACAGACGTCTACAGACCTGAGTTCTAGCAGAAAGTTATAGAGTGCTATATTAGAGATTTATTTTCAAAGAGAAGTATTGTTATGCTTCTTATAGTGTTTCCAGGTATAGCCCTGTCAACCCAAATCAATACATTGATGTTGTTAATGATTTTCTTCTTTTTTAAATTATTGAGTGAAGCATGAATGAATGATGACATAAAGTCTTTTAAGGGGAAATTTCCATAAACTCTGGCAATGTTTCAGCATAGCAGAAGTCTAATATAGCATCTAAAGTGTAGCATATTCACCCAAAAAACCTGTCTCTAAAAAAACAACATTGGAGTGATCTAGGCCTCAATCCTTAGTGTTTTTTCCTCCATTTGCACCTAATCCTTAATGTCTTTCATCTGGTCGCATGGGTTTTAAATACTTCTTTATTCTGATACTTCTCAAATTGCCCTAATCACTTGTGGAAGAATGTAAATTCCATGAGATTACAACTTGGCTCTTCTATTTACCATGGTATCTCCAGCGCCCGTACATTACTTAACATATCCAGCTGACTACATGACATCTTTGCTTGATATCTAAGAAGAATATATCAGACTTGGATAGTAACTAGATTTGTTGTGGTGATCATTTCCCAATGTATACAAATAGCGAGTCATTGTGTTCTACACCTGAAACTAATATAATGTTGTATGTCAATTATACCTCAATAAAATAATTTTTAAAATGAATATACCAAACTCAAGCCAGGAATAGAATTGGCTTCTCCTTCCAGTCATCTCCAGCTCAGTGAATGGCATCACTATTCACAGTTTTATCATGACCCAAAACTAGGAATCATTTTTGACTTGTTCTCACAGCCCATATCTGACTTGTTAGTAAATCCTTTGAAATATACCCTGATACCTAAAATTTTATGCGTGTGTTTGTGAGTGTTTCCCCAACATTTTTATATAAGCATTTTCAAACATGCAACATAGCTGAATTTTACAGTGAACACTCATATTGCCATGTAGATTCTACCGTTTTTTACTATACTTGATTACCACATATCTATCCGTTTACCCATCCCTCTAGGCATCCATTAATTCATCTTCTTGTTTTGATGCATTTTCAAATAGATTCCAAATGTTTCTTACTAAGTCAACCACTACCATCCTGGTCAAAACCTGGACTATTGGAATAATCTGATAAATGATCATCCTGCTTCCATTTCTGTTCTTCCTATCCCCACACCTTACCTCCAACCAGTTAGTTCTCCGCCCAGTAGCCACAGGGACCTTTCAAAAGCATGTAAATAAGATAATGGCAGCACCTTGCTCAGAAGCTTCTAATGGCTTCCACTGATAACTCTTCGCAGTAGTTTACAGGACTCTTCAAATTCAGGTCCCTCACTGCCTCTCTGACCTCATCTGTTCACACTCCCTACTGGAACCTAGGTTTAGACCTTGCTTTTTGATGTTTTGTTCCTGACTCAGGGCTTTTGCATTTGTTCTTTCTTTCACCTGAAATGTGCTTCCCCTGATCATTGCATGGGTTTTTTTCAATTGGTTTAATGAGTCCCTATCCAATATCATCTCTTCAGATATATGGACCACCTAATGTAAAAATGCTCCCCTCAAAACACTATTGGACTACCCCCCTTACCTATCTTAATATTTTTCTGAGCTCTTATCACCTTCTTAAAGTTTATGTGGGTGTGTGAGCACGTGTCCACACGCACATGCACGTGTTTGTATAAACAACCTTGAAGGCACCCACATTGTACCCTACTTGCGAGCTAAGAAGTTAGACTGCTACAACTTCATGAATGCTGGCAAAGGACATGAAACTCCTGGGTCACAGGTGGTAGATTTCATTAGTTATGTCACAGCAAGCAGCATGACTTCATGTTTGTATAGATTTACCTTTCCCCTGAAGACCCTTAGGGGCAATGCAGTGGGGGCCAGGTAGATGGTGCACACACAAAGCTGACGAGCCCTGAGCTTGGGAACCAGGATATTTTATAGTGGACGATAAGGAAATCTGCCTAACCTTTGGCCTGGAGGGAAACATTGTCTTGACTATATTAGACAGTAAGCAAATCTTGACTATATTAGACAGTAAGCCTTCTGTTCTGAAGGGAGACCGTCTAGAGTTTAGAAGACTGTTAGCTGTATGCATATGTTAGTATGATTATTGTCTGCTTCTTCTACTGAGCTCCTAGGGCATGGACTTTCCTTGTCTATTTGTTTACCTGTGTTCCTCCAGTGCCTAGAGCACAGGATGACACATAGTAGAATCAAGTATTTGTTGAATAAATGAAAATGTGCTTATGGAGTGCTTTTGAGATGTTTCTTTTCATGCCCTAGCCCAACATGTGAAACGTTTACCATTTGAACTAGGTTTATTTATTTATTTGGGGGTGTGTATTTGTGTTTGTCTCTCATTCTCTCTCTCTCTCTTTAGAGAGAGAGAGTTATCAAACATGCATATTTTGACATAAATGACATCATGATTTCTGATGATTTAGTATTCCACCTTTCACCTGGCAGGAGATATAGAATTGACTATTTGCTTTGATATGTCTCTTTTCTAACCAAGAGTATTTTCAACAATGGTGTGACTTACATGGTCACTCCCAATCTCCATACTAACACTGTTGGATGTTTTAGCACACTGTTGAGTGGTGTATATATTTTGACAGGGCACTCCTTCAAATGATTCTAATGTACCTTAATAGGACCACATACACTCTTATCTGACTAAGGCATTTTGACTTATACAATGATATCTAGTCCAAAAAGTGAGACTTTTCTTCACCTTTGGGGCAACTTTTCATTTAAGCATTAGCAACAGATAAAAATGATTACTTTAGTTCAGGCATAGAATTAAAAAGAATACTTTAAAAATTGGTCTCCAATTATATAGCTCACTAATACTTGAAAAAGAAGAGGAAGATTAAAATACCTGCAGCAACTGGAATTACCCTACCCTATCTACTGTTATAATCATCATGTCTAGGACCCTATTTACCATCACTGATACTAAACTGAGATATACCCAGGAATTTGGCAGGTAGGACCCTCTTTATAGACCTACTTTTGATTTTAAGAAAATAACTCAAAGGAATCTTACCGGAAAATTTATTTTTTAAAACTGAGATAAAGCAAACATAGACATTCTCTAAATTTTGCTGCTTAAATATTTTCCCCCAACAACTTCACTGAAATGATTGAAATATAATTCACATTATATTTCACAAACAAGTTACTCATGTAAAGTGTACAATTCAGTGGTTTTTAGTGTATTCAGAGAATTGTGCAACCATAACTACAATCCAATTTTAGAACGTTTTTGTCATCCAAAAAAAGAAGCCAAGTATTCTGCTCCTTATCTGCCATCCCTTCCCCAGCCTGAGGAAGCCACTAGTCAACTTTCTGTCTCTGTAGATTTGTCTATTTTGGATATTTCATGCAAATAGAATCTTACAATATATGGTCTTTTGTGACTGGCTTCTTTCCCTTCATCTAATGTTTTCAAGGGTCATCCATGTTGTAGTGTATATCAGTACTTCATTCTTTTTTATTGCTGAATAGTATTCCACATCATTTATTCTTTGAATTATCAGTTCATGGACATTTAGGTTGTTTCCACTTTGGGTCTATTATAAAGATCGTTGCTATGAACATTTGTGTATTAATCTTTGTGCACACGTATGTTTTCATTTCTCTTGGGTGTATAACTGGAGTGGACTTGCTGGGTCATATGGTAATTCTGTGTTTAACCTTTTGAGGAACTGCAAGACTGTTTTCCAAAGCAACTATACCATTTTACATTCCCACTCGCAATGTATGAGGTAAATATATTCTTTCAATTCACCATGGAAAGAAAATGTTGAACGGCCTTTACAAGTTGGATATAAGTTTGTAGTGAGACAATTTTATATGATAATAATATGCTTTAAGTTTCCAGGAGTCCTAATTTCTTTCTTTTTTTAAAAATTATTTATTTATTTTTATTTTTGGCTGGTTGGGTCTTCCTTGCTGCACGTGAGCTTTCTCTATTTGGAGTGAGTGGGGGCTACTCTTGTTTGCAGTGTGCAGGCTTCTCATTGTGGTGGCTTCTCTTGTTGAGGAGCACAGCCTCTAGGTGTGCAGGCTTCAGTAGCTGTGGCACACAGGCTCAGTAGTTGTGGCTCGCGGGCTCTAGAGTGCAGGCTCGGTAGTTGTGGCGCACGGGCTTAGTTGCTCTGCGGCATGTGGGATCTTCCCGGAACAGGGCTTGAACCCGTGTCCCCTTGCATGGGCAGACAGATTCTTAACCACTGCGCCACTAGGGAAGTCCAGTCCTAATTTCTAATCCCTTCAGTGATTATCTTCTCAATGTTCTTCAGTTGTCCTGTAAAGTTTTACAAATGAAATTAACCCAAATTGAAATTGTCACTTTTAGCAGAGACTTCAACAATACTAAATGTAAATCACAGAATGATAACATCTCAGAGCTAGAAGAAGTTTTTGCAGTTTTGTGGTACAATTCTCTTGTTGGTTGGACAGATGGAGAATGAAGCTCAGAGGTTTTTTTAAATTAATTTTTATTGGAGTATAGTTGCTTTACAATTTTGTGTTAGTTTCTACTGTACAGCAAAGTAAATCAGCTATATGCATACATATATCCCCTCTCTTTTGGATTTCCTTCCCATTTAGGTCACCACAAAGCATTAGTAGAGTTCCCTGAGCTATACAGTATGTTCTCATTAGTTATCTATTTTATACATAGTATCAATAGTGTATCTATGTCAATCCCAATAACCCAATTAATCCCACCCTCCCCTTCCCCCCTTGGTGACCATACATTTGTTCTCTACGTCTGTGTCTCTATTTCTGCTTTGCAAATAAGATCATCTATACCATTTTTCTAGATTCCACGTATATGCATTAACATACGATATTTGTTTTTCTCTTTCTGACTTACTTCACCCTGTATGACAGTCTCTAGGTCCATCCACATCTCTAAAAATGACCCAATTTCATTCCTTTTTATGGCTGAGTAATATTCCATTGTATATATGTACCACATCTTCTTTATCCATTCCTCTGTTGATGGACATTTAGGTTGCTTCCATGTCCTGGTTATTGTAAATAGTGCTGCAGTGAACATTGGGGTGCATGTGTGAAGCTCAGAGTTTTTATGTGCCTTGTCACATAGCCTATTGCTGCTTAGTAGTAGAGCTGAAACTAGAGTCCAGGGATGTTTTTTATCTCTATACCACACTTCTCTCAAAAGACTAT
Organism: Grampus griseus; assembly: GCF_964374135.1. NCBI lineage: Eukaryota > Metazoa > Chordata > Mammalia > Artiodactyla > Delphinidae > Grampus > Grampus griseus. The sequence continues at coordinate 113,428,538 of NC_138998.1, read as the reverse complement.
TTCCAGCTTCTCAACCCTGGAACTCCTTAACAAGAGTTCCAGGCTCTTGTAACTAACCGAAAATGGCCAGCTGTTTTCCGAACATGTCAACAAGGGAATTAGCTTGAGATACCTTGAGGTTATTCATTTGATTCAGCACATGCTTATTGAGCACCTATTTATAAACAAAGCACCTTGCTGAGGGCTCTGTGAGGGACATAATGAAGTTAAATAGTTCCCACCTTCAAGGAGATGATTCTTTAGTAGGGAAGATAACAAATATTCAAGTCACTAAAATAATAGTATCCGGTAAACGCAGGGAGCAGGGTGTGGGGTTGAAGGAACACACAACATAGTCTGGGAACTCAGAGAACGAATAGATGATTTCCAGCTAGTGCAATCTGGGAAGAGTCAACACCAAATGGGTCACTTAATGTGGGCCTTAGAAGAAGAGTGAACTTTTTTTTTTTTTTTTTTTTTTTGCGGTACGCGGGCCTCTCACTGTTGTGGCCTCTCCCGTTGCGGAGCACAGTCTCCGGACGCGCAGGCTCAGCGGCCATGGCTCACGGGCCCAGCCGCTCCGCGGCATGTGGGATCTTGCCGGACCGGGGCACGAACCCGTGTCCGCTGCATCGGCAGGAGGACTCTCAACCGCTGCGCCACCAGGGAAGCCCAAGAGTGAACTTTTAATAGACAGAAAGATTGGAAATTGCATTCCAGCAAAAGGAATAGCAGGAGGAATGGCATGGAGATGACAAAGGTGTGCTAGGGGAAAGGCAAGGAGTCTAGTTTAATTGTAACATAGTTGTATGGAGGGGCAGTGTGAGATAATTACTGAAAGGCAGTCAACAAACACTACTGAGTGAATAAGAGCAAATAATTTAACCATTCTGAGTGTACTTATCTTTAAAATTGGCATTATAATAGTGTCTTCTCAAATAGCTGATATGAGGAATAGATGAATATATATTAATCACACACACACACACACATATATATACCCATGTATGTATATATATATGTATATGGAACATATGTGTGCATATATATTGATATGTTATCATATATGGAATTAGATGTGTATATATATGTAATATACATCTGTATGTTACATATATATGTTATATGTGTAGAAATTATATTAAAATGCTTTGAACAGTGCCTGGTACTTACTAAACCCCAATTAAGTGTTATTTATTATTATTTTTTAGTAGTAGTAGTATTTTTATTCTATTGGTATTCCTTTCCTAGTATGGAGTAGAAGTAAATTTAAGAGGACTTTTTCTATCAGGCTAATCATGAACTACATTTGAGATGCGTTTCACGAAGATTTTCATATAACCTTTCAAGCATGAGTCTTCAGGTGACTAAATAAGAACTTTTGTTGCTTCTTAAGGGGACTCATCTGTGTCCACACCTATGCAACCGTGACAAACGTGCTATGACATGTATGTTTCCATTGCATCATGTGCTGATTACAGAGCAAATGGGATTCCCAAGTGAGTGGTATTATGAATGAAAGGAATAAACAAGAGAGGCATACTACAAATAGAAATTTGTTAACAAACAGAACATGCTAGTAAAACCCTGCGTTTTGGTTCACATTTACTGATTTACATCTTTTACTTGGTGCTTTTGATATAAAGTATCATGAAGATAAATCTTTTAAGAGACAAAGCTTACTGAATTCCAAGTAAACACTTCTAGTACAGAAAATATTTAAAAATTAACATTGTCTCCACTCAACATTTTTTTCCTGAATAGCCCACTTATCTTTCTTACATCTAGTATAGACATCATTGATTCTAATACTTTTTACAATTATCCATTAACCAGATTTGCATATTGAGTGGTTGTGTATATATCAAGGATAACCTGACTAAAGCAAAATCATTGCTATTGTGGAAGGGATACACCATGGGTGTCCAGAAGCTGTGGACTCCAGTTTAAGCTTTACCACTAATTAATGGTAGGACTTAAGATTCTTATATAAAAAAATAGATATTTGACCGTGTACTCTTCAACGTCTCAGGCTTAAGTTCTCTTACTGTAAGTCATTTTGTTAAATGTCCTATCATTTGCATTATGTTTGAGTACAATTAAAGGGGAAAATTTATCCTGGAAAAAAATTATCCCAAACCATAAATATCCATCTTTGAAAATAATGAGTTATTGTGCAGTCTGCATGGGGGCTGTATTTTGATATGGGCTTAATGATTTGATTATGGATAATAGTCAAAATCCACTAGCCTTATGATTCACATCCACTTTCATTCGTTAATGACCAATGGTACTTACTGTTTCTTCATGAATAAATGGGATTCAAAAATTAAATACTAAAATAACAATAGTCTTAAGCCAATGTACTTACTAGTTTATGGCCACTGTGACTAGAACTGTATGTGATATGGCAGTTTTAGCTCAGGAGAGGGGTTAACAGCCACTTTTTTTTTTTTTTTTTTTTTTTTTTTTTTTTTGCGGTACGCGGGCCTCTCACTGTTGTGGCCTCTCCCGTTGCGGAGCACAGTCTCCGGACGCGCAGGCTCAGCGGCCATGGCTCACGGGCCCAGCCGCTCCGCGGCATGTGGGATCTTGCCGGACCGGGGCACGAACCCGTGTCCGCTGCATCGGCAGGAGGACTCTCAACCACTGCGCCACCTGGGAAGCCCAACAGCCACTTTTTAATTTCTGTTGTAAGGATTGATGTGGGATCTCTTCCCCTAGTTTTTGGTCCCAAGCCTTTTTGGAAATGAACTGGAGAACATGGAATATAACTCAACTGTTTCATTACACTGCTTTTCAAGCTTAAGCAAAGAACAAGGAAACAATTTGGTATTTAAAGGATTTGTCCAAAACCTGTGCAACGGTTATAACCAATTTAAATGTTCATAAGTAAGAACAAAAAAGGGAGAACTTTTGACTTTCAAAAAAAATTAAGTCAAGAGGTTTTCTTTATAAAGAAAAGGTTATAAATTTTATAAATCAACGTTATAGCCATACTTTAAAGTTTAACAATATATACTTACAAATACTAGCAAATGCTCGAATACAGGACACTAATTTGTTAAGGTACATCTGATAATTATAAAACGTAGTTTTCAGGGTTACAGTAAATTAAGGGAAATTCAGGATGAACCTAGCAATAGGCATTCTAAGTTGAGTTTTGTATCTCTTTATTTTAAAGTGAACTTTAATGTGTGATCAAATAATGAGTAGTTATTGAAAACTGAGTTAATTGTTGATCTATTAAAACTAGAGCAGGCATTTCAGCTTCCCCACCTTAAATATGCAACAGCTTGTTCATTCTAAAACACCTTTGCATGTCAACAACTACAAGATGCCTTCACCCAAATGCAAATTATGCGAACCCCTCCCTAACTGCATCTGCATCATTGATTAGAGGAGATACAGAGTAAGAAGAATGTTACCTTTCAAAAAGAAAGTGCCCGGTAACTTAACATACCTCAGCATTTTTTTCATTCAAAATGGGCTGTGAGGATACTTTTCTTCGAAGCAGTGATAATCTCAAGAGTTAAAAACTAACAATGAAAATGTATTTCCATGGTACCTGAGCCCTGTACTTACAAATCTTCAAGCTGTTATTCAGTTGAGGTTTGCAGCCTCCTTTTCTTCTCACAAATGCTGTTGAATAACTTCATCAGAAAAGAAAGTGCTAACAGAGTTCACAGGGGAGTTCCTCACTGGCTATCCTGAAAACTTGTAGGTGATTCTGCAGCTAAGTACAAAAGTCTTTAAGTGTTTCAATTCGCCTTTGTGATTTGAAAGCCTGGATAATGCGAGCTTGTAATACAAAATGAAAGAATAAAGAATGGGAAAAATATGTACACCTTTGGGTACAGATTTTGGGCAGAGATACCTCTTATCCCCCCCTGCCCCATACACACATGACTGTAAGATATGAATAAACTTCTGAGTTGTTTGATACCTGCCCTCTACTCACAATCCATCAGACAACTGTTATTTTATGAAGAACATTTCCTGGGCTATGAATTATTATTGTACTTTTCTGTTAAACTGTAACACCTGTGATGTTCACCAGTTGGATCTTATGAAACTCCCCAGATTTTTGAGCTGCTCAGTAAAAGCGTCTCATCATGTTAAATTTAAATTCCAAGTTCGTGTAACTTTTCTTTTCAGAAAGTGGTTTTTATCTTTCTAAGCAGCAACTAAGCATGGCATGCAAATAAGACAACTAGGCAATTGCTTTTATAGTCTATCTTTCTCAGGGTGCAATTCAAAGCTTTCTGAACTTGGGGTGTTACAGGAGTTTATGTGTGATCTTTGCATTTGAAATAGTCCAGGAAGTGCAAGGATATACCTGGGAGAGGCAGTCTCTATGAACAATGAGGAGTGAGGGGGTGTTGGAAAAGTGAAAAACGGAACATTTGAACGAAATGAATTGGACCAGCATTTGAAACTCTGCTATATAGCAAGCGGACAAGCTGATATTTAGTTCTATGGATTGTTAACATTCACATAAAACAGAATTATTTAGCATTTACTGAATCCTTTTTGATAATCAATTTGGGATCAGATGCAAAAGAACATGTGTCTGGCTTTGTATGACCCCAAATTCTTCCGTTTTCCCTTTGAGCAGATGACATGGCTTCTTTGCTGTCTGATATTGGTTGCTAGGAGAAGTGCACTGGTCTGGTCCCCTCTTATCCAGCAGTAAAACTAAAGAGTGTATTGAATAAGAAAAAGAGAGGCGGAACACAGTACAGGCCATGAATCATGACTTGTCTCCAATATGTCCACTTTGCTCCCATTTTTTTCCCCTTTAAACACTTTTGTTTTTACCAATGATGCTTTCTTTCAGCTGCTATCTATAATCCTTTTGGAGCCTGAGGGGAAGAGGGTTGCTAAAGGGAGGCTGTGCTGCTAAGAAGTCCACTCAGCCCTAATAAAAGCCTTGAGAGTTATTCATGGGGCCACATTAGTGAGAATGCCCTACTCAGTGAATAGCATCAGTCAGCTGCCTTTGAAATCCAGTGATTAATACCTTCTGTTTTTAAGGGGGGGGGGGAAGGCAGACAGGAAAGGTCTTCATACTACTTTGGCTCTTTTGCAAATTAGATCTTATATATTGTCAATGCTTTTGAAAAAGAAGTTGCTAAATTTTCAATACCACCAGTAGTCGTTAAAAAAAATAGTGTTTCATGAACTGTTAATAGTGGCTATTGTCAGATACAACTGAAATGGTAAAAATGTCCCAAATGAACGCTTATAGGAAAATCAGTTAGCCATTCTTATATTTTGGCAATGTTTTATGATGACCATCAAACTAAAAGCACGATGTTAAGTGATTATATTCAAAATGTTGTCTACACCGATCTATTTCACAGCATCCAAATCACGTTTTTGTTTGTTTGATAAAGAAACTAATTACAATACACTTGAGATTTTAGAGAAACATCTAATGAGAAAATGTTAAGGGTGGCAGGTGTTTGTTTCCCGTGAGCACTTGGATATAAGGGGCAGTCAATGATTTACAAAGAAGTTCTTATATATTGATACGTATATATATATATATGTATACATATATATATATACATATATATGTTTATATCTATAGGCTAGTTTAGCATAAGGGATTTGGGATGTTATCATTATAATCCATCCCTATGACCTCTCTTTATATATTTTGATTGCATTGAGTACATGGCACAGTTCAAATAAAGTTGTGTAAGGTTTAGAAAGCTTGCCTATCATCTGAGGTGCATAGATAGAAAAGCTTCTGGTTTTGGTGCCCTGTGTAGGCAACTAGAAAATGCAAGGTGGTGCTTCTTCATACTGTTTTTCAGCATGATTCTAATGTCATCCAGGCTGTTATTATTTAGATGGTAATTTAAGCCAAGCCTCAGTGTTCTTTTAAAATTATTCTAATTCTTCTGTTCATTTTACATTTATTTTTGATGTAGCAGCTTAGTCTGGCTCTTCAATATGTACTCATGTTCATTAAAAAGGCTTCACTGGAGTCTGAATATGAGAACAAACAACATTTAAAGAACTCGGCATGATGCCTCCTGTAACCTGTTTGTGACTCTGTGGCAGTGAAATATCTTGTTAAGAGGTGGTAATACCCAAGGGCAATCAGAGATAAAAATGTAACGACTTGGTGGGTGATGTCTAGAGATCAGCTTTGAGTGAGGTCTGATTTAACATCTTTATTAGTGACATAAAGGAGAGGACAAAATGATAAAGAAATTGACATATTTCAACATTAGAAAGCTATCGGGAACTTCTTCCCCCACCAGCTACCCATACCCCCTAATGAACATAGAAATGATTTAGGAAACTTTAGGCAGCAAAAATTGTTAGCAGATTATGAACTAATGCCTTATTCCATATATAAATGTAAAATAATTCTTCAGGGAAATAATCAGAAACCTAGATATCTAACTAGAGAGAGAAGCCAGCAAAGCAATAAAACTGAAAGGGCCCAGGGGATAAATATGGGAGTGGAGACCAGGAGAAAATGCGATTCAGATTAGGAGTGTTATGTCCCAGTTTTAAAGGTCAGGGGATTATAGTGCCCATTTAGGGAGTATTGCATCACTGACTGTGGAGATTCTCTTTCAGTGAGCGTGGCTTAAGTGCAGTTGAAATACTTCTTTCATTTTGCACTTCATTGCCAGAACATGAGTGTGGGAGAGAGATATTGGCAGAATAGAAGCAGGAGTGAGTAACAAAGACAGATTCTTTTGGAAGATGTCTGTCCACTTAAAACTAGAGAAGGATGTACTTATTGCCTCTGTATATCCTGACCTATAGAGATGAGAAACAGTATTGAGATGGATCCCATTAAACTTTTTCAAATATTGAGGGGAAAGATTGGCAAAATGTAACCACGTTTAAAGTATTTCACCAACCACTTTTCATAACTAAATCAGAAAAACTTGGAAGCAATGAGTTATGCTCAGGGAGAAAACACTCATATTTTAACATTTTTGTTGATTTAAATGATAGGAGATGCTTAATGCGAAGTTGCATCGTATTTCAAAGGAAGGATAATAAACAATGAGTCCACTATGTAAATAGACAAGAATTGTAATCAGACTCATTGGCTGAGCAGGATCCAGAACATAATCTACTTTCAAATTAGTGAGGTCTTATTAGACATGCACCCTTTGGGGCTATACAGTTTAAGAGAAATGTGAAATACTTGATAGTCTCTGTTCTGTAGAGAACTGCAAGATGATAGCAGGAGTGGAAAATACTGTGTAAGACTGGCTTCATGAGTTGGCATTCTTTTTTTGTGTTTTTCCTCTGGTCTCAATATTTTGAATAAATTATTTGGAGGGGGCAGAACAATATCCTGTCATTGGTTTTAAAAATCACCTTTCTTGGTTTCAGACATTTTCAGTTGTTTGATAGGCATCATATACAAGCTAGTACCTGAGCTTGGTGATTATTTTATATCATTAATGATAAGCCCAAGAGAACAGAAAGAATGCAGAGTTGACTGCCAAGGCTGATCAACGCCATCCTGATCTAACAGTCTTCTGGTACCTGTGCTAAGAAAGGGAGCATGATGCTGTGAACTGGGGTGCCTTAGAACTTCAAGAGCCAGGTAGTGACTATTTCTGGCTTTGCTGGCCATAAGGCATCCTTTGTCACAACTACTCAACTCTGCCTTTTGAATGGAGAAGGTGGCCATAGACAATATGCAAATGAATGGCAGAGTTTTGTTCCAGTAAAACTTTATTCACAGACACAGAATTTTTAATTTTTTAAATAATTTTTTCATCTCACAAAATAACATTTTTCTTTTGACTATGGTTTTTTTCCCCTATGGTTTTTTCCCTATGGTTTAGAAATGAAAAAAAAAAAAAAAATTCTTACCCACAGGTCATAGAAAAACAAGGGGTGGGCCAGCTTTGGCCTAAGGGTTATAGTTTGCTGTAGAATATAAATCATTGCTTTTTCTTTAGAGGAGTAGAAGAAAGAATGTGGTGGGATGGGGCAAGACGCAGATGGAGCCAGAAAATGAACCCCCCACACACACTGCCCATATTATTTCTCCCACTTCATCACTCTTCATCCATCCTTTCAGCACGTGTTCAGAGTGCACCTACTATGTGCAGTGGATTGAGCTCTTTAGATCCCAAGCGCCGACTTAAATACTGTCACTGCCCTCAAGTCTTGCTGCAGTTGAGGTATTTGTACATTGCGCTGAGAACCCCATGCAAGGCTGCCTAGAGAAAGAGAAAGCTTCCTTACTGATTCTCCCAAATCGGTCCCCAGCAAGGGTCCTCCTGCCTGGTGTTGCTCATGCCAGTAGTTCAGAAGCAAAGTAAAGCTTTATTCTTTGATCAGAGACTGGAGAGGTGGGCTCTCGCTCTAGAGTACACAGCTCTACTGACAGGCCGTGGGCGGGGCTGCTTTATAGCGATCCCACCTGCCGGCGTGAGGCGGGGCCTGGTTCTCTCGGGGAAGTCGCAGCTGCTCTGCTCAGCCTCCAGATGGCGCAGCGTCTCTGCGCACGGCTCGCCGCCGCCATCTTGGATTGAGTGTTGTGCGTGGCTTCTGCGCACGGTCCCCGAGCTGAGGTGTCAGCGCAGCAGTTTCTCAGGAGGAACTCTGGTCTGGAGGCCTTGAGGCAAGACCTCTGCACGGGGCACCCTATGAGCAAGTGAGACTAGGCTACGCATCAAGGAAGGGGTTAGACCTTGTCTTATCGCCTAGATTCTATCTTATTTTCCCCCGGGAACCTAATGGGCTTTGCAGGTGACAGCTTCACACCTGTCAGGTAACTTGAGCAGAGTCTTAGAAAGAAAAGGAGTGTTGCGACTGCCATTTGGACAAGCGGTTGTGGAGCTCGGGGATAGGGCGGAAGGTATTTAAGGCATGAGATTACTTGATATGGTGTTTCTGGTTGAAGTATAGGTGCAGAGAGGAGATTCCTCACTGGGAAATGGTGTTGGAGGGTTTCTTGAGAAAGGCTCAGTCATGGAAGGAAGGCAATGAAAAACTCACCTAGAGGTTTTAAAGTTGGTTAATGTTGTTCAAAAATGCAATATGGGCTTCCCTGGTGGCGCAATGGTTGAGAGTCCGCCTGCCGATGCAGGGGACACGGGTTCGTGCCCCGGTCCGGGAAGATCCCACTTGCCGCGGAGCGGTTGGGCCCGTGAGCCATGGCCGCTGAGCCTGCGCGTCCGGAGCCTGTGCTCCGCAGCGGGAGAGGCCACAACAGTGAGAGGCCCACGTACTGCAAAAAAAAAAAAAAAAAAATGCAATATGTGACCTCTATGAGGGTGGTGTTAAAGGTGCAGAGACCAAAGGCAGAGAAAGCCCTTTAAGGCTAAAATGGTGAAGGCATAAACAAATTGTCAGGAGATATGAAACAAACTATATTGTCGGTGTATGTGAAATGGATTAAAAAACTATTGAGGTAGATTTGACAGAATTGGACTGGCGGTGGGAGAACAAAGGAAAGAAAGAAAGTTCAGGAGAAAGTATTTTTAGAAGTTTAAGTTCAAATTGGGAATTTGAGAAGGTGAGTCAGAATTAAGTAAGACACCTCCAATTCTATTTGTTTTAATTGTCTTTCAGATTAAACAAGAAATATTTTTCTTCATATCCTTTTTTGCTGCTCCTCTAAAGTTGAAAAGTTGGTAGTTCTTTTGCTAGGTGTGATTTCTTCACGCTCTACTGTTTTGGGCTGGTGTAAATTTGAATTCAGCTTTAGATTTGCGAGTAATTTAGAGGTATGACATCAACTCCTATGTACATGCTTTCAATTAAAAATTTGTAGTTCCATTTATATAGAGAATATAGCATCTTCAAAATCAAGAAAAGATTCACGAAGCTTTCCAAGAAATCTCTACTGCCTGTCAGTATATAGCAAGGCCCATGTTTGCATGTCCATTTTATACCTGCTGAATTGTACAAAGTAGGGCTCAATGTTAGATGAATTAAATTTGTCCTTTATAGACAGCATGTTATGCAGAAGCCAACAGAGGTTATATGGTGGTTTATGTGGTTTATATAGGTGGTTTATGCCACCTGACCCCAAATATGTTCAAGAATAAAACTTCCTGTTGAAGTCAAGGATCTAGCTTTCTTCCAGTAAAAGAGGAAAGTATTGCATGGAGTGTAGCAAGTCTGGACAGTGGCTCTTCAAACTAAGTATATTCCCTGTACCAATGTGGTAGTTAATTAACTACTCGGCTGGACGATAAAGGGCTGGGAGGTTGTATAAGTGAGATTCTATGCTTGCTGTACAATTATGTGCTGGCTCCTTTCCCCCAGTCCATAGAATTCTCTGTATTTGTTGTTCCTGATGTAAAAGGGTGATAGAAATAGGATGGATCCAGTATCTCAGTAATTTAAAAGTAAAAAATAAGATGGACAGTGAGGTGATGAGGGCCAATTCCTAGAGTTACAAATTGGCTTTATTTTTTCAATTTTATGTTACTGTCATGCTATGGGGCCATATCATAGCTAACATTTGAAAGCATATGGGCATTGTGCCATAACATCTGCAACCAGTGATGGAAAGAGGCTAACTCTGTACAGTTTCATCAATATGTATGTGTTTTATATCTATATCTATCTATCTATCTATATTTGTTAAAAGTGTAATATATCAATAATGAGATAAGAGTCCCAATAATTAAGTGCCTGCATGTTAAATTTGGAGGTATGGTACAGGATAGAGAGGCAGTCATTAATATTTAGAAATAACATACAAAAAAGTATTCACCTGGAACTCACCCTTGTATGATTGTATGCTACTTTTATAGTTGGATTTTTTTTTTTTTTTTTAGATTTTTCTCTGTTATCCAACTTCCTTGGCCTCTTCCCATTAACATCAAACACTTTTGTAGTAGTATGATGTAGTATTCATCATTCTGTAACACAGAGCATATAATATTGAAAAAGATGCTCTTGGTGTTAGGGGGTCTCTGCATAAAGTTCATTCTCCTGGTGTTGTTATTAGGCCAGTAAATTGCATATTGTATTGATGAAGGGACTTTCATTCTCATAATAGTCTGTGAACTCAGGAGGGACTAGTTTGCTGACAGGGTGTATATAAATGACTAGAACTATAGAAAGTCTCATAGTGAATCTAGAATAGAAATATAGATGCTGTAAAAGAAAATACAGTAGACTCATTTGGGGCATACATAAATGACTAGAACTATAGAAGGTCTCATAATAAATCTGGAATAGAAATATAGATGCTGCAAAAGAAAATACACTAGGCTCATTCTACTTTTTATTCTCTTCATTGTGATCTCCTAACCTGTTATCCTATCACGATATTTCTCAGTACCTTCAATTTCCATTCCATGTAACGCTTATAAAGAATTCTCCAAATATATATATATGGAGAGCTCATTTAAGTACAATATATTCAAATGAAACCTAATATAAATCGGTTTGGACTATAACTTGTGTAATATAAATATAACTAAACTACATTTTTGTACCCCGAGGAACTAATCAAAACCAGTAGGGTAACTTTATTATACCCAATACCAATTATTTCTATAAATTTATATAACTGCCAGATCATTTTTTACTTTTTCCCCCTCTAATTTCAAGTTTTAAAAGTAGGGTCAAGTTAACCAAAAGAAGGTTTGTGAGGTGAACTTGGTTTGGCAAAATGGTGATTGTTATAACACAGCCATTTTAAGTAGCGTGAATGCATTAAATAAAAAAGAAGTAAATAGAGTGGTTGAACTGTCCTTATAAATGAGTGCACAGTACTAATAATATCTTTTGGGAGAGGATTTAGGACATATTTTGTAGGTATTTATCTCACAATAAGAGGAAAGTTTCCTTCAGAGAGAAAACATTAGATCACAGGAAGGCCTGAAATATTTGAGTAACAAGTTTGTGAAGCCACACTCGGTCTAAACAAGTTCTGGCAAGATAAAGTACTCAGAATAAGACAGAGAATGGCCACAAAGACCTACTACTGTTTCCCAGCTCTTTTCTGTAATGTAGCTAAGACTCTCTTTGATGAAGTCATCCTTTCTCTATTCATTTGTGTAAAAACACATTCTCCCCCTTACTTTTTTCAAAGGAGGTGGTATTTAGTAAATTTGGTAGAGCTTATGAAGACCTAATTTTATTTGATGAGATTCACTCAGATTAGCCAATAAAAATAAAGGTGTATATTTGTAAATGAAAGATCCTCTAGCTTATTATTAATATCTTAATTCAAGATGAACTTTTATTCACCAGAACACTTGAGAACTGTGTAAAATTTTATTTTGGATTGTGAGAAACTAGCAATCTTTCATTTCTTGAAATTATATGGGCAGTTTGAAAAATTAAAGACTGAAATACTGGGAACTGAGCATATAGGAAAAAAACATATAGTATATTTAGTGTAATTTTCACAGCTCTAAATATATAGGTAACTCAAAGCTTAGATACAAGATATACATTTTTTTGGCAATTACATTAAGGATTGTAGATACAATAACATAAAAATAACTTTTTTCAAATATATTGCTTAATATTTCTAACATAAAAGGGTTGAATTGAAGCCATAATCATAATCCATAACACACACAATGTGTTTTGTAGATTAAGGAATATACATGTACAAGTATATATGTAATATATGTGTATATAGACATGCGTATATGTGCACACATATACACATAAATGCATGCATGCACACATATACAGATATACTTACAATGTATTTAAAAATTTATACAACCAAGTTGAAAGGCTTTGGCACTTCTATCCTTTTGTCTTAACATACATGTGAATTAGTTACTGGCATGCAAGCCATCCTTTCTTGCTTTGAATTTTATAGTGTTTCTGTTTAATATGAACTTGGATTGGGATTATGATTGAATTTTGTCATTACGTGTGTGTGTGTGTGTGTGTGTGTGTGTGTGTGTGTTGTTTTTACCATCAGCAAAAGGAATAATTACAAATTTGCTATTAAGAAAACTCTATTAAAATATTGGGGTAAGAAATGTCTTTAATGTCTTTTGTTAAGTTTTCAAATATCATGTGAATAGAATGTGAATAAAAACCTTTGGGCATAGATGCTTTTATAGATGCTTTTAGCTTAATAGCAAACTATGTTTATTCAGTTGCCTTGAGACAAAGTTCATGAAAATTAAAACTACAATACTCTAATGTTTAGTTACCTGAAAGTTCCAACCAAATGTAAGTAATATCCACAGTAACCTTGTTATTGTAATTTAAAAAGACAAATTGTGTGCTATCTGGTACATCCTGCCCTCTGTTCCATAACATCCCTGAGAATGAATCTGTAACTCCTCTTAGGGCTAGTGAAGACCTCAAGTGATATTGTTAATACTCTTGAAAAAATAAAGGAAAACAATGGGTCTGTGGGATATGGCACTTAGGGATAAATTGTTATTTTTAAAAAATTGCATCTTGCTTAGCTATTTCCAAGTTTATGACTATTATTACTAGTTTAGGTGATGGTGCAGATGCACATTTTTTCATTAGTTCTCTCAGAAAATATTTACTGAGCAATTGCATTGTGCTGGGTGCTTGGAATCGGGTGCTGAGCTTTCAGTTTAAGCTACGAAACATCTACAAAATTTAGTTTGTTGGACCTGGAGGCTTTTGGAGAAGTTATATTTATGCTGAGGACTGTGGGATTAAAGATAGTCACGTGAGGGGTGGGATCTGGGAAGAACATTTCAGACTGAGAGAAGGTCCTGAAGAGGGTGGGAGGGGGAAACCTGTCACCTTTGAAAACCTAGAAGAAAAGTAGAGGGGGAAATTGCAAGCCAAGGAAAAGTAGAAGAAGGCTGGGTTTAATGGTGCAGATTATATGGATAAGGGTTCTAAACTTTATCCTAAGACAATGGGAAGACACTGAGAAGACACTGGAGCGTAGTTTTGCTCCTAGGGGCATTTCCAGGCTGGTAGAAGAGGTCCAGTGGTAAATCGGAATACTATAGAGTGCAGTTAGCTGTTAGCTGTGGTTAGTTGTTAGCTGGAGGTGGCCTCAGGAGGCTATGAAAGCATAATGACCCAAACCATTCTTGGGGGGAGGGTTGAGCTAAGGATTCTGAGGGGGATACCTTGGGCTGAGTCCAGACTAAGAGTTAGCTAGAAGCATCGCCAAGCCCTCACCCCAGACCAGTTACATTAAAAAGGCTGGGACAGGAGGCTGGGTGTCAGTTTTCTAAAAGCTCTCTTAATGATTCTTCACACTCATCCAGTATGGACAGTGAGAAGGTGGTAAGGAATAACACAGGAAGAGGTTGCTGAGGAACTGGAAGCCAGTCGGTGAGACTGGAGCAAAATGGACGATGAGGGGATGAGTTAGAGAGATACCTAGGAGTTTGGCCAAAATAACTAAAGAAATATATAAATAAAATAAGTTTCAATTATGCTGCAATGAGGGATGCAAATAATGATTGACAGGATCTCCTGTCCCATCAACTCCCATGACTCTTTCTTCATCTCCCTGGATTGCATCTTATTTTACTTGAATTGTAATAATTTATGTATAAGCTTTATGAGTCACACTTATGTTAGGCTACTTCACGTCAGGAGCTGTTTCCACCTTACTTGCTATCGCTTGTTGTGGGTAGCAGAGAACTGTACTTTTATAAAGTGTTCAGTTGAATTAAATTAAAATGGTCCACTTCATTTAAGTCTTCTTTGTCCTTACTTGTTCTAGACTAAGCAAAAGCTACTCTTTTCCCTTGGTTTTGCTGAATTCATCAATGGTGTGTGCAAATTCAAAATGATCTATTCATCACAATATTTTCCTGAATATACACAACTTATGTATTCTGAGTTTGGGCTATCTCCTATCTATATCTGTGTGATTAAATCCAATTTATCATTTAAGAATATTCATAATGTACACTTTGTATTGTAATTGTTAGTTTACTTACCTGGATGGAAGGAAAATCTGTTTTCTTCATGTTGATTTAAAAGTCTGCAGAAAAATTAATGTGCTTATATTACTGTTGTTAAGCTTTCCTCTCATGAAATTTTCATGTTTTATGTTTCATTTTTTTTCATTAATTTTCATAGTTTTGGTTGTAAAGAGTTGACTTTACTTAAAAAATTACCTTAAGGGAATCCTCTGGCAGTTCAGTGGTTAGGACTCCGTGCTTTCACTGCCAACAGCCGGTTTCAATCCCTGGTTGGGGAACTAAGATCCCACAAGCTGTGTGGCGTCAACCAAAATAAAAAAAAATTACCTTAAAAAGCAAATATATTAAATTATGTCAGTTTATTCCTTTCAAAGAAAGAAGATTAAAGTACAATATAAAGATTAGTTTATAAGAGTTTGTAAAACAAAGTCCAAGCATATGAAAAATTTGTAGTAAAAATATATTTATGTAAGTTGCAATTTTCTATTATACATATTTTAATAAAATAAATAGTTGAATACTAATGATATTTCAAAATATAATAAAAACACATACTATTCTAGAGGAAGAAGTGCAAAAGTTTGTAACAGTTTAAAAATTTGTGATGTTTAACTACTTGAATCAGAAATATCACAATTTATGTAATAATAATTTGTGCTTTTTCATTCAAATATTTTTCTTTTGTTTCCCGAGGAAAAATGGAGGGTGAATTATTTTCTATGATAAAATATTTTCAATAATGATTCCTTGATGTTCTCATTTCCCATTTTTCTGTTAGTTTGATGACCACCAGGGGGATATGGAAGTCTTGATAGCATTAATGCTTCAGGCAAGAAATAGTTTTCTGGAAAGTGACCAGAATTATGTATCTCCCAGATTTGGGAGGCAGGGGTACTCACAGAGTATTTTTATTCAATGATTTAAATGCAGGGTGGGTCTAGCTTAATCAAGGCCACTACATTAATTTAGGAAAAAAATATTTGCAAGAACTGCATATAAAATAATAATAATAACAATAGTGTTTAATAATATCATCACAGTCTTTCCCTAAGGAGCTTCAAGCGCTTGGCTATTGTCTCACTAATTCTCAGAAGCTCCCTGGGAAGGAGTAGGGCAATAAATCACATGTTGAAGAGAAGATGATTTTAATCGGCTATTAGAAATAGTTGCATTCTTAGTATGTATAGATTGGTCAACAAAAGTTGCAACTCATTTTTATGGAAATACACTTACTCTCTTTCATTATAAGAAATGGATGACCAAACAAAAACTTTCTTCAAAATTAATTGTGAAATATAGCTCATTGTTTCCCTTTGTATTTTCATTTAATCCCAATTACCTGTCATTCCTATGACCTATTTTCAAAATTCCATTAAAGTCAGTGAGTAACAAGATTCTTAGCAATCTTTAGTCAGGTGTCATTTGACCATCGGTGATCAAGATTGAGAGCACCTTAAATGAGGAGTTTCAATCAATGGCCATCATCCATAGTATTGATTAAACACTTTGTTACCTTAGTAATGATCCAAATTTTAGACATTTAGAATTGATTAATTTTAAGATACAATTAAAATAATAAGATAATGTCACTGCATAATTAATTGAAAAATTAATGGAATGTGAAGGTAAATATATATGTTTCTCTTTGAGAATAGTGCCTTGTGCACTATTGGATATACAGATGACCTTTCCACTCTGAGGTCAGAGTTCATATTAAGCCTTGGGTCCTAAGTAAATTGAGATGAATGTTTTGGCCTCTGTCCCTCGTGTGAAACTAGTCCATATCACAGAATCACCATACATCTGTTTTTGCAAAATTGGCGTAATTGGCATTCTCCTAAGATTTTGTTGGCAATGAAGCTGAAGCTATTTCTTATTACAAAGGAAGATTCTTGTATAATCATGGCTTTTTAAAAAATGTCTGTAAAAATGGCCTAGAATAGGTCTGTTCCTTTTTGAGAAGGGAGGATTATGTCTCATCATCATCAATTTGGTAATTGATAATAGCACAATAACACTTTTACTAAGTGTACATTTACTAAGATAGGAACACCTATGGGAAATGACATAATAAAAAAATTGAAATAATTTTGAAGAGGCCACCTTCTTGATCTTACTAGTAGTTTTATAACTATCTTCATATTGAGAAAAATAAAGATTGTTTTTATATTCTAATGACTTGAAAGTTATTCATATTTATCATAAACTTTAAAATTTAAATGCATAGCTATGATATTAGATGTCAAAAGACATTTGACAATAATAATTCTGACAATATTAACTGCAGGTGGAAAAAATCTTTTCAAAATCAGCTCTTTGTTCCATAGGTTCCTCTGTTAATAATAATCTACATAATTTCTCATGTATATTAATAGCATGTCAATTTAAAAAATAACCTTAGCCATTCACCCTATGGCTTTTTTTTGTATACACATAAACGATGTGTATACAATAAACTAAAGGACTAAGAGTGGGCAAAATAAGTTAATGTATACATATATAATATACTCTACATAATAAGGTCTGTGTATACATTAACTTATTTTAATGTATACATAGTCCTTATTATATAGTGATGTATACGTTAATGTTAAAGATGTCCATATTTCAATTACATAATTTATCTACATTTTAGGGGGATGATTGTTTTTATTTTTTAATAGTTTTTGATAGTACAAACAAGCAACCTAAAGAATTTTTAAGGAATGTTTACTTAGTGCTGAGTATTGCAAGATTGTATTAAAACATAGAACAGTTATCCGCATTATCCACATGTTTACTCAAAATAAAACACACAAATCTTTAGTAGACTTGCAGTAAGTTTTAAAATGAACACTCATGTTCAGGTTAGCAAATTTTAGACTCTTCATTTGCTTTTGGATTAAATATCATTTTAAGAAAAAGACCCTCTTCCCTCCTCCCCCACTCATACAACATACATGCATACCCCAAAACAAAATTACAAAACAGTTTGTAGTTGTTGGTAGGCCTTAGCAAGTTTTCCAAAGATTTCAAGAATTGTCTCTAGTTCATTTTTCGTGACCACCAAAGTTGTAGTAATGGGTTAACCAAAGCCATCATTCCCTTTGCGAATCATACTGACTGAAGCCAGAGTCCCTTCAAACATACACAGCTCATGGGGTCATTCCCAATGTGGTGGGCGTTAGTGCTCCCGTCAGTTGAATGGTATACTCAGTAAGTCTCAGTTCTGCTCTCTCAAACTTTTTTTTTTTTTTGCTATTTGTACTCAGTATTTTCATTATCATCTTTATTTATCAAAAGTTAAGCCAGAGGACAACTGTGAGTACAAAAAAGCAGGAATTTTATTCATATATACCAAACTGAAAAGAATGAGTATATATGTATCTACCATAAACAGCTTTTGAGTTGGATATGGGTAACAGACAAAAGGTTGGGGAAGATGTCACGGGATCGTTATGCGAATGTTAACTGAGATGACACATGAAAACCAACTAGCGCCATGCTTGGCACAGAGCCAGTGCTGATTTGAGTATTTGTTCCTTCTTTTCATAAAGTGTTTGATGAAGGGCATCTGTTCTTTACTGACATATTATCATTAGCCTCAGAGGATACATACCTTTAGTAGGAAGTACGTGAGAAAATCAAGACTGCTGTTGGTATGAAATTCCTGGGAATTAATCCTACATGTCCTGTTTCCATTCACAGTTACCAGAGTAGCTCAGTTTTTAAAGAGGATGTAGATGATGCTTCAAAACACTTTTTTTTTTCATTTTATTGATCACAACTCCATATATTGATTTTTAAAATCATCAACACTAATTCTTACACAGTAGACCACTTTAAGATCTCTTCTTCAACTCTAAACAATCATGTCTAAAACTGCTCTATTTGTTTCTCTTTGTGCTTTTTTTCTTTTTCTTTTTTTTTGTTCTTGGCACCTTTTTAGTTGTTCTCAAAATAATTACAAGTGTATATTTGCAAAAATTTCCAAAGAGACACCATTAGCCTTTGTTGTTTTAAAGTCATAATTAGAGGGAACGGCCTGTCTTATTTTTGAAGTTCCACTTCCCTCTCACCACTGAGAATGCACAGGCTTCTTGGTTGATATTTATGCTAAGGGTGTGAACCTTAATTTGATATGAGAAAACATATTTTTGTGGTGAGAGAAAGCTGTCAGTCTTATGTGTTGGAAACAAAGAATAAAATTAAGACAGCATTTGCAAAGATGTTTCCTTCTGCTGTGCCATCATTTCCCAAGGGAAGCAATAGAAGCCATTCTGTTTTGACTTTTTAAAATGAGAATAAACAAATCACCCTATTGAGAATAATCTTTGTTTAAGCGAACATTGTATACATTAAAGCATAATCATTTTTTTCCATTGCTAATATCCAAAACCTCCTACCAACCAGTCACTTAACAGCCCCATTTAATATTCACTGTAAAGAAAAACATATCTTGAAAATATAATTCAAGCACATTATTCATTTGTAGGAGAGGATGAATGGCATCGAAACAGCATGAGAGAAGGTGGAATTGGAAGTAGACCATGTGCATTAAGACTTCAGTGATTTTGTGAACAATTAAATTCAATGTAGTTGCACAGTACTGGCAGCCCAGTCCCACATGCTAGTGTTTTCCTAGGCTTCATTATAGAACACATGATCTGAAATAGACATGGGCTCCCTGCAGCCTGTGGGCCAAATTCAGTCTGCCACCTGTTTTTGTGTGACCCACAAACTACTATATTTCTTTTTTTTTACATTTTGAAATAGTTGACTAAAAATCAAAAGCAGAATAATATTTCATGATAGGTGAACATTTTATTCAATCTGATTTTCTTGTCCACAAATAGTTTCACTGGAACCTGGCCGTGCTCATTTATTCACACACAGTCCATGGCTACTTTCCTACTACAAAGGCAGAGTTAAGTTGCTGTGACAGACAGGGTATGACTCACAAACCTGAAAATATTAACTGTCCTGCTCTTTAAAAAAAGTTTATTGATCTTTGACTTAAAATAAAAGGGGTGATCCTTGTACTCTAGCGTGTGTTCTTAGACCACATACGAAAGTGCTAAATTTTAAGACAGAAATAGACAAATTGGAATTAATGTAAGGAGATCACTTAGGAGAGAGGAGGAGGATTGAGGTGGGTTTTAAAACATGATATGAGAAATGGTTGAAAGAATGATGTTGCTTTGCCAGAAAAAGCAGTTGATTGGGATCACAGTTATCTTTAAATATCTGTTATCACATGGGAAAATGACTAGTCTCATTATATTTAACACAAAGGGGTAAAGTTGGAGTTAGGAGCAGTAGGTGGGAATTTTCCTGAAAGGTATGTTGATTCAATGTGGGGAAAAAAATAATATACTAATAGAATTATACTGTTAAAATGGAATATTTTTTTCTTGTGTGTCATTGACTTCTAGTACTTTGCTTATCCAGCCATAGGCTATATAAACCCTTGGTCAAAATGTCTGGAAGAGGTTGGATTGAATGACTTTCTTATTTTCTCATTAATTAATTTAGCAAATAGGCATTGAAACCTCTTTCAGGCACTGAGATTATAGTGGTAAGCATAGACCAAGGCCTGCTCTTCTAGAGCTGACAGGCTGGAGTCCTTGAGGTGGAGAGAGACAAAGTGCAAGGAATCAAACCAGTTGCTAGATAATTTTAAAAGACAAATTGATGTTGTGAGGATACAGTTTAGTGTTATGACTGTGCCAGGCGGGCCAGGCATTCTTAGGTAGAGTCATCAGGAGAAGTCTTCTTAGGAGGAAATGTTTGAGCTAAGACCAGGATAAGGGCCAGCCTTACAAAGATCTGCAGGAAAAGCATTCCAGGAGAGAGAAGGGCCCATGCAAACCCCTAAAGTGGAAAAGAACTTGCTGTGTTAAAGAACCAGAGAGGAGGGCTTCCCTGGTGGCGCAGTGGTTGAGAGTCCGCCTGCCAATGCAGGGGACACGGGTTTGTGCCCCGGTCCGGGAGGATCCCACATGCCGCGGAGCGGCTGGGCCCGTGAGCCATGGCCGCTGAGCCTGCGCGTCCGGAGCCTGTGCTCTGCAACGGGAGAGGCCACGGCAGTGAGAGGCCCGCATACCACAAACAAACAAACAAAAAAAGAACCAGAGAGGAAACTGGTGTATTCGCTTCCTAGGGTTGATGTGACAAATAACCACAAACTTCCTGGCTTACAAATAATAGAAATCTTGGCTTTTGATAGTAGCATCGGAAAAATGTCTGGAAAACGAACAAGTGAACAAAGAAAACTCATCGTCTCATAGTTCTGGAGGCTGGAAGTCCAAAATCAAAGTGTAGGAAGAATCCTTCTGATATGGATTGAATTGTGACCTCCAAAAAGATTTGTCAAAATTCTAAGTCTCAGTACCTCAGAATGTGATCTGTTTTGGATATAGGGTCTTTACAGAGATAGTTAAATTAAAATTAGGTCATTAAGGTGGCCCGTATCCAATAGGACTAATGTCCTTATAAAAAGGGGAAACTTGGACACAGAGATACAAAGAGAATCCATATGAAGATGAAGGCTGAGATTGGGGTAATTTACAAGCCAAGGAATGCCAAAGATTGCCAGCAAACCGCCAGAAGCTAGGAGAGGGGGCAGGAACAGATTCTTTTTTTATAGCCCTCAGAAGGAATCCATCCTACGGACATCTTGGATTTGGACTTTTAGCCTCCAGAACTATTAGATAATATGTTTCTGTTATTTACGCCACCCCATTTGTGATACTTTAATATGACTGCCCTAGGAAACTAATACCTGTTCCTTACCTCTTCCAGCTCCTGGTGGCTCCACATATTTCTTGGTTTATAGCAGCATGACTCCAGTCTCTGCCTCCATCTTTACATGGACTTGTCCCTTACATCTCTGTGTGTCTTTTTCTATCTCTTATAAGGATATTCTCATTGGATTTAGAGACCATTGTAATCCAGTATGACCATATCTTCATTCTTACCTTAATTACTTCTGCAATGACCCTATTCCCAATAAGGTCACATCTTGGGGTTATGGGTGGCCGTGAATTTTTGGGGACGCTAGTCAACCCACTACGGCTGATGTACCTAGAGAGTTGTCAGCAAAGGGGACAAGGTGGTACAAAAAGAAGGTAGAGAAGACAATGGATTGGTTACGTAGGTTATTGTAGATCCTGGTGAGGAGTCTAGATTTTATTTTAAATATAAAGAAAATCCCTTGGATGGTTTTAAGCACACAAGTAGAATAATTTATCTGTATTTTAGAGAGGCATCTTTGGCTGTGGTGTAGAGGATGGACTCTGATGGGAAAAAAAGTGGAAACAAGGAGAATCATGTTTGGCCCTCATGGAGAGGTGTACCAGGGGCTCAGCAGAAATGGAAAGAAGTGTGGCCAGGTTTGAAAGATGTGCTGGTGGAATGGATATAAACCAAAATGTTTATGAGTGATGTGATACAGAGTGGGGAGAAATCCTGGGTGGTTTTCTTACTGTTTGTTTGCTTGTTTATTTTTAATAGTAATAGCAGACTGTAAATCTTTCGAAAGCTCCAGAAAGTTATACTGTGAAAAGAAAGTCTCCCACCTGGTACTGTCTCCCAGTCTCTGCTCTAGGAGCAAACGCCAGATTTATCTGTATTCTTCTGAGAAAATAATCTATGTAGAATCTTCTCTTTCTAAGGTGACATATATCTCTTTCTAAACTAAGAGTTATTCTTTTTCTGTAAAATCCAGTTAATGAGCAAGTTTCCAGACTAGAAAACTTACTTTTTAGAAACAGCTGTTCATTCAGTAAAAAAAAAAAAAAATCAGTAAATTCTAAAATAGGATGAAATTAAAATAAAACCAGTAGTTTTAGTATAAATGTCCTTTATGATATTTGTATAATGAATTCTTGTGAAGTTACCTAAGACTTCGTAGCCTAGGCTTTTTGCCTAGAAATAAGAAAAGCACCTCTTCTCCAGTTGCAAAAATCATAAATGAAAAATGAAATGGTTTCTCTCTTCCATTGTTTCTCCTCTCACTCCTTGGAAATGAGTGATGATGTTTTAGAAAACATGGTCCTTAAGCAGCTTGCCCAAGGGGCATGGGGAGTCCCTGGAAGAGTCCATTTGAGGTGAAGCCTGGGGTTGGTGGTATGTCTAGATGTTCCCTCCTGTGAGGTACTGCTGCCTTTCTGCTTGTTTCAGGGTGTTTCTAGGCCATTTAAAAAGTGATTAGGAAATCATCAGCTTCCTGTGATAAAAGCATTGAACATAAGAAAGTTTCCTTGCTACCATGAAGCCGAGCTATGTTCTGCTGATTTTGTCTCCTGTATAAATAACGAATCTGCCTACTTCTCCCCATACTCACAAGTCACCATCATTTCTTATCTGGGTTGTTCCAAGAGCTTCCTGGACTCTTAGAGAAGGCAGGGCGGTTTTTGAAAATGTGAACCAGATGATGTTAGCTTCCTGAGATGTTTAAAATATCTCTATGCTTTCTGTTGCACTTATGATAGGATTGTAATCATGGATATGGCCTTATAAGTTCCTACATAATCTTGGTCTCACTACCTACTTTTTAAACTTTATTCCACTGTTCTTTCCCTTACCATATATTCCAGCCACATTGGTGTTATTTCAGTTTCTAGAACATGCCAAGGTCATTCATTCCCATTTAAGAGACTGCTTATGTTGGATACTCTGCCAGGAATGTTCTTTTCCAGTTCTTACTTTAGCTAACTCCATTTATCTTTCAAGTCTCTGCTTAAGAGTCACTTACTTAGAGAAGACTTTCTTGCCCAATAATCCAAATTGGTCCTTTTTACTACATCCTTCTTTATAGCATTTTCCACAATTAAAAAAAAATTTATATGCTATGTACTTATATACAACCAGATAGCAATCTCTGTGTGTCTCTGCTTTGTTCATTCGTGTGTACCCAGTGTCAGCTGGTAATAAATACTCAGCATATATATTTGTGAATGAACGTATTTTATGTTTAATATGTAGTAGAGATTATAAACATTTGTCATCCCTAAAGTTTGTGTGCTTCGAGTCTGTGTCCCACATTAATCTGTTTTTATTTAAATTCAGGATTGCATTTATATTTATTTGCTATAAATATAAGTGAAGCTCATTTTTTCATGGAAGGACTGTAAGGCCATTATGATTTAATTCAATGCAATGATTACTAGAAGTCAAAAGGGAAATCATTTAAAACACATGAATAGGAAATGAATCAGCTAAGCCTTTATTATGTTTGTAATATTGCCGCTTTTGAATGGTTTTGTAGGTAGGTTTTGAGTAAAATGCTTAATAGATATGAAAACAATTGCCCTTTAAAAATTACAGCAAATGAGTATTTAATCCAAAGGGGGTTAATAAATTGCTCAAGGGAAAAGGGTTATAATTATATTTAATCACTGTCATTAAAAATAGTCTGTAACAGGTTGAATGCTTTTAACTCAGCATTTTGAATACCAGGTAAACATTGACCATTATTTTTCTAATGTTTACTTTGTCATAAAAAGTGAGCAGAGTGTGAGAGGGACACATTTTTATTTGCTAAGAGAAAAAAAGGAAAAAGCATGCTGTTTCTGAAATCACCTGTAGGGTGAAGTAAATATGAGAGGGACTATTCCTTATCATTGTTTAAAATTCACTGAAAAGAGTGCTTTTCTATACGAAAAAGGAGAAAAGGTTGTGAGAAGCACATTACAGAAAACAAAGATCAATGGGACAATATGATTAATTTGAAGTAAAAGTAAGGAAGGTCTCTCATTTGTCACCCAGTGCCAATTTGCAGTAAACCTTAGCATTTCATCAAAGGGTTGCTGTGAACTACTTTAAAGCAATCAACTTTCCTGGAACTGGAACCTAGGGCCTTCTTGATTCCTCTTTGAGAGCACAAAGTCCCCATGATTAATCTTCTCTTCTGTCAACATGAATATTAAGTGATTTCCTCCCTGGTGCATTATTAAGTTGTCTTATTTAATGCTACTTTCTGGGGACTACACAGCTTGACCCTCACACTCAGGGTGAACAGATAGAATTGTCCTATGGGTGTGGTGTTCTCCTTAAATGTGAAATTATGCAGATTCATATGGCTTTAGGCCTAGTTGGAGATTGTGCCCTGAAAATATACACAAAGAAAGGGAGTAAATGAAGTTCGTTAACTAGATCATACATTTTATCTTAAAAAGTGGCTTTTTTGATAACCATTTTTGATATATTGCTAAATACAAAAGTGTATGACATTTACATTACAAATTAAAATCCTGTGTCGTGCAAATGAATGCATACAAATGCATTCGTACAAAATGTCGTATAAACGCATGAAACAGATAATGTTAATATTTCTTTTTTATCACTAGCACTATGAACATTGATGAATTACAAATGCAGATTCAGATTTTGATGTGGCATAAATATTCACTTATGCTCTGTTATTTTACTAACATTAATATGTGATGTAATTGTATTTTCTGTTCTCCACACCTGTGAAGGCTATCTCTAAAATGTCAAAATATCATTCTCACTTACTTTCTTTCATCTTTCTTTTCTGTAAAGTTCAGTTTTAAAATATGTCCCCTTCCACCTGTATGATAATTCCAGGACATAAAAGAAGTAGTTAGAAACAGATGATGTTTTCTGTGTCTTGTTTCCTTGCAGATGTTTACTAAGGCAATTAGTTACATGCCTGAGAGGGTCTTTGTATTTATTATATTTTGAACAAATCAAGTCATACTCTTAAAACACATTAGGGTGTTTATTAGTTCAGCTGGTTCGCTGACAGATGTTTCCTTTAGGATTGAAGAAGAACCAATACAGCTAGTTCAATTAAAAAAAAAAAGTCACGCCCTTGGTGAGTTCATAACTTTGTATTTCTGTCCAATTTTTAGAGCAAATCTTCCTGGAGAAAGCATCTCCTTTATTGTTTTTTGTTCCTGCTGTGAAGTGTATTAGTCACTGGAACATTACCTATAAATAAACAAATAAATGATGAATGGGTGAATGAATTCAATCCTTTGAAGAAATAATGTTATTTCAGCACAGCATAAATGTCCCTAAGGGCAGGGTGAGATGACAGTGTAGCAATCTTTTGCACCAAGGGAAGTATTCTTTCATGAATATTTAAAGCACTATATTTTTCCGTACCCAATCTTGAGAGGAAAGACTTAAGAATGTCCAACTTTGTATTTTCACTGTTCTCAAGTAAAGGTTTCTGTTGTTATGCTCCTGTCACATCACTTAAATTTTCATAAATGGAAAGTTGAGTACATTAATACCTGACTTATGGAAAATGGATCATAAGTAGAAAGGGAGAAGTCACTTTGCTGTGGTCAGTATGAATACACACAAATAAATGTACATAAAGTGAATCTCTTTACATGTGAGCATTATAATTTATATGTTAGCATTCTTTATTAGCATTATAATGCTATAGAGTGACCAACCAGGTTTATTAGCAGCCATATCTTTCTTTTCTAATTTCAGTTGAGAATTTTGGGGGGTCATATCTGTATCTGAAGGTACAGTATATAGAATGCCATGCAGTTGTCCCTCAGTATCTGTGGGAGTTTGGTTCCAGGACCCTCATGAATACTAAAATCCGGGATGTTCAAGCCCCTTATATAAAATGGCATAGTGCAGTCGACCATCCATATCCAGGGGTCCTGCATTCACAGATTCAATCAACCACGGACTGACCCACAGTTGGGAGCACTTATGTAGACATAGCAATACCTCAGATGAACGTACTGATGAATTTTACTAATAAAAGAAATTGAGAACACCAGTAAGATTTTAAAGTTAAGAGTAATGTTTTCCCTCTCTCACCGAGGCTGGGCAGGCTTTTGAGATGATTTGGGATTCCTGTCCTTGTATTTGTTAAAGACTTGGAGATGAGTAGGGGAGGGGTACCCAAAAGTAGTTGCTGTGTCAGGGTTGGGCCTATCTCTGTTTCCTTTCATCAGTAAACTCCTGATGAGAGTAACTAACAGAAAAAGTAACTTTGTTTTGCATTTTTATGTTAATATATACACCAAAATATTGTCGACATATTTCCTGTAGGAGGGGTGCTTTAATTATTTACTATTATTTCTTCTGGCACACTAATGGGACTTAAAATTACTTTGCTGAGGTCAGGAAATAGTAATAGCTTGAAAACAGTTTGAAAAGTTCAAGCATATTTTGCTGTCTTGCAGTTTTATTTAGAAGGACATTTTCCCCATAATTTTCCTCTTGATTGTATCATAAGATCTAATATATAAATTCTACGTTCTTTTCTCCTACACTGTGGTACTGATTTTATTGTGCTTTCTTGTGCTTCCTGGTTTGTCTTATTAACACATTTTAACTTTTTAGGGATTAAATTAGACTGGTTCTTAAAAACACACCTAATTTAAGTGTTTAGAACTTAAACACTAGGGAATGTTAGAAGGGATATGTTTTTTTTAATAAATTTATTTATTTATTTTTGGCTGTGTTGGGTCTTCGATGCTGTGTACGAGCTTTCTTTAGTTGTGGTGAGTGGGGGCTACTCTTCGTTGCGGTGCATGGGCTTCTTATTGTCGTGGCTTCTCGTCGTGGAGCACGGGCTCTAGGCCCGCAGGCTTCAGTAGTTGTGGCACGTGGGCTCAGTAGTTGTGGCTTGCGGGCTCTAGAGCTCAGGCTCAGTAGTTGTGGCACCCGGGCTTAGTTGCTCCACGGCATGTAGGATCTTCCCAGGCCAGGGCTCGAACCCATGTCCCTTGCATTGGCAGGCAGATTCTTAACCACTGTGCCACCAGGGAAGCCCAGAAGGGATATGTTTTAACATATATGGTACAAAAATGTCTGACAACAATTTGTGTTTCTGGATTTTTTTGCTTAAAGTTTGCTTTTTTAAGTGATAGAGATTTTGAAAGGTAAAGAGAACAAGTAAAACTGGAGAGAAGACAAGGTGGTCTTTCTTCTCTTAATTAAACTATATTTCACCAACCACCTATAAATTATTTCAAGATGAAACTGTATGAAATCTTTATGAAGCGTTGCCTTAAAATTAATAAAACTTTTAAAATAAATATTAGTTGTATTTTCTAATGTAAATAATGTAGCACTTTGCATCATATACAACTCAGTATCATGTACAGAAAATCTATATGAAGCATTAATAATTTGCCTCAATTAAAACTATAGGTTTGGCATTTATGGAAAATTTTGAGTTTTGAATGTGTTTATTCTACAAAAAAGAACTCAAAATTATGAGCTTTCAGTTTTGCCTTAAAGATTTCAGCAAACTAAAACTGATCAGTGCAAATTTTGTGATGGCCTCTAAAGGGGAGGACAAATACCTTTTCCTTCTACCCTTCTAATTTCTTGACTGGGGTTTCCATAATAAAACACAGATTAACAAGAGAAAAGCTACACATTTATTTAAGTTTTACATGACACAGGAGACTTCATAAGGAAATGAAAACCCAAAAAGTGGTTAAACCTAAGTGTCTTTATACTGGGTTTGATGAAGAAGGGAAAGTCTTGGGAAAATGTGATAGGACAAAGGGTATGAGGTAAGTTTAGTAAAGGGGGGAAAATGTAGCAAGGCCTGTTCCTTCACATCTATGTTTCTCCTTATTCCTTTCAGTGTCCCTTAGTCTTTGGAGGTAAGGATGCTCCTTTCTTCCAGGTATAAGGAGGTCACCTGTCACATGAGCGTCTTATGACCTGTTTCAGGGGAAGGTCACAAAGTTGTTCTTACACCTACCATTCCTCAAATTCCTTTAGCTTAAAAAATTCAATATACAAAGGTGCCCTATTTGGGGGAAGCATGTTCTGAACCCCGTTAACTATTTAAAACTGATGATGCTAATGTTTTTAAGGAAATGATTTGATGATGGGGAGCTTCAAAGATGGTGCTGAAACAGCTCACTTAAACAAACCAGGACTCTTTCCTGATAAATGAACTGTCTCCTAAATCTTGGGCAAAAACTGCACAATAACACAGCACGTTTAAAATATATCTTCTTGCCTTTTGAAAAATAGGGCACAAAATTTTCTATTATGTTTTGATAATCTTGATTTCTGTGGATATGAATCTATACAAGCTATTTAAATTCTTGGATTTCTCACCTATAAAACAAGGATAATTATACAAAGGTTGTACTGAGAATGAAATAAAAGAGTCTTTGTTGCCAAAAGTTTGACAAAGTGTAGCTATATTGATAATGTTTTGTTACTGAACATTAGAATTATTGAAAATGAGTTAATGTTTGTTACATATGTGATATACTAGGGTACCGTGCTAGACAGCAAAAATACTAAGTTAAAACTTGCAGCAGAAATAAGATTTATATACATAACTAAAATGATAGAATCACAATTGAGAAAATACTTCTGGTACACTTGTGTGCAAATTGCTGGCAAGCCTGGTCAATTATGGATTCCGTTTGGGTGAATGACTGCTGGGGAGGGGCTTGACACTGAGAGGTCATTGGTGAAAGGTTAGACGAGAAATGATTGGAATCAGCTAGGACTGTGGTTAACACAGAGGAAGCTGGAGCTGTGTTCCTTCATCCACTGGACCTTCCAATTTTCTCGAGATTTTCAAGGCTTTTTTCTTCAGAGTAACATCTGGCCCCCTAGGTTATTCTTCTATAATACATATGTGTGTGTGTGTATGTATGTGCATATATATATATATATATATATATATAGAGAGAGAGAGAGAGAGAGAGAGAGAGAGAGAGAGAGAGAGAGAAGGAGTACATATACATATATATCAAGCATATATATGTGTATATATATATACACACACACACACTAATACTTACATTTACATACATATTATTATCCATCAAAGGCCATTCTTTGCCTTACCAGAGGTGGGGCACAGGTAGTCTTTGAGTGTGTGGGTGGCTCATCCAAGTATAGAATCATTCCCGTATGTTCTAGAATTCGTACCCATTTATATTTCTACTTTAGTTTTAAGGCCAGGATTATGGAAGTGGGCTTTTGACTAATACTTTTACAATTCTGAGTCAGTTTTGTGAATATCGGCATTCAAGAAAGCACGTGACACGTCTGCTTCAGATATTCTACTTCCAAGAGTGGGAAAAGGGTTTAATCAAAGTGCCAGAGCAGAAGACTCTGAATTCCTTGAGGGTGGGACTCCCTCCCTCTAGCACAATGCCTGGCACATGGTATACAGTACGTGTTTATTTCAGTAACTAATAAAATTACTGATACCATTGAGGTCACTGTTTTCATATGAAAGCCAATCAAAAGTACAATATAAACCATATTTTTCTTTCCACTCTATAGATAGACCTCATTGCAGCACTTGAAACAGTTATATCCTTACAAGTTAGTTCGCCTCTATTATTGAAAAGAAGAATGCAATTGAGAAAATAGACACTACCTTCAGCTGCTGAACTGTTACTGCACCTCTAGATTAACTTGAGAACTTGCCATAGAAAGACAAATTTCTTAGCTTTTATCCTTTACCTGACATTTATGTTTTCATGAGATACTTTGTTCTAGCTACTCATCTAGACATATTACATTCGTTAATTCTTTTTTTTCTTGTAACATGGGATAGGAGCTATTATTATCACTATTTTACATTGAAGTACTGAGAAGTTAGTAATTTATCTGAAGTTAACCTAACTGTAAGTCTGGATCTCAAATTTGAGTCCAGAGTCCATGTTTTTAAATGGCCTTGCTCTGGGGTCTTACATTTATTTATATAGTGCCTTAGAATTCAAAATTGGTACTTTACATGAATGATCTCAGTTCATCCTTAATACAGTGGATAAAAGCAGACATAATTTTCAGTCCACTTTGCAGGTGAAACAACTGAGGCTTAGAGCATCAAATCTGTGACTGAACTAGGTCCAGAAGTGCTTGGTTTTATTCACTGAGTGGTTGCATGTCACCTACTATCTTCGTGCTGAGATAGAAAGATGGACCAATGTCTCTCACCGTGCCCCCAGTTCCCCAGTCCTGCCATTTTCCCAGAAGATCCAATGCTGTTGCCCTCTGATTTCTCCACCTGGGTTTCTCTGGTTATTTTGGACACCCAGTGACCCAGCCACAAGAGGCCTTACCTTTTATATCTTGCTCTAGTCAAAATTATAGAAATAGATTCTACATTCAATTGTTTAATCCAACTGTTTATGCTTTATGTTATGCTTTATGAAGGCATTTTGACATTTTTCTGTTTCATAATGTTAATGAGGCTGACTTATCAAGAATTCTTCACTCTAAGATTATGTTATAGATTTAATGATTTTCTATGCTAATTTTTCAAGTTTTTCTAATAGCGAAAGGCTTCCTGAGAATAAATCCTTATGTGGGCACATGGAACACTTTAGTATTTCTATTTATGATACCTTGAAATTTGAAAAAAATATTTCAAAATATTATCGAGATACACTGTGTGTGTAAGTATGACTGTAAATTAATGAAACCAAGTCTCCTATGAAAAATGGTTCCACTTCAGTTCAGTATAGTGTTTGTCTTTATATGTCTTGGGTCCTTTTATTTATTTACATTTTTGTTAATTACTGTGTCTCCAGAATGGTGTTTATTCCACAGGTAGTGCTGCCAGCTTTCTCATAGGGGATGTTTAATTTGTGGTGTTAATTATGGATCACAGTGGAACTTCCGTGGGAGTGGAAGTCAGTGCTAGCCAGGGGCTTTACTGTTTATATGACATATGCTCCAGTGAATAAATTGGTGCATAGCTCCAAAATTCAGAAGCATATTTTAAGAATATGTTTGTTAACCAAAGGTAGGTCTCAGTATGACTTTGTGATGACTAGACAAAACCCCCCTAATACCATATCCTGCAGAGGGTAGGTAGCTTTTTAGACCATGCAATATTAAATAGTATTCTCACCCCATGTTTGTTAACCTAAAGAGAAGACAGATTGAACTGTAAAGCTCATTTGAGAAATGAGCGCATTTTGCTTTCTTCCTGTAGTTTTCTTCTCTTGGCTTTTGTGTCCAGTGCTTCTTCCCAAGCAGTGTTATGCAAATGAACCAATTAATGACATATTAAATGGTCTTCCTACCTCACAGATTTTGTAACTGGAAGGGCAACACCGCAAGTCACGTACCTATTCAGCGGGTTCTATAGGCCACTGCGAGGGTCTGATTAGCTTGACTGTGGAAGACAATCGCAGAGGCATCTGCTCGGTTAATTTTGAGAGAAAATTTACCAGATGGAGGCTGAAGATTTAAGTGATTAGAAGGTAGTAGATTGGAATACAAATTGGATTAAAAGAAATTAGATTGATATAAATCGAATTGAGTCACAACAGTTTGTGTTGTTTGTACCAAGGGGCAGTGGATTATGGGAGAAGCAGATGCTCCAATGAGATAGGAATTAATGTGGCTTTGACCGTCCATCTGCGAAGATCTGAATATCGAGTACATCCCTAATCTCTCTCTCCATTTATCAATGCCATAATGTTAATTAGTACTTCATTCATTAAGTTACTTACAGAAGAAAAAATCTCACCCCTATCCCCTCTCTGCTTGAGAATCTGTTATTCTGCCAAGAATCGGAAAGGTCTCTTCAGCTGAGCTAGCTACAGTTGACTCTGGGGGTAGACCCGTGTCCTTTGCCTCATGCGTACAACTAAGTGCCTTTGGCAGGAGTGCAGTAAGCTTGAAAATCTTTGCTCATATATTTCTGTTCATAAATACATAGTTATTTGAAGTTTTACGTTAATGACTAGACACGGTTCCACTAAAAATGAGTGGCTATATTAATTTGATTATAAAATTATATATATTCTACATTCTGTTTTTTATAAGATATCCATTGGAGTTATATGTTTTGCTTAATGACTCAAATATTTGACATTAATGTTGAGTGGCAGACTCCTCCTTGAAGGGAAGAATGAGAAAAATTTTGTTCCCATAATTCTGTGACTGTGTTTATACCTGTGTGTGTGTGTGTGTGTGTGTGTGTGTGTGTGTGTGATGTCTCTATGCTAGTTTATGGGAAATTTCAAGTTATTGACTGTTATGCATTTTGGTGTATAGTATTGGACCTGATCCTGAAAGAAAAAAGTTGAATGACATGAAATTAAAAGAAACACATCATTTTAAATGCCTGTGCTTATATTGGAAATACGACCCTTGAAAATCCAAGGTGTATTGACATGGGAACCTCATTATTACACCACTGGCCACAGCAGTGAAATTCAGCATAAGGCAGTTCTGTCTTGGATCCCGTCCAAGGGAACAGAGCCAGTGGAGATCCAAAGGTGATCTTACTTCTGAGGCAGCCCAAGTGTGTGGGCTCTAAGGACAGCCATGCAGAAATGCCCCTGTGTATTAATAATTATCAGGCAAATGCAACTTCTGGAGACTAAAGCAATGAGATGGACAAAAGTGGAACATCGAATCCTGTGATGCAAGAAGCATATCATTAAAGGTTGTGCCACATCATTCAGAAATAATCCTAGTACAGGCAAATGTGGGATGCTGGCTGGTGTACAAACAGAAAGACTTTCTTTTTTTATGTGGGGGAAGGCAGTGGCTTGTGTAAAAGTGTGTTAAGTGTTTGAAAATTTTTGGTTTTTTGAAGAAAATTCTGTGGGCAATGATCTCTTCAGGCAATATTCTTGATGTGGGAATAAGATATATGTATGGATATATATGTGTGTGTGTGTGTGTGTGTGTGTGTGTGTGTGTGTGTGTGTGTGTGTGTGTATATATATATATGGGTATGATATATATTTCCTATGTGTCTCCTATTTATATGATATATTTACAAAAATGGCCACTCCTTCCCCAGGCTGACCTGGGGCTTCTCCTCAATCCTTATTGGATGGACCCCGGTACTAAAATAGCTTTAGTCACTCTAAATATTGGCTAAATAATGTGACACTCGTATCTTCTACTTAAGAAATAACCTGCCCTCTAGGAGCCACAACTAAACCTGAGGCCTGTCTAAATCCAGAATCTGTGAACTATCTGCTTAGATCCTATGTTTAAATATTGTTTGTGGCCCATCTTTCTAATTGTATGTTCATTGATACAAGTTAATCATAATGAAATAGTGTATCAAGCTAGATTCCAGCAAAATTTAGAAGAGTGAAAAGAAAGCTAACATGTAAACCTGCAAAATGTAAAGTGTAAAGC
This sequence comes from Grampus griseus, assembly GCF_964374135.1. NCBI lineage: Eukaryota > Metazoa > Chordata > Mammalia > Artiodactyla > Delphinidae > Grampus > Grampus griseus. Next base: position 113,394,594 of record NC_138998.1, on the reverse strand, counting down.
AGAATTCCTCGTTGTAGTAAAGAGCAACCCCTAAAATCTGTCTTTTGCTGTTGTGAGACGTTAAATGCCACCTAAAAATAATTTAGTATTCAGGGGTCAGTCCCTTGTTCCTGTTTTGACACTTTAGTTTTCAAGCTAATTGTCAGTTGTCTAATTGGTGGCGGTTGTCTTCATTAAGAACCATCAGTACATCAAGGTGGTGCTCATTGAGCCTGGCAAAGTCAGACATTGTGCTCTTATTCATGCCTTTGTTTCCGTGACTGATCATTGGGTGTTTAATACCTTGTTGAGCCCATTGAGGATAATTAAAGAAATCACTTGGTTGTAAACTAATGACAACAGATATACAACGTCCTCCATTTCCTGATTGTTGATAGACTTTAGACACTGGGTGTGTTTTCACTGTGAATTGTTTTTTTACATTTGAGTTCAGACTTCACATAGTAGACATATAAATACTGAGGTTGGTGAATGCGTGTTAACTACATTGAAGCTACTACAGTCTTTTTTTTTCTTATTTTTTTGCTAATTATCTCACAGGGAATGTTTAGAAATTAAATTAAGGTGCTTATTTACTAGGTGGTATTTCTTTATTTTATATTTAAAGGTACTCCTAAGTAAAATAGAAAAAAAATCAGCCTGATTTTATCAATGCCTGCATCATCATTTCAGGATTCACGTGACGAAGCTGTTCCGTAGGCCTGATTTCAGTGTGGGCAGTTTAGATACATTTATCAGGCATAAGCTACCTCAGTAAGTAAGGGTTCTGCATCTCATTTTTTCCCCTGCAGTCAACATATTTTTTTCAAATGTGCAGTGAACTCAGAAAATGGAGAAACACAGCCAAGCTTTAATACAGTAAATGATGTTCTGGCACCTTTGACTATAAATCAGTGTTGCAAAGACATCGTGGCAGCATGAGTAAATGCTGTCCAAATAAATGCCGAGCCTTGGCATGACGGTTCAGAGTTTTGTGCTTCATCGTAAAACTCACAAGGCAATTTGCTTAATCCTGGCTGCATAAGCTGGACTTAGAAGAGTGCAATTTGTAACTCAGCTGGCTGAATAGATGGAGTTTTACTGGCCAAGGGAGTGAAAAGAATTTAGAGCACTCTGTGCAAGTTTGAAAAGATTTAGCTGGCTAACCTACTTCTTTGTTTGCTTAAAGGAAAGTTACACCTAGCTCTCTAAAATCCGAATATATTTTTCTAGGTATAGAATGATGAGGGAAAAGAATAAGAATGTACTTGGAACTGAGAAACTCTGAGGCTTTTGGAATAATGATATTGTGAAATTGAGCCTAGAGAGGGATGGAAGTGAGCAGTAGACATAAAGGGAGAAAAAGAAGGAAGAATCCACAGGAATCTATGCCTAAGTGGATATGAAAGAGATTGAGGAGTTAAACCCTACAACTAAGACTTTTAGTATTAGGGACTTGAAGAAAGGTGGAAGTATGTCAGGAAGAAGAGAAGGATGAGGTATGGGACAGGAGAGAGGCGAGGGATCCATTTTGAGAGACACAGAATTTGAGGTTATGAATGAGCATTCCGCAGGCATCTGAAACAAGCCTAGAGCTTTCCTTAACTGGAGATGCTAAACTAGAGATTTGGCTCTTGTTGTCATAGAAACGATACCTGACACAGTGAGAGGGAATGAGTCCCCATACACTGAAGAGAAGAGCTGAGATCTTAGGACTCCTTAACTATTGAGTCAGAAATTATTTGACTTAATTCAAACTTCTAGTTTAGTATTTTACATGTAACTCAAAGATTTTTTCTCCCTAGTGATAGAAATTGATAACAAAAGTACCCAGTAACAGTGTTCTTTATTTTTTAAATGTCAACAACAGTTTGCATATCTCATACAAAAAAAAACCCAATACAGTTATTATTGCCTCTTTTGAAAGTAGTATACCTACCTGGAATATTAAGCAAACATCATTATGCTCTTTTAAAATTCATACACCTTTCATTTTCTTCCAGATTTTCAGTTGTTGCTTTTTTATAAAATCCAACTTGTCAGAGTTTGATGTATTGAGTACTTGACTGTAAAAGCAACTTCCTACATTTAAAAAAATAACCACCCTATTCTAAGCTATTGTTATTCTTGTCTTTCACAATTACGATAACTCTATACTTTTTTATTCCTCTGCCTGTCTTTCCTTCCCTTCAACATAATCCAGAATAATTCTTTGTGTTCCACTTCTTTTGCTTTGTGACAAGAAAGCATTGCATTTTGAGAGTGGCTGGATGGAGGTTAATTCCGTGTCCTTATGGTAATAACCTGGGAAAACCTGGGGATGATCGGTTTCATTTGATCCCTCATCTGATAAGGCTTCAAAGTAAATGAAATGAGTGGAAAATAACACTTTTCATAAGTTCTCTAGAAACTGCAGCCGTTTTTTGAGAGACCCAAGGAATTGAGTCTCTGATGTATTTTAGTGAAACATAATTCAAGCAGAAAAAGATCATTTAAAAATATTTATAGCACTCCCATTTGCTGCTTTTCTCCATCCAGCAGAAAAACAAGCTCGTTTTTCTCTATGCAGACAAGCTCTTTTAACTGAAAACTACACTCAGTATTCCTGTTGCAGCAATGATGTTATCTGGTAGTCATTTCACTCTGAAACAGAAGACATCCCTTGAAAGGAAATTCAAAGTTTTATTAAATCACTCAATTTTTAAAGGCATCAACAGATAGCATAAATAAACAAAAATGAAGAGAAAGTAGATCCCCAAGTGAAAAGTATCCTGATAATTAAGGTAACTCATATTCTTTATCTGCTAGGCTAAAGCTACTCTGATTTTCAGTCTAAATGTAACTAACCATTTGTACGCCTTACGACAGAAGTTATATCAGAATCATTGTGATTTACTAAGTCAATCTTTTTTTCTTAGAGACTAACTTAGATTTACATTTATTTATTTATTATTTTAATGCAATGCATAAAGCGAAGGACAAAATGACAACTTTGAAATTTTTCGACAGCATGCTAAAGATTTGAAAACATTCAATTCCAAGCCTAAGAACTGTTTGCAACTGATTAAACATGGCTTCTTTTTCAACCTCTTCTGGATCAAAATCTTGTTCAAGGTGTTTGTAGTGGAATAAACACTTCAACAGTGAATTTAGGTGCCTATATTGCAAATACCTCCACAGAAATGTGATGCTGTCACTTCCATTCGGTTTGGTCAACTGTGAAAGCTCATTCACTCTGAGCTTGATCGTCAAAGACAAAGCAATAAGTATCAGTTGTATTCAGATACCTTTATAAACCTCCTTTACTCTCCAAGGTATAGGCTTCAGAAAAAGAATTACAACATTGTACAACATCAGTCCATTGTACAACATTAAGAAAAACTAAATACAATATGGCTGTTCCTACTATGCAAGAGAAAATCTTTTCATCTTTGGGATTGCTGTACCCACCTTTGACTTGTCTTTTTATTTTATTTTTTAATCGCAAGAGATCTTAGCCTTATTTTAAGGATACATAATTTCACAGAACTGTAATTTAGAGACTTCAAGGAAGAAATATGTTACTTTAAAAGTGAGAAAATGGTTTTATCACCACCGCTTTAAACTACTGGTAAGGGTTAATTTCAGACAGTGTTCTGATAATACTCCCATTCCTGTTTTTCATTTAACTTCAGTCATGTTATTGTGCCCTCGAAAAGATTCTTTTGATAGTCCTTAATTCTCGTTAAATTTATAATGGAAAAGTCACCAAAAAATAGATCCTTCCCATGTATTAATCACGCAGTGGTTTCAAGATTTACATAAAGAAAAATCATCAGTATTGGTATAACCTATTTCAATAAAATATTTAAGGACACACAAAGAATTATTAAACATTGATATTTGATTAAATTCCAATGAATATAATTTGTAGGTAATTTCTTCAGCATGCCTAGACAGTAATGGCTGGTACTAAAGTCTCACACATCCAATTTGTCATGAACTACAGTAGAAGTATTCTTTAGTTGCTATAGCTCCACGGAAAGAATAGCAAAAGTGATATATTTATTCATGCATTTATATATAATATTGATTGAGCACCTAATATTTTCATCTTTAGAACTTGATAGTGTATGTGACAAACCTAAGGTGCAGAGTTGTTGAAAACATGGAGCCTTTAGGGAAATGTAGGTAAGGTATATTATTCAGAATGACCTTTGATTTGGTAGGTAAGGACAGGCAGTAGTAGAAAATCACAATAGAGAGATAGGCAGAAACTGTATTTTTTTTTTTTTTTTTTTGCGGTACGCGGGCCTCTCACTGTTGTGGCCTCTCCCGTTGCGGAGCATAGGCTCAGCGACCATGGCTCACGGGCCCAGCTGCTCCGCAGCATGTGGGATCTTCCTGGACCAGGGCACGAACCTGCATCCCCTGCGTCGGCAGGCGGACTCTCAACCACTGCGCCACCAGGGAAGCCTCGACTATATTTTATAGATGGTAGTCTTTAGCTTTATGGGATCACAAATTCCTTTGAGTATAGTGATAGAGGTTATACTAATAAAAGAATTATACATTATAGTAACACTAATAGTAGTGAACATTCACTGAGTGCTTACTGTGTGCTCAGCACATGGAAAAATCTCATGTAGTCTTCACAACAATATTAGGTTGGTACTGCTATGTTTTATAGATATGGAAACCAAAGTGTGGAGAGGGTAGAAACTTGCCTGATTTCATACTTCTGTCTCACACTTGGACAAGAGCAATTGCAAGTCAGAGTCTTCTTAAAGACAGAAAATCTATATCAACTGTCAAAGATCTGCTTTGTTATTTCTTAAAAACGTGCATGCAAACAAAATTTTACCCCCAATATCTGAGATGTCATCCTCTATTCCATGTTTTACCTCTATTCCACATAAGGTAATCCCTGGTTTAAGAACCATATTTAAAAAGATGATGGTGTAACGCAATGCGATTTCATATGTTAGGCCAAATTGCAGTTGGATGTCCGTTGGAAAGTCTAAAACCAGTCATTGTGTGTATGACTTGGAGACGATGCAGCTAATACATTTGGCTTATGACAGCTATAATTTTGGGGGTAATGACTTAGCCATTATTCTTTAAAGAAAGTTTCTGGATTGTATTAACATTCTCAGTTCTGTTTAAAAAAGCCTTAGTTACTATATAGTAAATGATGTTTGCAATTTTAACTAGGGTTATTGAATCTCAATTTAAATTTATAATAAAACATTTCAGATTAGAGGAAAATATGTCGAGTTTTAGGCAAATTTATCAGAAACTAAATATTTAACAGAGCTTATTAGCACAGGTGTAAAGTATCAGTGCTAGTAGGAATGGTGTTTTCTGACACTGACCCTGGGACCTTTGACTCTGCAGTTACTAAGATTAATGCTACTGCCACAGCATTTTCAGAATATATTGCTTAGGAAGTAGAATAGAAAGCCAAAGTGTTATCAGTCCATTAGGAGTTTATGTAAGGAGAATGCCCTTTTCTGGAAACCCATTCATAGTCTCCACCAAATAAATATTGATAGTTTTTAGAAAATTAAACATTATTAAACAATTGAATGAGGTTGGAGATTGTTTCATTGCATCATCTTTTGCAAAGCCAAATGCAATTTTAAAACCACATCAAAATATTATAAATACGACAGTAAGAAGCTAAATTTCAAAGATATCTTCCTGGAATACAGGTTGTTTTTGTCACCATAAGGCAAATCTGCATAACCCATGAAAACCTCTGATTTGGTGGCAAATCACTCTTTAAAGAATGACTTCAACCATGGTAAGATGAAGCAAATTGATTTGAAATAGTTTTGGATGAGTGTCCAGGTTAATACGTTGGCTCCGCACTGAATTGTTGGAAAATGAATTTATAAAGTAGGAAATTAATTTTTTATTTCTCAGGAGTAAATCACTACTAAAAACTTACTGGAAACTTAGAGACTGGTGGTTTCGAAATTTCTCTTCAGTTTTATATAGATATTCTCATGTGTTTAACCCCTGTTTTTGATTGCTTTCTGCGACTGGTTTTAACTTGCCCAAACCAGTCCTGCCTTCCGTCTGGATGTGTTCCGTCTGGTGTTCTGTGACCTAGACCCACCTGCTCACAAGAGGTCAGTGGCTCACTGCACTGGATACAGGCAGCCAGAAAATGAATTACTGTGTTAAGCAATTAAAAACTTATGTAACAAGGGTACTGAATAACATGAGGTGGTGGGGAAACAAAGAGGGAAAATGTGTTCCACTTTCAATATTTTCAGTAATTTCTGCTAAGGATACACTGATAAAGACCTGAAATACAGTTGTGAAATTCAGAGAAAAGTTTTATGAAAGCTGCCTTAGTTACCTTATCCTGAAATAGCAGCTACTCACCCTGAGTAAGGAAGGAAATTTTAATATCTTTGACTAAGATTATATTATAAATAATTGATGGTTTATATTTTAAATAAACAATTTACTTTTAAGATAAGTATCTATGTTTTACCGGTTGGTGTTTGGTTTAAATGATTTGTAGCACCATGTATTTATTGGCAATGTAAGTAAATTTAACAATAAATTTAAGAATAAATTCTTAATTTAGAATTTAAGAATAAATTCTAAGTTACACGAGCTGCTTTTTAAACAAAAGCTTTTAGATCATTGTTAACCTTTGGAGGGTGCTCTAAGAAGGTATTTTGGCAACCACTGCTTTTTGATAGTAGACATAAGACCTATCAAGGGCAAACCTTTCTAATCTCTACTTATATTAAAAGTATGAACATTAATCTATAGTGTATATCTTTAAAAATTTGCTCTGTGGTAATAAATTTAACTTGCTCCCTATTATCTTTTCCTATGGCTATGTCCATTATGATGTGACAGCCATAAAAAGTGTATCATGTTATAAAACGATGAACCTGTAGCAACTTACTCTTCTAGTTGCCTCAGTTTGGGGATGAAGAAATGGTACCATGAGGAAGTTTAGGTAACTTGCTTAAGGTCACACACCTAACAAACAATGCCCAAGGAAAAAAGAAGCCAAACCAAAACAAACAAAAAAACCCAATAACTGAAATCTAGTACTTGGGACTTTCTATTTTAGACTTACCCAAAATATGGGTAAGAAGGAGGAGAGACAGAGAAGAAAAAGTTATCCTGGAAATGGACTCCCAGCTAAGGCAAAGTGTTCTAGTCTCAGCTTTGGGGAAAGAAACTTCAATTATTTGCTTCTCTTTTTCTTTCTCCTTCTCAACTCTAAAATGGGGTTTGGGACAAGAGGGTCTTCTCGTAGCTCAATGTTTTGCCTGTTGGACCTGGAAGACTGTATACATAGGGACGATACTAGATGCCATATTGTACAACTGAAACTTACAGAATTAAGGCTGCCAAGTTTGACAAGAAATGTCTTTAATCTTTGTCATTTTCCTTTCACACCCTTTAGTTTTATGACATTAAAAAGCCAGTTAGCACCAAAATAAGGATTAATCTCCAAAATATACAAATAGCTCATGCAGCTCAATATCAAAAAAAAAAAAATCAAAAATGGGCAGAAGATCTAAATAGATGTGTCTCCAAAGAAGCCATACAGATGGCCAAAAAGCACATGAAAGATGCTCAACATCACTAATTATTACAGAAATGCAAATCAAAACTGCAGTGAGATATCACCTCACACCAGTCAGAATGGCCATCATCAAAAAATCTACAAACAATAAATTCTGGAGATGGTGTGGAGAAAAGGGAACCCTCCTACACTCTTGGTGGGAATGTAAATTGGTATAGCCACTATGGAGAACAGTATGGACGTTCCTTAAAAAACAAAAAATAGAACTACCGTAAAACCCAGCGGTCCTACTCCTGGGCATAACCCAGAGTAAACCATAATTCAAAAAGATACATGCACCCCAATGTTCATTGCAACACTACAATAGCCAAGACATAGAGGCAACCTAAATGTTCATCAACAGACGAATAGATAAAGAAGATGCGGTACATAGATATAATGGAATATTACTAAGTCATAAAAAGAAACAAAATTGGGTCATTTGTAGAGATGTGGATAGACCTAGAGATTATCATACTGAGTGAAGTAAGTCAGACACAGAAATACAAATGTCATATGATATTGCTTATATGTGGAATCTAAAAATAGGGTACAGATGAATTTATTTACAAAACAGAAGTAGAGTCATGGATGTAGAAAACAATCTTATGGTCACTAGGGGATGGGGAGTGGATAAATTGGGAGATTGTGACTGACATATATACACTACTATGTATAAAATAGATAACTAATAAGAGCCTGCTGTATAGCACAGTGAACTCTACTCAGTACTCAGTAATGGCCTACGTGGGAAAAGAATCTAAAAAAAAAAGCCATTTAGAATTTTTGTAATAAGTAGTATTTCAGGCCTCAATTTAATTTTGATGTCCTCTCTAATTTAAACTTATTTTTAACACTGCTGTGCTTCCAGAAGAAATGAGAATCTTACAAATGTATTTAGTTCATTGCTAAATTAGATCATCTCCTGAGAGAATTTCAGTAAGGTTCAAATGGATAAAACAGTCTTTGTGTTTTCCAAACATTAGCTTTCTCACCACATCTTATCGCATCATAGGACTCCTAGGAAAAAGAAGTTTCTTGTATCCCTCTTCTATTTCCCCCACTGATAAGGGAAGTACACTGGAACTTAATCATTATGAAGAATTCAAGGATGGAACAGTTCTAAGGACAGACTTGATGGAGTTATTAATTAACTCCATTGCATTACAAATTACATTAGCTCACTAATAAATGTGGACAGCATTAGTAGTGGCACTGAGATATGTTTCTTTCTATGGAGAAATTTTGAATAGGATTTATTCTGGTAAAATGGAAAGCAGTAACGGCTTTAATCCTTTTGAAATCTAGTGTAAAGCAATCAGCATGGTCTAGCTAAAATTTACCATGCAGAAAAAATTAATACAAGAATGACCTCAAAAAGGAGAAACTTGTCAGTGTGATTCGTTTTAAGGGGCAAATTTTGGAAGGAATATATATATATATATATATATATATATATATATATATATATATATATATATATATATTTTTTTTTTTTTTTGCGGTACGCGGGCCTCTCACTGTTGTGGCCTCTCCCGTTGCGGAGCACAGGCTTCGGACGTGCAGGCTCAGTGGCCATGGCTCACGGGCCCAGCCGCTCCGCGGCATGTGGGATCTTCCCGGACCGGGGCACGAACCCACATCCCCTGCATCGGCAGGCGGACTCTCAACCACTGCGCCACCAGGGAAGCCCTGGAAAGAATATTTGTAATAGATTATAGACGGGAAATATCAGGTACACTGGATGCTTACCACATGTCCTGGTGATCTATATATATGATTTCTTTTAATCATCTAAACCAACTCTTGAGATATTGGTGTTCTGATTTGTACCTGGTAAAAGTGAGGCATAAATATTTGCTGGTCAGTAACCCATTCCTTTATTCCTACCACACCACCTCTTTTTTGTGATGGGTCATCCAGCCTTCACTTTTTCATGTTGCACTAGGTACCTCTCGAACTGGGGGAGGGATAACTTCAGGAAGAATCTCTGGTCACACTCAGATCTGGAGTAATCATAGAATATCTCGCTGGCTTTATTTTACTAAATTTTTTGGAAAATATTTTGTTAAAACAAACATACTTATTATGAACTAGGACACAATGTATATTACATACGTTTTTAAGAAAAAGAAAAACAGACACTGCATAGAAATTTTGCTGGAGGGAAAATTCAGAGAAGTTTGAAATGTGTTGCTTAGCTAGATATGCTATCTAGTATGTGAATGAAAAATAAAGCTTAGTCCAAGGAAATATTATATTCCAACTGAATAAGGAGACAGAAGAAGTTTACTTTCAAATATGTGAAATGAAATCAACAGGTGTTCTCAGTGCTTTATCCTCCTTTATTATATTATGTAATTGAAATCACTTCTGAAAACAGCAGTTCTGTAGCACTCACTGCAAATGAGTGGTTATTGACTAAATAAAACTAAATTTAAATATATTCACAAATTATGATTTTATACTTCACCTCCAATTCTTTAAAGTTTCAAGCACTAATAAACCATTCAATTTGTTTTTTATTAAATATTTTACTAAAATCATTACAAAATCATTGTTTGAGAGTCTCTGAGAAGCGGAAATAATCCATTATGTAAATTTGGGTGCTTAGAACATTATTCAAAGATGCATCTTCATTCAGCTCACTAATTTGGTATTTCTGTGGCATGCTTACATCTAGCCAGATATAAGTGCCTGCCCTTCTCCTGGTAGGCATGCTATAACTGCAGCTTCTTAGATCCTTCCACTTGTAACTTCTGATGCATTCTGTTCAATGTGGAACCAAGAATCTTCATTAAAAAAAATATCCCAGGTGATTTTGATGCCGGTACTTTAAGAATCACACTTGGAAAAAACAAGGAAGATGTTTTCTGATTTTATTACGACTAGAGGCATTAAATTGACTTATTTTATTGAAATCAATTTTAGAAGGGGTTTTGTAATTAGTCTCATTGTAGTGTGCATTCTTTACTTAAGCTTCCAGCATTTTCAGAAGCCTAGTACATTTTGGATGAAAGGCCTTGAGTTCTAATTCTGCCTCTACTAGCTGTTCAGTTATGGACAAATCACTTGACTGTTTTATAGCTTACTTTCTTGGACAGTAAAAATAAACATTTGGATATTCACCTATAATACCCTATGACTAATTTACATTGTTTCTTTATAATAGCTAAAGACAGTTGAATAAAATGTTTTAGATTAAACTTGACTATTTTATTGCACAATTCATAATTGAGATATAAAATAATGTCCAGACTTGCTATTAGCTGCAAGCAAAGTTAGAATTGCAGATAGTAATTCTGATACAGTGCTTAGCGCATCTGACCAAATAGAGATCCTGAATATTTCCCATTACATGAGCAAAATATTATCTTCCTGCTGTTGACATATTTTTTCATCTGAAATCTGGAGAAAAAAGTTCTGTGGTCCTATATAAAAAAATAAACAAATAAACTAAAGTTATTAATGGAAATTGATAAACAGGTGCTCTAAAGCAGAATTGGCAGACTTTTTCTGCAGAGGATCAGATTACAGTATTTCAAGCTTTGTGGACAATATACAGTCTCATTCTTCCTTCACCTTCTGCTTCTTTTATTCTTCTTCCTCCTCTTTTTTTAACAACATGCTAAAAATGTTAAACCATCCTTAGCTCAAGGTTATACTAAAACTGTTTAAAGCAGTGCTTCTCAAACTTTAATGCACATATGCATTGCCAGGGAATCTTGTTAAGATGCGGATTCTGATTCTGTAGGTCTGGGGTTGGGCTGGGGACCCTGTATTTCTTCTTTGCCCTTGGATATCAAAGCTTTTGAAGTTAAACTGTTTCATGTCTTTTCACGTGATGAACAGCCCCCTCTACTGTTGGGTTTTGAATCCCCAGTGACTTTGGGTGACAACTCAGCTATCTTTTTTGTTTTTGTTTTTTAACCAAATAATGGGGTTGTTTTGATCCTAGTACTTTAGTGGCCCTTCATAATTTTAAAGCCTCAGACCTCTTTGGAAATTTGATGAAATCTGTAGCCCCTCTTGCTACTACTCCCTACTGTCCACACAAGAATACCCATTTTTATACACAATTTCGAAGAATTCACGAACCTGTCTAAGGCTTACCCATCTTAAGGGTCACTGCTATAGTTGTGTAATGTCTGAATTTAAGGGAGTTCAAAATTAATTCCCTCACTTTTAATAACATCTTAAAATTTAGATTGCAGCTATGTTTTTGCATATCTCCATATCATTCTCTCTATCTGTCTACCTACCTATATGACTATCAATCATCTATCTGATTGGTACAACCTTTTAACTTTATTTTATGCCCTATTGGCCATTGCTGGCCTGATGATTACATTTAAACTTAAAACTATGAATGAGGAAAATAATCTAACTATTGGTCAGAATGAACGTGAATTGTTACAATGCCTTGTATTAAATTTGTTCACAGTGCCTTTACTTATGACTTTTAAAAAACTACTTTATTGACATTAATTCATACATACTTTACTCATTTAAAGTGTACAATATAATAGTTTTTATTATTTTCATGGAGTTGTACAACCATCACCATAAATAATTTTAGAATATTTTCATCACCCCCAAAAGATTCTCCAGTCCCCCTTCACCTCTCACCCCCATTACCTACCCTAGACAACTGAAAATCTATTTTTTTGTCTATGAATTTAACTATTCTGGACATTTCTATGTAAGTGGAATCATGTTGTGACTAGCTTCTTTCACTTAGCATAATATTTTCAGTGTTCACTTATGTTATAGTGTGTATCGGTGCTTCATTCGTTTTTATTGCTGAATAATATTCCATTATGTGGATATATAACATTCATTTATGCATTCATCAGTTAATGGACATTTGGGTTCTTTCCATTTAAAAAAAATATTATGAATAATGCTGCTATCAATGTTACAGTTTTTGTGGGGACATAAGATTTCATTCCTCTTGGGTATATACCAGGCAGTGGAATCGCTGGGTCATATGTTAATTCCAAAACTTTTTGAGGAACTCCAGATAGTTTTCCAAAGTGGCTGTACCATTTTACATTCCCACCAGCAATGTATGAGGCTCTCAATTTTTCAACATCCCAGACAATACTTGTTATTTCACACTTTTTGGATTATTGCCATCCTAGTGGATGAGAAGTATATCTCGTGGTCTTGATTTGCATTGTCCTGATAGCTAATGATGTTGAGAAGCTTTTCATGTGCTTACTGACCTTTTGTCTAACTTTTTTGGATAAATGTCTATTCAAATCCTTGGCCCATTTTTAAATTCAGTTATTTGTACTTTTATTTAGTTGTAACGGTTCTTCATATGTTCTAGATATAAGTCCTCTATCAGATATATGATTTGCAATTTTTTTCTGATTCCGTGGGTTGTTTTTCCTTTTGTAATGTTTTTTTCAAGAACAAATATATTTCTTGCATGTGATTTTGGTGTCATATTCATGAAGGTTTTGACTAACTCAAGATCATAAAAATATGCTCCTGTAATTTCTTTTAATTGTTTGATAATTTTACCTCTTACATTTAGGTTGTAGATATTCTTTTGAATTTTTTATAACAGCGGAGTAAAACTACTACAAGAATATCCAAATGCAACAGCACTAGGATAGTTTACATATGTTATAGTCATAAGTGAGTAAAATTCTCTGAGTGCTATTGGACATGTTAGATTCTAAATCTTATTGCTAAATAGTGTAGATGTTTTGCATCTAATTCTCTTATTAGTCTATTATTTTATATTTTATTTAATAAGTGTTAGTGTATTTCAGGTCCTGTTCAGGCCTTATTCAGGCCAAACTGCCTAATAAGGCAGAGAACTTTTTGATGTAGAAAATAGCACTCTAAAAACATGGACAGTTAACTTGCTTAGTTTTAATAATAGAACAACTTTGGCATTAGGGAGAATGTAGATGATTGCATATGGGAGATTAGAGAAGAGCAAGGAAGGTATCCAAACAAGAGAATTGTGGCTACCGTATGTCTGTTACATGAAAAGTGACATATAACTCTTGGTGCATTTTAGTATCAGTTTCTATGGCTATGTGTCCAGACCTTTACATTTGGGAATATGCTACTGATTTGCAAGCTATGATTAGTTATTCATATTTAAGTACTTGGGATCTCATTTATTACTTTTTAAAGTAATTCTTACTTTTTATATTCTATAAGTTCCTCATTTGTGTTAGGGCCTCAGTACTTACAATATATAACCTTCTTTATTACTGTGATGCAGGTTGTGGTTTTCTGTCCATATTTAAATGCTTTGGGTCTCTTTAGTTCTTTTCTTAAAATTTTGACCTGTGTAGTGTAAATTACTCTTGCTTTAGGTACCTAGCACTTGTAATGTATAAGTTCCTTCTTGCATCTGATGAGCTAACAAATGGTAATCAGCAACCTTTAAAAGTTAATCCTCTTCAGAAAAGGTTCATTCACTACCAAATTAAATTCCCTTTATTAAATTCAAATAGAAATTTTAAATTAATATTGAAAGTTAACTGGAATAACATTGATGAGTAAATATTACTTCTGTTTATTGAACAGAAATGTGCCAATATTGGGTGATTGGTTGGAAAATTGTAAGAGCTTTTAAAAGCTCGTATGTAGATTATCATTATGTCTCCAGACAGAGTTCTCTCAGCCGTCTCCTTTAGAATTATTTGCAGCAGCTGGTAGGACCTTTCCACAAATAATGGCTTCTGACACTTCATAAATTAAAATATTCAAAACAGTACATTATGCAAAATTTTCATCTTAAAATACCAAACAGGTCCTTCTCTTCCTATTTCTTCTAACTTTTAATGGCCCCATTTTCATTGTAGCCACAGGAAAGTTATTGGTACCTGTCACTCTTCCTTACTGTATGGAATACCAAATTCTGTCAAGTGTTTATTTTACTGTATAACTTATATCTTCCTTCTTTTTTCTACCTTAAGTGTTTCAAGGTCAGGTTCTTTTTATTGTTCTCTGGGATATAGAAGTAACTCTCACCTGTCTTTTTTGCCTCCATCACTATCTATCTTTTACTGTACAGACCAAAAGAACCTTTCTAATACACAGATGGTCATATCACTGCTCCCTCAAAATCAGTTAGCCATATGGAATAAAAGTCACACTCCTTAGCGTGGTATTTTAAGCCCTTTTGTCTCCGGCTATAAGACTGCTTTTTACCCTCACCTGCCATGTTAACTTCCTCCCTGATTATGAAATGTTTTATACATATATTGTCATTTCTCTGTCCTTTTGCTCATGCTATTTCTTCATTCTGAATGTCTTTCTACTTCTGTTGACATATTATTTTCATTCTTTACAACTCAATTTAAATGCTACCTTTTTTGGGGAAGCCTCTCACTGTGCTCTAGTTAGAGTTGACATTACTTTTCCCAATCTTTTCCTGTAATACATTTCTTGGACCTCCGTGCAACACTTATTTCAACATAGTGATTTAACCTGAGTTCCTCAGTCAGACATACCTGGATTCAAATCCTGCCTCTACTGCTTACTTCTTCCACAGTCCTGGACAATATATGTCATTAAACTTCTTCCTCATCTGTTAAATTGAGTTACTATTTGTACATAATGTTCGGGTCTTTTTTTGTGTTGACTCTGATAGCACAGTGCCAGCATGATAAACGTTTTCTATATGTGTATTTTAGGCACTTGGCTTTCTCCCCTAGTACACTTGTAAGCACTTGGCTTTCTCCCCTAGTACATAGTAAGCACTTTGAAGACAGGAAATTAACCTTACTCATCTTAGTACCCATTGCAACTTACTGGTTCCAAAAGAAAATTTCATGCTTATTTTTATTTGTCCTGACTCATGGAACATGTTAAAACTAACTCATTAGAATTAACGTATTAATTTACTGCTATATTGTCTTGTTCCAAAAGGGACTTGGAATGACTTACGAGATGCATAAAGAACAAAAGACTGAAACATAAATAAAATAGTAGTAAGTGCAGTTTGAATGATTGAATAGTTTAATTTTATCAGTGTGAACCTAAGTGAAACAAAAGCTATAGATAAGGAATGTTAAAGCTTGTCTTCATTCTGTCACATTTTGTAGGATCTCGTCTTCGCCAGGAAGACTTTCCCCCGCGGATTGTGGAGCACCCTTCCGATGTCATTGTCTCTAAGGGAGAGCCCACCACGTTGAACTGCAAGGCCGAGGGCCGGCCAACGCCCACCATTGAGTGGTACAAGGATGGCGAGCGGGTGGAGACTGACAAGGATGATCCCCGGTCCCACAGGATGCTTCTGCCCAGCGGTTCCTTATTCTTCTTGCGCATTGTGCATGGGCGCAGAAGTAAACCTGATGAAGGAAGCTACGTGTGTGTTGCAAGGAACTATCTTGGTGAAGCAGTGAGTCGAAATGCATCTCTGGAAGTGGCATGTAAGTAAACGTAATGAATCTCATAAATGGCATGCGCTTTTACTTTGATTTTTTTTTAATAAGCTTTGATTTGTTCTCATAGATGCTTAATACCTATAGAATACAACAATCAATACTCTCTGCATAATTTTACTTTGCCTTCTGCAAAGAAGGCTTGTCAAAATAATGTATAGTCAAGGTGTTGCAGTAAATTTATTTATATTGAAGCAATGTGGGTATTATGATATTATATTAAAGCAAGGCGGCGATGATGCTGGTCGTATTTAAAATTTGAATTATTAATGAGAGATATAATAAAATATTAAGGTTGGCGATGTTAAAATAAAAAGTTTATGTGTAACATGGGATCAAATATAAGGTATAAATTCATTATTGTACCTATTCCTGTTACTTATTTATATATAACTAATATATTATATATACATGTATATATTTTTAAATCTAACTTTTATTGGGCAACTTTAAAAAGAATATACTCTTTAGGTTATATTAACTCTTTTACTTCCAGGTTAAATTCAGGGATCATTACCCTAGGCATGCAGGGGAAAATATACCAACAACAGCAACTATATTTTTTTATCAAAAAATTCATCAGAGAAGAGAACTGATTTCTGTTTAGGGACAAAGTGTGCATATAGAGGAAGGTCTTGCTCAGTTTTGGTAATCAGCAGTACCTAAGGATTTGTCCTGCCCTTGCCACTTAAAAATATATTTATTTATTAATCAGGTAGCCCAAATAGCACTAGTAAATCAAGGCATCAAGGCTTTGCATCTATTTGATCATTGAGTCCATAACTTTGTTTTTCTGGATGGTTTTCCAGAACAAATTTCAAAATATGTTAGATTTGTTTTCTGGTTTATAAGTGAGGATTTGGTGTCATAATTATTTTGGTATTCTCTATTTTGAAGGAATACTTTATCAAGAATTATTTGTGAATAAGATGGCAATAACTGAGCTTAAAAAAAGTTTGTGCTCTTCAACTTTCTGCTTGTACCAGTAGGTGTTCATACGTAAGAGAATTGAAATAGTTCAGGATGCATGAGTCTTTTTTTTATAGCTGGGATGAGAGTGCCGGATAATAGTTCATGGTCTATGTCTGCAATTAACTTTGATACTTATACTCACATGCTATATGGTATCACACTAAATTATAAAACTTGTGTATATGTGTATTGAAATTCTCACAGTGTATCATTACCTTTATACATGAAAACATCTTTTAGTAACAAAATCATACAATTTCTTATTCAGCTATCACAATGAAAGCTTTTGCTTTTACGCATCCAGTCTTTTGATTTATGCTTTTGTACCAAGAAATCTGGAACCCAGTCCATGCTTGAAATATGTAAGTCCAATAGGAAAAAACTACAGGAATCCTAAAACCCAAATTTTTAAATCAATGAGCTTTGAGAAATTTATTATGTGAAGTACTTTGAGATATAAGCATTAGAACTTTTGCTAGCAATGCCATTTTGCGCCAGTTGCTAGGTAATTTCATTTTTATAACTTACTTCAAAAAGCAGTTAGATTAAATGCAGTTTAGTGAGATTTGAAATATATACACAGAACCTCAAGAATACAAATATTGCTGTCCATTTTTATTTTGAAATATCTTATTTCTGGAACATTTCAAATATACTGAAATATTTCAATGTCAATTAGATTGATTGTTTTCCCCACCAGATCCCTTTACAGTAAATATAACATGCATTATTCTTTCTTTTTATAGATAAAATGAAACCCATGATGGTTAGGTGACCAAGACTAAGGCAATAAATTAATGGGGAATGCAAGATCAGACCATGATTGTTCCAATTTTTAGTTTGAGAGAATTGTACCATATTTCGAAAAACGCTCAAATGAAACCAGGCTCATCTTATATAAATAAAAATAAAGAACTTTTAATTAAAAGTTTTTCTTCTATCCACTCAGCAGCAAATAACTTTTTTTATTTTTTAAATTGAGGTATAGTTGTTGTATAATATTATATCCGTTTCAAGTACACAACCTAGTGATTCACAATTTTTAAAGGTTAAATTCCATTTATAGTTATTATAAAATATTGGCTAAATTCCCTGTGTTGTACTATATATATCTTTGTAGCTTATTTATTTTAAGCAAATAACTATTTTTAATCCTTCACTAACTTTCTTCTCAATATTAAAGTTTATCTAAATTGGCCAGTCATTTTATTGTTAGACAGCTATAAACTTATCTTTATTCTGCTCCTTAGCATTGTTAAAATTGCTCCCAACACACATGTATCTTGTACTTTGATTTAACATAAAGGATTTCTCTCTTTCTTAATTGCATCATTAATAATTAATCAAACTGTTTTAGAGGGAAAATTTTAAACCACAATTTTTTTTCAATGTACTATGACAGTTACATTTTTCTTTATTTTTAAATCAGTGAGCTTTGAGAAATGCTAAAAAAATACTTCTGACCTAGAGAGGAAAACAAGAAGAGTTCTAAATTGGATTTAGCTAGTGAATAAAATTCTTTCTTCTAATGCCCTGTCAACAGTTCATGCCATTTGAGGCAACAGAAGATCAAATAATATCCATTTATATGTTGCTCATCCCTTTCGCATTAGCTCATTAGTCTTCTCCATTTCCTTATGTGTTTCATAAAATGTGTTAATATGGAAATTTAGGTCAAAGCATTGTGATTTGTCAATCCTATTGGTAACCAAGGTGTATTTTTATAAAATGATAGGAACCGCTGTGGGTCATATAAATGTCTGGCCTTCATATTTTAGGACACTCAACATAATTGCTCAATTATGGCATATCCATTTCTTCATTTGTTAAAGGAAAGAATGGAAACCTAAAAACACTATGTATTTGGAGAGCTGCAGGTAGCTTGATAATGGGTTGGTGGGCAGTGTAAGTTAGAAAGATAGGCATGTGCTGAATCATAAAATCTAGACTTTTTGTTATGTAAAAGGAGAGTTTTTCCTTTCAATTTTGAAAGAAAATTGAAGATAGGGTTAAAGGAATGATGATTGAAATTGAGCGGAGTTAAGAAGCTGTGAAATCATTCAGAAAAGAGTACATGTTAGATTTTAAACTGAACAAAGCAGTGCGGATTAAAAGAAGGAAATAGTTTGAACCGTATTTAGAAATTATATCACTTTGTGGTTGGTTTGGGGAATAGAGGGTGATTCCCAGATGTTTTTTGGTGGAGTGACTGTGTATATTATGATACCTACCATCCAAAGGGATGGCAGATACAGGAGAAATAACTCTAGTGAGAACAGGAAAGTGAAGTCAGCTTGGTTGTATTGTTTGACATGCCAATGAAATATCAAGGTAAAAATATGCCATATTCCATTAAGGAAAGAGCTTCTGGAATTGAGAAGTCTTTCCCAGATGGAGGTTGAAGCCAGGGGAGTAGATAGACATAGATGTGATTGTCCAGGCAAGCTGTGTATAGGGCTGTGATCACTCCCATTGTTTGGAAAGAATATTTAATGTTGGGCAAAGGAAAGTCTAGTTCAGGAGGCTCAGAGGAGGTATTGGAGTGATAGAACATGGGAAGTGGAGTGACAAGAAAAATAAGGAAATAATTTTAAGAAAGAAAAAGTGGTTGGCAATGCAAATGCTACGTGGTGGTCTAAATAAAAAGTATCTGTGGTCTCTAGGGGTGAAAAGAAAGCACAGCAGCTGAAGAATGAGTTGGTAGTGGAGTTGGAGTGGCAAGTGCTGCCTGTTCTTTCAAGAACTCAGGGGCGGTCAAAATCGGTTGCGAATTGATTTAGGTGTATATAGGAATATCTAGGTGGTATGGATAAGTAGCAAACAACCTTGTTATAACTTTTATTGTGAAATAATTATTGATAAAAAATCTGGAATTTTTGACTCTGCTTCATCTTGATTTTCATTTTTAATTTCAACAATCTTGCTTTCTGCTGTCATATGATATGAGCAGTTTTATTGATAACCGTCTGTCTTGACTGATTGTATAGAAGTTAGCCTGTTTTTATCATACTCTATTCATTCTCTTTTTGTTTTATTAAACACAGAGTTCACTTTTATGTAACGGAACAACATAATTGAGGAAAAAACTATTCAGGGCCAGTCCCTGCAGTGGAGATTTGAATCACTTACCACATATTTGCTTTTTTCCCCTCTTGGTTTGGAAAAAAAAAGCAATCCAGAATGTACTTTTTAGATCACTTTAACTCAAGGAAGGTATTTAGGCAAAAAAGTGATTTTTACATATTTAGAAAACAGAATTGCAGGTTCTACAAGTAAGGCACTTGGCACTGAAGAATTTAATACATAGTTGTCCAATGGGACCACCAAGAGAGCTGAGACGTAGCTGGTGCAGATAAGATTTCAGTTTGAACTCCAGGGCTCCCTGTGTTTGGAGCAGAAGGAGCACAGGGGTCCTCACGCAGACTGTGGCTGCCTGTGATGCAGCCTGAGTCAGTGGCAGTGCCTAGAGATGGCAGCTGTAGCCCCAGGTGGTAAATATATGACAGCAGCTTGATCTATCGACCAGGGTAAGAGGGGGATGTGGCCTAAATGAAAATTCATGAAAAATTGATGAAGTCCCCAGATTATTTTTTCCGTTTCCTTTTCTCTGTAGTACGCCAGTGCAGAGAGGGGAGATTAAATGAAGTGATGAACGCTTTAGTGGCAAGGAGGTTGTGGTTCAAAGGTCAAGGGTCACTTAGAAACCGGTCTTTTTTTTCCCCTTTCCTTACTTATAAATCAAAACTAAAACACAAGAACTTTTCAGATTACCTGTGATTTAGCTTTGCTTTGAGAAAAATAAAATAAAATGGCTAAATGTTTGAAAGTTGGCTTTTGATGCAACTACAAAAGAGAACAGATGTGGTTCATAATTCAGTTGGGGAACTAGAAATAGATTGAATTCCATGACTGCAGGGTGATTTCTTTTCTTTTCTTCATCCTTTTTTTTCCTTTTTGTTTCCACGTATGAAGACCCATGCCTCAAGAAAGTCATTTAGAGAAGGAAAAGGTGTTGCATTATTTATGTCACAGATTGCTAGAACAGCAAAGCTATGGAACACTCTACAGACATAATGATCCTGCTTTAAATCCCAAACTAAATTGATGTTTTATCTGTACAAGGAAGACAGGTTATAGAAGTAGACTGACTTTAGTAACAGAGGTCACAGGTGGCATTAAAAATGAACACAAGGTGAATTGTTTCATTGATATTTCCAAGTTAATAAATATGTAATTTTTTTTTTCTTTTTTTACTTGCGGCTGTAAATGAATGTTATCCAGGCAAAATACCTTTATGCTCCAAAAACACAGAGATAAATTAAATTGCAGAAAAGCCTGAGCCATGGAGAGCTTTTTTAAAAAAATTACTTTATTGAGGTATGGTTCACATATAATTTACCCATTTAAAGTGTATAATTTAATGTTTTTTAGTGTATTCACAGGGTTGTGCAACCAACACCACAATCTAATTTGAACATTTTTGTCACTTATAAAGAAAACTGTATACCCATTAGCAGCCAATTCCCATTCTCCTGGAACCCTTCTGCTACATCCCTAAGCAAACACTAGTCTACTATCTTGTCTCTATATATTTGCCTATTCTAGACATGTCATGTAAATGGAATCATACAATACATGGTCTTTTTTGACTAGCTTCTTTTCCTGAGTATAATGTTTTCAGGGGTAATCTTTGTTGTAGCATGTATCAGTATTTCATTTCTTTACACTGCTGAATAATATTCTATTGTGTGGATATACCACATTTTATCCATTCACTCATATGTTGATGGAAATTTGGGTTGTTTCCATTTTTTGTCTTTTACGAATAATGCTGCTATGAATATTCTTGTACAAGTTTTTGTGTGACATATGGTTTCATTTGGGTATTCTCTTGGGTATATATCTAAGAGTGGAGTTGCTTAGTTATATGGTAACTCAACTTTTTAAGGGACTTATAGGTAACTTTTAGGTGTAGATAAAAATATTTATTAGTGTTATTGAATTAACTGTATCCAACTCCGCTCTTAGTACAAGGCACAGCTAGAAACATTGCCAGTATTTGATAAATATTATTGACTGCTGGCATGTTATACTTCCTTGGGTTATATGTCCATATTTTAAGATAAGATTTAATTAATTAAAAATATAAAATAATTAACTCTGTAAAGCCACTGAATGGTCATGAAGTTTCTTTTTCTTTGACCTAGTTATTTAATTCAAGTAGTATGAATTGATGAAATAAATTCTGAAATCACTTCCCCTTATAAAACTTCTTACCAAACCGTGTTGACTTTGGCCCCAATTAAGTTGGATAGTCTTGCTGTTTGAACCTTACTTCACTTTCTGCCACATTTTTATTTGTCCTGAAAGAGGACAGTATTCTGGTTTCTCAGGAGATGACATTATCTTTTCTGAGAATAATTGACATAACCTTTCCTGTTCCCAGGTTATTTTTCCTTTCAAAGGTCTTAACGTTTGTTTGTTTGTTTTTCTTTCATTTACTAGGAAGGTTTAGAATAAGAAATTAATGGTGATTATAATAGAAGTTGATTTAGTAATTCCAGGAGTAGGGAAAAAAAGAGCTGCTGTCATGACTCAACTTTCCTAAAACAAACGAATGTATCTATTTAAATGCGTAAGAGGCAACTAGTCAATTGGAACTGATATTCATAGATTTTGACTAAGAAGAATATAAGAGCTACTGGCTTTTTCATTATTCCTCTGTTTGTATTTCTACAAATTTCAAGAGAGAATGCAGAGAATTTGGGGGGAGAGTATACAGACAACCACTCATACCTTAATGTACTTGGGCCATGTTATGCGCTAAATTGTATCCCCCCCAAATTCATATATTGAAGCTCTAATCCCTAGTACCTCAGAATCTGACTGTGTTGGTAGATTGGGTCTTTAAAGGAGTAAATTAAAATACAGTTGTTAGGGTGGGTCCTAATCTATACTAACTGGTGGCCTTATAAGAAGAGGGCATTTGGACACATAGACACCAGAGAGGCACATGCACAGAGGAAAGACCATATGGGGACACAGTGAGAACGTGGCCATCTGCAAGCAAGGGGAGAAACCTCAGAAGAAATTAAAACCGCCAACACCTTAATCATGGATTTTAGCTTCCAGAACTGTGAGAAAATAAATTTCTGCTGTTTAAGCCACACAGACTATGGTATTTTGTGATGGCAACCCTAGCAATTTAATACAGGCCATTTGTCTTACAGAAAGAGTAACCACTGGTAAGAGACCATAAAAAAAAAAAAAAATAGTGATTTGAATCAAATATCGTTTGTGCTCTGTGGATTTGTACTGCCCTGCATCCACAATGTTGGCCCGAGGCTGTTTTGAAAGAAATCTGTAAACTCAATTGAAAGTATTATAAACTGTGAATGTATGGGCATAGGGGAATCAATCTAAAACATCTTTAACTAGAAAGAAAAGACAATAGCAAATGTTTTGGTATTTTTTTGGTATTAGAGAACAGTGTTAGAAGGTACATGAGTGTGCACACGCACACATCTGTGTTACTTGGGCTGTTTTGTCTGTGTACCTTTTAATTGTGTAATACTCCATCAGATTCTTTCATATACAGATCTCTCCTTTAATCTTCACAAATGGAGGTGTGAAATTGCTATGCCTGGAGTACATGTTTGAGCTTATGAACTATTTAAATATGTGTAATGCTGTATTTTGATAATCAGGTTTCTGTTAACTGTATTAACTGTATTCAACCCCTCTCCCTTTACAAGTCTCAAGTTGCCGTTCACTAAAATTAGCCTGAATTAACTCTGATTCCAAGGAAAGCACATAAATAAGAGAAAGAGGAATCTTGATGTTCTCTGCTTTTCCAAAGACTATTTCCCAAAACAGTTTAATCCTGAACTCTGCCAACATGTAAATCCTATCCATGGAATGATAGCCCAACATATTCATAGGGATACTAAGGTGTATTAAGACAAAACTTGTTGAGTTCAGCTCTTGTTTTCAATCTCAGAATTTTTTTTTAGATAAAAGTAAGAAAAGACTATTTATGGTTTGGAGGGTTTCCCACCTATAAACCTTCAATTTATTCGATTTCAGCTGGTTTGTAAATATAAATTGATTCTACTGAAAATGTATATAGGTTGACGCTGTAGTTAGGAAACGTAATTTTGTGCAGCAACGTGTATGCTTTTCTCTCAAGATATGAGTTTCATCAGAAAGACAGGTCTCCAATTTTCCTTCGTTAGGTTGAATTTGTTTCTGATAATTATAATACACATTGTTTAATTCTGAAGCAGCTCCCACAAGGTTTCTATAATTACATAAAGGGGGTTGCACTTTTTTCATGCATGAGTCAGTGTATGTGTTAAGCTCTTTAGAGGAGTACAGAAGTAAAAACGACAGGTGAAATTTTGTTCAACTCTGGAAATTTCTTCTTCTTTAGAAGTCTGTAACAGCCTGTGACTTAACTGCTAAAGGATGAGAGGTTCAACTGAGGAATCAACATATTCTTTACACTCTAAATCATTGGAATTGGTTTTCCTCTTAGGAGATTCTCAAATGCAAACACAACATTTTCAACCACCTCTTTCTTAATTAGGAGATATGCATACATTTTTGTCAATAAGGTATACGTTTTACAAGAAGTAATCTAGGAAAACAATATTGGGCCCCTGTTAGGATTTCTGTAAACTCTCTGAAGTTCCCTAGCACTACCCTTCTGGGGCTGCTCAGACATCAGTAGTGTCTCTGACCCTTGGAGAGAAGTCAGGCAAGGATTGTAAGAGAGGCAGGTGCTTTGAGGATGTGACAGACAGATATATAGGCCCAGAATCTGGTGAATTCCAATAAGTTTTTGTATGTTTATTTTGTCTTGCTTTTTTGTTTTTGCAGAAATTCTACCACCCAAAATAGCCCATGGTCACTTACTCACTGGTTAGCCTAAGCCTGTTAAAAAGTTGATCCTCACAAAGCCTGCAAGCAAGGGTGTCAGCCTGGGTTACAGGCAGCAAGAAAAGTCCGATTGGCCTACGCCATTGGCCCTTTAAGTAGCATCACAAGTAGGGCCTAGAAACTGAGTGTAAAGTAACATCTAAGAAGAAAAGGGCTCTTTCTATCACATATACCTTTTTCTGATAATCAGGCCATTTTCCAGTTATACAAGTACTTATTATTTATAAAGACAATCATTAAGTTTTTTATGTGGTTATCTAACATCTAAGTCTGTACAAAGACTTTGGCACAAACTTTAGTTTTTATATATAAACTGTAAAATTATGGAAAGGTAACATGACTATTTTACTTTCATAATGTCGTATTCAATATAGACTGTTATGTATACATATATATATATCAACCTGCTTCACTCTCCTCCTACTTGCTTTTTCTGCTTATCCACATTGAATGAGGATGTTCAGTGTTTTTCCTTAAATCTATTCAAAGGTCTTTACTGGCTTTCTTAGGCATTAGGAGTAAAAAGCAGCTTAAGAGATCCATGCCTTCAATGGTGCTTGTGTTATAAGTGAGAAGCCTGGGAAACCTCATCAAGTAACAGCTCACCTTCCACTGTGGTGTGGGGTAAAGGCCCTCAGACAGGACATGCCACAGGCATTAGAAGAAGAAGTGGCATCAAATGCTTCTGGATGAATATGAATGGAAAGTGGCCTTAGAAAACTGGAGAGAAGTGTAAAAGCAAAGACCTGAGGCTGTGTGTGATTGGCCAGTGTGGGGAGTAATTACTGTATTGTTGAATTGGAGAACGTATGTAGGAGAGTAGAGGGAGATAATTTAAATAGGAAAGTAGAGATTGGTCATAATTAAACGAACTAAGGAGCTTGCACATTATCCTAGAAGACCTGAGGGAGCCTTCAAGGTTTTTTTGATTTGGGAATGTTACTTGTAAGGTATGAAAGGGGATATGTTAAAGGCAGTATAAGGTGGATTAGAACATGGAAGAGTGTGAAGGTAGGAGATCTATTACAAATTAAGGTATGGTAAGAAGAAGGTTGAATTACTTTGATGAATTAAATTGATACCTGAAAGATAGGAGATGGCATTTCAAAGGAGAGTTGATACAAATTTAAGAAATGAGTTTGTGGTCCAAGGGATGATATAAATTTAGTTTGCTACATTTTTGGACAGTACTTTCTAATTGCTAGGTACTCAGCTAGGTGCTGAAGATACTGATATTTAAAACAAGAGTTGTTTAATAAGTATAGAGTTTCAGTTTTGCAAGATGAAAAAGTCCTGGATATCTCTTGCACAGCAATGTGAATATACTTAACACTACTGAACTGTACACTTAAAAATGATTGAGATGGTATATTTTATGTTACCTATGGTTTTTTTTTACCTCAGAAACAAAAAACAGAACAAGAGATGACTCATTCCATCAAAGAGTGTTCAAGATGGTATAAAATGTAAATCCTAGAGTAAAGAACACCTGAACATGTGGGAATTCAGAGGAAGAAAATACTGATTTTGCCAAGAGAAATATGGACCAGGTTAAATGATTTCTATAAGTGGAAAGTCAGTAAAAATAATCACTAAATGCCAGGATTTTTTCCTAAGTGTTTTATATTTATAATTTACTTTGAGTATAATTCTCAAAACAACTTATTATTTTCTCTCTATTATATCTGAGGCCAAATCTTTGTTAACTTAGCAATTTTTGCACAGTAAGAAGAGTCAGGATATGAACCCAGACAGCCTTTGCCTAGAGTTTGCTTTCTTAACTACCATGCTAAGTGGTCTCATTGATTCATTTAAACAAACAAAACCATTTGACACTTAGAAGAAATCATTAACATTTATTTTAGGTATTCTATCCAGAAATGGTTATCCAGTTGTATACATACAATGAGAATGCTGGACTACATGAAGTCTAAAGCTTCATTTTGGTGCTAAAATTCTGTGATTCATGGGGTACTAAAGGAAACAAACAACAGAAAGAGTAAGCTTTTCTTTTTTTTAATTTAGTTATATATTGACATTTAAGAGCTCATTAGTTTATTCAAGTAATTTGATTTTCTCTGTACAGTTCCTAGTTGTCAAATATCAGTATCAGGAAGATCCATCACTTTCAGGTCTTACTGACATGTTTGCAGGCCAAAGCAGCTTGGAGCTTAAGAATCAAATTTATAAGAAGAGTTATCTATCATTTAATATCTAAAGATAACTTGACTAAGTTTTATATTAAAAAAAAGGGAGTATGCTAATAGCAATGATGCCCTTACAGTATTTTCTCGAGTTCTTTAGAAGTTATTAACATATTAACATGCATTATCTCATGGCCATATTTGTAGAAATTTGCTAACTTTGATAGTTTCTTTCTAAGTTCAGTACTTAATGTTAACAATGGTCAGTTTGGCTTTCAAATAACTCCAGTTTTAATTTAAAAATTGATTAAAGGAGGAAGAATTGTTTTTTCAATAAATGGTAACTTAGAGCAATTGGATATTCAAAGGCAATAAAAGAAGCTCAAGTTACAGTTCAAACATTATACAAAAATGAATTAAAAATGGATTAAATATTTAAATGTAAATCATAAAATTTATAAAACTTTTAGAAAATAGGACAAAAATCTTTGATACCTTGGGCTTGGTAAAGAGTTCTTAGACATGATACCAAAGCACAAACCAAAAAGATAAAATAAATAAATTTGACATCATTATGATGAGAAATTTTTATTCTCTGAAAGATCTTGTCAAGAGGATAAAAAGACAAGTTAAATACGAGGAGAACATACTTTCGAACAACATATATCTGACCAAAGATTCATACCTAAAATGTATAAAGATCTCTCAAAGCTCAACATTAAATAAAACAAATAATCCAGTTAGCAAAAAGGGCATAAGACATAAAGAGACATTTCACCAAGAGGATGTATGGCAGGGAAATAAGCACTTGAAGAGACGTTAAAAATCACTAGCCTTAGGGGAATGCACATTAAAAGAGACTATGATGAACAATCACTACCTACCATTTAGAACAGCCAAAATACAAAATCGTGATCTCTCATTCATTACTGGTAGGAGTGTGAAATTGTACAGTCACTCTTCAAAATAGTTTGACAATTTCTTAAAACACTGAATGCACATTTACCATACATTTGCACTCCTGGGCACTTAGCTAAGAGAAATGATAACTTAATGTGCACAAAAACCTGTACACAACTTTAAAGCAGTTTTATTTGTAAAAGCAAAAAAAAAAATGGAAACAACAATTAAAATGTCTCTCAATAGGTGAATGGTTAAATAAACCATGTTATATATATACCACGGAATACTACTCAACAATAAACAGGAATGAATTATTGATATGCACAATGACTTAGAGAGATCTTGAGGGCATTATGCTGAGTGAAGAAAGCCATTTCAAAAGGCTACATACTGTATGGTTCCATCTATATAACCTCCTCATAATGACAAATTTATAGTGATGGAAAAGAGATTACTGGTTGCCAAGGGTTAGGGATGGTGGGGAGAGAGCCATGGGTGTGTTTATGAGGGGAGAGCAAGAGGGTGATCTTTGTAATGATGAAACAGTTGTGTATCTTGGTTGTGATAATGGTTACACAAATATACATGTGATAAAATGACATAGAAGCACATGCATTGTATCAATGTCAATTCCTGTTTTTGGTATCATTATGTAAGATGTAACCGCTGAGGGGAAACTGGGTAAAGGGTACAGGGGACATCTCTGTACTATATTTACAACTTCCTGTGAATTTATAATTATTTCAAAATAAAAGTTTAAAACAAATAAGCTAACTACCTTAAGTAAACATAAGTATATAAAAATGTCTTATTAAAAACTAATAATTTATTTTATGACTTTTAAATGTTAAGTGTTTTGCTTAAACTTTGATGAATTCAGATTTTTCCAAATTTCTTTAAAATTCACTTATTCAGATTCACTGTTTGAAATTAATTAAATACAACTTGTGGTATGTTCTACATACAGTTCTGTGAATTTCTTTTTCTATTTTTGATTTTTGCTCCATCATGGTTTTTGAGTTTAATTATAGGATTTTTTTTATTGGGGGGGAAAGAAGTGGGGGTGTTAAAGTAAGAGGGGAGTGGTTGTTCCTAAGAATAAAGAGTCCCCAGTACTTGACCTAATGAACAGGGTCTCTTATTGTATAAAGCTGCCAAAAAAGTCTCTTACTCTAAACTGCATTAATAGTTCAGATTAAGAAATGTGATCCAGCTTGATTTTTTTTCTGCTAAAACTATGGGTGGAATATTGTTAATAGTTCTGAGTACCAGTTTAAATTTACCATTAAAAATGGAATACCACTAGAAGAGAAAGAGTAAGGATTTAAGACTGTTACAAGCAGAAAAAGCGGAAGGAATTGGGATTATTATTGAGGAACAATGAAGACATGGGTAGGGCCGGTAGTTCTCACCAAGCACATCAAGAGCTGTCATCCCAAAGAGAGAATATATTTGTTCCATGTGACCCTTGAGGAAAGAAAAGGACCAGTGTATGGAAGCTGCAGGTTTTGCCTCATGATGCCAGACAATAATTATGGTGTATGTGTTCTTTCTTGGGATTTTTAGGGAATTATAGGCAAACCAAGGCCAATATGATGGTGTAGTCAGAAGAGAACCTAAAAAATTACGTACAACTATATATTTTCTTATAGCTTTACCTTATGTTTTACCTCAAAGGAAAAATCAGTCTTCATAATAATGAAACAAGATAACAAAACTAAGTACTGGTGACTTATTTAGTCTCATCACTTTATTATTCACAAGGAATTCCATAAAGTAGAAATGATTTCCTTAAATTTAGTATTATCATGTTTCATGAAAAGTCCTTGGAAAAATCTCACTTACGCATATGTCTTACACATCTTATCTTGAAATCCCTTGAGATTATAAGCAATTAAATTAATTGCATTTTGTAGTCCAACCCCTCGTTTATAACATATAATTCCCCAGGACCCACATGTACAGATTCAAGAGTAGCTTGATAGAAAGACTGATTTATTTTTGTTTTCTTCCTGGATCTGCTTTGAATATTCTTAAAAGAAGGAGGAAGATGCTGTGTTTAATATTCATATAAGATTTTCTTTTAAAAGCAGCTTCTCTCAAAAGCCTGTTGTTAAACAGGACTACCTAGAAAGGGGTCAACTTGCAAAATCCTAACTACTTGTTTGGTTCTTTAGGATTGATGGATAAGCTGATAGAATCTAATCTTCATATGTGTCTGTCATTAATAGAGATGTAAGAATTTACATCTCTCAATTTACTTTGTCTTTCTTTTTTCTGTCACATCATAAGGAAAAGCTTTACTAATGAAGTACCCAATGGTAATAACCCATTATATGCTAGGATCTCTCTTTATATCAGATGACATGCAAATGAGCTGTTCTATTTCTATGGAGAAAGAAAGACAAGGAGTGGTGTAGTTAATCATGCTTGAGGGCTGCCATAGTGTCTTCTGGGAAATATTATCATTATTCATTCTTATTTAAGGGTCCTTATCCTGTGCATAAGAAAATCTCCCATTCATTCCATTTGGGTTTGATGTTAATTACAGGGGCATTAATGGAAGCTTTCTCATAAGAAATGGATGTAGGACTAAATCAGAAAAAAGAAAAAAAAGGCAACCTTTGGGTGAATCGGGTCATCAAAAAAACCGTGCATGAAGAAGCTGGCAGGTTGGAGGAACCTTAGAGATCATCAGTCCCCTTGTTGTTCAGATGTAGAAACTGAGGCCTTGAGACATGAACTGACTTAACCAAAGCCCCCAGTTGATGAGAGGCAGGCCTCAGATGACAAATGAGGGAGCCAATTTCATCAGACAGCAATGGAGAGGAAAGATAATTTGGGGAATTTCTTTTCCCAGAAAGGACCAGGTTCTGGCCCTGTTCTCCTATTAACTAGTTCTATAATTTTGGCAAAGCTTTTAACCTCTCTGGGTCTCTTTTCTTGAATTTAAGGTGAGGGGATTAGACTAGATCATTCGTCCTCCAGAAAAGTGGAAATCTAACTGAGCTACTATAGACGGTTTGCATGCGACTACTGGACAAAGTTCATTGAAAAAAGATATTTCCAACAGATCATGTATGTTTGGATTCCAGAAACTGACAGGAGCCAACCTTGGATATCAAGTAATTGAGCAGTAGTCTTTTTTTTTTTTTAAATTAATTAATTAATTTATTTTTGGCTGTGTTGGGTCTTCGTTTCTGTGCGAGGGCTCTCTCTAGTTGCGGCAACCGGAGGCCACTCTTCATCGCGGTGCGCAGGCCTTTCACTATCAGGGCCTCTCTTGTTGCGGAGCACAGGCTCCCAACGCACAGGCTCAGTAGTCGTGGCTCACGAGCCCAGTTGCTCCGCGGCATGTGGGATCTTCCCAGACCAGGGCTCAAACCTGTGACCCCTGCATCGGCAGGCAGATTCTCAACCTCTGTGCCACCAGGGAAGCCCGAGCAGTAGTCCTTTTAACTGGCCATTCCCGCAGTCTGTGAAAAAAACCTTTTTTCGTATCTCAGATAATATTATTTTTTTCTTTCTTTTTCACCATTTCTTCAAGCAAATTCTGGTCGACAACAAGTAATTGATAATATTGCTGATAAAATGAAGATTTTCCTTAATCTTCTAGTCTTTTGAGGATTTAACTGATCATGGATCCACATCTATGCAGTCCCTAGTCACCTTGTCACCACGTAATTAAGTCATTTTTCTTTTAGGCATTCAGATCTAAGGTAAATTTTTTTTGCAAAAGTATGTATATTCTGGATCAGTGTTTCTAGTCTCTTGAAGTTTAATGTAAACAAATATAAATTTCTAGTATATAAATTAGACTTTGTTTTGTTTCTCTAAAAGAAGTATATGAAGCAAAGCAGCTAATTTTTGAGATGTATTTGACTTACACGTAGTGTATAAAATATTTTATTAGGTAAAATGCATGTTTGTCTTCTACTGAAATATTTTCATAATTATATGAAATTAATTTCATAATTATACACATAAGCAGGCATATATTAGACCAACATAACATTGCTCTTCTTTCTGGACCCATGTTATCTAAATTACTAAAAAAAACCCTTTCTACTGTGTGTGTCTTTTTGTTTGTTTCTTTGTTTTATTTTTCCTTATTTTGTCTTTTATATTTCTACTTTTTTTTCTGATTATAAATACTTTTTTTTTATTGGAGTATAGTTGCTTTACGATATTGTGTTAGTTTATAATGTACAACAAAGTGAATCAGCTATACATATACATATATCCCATCTTTTTTGGATTTCCTTCTCATTTAGGTCACCACAGAGAACTGAGTAGAGTTCCCTGTGCTGTACAGTAGGTTCTCATTAGTTATCTATTTTACACATAGTATCAGTAGTGTATATATGTCAATCCCAATCTCCAAATTCATCCCACTCCACTTTCCCCCTTGGTATCTGTACGTTTGTTCTCTACATCTGTGTCTCTATTTCTGCTTTGTAAATAAGATCGTCTATACCAATTCTTTTAGATTCCACATAAATGCGTTAATATACCATATTTGTTTTTCTCTTTCTGACTTACTTCACTGTGTATGGCAGACTCTAGGTCCATCTACATCTCTACAAATGACCTAATTTCATTTCTTTTTATGGCTGAGTAATATTCCACTGTATATATGTACCATATCTTCTTTATCTATTCATTCTTTGTCCATCTGTTGATGGACATTTAGGTTGCTTCCATGTCTTGGCTATTGTAAATAGTGCTGCAGTGAACATTGGGGTGCATGTATCTTTTTGAATTATGG
This sequence comes from Grampus griseus, assembly GCF_964374135.1. Taxonomy (NCBI): domain Eukaryota; kingdom Metazoa; phylum Chordata; class Mammalia; order Artiodactyla; family Delphinidae; genus Grampus; species Grampus griseus. The sequence continues at coordinate 113,361,882 of NC_138998.1, read as the reverse complement.
TTTTCTCAGGGTATATGCCCAGTAGTGGGATTGCTGGGTCATATGGTAGTTCTATTTTTAGTTTTTTAAGGAATCTCCATACTGTTCTCCATAGTGGCTGTATCAATTTACATTCCCACCAACAGTGCCAAAGGGTTCCCTTTTCTCCACGCCCTCTCCAACATTTATTATTTGCAGGTTTTTTTATGATGACCATTCTGACCGATGTGAGGTGATACTTCATTGTAATTTTGATTTGCATTTCTCTAATAATTAGTGATGTTGAGCATCTTTTCATGTGCCTCTTGGCCATCTGTATGTCTTCTTTGGTGAAATGTCTATTTAGGTCTTTTGCCCATTTTTTAATTGGGTTGTTTGTTTTCTTGATATTGAGCTCCATGAGTTGTTTGTATATTTTGGAGATTAATCCTTTGTCCATTGCTTCATTTGCAAATATTTTCTCCCATTCTGAGGGTTGTCTTTTCATCTTAGAAATGTTGGAAACTACAGAAAACTAAAGAAAAAAATTACCACCAGAAATAAACATCATTATTTCCACTGTGTTTTTCTTTTCTTTATCAACACTATCACTTTAATAATAGACAATATGTGAAATGGATTCAGTTTTAATACTTCAGTAAAATAAAAGATGAAAATACTATACATGTCAATAAATATATCTATAATTTGGTCAAATTAGATAAGCTGTAACATAATTTGTCTATATTTCTTCAAAGAACATTTAGAAATCTTATAATAATGGTTTACACATACACTAAGGAAATAGGAATAATCTAAATTGCAAACATGTTTAATAAGTCGTTACAAATTCTAACATTGTGGTTTTTTGGAAGAGTTTTCATATCACAGTCTTACTGCCAAATATTTTATATCATCTCTGTAAAATAAGTTATAATCATTTATTTTTCTGTCACAAAAAAAGTTGTCTTTCAGCTTTCTAACTGTGGTGATACCTTTGTGAATACTAGTCCTTCTTCCACCTTTTTTAAACTAATTACCATATATAACAGACCAAATTTTACTTGGTAAAGATCAACAGAATAATTTTCAGTGCAGGGACTAACTATGCTTTTATGGGCCCTTTAAAAATATTTATGTATTTTTTGCTTGGGATTTTAGAGGTAGTTTATTCTTCATTTCTTAAAACTATTTATTTTAATAAATAGATATATTTGGGACTAGAAAGCAAATTGAGAATAGTTTTGTTTTCGTATGTGATGTCAGTTCTAAGAAAAATTTGTTTATTTCATCCACCTAGTTTTCTTTTACCTATACCCTAGTCCTCAGTTGGAGTGACATTTGGAGTGACTGGTGTCTTGAGTGATGTAGTTAATGAGATCTAGCGACATCATGACCCTGACCCCTCTGTGGCCCTGGCTCCTCTCATCCATCTTCTTAACCCCACAGTCTGAATCACTGTGTAGAATCAGGATTAAACAAGTGTGCATAAACAAGTTCAAGAGTTTTCTGTTATGGCTGCCAGTGCATGGAATTGGCAAAGTAAGACATAGAGAACTTAATGCTGAGAATGCTCTTTGTGCACCTCCACAAATCCTGTTGGAGAAATCACTAGTGTTTGTGGTCACTGCAGTGCACCTAATCTCAGTTTGCTCCATTCCTGGACAGTGGTGGCGGTTGGCCCTTATAATCACAGAGCTGTTGGCACATTCAATGAAAGGATGGCTGATCTATCACTTACCTAGTGTCACATGTTACTAAGGCTTTTATCTCATTAACTATGATTAATGTTTGTGTGGAATGGGCTTGTCATGTAACTGTTCACATTCAGCAATTTTCAATTCCTTAGCTTACTTGAACAGATGAGAGCTTTATCTTAGGCACTGAGCACCCTTATTTGCAATCGCTATTGTGATGTGGCATGGTAACTGCGTGATGTAGCTCTTCCTTGACTCTTGCCCATTATCAGTGTTCAGTGTGTTACTTGTCATTGAACTTGGGATGTCTTTATATAACTGTAGTCAGATTGAAACCTATGAACAGTTTGGCTTACGTAGAAAAGAATAGAAGAAATGCAGTAGAACTGTAATGAAATATTTTTCTGTTATTTCTTAACCTAAAAGTTGTTTTCCTAATATGATTTCCACTTAAGTCTATTTTCTCAAAGTGAGATGGAAACGGGTAGAGATTAAGGATGCCCGTTATTTTCTTGCCTTTGGCTGTGGTTCTTGCTTTATCTGTTCCACATTTGACAAGTCTTTCCCCTTAGCTCAGGGCACCATTTGATAAGTTGACCAGTCAGTGATTAAACATATTTATTTAGTTCAATGGGTCAGAGCTATTGCGACAGATAGAAAATTACTGATGGATTATCAATTTCAGCACCTCTGACATCTGGCCTCAATGTAGTCCATCATCTGAGGACTCATAACACATTTGCTTGGACAATAACATGCTCAGCTACCTGTGTGATCACAGAGCTGGATATTGGAAATATTTTGTGCAGAATTAATAACACAGAAATCACAGAAACTAGACGAGCTCTGCACCTACACTTGAAAAGTAAAAACACCCAAGAGTTTACACTGTTTAAGGCTGGAATGAAAGCTGACTTGTAGTTTTGATATGCTTTGCTGATTTGGGTAATGTTTTTATAATTTCTTTAACAAGCACATTTTGGAATTGCTGAAATAGATGTTTGGAAATACTTTGGAAACTATAATACATGTAAAAAACTACTTGGGTCAAAATGTTGTATTTAAAAATTGTAATGAAATAAAAAATGGGCTTAAGTTTTGGTCTACTGAAGTTATGGAATTTCCAAAATAAACCCCCAAGTCAAATACTTACCATTGTAATTCTTTTTAATTATAAACAAGATTTCAAATAGGATTTGTAAAAACCTTTCTTCTTTTTATTGTTACTGTTGAGTGATCCGTTTATCCTAAGTGAATTCTAATAATAAAGAATGAGTCTTGTAGCAAATGCTAATCTAACATGGAAATAATTCTACTCCTCTGTCCATTTGACTAAACTTTATTCCAGTACAATCTTCTTCACATCCTTATTTCAAATTTTCATATAAAATTAAAAATAATCTTGTGATTAGTTTTTTCAAACAAATATGATTCAGGCTAGCAGTTTGTTTTAAGGTATGTTCGTATCTTTTAAAAACTGGTCACACTTGTTAAGAAATTAATAGATCACGACAGATAATAAGATCTAAGTTTTATTTCAGCTTTATTCTCATTTGTAAATATTTCATGTGATTATCTCTATATCCTTATATCCAATGTCTCTAATGCCCTACTTTTCAGTGATTCTACATTTAATATTTATGTGTTCTGTCATAAAAGTATTTGTGAAGCTGAAAATGATTCTTAATCTTCAGAGGGCTCATTTTCACACATTCTCTTGAATCTACAAACTGGTAAGAACTTAGATAAAGATTGAACTCATTGACATTATAATTTACATTTATTCACTAAATCCACATCAGAGCTATTTGCCATAAAATTGATAGGCCCTTTGGAATGTCCAGCACAATGTGTAATAACTTGGCAATATTACAGGTCATAATAGGTCATTATTTATTGCTACAGACTTCCTGATTTGTCTTGAAATTAAATGAGGTTTCTTCTATAATTTTGTGAAAACGTTTAGTAGTTGACTATAGCATTTAATCAACTCATCTCTCCTTAGATGCCTCTGAGTTGGTTTGGAAAATTCTTAGATGAATTCTAGTTGTAGGATTCTCTCTGGAATCAAGGTTGTGGTCATTTAGACTGTCATGGATGTTTAGATCAGACACAATTTAAAAATGAGGGTGGTCAGATTAGGATATCTGGATTTGAAGGGTTGTTTTGAGCAGTCACAGGGAAGCCGTTGCAACATCTTCCTTAAAGACCAACCCTTCTAAATATCAGAACATTTCACATCTGTCATTTGCTTTAAGTCCTTAAATATGATGCCTAGTACTTAATGCTTCTTAAGATTTGTGCTTTTAAAATTAGGAGTGCTCGCTATGTTCTCCATATTTTGACTCACTTTTACCTGCCTAAGTTTGCCTTTGACTTTTATTCTACACCACCTACTTCTCTCCAAAATAACATTTTTTTTTTCATTTGCAAGTTCTGGCATATGAACTGTCAGGTCATATGCCAGGTCAACAGATATTTCCATGTACAACAAGCAAACAGCAATGGAAAAATGATACACATTATTTTGGAACAAAGATCCATTACATGGAAATGTGATTTAATCAAAATGAAGCAACTTAATTCATTAACATAAATTATGTGTCAAAGTTTCTTTGCATAAAGGGCACTCATATGTTAGATTGCCAGGTGCTCTCATATAGAAAATGATGCTATTATCTGATGCTAATATCTCCCTATTACCACACAGGGAGACTGAGAAATTAAGCAAAGAAATGCATGTGAAAGTACCTTATAAACTATAAAGAGCTTTAATGTGAAGTATGTTATTTTAATGTTGTGTGCGTTTCTTGGAACAGAGATGGTAAGGGAGAAAACACATAACTATCCATTCTTAGAGGCTTCCATGCTGACAGTCTAAGACTTATGGTTTTACAGAATTCATATTGATATATAATTATTTTTCATTCAAGGACATTAACATTGGCCAATTTCATGTACTAAAATGCTCAGAACCACCGTTTCAAAATGTTGCCCTGGTAAGCATTTGTATCGGTAATTTGGAATGACTTTCATCCTCGACTATTTTTTTTTTCATAAACCCTATTAAGTAAGCATCAAAGATTTTTTCACTCTTTTTATATTATGAGATTACTGCTTTGCATCATCTACAACCTTGATTTCAGCATTTAAATTCCATTTTTTAATGTGATGAACAATTATGGTAACAAGTAAATGAAAGTATGATTATTTTAACTTGTAACATGCACTGACATTTATTCCAATGTGTCCAGCATATACATTTCTTCTAAAAATGTACAGGACATTTGGAGAAGATATGGAAAAGAACTAAGTCAATGATGTTGATATAACAACCTAATAACTTTACTTTGATGACCTAAAAGGTTGTAGGCACTGAGGTAATTTGGCAAATTATAAAACTTCTAAAATGTATGCTGAAGGGATTCAAACTAAATCACATTATACCCCTGAGCTGGATTGATTCACACTGTAATTACCTCTCAAAAAACTGATGATATGTTAATATTCAATTGATAGTTGTAAGTTGACAGTAAAATTTTAAATATGGAGTACCTACACAAAATATGAAAGGAAAGTTTGCCTTTATTCTTTGAATTTGTGATTAGCCTGGCATAATTATGATTTCTAACAGTTACAAACATAGAATTCAATGGCATAGCTGGAATTACAGTGATAGCTTTGGCTTTGAAAAACTTCCAACTTTGCCAGCTAAGTATATTACACTCCTCTGTATTCAGAATATTGTGCATTTCAGCTAAGTCTGAATAAAGACTTAAAAAATAATTAAGAAAAAGCACTTGAGTGATTTTTTTATACTGAGTTGTAGAGACAATTTAAAAATTGGAAATTGTACCTGACCAATCTTGTTTGACAGAATTCTTACACTTAGGAATCCCCAAATTTCTTATAAATCAATGTTTGGGCAAATTAATGGGAGGTACAATGCAGATGTTTAGTAGTATTATGCCAACATTGAGTATATACTCAGGTTTTGATATTCTTTTTAAATTATTTAAAAATTTCTGATATTCTGTTAGCAGAATAATTTGACTAGTTTCATTGTCTATCCATGTAAGTCCTTCATTGCTTGAAATTGAGTGAGAAATGGGACATTCTGGTTTTCCAGTTAACTCAGTTAAACCAGATTCCCTTGGTTTGTTTTGTATAAGCAACGATGCTCTGTTGGAAATTGTTATTAAAACTTTTATTTTATATTATGCATTAGTTGAAATTTCTTGGGTGATTAAGTTCTCATCAGGATAGTTATCGTAAGCATTAGTTTTCTTTATATTATGAAACTTGAATGTGCTATGGTATTGCACAGTGAAAAATTCAGCCTTTCCTTTACATAAGTTGAACCCTAATTATATTCTGGAAACTTTTCATACTCCATTCGATCTTCACTTCAAGCCACTGATGTTTAGGATATTATTTTCTTTTTTTCATTGTGAAGAAATTGAATGGCAAGTTGGACAAAAACTTTGCCCAAAGCCATACAGCTTGTCAGAGGGGAGTTTTGAATCCCTGTGTGTCAGTTCACTGATCTGAATTTCTTTCCACTTAAACAGTTTCTAGAGTATTTGATCTAAGGGAGACTTCTTAGGATTGATCTCTGTGAGTATGAAGTGCAACAAGGAATTCTGATTTTTGTGAGAGCTCAGGATCTTGGTTTATTGAGGTGTAACTCTCATTCTCTGCAGATGAAGTAGATAACTGTTCACAGTACTGGAGTGTGTGTGTTTATATGTGGGAAGAGAGAGCAACAAGATATTAAATACTAATGTGCTCTCCCCAACAATAGAAAGGTGGACTGTTTGCTTTGTGGCCACAAACATAGGCACTTTTTGTATGATTTTACAATTCAGACTGGTGCCCCTTGCCACCTAAAGCTGCAGTTGTAAATTTGTTGGTGGTCCATACAGATGTATGAATTAGTAAGCATTTCTTAGACAAAAAGTTGGGGTTATAATTTAGTTCTCACTGCCCCTCTCCTTTTGTGTGGACTAAAATAGTGAACATATAAATTCTTCATTAGCGTTCATAGTCAAAGAATATGTAGAAATCCAAAAAGTTAGCTGATTTAAACAGATTATCACTACACCAGTGCTAAACTCATAGAGAATGGCCATTCAAAAGGCTGAAGTCCAGTCAAATATCTTTTTTACGGTGATGACATCGTAAAAAATGAACCTATGATGCTTCCTCAAAGCTTCCTTCTCGGATCTATTCCACATGTGGTGTTGTAGTAATATCGCGAGCAGTGAAGTATTAAAACAGTTTTGTCTTGTGTTCTTTCATTCTGACAGGCCAATGACATAATGCCGACAAGCCATGTCTGATAGATTCAAAATTAAAAGTGAATGTCCTCCCTTTTTTTCCTAGCTTGTGCCTAATGGCCTTTGAGCCAATGTGCAATTTCACTACTTCTGACATAGTAAGTCTTCCATAGTAAGTCTGGGAACAGCTGGTGAGGGTCTTTTCTCAGGCTGCAAAGGATGGTTTTATCAAAACCATATTACTTTGTTGTTAAAGGAAAAGAATGGAGAGGAATCAGCAATAAATACAAAGGCTAGTTCAGGATCTGAACTCAAAAGCAGTGTGCTGATAAAGGTATTAGCCATATATATACAATTTAATACTTTCGCAATAAAGTTAACCAGTTGATTTTCATAAACATGCAGGGAGCAACAGCATTGAGAAAAATAAAGGTAGAAATTTAAAGTGCTCTGTGAATTGATTCTTAGTTATACACTATATTATACAGTTCTAGTAGGGAAGGTGATCAGCAATGTATGGGACCAAGACTTTAAATATATTCTAGGCACATTTTATCTGCTGCAGCTTTTCCACTGGATCAAAAGTTTTTCTTCTCTGGCTATATAATTCAAGGTGATTTATTTGGCTCTTGCTTTTACAAAGACGTATGAAAATATCTTGGAGAATTTAGAAAATAATTGAGGTTGATTATTAGAAAAGTCTGCAAATATTTTTTTCATTTATTTATTCAATCAGTGAAGTACTTACTAGAATTTATTAAGAACTTAGCCTGTTTCAGTGTGTTTGAAGGTGTGGGCTTTGCTTTTTGACTGTTTATATACTAATTGGAAGAAATAAGACATACACATATGAAAGTGTTGTCAATTCTAGGTAGAGGGGAAGAAAGTAATAAACGTAAGTAATGCTATAGGACAACAGTTTTAATATGTACACCTTCATGTGTGTGTGTGCATGTGTGTATGTGTGTAAAACATTTGAAAAGATACTTTCTTAAAATCTTGTTGGAGGGCTTCCCTGGTGGCGCAGTGGTTGAGAGTCCGCCTGCCATTGCAGGGGACACGGGTTCGTGCCCTGGTCCGGGAGGATCCCACATGCCGCGGAGCGGCTGGGCCCGTGAGCCGTGGCCGCTGAGCCCGCGCGTCCGGAGCCTGTGCTCCGCAACGGGAGAGGCCACAACAGTGAGAGGCCCACGTTGGAAACCCCAGTGTCCAGAGTCCAGGTCAGATAAAAGCAGAGGTTGTTAATTCCTTCCATTTTTGAATCTTCAGAGTTCAAATGGTTAAAAGCCATTTTCATAGGATACCAGAGAGGCCTGAGCTGAATGTAGGCTATGGGATAGAGAAGTTGCAGCCTTCCTTGTTAGAGAAATGTTTTTGAATTCATTAATATTCAAAAAATTGGAAGAGAGGAAAGTGGGGCATATTAGAAGGGAAGGACATAGTAAAGGTAGAAACTTGAAGCTAGAAAGGAGCAGTGTTATCTGAAGGTCTGGCCAACCTGGCAGGAGTGGAGTTTATAATATTAATTTAAGAGGGGCCTAGGTCAGGTGCAGCCAAGTTAACATGAACCACAAATTCCAGGCAGAAAATTTTTGGAGTATCCAGGAGGCAGGATGAATATGTTCAGGAAGCTTTGAAAATGGACAGGACACAATGAAATCAGTGTTTATATACTGTAACGTTTGGTGGGGTTGTGGATATGAGTTATTGAGCAAAATAAAATCAAAGTAGGAGCAGAGGTTGGAGACGTTTTCTGGATTCTTGAGTTCACTTTGGTAAAATAAATACTGAATTTGAAGTAGTAGTGCAGTTCCCTTTAGTTTTGTACCATGTATTAGTCATAAAAAAATGTACATCCCAGTATACATCTTGTTTAAGCAACCATTTTTAATTCCAATTAAAGTAGCAAATTGATTTATTCATTATAATTGCTTACAGCTTTCAAGGACTTGTCTTTCCCCCTTTCCTCCCTCTCTTCATCTTTTCTCTTTTCTTATTTTCTATCTTTATCTTCTCTCTATTTTTTTTGCTTCATTTCTTCTTTCTATATCTCTTTCTGCCATAAAGAATACTGACATTTTAATTATTATAATATTAAATTCTAATATAGTATTATATCTTCATGATACAGCAATATCAGGGTTGAAAGTGGAGAATCCAGGCACTTTTCAAATATTTAGTTTGAATGATGAGAGCTCCCTGTTTTTACTAATTTTCCAGGTAGTATTTAGCTGAAACCTCTATTTGCTATGAAACCTGGGACTATAATAAAATGTAGGCCAGATATCCACATATAGTGGAAAAACCATATTAACTATAAGAGCTGTGGTCTGTCTGCACAATCTCACAGTCATGGTGGATTTCTACCTCTCAGAGTGCCGTTTAGGTAGATCCAGGTGGTTTTGTTGAAGGAAGAGTTTTTGCCTTTGAAGCATAAATCACTACAGCTTTCAACCTTCCCAGGGACTTGGATAGTCGATTGGTGTTGGTTTCGTTAATTACTTTGAGTTTCATTCAGATGTGTTGCTACTGTTTTAATAGGTTAATATTAATTCTGCTCAATTTAAGGCTCTAGGTCTCTATCACTTGCTTTACTACTCTTTCTTCTTCTTAACAAAGAAAGATTGAGAAGTGAAAGAAAACAGATACTGTCCAGACTGCTCATGGGTTCTTGTGTTCTTTGATGCTTGATTGAAGGTGTAATGTGAGTGAATCTAAGCTTTTCATTACAAGGAAATGTGAAAAAAATGTTTTGTGTATAGTTTCCTTCACCATAATTATAACCTTTAAAAAATTATAACCTTTAAAAATTATTAAAAAATAATATTTTAATGAAATTTTCCTGATGTGTAAATTTGAGTAACAGCTGTTTTAGAGTGCAGTTGTTAGGAATTGACATCATAGAATAACATGTGCAGAATTGTCATAAAAATCTGCCTACGTTTAGCTCATTTCTACTTCTGAAGTACTGCTAGTTGTTGTAGCTTACATAATTAAAGAAAAACATGTTAACAAAGGCTACAAAGCCCACAAATTCAAAACAGGTTATTATTATTTATTCAGCTCCCAGCGATTGCACACATTTGACCCTAAATGACAAAGTAAATGAAAGCCCTTTTTCAAAGTAATACAATCAGTTCAAAAAATATTGTGCTAATCAAGTTATATATTCTAATTGAAAGATTGATGGCAATCCATTTAGTTGTTACTAGGTTATTTGTGACAGACAGATGCAGAGTAACCTCATTACAGTCAGAATTGTGATGACTTGTAGCTGAAGAGAGGAATAAAGCTTTAAACCATTGTCACAGTCCATTTCCAAAATGTATTCAGAAGATGATTTAAAAGAAAATATACGACCATTAAATATAAGTTTGAATTGGTTACCTAGCGGTGTTATTATGGAAGCAATGAAGTAATCATCTGTTTGATCCATAATTGGCCTACTTAAAATTCACAAATCGGATTTACAGATTCCAATTTATGGAAGAGAAATGCAGGAGCAAACACTGGATTAAAAACATTATCCCTTGTGGTTTGGTATTTTCAGCTCATATTTTTAGTTGTTTTCTTCTTGATCGTTGTCTTTATCAGTTTATTTTAGACATTTCTGTCCACAATCACCAATTCGTGATAAATTATTCAGCACTTTTCATTTGTATGTTCTCTAGTAGTTTAATGTCAGGCTTTCAGCACAAGTACTCAGGGGAATTTGATCAACATTTTAAAGTTATGTGGTTGAGAGAAAGAAAGAATATAAATGTACAATAATTATTTGTTTCCTTGTGAAAGATGTTGAAATCTTTGTGGGATATACTTTCTATATATTTGATCTTGAAACTTATCTTTCTCGATTAATAATAATGTAGAAATTTTAACCTAAGAAAAGCTCTGTCTTCCCACAGTCTTCTTACTACAATATCTGAATGTTTCTCTAGAATTTCTTATATTCAGAAGTATCCTCATAGATATCCTTTTTGTTTCAAGTGCAATAATAGAGTGGAACGTCTCACATATAAAACCCATTTCATTTTATCACTTCTCATTTCTGGTCCAGTCTTATGCACAGTAGTCCTTGCTTCTCTCATTTGCACTTTCTCTTATTCTTCTGCATCCTGAACTTCTTCTTGGGCTCCTTACAATCACTGCCATGCCTTTCATTACAGCTTATCTTTCATCATGAATTCTAAAATTCTTTTATATTGACAGAGATACTCTTTACAAGAAGATTCTTGCAAAGTTGATTTAAGGTTGGCCCTAATTTTTTGAGAAAAGTGCATTTAGGAAAAGAAGATGTTCATTGTTTGGATAGGTCAGTTATGTATTGGATATCTCCTAACTGCTAATAACTTCAACATAGTGTTCTTTCTAAGACAGTGACTCTACATAAGGTTGACATTTTATCTGTCCTAAGGAATGAATTAAGAGGAAGTTTAGGATGGTGCTTCTTCTTGCCTTGTGTCATCAGTTAAGGCTAAAGTTTTGGGTTGTCCAGGCAAGTGAATTAAAAAATGGTGTTCTGCTGCTTAGTAAGATCCTAACCAGCAGAATACCATTCATTTGAGGTTGTATCATTGAGGTGAGGGGCCAAGGTCGAAGTGGGAACAAAGGACCTTTCTTCTAATCCTAGCTATAGATCACTTCCTTCTCATAAATTACCTGTTAGCTTTGTGACCTCGGGCAAATTATTTAACTTCTGCGTCTTAGTTTTTTTTTTTTTTTTACTTATAAAACTGGATGAGGATTCTAATCTTACAAAGTTGTTTTGATACTTACAGATATACTTTTATAGTTATACAAGATTGATTCATTTGTGAGTTATAATAAAGTTTGGAAATGTTTCAAAAAGTAAACATACTTTTTTATTCATTTAAGCAAATGATATAGTGCATCTACTATGTGCCAGGTTCAGTTCTAGGTGTTAGGGATATGTCAGTGAATAAACTAGAAAAAAGTTATGGTTTCATGGAACTTATATTCTCAGTGCTTGCATATTCAGTGCAGAAACGTGAAAGATATATAAATGTAAATATACTAAAATAAAATCACTCAGAAGTCTGCTGTTAATGATTTGTGGATGACTATATTTTTGCATGCTTTTATGTGTATCTGTGTTTTGCATTTTTTCAGATTATCATTGTAGCTTGTGTCATCTTGCTTCTTTGCATTTCATAAATATTTTCTCATATCATATTCTTCCTCACTATAGTGTTTAATGGTACAACTTTTCATCCTGTGTTGTATGCTGATTTCCTTATTCTTTATCATTGTATATTTAAGTTGTTTCCAGGTTTTCAGGAATGTATATGGATATATAAACTATGAAGAACATACTATGATGAAAATTCTTGTGCATATTCCAGATTATTTCTTCACAATAAATTCAGTTACATAGAATAGCTGAATCAATGATTATAGATATTTTTAAGAGTTTTGTAGGTTCTTCTGTAAGGCTGTTCCAATTTAAATTCCCATCAATAATGCTTGCGGGTCCAGGTTTACTCATAGCCTTCCTTTTGGACATTTTCCTTTGCCAATATGATAGATAAAATTGTTATCTCCTAATAATTTTACATTTTATTTCTAGTGAGGCTAAAGCGTTTGTTATGTGAGTGTTGGCTTATTTTTCCTCCTTTAGTGAATTTCTTGTCCATGCTGTTTAAGTGTTTTTCCTTTTGGAATGCTGTTTTTATTGGTACTTGAGAGCTTGTTATATATGAAGAATATTGTCCTCTTTTCATGTCCCTTTGTGTCTACGTACATAAAGGTTTTCCATTTTTATGTAGCAAAACTATCACAGTAACCTCCATGATTTCCTATTGATTACTTCAAAATTGAAACAGATGAATTCCCATCATTCTTTACTAATCTGTTATATTGACAATACTAATATAAGATTGCTTATGTGTAAACTTATATTAACTAGTTGCAGAAGTAGATTTTTTTTTTCCTATTAGAGTACTAGAGTTCTTATTGGTTTCCCCTTTGATATATATTATTGGAGAAGCTTTAGACACTGCTAGCAAAAGGTGAAAATGACATTAAAGGGACTGAGGTGCAGTGTACTCTTTATGTGGGTGTCATTTCTACCTCCCCAATTCTATTGGCTTGGTGGAACCTAGGTCTACACTGAGTCTTTGGGTGAAAGATATCTCCCTAGTACCCACCGAGAGATAGGCTGGAGGTATTCTGCCTTATTTTTCTTATTTTAATACAGGCAGCTGAAAGGCTAAATACAGACAGGCTCAGCCCTCCTAGTGTTTTGCTATTATGTTCCAATTGCACTTATGCTTTTAGATAAGTCTTGTTCTCTCCAGATATCCACGTGTCCTACAAACCAAATTTACCCACACCTTGAATGATTTACTCATATACATTACTTTGCTAGACCCAGTTGGAATGTAAGTTTAAGACAACTGCATTAGTGTCTGAAGACTGATGATAAAAAATGTCAGTTGTCAAGAGATTTATAATTCTGATGCTTTAAGAACTATTAAAGCTTTCAGTAACATAAGGGGAAATATATAATCTTAGAGATCTGTATATATGAAAATAAGTGATAAACTCTAAGCTCAATGGGGCAGAACTGTATGTTTCATTAATTTTTTAAATCTGTGGCACGTATAATTTGTTGAAATAATATAGTTTCCACACTCTTCATTACAATTTACCTGTGAGACTAGGGAATTTAGAAACAAATCTTTAGTTCCTATCAGATTTGACCATTTAGTAAAGGAAATATACAAGTAATTGGAAAACAGTTCCTACCACTTTCTTGTATTTTTTTGTATGTGGCTATGTTTTCAAAAAGAATAATATTCTAAAACTTGGTCATTAAAGATCAGGAAAGCACATTACTAAATTATTGGGTGAATCTCTTTGAAATCAATCATTTAAAATGTATTTAAAATGGATTAATTTGAATGTGTATTTTCCTTTAGAATAGGACATAATATATTCCTGTGACTCATAAAATTATAAGAATAAAGATAAGTATATTTTAATCTTTACCTCCAAAATACATATGATTTATTACAGGACTGTGATTTTTATCCAATGTCCTAGTGTTGAATGATGGTGTTTAATAATACTGTAATACTGTATGTCAGAAGATTTATTGTAGTTTTAATTTCTCTGAGCCAGGAGAAAGAGTACTTGAATGCGTTTGGTGATTATTGACTGATAAGTAATAAAATGATCCTACATAGAGCTCAGTGGCAAATGTTTCTCCAACTCCCTCTGATTAATATGGTCTTTTTGGTGTAATGTGTCAATTTTATCAGATTCAAATTTATCATCAAACTAGCTATGATAGTTTCAGCTGTTGGAAAGGGCTGTTTTGACTGAGTTATCATTATATTCACAAATAAGATTATTTATACCACAGGGAGAGAGTCCTTATGAAAAGTTACTCTTGGTTACTACTTGATCAGCCAAAAATACCTTTATAAACATTAGATGAAAAAAATGAACTATGTATCCACAGATTTAAAAATTTTTAATTATTCCTAATAAACTAATGGAAGTTTTCATTCAGTTGCTAAATCTCTTTTGACTACTGACTTTTTAAGTACAACTGTCTTTATTCTCTTGAGTGTGAAAATGTCTCCAATAATTGGAAGTGATGGAAAAATGAGGACCATTAACAGAAATGAAAATTCCAAAGAAAGAAAGTAGTCCATGTAAACCATGTTTGATATGTGTCTAGTAGAGTTGAGTTTAATTCAGCAAATATCTTTTGAACATTTTTCTATGTTAGGCTGTGTGCTAGGTTGCAGGGTTACAAAAATGAATATATGCTAAGAGAGAGATGAATGGATAGGAGTTGTCTATTCATCCTTTCTAGACTATGACATATGAGATAACCAAGAATGGAGGCATATAAGTAACTTTTAACTTTCTACTTCCTTTAATCTTGCAATGTACCTCTGTACTTATTTAGTTATATGGTAAAATGCATAATTGGGACATTATGTGGCAAATAAGGTTTGTAAGTGCAATTTCAGATATTTTTGGTTATTGAGACCAAAAAGCCGTTTATTTAAATGAGAGTTGAAAGGTGAAGGAAGATTATAAAATAAAAATTTTCCATTATGTGTCAGGCAATTTTTTGAAGGGACAGTATGAGGCCACTGGAGAGAGAATTGAGAATACATGTGTGAGTTTCAAGGTAACAAAAGATTATGGAACCCAGACTGTCTTATTTCTAAGAATTGCATCATTCCTTTGTTAAAATCATGGTACTAACAATGAAATTTTACTCACAGGGAGATCAGATAACAACTCTATTAAGAACTATGAAACCATCAAAAGAAATCTTGGCATTATATTTATCAAATATTTTAAATCTAATATGTGTAAAGCACAAATGCATGATTATTAAAGGAATCATGTACATCTAATGGATTATGTGTTTTGAGAAAGATGAAGAAAAAGCAATTTTGTGCTCTGCTCAACTACAAAGCATTCTGTCTTGGGATTCCTTTAGTTTCTATGCTTGCTCCTACGAAAAATTCACCCAATAATTTTATTTGGTATCTTAAATACTATTATTAAGAAAAATTGTACATATTTGGTTGTACATATGGACAGTGTCTATAATAGAACTATTTACAAAGGATAGTAATTTTTACTAACCTGCCATTTTTGGCTTTTATATATGTTGAAAGAGATGAGACATCTCATAATTTTATTATTTATTTTATTCAGAGGGAAATTAATCTGGTGGTGCCCATATGTTTGCAAAATTCCAACTAAAACTGTTCAGAAAAACAACTGATTTATTCTATTTCCTTTCCCCAATATTGCATCAGAGACAGGAAGGTGAAGAAAAGTGGTTCTTGTGACAAAATGTTTTAAAGTTATTTTCACAGAATCTTTTCCACTTTTTTTTCATGATTTGTGAGCTTTTAAAAACCTGGAGAGTTAAAGAAAATTAGCACACATTTAACTTTTATTTTTCTACTACTGATTCTGGTCAAAGCATCTTTAAAGATTAAAAACATGTACATGACTTTTAACCTACTGACCTATTCCTCTCAGCATAACAAGGTACCTTGCTTTCCAGGTGTCTGAGATTATGGTATCAAAAAAGAGGAAGGAGAAACTGAAGGACAAAGGTTAACTTACGATGGTTCTTTCAAGAAGGTTCCAGCGTTAGCACAGGCTTATGCTACATATACGCCCTTTCAATTATAAACCAATAGCTCTGCAGTGAAGATATTTTGAATGTTCACATCTCTACCTGTCAACACTTCTGAAACCTTTTCAGCACCCTATTTCTCAGTCTCTTCTTGATCAAAGCATGACCTGCTCACTAAGGCTTTCATAAGATAATAATTTAATAACAAACTCCGAGCCAGAAGACAAAGGAAAAGACTGTGTAGGAGGCCACTGCTAATTTCCCTCCCAACATAATCAAATCAGCACAGCTATCCAGCCAGGACTCATAACCCTTAATAAGTCACTCTACTCGATTAAGAGAAATTGATTTTCCTCAACCATGGATCATAGTGATTATGATAAATCTGGTATCTGCTGCTCACTGAACTTCCCCTTACTGCCAGTGTCCATTTGTTTGCAGGGTGGCAGGTAAACGAGCTAGAGGATGACGCTGTGTCATTAACTGCAGTTGGTATCAGTGCTTTGACAGCTGTGGAATTGAGTGGTTCCATAGATCAGCTTCGAAGCCAGCTATAAAAGCCTTGCACAGCAGTTACACATCCCTGACAACACTACTGGGAGCTTTCAGCATGCAAAACTCCTGGCTCATGATTTTCAATTGGAAATATGGGAACAAAACAGAATTGGTGGGAATGAGGGAGTTTAAACTCTAGATTTATAATATGAAAATTTATGTAGAGCCGAACAGCAACATAGTACTGTGCCAAGGTTTCAACATGATCCTCAGGTTATTTGAAGTCTATCGTGGGTGTATGTTAGTTATGTGACTACAAACACATCTAGATTTCCAGATAAAGGAGTATCTTCAAATAATAATGTTGGTTGCAGAAACTGGGCTTATGTAGTCTTCTGCCCTTTCTTGTCACTCACATGGAGAATCTTGAAGTGACTGGTTTTATTTTCAGTCATTCTCTATCTCTTTACTTCACTTGATAACTCTTGGTACTTTACTTGGTACTTTAACATCAGTGGGGAGAGAAAGGAAAGGAACCTATTCTATCAGAGCAGACTTACTATAATTGCTGAGAATTTTCATATAAACTTTCTATGTAACATGTCAATCGAATGTCTGTTTCTACAGTTAAAAATACATTAAGTTCTTAACTTCATGACTGAAAGGTATTTCATATAGCACGGTACACGGTGACAGTAGTAGTGATAAAGATGTGTTTTTTACTACTTTTACTTTACTTGTAGAATAATTCAGGTTAGGTATTTTGTGTACACTGTTAGCACCCAGCAGATACCTCTTATTTCTGTGCTCTACACAGAATGTGATATTACAGAGTAAGGAATTACAGACAGATGTGAAATGTTATTCTTAATTATGGAGGCACTAATAATTACAAGAGACACTGAAAATAGAGCTCAGGGCTTCCCTAGTGGCGCAGTGGTTGAGAGTCCACCTGCTGATGCAGGGGACATGGGTTCGTGCCCCGGTCCAGGAAGATCCCACATGCCGCAGAGCGGCTGGGCCCGTGAGCCATGGACGCTGAGCCTGCGCGTCCGGAGCCTGTGCTCCGCAACGGGAGAGGCCACAACAGTGAGAGGCCCGCGTACTGGAAAAAAATAAAATAGAGCTCAGAGCTATCGTTATAAAATAATAGATGAATTTCTTTTGATTAAAATTTTATCTTGGCTGAGTCAGACTTAGGATTTTTAAAAACTAGCTCCATAATTAAATACCAGTGTGCAATTTTCTGTTAGGCTACACTAAATTCTTCTTCTCAATTGTCGTTTCATTGGATAATAATATATTCTAGTTGTATTAAGGAAAATTAATCTGTTTAATTCATATCTTGATACCTTTCACCTTTTCATATAACTAAGAAAGGACAAGAAAATATACCTTTTTCTAGTTTTAAAAACTAGAGGGTCTGGTGAGGTTCACTTTATTCTTGATACCATTACTAAAGAGTCTACTTTTCTTTAACTTTACTACTATGTTATTTCTTAGCATTTCCCAGGAAAAGAAGGCCATCACAGTGAGATTTAATGATAGGGTATATATTCAATATAATATCTGAAGAAATTTAATTTGGCTTTTATTTGCATTTAACTTTTTGTGACTTGAGAAATAACAAACTAAATAATGATAAAAGTTATTAAAACTCTGGCTCAACTCCCACCAGTTTTGAGGGAAATTCTCCTCGTTATCTAGGGGATTCTAATTGTACAGTCTAGTGAGCACAAACAAGTCTGTGCTTGAGAGAAACTCTCCAAATGGCTGCCTGACCATAAGCGTCAATTATCCAGTGAGGAAACGTGGAGAAGTGCTTCGCTCCGTCCTATCTGCCTAAGTAGGACATTTAATGAGTGCAGCTCAGTATATTCAGAATGATCTCCCTTAAAGCTGGACAGTCCCTCTCTCTACAGTGACCTTGAAAGAGAAGAGTTCTGTGCAGCACTTCCAAGCAAAAGCAATTAAATTTAATAAAAATTGTTCAGAATTCAAAATATTTCAGACACCATGGAAAACTTGGAACACAAAGATGGTTCCAACACCTTGAATCTGACTGTCATGAACTTCCCTTATCATTCAAAAAATTTCCCCTGCAGTGTACAATTTCTTAACTTTTAAAATAATGATAGATTATTTGAAGATATTGTCCAATTCTCCAGACCAATACAAGAAATTATACTTTTCCCACTGGTTTTAATTTGCTCCTTACTTTTTGCACTAAAACATATGTAATCTATTGAAGTACAATAATCCTTTTTCATTCTGATTCTATTTTAAGGAAATACAGTTAATTACTCATACTATCAATGACAGTACAGTGTATCCTGGTGTCTACTACATACTCTTAATTCACCAAACTGCTTAAATCTGGTTTAAGGAATTTCCTCTCCATAATAGTTTAGATAACGTGATACTTCCAAGATGAGAGAATTGCAAGTTCAGAAGTTCTTTTTGATTAATAAATGCAACTGTCACAGGATCTCTTGTGTATCTAGCTCAGAATATTCAAAAACATATTTTCATATTAAAGATAGAGCATGGGCTATGAATAGCAGAAAAGAGAGAGACTAATCATTATATGAAGAAGTAAATAGATAAAAGAACTAATGTGATGTTTAAGATCTTTTAAATTAACTATGTGGAGTGTGTTTTGTATGTGTGTTTTGTATGTGTGTTTACCCCTTGGTTGAAGTTCTATTTTAGTTCTAAGTCCAGAGTATAACTAATAACAGAGGTGAAAAGACTTGGAATGATGATTTCTGTGTTCTGTTTTATGCCAGAAAGTAGCCACAAGCAAGCAAGTAGAATGTGGCATAACAGGAACAATCTCAGAACTTATGCAGGCTTAGGCCAATTTTAGCTTCCACACTTAGTGAGGAGAAGACACATGCATGAACACAAGACTGGAAGTGCCTGGCTGTGAAAAAAGAAAAATAAATGTCTGGCTCTGTGTTAAAAGCACTAGAGTTTCTATACTAGATCATGAGTTCACAACTGAACTGTGTTTAAAAGTATTTGTGATACAAAAATTTATTATAAAATTACACTCTATTAAAGGGAAAATGGTCAGGCAGTCTAAGCAGTTCTAATCTCTGAGCCTACAGGAAAATAGGTAGCAGAGAATAGACAAAAAGAGCAATAGAGGAAAATGTTAAAACTCTACATTTAAAATGCTACTGGGAGTTAATCGGATCATTCTCAAGAGTATGGAGCAGAGACAAGCCTCTTCCCACTGCCTCAATACACACAGGAAATTTTCAGTAACAGTTGGATAATTTCCTGACGTTGAAAACCTGGTATTAGACACGATATTCGGAATATTTTTATCCAAGAAAATATCTCCCTCCATGTACTTTATTCCGTTAATACACTCTATTGACATTTGCAAATTATTGAATTTTATTTTTTTATTTTTTAACATCTTTTTTGGAGTATAATTGCTTTACAATGGTGTGCTAGTTTGTGCTTTATAACAAAGTGAATCAGTTATACATAAACATATGTCCCCATATCTCTTCCCTCTTGCGTCTCCCTCCCACCCTCCCTATCCCACCCCTCTAGGTGGTCACAAAGCAGCGAGCTGATCACTCTGTGCTATGCGGCTGCTTCCCACTAGCTATCTATTTTAAGTTTTGTAGTGTATATATATCCATGCCACTCTCTCACTTTGTCCCAGCTTACCCTTCCCCCTCCCCGTATCCTCAAGTCCATTCTCTAGTAGGTTTGTCTTTATTCCCGTCTTGACCCTAGATTCTTCATGACTTTTTTTTTTTTTTTTTTTTTAGATTCCATATATATGTGTTAGCACATGGTATTTGATTTTCTCTTTCTGACTGACTTCACTCTGTGTGACAGACTCTAGGTCCATCCACCTCACTACAAATGACTCAATTTCGTTTCTTTTTATGGCTGAGTAATATTCCATTGTATATATGTGCCACATCTTCTTTATCCATTCATCTGTTGATGGACACTTAGGTTGCTTCCATGTCCTGGCTATTGTAAATAGAGCTGCAGTGAACATTTCGGTACATGACTCTTTTTGAATTATGGTTTTCTCAGGGTATATGCCCAGTAGTGGGATTGCTGGGTTGTATGGTAGTTCTATTTTCAGTTTTTTAAGGAACACCCATACTGTTCTCCATAGTGGCTGTATCAATTCACATTCCCACCAACAGTGCAAGAGGGTTCCCTTTTCTCTACACCCTCTCCAGCATTTATTGTTTCTAGATTTTTTGATGATGGCCATTCTAACCAGTGTGAGATGATATCTCATTGTAGTTTTCATTTGCATTTCTCTAATGATTAATGATGTTGAGCATTCTTTCATGTGTTTGTTGGCCATCTGTATATCTTCTTTGGTGAAATGTCTATTTATATTTTCTGCCCATTTTTGGATTGGGTTGTTTGTTTTTTTGATATTGAGCTGCATGAGCTGCTTGTAAATTTTGGAGATTAATCCTTTGTCAGTTGCTTCATTTGCAAATATTTTCCCCCATTCTGAGGGTTGTCTTTTTGTCTTGTTTATGGTTTCCTTTGCTGTGCAAAAGCTTTTTAAGTGTCATTAGGTCCCATTTGTTTATTTTTGTTTTTATTTCCATTTCTCTAGGAGGTAGGTCAAAAAGCATCTTGCTGTGATGTATGTCATAGAGTGTTCTGCCTATATTTTCCTCTAAGAGTTTGATAGTGTCTGGCCTTATATATAGGTATTTAATCCATTTTGAGTTTATTTTTGTGTATGGTGTTAGGGAGTGTTCTAATTTCATTCTTTACATGTACCTGTCCAGTTTTCCCAGCACCACTTATTGAAGAGGCTGTCTTTTCTCCACTGTATATTCTTGCCTCCTTTATCAAAGATAAGGTGACCATATGTGCGTGGGTTAATCTCTGGGCTTTCTATCCTGTTCCATTGATCTATATTTCTGTTTTTGTGCCAGTACCATACTGTCTTGATTACTGTAGCTTTGTAGTATAGTCTGAAGTCAGGGAGCCTGATTCCTCCAGCTCCGTTTTTCTTTCTCAAGATTGCTTTGGCTATTCGGGGTCTTTTGTGTTTCCACACAAATTGTGAAATTTTTTGTTCTAGTTCTGTGAAAAATGCCAGTGGTAGTTTGATAGCGATTGCATTGAATCTGTAGATTGCTTTGGGTAGTAGAGTCATTTTCACAATGTTGATTCTTCCAATCCAAGAACATGGTATCTCTCTCCATCTATTTGTATCATCTTTAATTTCTTTCATCAGTGTCTTATAATTTTCTGCATACAGGTCTTTTGTCTCCTTAGGTAGGTTTATTCCGAGATATTTTATGCTTTTTGTTGCAGTGGTAAATGGGAGTGTTTTCTTAATTTCACTTTCAGATTTCTCATCATTAGTGTATAGGAATGCAAGAGATTTCTGTGCATTAATTTTCTATCCTGCTACTTTACCAAATTCATTGATCAGCTGTAGTAGTTTTCTGGTAGCATCTTTAGGATTCTCTATGTATAGTATCACGTCATCTGCAAACAATGACAGCTTTCCTTCTTCTTTTCCTATTTGGATTCCTTTTATTTCTTTTTCTTCTCTGATTGCTGTGTCTAAACCTTACAAAACTATGTTGAAAAATAGTGGTGAGAGTGGGCAACCTTGTCTTGTTCCTGATCTTAGTGGAAATGGTTTCAGTTTTTCACCATTGAGGATGATGTTAGCTGTGGGTTTGTCATATATGGCCTTTATTATGTTGAGGAAAGTTCCCTCTATGCCTACTTTCTGCAGGGTTTTTATCATAAATGGGTGTTGAATTTTGTCAAAAGCTTTCTCTGCATCTATTGAGATGATCATATGTTTTTTCTCTTTCAATTTGTTAATATGGTGTATCACATTGATTGATTTGTGTATATTGAAGAATCCTTGCATTCCTGGTATAAACCCCACTTGATCGTGGTGTATGATACTTTTAATGTGCTGTTGGACTCTGTTTGCTAGTATTTTGTTGAGGATTTTTGCACCTGTGTTCATCAGTGATATTGGCCTGTAGTTTTCTATCTTTGTGACATCTTTGTCTGGTTTTGGTATCAGGGTGATGGTGGCCTCGTAGAATGAGTTTGGGAGTGTTCTTCCTTGTGGTATATTTTAGAAGAGTTTGAGAAGGATAGGTGTTAGCTCTTCTATAAATTTTTTAATAGAATTAGCCTGTGAAGCCATCTGGTCCTGGGCTTTTGTTTGTTGGAAGATTTTTAATCACAGTTTCCTTTTCAGTGCTTGTGATCGGTCTGTTCATATTTTCTATTTCTTCCTGGTTCAGTCTCGGAAGGTGGTGCTTTTCTAAGAATTTGTCCATTTCTTCCAGTTTGTCCATTTTATTGCCATATAGTTGCTTGTAGTAATCTCTCATGATCCTTTGTATTTCTGCAGTGTCAGTTCTCCATTTTCATTTCTAATTCTATTGATCTGAGTCTTCTCCCTTTTTTTCTTGATGAGCCTGGCTAATGGTATATCAATTTTGTTTATCTTTTCAAAGAACCAGCTTTTAGTTTTATTGATCTTTGCTATTGTTTCCTTTATTTCTTTTTCATTTATTTCTGATCTGGTCTTTATGATTTCTTTCCTTCTGCTAACTTTGAGGGTTTTTTGTTCTTTCTGTAATTGGTTTAGGTGTAAGGTTAGGTTGTTTTTTTGAGATGTTTCTTTTTTGTGAGGTAGAATTGTATTGCTAAAATCTTCCCTCTTAGAACTGCTTTTGCTGCATCCCATAGGTTTTGGGTCGTCGTGTTTTCATTGTCATTTGTCTCCAGGTATTTTGTGATTTCCTCTTTGATTTCTTCAGTGATCTCTTGCTTGTTAAGTAGTGTATTGTTTAGCCTCCATGTGTTTGTATTTTTTACAGATTATTTCCTGTAATTGATATCTAGTCTCATAGCGGTGTGGTCGGAAAAGATACTTGATATGCTTTCAATTTTCTTAAATTTACCAAGGCTTGATTTGTGGCCCAAGGTATGATCTATCCTGGAGAATGTTCCATGAGCACTTCAGAAGAATGTGTGTTGTGTTGTTTTTGGAGGGAATGTCCTATAAACATTGATTAAGTCCATCTTGTTTAATGTATCATTTAAAGCTTGTGTTTCCTTATTTATTTTCATTTTGGATGATCTGTCCATTGGTAAAAGTGGGATGTTAAAGTCCCCTACTATGATTGTGTTAGTGTCGCTTTCCCCTTTTATGGCTGTTAGTATTTGCCTTATGTATTGAGGTGCTCCTCTGTTGGGTGCATAAATATTTACAATTGTTATATCTTCTTCTTGGATCGATCCCTTGATCATTATGTAGCGTCCTTCTCTGTCTCTTGTAATAGTCTTTGTTTTAAAGTCAATTTTGTCTGATATGAGAATTGCTACTCCAGCTTTCTTTTCGTTTCCATTTGCAATGGAATATCTTTTTCCATCCCCTCACTTTCAGTCTCTATGTGTCCCTAGGTCTGAAGTGGGTCTTTTGTAGACAGCATATGAACAGGTCTTGTTTTTATATCCATTCAGCCACTCTGTGTCTTTTGGTTGGAGCATTTAATCCATTTACATTTAAGGTAAATATCCATGTGTATGTTCTTATTACCATTTTCTTAATTGTTTTGGGCTTGTTATTGTAGGTCTTTTCGTTCTCTTGTGTTTCCTCCCTAGAGAAGTTCCTTTAGCATTTGTTGTAAAGCTGGTTTGGTGGTGCTGAATTCTGTTACCTTTTGCTTGTCTGTAAAGGTTTTAATTACTCCATCAAATCTGAATGAGATCCTTGCTGGGTAGAGTAATCTTGGTTGTAGGTTTTTCTCCTTCATCACTTTAAACATGTCCTGCCACTCCTTCTGACTTGCAGAGTTTCTGCTGAGAAATCAGCTGTTAACCTTATGGGGATTCCCTTTTGTGTTATTTGTTGTTTTTCCCTTGCTGTTCTTAATATTTTTTCTTTGTATTTAATTTTTGATAGTTTGCTTAATATGTGTCTTGGCGTGTTTCTCCTTGGATTTATCCTGTATGGGACTCTCTGTGCTTCCTGGACTTAACTATTTCCTTTTCCATATTAGGGAAGTTTTCAACTATTATCCCTTCAAATATTTTCTCAGTCCCTTTCTTTTTCTCTTCTTCTTCTGGGACCCCTATAATTCAAATGTTGGTGCATTTGATGTTGTCCGAGAGGTTTCTGAGACTGTCCTCAGTTCTTTTCATTCTTTTTTCTTTATTCTGCTCTGCAGTAGTTATTTCTACGATTTTATCTTCCAGGTCACTTATCCGTTCTTCTGCCTCAGTTATTCTGCTATTGATCCTTTCTAGAGAATTTTTAATTTCATTTATTGTGTTGTTCATCACTGTTTATTTGCTCTTTAATTCTTCTAGGTCCTTGTTAAACGTTTCTTGTATTTTCCCCATTCTATTTCCAAGATTTTGGATCATCTTTACTATCATTATTCTGAATTATTTTTCAGGTAGACTGCCTATTTACTCTTCATTTGTTAGGTCTGGTGGGATTTTGCCTTGCTCTTTCATCTGCTGTGTGTTTCTCTGTCTTCTCATTTTGTTTATCTTACCGTGTTTGGGGTCTGCTTTTCGCAGGCTGCAGGTTTGTAGTTCCCGTTGTTTTTGGTGTCTGTCCCCAGTGGCTAAGGTTGGTTCAGTGGGTTGTGTAGGCTTCCTGGTGGAGGGGACTAGTGCCTGTGTTCTGATGAGTGAGGCTGGATCTTGTCTTTCTGGTGGGCAGGTCCACGTCTGGCGGTGTGCTTTGGGGTGTCTGTGGCCTTATTATGATTTTAGGAAGCCTCTCTGGTAGTGGATGGGGTTGTGTTCCTGTCTTGGTAGTTGTTTGGCATAGGGTGTCCAGCACTGTAGCTTGCTGGTCGTTGAGTGAAGCTGGGTCTTGGTGTTGAGATGGAGATCTCTGGGAGATTTTCGCTGTTTGATCTTACATGGAGCCGGGAGGTCTCTTGTGGACCACTGTCCTGAACTTGGCTCTCCCACCTCAGAGGCACAGGCCTGATGCCTGGCTGGCTGGAACACCAAGAACCTGTCATTCACACGGCTCAGAATAAAAGGGAGAAAAAAAGAAAGAAGAAGATAAAATAAAATAATGTAAAATGTAATAAAATAAAGTTATTAAAATAAGAAATAAAAAATAGTTAATATAAACATTTTTTTAAGTAATAAAGAAAAAAAGAAAGAAGAGAACAACCAAACCAAAAACCAAATCCATCAGTGATAATAAGTGCTAAAAAGTATACTAAAACAAACAAAAAAAAAGGACAGACAGAACCCTAGGACCAATGTAAAAGCAAAGCTATACAGACAAAATCACACGCAGAAGCATACACCTGCACACTCACAAAAAGAGAAAAAGGGGGAAAATATATATATATATGTGTGTGTATATATATTTGCTCCCAAAATCCACCTCCTCAATTTGGGATGATTCATTGTCTATTCAGGTATTCCACAGATGCAGGGTACATCAAGTTGATTGTGGAGCTTTAATCTGCTGCTCCTGAGGCTGCTGGGAGAAATTTTCCTTTCTCTTCTTTGTTTGCACAGCTCTTGGGGTTCAGCTTTGTATTTGGTCCCACCTCTGTGTGTAGGTCGCCTGAGGGCGTCTGTTCTTCGCTCAGACAGCACAGGGTTAAAGGAGCCGCTGATTCGGGGGCTCTGGCTCACTCAGGCCGGGGGGAGGGAGGGGTACGGATGCAGGGCGAGCCCAAGGCTGCAGAGGCCGGTGTGACATTGCACCAGCCTGAGGCGCACCGTGCGTTCTCCCGGGGAAGTTGTCTCTGGATCATGGGACCCTGGTAGAGGCGAGCTGCACAGGCTCCCGGGATGGGAGGTGTGGATAGTGACCTGTTCTCGCACACAGGCTTCTTGGTGGTGGCGGCAGCAGCAGCCTTAGCATCTCGTGCCCGTCTCTGGAGCTCCTTTAAGCAGCGCTCTTAATCCCCTCTCCTCACGCAGCAGGAAACAAAGAGGGAAGCAAAAGTCTCTTGCCTCTTCGGCAGGTTCAGACTTTTTCCCAGACTCCCTCTGGGCTAGCTGTGGTGCACTAACCCCTTCAGGCTGTGTTCACGCTGTCAACCCCAGTCCTCTCCCTGCGCTCTGACCGAAGCCCGAGCCTCAGTTCCCAGCCCCGCCTGCCCCGGCGGGTGAGCAGAGAAGCCTCTCAGGCTGGTGAGTGCTGGTCGGCACCGATTCTCTGTGCGGGAATCTCTCAGCTTTGCCCTCTGCACCCCTGTGGCTGCGCTCTCCTCCGCGGCGCCGAAGCTCCCCCCCTCCGCCACCCGCAGTCTCCTCCCGCGAAGGGGCTTCCTAGTGTGTGGAAACCTTTCCTCCTTCACAGCTCCCTCCCACTGGTGCAGGTCCCATACCTGCTCTTTTGTCTCTGCTTATTCTTTTTTCTTTTGCCCTACCCAGGTACGTGGGGACTTTCTTGCCTTTTGGGAGGTCTGAGGTCTTCTGCCAGCATTCAGTAGGTGTCTGTAGGAGCTGTTCCACATGTAGATGTATTTCTGATGTATCTCTGGGGAGGAAGGTGATATCCACGTCTTACTCTTCCACCGTCTTGAAGCTCCTCCCAAATTATTGAATTTTAAATCCAGTGATGGCTTGTACTTGGAATGGTACTTCAAACCAAAACTTACCTAGGGTATATTAATACTAAGAAGCCTTGCAACCACATGTTCCAACATTGTAAGATCTTCACAATGAAATTATGACTTAATGCCTAAAGTTTGTGTTTGAATCCTATATCACTTGAGTGATTTGGAAGTGTGGTATGTAATGCATATGTGAAACCAGTTCAGTAACTTTTAAAAAATTTATTGGCTGCATC
This sequence comes from Grampus griseus, assembly GCF_964374135.1. Taxonomy (NCBI): domain Eukaryota; kingdom Metazoa; phylum Chordata; class Mammalia; order Artiodactyla; family Delphinidae; genus Grampus; species Grampus griseus. The sequence goes on along the minus strand of NC_138998.1, from coordinate 113,334,471 downwards.
GGGTGTTCTTTTAGGCACGTGGGATCTTCGTTGTGGCATGCAGGATCTTTCGTTGTGGCATGCGGGTTTTTCATTGTGGCATGTGGGCTTCTCTCTAGTTGTGGCGTGTGGGTTTTCTCTCTCTAGTTGAGGCGTGTGGGCTCAGTAGTTGTGGTGCGCAGGCTTAGTTAACCCGCGGCATGTGGGATCTTAGTTCCCCAACCAGGGATCGAACCCCTGCCCCCTGCAATTGGAAGGCAGATTCCTTACCACTGGACCACCAGGGAAGTCCTACCAGTTCAATAACTTAACAGTTCCTAGCTATAAAGATCAACACATCCTCACAACAGAACACTCCTTCAGAGTACATCAGTATTAGTGCCAATTTGCCCTTTACAATAAAGCTTTGTGTTCCTGTAGGCTGTATCTTCTGCACTCAGATTTTAAAAAGACCTCTCATCCTCTCTTTCTGTGAAGTTGGACAGCAGCCGAAGTAGCAGCTGCCTCACTAGTCACTTTTCTTCCCCTTGTTTGGATAATTATGAGCAAAGGTCAATCACTTTCCCATCAAGGCAAATCCTGACAACCCCACTTGTCAGAGTCTAAGTTATAGATGACATGCTTGTCAACATCAGAAAACATGAATGTGTCTTTACTTCCTCGTGACCAGCTGAACGTCAAAACCCCACGGAAAACTGGAGGCAGGAGGGGATGATGGAAGGGTGAGTGTATGCCCTGCCTTTATCAACTGCAGATATATAGTTCTGGGGAGATCTTTGTAATTATAAGCTTCACAAATGGACAATTTCATTCCACTTGTTACACATGCACTGTGAGTACCCTGATGGAGTGGAAATACTTCCGTTAACAGTGTGACCTGTAGTGCCTCAGACAGAGGGGTTTTACTTTTTTGTGTATGTGTGTGGTGCGCGGGCCTCTCACTGTTGTGGCCTCTCCCGCTGCGGAGCACAGGCTCCGGACACGCAGGCTCAGCGTCCATGGCTCACGGGCCCAGCCGCTCCACGGCATGTGGAATCCTCCCAGATCGGGGCACGAACCCGTGTCCCCTGCATCGGCAGGCGGACTCTCAACCACTGCGCCACCAGGGAAGCCTGAGAGGTTTTACTTTTATTGTGGTAATTTTTTTTCTGAAGCCAGCTTAATGTTTAGATGAAGAGGAAATGTTTTAAAGCTGAGAGGGGACCAAATAATGCTCTTTTTATAACCAGATTCTGAGTGAACTAAAAGTTCAGCTAGGACCATTCTAGGGATAAAGACACACTGCACCCTGAAGGAGCAAGGAGATATATGTATTCTTTATGCTATGAAATCTGATATTAAGTTTGTACTGCTCAGATTATGTCAGAGATCCATTTACATTTAATTATACAGTACCTCCCAGTCTCCCTGAAATCAACATTCATAGATATATGCATGATTGAGTCTGCTGGTAACTGACCCTGAAAACATAAACAGAGCAAATTATACTCCTATCAACATGTTAACTTCATACACTTTCAATAATCCCAGCACTTTGATTTAAGACAATATGGTGCAAGGTTAAAATTTAGCCCAGGGTTCCAATTTAGTACCTACTCGTGGTATACCTTCCTTTATACAATAAAACATTTTCCTGAAATTCTGTGGGCCATTTTATTCTAAATACTTGAAGGGCTTTCTGTTTAAAGGGAACCTGTAGAAATTCCTCTTTAACTTCTTCTTGGAAAGTAAGAAATCCTTCTGTACTGTAAATCATTACCGTCAAGTCTTTATGTTGTACACCTTAAAGTTATAGTGCCATATGCCATATTATATCTCAATAAAACTGAAAAAAATATTACCTCCTCACTTCTCCCTTGTTTAAACCAAAATTTTTATCTGCTGCATTCTATGAATGTTATGTAGTGAGTTACCTATGGTGTGTCGTGATAAATTGTTAATGAGACTTTCACTCTCAGGGTGAAAGAAATCATTAATTTCCAAGAAAGTTATGACCCAATGTGATAATTTAGGATTAGAAAGAAAGTGTGCTAAGTATTTTCTGAAATGAACAAATCTAACCTAACCTTACAGCAAGTAATATTTATCCAAGATTAATAAGAATTTAAGCCTGTGTAGAAATACAGTAAGTTGTGGATATATAATTCCATCTAGCCAAGCAGCACTTGCTTTTTCCTTTATATCCTAAGGTGCAATACATAATCTCTCATAACAGGTGTACTTTTTTTTATCCTTGGTCATTCTCATTATGTCTTTAGGCAGTATGATATGCTCTAGGTGACAGTCTTGAAGCCCATTGCTTTGATTTTCTCCCTTTCTTCTCCATCACCCTGTTGCCTACCTTACAGTTGTTCACCTTTCATGACCCCTCCCAAGAATGGAGTCAAAGACTGGCAAATATACAGGTGTTTTGTCACTTCTTTTTTGTCCCCTCTTCAGTTATTCATTATGGTAATGGCACTTTGTGATGTGCAGTTTCTGGATTTATGACCCATTCTCGATAAGCGTGAATCTGGACTGCGTGTGCATCTTTGATAAGGTTCTAATTGGATAGCGGTGACCTTTCTGAATGTAATTCAGGGAGGAAGATTAAAAAGCAGTCCAGGAAGTGACAGGTTTGGGACAATAACGTATGAATTCAGCTCTGCTGGCAGGCAAGAGTTGTAAGCTGTGATAAATTAGAGGCAAGCCAAACAGGCTTATACTGAATGAATGATTTTTCATTTCTTTAGATCCTTGGGTAAAATTCTATTGCAGGAATTGTGCTAACACCACTGTATCTTCCTACTCCTGTGTTATACTACTCTTTTACTGATTGTAGAAGCTAGAAAATTATTCAGTTAATGTAGTTTTAAAGTGACTGAAGACCACATACTTAAAAGTACAGGCTCCGTTTAGCACGCTTGTGAATTCTTATAAATTGAACAGTTAGTATTTGGAAGAGAGCTACCAAAACTCAGAAAAATCTCTTTGTCTCACTCTCTCCTACTTTCCCTCCCTTTCTCACATGTGTATGTACAGCCTATTAGAAATATCCAAGTGTCTATACACACTCAGATCTTGAGAACACCTTTATCCAACTTTAAAGCTTTAAATTTAAATTTTAAAAGATTGATTCTAGGGCTTCCCTGGTGGCGCAGTGGTTGAGAGTCCGCCTGCCGATGCAGGGGACACGGGTTCGTGCCCCGGTCCGGGAAGATCCCACATGCCGCGGAGCGGCTAGGCCCGTGAGCCATGGCCGCTGAGCCTGTGCGTCCGGAGCCTGTGCTCCGCAACGGGAGAGGCCACAACAGTGAGAGGCCCGCATACCACAAAAAAACAGACAAACAAACAAAAAAACAAAAAACACCACTATATGGGAAAAGAATCTAAAAAAAGAGAGGATATATGTATATGGATAACTGATTCACTTTGCTGTACACCTGAAACTAACACAACATTGTAAATCAACTATACTCCAATAAAAATTAAAAACAACCCCCCCCCAAAAAAGATTGATTCTAAAGGAGAATCAATCTGATCAGGAAACACCTAATTAATATTCCTATATATTTGATAAAATCATAAACTCTTAACATATCTTCAACTTTGAATATGTAGTGGAAATACACTTGCATAGAAAAGTATATTTAATTGTATGTTTAAAGGTTAAGAACACATACCCTCACTTGCAAATAGATATGTCTTCAAAAGTAGGCTGAGATTTTTCCTCCGAAGTGACACTTCTCCTTAGTGTCAATATATGATAACCAAATCCTAAGTATATTACTATAATAAAAATATTAATCAGGGCTTCCCTGGTGGCGCAGTGGTTGAGAGTCCGCCTGCCGATGCAGGGAACGCGGGTTTGTGCCCCGGTGCAGGAGGATCCCACATGCCGCGGAGCGGCTGGGCCTGTGAGCCATGGCCGCTGAGCCTGCGCGTCCGGAGCCTGTGCTCCGCAACGGGAGAGGCCACAACAGTGAGAGGCCTGCATACCACAAGAAAAAAAAAAAAAAAAAAAAAAAATCAAATGGAAATAACTTTAAAAAGGAGACATTGTAAAAGCTAAAATGTAACTATCAGATGATATTGTAAAATCGGCATTTTTTTGCTATTCGAGCCTATTGCTTATACACATTGAATACAAAATAAGTTGTACAAGTAGCAGGAACTTATTGGTTGGGCCTCCCTACCAGGATTAATGGAGGGATGAGTTCTTTCCTTTAACTTCCTCCCCACACTCGTCGTCACACGTGAGCTCTTTCAAGGAGCGCAGGGCGCGCCATTTCAGAATTTCCTTTAAAGGGAGCCCTCTGGAGCTTGCTATAGGAGGAAGGGAAGGCAGATACCTTTTCTGAGGGCCTGAGTTGGGTCAGATGCCGTGCTCCCCGTGTACGTGTAGAATTGCATTCTGGCCTTATCATAACTCAAGGAGATGTTGTTATTAGCCCTGTTTTTACAGGTGAGAGGTGTTTCCCCCAAATTCAGCACAGGGCTTGGTCCCCAGCCATCATTATGCAAGTGGAAAACAAAATGAGTAAGGCCAGGTATACTCAACTAAGGTTACAGTAATTGAAACCGGGCAAAACCAGATTTGAATCTGGGCTCTCTGTATCTTAACATAAGCAAGCTCGCAAAGAAAAGAAAACTTCTAGTTGTATTGCTTTATGACAATTTTGCCAAACATCTCCCAGATACCATTTTTTATTTTTTAGTTTTTTAAATTAATTAATTAATTAATTAATTAATTTTGCGGTATGCAGGCCTCTCACTGTTGTGGCCTCTCCCATTGCAGAGCACAGGCTCCGGACGCGCAGGCTCAGCGGCCATGGCTCACGGGCCCAGCCTCTCTGCGGCATGTGAGATCTTTCCGGACCGGGGCACAAACCCATGTCCCCTGCATCAGCAGGCGGACTCTCAACCACTGCGCCACCAGGGAAGCCCCCAGACACCATTTTTTAAACAAGGGCTTTTAAAGATATTCTTCACATACTATACAATTCATCCATTTAAAGTGTCAGACATCATTTTATATTTTATAGCTGCTATAAAATCAGTATGATATACTGTGTCTTCTTCATCTCTGTTTAATACTTGTGGACTGAACACCTATTTTTTTCGACCTAGATATAGAAAATAAGAAGTAAAAAGTATTTTCCCCACTGCAGTGTTGCATATTTCTGCTAAATTCTTGGTTACCTAAATATTGATATTCTTTCAGAATTTCTCTGACATTCATTATTTCCTGTTCATTTTTTCATATTCACTCTTCTGGTGTCCCCCTATGACAGTTGCTCGGACTATTCCTAGGAGCACTTGTTCATATGCTTTCTAGACTTCTTGCTACTCCATTCTACCCTGTAAGCTTACTGACAATTGAATTATTCCAAAGCATTTACTTTCTGCATGGCACTTTGCTTTTCTTAAAGCACGTTGTCTGTCAGATTAAGTTAAAAAGAAAGACCACCATTCACTGATTTACTCTCAATTCCCTACATGCTCTGATTCTCCCTTATTTATGCAGCCCTTACATTTCATAATTCCTATCAGGAAATGCCTCCTCTACGTAGACAAAACCCTCAATCTCTCACTTATGTTAATGTTTATTTCTGACTCAGTGGCTTTTCTTACTTGTTTAACCAACTTACTCTCCATTTTCTTTTCCTCTTAAATGTACTGTAAGATGAAAATTAAATCGTAGTTCCTTTATCAAACCTTACTCTCATACAAGTCCAGATTCTATTGGCCCTTTCCTCCTTTGAAATCCCATTGAATTTACAGGAGTTTTTTTACATAATTTAACTCTGGGTAATCATTGGTCCCATATTTTTTCATGTGAATGTTTCATATGGGGGAATTTTGACTCTTTAAAAATTTTAAACCTCTTAAGAACATACTCTATGTATGATTTTTTTCCATGGCAGTATTCTTCCCAGCATGTTCTGCTTAAAACAATATATTTTTGTCTACACTATATATAAATACACAGGTACATATACACATCACCTTGTTCAAAAAGAAAATATTATAAGACAATTTATTTACACTTTGTAAACTTTGAATGAAATATTGTTTTTGTTTTTGTTTTTGTTTTTTTTTGCAGTACGCGGGCCTCTCACTGCTGTGGCCTCTCCCGCTGCGGAGCACAGGCTCCGGACGCGCAGGCCCAGCGGCCACGGCCCACGGGCCCAGCTGCTCTGCTGCATGTGGGATCTTCCCAGACCGGGGCACGAACCCATGTCCCCTGCATCGGCAGGCGGACCCCCAACCACTGCGCCACCAGGGAAGCCCTGAATGAAATATTGAATCAAAGATAGTAATTTTTTGCGGTACGCAGGCCTCTCACTGTTGTGGCCTCTCCCATTGGGGAGCATAGGCTCCGGACACGCAGGCTCAGTGGCCATGGCTCACGGGCCCAGCCGATCCGCGGCATGGGGGATCTTCCCGGATCGGGGAACGAACCCGCGTCCCCTGCATCGGCAGGCGGAATCTCAACCACTGTGCCACCAGGGAAGCCCAGTAATTCATGTTTGAGTGGATTCTACAGATGAAAAGTAGACAAGACATATGGCACTAGGGTTTTAATATGAAGTTGTATCACTCATTTTTAGCAAGTATAAAAAGCTAACTGGGGAAATGAGGTAGAATTGGTGGAAGCAAGTAGAACTTTCATTAATTCCAATATGCATGCTTTGTGATAAACATAGGTGTAATTTGGCTCTCGGTCAGGGTCAGGCCTCAAATATCAGTGACAGTGTGAGCCCTGAAGTAATTATTTATTAATGCCTTGCTCAGTGGAGCACAGTGATGAAAATGGGCAGTAGATACATCTCTGAGCATTTGTTTTATCTTATTTTAATCTCCCTAAATGTAAAAATATGGATCATGAAAGGAAGCTGTCAGTGGCCCTCGTACATTTATCTTTTTCCACTTTCTTTTAAATATTAATATCATATATAATGAAGGTACTTTGATTCAAACTGAAAACGAATATGAGAAGTTCATTGGCTTTAATAGTTTAGAGTCCTGAGTCTCCACAATAGTTATCTGAAGAGTGGCTAGTGTAGTTTAGCTGGGTGAACATGAGCTATGTAGATCATGTAGAGAATTCATTTCTCCAGGAGCTAAGAAATCAAAAAAGAAATTCTAAGTAAAAGAAGTTCATGATCTTTTAACTTCTTAAAAACTATTACGATAAAATAATATGAATACTGATTCATGGGAGACGTTGAAAATTCAACATTTGGGTTCTAACAATTATGGTTATGAAAAATGTATGTTCAGATTTGCAAGTATATTACTGTGATTCTTGCAGCTAATTTTCTAAAGGAGAAGTAATGCGATTTAGTACACATGCTTTTATATGGCATTGAGGTTAAAAGCTCTACATTGCTTTAAAAAGTTAAGAGAGACACTCATTTAAAATGTTAGTAAAGCATGGCTTAAACTTTTATGTGTTTCAGAATATCCCCACATGTTCTAAAAGTGGGCAAGCTATAAAACCTTGATGGGTCTTTTAACATGAAATATGACAAGGTGATACTTTTCCTGATTTAAGGATATCATTTTTCTGCCTCCACCACCCCTCAACTGAATGAGATTAGTGTTGGGGTGAGCTCAAATAAATATGGCATAAATCTGTATTGGTTTAAGTGTTGATAGAAAAGATGGCTTCTACATGTACAATAAACAACCTGACAACATTCTTCTTTTCTAATGAATACTCTTTCACATACTTTCTTTCAAACTCTGGTAGCATGCTTATCCATTTGTGTGTGCTGTCTGACATTATTGCTGTTTGTTTCTTGACAGTTCTGAGGGAGAAGAGGCAGTGGTTTGGGACTTCTGGTATCTTAAGTTTCTGGGTAGCCATCTCATGCACTTAACTGCTGGAGGTAGCGATTAGAAAATGCAGAAAGCTGCTGTTCAGGTCATCTAAAAATTTCATTCCTGCCACTTAAATGTCATAAGGTAGTGAACATAAGGTCTTCTACAAGCTGCAGACTCCCAGGCTGCTGCCATGTCAGGAAGCCAAAGAAATCAAAGAGCCACCTACTGACCCTCCCTATTGTCTGGGCTTGTCGTCTTCTATCAGTAGCGTGCCACCATCAGTGAGATACACGTGTACCTCCTGCCTGCTCCGGGTTTGGCAGCCCCCTGATCTCTGCACCTGTTTGCTTATACATGAGCTGTGCATGTTTGAATTTAAATAGATGCAGTGGGTGGAGCAAGGGGGGGAAGGGCAATGGCTCTGTCAGAAGTGGTTCATTGCTGTGTGCAGAAAAGCCAAAACCAGCTTGTAGGGAGATGGAGAGGCACGATTGGACAGTTTTAGTTGATAAACGATGAGTTTTCTCTGTGGAAATAATCATTTTTTCTTCCAAGAGTTGAATAGGGGAGGATTTTAGTAAAAACAAAGTTAATACTCATTTTGACTATCTTCTCTATCAATAAACGGTATCTTCAGTTACATAGAGAATTGTAAATACAATGATGAATTGTGTTACCTGGGATCTTTTCTAAAGTTACTGTCCCTAAAAACTTCAAATGATGCCATTTTAAAAAGCTAATTGATTAGTCTGACATGTTAAAGAAAGAATATGAAATTCAGGCATGCATATAGGTGAAATTTTTAGTAAATTTATATATCTATGCTATATGCAATACACACCTGTTTATGTTAGGAAGTTATCTACCTAACAAGAAGCAATACTACTGGCTTTCTTTTTTAGCTTGTTTGCTAAACTGCAGTTTATTTAGATATAGTTCCATTCTGGTTTACTGGCTCTAGCATCATGTGTTCTGTCTTCTGGTCTTTCAATCAGAAGACCTGAGAATGATTGCTGCCTTTGGTATTTCTTAGTTCTGTGATCCTTGGGTGGTTTATTTAATCTTCCTGAGGCTCAGTATTTTCATCTGTAAAAAGGGAGAACTGGTGCCCACTTGAGAGGGCTCCAAAGGGTGAGAATCTAATAACACCATAATAGTGGTTTTTTCAAGCTATAATGTGTTAAATAAATTGTTACATTACGTAGTGTTACTTTTAATATTGATGTTATATAAAATTAGCCACCATCTTCATAAGATAAAATACTTGGTTTACTCAATAAACTTTCTTTATAAGGACAAAGTATTTTCAAAAACGAATTTGTGACCACAGTGATAAAAGTTCCATAGAAATATTTCCTGTGTAAAAGCACAGTTTTGTATGTTAAAATGTTTTCATGATGTACTTTTCTATTACATGTAGTTTACAAAATAATTCTAGAGACTCCAAATGGAATCTTTAATATAATGTCATTGCTAATATCACACTTCACTCTTATTTTATTGTGCCAAGAATTAGTGTAAAAGTTATACAGACTGATGTATCCTTTCTTCTCTGGGTTTTTAACGTTTAATCTAACAAGAAAAGATGAAATACCTTGGGGAGAGAATCTGACATTTATAAATATACACTTCTTCCCTCTCACACACTTAGATCCCTAAAAGCTGTAAAAGATCTGTTGAATTTGGGGGATACCTTGAAAGACTTAAAGCTGTCAGCATTGCACTACCCCATGTGGTTTGAGCAAATGAACAGCCTTGAACTTTACACACAGTTCCAGGGCCTGGGCAGGAGGCAGTGCATCTGCAGGTCCTCCTTGCATGACTGATTTCCTGTTGGCGAGTGATTTTATTATCATTTAAATAAGAATTTATAATAATAGCAGTAAACTTGCCAGATGGCTAAATTAGTAAATTTTAAAGGATACAGGTTTAAAACACTTCTGTGCTTCCTCCTTTAATGTTTCCCCCCCCACCCCATTGCAATCAGCTCTTTTGGTTACTACTTCTGATTTAGCCACTTTCATCATTCCTATTGATTAAAAGGATTTTAATGACACAATACTGCGTTGCCTGTTTTAGCACAGGACGTACTGTGATTCATTGCTAGTTGGGGAAACCCAAGTATGAGTAGGCATTTCCTTGTGCATTCCTTATGCCTGATAATCTCTGCATGAAAACTGTTTTCTACCTTTACTCACCCAACATTTAACAAAAGAAATACTACCGGAACTCATTTCTTATGCCTTGTACAAAGGTAAAATAATACACAAAAGAATTACATTGTATTCATTTCTCACGTTCTCTGTCCTTAGTAAAAACATTTTTTTTTTTTTTTTTTTTTTTCTGTACGCGGGCCTCTCACTGTTGTGGCCTCTCCCGTTGCGGAGCACAGGCTCCGGACACGCAGGCTCAGCGGCCATGGCTCACGGGCCCAGCCGCTCTGCGGCATGTGGGATCTTCCCGGACCGGGGCACGTACCCGTGTGCCCTGCATCGGCAGGCGGACTCTCAACCAGTGCGCCACCAGGGAAGCCCCCATAGTAAAAACATTGTTAAGGCAGCGTTATGTGAAGATAATCTCAAGGAGAAGAGATGACTGATGTTGCAGCTTTCACAATTTTTCCTAGAGTACAGACACAAAAATAATTCCTATCAGATGAAATCTTACAAATATTAAATCCCATTATGTCAAACAAATGCCATTAAATATGAAACAAAATATTGACTCTATTTCATAAAATAGTTTATGATTCACAAATACATTTAATATAGCATTTTAAACTACCAATTTAGCTTAATTAAAAGGTACAATTTCCTTAATCCTGATTAAATAAAAGCAAAAGCATGTACTGCATACTCTCCCTCAGATTTTTTAACGGAATGCCTGAAAAAGTTGGGTGTTGGGGTTACAGTTACCCAACAGAGATTCTGCTGATTCCTTTCAATTTAAGGTATTAAAATCACTACTGACCAAAGTACATTAATTAAAAGCTTGGAGATTCTGCGAATTCTAATGGTATTTTGCAAACATATGTATGTAGATAGTATTTAATGTAGACTAGAGGTCCTGGCTGGGGGAGTAAGTATGTATGCATATGCCCTTACTAAGCCTTCCTAGTAGCTATCTCCATGCTTGGAAAACTCAACTTGCAACCTGTAAGATTATGTATTTGTCCTGAGTTCAGCAGTTGTCACAGGAGGTTTGTATTCCCGCAGGTCAGCAGTGGCTTATAGGAGACTTAGATACTTTTGTTGACATTAGTCAGCTTCAAAGAGCCCTGCCCTCTCATCCAACTCACAGCTTGAACTTCTTCACCCACCAACATCTGTGTTGGCTGCCTGCAAAGCGAACTGTTGAAGAACGTCTTTAAGGAGAATAGATTATTGATTTGGTTGCATTCAGTCTTGTCCCAGATGTGCTCTATGTTAAATATTTTGGTCTTTAAGTCCTTATTCCTATTTTGCTTTTTTTTTTTCTCCTTTTGTGATTCTACTGCCAGTTAGTGCTGGGGTTCTCATTTTCTTTTCTCTCAATTCTGCATATTTACTTCTTAATTGTGTACTATTTAGGCAGGGTTATAGCTAATTTGTGAAATAACAGGAAAATTGGTGGAGAAAACAAAGCAAAAGAAAATGGCTTCCTCAGGAAAATGTCACTCTTGGATGATTATTTTATTTTATTTTTTGTTCCTGGTTTTTCCCTTTTCAATGGATATATAATTATATCATTGTTACAGTAATGTGAAACAAAAATTAGATGTGGAGGAAAACTCTAAATAGGGACCGATAATATTCTTTTAAAATGAAGAATTTAACTAAACCACTCTAAACTCCCCTGCTGGGCTCAGGCAAGCTGAAATTAATTCAAGACGGCAGATAAAATTTTTAACCAGGCCGAGTGGAGATGACGGATGTGACAGCTCTCAGTTAAAATGTCTTTTAGTGGCAAATGCATGCGTATTAGTCAAGAGATGTGACATAACTGTCCCGGGTGAGAGAAATGAACCAATGACCATTTGCATTGAGAACAAAAGAAAAATTCTTTATAGTAAAATGTGGAGAAGGACAGATGAGTAACTCGTTCACTTTTTGTAATCTTTTTACCTTAAAAAAGCCTCTGAAAGTTAAGAGGAACATTTTATCTCAAACTGTGGTTCTTTTCTTTCTTGTCTATATATCAGAAAAGAAAGGATTGTTGAATAAAATATTTATGGCCAGGAAAGATGGGTTATCTTTTTTTCCCCCTTTTCTGCGGAGAACAACAGGAAAGTGTCTGTAGATAATCATACTTCAAAGCCAGGCTAGAAAAGCCTTATAAATTATAAAATGCAGATTTGGCTACATCAATGAAATCCTGAAATGAAAAGTTTTTGTTTTTTTTTTTTCCCATAAGGACACTGGCTCCTCATTCTTCCACTTTTCAAGGATAGTTTATTACAGAGCAGTGCCAACAAAACAAAAGTGGATGTGATTCTATGGCAAAGTGTTATAGGGAATTAAAATTATTTGGAAACTATGGTTGGCAGGATTTGACTGTCAAGTTTAATTAACTTTAAGAACAGATGCTTTCAAGACATAGTAGTTACAAGTTAGAACTGCAAGTATAATTGAGTTTTTAACAGTATACAGTTTATTTCCCAATTAAAATACATTTTCATTATCATAATTTTGTTATTAAAAAATGTGACATTTTATGCTTTAAAATGGACACTTAAGTATGAACCGAGAACTTAACCATCTTTCTATCAAAAGGATTAAGCTAGATGTATTTTAAGTATAAAGACAAAAAAAATACATATTTCCAGTTTAGGAGTTAGTTGCTATTTCCTTTAATAATGTATTATCCTCAAAAGTTTATATAAGAACATAAAAAATGTATTACAATAGTATATGAGCCAAAGTAGAATTATATATACAAATGTACAGTGAAGCTGAGTGGGTTAAGAACATGCCACAGAAATAAAGTAGTAATTTATCTGGGCCTTCAGGGATAAATAGGAATTTCCCATCAGAGAAGATTATTTTTATTCCAAGTGAGGTAAACAGAGAAATAGTTTTTTGTTTGGTTCAGTTTGTTTTTTTTCTTTTTCTTTTTTTTTTTTTTTTTTTTTTAACATCTCTGGTCTTTCCTTCTTCTCCTTTGCAGGAATGTTCTTCTATACCAGGTTATTAAAATGTTGAATCCCTTAATTCTCAATTCTGAGTCCTTCTTACAACCTGTACATGCTTCCTAAACCATTGCATCTGTACACATGGCTTTAATTATAAGCTGTCTGCAAATTACTACCAAATTTATGTCTCTGAGGTAGGCCATTCTGCTAAGCTACAGGCCCATGTTTTCAACTGTGTATTTGTATTTCAACTGTGTATAATGTATTATTCTTAAATGCTTCAGGTGCACTTCAAACTCAAAATGTCTAAAATGTTACTAACGATGTCTCTCAACATCCAAAAGGGCCCTCTTCAGGTACTCTAGCCCAACAAATGGCATTCATTTACTTATGCTCTTTGACTCCCTCTCTTAGCCCCCAAATCTAATCCAGAACCAAGTCCTATTGATTTTACCTTTAAAAAATCTCTCTTATGATCTCACTTCTCTTATTTCCATCAAACAACCATCATATCTCACCTGGGCTACTGTAGTTTCTTATTATTTATTTATTTTTTTGCGGTACGCGGGCCTCTCACTGTTGTGGCCTCTCCCATTGCGGAGCACAGGCTCCGGACGCGCAGGCTCAGCGGCCATGGCTCACGGGCCCAGCCGCTCCGCGGCACGTGGGATCTTCCTGGGCCGGGGCACGAACCCGTGTCCCCTGCATCGGCAGGCGGACTCTCAACCACTGCGCCACCAGGGAAGCCTGCTACTGTAATTTCTAATTCATTTTTCTCTTTATTACATTCTCAATGATTTATCAAAATGAAATACGGATTAAATACCTTTCATTGGCTTCTTATTGGTTAAAAGGACTTACATTGGATGATTCCCACCTATTTTCTCCTAATTATACTTTCTCTCTATGGTTCAGCCTCATATTTTAAGTTCTGTAAATTCATCAAGCTTCCTCCTGCCCCAGAGCCTTTGCACATGCAGTCTTTGTCTTGTAATGTTTTTTTAAGTCCATAGACACGTATGTAACTTCTACTTATCTTTCATGTCAGCTCAAAGTCACACCAGGGATGCCTGCATTGACTATCCTCCTCTTTCCCCCCAGGCTACATTAAGTTCCATATTATGCCCACTCAATGCAGCATACATCTTCCTCTCTATCAGGTCTCAGAGTGAGAAATTTTTATATATTACTGGCATTAGTTGCTTAATGTCTGCCTTGCATATTAGGTTACCTTTTCCAAGTGTATCAGGATAGTATTATATACCTGCAATTTTAGGGGTCATTTATTTTTTGTAGTAAAATTGATTAGTGAATATACTTCATACATGTGTAATCATTGAGTTTGGGTTGCACATAAACGTAAAATTACTATTTTCAGTTTTGCATTGAAAGATAATTTTGGTGCTGACTTTATGTGTTTAGGTACAATATTACTTAGTTCACTGAGTGCCTTTCAAAATGGTCTGAAGTCTTAAAGAAAAGGAAAAAAAAATTTAAATGGAAGATGAATTCATATTCTTTTTCTCTTTGCCTGGTTTTCTACCTTTACTCTGGACCATTTTGACCGTAAGAAGACTGCAATCAGCTACAACCTCAAGGTTTCATTCATCCAATTTGCCAGAATGAATGCTTTGTGAATCTTCTCTTTCGGATCTCTAGCATAATTTTATGTGGACAGCTATCTGTCAGCATACACTATTTTGACAGACCGCACTTGGATTTGCTGTTCAGGTTGTCTTTGACTAAGTTTGTGATAATGCTCAAGTATTTCTATTTTATGCTTATTTACTGATATAAGTACCCAATGCACCTTACATAGGTGAAAAATATTTTTTTAATTTTCCATGTCCAGCTCAGCACAAAATAATGGCATTTTCTTTTATGTCTTACTTTAAAATTTGCATTGCAATTGGCATATTTAGGTGAGGTTGAAGAAATTAAGCAATACCAGTTGGGCCTTTCTATGGTACATATACATAAAATTTATCATTGACCATGAATATATTCTTGATTTTCACAAAATCTCTCCCATTTAAGTTCTGTTCTTTAGATTTTTTTTTTTTTTGTCCATTGACTTTGCTATGCTATGGTATATGTACTTTCTAGTACTGTAGCATCAGCACAATCCTCAGTCATATCACATTATTTGAAGATGTGCATTGCAAATAATTTTCTCCTACTCTTCTGCTTTCGGTAGCACTTCTTAGGATCACTGTACAACAGTATTTTGGGTATATTCCTGTTATCTATCCTTTGTATTCATTCAGCAGAGTACATTTGTGCTACAACTATGGCCTGCCTGTTTACAGATGATGACAATTAACAACCTTCTTGATACCGATAACTCTTGGCCTTTAAAGTTCAGCAACACAGTTTGTTGATGATACTGAGAAAATACCCTAGGATAGCTCTGAGAAATATAATGTAAACCACGTAAGTAATTTAACGTTTTCTAGGAGCCATATTAGAAAGGTAAAAATAAACAGGTGAAATTAATTTAGTAATATTTAACACAATATCCAAAATTTTGTATCAGTATATAATCAGTGTAAGTTATTAATGAGATACCTTAAATTCTTTTTTTCCATGCTAAGTCTTTTCAGTCCAGTGCTACGTTACACTTGCAACACATATTAATTCAAACTAGCCCCCTTTCAATGCTCAATAACCGTATGTGGCTGGTGACTACCGTATTGGACAGTGCCTTTCTAGGAGCTTGCTATTCAAAGTGTGCCTCTAGAACAAGCAGCTTCCGCATCACCCACGAGCATGTTACAAGTGCAGAATATTAGATCCCACCCCAGACCTACTAGATCAGAATTTGACCTCACACCAGTCAGAATGGCCATCAACAAAAAATCTACAAACAATAAATGTTGGAGAGGGTGTGGAGAAAAGGGAACCCTCCTACACTGTTGGTGGGAATGTAAACTGGTACAGCCACTGGAGAACAGTATGGAGGTTCCTTAAAAAACTAAAATTAGAACTACCATATGACCCAGCAATCCCACTCGTAGGCATATACCTGGAGAAAACCATAATTCAAAAAGATACATGCACCCCAATGTTCATTGGAGCGCTATTTACAATAGCTGAGACATGGAAGCAACCTAAACGTCCATCAACAGACGAATGGATGAAGAAGATGTGGTACATATATACAATGGAATATTACTCAGCCATAAAAAAGAACAAAATAATGCCATTTACAGCAACGTGGATGGACCTAGAGACTGTCATACTGAGTGAAGTAAGTCAGACCCAGAAAGGCAAATATCATATGATGCCGCTAATATGTGGAATCTAAAAATAGGATACAGGGCTTCCCTGGTGGTGCAGTGGTTGAGAGTCCGCCTGCCGATGCAGGGGACACGGGTTCGTGCCCCGGTCCGGGAAGATCCCACATGCTGCAGAGCAGCTGGGCCCATGAGCCATGGCCGCTGAGCCTGCGCGTCCGGAGCCTGTTGCTCCGCAACGGGAGAGGCCACAACTGTGAGAGGCCCGTGTACCGCACAAAAAAAAATAAAAAAATAAAAAATAAAAATAGGATACAAATGAACTTATTTACAAAACAGAAGTAGAGTCACAGTTATAGAAAACAAACTTATGGTTACCAGGGGATAAGGTGGGGGAGGGATAAATTGAGAGATCGGGATTGACATATACGCACCACTCTATATAAAATAGCTTACTAATAAGAACCTACTGTATATCAAAAGGAACTGTACTCAGTAGTCTGTAATGGCCTATGTGGGAAAAGAATCTTAAAAAAAAATAGTGGATATATGTGTATGTATAACTGATTCACTTTGCTGTATACCTGAAACTAACGCAACATTATAAATCAACTATACGCCAATAAAACTTAAAAAAAAATAAAAAAATTAAAAGATCCTCAGGTGATTGGAGGCACATTAAAGACTGAAAAGCATTGCTCTAGAATTGATGTGACACTTCTAATTTATTAAATGTGTAGAAAATAGGTATTAGTATTACTCTTTATGCCATGAATTATTTTTTATAACAAGTTTACTGAGATATAATTCACATACCATAACATTCACCCTTTTAAAGTACAATTCAGTGATTTTTAATATATTCACAATTGTGCAACCATTACTACTGTCTAGTTTTAGAATATTTTCCCCACCTCAGAAAGGAAGTACTGATTAGCTATCACAGCCCATTCACTTCTGGCCCCAGTCTCTGGCAACCACTAATCTATTTCCTGTATGTATGAATTTTCCAATTCTAGACATTTCAGGTAAGTGGAAGTGCAATATATCATATATACTGGCTTTTTTGTCTGGCTTCTTTCACTTAGCGTGACCCTTTTTGTCTAGCTTCTGTCACTTGGTAAAAAGTTTTTGAGGTACATCCATGCTGTAGCGTGTGTTAATATTATATATTTTTATGGCTAGATAATATCCCATTGCATGGATATACTACGTTTTGTTTATCCATTCATCAGTTGGTAAAAATTTGAGTTGTTGTACCTTTTGACTATTATAAATAATGCTTTATTAACGTGTAGGTTTTTGTTTGGACATTTATTTCCAGTTCTGTTCAGTAAATATTTAGGAGTTGAATTACTGGGTCATATATAAACTCTATTATTAATTTTTGAGGGAACTGCCAGACTGTTTTACAAAGTAGATGCACCATTTTCCAAAACCACCAACAATGTATGAGGATTCCAGTTTTTCCACATCCTTGCCAACACATGTCATTATCCATCATTTTGATTCCAGCTATCCTAGTAGGTATAAGTGATATTAATTTGGTTTTCATCTGTATTCCCTAATTGCTAATGATGTTGAACATTTTTTTCATGTGTTTATTGACAATTTTTATATCTTCTTTGGAGAAATGGCTCTTTAAATCTTTTGCCAAGTTTTTAATTGAATTTTGTGTCTTTTTATTGTTGAGTTGTAAGGCTTCTTTATATACTCTGGATTAAAGTTCATTATAACATATTTGATTTGCAAATATTTTCTCCCATTCTATTCATTGTTTTTTAACTTTTATTGATGGAATTGTTTGAGGCACAAAAGTTTTAAATTTGAATCTTATCTATCTGTCTGTCTATCTATCTATCTAAGGCAGCAAAGCATTTCCTTCTCAGTAGATTTGTAACATAAATATAATGGATCAAACTTCAAAAAAAATTCTGAGAACATAATCTACACTTTAAATTCCTAATGAATTTCTCTTGAAACAATACACATAATTTAAAGTATCTCCTATCATTTTCTAACCATGTGTTTTTCTTTCTTGACCTTGTTTCAGTGTGACATAAAAGAAATAATCAAGAAACAGTAAATATGTACAGAGAAAGAGCAGCTAATGACATATATTTCTGTAAGTTAAAATAGAAAAGAGATTTGCCTAGCAAAGTGCCTCCTCAAAGTGTTTATTTTAAAATGACTTGTTTTGGGGAAAATGAAGGAGATTACTGGACATATGGTCAGTGCTCAATAAATGTTAAATGACTTTGATATGGAAGGTGGAATAATGGCCATCAGATGTGACCATGTCCTAATCCCCTGAAATTGTGACTATGTTAGATTACATGGCAAATGGGGAATTAAGTTTGAAGATAGAATTAAGGTTGCTGATTAAGCTAATCTTAAAATAGGGAGATTATCTTGAGTTATCCAAGTGAGCTCAGTGTAATCACAGGGTCCTTAAAGGTGGAAGAGGGAGGCAGAAGAAGGAATTATAGTCATTTAATGTGAGCCCTTGACTCACTGTTGCTAGCTTTGAAGATGGAGGAAAGTGGCCTGTAGCCACAGAATACAGGTGGCCTTTCAAAGCTAGAAAAGGCAAGGGAAGAGATTCTCCCAATAGATCCTCCAGAAACTCTGCTAACACCTTCATTTTAGCTCAGTGAGACGCCTGTCAAACTCCCATCCTAAAGATGTCTAAGATAATAAACTCTGTTAGGTCAGTAAATTTGTGGTAATTTGTTTCGGTAGCAATAGGAAGCTAACACACATGGTGGTTTTTTAGTGGAAACTAACACACTGTGATCTGGATACAGGTCTAATTACTAAAACCGTTCTTGTGCAAATCATCAGTTACCTCCATGCTGTTAACCCTCTGCATATTTTTCAGTCTTCACTTTATTTCACTTCTCAGAAGCATTTGACATTGTTAACTGTTCTCCTTTTACCTTTGTAAAACACTTGTCTTCTCTGCCTTCCATGACCTAGCACTTCCTTGTGTTTTTGTTTGTTTATTTGTTTGTTTTACCTCTTTGACCTCTCCTTCATGGCCTCTTTACAGCTCATTTCAATCTATCTCAGTTTATTTAGAGCCCTCTACTTTTCTTTCTCTAGGAGCTCCCATCTGCTGGTTAACTGCTTTTATTGCCGCTCTTTCTAGATGGTGTGCAGATTTCCATCTTCAGTCTAGACCTTCCTTCTGAGCTCTATCCATATAGCTCATTGCTTACTTGACTTTCCTTTCTGTGTCTCAAAGACTTTTCAGCTCAGCGTCTCCCAAACTTAACTTATAACTTTCCTGCACACATGACACCATTCTCTTCCTCCTTTTATATCCAAGAATTATTACAGCATGCTATTACTTTTTGGATCTATCTTTAGTTGATCCTGTTTACTCCTGCTCCACCTGTAACATCCTAGTCTAGCTATTATTATTTCTCACCTGAACCACTAAATGACCCACCTGCATCCACTCTGTACTGTGTTCATTCTATTTTCCAAATTTTAGCCAGAGTCATTTTAAAGTGTCAGTCTCACCCTGTCACCTCTGTCTAATAGTTTCTATGCCTTTAAAATCAAGGCAGAATGCCTACAAGTGCCAGTTTGCTAAATTATTTCAGTAACCCTAGAAGCAAGTGAAGCGTCATCTCCTCCATATCATTTTAGCACAATTTTCATCGTAATCACCGTTTTTTATCAGAGACCATAAATAATTGGGATCATGACCTTGAAAGCATAAAGAATAAATAATATGGAATGAAGATCTCCTAGTTTCTTCCTAGTTTTCTCCTCCAGTATTGTCATAAATTGTGTGTCCTTCTGGATTGATTGAGAAGGTAAAGGTAGGCTCTACTTTGGAAGGAGTTGGGGGATGGTTGATGTAGGCTAGAAGATGTGTTGAAAATGCAGTCAGATCTGATGTTGAGATCATGTTAAATAATGTAAGATTGTATCTTCATGCATAGAAATAATTTTGCATATTTCCAAAGTTAAATTGATGTCAATTTAATTGATGACAATTGTTATCAATTGCCAATTTAGTTGCACCCCAAATGTCAACTGGTTTTGCATTCAGTGCCTGGTTGAGTTATAAATGTGCTGATGTACGTACCTATGACATTGGGAAGTCATTGTTAGTTAAGTCAATTGTCACACATATCAAATCATTAGAAATTCACTGGAAAAAAACATTTTCCTATATATTGCAGGTTGATGTAAGAAATTATAACAGATTTTTTTCAAAGATTTCAGTAGTGTTTGTGCAATACAGTCTTAAAATTATTAAGCTCCTGTAATATTTCAGGTTTTTTATTTTATAACACCTCAATTTAATTCTCACAACTTTGTGCTGGTGTTTAGTATTCCTTTTTATTGATTCATTAGAACTTATAAGAATTAAGCTAACTAGTGAGTAAAAACCCTGGATTTGAATAGAGTGCTTCTGTCTCTAAATTAGTCTGTACTCTATCTTTAATATCAATGGTTCCTAAAGTGTGGTTGCCATACCAGCAGCATTAACCTCACTTGGACCCCACCTCAGACCTACCTAACCAGAAACTCTGGGATGGAGCCCTGCAATAGATGTTTTAATAAGCCCTCCAGATGATTTTGATGCACAATGAATACTAAAAACGATGTTGTTATAACTCTTACAGTCCAAAGATATAACAAGCACCTAATGTCTTTCTTATTCTTCTTTGACTCACTTATTTCTGGCCACTAAAGCAGAATAAGTAAATAATTCAATGCTTTATTCTAACTTACTAAGCAAGGGATAACAGACGTAGCAATTAGCATCCCCAACGAAAATTTGACTGTCTAAAAATTGATTGACTGTTCTTACTGTGAAGTAAGTTTAATTTCAGTGTCTTTGCTAAAAGTTTTATTTTATTTCATTATGGAAGCTCAATGATTCTCCAATTCCCAGATAGGATTGCCAAAGAAAGAAACATAAGTTTATAATTGGAAGAGAATTCTCTTGCTTCCTGCCTGCTTGCAAAGCAGTTCTTATTAGACTTCTGCTCTACTCCCATTGAAAAGGATATGGTAACCCTGAAGGCTGTTGGAGTCCAAGAAGTGGGGACTTGTTAGCGATTAGTAACAGGTGAAGACACTGTGTGCTCCTTGGTTTTTGGCATGTTGGTCATGAGTTGATTTGAACAGCCTTACTTCGCTATACTGTAAAACTAGTGCTTATGAGGAATTGTATTCTGTGTTCTAAAACCAATTCTGAATGAGCTTTTGGGACACAGTTTCTTTCTATATTAGAGATTAACTGTATTTGATTCTGGGAAATGAACATTGCTACTTAGATATTAAATTTCAGTGAGTAGATATTTACTAAAATTCTTATGAGAGTTGTGGGAGAGAGGCAATAACAGTACACAGAGGAAATCCTGAAATGTAGCCATGATTGGCCTTGCCTTTAGCCAAGCCTTCATAATTCAGTTGTTTAATATGTAAAAAAGATAAGGGAAACATATGAAATACAACTCAAATTTCTTGTATAAAAATAATCTCATTCAAATTGCCTAGCCTGTAAATACAGTCACTGAAATTATACTTATGTATTGTTTTCCTGCAGACTGACCCGGGGTGAAAATGGTTAACAGTGAAAACTTTGAAAAAGATTTAAATTGGCAACATGCAGTGTATGAATTGGACACATGCCAGGACCCCTAGTAACCCCGTTTCAACATTGGGTAGAGCTTGGTGATAACCAAAGTGGTTATTGGAAACTTTCTCTATGGTCTATCCAACCTACATGGGAATGTCCTCTGCTGTTGATGTTTGAAGAATATTACTTGGTCTTAAATAGCTATGATTTAGAGAGCTACCACTCAGGCACTAATGTAGCTTACCATGTGAAAAGCAGACGGCTCACCTTATGAGATAAGTTAACATATGTAATTGGGGATACTGCAAGTTGAATTCTTTGGAGGAAAAGTGGTTTACAAATTGAATACATTAATAATGAATATCATTACTAGTTTACTCATGACATAAAGAATAGGGCCAAGGGATAAAATGCATCTCTAGCCTTTGCAACTCAAAAGATGTTTTCATATTTCAATAATAAATAACTGTAGCAGGTAGTAGCTTGTAACTAAAATATGTGCTCAGAGACTCCTCTAGAGGCGTTTGTCTTCCGACATGCTGAATTGCCCTGGTGTTGGTGGCAGCTTAATAAAATATATGAGTGTTCAGTATGGAGCTGTTAAGTTATTTATTCCTCTTCTGATACTGTATGCATGAACTGCCACTGTTTGATGAATCACTAAAGAGAATGGGAACTGACAAACAACTCTTCCTTTAGCGGCTGGTCACACTGACAGCATCAATAGAAAAACACATCATGGGTTCTAAAATGCCACATTTTCACCATTTACCCTGAATAAGACATGAAGCTCTTTAAGGAAAGCAGTAGTACGTTATCATTAAGGGCCAGCTGACAGAGAGGTGAGTGTGCTTTGAACTCTCTCAAGTCATCATTCTTAATTTCTTCTCTCCTCAGATGGAAGGCCCACCCACACGGGTTCTTAGCAAGGCAGGGACTATTGCACCTTTTAAAATCTCATTGATAGATTGATTTCATCCACACCCATCCTGGCTCCTACCCATCGGGGCGAGGCTCCTGTTCTCATTAGGTCCTGTAATATCTGTGGCTAACATTGTTCTCATGCAAATAGAATGACACAGAAGATAAGTGCGCTGAAAATTCAATTTCCCCGGACCATCATTACCCTTTTTCTTTTAGTTATTCCCACTTCAATCTGCAGGAGGTAATGTGTGCAAAATGCTGGTACTTTTGCAAGATGATTACTACATTTTAGTAATGAATTTCCCAGCTATTGCACTAGGGGGTGTTGTAGCAGGTTCCCTCATTTTCCTAATGCAGACTTGGCAGCAATCCTTGCACAGTTCTTCCCCAGCGGATTTTCACTATGACGAACGCCTGGTTAATAGAACTTATATCCAGCACTATCCCTTCTTTAGTCATCAATGGCACCTGTAAAGTAGAGTAGTGATTTGTTTAATATTGTCTGGAAAATGAAAATAAAATGTGTCTACCTGTCCAAATCAAAGGATAAAAACCTCTTGTCAAAGGAGGCATCATAATATGTCTCCATAGTCTGTCTCCAAACTTGGATAATTTAATAAGAATGTAAAATTCAGGGTAGCTCATATAAATATATGAAATTATAAAAGAGTGTGAGTTAAATAAATCATGTTTTCTTCATTAGTCTGGGAGTTAGCTGTAAGGAAAAAAGAAGAGAGAGAGAGAGAAAGAGAGAAATGTAGATTTACCAGAGATAGCAGATTTGTGTGTGTGTTCACCTCAGACAGAACGTGAATTATACTTTTTTTATGCTTATTATCTTAATAGTGTTGATAATTGTGGAAGGCAAACACACAAGACATGCTTTTCAATGTCGTTTTTAGAAAACTTATTTATTTCCTAAATAGAGATGAGCTTTCCCAGTGATTAGGAAAAGCCCGTTACATGTGGTAGCATTTCATGTGTGAGGGAGACAAAAAGTTTCAAAAACTTTAACACATTTGAAAAAAATGATAGTTACTATCTATAAAGCTTGTCTTGGAAAATACTTTTTCCTACAAACTATTTTTGTAGAGTAACTGCATTAATGCTATTCTATTTACATCATCTTGAGATATTTTTATTGGAGTAATGTATTGGATGCATTAGCCATTTCTTTCATTACTGAAATATACTCATTTGATAATGTATCTCCAAAAGGTGATGTTGATACAATGAAAAAAAAAGAGAGGGGCTTCCCTGGTGGTGCAGTGGTTGGGGGCCCGCCTGCCGATGCAGGGGACACAGGTTCGTGCCCCGGTCCGGGAGGATCCCACATGCGGCGGAGCGGCTGGGCCCGTGAGCCATGGCCGCTGAGCCTGCGCATCTGGAGCCTGTGCTCCGCGACGGGAGAGGCCACAACAATGAGAGGCCCGCGTACCGCAAAAAAAAAAAAAAAAAAAGAGAGAGAGAAGTCACGTGTTTTCTTTACCTGAATTATTTCATTTGATAAACTGGTATATGTAATATAGTTCAGTAATTAGGATGAAACTGTTCAGAATATCTATGGAACATACCATGCACTTTAGATGTGAACGGTTGCCAATAAGAGGTATAGAAAATTACATTTGAACTACAGTTTTATTACTGCTACTTCAAGTTAGACACTGAGCATATAATTACTGCATTCTTGGCACGTAATTACTCAGGAGTTACAGATTGACCTAGAGAAATACTGATACTGTAATTTTAAACTAATAAGAACTTGAATGTGAAATTGTATGTTGATTTTGAACGGATCGTATTGTGAGTTTGGGCTGCTGAAGAGTAATTTATTGCTATGATAACTTCCCCAATTTTCTATGGAATTAGAATATGTAAAGTGTTATTAAAGCATCCTTTATGACTGAATGGTTAACTGGTTCCACAGATAGGTAAAAGGAGTACTCCAATGGGTTGGAAGATGCTGCTAATTACAACCCTCCCTCCCTGTAAGCTTCCTGGCCCGCACTTCTCAGAAAGAGGGAGCCAATGGGGCATGATTGCCTAGGGCATTTCAATCCCAGGGGGTTTTAGTTGTTTGTTTAGGTGTTGAGAAAAACACATTATGACCATAATAATAATTATGTATTTGGAATTGGATTTTTGCATCTACAATACAAAGCTCTGTCTTCCATAAAATGCAACCTCAGCATCATTTTTATGATGCTTCATTTGCATATGGAGCCAAGACAGTTCAAATATAGGCTTCATTTGATGCTGGTGTTTTATTTGACTATTTTAAATTTATTATTGTATTATATGTGCTTGATGACTGCTCTTCAAGCAACAACTCTTTATTAAGGACAAATATGTATACACAATCTTTAGTTGTTATTAAAAGTAAGGTAAAAGATTATAAATTATTTTCCATTTCAGAGTAATATATCACCTTCTTATAATTTTTCATTAACATGACAAAAGTAAACTGTTTGAAGTTGGTTTATTTAGAGAATGATTCCATAGCAATTTATTTTTATTTTCTGAAAAATAGCCCAAAGATATTCTATTTTCGGTTCCTCTTAAGAAATCAGATTTAGAAATAAAAAATTCAATTTGAAAATTACTAAGTTAGCTTTCGTTCACTTCCATGTATTTTCTGAAAATGTATATTCTTCTTTGTCTCTCTTACCATTGTTTCCCTTACTCTATTCTACCTCCTTTCTCTTTCTTTCTTTCTTCCCATTCTCTGCTGTCATGTTTCCTTATTGAAACATGTAGCTTCCTTTCTAAACAAGAATATTCCATATTCATATCATTGTCAAATTAGTAGCTTTGTCCAAGTTACATACAAAGTCATGGTCTGAATATAATGTAGAATTAGAACTTCTCTATTGCAAATTCAGTAATACCAACAGTACATTTAAAAATAATCTCTTTCTAAGGAAGATATAGATACAATTCATCTCAAATTCAGTGTGTAAAAACTTGAGAGTTAAACTCACCAAGTTTTAACTTGGAGCATTAGCAAACTTTCCTAAGTCAAAACTCTCCAATGTTAAAAAAATACGACATATAGCAGAAAGCATACTCTGTGAAATATAATAGCTAAAAAAGAAAGAATAAAACAGCTTAAGAATAAATATTACGGCCATGACAATAATAACAACACAAAATATATTTGTACTATATATTTTTCACAGTTTAAATTTCAAAATTGTTGGATGCTTTAAATATGTAATTCTGATTGGAAGATGGATATTAAAATAATGCATGGCTTAACAAATATTGACCTTACACAGTTTGATATCCAGTATACAATGAATGAGGATAAAAGTACTGTGTTGGGAAAAAAAACTACCATTGTCTTCTGCATTTAATTAAAATAACTTTCAAACAGATAAGCAACAGTATTTCCATTGTCAGGATCCAAGAAGTAGCATCTTATATGACAAGTTTAGTGTCTTAATGAATTCTAGAAACCTTGCTAATGCAAACCGTATACACCTGCCTGTGTATCACTTGCTCCCTGATCAAAAGCTATAAGGCATGGAACATTAAAATAACCTCCCCCTGGGCTTCCCTGGTGGTGCAGTGGTTGAGAGTCCGCCTGCCCATGCAGGGGACGTGGGTTCGTGCCCCGGTCCGGGAGGATCCTGCGTGCCGCGGAGCGGCTGGGCCTGTGGGCCATGGCCGCTGAGCCTGCGCGTCCGGGGCCTGTGCTCTGCAGCAGGAGAGGCCACAGCAGTGAGAGGCCCGTGTACCGCAAAAAAATCCCCAAAACTTTAAAATTAACCTCCCTTTTATATGAATTAAATAACTTATCCTTTATAGAAGGTATGCATTTCTCTTTTTGTCTAATAAGCCTGCAAAGGATTTAAAGCTTTTTTGGCCAGGAGAAGTGGGGATGTGGGAGTGGGAGGGGTGACGAGGTTTTGCACTAGAGGTGGGAGACACTGAAAAATCTCTGCTTTAGGACCTAAGCGTATTACTTTGAAAATTTCAGTAAAGTTGGTGTTACAAATTTTGCTTCTTTTGACTCTATACAAAATTTTTACATTTTCTGATGTCAATGATGTCCACTAACTCTGAAAATGTATATATAACCAAGACATTCTTCTTGCTGTCTAGACATGCTATAGGAATAAATAACCCATACGTAGATAATACAAATGTTATTTTACATTATATAAATCGTCCCCAAATATCTTTGAGTGAGAATTAATCTTGCTATAAGGCAGAGGTCTAGCTGATTCTGACAGTAGTCTTGCTAATCATTAAACTGTTAACCTACAGAGATTCCAATAATCCAACGACACACACTGTGTTCTAGGCCATTTATTTCATAGTGCTTTATATTTCAAAATTCCTTAACCATAGAGGCCATCTATACTTGCTGGCATCTTTTTAGGGTCCTCCTATTTTCTTTTATAACACCCTGTCATTTCACATTATAGTATTTATTATAACTTGAAATCATATCTGCATGTTCATTTGTTTAATGTCTGTTTTCTCAAGTTGGCTGACAACTCTCTTTTGTTAAACAACTTACACCTTATACTTAGACATGATCTGGGACACAAACTAAGAGCTTGAGAAAATTATGTTGAATTTACGTG
Organism: Grampus griseus; assembly: GCF_964374135.1. NCBI lineage: Eukaryota > Metazoa > Chordata > Mammalia > Artiodactyla > Delphinidae > Grampus > Grampus griseus. Next base: position 113,307,207 of record NC_138998.1, on the reverse strand, counting down.
GCTTGTAATAGTTTAAATATCTTACTGTTACTTTTAAAAATATTTCATCTATGTTTTAAATTTATTTCTGGCATAGTCAAAAATGGTTTCTCTAGAAAGATGGGTGGATAACTAGACAGACATACCATAGACCAATACAGATACATTCATATACACACAGAGCTCTTTTCTTAAGATGAATATATTTGAATCAACCAGATCAATTCTCCACTGCATAGAGGTAGTCTGATAAAGAAAATCCATTCTAATACATAACCATATATAGGTAAAATGGTATGTGGATGTCAATATCCTGGTTGTGATATTATACTATAGTTTTGCATTTTAAACATTTTTTTTAAAATATCATATATTAGTCCTTGAATCTTCTCACCTTATAAATTTCTCACATTTTTTTATGGGAGGTCCTGTGCCACTTCCATCAGAATTATTGGAATATGGAACCCTATATTCTAACTCTACACTCTATTCTAATTGTCTCCCAAGAGAGGAGACGTGATGTTTCTCTGCTGCATTAACTTTATTGTTCCTTGTAGAACATTAACATGGCAAAACTCTGAGCCTGTAAATGAGATCTTGTCTTTATCTGGATCAGAGAAATGAAATTTGTAATTCAAATGAGAAAAGGAAATGAACTTAATGCTTAGCTGGAAAATGTGTTGTAATGTGCCAATTTGGTTCTCATAAGGTTGATTCCAAACATCCCCATTAAGGTATTGATTGTGTCCATTTAGTAAGGTTGAGGGTGCAGTAACTCCCCAATGGCTTGGCATTTCATCATTATACTTGGACCTCCACAATAATAAACATTGCACACAGTTTGCTTAACATACCTCCTGCCCCTAAATACAAGATTAAGTCAATGGCAGAATGGCTGTGTAACCAGTATGGTTCTTACAGTTGCTGTTAGTCTTGGTCTTATGAAATTTGATTATGAAGGAAAACATCATGAGTTTGTATAGTTGAAAGGAATTTCACTGTGTAAATCTTTCTATTTACGGAGTTATCTCACATTCATGGGGAGCATTTGTCCTCTCAATTACAAGTGTGAAGTTATAGCTTTAAAAACTAGCAAGAAGCATAGGAAATATCCAGTCTGATTGAAATTTTGATCTTCCTTTCCATTTCCTTCACCTTAGAGACCCAGACCATGGAAGTACTGGACATGGTTACATTCCTCACACTAACTCTCATAGCAATGTGTTTATTTCACATTATAATTAATTTTACTTGCTTGTCCTTTCATTAGAATATCTCTTTATATAAGATACTGTCCAATTGTAATTTTTTGCCCTAGCACCTAGTAAGTACATAAGCCATAGTATGGAATTTAAAACAAAAAGTCTGCTCAATCAGGGAATGTTTTAATGATTGAATGAACAAATTGTTCAATTTCACCCTCACCAAGGGCTCCCTTTGCTTCTTGCCACGTGGAGTCCTGCTCATGTCACCTTGAAAACGTGCAGTGTCCATCTCAGGGAAGGAGAAAAATTGGTGCTGGAGTATGGAGACTTGCCTTCTCTCATCTATGTGAATAATTTCTCTCAGGTTTAGATAACTGTGTTTTTGTCCAATAGTTGTCTTGTCTTTAAGTGCCAACAGGAAGTGTGGAGTGATTCTATTTCCAGTGTTCAAAGAAGACTAAATGAGCACAGAATAAGAATTTGTACTTCCTGCATTTGTATAATGTCTTGATTGTGTCTACATGTATACAAATGGAAAGCATTCAAATTCCAGCTTCTAAAACTGTGAATATATAAAATATATGTCTGTGTTCTTTGAGCTTGTGAACAAGTCATTAGGCTTGTTATATAGGTAAAATGTTTATTTAGCATTTTGTTCATTTAAAACCTTCACTTGAATACTTGGAGGGTTTTTTTAATGTTCCTACTGGGATGTTGTAGATATCTACGACTACAATAAACCCTCTGTTTCATCTTTAGTCTCCAAATTTGTTGAGCTTTAGTAGTCCTTTATCTTTATTTACTAGACAGAAGCTCTAAATGAAAATAAAATAAAAAGAAACCATAAGACCTCCTGACTTGCTATGTTGTTTGTAAATCGCTTTTAATATGTACCAACATTGGATTTAAACTCCTCAAAAGAAATGTTTTCATTAATATTAATAAAAATTTCATGTTAAATGGAATTCAAGCATACATATAGTAGGAATTTTGTGAATATTGCTTCTGAAAATTATAGTGCTACTTGTAAATCAAACTTACTTATCCACACGTTTCAGTGAAAACTTCTCTGTATCTATGACTGAGTGCTTAAACTACAAACCTGTTTTAGTAATAACTAACTACCTTGATGTTTGCCTTTTTTTTCCTTCTTTTTTTTATTCTAAAGATAAAGGTCACTCTAAGAAGGTAGTTCATGAGTTAAAAGTATTCCAAAAGGTTGGAGATTACAATGGAAACAGACACAGTTCCCCACAAAGGGGATGGGAGGTGAGCAGGAACCTCCCCACTTTGGTCCTCCTAGAGGCTCTGGGGGGTGAGATGGCATCTGACGGTGATGGGCTTCCCTTGACTGATTCCTTCCTTTGTACCTAACTCTGGTCCAGAAATAGAGCAGCACATCATGCTCCCAGACTGACACATGGGAAGCTTCATAAATCAGCAAGTGAGTGTTCCGGCATGATCCTTTAGCCACTCACTGCCTTCCCCCCAGAGCTGACACTCGTCACCTTTTAAAGAGTATGCATTCTCTGTCACTGTAGCTGAATCTATTTTTTTTTATCCACTTCCATATTCTGCCTAGGTGGTATTTTCTGGGTGGCTGCCCATGTATTATAAAATCACTGTCATTATAGACAAGGCAGTTTTTAAATTTATGCCCTAAAAACTTGGAATTTCCATGTAGCCATTGGTACGCAACTAAACACAACCCAACATGCATTTTTTTTTTTGTAAAAAAGTAAGCATGTAAATGTATGAACATGTATTTGTAATTACTGATAACATATTGCATTTAATGGTCTTATAACTAATATTTCAGAGCATTGTACATGATAAGAGGCTTTAAAAATCTGTGAGTTGGGAAAAAGGACTTTAACATCATCAGACTTTAAATGATTGCCATTAAGTCAATAACCATTGGTTATTTGTTTCTATTAAAAAATATGTATCTTCTCTGTGATACACATTTCACTTTACTAGAAAGCCACATGTGTATCAACTGTACTGTTATCTGGTTTTATTTTGTCCTAATTTGGTTTATATGTAAATGGCAGTAATAGAATTACTTAGCCTTTAGAAAGAGTTAATGGAAAATGTTTGTAAAACTTTGGCAAGTCTCAAATCTAAAGGAGCAGAAGTTTATATCTCTTCAATATTTGCATCTTAATCATATTAAAAATAAATTATCCATTACATATGAGGATTTCTCTACCCCCTCCCAAATGAATGTTTCAAATCTTACTGTGGATTCCAGTGACGCAAACAAGGACCACAGGGTGTTTGTAATTGGGGGGTATTAAGTGCAAAATACAAGTAGAAGGTGCTTAAAAGGGACAGAAAAAGTCAGTTTCCTATTGATTGGACTGTGGTGGGATAAATGTGTGGCTTCTGTCCTTAATGGAAGCTGATTGTTCGGGGATGTGCCAGCGGGACTGGTCGATTCTTGAGCTGTTGTTTACTGGGAAGGACAATATCAATTTTCCAGAGGGATGAGTGGTGGGATGTCAAGGCTGTCACCCTTTTCTCCTCGTCACTGACAGGGAGCCCAGTGACAATTACCGGTGATGGGGCGTTGCCTGCATTGGCATATACACTAGAGGATATAACTGGCAAACAAAAAAGAGGAAAGCAGTCCTGTAAAAAAGATATAATCAGCAGTTGTCAGGACTCGTTACATATATGATGTCTGAATAACAGGACCCCAGCAGATTGCCTGTGCTTGCTGAAGAAACATGGAGCCGACTTCATCCCACTTAGAAAAGTAATCATGGGTTAGTTGTTAGGGGGATAACATTAATTGTTGGCATTATTTCTCTTTGAGAGTTAATATCAGAACAAAGATGTTTCCTCTTTTTTTTATAATTAAAATAGACTTTGGAGAATTCAAATGGGCTTGAAAGTATTTACAAAAATGATTATTACATTGTCTTATCTTTCTTTGTGAGTTAAGATAACTTTTCTAACTTTTCCTCTTGTGCTCATGTTATTAGCCAAAGTCCAAATGCACAGCTAATGAATTTCACTCAGTAAGTATCAGGACGAGACCCTCAGCTCCATCATTTTAGCAGAAAGGCATCATTTAAAATGTGGAATATATTCTAGGCAGGGTGAGTGGTACATGTGCATATCTGTCAGACTTTTAAAAAAGGTTTGTCTGTCAGTCTCATGTTTTCCATTTATTTCTGTTTTATTGTTTAATAATTTCAAATAAATTTGAAGAAAAAGAACACTATTTCCATTGCCTACCTTCAGTTGTAGAGAAACTAACACCTAAATTAGTCAGACCACCTGGAGCATCAGAATTGTCGGTTAGCTGTATTTCTTTCTCAGCAAGAGACTTTTCTTTGTGTTAGTTTATAAATGCTATTTATTTAATTACACCCAGACTAATAATTTCATAGCTCTATTATATTCTGCCTGGAATTTTACTGTTTGGAAAAATTCACAGTATAGTTTTACATAGTCAAACTTACACGTATTTGTTTTGTAGGAATTAGATATGTTCCCCTACTCCAGATTTTCTTAGCATCAGTGTGAAAATATCTGTACGTACATAGATAAACAGATTTTTGTTTGCTTCCCAACAAGCAGAATAGACTAGGAATACTTCCGTGGCTTATACCCAGTTGTCTCATGAGGTTGCTTTCCACAGAATTGGTCACTGCAGAGATAAAAAATAATTGTAAATACAATGTTGGCTTTCTACCATCGATGTGTCATTCATAACTTACATTGGATATATTTCTTTTCTGTGAGAAATATTTTCTTATATGTCATTTATATAATTTTAAAGGAATATGTTTTTATTACACAATTTAACAAACATTATCAAGTGCAAATAATAAAATAAAAATCACCTACCATTTAGTGGAAAACATTGTTAACATTTTCATATTTGTCCATTTTGGCTTTTGTTTTAAGATTTTAAATGTTTACGTATGTGGGTGTGTTTTTTAAGTGTTTTCGGTGATGCTGTTTTAGAGCTTGGTAAATATATAGTTAAGTCTATGATTCTGGTGGTGTACTTTTATTTTAAATAAGTAGGTTACAATATTGCCAAGTGATTACATATGCAGGTTATTTGTGATTAGGTTTGTAAGATGCCATACAAAAGTTATCAGTAATTTCCTTCTGTAAACCACTAGCTAATTGATTTTCCATTGTACTCATTAAAAATAGATACTTAGATTTTCAGAAGATTGTCTCAGAAAATCAAGGCAGGGCCCGGGTCCTCTGGGATGCCGTCAACTGACCATTCCATCAGGCCAAGAATAGTGGCCCTCCTACTTGTCAGAACTGAAGTATTTATCCCATTTCCCAGCAGATAAACATTTGCAAGGCAAATAATAAATTAGCCATTAATCAGAAGGATGTTTGCATTCAATGAACTCTGAATGGAGTGGAGATGTCATGTAGATAGACAAGGTAAAACAACAAGGCAGAATCAATACCTAGGAAGAACCATCTATTTAGAAAGGGTTGGCTCATACCTTTGAAGACTTTGGGAAGTTAGAAACAATTTCTAAAGGAAGAAACACTAGTTAGAAGAAGGTGTAGGTAGATTTTAAGAATAGATAACATATTAACAATTTTTATATATTTAAGCCTACAAGGTAATGGTATATCATTTGAAAAATGACTATCAAATATGTATTTCTAAAAGCTTTGTGTATTCTAATTTTTTTTCAACCCCAGAGAGCACTCATATTTCACAAAAAGTTTCCTTGCTTTTATTATTTTTCCAAATTAACAATTTGGCAAGTATATTGTTTTAAAAACAAGAAGTGACCTTGTTAATTTAGGGTTCTTTTTTTTCCTAATTGTGTTTGCCCCTTCACATGTATGATACAAAGACTCAGATTCAGAGTCTAAGAGGTTTTGCTTACCTACACAATAATTATATAATCTTGAGTAAGTTGCTTAATCTTTTATGACCCTCAGTTTCTTCATTTGTAAAATAGCGATGATAATGCCCATCCCAAAGAGTTTTCATAAACAATGAAATCATGAAATATATATATATACACATCATCTAACACAGGCCTGCCACTGTTATTTTAAGTAGAACACGTGTGTATATTATATAAATTTTCCTAAAGCATTATTTATGTTTAATCATTTCAAAAAAATTGTAATTAATTAGGAATTCATATTGTATTTCTGAAGGTATTATATCTAAAGGGATTTAAAAGATCCAGTGGTTATAAAGAAGTAATATTATCTCCCCTAATTCTCTCTAGATCTGAAACTACCACCTTTGTTTTCTTAGCATTGACCATAACGGAAATTGCTCTTGATTCCAAACACCTGCCATCTCGCATACTCTATCTTCTCATTGTGATATACAATGCCTTAGGCATCCTAAAAGTTAAGTGTGTGATGTATCCTGGACTTTCCACATGTTTGTTATTCATTTATTTACTCAAAAGAAGAAAGAGGAATGAAAATAAATGGAATAACTATAACCCTCAGGACTGCTTTCCTAACTCTTCATTTCTTATCACTCACTTTTTTCTTATGAGTAGAATTCTATCCCCAAGCTAGATTTCCTAGACTAGGTAGTTTATAAAGTAATGACACCTTTCAACTAAGACATTAACTGGGTCATGAGTGTCCCATCCCTGTAGCTTTGCTTGACTCTGAAAATCCTAATCATGAATTTTAAATAAAGATTTTTTTCAGTGTTGATTAACATTGCCTCAAGCTTAGAGAACAATTAAAATATTTTGAAATTTTTAAATATATAAATTACTCTTACAAAGGAAAGAGTGTTTTTTTTTTATACAATCCAGAAAATGTTATATTAACCTGTATTAATAGATTTAAATTGAAAAACATCCAAACCAACACATTTCAATTTTGCCTTCAATACTACTTGCTGGTTGTTTTTTTTCTTTCTTTCTTTAAATTCATTTCTCCAGTGCCGTTGGCATGGATCTCTCCTCCTCCCATACCACCTTTCATTGTTAGAGGATAACTTTAATCTGAATTTCATGTAACAACACCAAGTTATTATATGTGAATTATTCCTGTTTCCCTCTTCTTTATCTTAAGATTTCTGCAAAACTTCATGTATCCTTTTCTATTTGGTTTAGCTCTGTTAAAGCTAATTTATATGGCTAAGGCCAACCTATTTAGTTATGTTAATGGTTTTCATTTCTCCCATTCTGTTCCTGACAAATAACCGTTCTGTTTTACTCTTTACTGCCTCTCCCTTAAAATAGAAGCATACCGGCCGGACACTCCTCCATGCCAAACAGAGAACAATATAGATAAACAGAAAAATTCTATAGAATTTCATTTAAAAAAGACTACATTTAGTTTTGGAAAATAAGAAGGCTTCATAAAGTGATGGTATTTAAAGACATCCCTAAATACTAAGCCAGTCATAACATAAATACTACTAATTGTCACCAATAATTTTTTTAAAAAAATAGAACTCACTTTTAATAAATAGCTAAAGCATACAATGAATCACATAATCTTCTTACTGGTTTGAATTTATAACCCATACATTTGCACTACAACCCTGTAAGATATTACTATTCCCAATACTATTCTATTACTGTTCCCATTCTACAGATGTAGAAAGTGAGTCAAAAAGATTAAATAACTTGCCTGAAGTCATACATCTAAGTAGTAGTAACTGTTAGAGTCAAAGTGTGTACTTAGTTGGCTCTAGAGTGTTTCCCTGACCACTGTACTTACTGCTTCTCCACACAGTTCTTGAACATAGTATTAACTACAAAGCTGTTAGCTCTATAAGCTTTCCAAATCTATTTTCAAAACTAGTTGTTTCTTTTGGAGCATCTAAAGAAAAGTAGCATGAGGTAGGAACAGAAATGTAAATTGGAACTATATTGGCGAGGTTCTTGAATTGTAGACTGAAGAATTCCGACTTAATTGAATAAATATGCAATAATTAGTCATCAGAATTTTGAACATGAAGTGATGGTGTTAGAGCTACATGTTAACAAGTGTAGGATAAATTGACACAGGAAACATTGATAAAATGGGTAATCATTTGGAAACTATTGCAGCAGTGTGAATGAGAAATCATGACACCTAAACCAGGAAGGTGATAGTGCAATGAAAAGGATATAAATTGGTCAGACTGGTTTAGGTAGAATTTCCAGGATTTGTAAGCTAGAATAGTCAGGGACTTTAGGATCAAAGGCAAGGGTGGAGAGAGATGACTCGGTGACTGAGAAGAAAGAAGCATCATTAATGGAAACTGGAAAATCAAGAGGAAAATTGGATTTTGGTGCTATCTGAATTGATACATACTGAGTTTGATATATTAATGGAAAAACCAGAGAAAAGTTTGGAAATGTCATTCTAGAAGCAGGGAGAAAAGTCAGAGGCAGAAATAGAACCTATGGAATCATCTAGTTTAAGGAAGTTGAAACCAAACTTAGAACAGAATAGAACATCTATTAGAAGAGATGGAATCATTAAGAATGAAGCACAGGAAAAATAAGAAGGAGAGAGAGAGAGAGAGAGAGAGAGAAGGCTGAGGAATTAGCCTACAGTGACACGCCTACAGTGACACTCACATTTAGGTAGCAAGTAGCAGGATCCAGAGGGGGAATTAGGAAAGGACAATTCCAAAAGTGCAGATGAATTTGGGGAGTCATAAACAGTGAAAGGGAAGAGACTCCCAAGAAGCAGGAAGTGGTCAAATTTCAAATACCTCAGAGCTAACTGAGAAAAGGGTGTTTACTTCAACCAAGGTCTATAAGGAAAGCCTTATGCTGGTGATCATTACTGAGGACCTCCAACAATGGTAGACATAGATTGGTTAAATATGAAGGAGGCAGTGAAAATGCCCAGTAAAACAAATATATATATAAAGCTTATGTGGACAGATTATTCATTTGGGTACTTTCAGAGATTGTGTGGAAATAATGTCTTTAGACTATTTGTTCATAAACTCACAATCTCTATAGTAAAATTTAGGGTGCATAATTAATTTTTCCATTGTGTTCAAACATCTTTAAAATTATAGTGGAAGTCAGTAGGTAAATATGAACTGGTAGATAGTATTTACTTTATACACAGCTATATGCTTTAAGAAGCATATAGCACCTTGGAATAAGACCAAAATGCACTTTGTCATTTCTTCACTTTATGAATTTATTCATCTTTATCTCTGCTGCCAAAAACTTGTGGATCTTACTAGATCCACACATGCTTAAACTAAAAAATAAAAATAAGAAAATAAAGAAAATATTTGAGATTAATGAAAATAAGTTGTTTTATTTCTTTCTAGGAATAAACTACACTATGTTAAAACTAGATTACTCTTTTCTGCTCCATATAGATCAGAATGAATTTTAGTCTAGAAGTATGTGACATCTTATTTTGATCAACTGTTGTTTAATTTTATCATCTAAAACTTTCAAGTTCAAGACTGAGAATCTGACCAAAGTCAGGAAGCAAAAATACAAACTTAGTACTCTCTACGTGTAGAACAAAAAAAAAGCATATCTTTCAATAATTTATAGATAATTTTTTGTGAATTCAATATTTTTTGGCTAAAAAATTATGGAAAATATACAGATGTAGTCCAAACAGCTGTTGAAAGGGCTCTCAGTTGTACCCACTGGTTATTTGTTTACCTCCGTTTCACTGTCTGTTAATACTTCGGATATATCTCATTAATTAGAGTTGAAAAATGTTCAAATGCAGCCAAAATATTTTCAATTTTGCATTTAACGAAATTTCAACTCCAAAACCTCTGAAGATTTTTTTCATCTAGATAAACAAGTACTAAACATGCTCTTTCCCTGTCCTTTGGTTCTAAGAACCCATCTACTTTAAGCACCAAACAATATTTTCATATTTCTTACTCTATTTTTATAACTTTTCATATCATAATATGAACTATTTCATGTTATACTATCCTTAGTGGTATTTTTGAGTCTAAATTTCCCTTTTTTCTGATTAATCATATATATTGAAAATTATATTTTTAACCAATAGGAAAGAAGAAGGAAATTCCACATACCCTACTAAGACTGTGGGTGAATTGATAGGTTAATTTTTTTCCTTCATGTTTTCTAGTGAATCAACACGAATCACCCTTCTGTTCATAGATGTGTATGTATATGTACAAAAGAAATGGTTCGATTACCATTCTATTCTTCTGCACCTCCTTCAGTGTTTTCCTAATTTACATATCTAGCTAATATATATTGAGCAACTACAATGTACCTAGTGGTGTTATAGGCTCAGGGACAGAGCAGTAGATAGTAGAGGTAAAGATTTGGCCTTGTAGAGCTTCCATGTAAAAGGGGAAGACAGAAGATAAACCTATAGACAACATAAAATTTAACATCAGGTAGATAAAAGAAGATAAGGGGATAGAAAGTGCTCTTGGGGTGGGGCCACTATGTAAGGTAGATCTGGAGACAGCAATGGATGGTAGAAGGCAAGCTTTGCAGATATCTGTTGCATACTCTTTCAATAATGTATAATCCATATTTATCTTTTCCCTCCATTGATCATTTTGTCTTGTAGAACTGGAGTTCCCAACACACAGATTAGGATGTGATTTCAGAATACCTTAAAGCACCCCCAGGTAGAACTATATGTTGATGCCTAGATTATTGGTTTTGACTTTTTAAAGGAAGAGGTACTCTTTCGGTGTGTTTGCCATGAACTCACGCTCAACAGTTTTGATCCCAGATCTCCAAAACCTGCTCTACACAAAATGCACACTTATAAACTGATTTCGGTGCTTCAGGTTAATGAAAAGACATCCCACTTTATTAAACAGTTGAAGATGCATGCTCAAGAGAACCAGCAAAGAGAAAATTTTAAATATCTAAGAAACAAATGCACTAAAAATAAGTATCATTTTAGTTTTTTGAAGTAATTTTATAACCTCCTCAGTATATATACAATTATTTGTTGTCATGTATATATAAAACCCCCCAATTTACAAGGATTATTTTGGCTCATGGCTATATTTAAATATTTTCTTAGCAACATTTTCTAAGATTTAGCTATTTTGTTTTCTTTAGTACTCTGAAGAAATATCTTGAAAATAGGAAGGCTACTCATAGAGCAAACTTCATCTTTTTTCAAGTTTGAGGTTGAGTTGGAACAGAAATACTTATCTTGTTCTATTGCTACTGTTGTTTAGACACCATGCTGATGCTAAGTGTGCTTGAATACTGCTATAAATTTGGATGACTTGGGTATCTGCCAATAGTTCCAAAACAATTCATTTTGATGGACTTAAGTGTATTTTAGGTATGTAATATCATAATGTGTGGCTACTTACTATAGGTATTCCTCTTATTTCTAAATTAGTTATTTTCATTATTAAAAGGTACAGAATATTCCTTAGAAATAATGAAAATGAAAGACTTTTTTCTTAAACTGCCTTTTGCATAATGAAAATTCAGAGAGTTTTAATATTTAGTAACTGCCTTTAGGTGTAGATTGTCAGTGTCCTTTCCATCCTTAACAATAGGCTTCAAAATTCCTGGTCACTTGCTAATAACTCTTCAGTTCTCAGGAGATTGGATTGCTATAGGCAAGTTTACTTAATAAATGTGCAAAAAAAAAAACCTTAAATTAAGCAAAAGGCGCCGTACATATCTCCTTTTTAATTATATTTTCCTGCAATGCAGTGCAAATATATTTTACTCTTTCACATAATGTATGGATGTATACAAATACATACATATGTATTTAACAAGATTTATGTTTTGAGGAAAACATATATTAAAAAATTGCAAATATTTTATGTGAAAATAGTAGGACCAGGGAAGATCTAATCAAAAGTAGGAGGCAGGAAAAAGTTATACTTTAAATTTGTGCAGCATCAAGATAATAACAATTAGCATTAAAAAGAATGCCTTGACCCTTCTGTTGCTATCAATATCCAGTGTTTTTTATTTTGTACATAAATATGTAATCTTAAATCTCCCATAAACTTACTTTCCATGAAAACACAATCAAATATAGACAAAAGAGAAAAACTGCCGTTATTAAGGAAATATATCAACAAAAGAGAAAAAATGCTGTTATTAAGAAAATATATGTGAATATAAGAAGATCTTAAACAACTGCTAAAGTTAGTTAAATTGTCTCTTAACAAGTTACAGTCCTGGGTGTACTCTATTACGAGATACTTTCATGAACAGGAGCCCATTTGTAATTAGATAAGGAAAACTGACAGCAACAGTGAGTTAGTGGCTCCCGTGGAATGACAAGTATTGACTGAATACTGGGCTGTGTTTGAGATGGTGAGGGAGTCGATAAAAGCATCAGGGCTTGTTTGAAGTACCACTGCCAGCAATACTTTAATTTGCTGCCTGGAAAAGAGCCACAGACATTCTTCCCCCATGTTTAGTGTTGATGAGATCTAATACTTACATTTAATCTTCTGTTTACCACTAAAAACACTTGTAAGTGGTGTAAGGCTCCACAAAGAGGAAATAGAACAGGGAGCATATTTGGTATGAACTACATGGTACAGCCAAGGTCTAGAAAAATAAACTTTACTTGAATGATCGAACCAAGTGTGAAAGGACCAGTTTAACAAGTAAAAAAATCAATCAAGAACAAAAGGGTCGAATGATTTGGGGAGGTGATAAAGAGTAGAAAATATTTCTAAACTATCTATAGGAATCCTTTATATGTTTTTCTCTATACCATGTCAATTGAATGAAAGACATTGAAAATAAAAGGAAATGCTATGAAGTTCATAAGCACATTAGGGGTGTATTATGTCTGTAGAATTGAAGATCTCATTTCATACTTCTGTTTAAAAGCAAATTTTTCTTAAATACTTCCCAAGTATTTTTGAAACTTGTTACATAGAAAGGTGTATGCATGTGTGTGTATACGTATATACACATACAGTATAGTATAGGAAGAGAGAGAAATTCTGTGATAAAATATTAATGTATACTTTTATGTGTGGTATTTGTTTTGGCCCATGATATCCACTCATAAAAATCCACAAAAGCACCTAGATTGTAATATTGATCTTTAGAACTCTCAAGTAAAATGATTGTTGGAAAGTGGTGCTTCTGGTCCAGATTCTACTGAGTTGCACTTACCTTGCTGCCAGAACTCCATAGACACCATTATAAAACTTGCACATACTTATTACGGCAAATTCAAATAATCTCCTACTTGTGACCTTAGGGTTTAATTAAATAAGGGTAGCATTTAAAAATACAGTACTACATTTTTAAATCTCACTTGGTTGCCAGTTTTTAATGTTGTCCACCTGTTGTAATAGATGAACTGCCAGAGATAAACTGGAATGCCTTTTGATTATGCTAGGAACAGCTTAGGATTTTGTAGTGAATCCACACTACACTCCTGTTAGACTTGATTAGATGACGTACCAAGATTATCTGACATGCTGTGGAGCTAATGACCGTATAGTAAAGGGGATGAGATGTGGCCCATGTTTCCAGGAGAAGCTCATAGAAGGGGATATTTCCTAATTTCTGTATACATTTCAGAGTGGTGTATGTGTCTTTCTGGATGAAGGATTCACCTGTCATTGAGAATGTAGGTCTGAATTTATTAAGATAGGGTTATTCTGCCATATTAAGCATTTTATTTCAGTATATAATTTTAAACATGGGAAATGAAAAAAAAAATGAGACATTTGTGTAATATTTAGCTAATATTTTCTCACACATGCCTGGGTCCCCTAAGGTGTGTAAAGTATATCTCTCTTTCTAAAGTCTTTGCAGAAATTAAACAGGAAAAGGAATAAAACTTAACATCATTTAGAATATAAAATATTCAGATTGAAAATGCATTACTGAGTACTGTAACTAAGAAAAAGAATGATGCCCAAATATACTGGCTTTTTATGTTTCAGATTGTCTTAATAATATTTGTTCTTATTATTCTAGTATATATAACTTGTCAAACATTTAATTATAATGAAAATATTTTAAAATGCAAAGTCACATGTAAGTTGATAAACATAGTTTTGTGGTAAGCGCAATAAAGTTGATTAAATTAATCATTTCTTAAGTAAGGAGAACTATTAACACTTCTCTTATTGTGCAATGATTGATTTTAGTTAAAATAGCCTAAAGTCCTTTATGAGCCACAAACATCAGTATAGTTTTAGCTGTATGTATCCTGCTGTTATAAAAATTGTCAGTAACCTTCTGATTCCTAGTAAATGGTTATCTCATGCAAAGGGTTTTATTTTATTCCTTTGGAAAGACTTAATTTATATTTGGCAACTTTTGTAACCATCCTCAACAAGGCTAATTGAGACTAAAGCACTCCTTATCAAGAAATTTCCAACAGCTGAGACTGAATATGTGGGTAATTCATATTGGTATCATATACAGCAATAACAATGTACATTTATGGTGGTGGGAAGAGCCAGATAACTCATTCATTCATTCATCCATTTAACAGACTGGTTGAGGACTGACAGAGAGTACAGGCCTTGTGCTTGGTGTTGGGACAAAAAAGATATACACAGTCCTCATCATAAAGGAGTCCCTAGTCCAGGAGGAGAGAAAGACATGCAAATAAATTATTGTAATACAGTAAAGTACAATGTGATCAGCACAGTAACAGAGGTATGTACAAGCTAGAACAGTAATTCTGAAGGAGGGAGTGATTAATTCTGTCTGAGGTGGGGTAGGGGAGGAATTGAATTCAAACACATTCTTTTGAATAATTCATGAGAGAGCAACAGTCCATCCTCCTAATTTGAGTTGTGTAGCCAAAGACAAGTGCCAACCTCGATCAGCTGATGAGAAGACAGACCTTAGATTGAGCAGACCTCAGTGAATAGTGAGCTGACAGAAGCAGGGCTTGGTGCCATTTGTAGCTTTATCCCTGAAACTACAGTGAGTTGGTGTACTGCTCAATCCCTACCAAGAGAGGCAGCTCCACAGTGAAAGGAACTTTAAAAAAAAAGCTGTTAGTAAAGAATGTCTAAAGCTGCATGTAACCAGGCTGTAAATTACATTATCTGAGACCTGCTGAATATAAGCACTTTTCATAAAATGAGTCATCAAATCTACCTTTAAATGAAAATGTTACTTTATCCCCTAAGTGGTTATCAGATGATAACCTAATCAGATTCCAGATAGTCTGTATATCCCTATCTCACCAATGCCAACACATGTTTTATTGTTACTAAGTGTTCTCAAAAACAAAACCAAACAACAAACAAACAAAAAACCTTTTTTGTTCCAACCGCCAAAGCTGCATGCTCTTCCCTTTATTTGCTCCTCTATAATCTTTAAGAATTCCGGGACACTAAGAGTTCCCTCTTCTCCAGTGTTGCCACAGGGATTACTTCCTTAACTGGACACATGACTAGGTAGTAATAGTTGTTATGGGATGAATGGGTGCCCCCCAATTCATATGCTAAAGTCTTAACTCCCAATACCTCTGAATGTAACTGTATTTGGAGATAGAGTCTTTACAGAGGTGATTAAACCAAAATGAGGTCATTAGAGTGGCCCTATTCCAACATGAGGACTGTCCTTCTAAAGAGGAGATTAGGACACAGAATGTACAGAGGGAAGATCATATGAGGAAACAGGGAAAAGACAGCCATGTGCAGGCTAAGGAGAGAGACCTGAGAAGGAACCAACTCTGTTGACACCTTGATCTCAGACTTTTAGCCTCCAGAATTGTGAGACAATACATTTCTGTTTAAACTCCCCCAAATTGGCATCCCTACAGACTAATGCAATAGTGATGAAAGGTGTTGTTTGTGTATTTTGTCTGTTCAATTGCCTTGATATCTCATGTGGACTAGAACCTCTTGATCATGGCTAGAACATGATGCAGATCACTAGTCACATAATAAACACTCAATAAATCTCTGTTGAACTGATTAACTTTCTTATTTTCAAGTGATATGCCAAGATTTATAAAAATCTTTGCTATCATTGTTGATTTGCCCTGTGCTGTTTATCACATTAACACACAATGTCAGTTTTTCTGCTGTCTTTAATCATCATCATGTCTTTCACATTCAGTTGCATCTGAGGTTTACTCTCTATTCCTTTATGGCCCTGGACATCATTAGATCCCATTAAACACCAAGCAAACCTTCAGGATAAAAATATTTATAGATATGTTCACTGAATGATTAGAAGCATGTTTGCAAGGTTGGTATAATGAACGAAGGCTCAGGGGATTTCCTTACTGCTGGACAACACAACCTGAATCTCCAGAGCTGATCTTGACTAATTATAAAGTATATGTGTTTTACCCTTATAAATCTTGCATCAGCTTCAATTTTAAATTCTGAGATTCATAAAGTATTTGATCTTTTGAACAGAAATTCAAAACTAGAAATGCAGCCATTTGATTGACAAAATTATGAAGCATCCTCTATGTATGTCACCATGGGAGATGGGGAGATGAATTAGATGTAGATTTTGCTATTAATGATCTTATATTCTAAAAAGGAGATATTATGTGAAGATAAGGAACTACAATAGAGTAGAGAATATGCAATCAAGAAGTGATACAGATAAAATATTAAGAGTTTAGAGGATCACTTCTATCTGTGGGAACCAAGCAGTGAGTAATGGAACATTGGCAATTGTAGCATGTATAAAAAAGATGGTGAGATTTGGGTTTGCACATCAAACATTTGGAAGGGAAAGGACATTTCAAGCTGGTGGGATAATGTGAGTGAAAACACAGGTAAGAAAATGCATGTATTTTCTTAACTACATGTTAAATACATTTATTGAGAATGAAAGAAACTATTGAAGTAAGTTTGCTTCACATTAGGTAATCCTTCAATGTCAGTTTAAAGATATTATATTATTATCTAGGAAGTAGACATATATGTACTATTTATGAGTATGAGTTTCACATGAAAATATTCTGCTTCTTTTATATATACAATGACTTGGGGGAAAAAAGTTTTAGAGGATATTTCAGGCTCTTCAGTTGGGCAGATAAGACTGGGATAATACAGTTCTCATTTTTACATTCTCAGATTGTAGCATAATGCCTGACACTTAGTAGCTTATAGAACGTGTTGATGAATTAATTATAATCACAGCCAGAAATAGCAGAGCAGCCATAGAAATAGAACATAATAGATGAAGGAGATATTTGAAAACAGAACCTGCAAAACTTGACAAGTGTTTGTGTGGGTTCAAGGCTGCTATAAAGATAGGTCCCACCAAAAAGAGTGAGGACAGGGGTAAGTTTATGTGGAATAGAATGTGTTCGTTTGGGGACCTAGCATTGGAAATACTATATAATGGCCATCTTAGATTTAGATGTAGACAAAGTGGAAGAGTTATCTGTTTAGAATGGTGAAGTCAGATTACTAACCTGGAAATTATAGGCAGACATAGATAATGCTGAAAAACAGGTTTTCGAGGAGTGGATATTTTGGGGAAAGAAAAGAAATGGAATGACAGAAGGAAACAAGTGAGTAGTGGGAGAAGTAGAAGGGATACCAAAATGTCAGCATTGCAGAGAATAAGGAGATTAGAAGTGAACAGTAATATTTAATACCATGGGGAAATTGAAATGAAGTCAAGGAGGAAAAGCCCCAAAGTTTTGAAGATCAGAAAGTTCACAGATGGTCTTATAAAGAGAAGATTCCATAGGTTAATAACTTTTGAATCAAACTGGCAAGGGGGTAAAAAATAAATGAGTGATTATTAGTAGAGTGGGAGGTAATAGTTTGAAGGACCAAGAGGATGAGAGGAAGGGTCCTTTAAGATGGAGAGAGAAGACCAAGGCAAGAGACAAATCTAAATTCTAATAGAAAGCAACTGGTGAAGGCTGGACCTCAGTCAAATGCAAATGAGCTTATCCAGAGTACAGAGGGCTGTATAGGACTTTTACAAAAAGACAGTTTTTGTTTTCTTTTGTTTTGTTTTTCCTGTAATGAGGTTTTGTGGTTATCTTTTAAACCTGACAACAATTCTTGAAGGTAGATAATACTGATCCCATTTTGCAGATTTTGAAACTGTGGTTCCATGAGATTAAATGATGTAACTCAAATCATACAACAGTTTGTGCCAAGTTAGAATTCTAGCCCAGATCCATGTGGCTTCTAACTTGCAGCCTATTATTACTACTTTACTTTTGACTGTTTTTTTTTATGCTGATAAGCTGATTAAAATACTACTTTAACTTTCTTTTGATTAGGTAATATTATTTATAGAGTGAATTGGTCTGCTGAATTACATTTATGTAATGTAATATACACCATGTCAACATCGGGTGATTGAAAACTTGTATTTTTAGTATTCAAGAGGCAGAAAGTAAAAGCTATAAATTTCTGTAATAATTATCACAAATGTAATCACAGCTATTGTTTCTCCTATAAAATTATCACTGAAATAATTGAAAATGAAAACTATAAGACTGATCCTTCATTGTAAAAACACAATAAAAGAGCAACTAGGATTAAATAAGTCATATATATTAAAATATTTCTTCTATAGATCGGCGAGTTTGGAAGAAGAATCTAAAATTAACATTTACTCTAGTTAAGTGAACTTGTCTATTTAGATTAACTTGAAATGTTGGCCCTTTAGGGAAGTGCAGACTAATTCTTTCATTTTATTTTATTATTTTTCTTCCAGTTTTATTGAGAAATAATTGACATACAGCACTGTATAAGGTATATAACATAATGATTTGATTCATGTACATGATAAGGTGATCATCACAATAAATTTAGTGAAAATTCGTGGTCTCATACAGATACAAAATTAAAGAAATAGAAAAAAAAATTTATCATGAGAACTCTTAGGACTGCTCTCCTAACAACTTTCATATATAACATACAGCAGTGTTCATTATATTTATTGCACATTACATCCCTAGTTGCACATTACATCCCTAGTACTTATTTATCTTATATCCAGAAGTTTGTACATTTTGCTTGCCTTCATCCAATTCCCTCTCCTCCTGTCCCCACGTCTGGTAACCGCAAATCTGATCTCTTTTTCTGTGAGTTTGTTTGTTTGTTTGGCTTTGAAGTATAATTGACCTATAAAACTATGTTAGTTCCTGTTATACAACATAGAAATTCAATGTTTCTGTACATTTCAAACTGATCACCATGGTAAGTCTAGTTACAATATATCAGCATACAAAGATATCAGATAGTTATTGACTACCTAATTCTTTCATTTTAAATAAAAAGTAATATGCATAAGGTTTGGTTTTGCCATTCTTGGGAATCTGAAACTTCTGATTCGTGCCTAAAGGGCCCAGTTATTCAACACCCAAACTGCACTGAAAGTAATTGAATACCAGTTTAAAACAAATATACTTGAAATTACCCAAATGAATTTTTAAATTTGTATTAAAAATCTTTATATTTATGGTGAATATATTTGACTTTACAGTTGCCTTTGGTCTTGTTTTGACAGGTAGATGCATATAGTGACTTGTTGCACTTAAAAAGTACTTTAGTCCCACTGCAGAATCCATAGATCTTCACATTCACTCTTTCCTGAATAATTCCACATATCAGTACCTTTTTTCTTTTTAAAAATCCTAGACAGTTTCTCCAGTTCTATTTATTTCTGCATTTAGAGTCTCTCTTTATAGTGGATTATAGGAGAAGCAATTCTGCAGTTCTTTTAAGTTCCAAATCTCACCCGTTTCAAGAATAAAAAATAAAGTGCACTATGTTTTAAATTAACTTATGCACTTATAATTGGTATGTGTGTATTTTCTTTCATCAAAATTCATTGAAATAAGTACCAGAGAATAACTTGACTTCTTCTTTATAGAACTGAGTAAGGGATAAATTCAGTAAATTATAAAAAATGTTAACTGTAATTGCTCAGAGCCAACTACAAGAATACTGACTGTGTCACATATATGCTATGAACAAAATGACTTCCAACCTCAAATATGATAAAATATTGGAGTAATATTTTCAAATTGGGTAAATGAGTAAGAGCATACATTTTATAACGTTAAGCATGAGAAATTTCAGGGCTGTTGTGCTTTGCTTACATATTATTTCTCTTCAATGTTATGTGGATTCTTACTTTGAATTATCAGTGTTACAAAAAAAGGACAAAAAAAAAGGACATAGGATAGATTGAAATAAAATAGGCTTATAGGCTTATTCACTTATATATGATTTACTCTGAAGGGTAAACGCCAACTGAGTGGATTTACAAACATCCGGGGAAATTAATGTATATGATATTTTTTTCCAATGGAAGGATTAAATAATTTGAAGGGAAGCACTAATATTTGTCAAAACAGAGCTACCATTACCCTAGAGGGTTATTAAAGTCTAGATATATTTTATATGCAAAATGACCTGTCAGGATTATGGAAAAAAATTCTGACCCTACCTCCTAATCAATGCCCTGGAAACAAAGGTGAAGAAATGAGTTTCTGGGCATGTGATTGCATTGCTTACTGGATTTATTTGAGAATGCTTATGCTTTTCATGGCATTTTCGTACTAATCTATGTGTCCTTGATTAGTTGAAGGCAGAAAAACGACCATTAAAAGTGTAATGTGTAGTGCTAAACCAAAATGTACTCTTTTCAGGATAAAACTGGCAATAACGTTCTATTATGCTGTAAGAGAACATTTTTATTTTGTATCTTTATAGTCTAGCATCTGTCTAGTTACATTTTATACTTATCAAAATTTTTAAAAATCAGTTCTGAAATTACAAAAGTCTACCAAAGGGATATTTGTGTAACATAGTTTTAGATCTATGGTCTCGACAGAGCCAAAAAGCAGTCTAGAAGAAAAGAATTTTCTTGATATATTTTTAAGCAATGCATGATGAGAAAAGATAACATTTCTAGTGCAAGAACAAATATTTAAAACTTAAAGCCCGATTACTTATATAACTGTGTGTGTGTGTGTGTGTGTGTGTGTGTGTGTGTGTGTGTGTGTGTGTGTGAAAGAGAGAGAGAGAAAGAGAAAGTGAGGGAGAGAGAGAGAAAGAAAGGCAGTTGACTTTCTGGTTCAAAATACAGAAATTTTCCCTCTATATAACACATTTTTTTAAAGTAAAAATATTGTATCAGATACTTTCTAAAATTTAACTCATATTATTCTAGCTTAGACTCTTCTCATGGGTTCTCACATTCATTTGATCTCTTAATGAAATTTCTGAGAATTTTATGTTCCTGATGTGACAAATTTTGTAAATGCTTATTGTGCTAATGTGTCTTGGTTTGATATTGTGAACTCTTGTAAGTAGATATGATAAGGTTAAAATGTGGAACATGCTGAAGATTATGTGGAAACTGAAGAAGTTACATGATTGCTGACACAAAAACACTGAAGATAAGATTTGTAAGAAACCCTCTTAGAAGTGACCATGGAAAGATGATAAATGATATTTACCTCATATGTCATGCATGATAACTGTTTTTTAAAGAAGATACCTGTGCCCTCTTTTATCGGGGGTACAGGAAAATGTATTGCTTACAAGCACTCAATCACGATGACACAAAGAAATAGCAAACCTTGAACATGTCAAAACAGTGCCTGTTCAATCTACTTCTTTTCTTGAAGGCTGAGTTTATTCTCAATATTATATCCCCCAAATAAGTAGTCTTTAAAATATGATGTTTATTTTATGGTAAGATTTTATAAGACATATAAGAAGGGACGTGAACATATACAGTATATAACAATTTACTATAAAAATAAATTTCAGAGTAAAACAAATATTTGAATAGGACAGCAATATGTGTAGTTTTATCTTAAGTAGAATATGATGGCATTAGCTTAAAACAAGTTAGTTGAGTTTTGTGATGCTGAAATCAAGTTACTTATGTTAGCACTCTTGTCCTTATTCTTTATAGCTTCATGAAAAAAAAAGAGGCAATATTTTAGGCTAATTTAGCACTGCGGTTGAAACCATATATCTGTTCTTCTGTGTCATGAAATATTATTCGGTGGAAAATTTGACCCTTTTTCCTAAAGAATGCATGAAATTATTACAGAGAAGATCCGTATCTCCATTAAACACCAATTTTATTCCAAGTGTTCATGAAGGACTAGAATAAAATTAAAACTGGACAATTAGCTTAACCTTATTGGAAAATTCTAAGTGTGCTAGAAAGTAATCTTTTTCTTTAGTCATTTGCAACTTTTTGAGGGTGGCATTCTCTATGTGTAAATGAGTAAAACATGAATTCTGATCCCTACTGTTAACTGCTCTGCCAGATGTTTCTCAAAATAAAAGATATTGTCTCTGAGAGCTCTGTAAGCAAATCCTGACCTGAATGCCTCCTTTAACATTCCTCCCAATTTATCAGATAAAAGGAATTCTATTTTCTTTTCAAATAAAAACTGTATAACTTATTTTTAGAGAAAACAGTGAAATGCAGCATTATAATCTGTGAAACACACCGGATCTTGGCAGGCAGCATCTAGCAAGGAAGCATTATATTTTGTCTGAACATACTTTGTACTTTTATCTTGGCTAAAGCCTTTTTAAAAAACATGCTTTAAAAGAATTTGTTTCTGCTGTTCAATCCTAGATTTTGAAAAGAAGAGTTTTATTAGTTTTATTCAATGGTTAGACTCTTGGACTATAAGGAATGTGAAGTGTATACACAAAATTATTACACTGATGTAAACTGAAGGGACTTCTGAAATGGTAATGTCTGTGTTCTTTATATAATTTACAGTGATGTACAAAAATGCTAAGGTAGCCCATATCAAAGGTGAATGGCCCTGCTGGCCAGAAACATCCATGTGAAGGTCAGGAAAAGTGTTTGCATTTTGGAAGTACATTTCATAGAGACGCTCCTGGAAATATATCAGACGTTATAAGCGAAAAAAAAAAAAAAATTGGAAGAAAGACACTTCCTGAATTTTTATTCAGGAAGATAAAAATAAATGATCAACCTTACCTTTCGAATAAGGCTTTTATTAGATGCTAAATAAATACATTATACACGTCTGGAATATTTGTCTAAGTTCTTATGGTCAGTTTTAGTAATAGAAAGTAAAAAAAAAAGTAATAGAAAGTACTATAATATGAGCAACCATATATTAATATGACTTACTGGGTGACAGATATTGTACTTTAAGTGTGTTATTTCATTTAGTCCTGAAATAACCCTAATAGACAATGTAAGTTTACTGAGAGAACAAATTAGTGTGAGCACCTTAATTTTTGACCTGTTGTGCCACCAGCTTGTCCAGTAGAGAGCCATAAATTGAGCAGAGAATCTTAATTGTTCAGGGACTCAGTGATAGGGCTAAATACTCATGAGGGATTTCTCTAGATCATTCAACTCTTTAAAAGTGCGGCGTAAGACAGGTAGGAACCGTGATCTCTAGGGATAAGAGGCTAATGCATTAAACTTGTACACTATCTTGCTTTTGGTATTCACCATTTTGCCCTTGCTTTTTTCTTTTTACCTAATAAAATTCAAGGCAGTAAGAATTTTTTTTTAACACACGCAATGCTGAAAGCTTAATTCAATTGGGCAAAGCCTACAATTTATGATTTGGTTGTTAATTAGAATTAAAGAACAGAGCTAATGCTGTTCCACTTACTGAGAAAGGCCTCTGAGGACGAGAGAACTGACCAATATTGGTTCTCCTACTGGGAAAACACTATGCATAAACAAGTCCCCAGGGCTTCATTACTGAGCCTTTTAGACAAACACAAAATGCATCTTAGTTTATTTGAAAATCCTTACAATGAAGCTTTATTGTATATCTATAAATTTTTCACATTGACATGTCAAAGACTTGTAAAAGTATACTGGCAAGCATGATAAACATTATAAATAACACTTTTCCTTTAAATGTCAGATGATTGTAGATAGTACACAGCATGGTCATAAAATGAATGTGATTCTGTTTGGGGAAGAAATTGCGTGATATATATGGAATCTAAGAAAAAAAAAAAACGTCTGAAGAGCCTAGGGGCAGGACAGGAATAAATACACAGACGTAGAGAATGGACTTGAGGACACGGGGAGGGGGAAGGGTAACCTGGGACGAAGTGAGAGAGTGGCATTGACATATATACACTACCAAATGTAAAATAGATAGCTAGTGGGAAGCAGCCACATAGCACAGGGAAGTCAGCTTGGTGCTTTGTGACCACCTAGAGGGGTGGGATAGGGAGGGTGGGAGGGAGACGCAAGAGGGAGGGGATATGGGGATATATGTATATATATAGCTGATTCACTTTGTTATACAGCAGAAACTAACACAACATTGTAAAGCAATTATTCTCCAATAAAGATGTTAAAAAATAAAATTAAAAATAAAAGAAATTGCGTGAATCTAAACAGAGTGGTAAACTATGCATTGAAAAAAGTAAGTAATTTAATATTATTTAGAAAAGTTGGGTATGCAGTTTTTGATGCATAGCAAAAATGTGTCATTTGGGTGTGTCATTTTATTTCTTATATTTAACAAGATAGTTTGAAAGTAAAATTTAAATGCCAATACATCCTCAATGCAGTTATTTTATCTTCATAGATATCCTGTCTTCATAAGTTTATAAAAAATGTGTTCTGCTTTGTAAGTATTTTTTAATATACTGGCCATGCTAAAAAAAAAAAGAAAGTATTTTCTTAAGAATTTAAAATGGAAATCCTCCAATTCATAAAGTTAATGAGTGGGTTTGGACTACCACACATTTCTCTGCTTTGCTAGGTTATCTTTATACGTTTATTGGAACTAATTCTTACAGAATAAAGATACCTTTAAATATTGACTGCAACTATTCAGTTTTGGTCATAATTTTAATGTTAGCAATAGAAGTTATCTGCCAAATAATTTGAACTACTGGGTAACTATTCTTAGCTAATGAGTATTTTTTGCTATAACAAATAAGGTGCTGTAAACTAAGTTGTTTCTCATTAAATTTGAGAGTTCTTTTTCTTCTTGATAACAGAACATATTTCCTTTTTGACACTTACTCTGCTTTACAAATATTAGAATACATTTCCATAATATGTTCGCAGCCTTGCCTGGTCTGTAAGTGGCATGCCAACACTAAAAGGTCAATGTTGTTTCAGTATAGTTTGATTTTCAGTCTGGTAGGATAATCAATGCTAGAAGGAGTAAAAATGCTCTCAGAACAAAATTTGTAATGGTACGGTTACCTTGGATTCAGAGAAGATATCAATTTCCAGGGCAGAGTCATACCTAATTCTATGAGAAAATTGTACAGAAAGGATTCTTCTTGGCATGAGGGCTTACTAAGATGATGGGGGAGGAGTTTTTGATGGATATGTGGACCATTGGAATGTTCATGTATTTAAGTCAACAAAATAATTTTATGGACAAATTTCCTTGTTTACTAATAGGGCCATGACCTTGGAGTAGCAGAAGGTGAAGACAGGTCATGACCTAAAAAGCAAGGTTAAACAAAACTATGTCATCACTCTGGTAGGGAATTCTTTGAAAAAGTTCTTGTTTTAAATGACGCAAAACCTCACATATCTTTTCAAATCTGTGAAAATACCTAAAAGTGGAAAAATTCAAGAATAAAAGTGAAGCACTCCCTTTTTTGAAGTTCTAGTTATCGAGTTATAGCTAGATATTATTTATTGGACCCACGTGTATGCATCTGTTTTTTAATGTAGACATTGGGAACCTACATTTTCAGGTATAGATTAGTTTTTTATTATATTTTGTTGTCCTCAAACAGCTGTCAAAGCCTAAAGCGAATAAAGCAAAGACTAACTTATGTTAGGTGAGATGATAGCTGATGTCAAACACCAATGGCTGTGGAATACTGATTTAAAGATTTTATTCTTTCATATCTAATCTAGAAAAATTTCCTAAATGTTATAGCTAGTTCTAGTTGATAGTAAGATCAGTGGCAGCTTAATTCAATATACCAGTTTACAGCCTCTCTCCAAATTCTCTGGGGGACTCTCCATTTAAGCTGTCTTCTTGTCACTGGCCCCATTCACTCCTAACACCTTACTGTCCTGTGTCCTTGTACCAGCTACTCTTCATGTAAGTTCGCTTGTGCCAAACTTAACATGGTTATTACTTTTAATGACTCCTTTCTCAGGTTGTTGCTTAATTTCTCTTACATATCCTCTGGTCATTCCAGACTCCAGACCCTTCATTTAGTAATGTTTTCTGATTGAATGCAATAGGTTTATGTTTAAGATTTCCTAACAGCAGAAAATTGGGTTAATTCATTCAACTCAGTATGTGTTTCCTGAGAACTTGGTAATTGCCAAGATTAAATGTTCATAGGGTAAATTATGTTTACAGATCTCTTTTACTAATCTGGAAAAAGTATTCCCCAATTTTCTGGAATCAACACTGAGTTAACTGCTATTATTAACTTATAGTATCTTGGACTTGTTGTGTCATTTAATGGGAAGTTACAAAGTTAATGGGAAGTTATGAATTCAGCATGCATTACTTGGTTGTTAGAAATATGGCTATGGATGGAGGAGTAATTATAGTGTAAAGCTTAATTTGTAATGTTTGATTTATATCAGAAAATCCTTTTTCATAGTAATCATTATAATTTATCAGAAATTGAATATCAGGTGACTTTTGGAAGAAAGAATTTCAGAATGAAGGGGCAATGCTATTAGGATTTTCCATGTTAACAATGACATTGAAATCTGTCACCATCTCCCCCTCCCCAATCTTAACCCATGACGTGTGTTGTTTCCTTTCAGTGACTAATATTTTTTTAATATTTTTTTCAACTTCATTAAATTCAGATAAGCAGGAGATAATACAAATTACACTTGGCATTTATTTTTTCCTTGCTAATTTTGCCAAATATATTTTATTTGACTTGTTTATAAAACCTAGAACAATTTCTTATATTAATTTCCACATGTCCATTACTTTGGTGAGCTCGAGAAGGACAGGAAGTTGCTCAATGAAATGTTAAGTAAACATTTATGAATGCAGGATGAATGTAAACTTTTTTAAAAGGAGAACTTATTTAAGTGGCTTCCTTACAGTTTTTTCTGTCTTTTAAATGAAAGTATATGCACTGATGATCAAGGTCAAGAAAAAAGTCCTAGGCTGAGAGTAACAATATAAATGAACTCAAGGAAAAAGGAGTGAATAAAATAAAATAATTTTAAAGATGATATTCACTTCATTTTGAGAATTAATCAGGCATTTAAGGTTTCTGGAAATATTATAGTTAACCACAAACATTTTAAATCTATCATATCCATATTAATAACATTTTCTAGGTTTACTTTATAAGAAAAATATTTTAAAATGAAACATCAGCAATTATAGACTTCCAGATACAGCTTTTAATAATTGCATATACTTCCCTTGCAAATTTCAAAAGGAAGCACACTTGTTAGAGAAGTACTGAAACATATAGAACCTAAATCTGTCAAGTTAACTGTCAAGTTAACTGTCTCACCATGTCCCTTTCCCCACCTCCCAGGCCTCATTAAATTAATCTGAAAAGAACACTATCTCTTTAAGGCTGGGAAAGTATTGTGCTGATGAGCCAGGGGCAGCCCACCAATTGGCAGACCCATTGGGTGATGAATGTCCAAGGACCTCTAGGCTGACGACACATTTTTCATCATTAATCCAGCCCATTGTAACCAGGGCCACTCACATTGATTCGAACTAGAGGGCATCATCTGCTGTTAAGAGGGTGATGACTTGCTAAAAATGAAAGCCTGAAACTAATCAAATATATTTAGAGCCTTCCCTGGCACCTTGCTGGAGAGCAGCAGTAGCGAGCGAATAGGGAGCAACAGACAGGTAGTGCAGGGCTCTGCTTGCTTCGTATGGGAATGTGAGAAATCCATTTGAAAGCCTGTTATGTAATTTTAGCTACTGTGTATCGTAGTACAAATGTGTGTGTGTGGATTAATCCAATACTATACTTACCTGAGTGTTTCATTAAACGTGTAACTTTGAAACATGCTTCTTTCTGGAAAATCTAGGAACTCCATTATAAAGAATCAGAATTCTCAAACCCAAGTCTTTTGGGGATTGCTAATTAGTCTTGTGTTTTTGTAAGTTAGTAATAGATCATTTGAGAGGACGTTAATATTTATTTTACTGAATTAGCAAAATTTGATGATGAGGAGAGCGTCTCATTTTCCCCCTGCAGAATTCAACAATTTGGCCCTTTTATATTTTTGTCTAATAAATTGATTTAGTATGTATTTTATCAGAATACTTAAATATACTGTGGTAGTTCAAAGGTATATATACATATACATATTATACATTTTATTATTAATATATTCATATATATTTATTTTACCTTAATATTTTATTATTTTAATTTATATTGATAGATTGATATTGATATATTGATAAATTGATCTCTCATAACTAGAGGGCAGCCACATAGCACAGGGAGATCAACTCGGTGCTTTGTGACCACCCAGAGGGGTGGGATAGGGAGGGTGGGAGGGAGGGAGACGCAAGAGGGAGGAGATATGGGGATATATGTATGTGTATAGCTGATTCACTTTGTTATAAAGCAGAAACTAACACACCATTGTAAAGCAATTATACTCCAATAAAGATGTTAAAAAAAATGGTAATGGTTAAGCAACTTTGTGTTGCCTCAGGCAAACACAGACAAACACGTTCTTTATTCCCTGCTTGTACCCGATTAAGCAAATTCAGGAGCAAACAGTAAATAAATTTAAATGACTAGATTTATTCATTGGAAAATTTAACTTATATACTGAACCAAATAACTGTATACAATAGAGTCAAAAAAGGAGGGGCAAAAGTTGGTAAAAATTTGGCTTAAGTAAAAAGAAAAAAGAGAGACCTAATGAAATTCCTTGTTACATTATAAAGAAAAAAGCAGAGAGGTGGAAAGAGAGGGAAAAGACAAAGTAAATGGAATAAATCAAAACTTCCAACAGTTCAAATAGTTCCAGTGTTCTCATACATGAAACCATTGGCTATCTCCTAAAATATTTTATGGTATCATGAAATAATATTTCTCCTGAACAGAAATGCTTCCACGTGATTTCTCTGGAGGAAGAGCATCAATCCCATTTCAAAATCTTATTTCCTCGAAGTACCCAAGCTGAAATTTCACACCTTTCACTTTTGCAAGTTGTAATGAGGGCAATATATGTAGTGATCAACTGCTCCCAGTGTTGGCTGAACTTATGTGGAAAGCTTCATTACTGAACAACAGATGACTTGACTTTATCTACCTTGTGATGAATATTCACAGTCTTATGTTCATCTTCACTGGGTCTGTATGATACAGTGCTAAAAATCATCTGGTTATTAAGCATCACATATGAGCAAAAAAGAGACTGGTTAAATTATTATGTTCTTTAAAAAACAGGGTTCATTGTGGAGTCTGTTGGTTCCAGTGAAGACAAGTGGAGGCTAGTCAGAAAATGGTTGGAAAAATGGGGAATTGATCCGAACACTGCTGACTTCTATGTTTCTGCCATCAGAAATGGAGTGAGAATAAATCAAACAGCCAAACATCCAACTGCAAAGGAAGATGAAAAATAATTCATTTAGCTTCCTTTAGCTTGGTAGGCAAAATAATGGATTGCCAAAGATGTCCACATCTTAATCCCCAGAACCTGTGACTACATTACCTTACAGGACAAAAGGGATTTTAAAATGTAATTAAGTTAGAACCTTGAGATGAGGAGATTAGCTTGCATTATCCAGGTGGAGCTAATATAACTACAAGAATCTTTTAGAGCTGAGAACCGTTCTCTACTGAACCCAGAGGGAGATGTGACTATGGAAGGTGGGTCAGAGAGATGCAACATTGCAAGCTTCGAAGATGGAGAAAGTGGCCGCCAGCCAAGTCTCTCTATTTGTTTACCTTCTGGCTCCCTAGCTAGAGTGCAAGTTTCACAGGGGCCAGAAGTTGGTCCTGTTCACAATTGTATCCCTGGCACCCAGAACAATGCCTGATGCATAGCAAGTGCTCAACAACTATTTGATTGAATGAATAAACTAGTGAACAAATGAATCAGTGCTACAGAACATAGTTTTTCA
Organism: Grampus griseus; assembly: GCF_964374135.1. NCBI lineage: Eukaryota > Metazoa > Chordata > Mammalia > Artiodactyla > Delphinidae > Grampus > Grampus griseus. The sequence continues at coordinate 113,277,073 of NC_138998.1, read as the reverse complement.
AATTTTGCTAACCCATAAAGAGATATCTCATGATCTCCTAGTTAATTATTTGGAAATAATGTATATTCATGGTATGTTAGCAATGGGGCAAAAACCCTTTATTTTCAGCCTACCTAAGCTTTCCCCAAGCAGTCAAGAATTCCCTCTTGACTGCTATCTGCAAGCATCCACAGATCTTGTGGTATTCAGAAGTCCAGCTGAGAGAGAAAAAAGAAATGCAGTAAAGAAGGTATAAACTGTGCATCTGGAGAGTTGATATTTTACCCTTAGATTGAGTTAAGCCCTCAAAATTGGATGTGCCTCATACGATACTTGTTACTCATGTCTATTCCCTCGTGGAGAATACATTCTACTGGGGGAAGACACTGAATAAGAAGAATCTATTTTCAAAATGGAGGTTAGGATAAGTCCCGGGAAGAAATTAACAGCATGCTAAAATAGTGAATAGCAGGGAGCCCCTGTCAGGGTGGTCAGCACTGAGGAGGGAATATTTGAACTGAAACTTGAGGATGAGAAGGAATCAGTAGAGCTAGGGGAAGAGAATTTCAAGGATAGGGAACCACTTGCCTAAAGTTCCTAAGTTGAAAAAGCTGTTTGCTGGTTTAAGAGCTGAAAAAACACCCAGTGGCTGGAGAGGAGTGAACAGGGAGCAAGAGTTATCAAATGGAAGGGTGGAAAGGCCACAGTGGCCTGACTATGTGGGCTTTTCAGGACCAAGGTACAGAGTTCAGATTGCACATGACTTCTTTGGTCAGGCCCCCAAATGTTTCTCAGAAAGGCATTTCATTTCAACAAGTAGTTCATAAAAATATACTCTATATTCAAGTGCTTGGTCTTCATTGATAAACTTTAAGTAATCCCTACTCTCAAAGAACCCAGACTCTGGAGAGACAGATGTATAAACAGATAATTACCATACAGTGTGATACATATAAATGACACAGTAATCAATAGTAATGATTCCCAGAAGGGTACTATTTGGTGGTTGATAAAGTGAAGTGTTAGCCCCTTTGGTGAAAATACTTTATAATCTCTTGCAAGATTCCATCCTGGGTTTTCATCTCCTTGTGGTACCACTCACTCCTTGACACTTCCTTTAATGCAATTGTTTTCTCCCTTATTTTGTTATGCATTAGGGTTTTTATCTAGGTGGCTTGAATCGTAAGTGTTTTGCCTTTCTCCCTTGGAAACTGAGGTAGAGAACCTAGCTGATCCCTAGTTGGGGAGCCAGAGACATCGAATGAGGTCAAGTGAAATGAGTCATTGTTCTCTAAGTGGTGGTGTCCAGGTGAAGTCCAGAGAGCAGAGACAAGGTATTCAGGAAAAAAAAAATCATAAAGGCTAATTCAGCTGTTTTCATTATGGGTTAAAAGTCAGTGATTCCTGGGCTTCCCTGGTGGCGCAGTGGTTGAGAGTCCGCCTGCCGATGCAGGTTTCGTGCCGATGCAGGGTTCGTGCCCCTGTCCGGGAGGATCCCACATGCCTCGGAGCAGCTGGGCCCGTGAGCCATGGCCGCTGAGCCTGCGCGTCCGGAGCTTGTGCTCCACAACGGGAGAGGCCACAGCAGTGACAGGCCCGCATACCGCAAAAAAAAAAAAAAAAAAGTCAGTGATTCCTTAGTCAGAATGGTCAACCTCTTGTCCCTCAGCTAATTCATCTCTTCACAGTGGGCAGTCAGTAATGCAGGCTATTGTTATTCTCACAGTCACTGTTTACATCACATGTAAATAGTGTACTTGTAGAGATTTATGAACTGGCATGGAAATATCCATTACATAGTGTTGAATGTAAAGAGTAAGTGGAAAAAGAGCATGACTTCATTTATATAAAAAATCTTTAATTTCTCTACTTTTACATGTATATGTATGTGTAAGAAATGGTATGAAAACACACCCACACACCTGTTTACTCTTGGAAAGGGAATGGCATTTTAGAAGGTGTTATGGGTCACTTTCATTTTAATAATATTATTTCAACTATTTACAAGGAGATCGTAGTAATGAAATATATACCAATAATGTGTGTGTGTGGAACCTATGTAATCTATTATATATAATCTAATTACTGTAGGCTAAGGGCATAAAATGGAAAACATTTAAAAGATTACAGATATTGTTATTTTTGGTAGCTGTCCATGGTATTAAATCAATTTCAGAGCCACAAAGAGCAGCATAGTAAATGCAACTTAGAAAAGAAAAAGTAAATCAGTATTACTTTCTCATTAGTCCTATAAAAGTTTTTCAGAAAGGTGTTTATATTGTGCTGTGGGTTGTTTTAGGTTACAGGTGGTCTGTTTGTCTCTAGTGAAGAGGATGCTCCTAATCTTCAAGCAGACCAGATGGTAAGATAAGGTATTGTCAGAAGAACTATAGTTCGGCTTTTTCTTAGTCACTACCAGACTGAGGATTAAGAAAAAGAGTGTTCTTAAAATCAAAAGTCCCTGAAAGCCACATAATTTTCTTAAAGAGTATATGGTATGTTTGATATGTAGGGGAGGAAACATCTTTTCCCTAACTACGTTAGGATCTTGTCTGGAGCTCCATAAGAAAAGATAGATAAAGAAGAGAAAAACATACAAATTTATTTAATATAAGTTTTACATGACATGGGGGCCCTCATATGGAAACGAAGAGCCAAAGAAGTGGCAAAACCTAAGTGCTTATACATTAGGTTGAACAAAGAGAGACAATTAAACATATGGGGCTTTAAAGATGAAAGTTACTTTAAAGATGAAAGTTACTTTAACAAGGTCTTTTCCTACAGAATTCTGTCTACCTCTACTCCCTTTCTCTGGTGATAAGAATTTTTCTTTCCTCTGGTATAAGGAAGGCATCTTTCGCATAAATTTTATCTCCTAATTTCAGGAAGAAAAGGGAAGTTAAGAGTGCCTTTCTCGTACCTGCTATTTTTCAAGTGCCTTTAGCTTAAAATTATCCTTATGCTAAAGTGGTGTATTTTGGAGTGCCATATTTTGCACCCTTCAGATACCAGTGACTGGAGAGCACATAGGATTTAAACACATTGTCTCTAAACAACAAGCCAACTGGCACACAGGGACTGTCCCAGACACTACAGGCCAAGCATTCCCTTTCCTCACCAAGGCCCCAGTCAGATTCCAGGCAATCTGTAATTGCATATTTGCAAGTATTTCTTTGATATAAAGAATATGTATAATTTGAATGCAATTATTGTACCTGCTGCCTTTGTCATTGCTGCTGTTCTAGTTATAATATCTCAAGCACCTTCTAGGTGCTGGTCATTATAAGTGCTATATCACTTACCTAATTTTTATTACAACCTTGAAGGGTAAGATAGTATTATCCTCATTATGCAAAACGTGGAAAACAAAGCTGTAGAGATTTTAAGTAACTTGCTCAAGGTCATACCTCTCATAATATGGAACAACCTAGAGTTGAAGTCAGGTGTTTCTGGATTCTGTGCTCTTCTACATCGTCACATTCCCTTCCTTTGTTTGGTGAGGCAGCACCTCACCGATTCATTGTTTAAGGAGATTTACAGAATAATGTAAGGGCAAAATCCTCCCCCAAAGTAGCAAACCCCATTGCAGCCATCTGTGCTTAACTTAGAATCTGAGCATATAATAACAATTACAGTTTCATTTTTCTTATTTTTTAAGTTATACGTATTGTGTTGCTCTGAAATTAATTTAATAACAAGACCTCTGAACTTTGAATAGATCAAGGAAACTCATACTTTTTGTAGCTGAAAATATAATCCCAATTTTCCATCTTTAAATTCTGCATTAAAGTAGATTGGTTTGCCTTATTTCACCTGGACATGTTATCAGAACAGAGTATTTATTTCTGCATGCCTTAGCACGCTCATCTTGAACTGAGCTCATGGACATTTACTGCATTTGTTACCTAAAAATTTCTTTCTGGATCCTGTGTATGACTGTACCCATAACTGGACTGGTGAGTTTAGGGCAGAAATACCCAAACTTTAGAGTATAAGAATCACTGAGGAATTTGTTAAAAATCCAGATTCGTGGAACCACCCCCAGAGATTTCGATTTAGTGAGTATGGGGCAGAGACTAGGCACTTCCATTTTTAAAAAGCGTCAGTGGTAACTGGGGGACTCATGATCAGACTTTGAGGGGAAAATGATTGGGTTAAAAGAACTTTCCAGTTCTGAATGTAATAAAACTACAATACAGGTACACACCACAGGGTAATAGTTGCAGGCTGTGAAAAGAAAAAGAAAAAAAAAAAGCAAACTAAACCATCTAAGGACAAATAGACACAGAAAGTAATCGTGAAATCATGAATGGGGATAAGGTATAAGGAAAATAAATATTTTTCTCCTGGATTTTCATTGAAGGGTTCTGCTATACTTCTATTTTTATAACAAATAATAAAATATAGTAACATTTTTATATTATCTGGATGTTGGTTTTGAAGTCACTGGCATAATTTCCATGAAAAAAAAAGACCTATATTCTGAAATCTACATTAAAATATAATGGGTAACTACCAACAGCCAACTTCCTGAATATTGTTTACCTTAAGACTGTACCTTGAAAAAAGAAAAAAAAAAGATTGTACCTTGAGGGACTTCCCTGGTGGCACAGTGCTTAAGAATCTGCCTGCCAATTCAGGGTTCGATCCCTGGTCCAGGAAAATCCCACATGCTGCAGAGCCTGTGCACCACAGCTACTGAGCCTGCACTCTGGAGCCCATGAACCACAACTACTGAGGCCACGTGCCACAACTACTGAAGCCTGCGCATCTAGAGCCCATGCTGTGCAACAAGAGAAGCCACCACAATGAGAAGCCCGCGCACCGCAAAGAAGAAAAATAGCCCTTGCTCGCCGCAACTAGAGAAAGCCCGTACGCAGCAATGAATACCCAACGCAGCCAAAAATTTAAAAATAAATAAATAAATATTAAAAATAAATTAATTTAAAAAATTAAGATTGTACTTTGATCTTCAAGGACAAACAAATTATGGATGGCCTAATGAGTTTTACTAACTTAAAAATTATACATCTAGATTGCTCACAAATTCCTAGGTTTTAAACAAATTACATATGCAAGCTACTTAGAGGTAATAAGGGTGTAGGTGTGATTCCTATTTAATCTACATTTTGATTAAAGTAGTAACTTTAATTTTGACTTGTCCAGATAGGTATGCACTTACTCAGAAGTCAAAGAAAGAGTCAAGAATAATAGCAAAGATTAGAGAGAAGCTGGCCAACTGTGAAATTACTAGTTGCCGGGCTTTTTCTCTGAATTTTGACCATATTTCAAACTGCTATAGACAACATTTTCTGCAGTGTAGAGCACTGCTACCTTACAGTACTTTATTCTAATTTGCTCCATCTGATTTCACGTCTGTCTTCTAGAGTATTAGAAAAATGCTGAATGACTTGAAGAAAAACAAATTGGTGATATTTCAGGAGGGATGACATAGTAAAAACGACTACTGTTTTTAATGTATGCCTATCCTATCATCCTTCTCCTTAAAACTTGTAGAAATGACCAGGGCGGGGCTTGTTCTGAAATAGTTATTCCTTCCTGTCCTTCTAACTTCATTACTGTTTTAAAAATTATTCTTCATAGGCAATTTGATTTTCCTTGGCAGCACGAGTAATGGAAGCATTACGTAAGAAAGCCCTCAACTTAAATTACTTGACTTCCTCCCTTCCTTCCTTCCTTCCGTCCTTCCTTCCTTCCTCCTTCCTTCCTTCCTTCTGTCCTTCCCTCCCTCCCTCCCCTCTTCCTCCCTTCCTTCCTTCCTTCCTTCCTTCCTTCCTTCCCCCTCTCCCTCTCCATCTCCTCTACCCCACTCCATCACCTCCTCCCACTACCTCACCCTCTCTTTTGGTTTATATCTCTCTCTCTTTCTTTCTTGCATTCATCAAATATTTTTTTTAGTGTCTATCAAATGACTCCTTGGGTGATTGTAGCAGCCCCATGAAATGAAATTACTCACCTTCTCAGAATAACATGACTGATCTTAACTGAAAGGTCTCAGGGTAGGAGATCCTCAGCAAGGATGGTTTCTAGCAGACTCTCTCTCGTTGAGAGCTTCCCCAACAGAGCTGCTTTCCTGCACAGTGTCTTTTAGCATGCAGCAAAATAGAATCTCAGCCACTCATAGGAATACAGCTGGATGGGTTGGCAGCAGTCATGCCATAAAGTCATTTGGGATTAGGAGGAAGACCTATCTCTTTTTCTTGGCATTGCAGTGTAGCATTGTGTCCTACTGTGCCTAAAGAATCAAATAACTAAGTAATATGTTTCTCCAATTCCACTTGATGCTAAAAGACAAAGCATTGCATGTAAAGGTACTACTCAAGGTGTGTAAAGGGTTTATGCAATTTGTAGAATATTTTTTACCAGAAGGTCACCTCACCTACTTTTCTTATTGTGTTGATTAAGAAGATTAAGCAATACTTAGTGCAAATATATCATGGGAATGATTGATCATACTCTGTTCTTGGGGGTGAGGCACAAACTGTTTATGGCATTTTGAGAGTTTGCAAGTAATCTTAGGTTAAGAATCTATTTTTTCCCGAAAACACTTATAAAAATAAATTAGGTTTCCCATTTTCTTGGGAGAGAAAACTAGTTAAAGTAAGATTGATGTGTAACTAAGGCATCAGAAGCCGATGATGATGCTGACATTTAAAATGTCAGCTTCAAAGTGTTTGAATACACTCACCATGTAAAAGTTACTGAATCAAACTTGTCTATCTTTTTCAAGAAACCAAATGCCAGTTAATTATTTACATATATTTAATTTTTTCCTTTTTTACTGTTTCTTGTTTTTATTATACTTCTCTGCAGTATAGTTTGGTGATGATTGTGTTGATAGTGGTGGCTGAAACTGACACTGTCGGAATTGATTTACCTGTATTTTTTCATTCAGTCCTTAACTGCAACTCTGTGAGATAGAAACTAGACTCGTCCCTATTCTATAGATGAGCAAACTAAAGTACAAATGAATTAGTAATATCTTCAAGGCTACACAGCTAGTAGGTGAAGGAGCAAGGTTCTAAGACCTGTGCTCTTAACCACAATTCAAAACTGCTTCTCCATGAAAAAAGCAACTTAAATAAGTGTAAGATCACTCTCTTTAGGATACTTTCCCTCCTAGGACAAAATATGATGCATAATTTGGCGTGGCCTTAATCTCAACCAAAAATGTAAATAGGAGGTGAACCTGTTTTAGAGTAGAAGGTAAATAAGAATGATGCACTGCCTATATTATTTAAAATATATTAGGGAAACCATTTTGAGTCAGAGCTCCCAGCCAACCTGGCTTAATTTTGCAGGATTCCAGTGGAACAGCTAGAGATGAAGGACTAGCGACAGAGCTCAGTGGTTACCCAATGGTTACCCATCGTTTACTGTGTACTCTACCTCTGCACTTGCTTCACAACCATTAAATAATACTGGATGGCATTTTCCTAAAGCCACACTAATCTTAACATTCAAGTCAGTGGGTGCAATTTAAAAGCATCGCTTTTTTTGTTAGCAAAATACTTCTTTACATTATTCAAACTTTAAGATTCTTTCACTTCAAATAAAAGATATTTGGTGGTAAACTGCAAGATAACTTAGAATTAAGAGGAATTTTTTCCAACAAATAACATGAAATAAGTTTTAGAAGGCATTTATGACAATAGCTTTATACTTTAAGTGCCATGATTTTTGTTATGGAATTCATAATTTTAAAAGATCAATATGTTTACATCTGTCTTTTGAAACTTTTTAGACTGCTATACTTCCTTTCAATTTTAATAAAAGTAGAAAAAAGGTTCAGATTTTTCCTAGAATATGCAATTTTCTTTTCCTTTTTTGAAGTCTATTTGACTATCCAATGGTTTACCTGATAGTACTTTTTATAATTTAGTATTTTCTCCCTGTAAATGTGTGAACAAGAAAACAAAATGAACTCCAAGTTAGATAATCCATATTTTTCTTCCTCAAGAAAATGTCTAATGTTGGCCAGTCTAATTAACCAGATCTTAGGTAGGGAGGTAGGAATGTGTGGAGATTCATACAAATAGCTCAATTACATGTAGTCTTAAACTAGTTTAATGTGTTGTGCCATTGGAGGAATTATACTTCTTTAATGTATAAGCAAAAAAAATTACTACTGATTTTATTGCAAATATGGGCTTTAAAGAATAACCTAGCTTTGACTGATGAGAAGGAAAATATTGAAATAAATTATGTAGATCAGGGTTATGCGGAACAAGAGTCGATTCCTAGGGCTACCTTAACAAATTACTGTATTACAAACTGGGTGGCTTAAAACAACAGAAATTTATTCACTTTACCTCACAGCTTTGGAAAGAAATTTGAAATCAAGGTCCATGCTCTCTCCAAATCCTCTAAGAAAGGATCCATCCTTTGGGGGGACACAATTTAGCCCATAATAATGAGGATATAGATTTAAAATTTTTAAAATATTATTTCCCTTTTGGAATAAGATTAATTGTAGTGCTGCCACTTCTTTGCATGAAAACGATTGCCCGAGCTGTGCTCTCTTGTAAGAAAATATTTCTGTGTTTTTTTAAATATTTTTCAGTTTTTTCATGGACATTTTAAATGCATTGTAATATTCTTGAATTGCTACACGATTGTGCACTGTTCATTGACTGGTCACACATAAAGCATAGCACTTGGTTGGGCTATTGTTTATTTTTTTCTCCTTTCATCAATGAACTGGTGATTTGAGGTACTCTATCCTCTATATAGTAGACACTCTGTTCCTATAAACAACAAACACAGAATATAGTTTAAATAATTTTATTTAAATATGGGCATTATATCAATTTAATTGATTTATTTGGCAACACAAGCTGCAGTTATAGAGAATATAAGGAATATCATTATATGTGTATGATTTTTCTCTCCTATTGAGTCCTGCTTCTCCCATCAGAAGTCTAAGATTTATTTTTTTAATTTTATTATTTTTTAATGTATTTATTTATTTATTTATTTTTGGCTGCGTTGGGTCTTTGTTGCTACACGCAGGCTTTCTATAGTTGCGCTGAGCGGGGGCTACTCTTCTTTGTGGTGCGCGGGCTTCTCATTGTGGTGGCTTCTCTTGTTGTGGAGCACGGGCTCTAGGTGCATGGATTTCAGTAGTTGTGGAACACGGGCTTCAGTAGTTGTGACTCACAGACTCTGGAGCGCAGGCTCAGTAGTTGTGGTGCACGGGTTTAGTTGCTCCGCGGCATGTGGGGATCTTCCCGGACCAGGGCTCGAACCCGTGTCCCCTGCATTGGCAGGCATATTCTTAACCACTGCACCACCAGGGAAGTCCCTAAGATTTATTCATAGAAGGACTTTGAGTTATGAGAGGATTTAATGGGAGAGTTATTACTGTATGTCTATTTTAGTTAGTAAGGATCATTCTAAAATATAAACTTTATATGATATAAAAAAATCCATTCTGGCAGTCACACTATTCATATTAAGAATCATGTTTCATCCCAGTTTTATATTAAATGAGTCAGAATTATTTTTGATCTGTATTTTACATTTAGATATTTAAGTAGAACACCCATTTATTAATTTATGGTTTTACTAGTGTTTCTACCTTTTATTCACTTTAGCCATCATTTTATTTTTAGAACATACTTATAAATATACACTAGCAGAATTTGATCTCAACATCATTTTTAGATAAAGGGAAGGTTAAAAACGAGCATGTAAGACCCAACACAGCCATAAATAAATAAAAAATAAAAAATAAAAAAACGAGCGTGTAATTCATATTGACACTCTTTGTATGTTGTGCCCATATGAAATACAAAATTATTTTCACCGTCCAGTGAGGAGCATGTGTAGCTCCCAAAATGGGATTGGAGGTAAGTTCCAGCGATCACAAAAGGGCAGTCATAGGCTTTTAGTGTGTAGCAGTTTTAAGAGTATCCATGGTTCATGTAAGATAATTGCAGATTCATTGGCTCAGTGTTTGAACCTCTAAATACTTTGAGTGGAGTCTATTCATGATATGCCTTTCATGCAGCTGACGTTTTAAGATCCTTGCTGCTTTTCAGAATGTGTGGGTACTAAAGATGTCTTCTTACTCCTGAGAATTGATTTCATACTCAACAGGAGCTTGTGGTGGATTCTCTCCCATGGTGGGAATTATCCGTGAATATCTGAGGGCAACAATTGGCTCAGATAAAGAATCTATCATGAGCTCTCTCCTTAAAGACTAAGATTTGTGCATTAAAACTAAGCAATGCTAAGTTTAATTCCTAGTCTTTTTCTGTGATTCTAAACCATTTGACAAAGATCTACCCAGTGTGAACAGAATGATTAGGAAACATATGCACCTCATGACCTTGCCCATTCATTTGTATTTCTTAAAAAAGTATCTCACCTGGAACTCAAAGCTCCCTAAGAATTCTGAAGTTGTGACTATATTACTCTCTCAATCTATCGAACTACATTTTGCTTTGGGTGAAATGTAGTATTGGGGGAGAATTTTGATTGATTAAGCTATATATTGTATCAGTTGATTTTATCATAAATATACATTTTCTTTTGCTTTAAAGAACGTGGAGATTGAATTGAAACCAGTTAATACAGTTTCACAAGTTGGCATGACAGACAGCATGCGGATGGCTGATGATGAACACTGTTAGAATTATCAATGTGTTTTCATTGACTTCTGACCTGTTAAAACTTAGCTCCTGAGGACCTATTAGGCTGGACAAAGTTAATACTAATGGACAGACACTATTTTTACAGCCATGAATGAGAAATCAGTCTCATATTTGTTTGAAGATGGACAATAGCTTATGGCCACATGTTTTATGACACAATGCCTCACTGAGTTATCTTTGTAATCTAAAATTGGGGTTTTGTTTAAAAAAGCCATATTTTCATATCTCACGTGATATAGAGATATATTGAGTTTTTCACAATCCCAAATTAAATTAACAGATTTCTTTTACATAATGAAAAAAATATTTAAAAATGAAATGTTGGCTACAATATTTTATTTGATTTCTATTCCTGTACAAACTCATTCATTCGTTCTTCCCAACACCTACTTACGGAAGACTACCTGAGAACAAGAGAGACATAGCCTCTCTCTTGGTGATTATATTTTGGTGGTCAAAGTAAATAAAATAAACAAGTAAGCAAATAAATATACAAACAAGCAAATCAGAAGAAGCATTAGCTAATCACAACTGCTGTAGAGAATTAAAATCTGCTGCAGTAGATGTTTATTGGTAACTATTTTAGACATGCCTGTCAGAGAAGTTCTCTCTGAAAAGGAGGCATTTGCCTGAGAAAATCACACAGCGCTCTGGAGCCAGAGCATGGTACTCCAGGTACCATGCTAGTTGCAGGATCCAAATGTGTAGAAGAATCAGACAAAGAAGGCCAATATGACTGGTCATAATAGATGAGGAGAAAAACAGCAGAAGATAAGTTCAAAGAGAAAGTAGTCATGTTCAGCTGGCACTGGGCTATGTGAGCTACAGTTAGGCATTTGGATTTTTTTTAATGCAAAAAGAAGCCATTGGACTGTGTTAAATAATGGTGTGATATTATATTGTATATTTTGAGAGATCCTTATGGTTGATGTATTATGAACAATTCTACGTCTTTTTTGGTGAAGCTTTGAAAGATTCTAAGAAAGAGATCTCTCATCTGATTCTTTGAAAAATAGGCATGGTCTTGTAAAGTCAATAAGGCTATTCATGAAGGTATTAATCTATCATTTATTAACAACTTTATTCCAGAAGTAATTTGGTAATGTTAGTTCTATGCAGCAAATATGAATAGTAATGAAGAATAGAACTCAATATTTTTGTTTCATGGTCTATATAAATCTAAGACCAGATAGTTTATAGAAAAAATAATTAAATATTTATTTGCCTTGGACAAAAGCATTACGTTTTGCTGATTGATTGTTATTTTAGTGGATTGATGTCACATAAAGACGTCTTAACTGAAGGTAAGGTTGTCTAAGAATATTTTACTTTGATAGTTTCATCTAATTTTCAGTAAGTTCAAGGTTAAAAAAGCAATAAGATCAAAATAGCAATAAACAGGGTTCAAAAGACATGCATTCCACTTTGTGAGATAATGCAATGAATATTATTAAATAATCCATTTCTTTCCTGATTTGTCTTCTAATGGTAGATCCAGTGGGCTGATTATCACGAGTCCATATTGACAGCAATAGAAGCAAATTAATATAGCGAAAAGAACACTGATTTGAGGTTTAGAGGTCTCTATCTGCCTGTTTAACTAGAGAGTTTGGTAAACAACAAAATGTGTGTGGAGTCAGTTTCCTAATCTACAAAATGAGAGGACCGGAGTAGGCAGTTAGATCCAAAATGCTGGTCCAAGGGCAAATGTCAGGCTGGCCACATCAGGATCGTTTAGGAAACTTTTAAATACCACTATCCCCAGTTTCTGCACTCAGAAATAATTATTTATTAAGTCCAGACGGGTGCTCACAAACAGGTATTTACACAAAGCAACACAGGTGATTCTGATATTTCAGGACAGTTGGAACACATGACTCCTAAAAGTTCCTCCTTTTTTTTTTTTTTTTTTTTCCCGCGGTATGCGGGCCTCTCACTGCTGTGGACCCTCCCGTTGCAGAGCACAGGCTCCGGACGCGCAGGCTCAGCGGCCATGGCTCATGGGCCCAAGCAGCTGGGATCTTCCTGGACTGGGGCACAAACCGGCGTCCTCTGCACAGGCAGGCAGACCCTCAACCACTGTGCGACCAGGGAAGCCCCCTCCTTTTTAAAGGAAAAAATAAATAAATTATATGTTTTTCTAAGCTGTTTCCAAGAATACTTACCGTATAAGGTAGGACACATTTATGGATCTGGTGATCAGGTTCTTAGGACTTTTGCTTTGGAAGTAAGCTCGTATTCCTGTAGTTTAGCAGCATCCTGTGCAGATATTTTTATAAGTATCTCAAAACCTCACCCTGCCCCCTTCCATTTGGAAAATGGCCTTAAAATATCTATTGCATGTGCTTTAGCCTAACAGTTTTCTTCTAGGAATTGATCTTAAATTGCGTTCAAAGATTTATGGATATTCTTTGCAGCATATTTTGTCATAAAAATTAATTTAAAATATCACAAATACCAAAACCAAGAAATTGGTTAAAAGAGTTTTGGTATAATCATACAATATTATACTCTGCTGAGATTAAAAAGTCTGTATTAGAACTATATTTACTTTACTGACACGGAAAATAGTCACTATATATTATTCAGTAAAAGAAGCAAATTACCAAATGGTATTATTCTATGTTCGTAAACAAACAGACCAAAATAAAATCTCCCATGTGCAAGGAAAAAAAAAGGCTCTAATGCCAAATACCCCAATACTGAGATATTCTTTCTATCTCTAAAGAGATAGAATTATGAAAGGTTATTTTGTGTTTGGTTTGGTTTAGACAGACATGTTTTTCTTCAAAATATATGTTACTTTGTATTATTTTAAAAATCCCCATGGCAAGTGTGTAAGGTGGTGTACGGAGACCAGTGGCACGAAGGCACTTTTTAACCTAAAAATCTGAAGAACTATCTTAAGACCCTATGTAACTGATGTCAGAGCTTCAAAATATAGGAGATCATTTGCTGAGGGAAAATTATTAGTAAACTCACAACCAGAAATTCAAAGGTGTGTAGGCCTCCTCATTTTTCTACTGTTGACTTGAAGATAAATGTACTTAATAGTCAGTTTGGACCCAATTAAGCCATGCATCACTGCATGGTGAAGCTTTTCATTTCTGGTCATCTTTTGTCAATAATTCTTTATTTTGCCCCAGTTTCATGATGTGACTTTAATGGAATTATACTTGAAGAGCTCAAAATTAAATGCTTAATTATGTTCAGCTTCAGTTACAGTTATTAATTGATACAAGCTTATTAACATGACACCTGAAGGGAACCAGTTCCATAAAACTTGTAGGAGGTAGTATGTGGGTATTATACTCATGTGAACTAGCAATCTAGATCAATTTTCTTTTATTAATTTGATTAAGCTTCACGGCTTTTGGATTCATGCTGGAAACCCAAGGTCTAGGCTTAACCCTTATTTCATAAAGAAGAACAATAGAACACAGAAAAATAAATTAATGTAACAGGCTAGAGTAGTTTTCTATGTAAATGAGCTAATATCTCATTATTTTGAAATTAGTTATCTTTTGTCCATTTGAGATACATTTGGCACAATTATCCATGCCAAAGACAGCTTTGAATTTCCAAAAAGACATTTTGAAGTAAATAGATATATACTTCCCAGATTCCAAGAAAATTATAACCAAGATTTAAGAGTATGGAAATCTCTGTTTAAATTGATGATTTGTAGGGTCCAGTCATCGTGTATGAATGTATTAAATCCCCTTGTCCACTATGCTTTCCTAATGGAGTGGGCATTAAAAAGCAAGTTCTTTAAATAAGACCCTTCATGATCTAGCCCTTACCTATGCCATCTTCCCCTCACCCTGCTCTTTTAATATGCCAAGCTCCTCACCCTAAAGTTTTACACGATTTCCTTTCTGCCTGGATTTCTCCACTTGTCTAATTCTTACTTATCTTTCAGAGTTAACTGAAATTCTTCTTCACAGAAGTTCTCTCAGTATAATATCACCCTATTCGTTTCCTTCATATTTTCCTGCAGTTTGTAGTAATACATTTATTTGTGTTTGATTAATATCTGAACTTCCCTCTAGATTATAAACTCTATGATATTAAGAACTATAAATTTTTATGTAATACTATATATACACTTAGAATCTAGCACAAAATATGGCACATTGAACGTGTCTTTTTGTAATTTTTTTTTTTACTTTTAAAACTTTTTGAAAGTGCTTAAATGTACATGAGTGAATGACCTTCTCATCTTTCCAATATCTTTAGCATTATGTTTTATCAACTTATTTTGAGATACAGTGCCCATTATTGCTCCTTTTCATTTATCTTAAAACTTCTCTCTCTCCTCACACCACATTTTGTTAAATGATTATAACCAAACTCACTAGTCTTTATTTTATAAGTAAAATTTTTGAGAGAACCATATATATATTTTTTCCTTTGAGGTAGTGCGTTTTTGTTTATTTTATTTTTATTTTTTTAACATCTTTATTGGAGTATAATTGCTTTACAATGGTGTGTTAGTTTCTGCTTTACAACAAAATGAATCAGTTATATATATACATATGTTCCCATATCTCTTCCGTCTTGCATCTCCCTCCCTCCCACCTTCCCTATCTCACCCCTCCAGGGGGTCACAAAGCACCGAGCTGATCTCCCTGTGCTATGCGGCGGCTTCCCACTAGCTATCTTTTTTTTTTTTTTTTTTTGCGGTACGCGGGCCTCTCACTGTTGTGGCCTCTCCCGTTGCGGAGCACAGGCTCCAGACGCGCAGTCTCAGCGGCCATGGCTCACGAGTCCAGGCGCTCCGCGGCATGTAGGATCTTCCCGGACCGGGGCACGAACCCATGTCCCCTGCATCGGCAGGCGGACTCTCAACCACTGCGCCACCAGCGAAGCCCCGAGAGAACCATATTGACTACCTAAGTATATATATTATGTTGGGTACTTTCCTTTGGGGGTAATAGATTTAGGTAATAAACTGAAGATTTGAATTGTGATGCCTAAGGAAGTCATTTAGCTTCTGTGAGCATCAGTTTGCTGATTTATAAAATGGCTAAACTTGCCCTCACGAAATCACAGTTGTAAGTTAGATGTAACAATCAGAATGTTTTATGTGTCAAAGATTTTTACTAATTTCACATCAAATTAAAAGTCCAAATTGTGTAGGAAGTTTTTAGATGTCTGACACTAACTCTAAAAATATGTTTGATATAGAAAAGAGGTGTAAATATCAATTACTTTAAGTAAAAATCCTTTAGTAATGTTGGAGCAGTAGCATATCCGATCAGAAGTACAGATGACAATAGAAAATATTCAGAACGTGGCTTTAGAAAACATGCTTGCATTTCTTCACAAACTGGAAACTTCACATACAAAAAAGTTACATTCAGGCCTCAACTGAAAATATGGATATGCTTCTAGAAATTTTACTATAAAAGCGTGTGCCATTACTTAAATGAAATTACTCATTTTAAGTCAATGCTTTATATATATATATTAAACGTGTTCATTTATATTATCATTTCCCCATAAATCTAAAATATTAGATTACTGTCTCTACTATTTTAATTCAGTTCAACTCGATTCTTTATAGAAATTATAAATGATTCTTAAAATTAATAAAGGCATGAATCTGTCAAGATGATTAAATGGACATTTTTTTCTAATGTTCTGATTAAATCATGGAATCTTCCAGTGTATACTTAAAATTATGTAACTTCTGAATACACTTTCATAGAAGGTGTAACTAACTTCACCTAACTAATGAAGAGAGATTAGTATCTCTTTTATCATTTAGACATTAATGAACTTTCAGTCTTACACAGCAGAGTTACCCATTCATCTTTTGGAAGAAGATTAATTATTGTTTAACTTTTGCATCCTAAGTATTATGATGTTGTATAATAGGAGAAATCACATATTTTCTATTACAAAAAAAGAGGTGAAGGAGATTCATAGAAAATATAATCCAAATGAAGGAGTCAAAGTTAGTATTTAGCATAAGTACAATTTTTAGTGACTTATGTATCTGATGATAAAGCTTTCCTATGCATCTTAGGTTTTACACGTTCTGAACATTTTTGACAAGGAAAACGTGAATTACATGAACACTGCAGCTGTAAACATGACAGGTACACAGCTTTGTCTTCCCATGGTTTTAATGGTTCATATATCTGGGTGCACTCTTTCTTGACCTGGCTCCCCCTGCCCGTGTGGAAATTCTCCCTGGTGCTCTGCAGTGCAGCACTGCGTGGCTCTATAAGCTGAAATCCCATTACTCAGACCAGTTTCATGTTAGATAGAAGGTGTTTACCCTTTGAAAGTGAGTTTATAGGGTTACAATGTATTATTTGGTAGTCTTTAGTTAAATGTAACAGAAATACAATTTCAATCAATTTGAGTTAAAAAGGGTTTTTGTTATAAAGCTGGTAGCGTGTGTCACTGATCCAAGGCACAGAGAGGAAGCTGAGCCTGACACCAGGATTCAGACCTTCTCCAACCTTTTTTGTCTCTCTCATACCTTCCTCCCTGGGTCTGTCTGTCTGTCTGTCTCTTCTCCTAACTAACCTTCTTATGCAACCTTTTATAGTTCATACTACAGAATATCCCTTAAATAAAAAGGGCTCACTGTCCAGTTTAGATCAAGTGCCCATCTATGCACCAATCTATTGGGACATATAAAAATGTGGCCACTGGACGGGAATTATAGAATAGGAGTTCCCAAAAGAAAGGGAGTCCTGTAATGAGAGACAATACTTGTCCAAGTGAACGGTAGATATTTGTTTTTAAAAAATGGATGGATAGGGGCTTTTCTGGTGGCTCAGTGGTTGAGAGTCCACCTGCCAATGCAGGGGACACGGGTTCACGCCCCGGTCTGGGAGGATCCCACATGCCGCGGAGCAGCTGGGCCGTGAGCCATGGCCGCTGAGCCTGTGCGTCCGGAGCCTGTGCTCCGCAACGGGAGAGGCCACAACAGTGAGAGGCCCGCGTACTGCAAAAAAAAAAAAAAAAAAAAAAGAATGGATAGCCCATTGGACTATTAATATGCTATCTTATTTTACCTTCCTGTCCCAAAACCCTAAGTGGAAAAGAGAAGTTATATTGATTGAATATGTAGATCCTAGCCAAAAACTGGTACAGAAATTTTGTCAATGTGAAGAATTAAGTATAGGGAATAGCACCTGCTCTAGATCCTTTTATTTTACCAATTTGGTGTATGCATTTCCCAGTGGGTTATATGTATATGTATGTACCTCTGGTAAATCACAGAGGATTTTCTGAGTAATAAAGAGATGAGAGATTTTCCTAGAAGGTTTTCAAAAAATTGCAACATTTTTCAGTATGAAGGAATCTAAGTATGAATTACTTTGCAAAGTAGATTCTGTTTTTCCCTTCAGGTTATCTTTATTGGTCATTCTCCTCAAAATTTCTTTAGGTCATTGGAAACAACTGCTGTTCAAAACTTTATCTTTATATATATATATATATATATATATATATATATACACACACACATACATATAAGCATTTATAAATGAAACTTTTTTAAAAGCATTTTCTTCCCACTTAAATTCGTTCTGTATTTTAAGCTGATGATGAGACAGCATGGTGATATGTCCACGTGCTCCATGTGATATGCACATTTGTTCAATGGGAAAATGTGGCCTACTCCTAATTTCATTTTCATTTCCTAAATAAAGAAGACCCATTAAAAAGCAGACATCTGGTGTAGAAAAGCACTTAAAGCTGTAGTTCCCAAGGAGTACTTTCCTTCCTCTTTAAATATGTATGAACTGTTGTTTTGGTAATCCACTTCACCCTGTCAAAATAGAATCAAATAGAATGTATGTGTGACCTCTTCCCCTTCTACCCTGGGAAAATGATTTCCAAGATCATTGAGGTGTACAATATACAGGAGCCTTCGCTTTCTGTTTTCCTTACAGTCAAAGCTCTTACCCTTACACAAGCTGAAAGTCTAGGTGAATTACTTTATTAGTTAGCTATACTGTTTTACTTGTAAGGATGGCTCTGTGGGCTTTTAATAGTTCAACTGTAAAGAAGGAATTTTTACACTTTAAAAAAATAGGCCTTGAAAAGAATATATCTTCATTTTGACATGCATTTGGAAAGGGCTTCACATTAAAAAAAAAACAGTTACCTCAACAATTCTAGGTACAACATAGTCATACTTAATGGATACTGAGACTAAATATTGATAAGTTGATTTCCCAAGAAAAGGGAACACCTAAACAAGGCATTTGAGCCATTTTTTTTCAGGGGGTGCAAATTTGATGTCAACTTGTTTATTTGAGATTTTGATGCACATTCCACAAAATTGTGTCCTGCAGAATACTAATTATTTGTACTTGCCTACTCTCTTCTCTGTTCCATGACAAAAGGGTTACACAGTAAAATACTACCTACTCTGCCTTCTCCTGTAGATTCATAATTGAAATTTGCATATTACACTCTGCAAAACTTGTAGTAGAGTTATCTGTGCTCTGTTGGTTCAACTGAGTTGCCTAAGCATATTTAATCCTTGAACAATAAAAAAAATCATTTTGAGAAACTGTGACATAGACTATGTTTATATGCGGATTATATTAGGAGTCATTACAATACTTCATTAAGGCCAGAGAAGAGAAAAACCTCGTTTTGTTTTCCTTTTAGTTTTGTTTATGTGTTTACTTCAGTGTGATTATATCAAGGTGATTTGATTAGCTTAGAATATTATTTTGTCATATGGTTGGGTTTCCCATAACTGTCCATGTATATCATATTCATATGTGGCATCTTCATTGTTGTTCAAATATTTTAAAGGAGGTTAGTGTATACTTTTGCTATTGGAATTGATTTACAAGTTATGTCCTTCTAAATTTGTATAGATGAGCCTTTGCCACTTCTGTGTTTTAAGATGTCTGTTGTAGTTAGAGTACTTCAGGCCTATGATCTTAGAACTAGCATTACTCCTTTTGACTACTAGTTGTAAACCATATTCTCTAACACTGTTCATGAATGTGCTTTCAACCAATATGATGCCTGTGAGAAGACAGCCCCTTCACCAGAAGAAAGTAAAAGGAGTTTTGAACGCTGACACAAATTTCTGATTTCACTTACTATATAGTCCAAATCCAAAGACAGTGTACATGGTTCTTCATAAACCACAAAGGTTTGAATATTAGAGCTGAAAGATTGCCTAATTAAGTAAACTAAAGTACTTATAAGAGGCTTGGGGAAAAGATATCTGGCTAATTTAAGATTATGTAAAATGGCATTCTTGGCTTATACTTTCTCAAAGAAATCCTTACTGCCTTAAAAAATGCATTAATAAAATACAGAGAACAGCATTTAATATTCTTTGGACTTAAGAGTTTTATAATGCTTCATTGCTATCACTGTGGATATTAACGTTCATTGGACCTACTGTATTGGTGAATTAAATCTATGTTAATTCTACAGCTTATCCTAAAATTTGTTTTATTGTTTGACTGAATTTGGGGGTGGGGTGGTTTTTTTTTTAATTAAACTTCTCCTGAGTTCATTGGTTACAGATACTTTTCTCCTAAAATCAGAGAAAGAGTCATGATCCAAGAAAAGTTAGGAGAATCCATTGGAAATTCTTGACTATATAGATTCTAGATAAGATACACTTTATATTATTAGACACTTATTTCTCCCTAGGAAAGATTCCTGAAAATTTTCAAACATATACAGAATTACAGAACACAGTATAATGATCTGACATGTAACCATGTTGATATTTTGCTACAATGTTTATTCCTTCTTTTCTTCACTCTGAAGTATATTAAAGCTTCTCATTTTACTACTAGATATTTCAGTAAGTATCTCACACAGTATATATAGACTTTTCCTTGCAAAATTAGTGAAATTTACTCTAGGTATTTTATTTTTTAATAGAAGATATAGAGTAACTGGGGTTACTATGTTCATATTATTTCATTCTATTGAAAACAGTGACTGAATTTTTTTCAAGGGTGTTTCCCCCAATTTTGCTCTCATTAATGGATTCTACTTTAGTAAATTTTGCATAATATGTAATGATGAAAAAGCATCTTTTTATTCTTTCTGAGGGCTTTTGGATTGTGTTGCTCAGAGGAAACTCATCTTCAACAATATGCTCGGGCTGTGTGAAGCCCTGTTTTATTTTTTTCCTTTGTTCTTCAAAGTGCATTTCTTTAATATACTTTCAGCCATGGATTCATTACCAGGCAACCTTTTTTTAAAAAATAAATCCTATAATAAATTAAATAAAGCTCTGTGTGGGTCATTTTTGATTAACATGATTTTAAGAACATGATTAACTAAAGAGATAGGGGAAAATAGGATGTGCAGCTAAATCAGTTTATGAGTATATATACCATCAAGAGATTGTGTGTAATAGTGTATTAAAATACACTTAATAGTAAAAAAAAATGACTCATTCATTGAAACTGAATTAACACTTGTATGCTTATAATAGTATTGGAAAGGCTGTAAATATTTAAGCAAAATCCTTCACTTTCAGCCAGAAATATAATTTCTATATGTGGTTTCATGCTATGCAAATTTCATTACAGGAAAATGTTCGTGATGTTTACTTTAAGATCGTATTTCTTATAAAGTTCAATTTTTAGGGAGAAACATTTTAATGAGAATGGAGTAATGTATCATGAGATTCAGTTAAACATATGATATCACTATCCTTATCATGGGATCACTATCCACATCACTTGTTCTTATCATCTGGAAAATTTCTGTAATGAAAATTTGGAGACACAGTTCTACTCCATTATTTGCAAGAAATAATATAACATGAATCTTTTATTTTAGGAATGTTATATTCATCAAAAAGTTGAGATATGATTAAACTGAGTAAACAACAAACAAATTCAATTAAGGCTGTTTTGACTAGAAAAACACAATTTATTTTTTGTTAAAAAGCAAAAAAACAGGGCTTCCCTGGTGGCACAGTGGTTGAGAGTCCGCCTGCCGATGCAGGGGACACGGGTTCATGCCCCGGTCCGGGAAGATCCCACATGCCGCGGAGAGGCTGGGCCACTGAGCCATGGCCGCTGGGCCTGCACGTCCGGAGCCTGTGCTCTGCAACGGGAGAGGCCACAACAGTGAGAGGCCCCGCGTACCGCAAAATAAACAAACAAAAAATAAATGAATAAAAAAATAAATAGCAAGAAATTACTATCCTAGTAAAACAAGACGACCCTATTAGGACTGTTCTAAACGAGCATTTTCTTTCTTACTTCTTCTTCCTCCTCTTCTCCCCCAACCCCTTTCCCTCCTCTTTCCCTTTCCTTCTTCTCCTTTCTACTCTTTACGTGCTCTTTCCCACACTTACATGGCTCAGAGCTGCTTGTAGAGTCTGGTGCCTACACTGAAATGTCCATAAGAAGAACAATGTAAGGATAAGCTGGGGTAAATCTGCCTCCACACGTGCTGTTTTCACTCCTTATATTGTCTTGATTGATCAAGACAAGATTACTCAGTTAATGAGTGGTGCTGACCAGGGTGATTTTTCTTAAAAACTTGAATTGTGAGGCCAAAGTAAAATGCAATTTTATTCAAAAATTCTTGACCTTTTTATACAATGGAAAAATGTTTCACCTTAAAAGCATTTTGTTTTTTATTAAATGGCTTTTAGGCTCGTAATTTTCTGTTTATAGTAGTGGAACACACAGGTTCTGGATTTCTTTCTTGTAGAGCAAAATGAATAAAGTATTTTAACTGCCCCAAAATATGAGTAAAAAAATAAAATTCAGAAACTTTGACTAAAAATGACATTTAAGGAGGTCATAAACCTCAGTTTAAAAAAGAACAACAAATATGGCTTTTAAAATATTCATGCAAGATTCAGACATACAACTTTGTCAATTTGCTTTATTTCTCTGTTTCCATTTAGAACAGTCAAGAAAAATATTCTCAAATAGATTATTTTTCTCTCATAAATGGGTTTGAAGAAGATTTTTCAAATGGTGATTATTGAAAAAACTTTACTATGATACATTTTGACTACTAAAATAGGATTTTGGTAAAGTAATTAGCAATTTGACTCCTTTCCAAAGTGCTGTTGGACAGACACTCCAGGACAACCCAGTTCTAAGGAAAGAACAAGTTAAGGATAATATGTAACAGAGCTGAATTTTTGTGAAGACAGTTCTCTCCTCTTTTAGAATGACATTAGTTATGCTGCCCAAGCTAATGTTTACGTGTACAAACCGGTTTGTATATGATGGGTTTGACTGATAGGTTGGATCAGGATAAGGTGGAGTATTGGGTGGATGAGGGAGAGGAAACAAGTTATACTGTCCTTTCAAGTCAATCAGATAATCTGATTGTTCTTTCAGCTGCCTTGCCCTGTCATTCACTGTCAATTCCGTCAAAATAGTGAAACTAGTTTCTGCATGTATGCAGAAGTTTATTTTATGACTCCATTACTTTGCTCTTGCAAACACAGACATAACAGTTATTTCAGTCCACGTGTTGAAAACTCTACACAAATGTTAATGGGTGTGCATGTGTATTAGGAGAGAAACCAGACTAAAGTTAAATCCAACAGTGTATTTTCCTAATATTTGACTTATTATTTGACAGACTCAAATAATTGGTAAAGCCTACAACTAAAATATTTCTTTATAAAAACATTTAGCAATATTTTCTCTGTATTGCTGGATTCAAATTAGCAGTAATTCTGGGATTTTATTGAGGGTTTTCATTGAATAGCTAGGAGAGCAGATGCTGTGATTCACACACAGACATACACACATTTAATTTTAAAATATTAGTTGCAAAATTAAAAATAAAATCTTAATAAACTCCAGAGAGAAACACGGAACCGTGCCAGTAAAAGACCTAAATATTTCTGATCTCTTGAAGTTGGTCCTCTGTTGATATGCTTAAGTCCAGATTAAGCTTTATCAAGCCAACAAACTAGCTGACAGGACACAAACTTTAAAATAGCTGGACTACTCATTTTTAGTTCTTATGCACTTTGTGTGGCTCAACATATATTCAGTCTGCTAGGTTCATTTGGCATGCTTTGTTGATAAGCTATCTGCTAAACCAATGAAATTAATCTCTAAGAAACTGTTTTCACATTCAAGAACTCATTTTAATTTCTAAGCCTTCACCTCAGTATCTGTAACATATTTCTCTCAAATAACACATAATGAAAAGGATGCACCTTTTGTTTAGTGTGTGTGTGTGATTTAGTACTAATCTAAATTATGTAGCTGTGTATAGTTTGAGATTGTTTTATGTACATTATCTAATTTGCTTTTCAGAAACATCCTCAGGAAGAAGCATCATGAGTATTATTAAAGCTATTGATCAGATACATAAATTGGGGCTTGGGAAAGTTAAAAGAATGGGCCAAGTTGAAATAGCTCGTAAGAAATAGAATAGGCAGTGGTGTCCAGTGCTTGCTGCCATGCTTCCCTAGTGCTATCTTTGTTTCTTTTAGGAGATTTCGACCCATTGGAATCAGGAGGTTATTAGTTTCCCTAAGGATTTGTATTCAGAATTCCCTCTGTGATAAAAGTTAGATCAATTTTTTACTTCAGAGCTATTGTACAATAATACTACACGTTGTTTAACTGGGTTGTCTTAGGTTAAATGGTGAAAGCATATAATAGTTTATATGAAAGTAAAAGTATTGCTTTTTCTGGTGAATAAAAGCTTGAACTTTATTAAGTGACTTCCATCTGGTGCTGGGAAATACGTCTTTTTTCTGTGTCAGAGAACTCTGGAGTTATTCCTTGAATCGGCCATGTTAAACTACTTTTAAAATATAACAACAACAACAATAATATAAACATAAGTTACTCTATAAGTATAATGTTAACCTAGATTTCTTTGAGGGCAAAAGTGAATGTCCTAGGGTCTGACAAAGGCAATAGGAAAAGAAAATTAAACATATTAATACTGGAATTGGATATATATGGCTATATCAATTGAAGTCCTGTTTATTAGAGTACATTAATTTTGTATTAGTTTACTTTTCTATTAGAATCCTTCAAGCAAATCTCTAAGTACTTATCTGAAAGCTTGTTTCTTTTTTCAAATTTTCTTAATGAAAAAACTAGGAGATTGGCTGCCACATAAAATATAGAGAAACTACAGTTTCTCTAAAGCATAGGCCATTTGTAAAGAATATTTCAAACAGCAATTCTGGCTTTCCTTAAAATTAGACTTCTTTGAATGCAAAATTATTCATTTATTATCTTTTTCATGAAAATCATTGACTTAGTCATATTTAGGTTCTCTAGATTTTGAAGTACTGTTTTATTTTGTTTGTTTCTAAAATATTTACTCAATATGCAGTTTAATTTTCAGTTAATAAAAGAAAATAATTTGTGTGATTAAACATGTGCTTGGCAGGGTTGGTAAAAAAATACGGCTTTACTTAAAATTGTGAGTTGCTTTCTCGCTAGTTAGGCATCATCCTGTTCAGTAGGATCATATAATTTTTGGTGATAAGGGCCTTAGTATAAAGGAAAAGCCTTTTATTAAAAAGGGGGAAGAAAAGAAATGCTAGGAATCCTCATCAGGTTCTTTTTCTTTATTGGATGTTCTATGCTATGCCCTACTCTGTTGTTTGAGTTCTTAAACTCTCACCCGTTATTTTACAAAGAAAATAGAGTTGGCTGTGCTAGAATCTTTTATCTGTTTTTACCTATTAATTCTTAATATGTTACCTTAATTTTCTTCTCTTTCCTTACAGTTTCAAGGACAGACTTGCTTCCACTCTTTCCCAGTCTGAAACCCTATACTGGTGTTTTATTTCTAATCCTGTCACCCTTCTCTGGGGTGATATTTTGTCCCTTATGGCTCTCTTTCATAGCTCTATTAGTTTTCTCTCCACTGATTCTTTGTCCTCACTCTCTCTTCTACACACTTTGTGGAAATAGACTATCCCAGTCCTCTTCTTCTTAGACTCTAGTCTCTATCCTTGTAGCCCTACTGAAACTATTATCTCCAAAGTCTTTCAATGCTTTACCCAGCTCTTGTTCTCTGTAGCTTTCAAATAATGGACCATTTGCTCCTCCTTGAATATTTGTCTTTCTTTGAATCTACTAGTATTGTACACTCTTGGTTCTCCTCCTATCTTCAACCTTGCTGTGTTCTTCCTCGTTTCCAAAATCCACTGATTTTTCTTTCAATTTATTGCGTGTCTCCATGAGTCGAGCAATGTTAGAGCAACTGTGTTTTCAGAAGTGACTAAGAAAGAAAATATCCCAGCTATCATGGAGCTGTGTGCTGTGGAAAGAGAGAGAAAATGAACTAGGAAACATGCAAATAATATAATTTTAAATGGTAGTTAAATCTTACGGAAAAAAAAAAATAAAGCAATGATGTATAGAGTAACTGGATCAGGGAGAGCTATTTACCTGGTGTGGTCAGGAATGTTCTCTCTTAAAGAGAGGCTGTCCTAAAAGACCACAGTAAGAGGAATCCTGGAAGAAGAAAGAACGAGTGGAAAGCCCAGACACAAGAATGATGAATCTGGTAATAGTTTCCAAATTGTGTTGGCTAGCTGATTTGGCCCATGATCCCCTTTCCCGTCATCTAGTTCAGTGCTCAAAGATATCTGTTCATTTCAACTGCCTCATGATTTTCAAAGTACTTCCGTGCTTATGCTACAATAATATATAATTTTCAGTTTTATATTATTTCCTTTAATTTAAAGAATAACTTTTTATTTACCAGCATGGGTTACATCTGACACATATTTTCCACCTTCTGAAACCAAGTCATTGTGTTTGAGGTTAGTGCTTGTAATATAATAAACCAACAAATATAAAGAAGTATATTACTTATGTGGAAAAATTAAACGGAAAAAAAAAGTCTACAACAGGTCATACAATCGCTTTTACCTATCTTCATGGTCAATTTTTATCTCTGCAAAGCTAATCTGATTGATTGCTGCCTCATCAATTAGGATGTCTGAAAATTCGAAGGTAATAATACTGTGAACAGTTCAGTAATATCAGTGAGGTGAAGCCTCTTTGTATTATATTTGAAATGTGATTTAAATAATGTGAAAAAACCATCCTTGCTTTTTTTGTCTTTAGCAGTTCTCTGGGTTATAGGTAATGAACCTGAAGCAGTTATGCATTGGTAAAGGCAGTATGATTTAAAGGAGTACACTATTAGGCCCTGGTGTCAAAGAAAAAAAATGACATCTGCATCGTAGGTTTTCTGTGGTACAGAAGGAGAGAAACCCTGCCCATCATTATATGCAAAAGAACATTATCCAGTGTGTGTAATGCCCATATGAGTGTTTAGAAGTTAATGGGGATTTAACTGTATTTCAAATTTTAGTACAGTACTGGTATAATACTTTTGGAACACTATCCCATGTTAAGTATATATACATGTCACTGTTTTAAATAATTTTTAAGAATTATAACCAAATCTTAAGCAAGTGTTTATATAGATTTTTATACGTTTTAAGTTAATATTATATATAATCAGATGTTTATATTAATTTTAGAAAAGAATATGTGAGCATTTCATTCTTATTATTTAACTTTGTTTTTTTTCTCAAAAAGAGCAATATTTAAATGAAACTAAAATTCATTTGCTTTTAACGTCTATATACAAGACAGGATATGTGTTAGTGAATCCTCTTAGTATATAAAGACACGTGTATTAATATTTGCAGAATTTTAAAATATGCATACTTTGTGTTTCTGTTTAAAAAGTAATGAAAACAACCTGGGAATTTATAAATATTTCTGAAGAAAGTCCCTGTATCTTACAGCCAAATTAGTGCTGAGTTTGGTAATTGCTCCTGATAGCCTAACTAGGGAGAGGACCGTTAGCTTTCACGGAGATTTGGAACCTTGGGGTTTTGCCTTTGGAAATTAAATATTTAATATTGCTTTGTCTAGGCTGGCTT
Source organism: Grampus griseus (assembly GCF_964374135.1). NCBI lineage: Eukaryota > Metazoa > Chordata > Mammalia > Artiodactyla > Delphinidae > Grampus > Grampus griseus. Next base: position 113,249,524 of record NC_138998.1, on the reverse strand, counting down.
TGAACAGACTCCTTCCTTCCTTCCAAGGCAATGTCAAAATTCACAGAAGAGCAACAACTCACACTGTCTATTGAAATCAAACCTGACTCCTCGCCCCTCCCTTCACCCACTTTTGCCCTTGGGATTGTGACATCATTACCATCTCAGAACCCCTGGGGTTGTTGTTCATGTTAAAATGAAGTGAGATTAGGGTTCTAAGAGAGAGCAGTCAAATATTTGAGTACTAATCATGCCTGGGTGTCTGTTATTACTTTTGAGGCAGTGAAATTCTTTTGGCTTCAGGAATTACACTGCAAACATTTAATGTGAATGTGGACAGAAAAGAATACAATTAGGTGAGTCACAGAGACAATCTGCTTTTTACAGCATTCTTTGAAATGAAAGATGCATCTATTTAAAGATTATCTGGCATATGAAAGGGACATTTATCCCCCAAGGAGAGAGGGGAACTACTTAAAAGGAATAAGAGGTTTATTAATATTTTTCAATCAAATGTTGCAATCTCTTTATCCTTTTTCCTTTTGTAATTTTCATGTTGGCCTATGTAAGTGCTTTGTCCATGTAATACTCACCCTTTCTAGGAGAGTCATCAGATGGGATGAGCTTATTGAAAAAGAAACAGAATTAAAAATTCAATGACAAATGTTCCGATAGTGTCTGTTTAGGGCTTATCTTCTCAATGTCAGGGCTTTCTGGTTATTGGTTGGGGACTTTTGGGATTGGTTCCTTGATGCTCAGGTGGATGAAGTCCACATCATGAAGTGGCCTTACTTTAATTCTGGGGGTTTCTGGTGGTTGCTTGTATTTAAGCATTGGGGATATTTTTTTCACTGTAACGTTCAAAAAGTGATGCCTTTCTGTGATTGAAGTATTTAAATTAGAAAAGACAGAATAGCTCAATCAGACAAAATGAAGAGGTTGTTATTGTGTCTTCTCCCAAAAGATGACCAATGGAAAAACAATGACTTTGTATTGTATTTTGGTAGATTTTATAATCTATTACAGTAAACAATATTTAAATAAGCTTAATTACAATATACCATATATTTGGGAGAAAAAAATCACACATAAAGTGATGACTAAATATGAAATCAGAATAGCTTAAATACTAATTTTTTCATCTCTAAAATTAAAGAAATGTTATATGACCTGAAAGTCCTTTCCTAGCTTTACAACCTTATATATTCAATAATATGAAAGAAAAAAGATGTTAATGATGTGAGTGGAATTTACCTAAATATAAAATATGAACTTGAACCAATGACACATATATGCTTTTTTAATGCAATGTCAAAAATTGTGATGTTCTATCAGCAGAAGAATCAATTCACTTATATATTAGACAGAAAATTTCAGAGATTTAAGGAAATTTATTTTAACATATTTCTATCATGCTTTCTGCCAAAAGTACAATGTGATTCAAAAGCATTCATTTGGATAATTAAAATTCTTTCTGCTAGAATAATCTGGTATTAACATTCGATGCCTTTTTGATCCCACTTGCCCCTAAAAATAAAGTACATACACAATTACTACTTCCTATTTTGCCAATTTTATTAAGAATACTTATGGCTTAAAATTTTTTAAATAGTTCCTTTTAAAATTAAAATGAAGTTTAATGAAAAAAATTGTGTTGAAGAACATTTACTGTATTTCTAAATATTTGCTTTTAATTATAGCTTCAGCCATATTTACTATTCGATTTTCTTTTATAGAGACATATTTCATTTAGCAGACTAAAACTACTTTTCTTTTGCTCATTATGATTATATTTTTCACTTCTTTCTAAAGAAAATTTGTTTATCGCTGGGCCTTTTTAGGCAAACAGGCTACCTTGTTTGTCAACAAGTATTTTGTGCCACTGTGTGTTCAGTCACCACTATGTATAATGCAGAACTATCCTAGTGACATGGACCTTTACTCAGGAATACTCCTGTTTTCTTTCTACCTGCAGATAGAGGAGGTAGCTGATATCCTGAAAAGTTCATAATTTTCCTAGTGTCCCCCCAGATATATAGTTTTTGATGACATTTTTACATATCTCTGATAACTTTAGGAAATGTTGATATTTCTAATGAAAATGGGCTACTAATCCCCACCCAGCTAGAACAGGGAAAATGAGAGTTGAATGGCTATGCTGAGGGAAACTGTATAACATAACTTTACATAGCAGCCCAGGCTTCATGTGAAATTGTAAGCAAACAAACCAAAAATGAACACCAGGCTGTAGTAATTTTAAATTTAAGTTACAATCTTATTTCAAATTTTCTTTGATTTTTCTTTTTGTCTGCTGATTAGCTGAGAAGTCAGAGATGATTGGCAGGTGTAACAATTCAAATGAAAATATTTCAGAAAGTCCGCATAAGCATCTCTTGATAAAACTCATCTGTTTTGATGAGTGAGTACATAAAATGCTTCTGTTTTTATACAGAAATCTCTGTACTTTGTACATATTTGATCACTGGTGCATCAACTGGCATTTTGTAAACAGATCTATTCGCCAAACTTTTTACTGGTTGTCAAAGATAGTAATAGTAAAATATCAAAGGATGGATGAGGTGAAGTATTTTAAAAGTTCTAAGTACTTATAAGTCAAATTTTAACTATGTAACACCCTCTAAGTCTGGTGAAATAGAAGCACTTGTGAAAATTACACTTTTTCGGGGGATGGTACTAACAGAATAATGATCTCATATTTCTGTTTCTAGTTTTGACTCAAACCATAAAGTGTACAAATCAAAACTAAAATAATTATAGTAAGGAAATAGACAAATGTTATTTTTTATTTTCTTGTTTCCTTTAAATTCAGTTTGTGCTACTTAATGATAGCACTATTTCCAATGCAACTTTACATTTTAAATGAATTTCTGTAGTTCATTTATCTGACAAGAATAGTACGAATAAATAAAAGCAATAATCACTATCCATTTGTTCATTAAAATAGAGGTAAGTTATTACGGATCCCAAATGACAGAGGAGAAAATTGGGGTACAGGCAAGTTAGGTCAGGTGGCAGGCTTACACAGGAAATAAATAGTGGCTAAGCTAGTATAAAAACATCAATCTTCTGACCTCTAATTCAGGGCTTTCCACAACTGCAGTATGATTAATCAATACCAGGAAGCAAACTAAGTATCAAGAAAGGATCATCCATTTGTATCAGTCTTTCCTTTATGTGGTTGGAATCTAAAATACGAAGTGCGTAAGGAATCAAAAGTCAGAAGCTTTGACTATTTTAGTGACTTTTGAACAGTTTTTTTTATTATCGGGAGATTTGATAATAAACACAAACATTTAGCAAGCCCAAATATGTGAAGCAACTTTGTAGATATTTTGCTAACATGTGGAAAATAAGCTCTTTTAACAACTTACTTTGATTTATTTTTATTTTTATACTAAGAGAGGACCCAGATATGTGCTGAAATACGTATTGCCTTATGGATTGCAGTTGGCAGGGGTTGTTAGTGTTAAAGATTCACACATTTCAAGTAAGATTGGATACATTCATATTTATGTCAGGAGAAGAAATAATATATTCTAAGAATTTAAAGTGTTACCAAAAGGCAAAACATGGCATTTGGCTAAAGAGATAGCAATATTCTTCCCTGTTGAGGTTCTTTTCTCTAAGGCTTAGTTTTCTAACCAACGTTTTGGCAAGCAAACATTCTTATTTTGCATCGTATAGTCTTCTTTCACATCTCTGAATGAAAAGAAAAGATAATTATATGGCTAAAGCAATTTAAATCTAAGGTGTGGGAAGGTATTTAGTAGAAAAGCTGACACTCCTTCCACGCTATTGTTATCCAGAATATACTCTCTTTTGAAGTTTACTGAGATACTTTCTCCAGTGTGTTGAAATTTCCTTTGCATCCAGCTCTGCTATAGATACAACATCATGACAACAGTGACATGACTTGTTTACAAGAGGGTGGTATAAACAGCAAATGTTCTTCCGTAAGACAGCTTTCTTGTTGAACTTCAACAGAAAAGGGAGAATAAATGTGGGAGAGAGAACAGAAGGGGGTAATCTTGAACATGTAGAGTCACATCAAAGGCAGAGGAGAGAGTGGCTGATAGTGTCTTTTGCCTTCTTTTTATATGTAAGGAAGGACCTTCAAATTGTATATGGTCCTCAATGCGGAAGGTTATATATGGCCTATTATAGTGTGCCTTAATATTGCAAGATATTACCTGGTTTGAAATTAATTAAATGAAAGATATCAAACAAGGGAAAACAGATGAAGATAGAGATAGAGAGAGAAAGAGATAGAGATGATAGAGAGAAAGATAGAGAAACAGGGAGAGAATTAGAACCCTAATACCTGCTCCAACCTGCCTTAGTCAGCTTTCTGACCTAGGATGTTGCAACAGAAACTCTCTGAAGGAATTTTAGTTATAGGAAAGCCTTTCCCATCTTTATGATCTTGTGTTAACCTTATTTTTTTTTCTTAGAAATAATGATGGTTTGCATAACGCATTTCAGATTAAACCTGATCATAATGAAAAATATTAATTTGCTTCTTGCATGAGAAATAGAATTAGATAAAAATAAGCTAAATTTTAGCACTTTGAACCATCTTTTGGATCATGATTGCTAACTGCACCCTGGTACTGATTAAAGACCTACATGATGATGATTATTATTCCTAGGACCAGGGAAGCCTTAGAAGTATCTGTGGGAACACAATGGTCTGGAGGGAGGGGGCTCTGCCAGAGCTCCCTGGAGCTGGGAGTGGAAGGTGGGTCACTTCCTTAGATATTAGGAAAAATCATCTGGGTAAAACTGAGTGAATATTCTGGGTACAGCGTCATGGATTTGCTAGTCCAGTCTCCTCAGGTTCCTTGGGACATACATTTGTGCCTTGTGAAATTGTGGAATTATTGAAGGTGCGTAGTACATGGTTTTTTGTCATTAACATACATGACCTTGAAACCCAGTACTGTCACTTCTTGGCAGGCAGGTGGCCTTGCACAAGTGATTTAAAGTCTCTGAATCTCTGATTTCTGATATATAACACTGGGCTAGTATTGCCTCCTTTATGAGAATGTTTTAACATTAAATGATGCATTAAAAGTACTTTAGTTACTGTTAATCCCAAGGCAAATGCTGGTTATCATTGTTACAAGGAATGAGTCATAGAGATGTCCCGAGAATTGTCCTCAAAGCCTGGTCCCTACACTCTAGCGTAAATCTTCTTGAAGATAAAGACCAGATTCAGACACTCTGTTGTGTTTTTTCTAGTACAGATTATACACATATTGGGACTTCAAGATTGGGTTGCTTCTTGGGATCAATTATCCAAATTTCTTGGAGTCATGGTAGTAAGACAAGGAAGAAACAAAAGTGATTGTATCATTATGATGTGTGCAATTGGTCATGTTTTTTCTTTTTAACATTTATTGAATCCCTGATAGTATAATGCCTCAGGCTGGATGCTGTAGGTTATGTAAGGATGCCTAGAAGCTCCTTGTAGAAGAAATACTTTTCTAGTGGAGGAAATAAATGAACACGTGAGGCAGAATAAATAAATGAATTAAGTGCTAAATAGCTGAACAAGGCACATATTGTGGTTACTTATAATGGTATGGGGGAAGAGGGTGTATGTCAGGAAAAGACGGTGAAAATCAAAGTAGGATTGTAGTAGTTTGAGAGACAGAAATACAGATAGGAAAATGTACAGCATGCACAAAGGCAGGGATCCATAAATATCACTGGGTTTGTCTAAGGAAATGTTAGTAGATGCGTGGGCTATGCTAAAATATAGAGTGAGAAATCTTCTGTAAATCTTTTTTGCCTATTTCCGGATATTGATGGAGATATTTTTGGGAAATTCCAGCTTAAGTCCATGTGAACAAATGAATGGCTAATTTTTATAAAAAAATAACAGATCTTTTTACTAATTTTACTCAGATTATGGTAACAAATATTATATTTCCATTTTGATTTCAAATGATGAGGATGATGGCTAAAAATACAATGAACCAAGTTTTATGCATGTTGCATTTTAACAAGTTGGATATCTCATTGGAATGCACTGCCTCTTGCTCCACATTTATTTTTGGAATTTAATAAGGCGCCTGTCATATCTGCCTCAAGGCTAAAAAACATCATGGGGGAGAAATCCAAAGTACTGTCACGTTTGAGTGACATGGAGCCAATTTTATTTTATTTCCTTTTCATGGTGGGGGGTGGTGGTGGCTGAAATTAGCCAGCCTGACTTCTGAAAAGGCATCGCTCTACCATCTGTTCTAAAGGCCTTGTGCTGGTTAACTGGTGATGACGTTGCCCAGTGACATTTGTCAGGTGGATTTGACGCAGAAAACCAGTAGAGGATTTTCATTAAAAAATTAATTCTGTGCATTTTACTGCAAAGCTCATTCTCATGATAGATTCTGGTAGAGCACCACATATCTCCAGAAGTCGGTCTCATTGCCTGAGAAACTTGGGAAGGTAATAACTTCTTTATTTCTTCTTTGTGCTCCCAGAGCTCATAATTAACATACTGACTCATTTAGCTCAACTCTCCATAGGATGAGGCTGTGTGAATACAGTGGAGACTTCAGAGAAACTTTGGCAAACAAGGGTGGTTTCTGATTCTCATCCAGGGTGAGGGGAAAACTCTGCCATTTGCGGCTTCTTTCTTTCAAGCTGATGTTTAGTACAATGTGACTTTTTAAAATAGAATCTTTTTTTTTTTCAAACATCTAAAACTTTGTTGCTAGAACAGCAAACTTCATAAAGACACCTTTTGAAAGTACATAGAAAATGACAAGCAAAATAAACAGAAAACTGAGACCAAAGAAAAGCCAAGATTGCTAGGATTTAAATGGAACCATAATATTTTAAAGAATTTTAAGACCAGATATCACAGAATGATCTTGCTATTGCTGAATTATTTATAAAACTGGAAATTGTAGTTAGCTGAAGGATCTGTCTGAGGCATAAAAATAAATTGTGTACCTTTATATAGGGATGCGGTTATAATAACTGGAATAAGCACTCACTGCTGATGTTCTGCCAATTTAGTCTGAGTTAAGTTGCCATGGGGAACTAAGTTAGTTAAATAATGTGAACTTAAAACAGGTAAACATAGTACTATGTCAATTAATATGTACTATGAACAAAGTCAAGAACTTGTAGCTGGTCAGCTCTTCTTACCTTATTATTTGGAATTTCCTGACTCTTAGGTAAAAGGAAAAGAAATAGTCTAAACCACTTTTTCATGAGTTTGTGGCTTCTTGGGCACAAAGAGAGATCCATGAGCTCTTCCCTGAATCCCGGAAGACCCCTGAGCTAGGATCAAGAATTGAGTTTGGCTTTAAAGTATCTAGTATATATATAAGTGTGTGTTGGGTGGGTAAGTAAGGGAGGAGAGGACCATTGCAGACAAGTTTAACCCTGATATTGTGTGGCTACACTCACTCTAATTCCAACTATATAGGTTGGATCAATCCTCAGTTGAATGGAAGATAATTTAGTGGTAAGGCCAGATCTAAACCATTAGATATTGAGCCACCATGTAAAAAAATAAATGTGAAATACAAGATAGCAAAATGAACTCAGCCCCATGTGGAAGATGCTGCACACTTTAGCATTCTCAAGGAAACATGAATCACGAGACGTCAACTATCTTTTGACGTGTTGGCACTCAACATTTTATTTTTCTTTCTGGTGGAACTCCAAGGCAGTATTGCATAGATTCCCTAAAATATTCTGAAAGCCATCAAGAAAGCACGTTAGCACTTTTTTGGTAAACAGTGAATTTAATTTAAATAAATTCATTCCTTGGAGAGAATCTGCCTCTTGATTATAGCTGGACTTCTTCTTATTTTACACAACCTGTCTCTGAGGCATAATTTTTCAGTCAAAGAAACAGGAAGATTTATTGGCTGTTTGATTTGAATGTCTAGCTGGTTCCCAAACATTGCTTAACTGATCACTGATAACTGGTGCTGAAAGTTGAATGGGGGTGGGGTGAACTATGTATATTCAACTTAATGAAAGATTTAAGGTAAATATTAATGAAAAACAAGGGGGCGATTTTTAAAGTATTTCACTCTTAGTAAACAGTTGCATTTATTATTTTAGTGGTGATCTGCTGAGAGAGGAATCATTCTGAATAGCTTGAAGCCTTTAGTCCACGTCTCTACTTATAGATTCCAAGCTTAGAACTGCTTTATTTAACGGAAATGGATCACTAATGATATTTGCTGTGGGACTGTGTAATGCTTCTCCCATAAGCAGCTAGGAATAGCTCCCAAGCTTTGAGTCTAGTCTTTATTCCTGGAGCTGGCAAGAGTAGGTTGTCATGGAGCTAAGGGAGAAATCAGTAGACTCTTATTTATGTTTTAGGTGAGAGGATACTGCCTTTCTTCTGTAAAATTTTAGAATTAGGCTGTACTGCAGGGCCGTTAGTCTGAGTGCTCGACAGAGTACTCTGCACTTGGGGGCTCAGTTAGGTTTGTTGATAGTGATGAGAGTAACTCCGTATTCACATCCCAAATACGAGGCCCATTGTCACCCTTCAGTTATCCTCTCACAAATACATGGGCTTCTCTTCTCTTCAGTAAGAATAATGGTGCTGCTTATAGAGTATTTCCCCTACTACCGCAAATTCTGAGTGGTAGAATCAGTTTCCTTGACAGAAAGGCACAATGTTGCTGACTTTGCGAATGTATGTGCGCTCTCTTTTTTCTTTGAATTTTAATATTTTTCACTATTTCTCTTAGCATTTCAAGGCATCCAACTGATCTGGATTTGAATCCCAGATCTGCTTCTTACCAACTGTTTGATGTTAAGCAAGTAAAATTATGTTGTTAAATTAGTAATAACAGTTCCTTAAATTTTTGTCAGAGAAAAATTACTCAATAAAATGAGTTCGGGAGATCATTTGATATAAGCATTCTGGAACTTGAGTCCACCAATTTTATTCCCATAAGTGTAAGGATTCTTTATCAAAAGTTTTTTAATTTGCATTTTTTATTTCATTGATAACTGAAAAAAAGAAAACTAAAATGCTTTTTCTGGGTTACCTGGAAACCACCTATGACAAAACATTCCTGCTCTGCCTTCTGTGTCTAAGTTTTTACAATTGCTTTTGTTCCAGATGATAGTTCTTTAATGTGTGTGATATAGAGGGAAATAATCAAAGTTTTACAGATATGTGAGGCATTAGGGAAAAACAAAGACTGTAAGACAACATAGTAAGAACAAAGTGTTTGCAGGTGTTTGAATAGAAAAGGATAAGTGGTATTCACGTGGTCCCTGACAGTCAGCCTCAAATTAATATTGCCAGTGACATTTAGTTTCAGCTGCGTAATATCATCTATCAGTTTAAAATTAGGTTGTTCATCTAAATTTTAGAAGTTGCATAGGTTTATACTTAAACATTTTACAGTTGCCCAAGGACATAAACTTATGAAACTTAAACCTAATTTTATATTTGTGAATTCATATGGATATTTAAGTAATATAAAACAAATAATTATTATTATTAGAAGTCAAAGAGAATGTTTCTTTTAAAAAATATTAGTATAATCAAAATTGATTATACTAATCAAATTTGAGGATAGCTACTGTATGTGATGGTGATGATGATGATGATGATGATGATAGCTATAGGACCTAGATCCATAACCACAGAGAACTAAGAGCTGGCTATAAAGTTCCAAAGTTTTAGAGTCGTTGGTTTTTCCTGATTTTCCATCTGTAAGTTTTACCTGAGGAACCACTCTTCTAAGGAAGCATTCTGAAGAAATTTTTTTATATATAAACACAGAAAAACTTCATTATATCGTAACATATTAATATTCTACATGTAAGAGGTCAGATCATAGCCCTAAAATATTGCTATTATATAAAAAAATTGTAAGTAAAATGACTAGCCTACTTCAAAACCACTATAATTCAGAGTAGCATATTAATTTTAGATCTTGAAAGGACTAGAACTGAATTCTGTCTTAGCTTTTGACTGATTTACTTTGTAATCTTGATCAAGTTATTTAGCTTGGGTCATTTTAAGTCTCCTCATCTATAAAATGCAGGCCCTCAGTCTACCTTGGAAGATTACTTTGAGTCTGGTAATTGTCAAAAATGCCTGGACTAGGCTGTCTCGTACTGGGCTCTCAACAAATGTTCAGCCTTACGCCATTCTATCATTCTCCAGGTGGAAATGCCTTCTCTCTTTCCCCTTCAATATCTGGTCTCCCTGACACCTAGTGCTGGAAGCAAGATGGAACTGGGTGCTTTATGCCTAAAATGCAGGGTATCTCAGAGAGACATCTACCATAACCTTAGTAGATGGTTGGTTTTACTTTTTAGGTTTAAACATTATTTTAATCCTTTTTTAAAAAGTAAATTAGTCAAACTAGTCAAAAGTACCTACAGTCTTTGTGGGCTATGACCGAGCCGTGCAAATAAAACAGCAGCTGAGGCAGACACAGGTCTTTTCCTTCAGAATCAAACATGAAGGTTTGGGAGAGGCACTCTCTTTGATGTTGTCCACTCTGCAATCCTTTTGCTTACTTTGTGATACACCTGGATGGTGTATTAATGACCACCAACCAAGTGGTGATGCCTTTCAGTGTTTGCTTTTTTGCAGCTGTGATTCATAAATGAGGAGAGGCCACTCTTTCTTTAAAAACAAAACAAAACCAAACCTGGTGCTTAATACATTGACTCAGAGTGACAAATGTGTGCACGGCTTATTCATAAATCACTTCACTCATTTTAAAAGGCACCTGATTTTTTTCCAGACAGTTTGCATCTTATTCTTAAATTAGGGATAAACAAAAAGTTTTGGTAAATGAATTGTAACTGGGCACCTGTTTGGAAAATGTGAATTACTCTATTTGACAAAACAGCATTAAATTAATTTATATAGCTAGTTGTATTAACCTTCAATTTATGTTGCTTTGAAAAATGTATGGGTACACTGAAGTTGACATTACAGATGTGTGTGGAGCATTTTAAGACCCAAGCTAAAGAGAACTCGGAAGCATTGCAAACAAATTTTTGAGAAGTAAGCACAGTATAGGAGTCCTCGGCTGGCATGTCTCTGTGTTTCTCCAGATGGCCAGCAGATGTTTATATTTGATTCTGTAAAAAGGAGACTGCCTCTGAAGTACACAATTTCAGCACTAAAATTTTGACTTTAATGAGAATATTAGAAATATGATTATTGTTCCTAGGAGACTTTTTTAAAAGTTGAATTTAGAAATTAAAAGTTCATATAAGCCAAGGAATTAGTTCTACAAATTGAGTCAAGTATTTAAATATAATTGCATGGAAGAGGTATTTAAAATTAAATCAAGTGGAGAAAAATAATTTCTCTGGAAGTAATTTACATAAAGAGCTTTGTGCTGTAAACTGCAAAATTAAGTTTAATATTCATTGCATAGCTCTATTCCAGAAGAAAACTTCTTAAATTTTGTCTTTTTAAAGATTAAATCTAGTATTACCAAAGTATTATGAAATGTATGTCTTGACGTGAAACAAACTTTCCTCCAGGGTAGAAAAAATTAAAATCTATTTGGACAATAAAAATCATACAATGTGATCAAAAGGCCTGAGTGAGTTTAAAATGATGGAAGATCAGATTTTTTTTTCTTCTTTGCCACTGAGAAATGACAATATATGTCAGCACCGTGGCAATGGCGTATTCTTCATCTAAATATTTGGGTTATTTCCGTAAGAAGATTGTTGCTTTCTTAGACACAGCTGTGGTTTCTAAGCTCTAGATTCAGTAAACTAGAAATAATGGTAAAGAAATAACCTAGAACCATGAATATAAAAATTGACATTAAACAAAAATCCTAATCTATTGTATTTGAAATATATGGTGTTCAAAATAATAAAAAAGACACACATTTGACATAATTTTTCTTTTCATATTCTGTTTTTATACTTTGCTTAGTTACTATGTTTAAGGAGAATTTAGCTAAGTAGTTACTTTTGATTTTGTTTGAGAAGATAATGAATCTGTTGCTTTGTTTTTCCTTTAAAGACATCATTTTTAGCTATTCTAGTGAATAGTGACTGCTATATCAAGTCAACATATTCATATTTTAATTGAACCAGTACAAAACAATTTGTCTAATGTGGTTGCTATATTCCAGGAAGTAGAAAGAGGCTTAAACCTTAGAAGTAGCTTTACAATGTAGTAAGTAATTAAAACATTTCTTTGTTGGGCTTTTTGAAAGAATGATGATTTTGTCTCCTTTCTCTAAGCTGAGAACTTAAAAGCTGAAAACAAAACTATCAAATATTCTTACTTATAGTCTTATGAGATGTTAAGGTAGAACACCTTTCAGAACCGTTAGAAAAGAGGAAAGAATTGTTCCACATTTTAAAGTTTGGTTTTATTACAGGTTGTTTTTATTCTTAATCTCTTTTTTGGTTGCCAAATTACAGTGAGAAATTAAAGCACTTCTAGTATAAAATTTGTTAAAGACCTACTCTGTTTTAGGCACTTATTTCAGTTATATTTATTTAACCCTTACTTCCATATTGAACCAGCATTTCCATTTGACAGAAGAGGAAACCGAGGGTCAAAGGGGTTAAGTGTCTTGCTCAAAGTCACCCAGCAGAAAAGTGGCAGAATAGAAAAAAGGTCCCTGTTCTTCTGACCCAAGGTTAATGACCTTTTCATTAAACTTCAGTAGCCAGTTCTGTGCATCATAGAGGCGGGCCACTATATGTTTTCTTAGAGACAAAAATATATTGAAATGCAAAGTTTAAACTGTACTTTTGGGGGGAAAACTAGAGAAGGTGAGACTCTTTATTAAGATCCCAAATAACCTAGGGAGGTAGGATTCAGATTAGCACTGGGGATACTGGATTTTATTTTTGATACAAGAAACACAGAAATGTGTTATTACCCAGGGAAATAAGAATTTATGGGAACCAAGACCTTTTTGGAGGTTTTCAAATCAAATCCAGTTAAATGAGTGTGAAAGTAGAGAAAACCTTTCTTAAAGGCACCTGTAAGTTTAAAGAAAAGTGTTGGCAAAGTGTAAATTTGTAAGAATTAATAAAACAAGCTGGGTGTAAAGTGGTCCATGTATAAAAACAATTCAACTACTGAGTAGATGTAGTATACACAATAAATATATAAGCACCAATCTTTGAAGTTAGACCATGTGACCACAAATCTCTTCTGCCACCTTGTGGTTGCAAGTCTATGTCAGAGACAGGCTCCCTGAGTGTGAGAAAAAATTAACCTCTGAAGTGCTAAAATAATAGTACAATACATGATGTGGGTGGTTCTGAACTCAAGAAACAAACAGTCTGGGGGGACACGGTTACTACCCAAACTCTTACTGTAGCAATTCAGAAAGCCCTTAGATTTGGAGAGCAAAGCTATTTTATAGACATCACAAGGTAAAAAACGTGAGCAAGCATAGGAACTAAATTGCATTTCAGATTCTTTTGTGTTCATGGTGGAAGAAAACGTTCTGTTTTTAAGCAGATCCCAAACATCAACCCAATTTTCTTCTGGAAGAATACATTTTAATTTATTCTGTAGAAAACAATGAGAAGACAGTCTTGCCAATGGGAATCTATGGGTGTATGAGAGTGGAAGTCATCCGGTTTCTTCTCACATTTAGCTGTAGTTATAAAACTGACCAATGGTGTTTCTGTCTGGAGGTTGAGCATCTCCTGCAGGTTGTAAGCCAGCTTTGCTGTCAGCCTTGAACATGTGTTTCAATTATCACATCAAAAAATATCTTTGATTCCAAAACGATCAATTATTGAAGCTCTGTATGTGATAGCTAATGGTGTCTATAAATTCATTAACCCAATGAAGCTGCCTCATTGTCAACAGTTGATCAAGTTTTGGTTTTTCTTTAGATAATTTCTCTTTAGGTGCCAGTGATCCTCTTGTTTTAATTTCACTAGCAGAAATGGGATGAATAGAGCAAAAAGCACAGATGACAACAAAAGACAAATCTAGGATACTTTCTGCTTTATTATCCTAGAAATATTTTTAAAAGTCAATACTTACGTGTTATCACTGTTTTTATATTTTATAACATTTAAGAATGTTAGTAATGCATCTTTGCCCTAAAAACAAGTCTGTACCAATTACAGGGTATGTAATTTTGGAAAATCATTTATTCTGTTTCCTTAATGTGCATGATGAGGTAACATCAGGATCATAAAGTATAAACAGAGGTCATAGAAGTAAACTCCTTAGTGTGCTTTTCAATGTGTGTGTATGCGCGTGTGCGAAAACAATAAACAAAAAAAATCTCTTTTATTCAGCATAAACATTTTGATATCTCATATTTTATTTAGCTTAAAGATGGTGGGAGGTTTAAGCATTAGTCCAAAAATTTAGTACAGAGAGCTTCAATCATTGATCAATTGGTATTGTAAAGTACTTTATTTGTGGAGAATATTGATGGAGAAGGGAGTAAAGAAGAATAAGGTAGTCCCAAGACAGCCTTTTGCTAAGAGCAGAGGGTGAAACCAAGGTTTATAAGGAACACCAAAACAAACAAACCTTGGCACTGTCAGAGTAAACTAGCCTGCTTACCCCAGTAATTTATATTGTGTACCAGTGATCTTCCAGGGAATTTTTAGATCCTTTTTGAAAATGGCCTCTGAATTATGCACTAATACAGCACTGCTAATGAAAGCCCTCCTAGCATCCAACCTCATTAGCTCTCACTTTTTGCTAATCCACAAATCCTGTCCTTCTTGGTGGACACCTGGTGGTCCCCCTCCCCTCCCCATATCTCAACAGATATATAATTGCCAAGGAGTGGAGCCAGGTTTCATATTACCTAGATGTATGGCTTATGCAGGCGCTTCCATGAGTCTGTCTGTTGTCAGTAATTAAGAGCTATCAAAACACTTGGCTAATTTACACTTGATAATCTGCAATGAGGGTCCCTGGGATCACCAGCTTCTGTTTTATTATTTAAATACACATAGTGCACAAAGCAGACTGGGCCCTCAGCAAACCATATCAGGGAAAAGATTGGCTTTTCAGCAAACAGAATGTAGCCCAAAGGTTATGACTAGGCAGAACAAACAATCCTCTGAATTATCTTTATTGCTGAGAAGCTTCACAGAGCAGGTGGGACTTTAGAAGCTCTTTTAAACGCTGAAATGACAGGACCTGGCAAGACTTAATTGGCAAGCTGCTGTGGTCAGATGCAGAGACCATGAAAATGGGCATGCATTTTGGACCTGTGTAGGGCACTAGAACAGTATTTCAAAAGGAATGATTGCTATAAATAATAGGAAATCATTATGTACTGATTGAAAGAAATAAAAAGTGTTACTCTTTAGAAAGTGCAAACTCTCAGTAAAAATAAAGAAGGACAAAGTAGCCTGTATGTGAACAGTGAAAAATCTTTGGTAAAAAAAGGTCAGACTTGTGTTTTCAGCAACATTATCTTAACATAGGATTGCCTACCTAACTAATCTGATTAGTTGGATGGAATTCAGGGCTTTTATGATTTTCTGCTTCCAGCTTAAGAGGTGAGAGATCAATGGTGTAACTGAAGATGTTATTACCAGTATTTTCATATTACATTATGGATTAAGACACAATTGGGGAAAAATAATGTGTAATAAGATACAATGCCATAAAGATATTTTGATAATAATATGTCAGGATATGTTATCTGAATCTATCTCATAGATAAGAAAGATGCTTCGTTATAATGTCATTTAAATATTTCTTCAGCTACTGTCTTGAGTGGAATCTGGAGCAAGATAACATGTGTTCAGGTCTACTAGCTAGGGAGTATATGATAAAAGATATTGGTTTTATAACCTATTGATGAGCCAACATTCTGTGAGTTTAGAATAATTACCAGCGTGTCAGAGGGAGGCCAATGTGCCATGGAAAGTATGTATAGGAGACTACAAAGGTAGATTCAAATCCACTTGTACAAATTTCAAGTGAAAGGATAGCTGGAAATTTTAGATCAACCCTAAAGGTAGAAGCAGGATTAATGCTGGTTTACGTAATAACCAAATTAATTAAACTAAGTAACTTGGTGAGTGGGGGGACATGGCTGCTATAGAAGTTCAAGTTTGTGTTACTTTTTATCTAATCCTATATTCTTCCTGAGTTTTCTTAGCTTTAGAAGTTGAGAAATTATACTCATTTTCCTCAGAGGAGCAGACTGTCTTAAAAGTCCACCTAAGAGTTTCAAGTATTTCATACTCATCTTGGCCAGATTATCCATGATCCTCTTCTATGGAATCCTACTTCTGCTTCAGAGTTCAGCATAAATGCCTCCTCAGTGACCTTCTGCTGTAAATAAGTGTGATCTCTTTTCTCAACTTGCAAAGTATCTTTCTTTGGGAATGTATCCTTTTTACCTATTTATAGGTATTTATGTACCTATAAATCTCCCAAATTAGGTGGCTTTCAGGTATAAAAATTTCTTTTTTTTCTGTTCATGGATGTTTGCAAAAGCCCTTCATGACTGGCCACTGCTGCTCACTCTACCTTTATTTCTTTCCATATTTTCCTCCCATTTTACAATTTTACATTCCAGTTCCGCTAAACAATTGGCTGAGCTCTGCACATTCAAATCTTTTTTTCTTTTCTTTTTTTTTTTTTTTTTTTTTTTTCCGCCTCTGGCTGTTCCCTTGGTGGATTCCTTCTAAGCCTTCAGTTCTTAGCTGAGGTCTCTCTTCCTTTGCAAAGCCCTTCCCGATACTTTCCTTATATTCATATCCAATTTAATGACCCTTCTCTGTGTTCTCAGGAAATTATCTTCTGCTGTTGTAGTTAGCATTTCACAGGCTTGTTATTACCTGTTTTCTTGTCTGTTTCCTTGAACAGAATTTCCTCTGTCTTTGAGATGAGAACCGTATGGCATATGGTCAGTGCACAATAAATATTAAGAAACATATACATGAATTTGCATTAGTAGAATGTAAGCATCATGAGAGTTGGGACTTTGTTTTGTATATTCCTTTATCTCTCATGCTTGGAACTGTGCCTGGCCCATGGGAAATCTGCAGCAAAATAGCTGTTGCATGAATAAACAAATAAATGGATAAAAATATTGTACATTTTAAAGAGAAGGCACTTGGTTACTAAAAGGTTATGTCATAAATGATCGATGTGGCTGAACGGAAGTACTAAGAATTCAAATGATGACAAAAAAGATAGATAAAAGTAAGCAGAGCTTAATATTTGGAATTGGCAAAATAAAGAACAGTAATAAATAAAGGATGATTATTTGCTAGCTGCTGTCCTTTGACAAATAAACCCTTATTTGCCGAAAGTTTACCTTAGCATTTCAGCAGCTGACAGTACATGCCATTTCACAATCACTTCCGTGCTTTGTCTGTTTGTTCCATTGTGATGGTTCAGATGATTCCATTTGTCCCTAACCTCTAGCTATTCCAGTCTCAGAACCAGTATTTATTGCCACACATGGGCTATGCATGGCAGCTGCGAAATCCAGATGCCAAGCTTTGGAATGTATTTTTACGGCAGCACCATCTGGGGCTCTGGCCAGCCTTCTTTATTGTCTCTTGGATGTGTACACTAATAGCTTTGCTGGGCCGTGGCACTACCTGTGGGACCTGCTGAGGGTCAGGCCGTTTAGGAGATCCTCTCGTCATTCTGGTTAGAATTTCACTTTAAACTGCTCTCACATGCTCTCAACTTATTCCTCTTAATGTATCTGCAGTGTCCTACAGAAGTAATAAAACAGGTGGTCCTTGAGTCTAAGAAAGAAGAGGGCTATTCTCACAGCACTGGGTTAAGATGTCTTTCATGGGTGCACAGCAGCTTGTTTGTGGATTTAGGGGAAAATATGAATACCCTTTTGATCTATTGACTATATTGTTTAAGACAGTTATCATTGAAATGGAAGACAGACTTTGTTATAAGCTCTTTATCCAACTTATTGAAATAGGCATATTCATCACTAAATGAGGTGATAATACTCCACAGCACAGCTAAACTATTTCTCAGCAATCAATGGACTGAGTCGTTTGAAGATTCACTGGCCACTCAGGATGGATAAAATGACTATTCATGATCCTTAGAAATGTGCTTTAAGAAGTTTCTTGACAGTGAAGCAAGTTGATTCACTGTTTTGAATTGCAGTAAACCCATCATTTGAAATGAAGCGATACAGCATAAAGAAGATTCGGCTCAAACAGTAATTTGGTGTGTTATATCTGGCAAGAGGAATTGGCTCTGGGAGTTTAAACGACTTACCCAAGGTCACACAGGCCATAGATTCAGAGTGGAGGTGAAAATGCAGTTTGTGCAATTATTAGATGACAGTAGGACTGACAGGAGAGTCAGTCATGATAATTGAGTCCCTGAAATGATTAAGTGACCTAATAATTGTGCACCGTCCCCTTCACTTTCACTACTCTGACAACTGTGCTGCCCCAGCGGGTAATCCACCTTTGGCGGTGGCTTTGCAGTAGAGGATGTAGAGCAAGGCTGCAGCAAGGCAGGAACACGAAGGAAACTGCATTGGTTTGATTCCTGGTGTCTGGGCTTCATGGGAATTTCACTGAGAGGCTGCCAACCCAGAATTAGTGCTGAAATGAGGCACTCCCAGGCTCTTGGTTTCCAACTGACCTGTCACATATCTGAGGAGGTATCTCTGGACAGAGAGAGAGTATGGGAAATAAATTTATCTGGAGATCTGCCTCGGCTTTCTTAGTCTGCACTAGAAACAAAGTACTTCATTTTAAATAAAGCCAGGTAGGGAGACAGAGATGGGACCCTCATCCTTGCCTCTACCCAAATGGCAAATGCATTCCTGGGGAATGCCAAGAGGGTCACAGAAACAGCCTTACAAGTTCCGTAGCCACTGAAGAATTCTTAACAGTGACAGATCCAAGGGAAGGATGATATTCTCTCCAAAGACACTTTGAATAGGAATGAGCTGTTAAAGCTTTTCTGTAGACTGAGAATAGATCTTTTAAAAATGATGTTTAGTCTTGGAAAGAACAAGGCATATTGCTATACTGTGTTGTCAGTTCTCTAAGGAAATGGCGTAAAAGGGAGCTTTTATTGTGGCCTAATCCTTTGTTCTGGAGAATCTCTGCTTTTTTTATACAAGGATATATTTTAATCAGAAATCATGACACTATTACTACTCAGATACCAGCAGTGAAATGCTAGGATACACTGGCACTATATGCTCCCATATGCATATCTGTGTGCAGGTTCTTTTTAAAACTTGGCTTATTACCTTAGTTGGAAGAAAGGCAGTACAACTACTGCAAAACCTCTGGTTGCTCTGTTATAGAAGGAATGCATTTCAGGGCTTCCCTGGTGGCGCAGTGGTTGAGAGTCCGCCTGCCGATGCAGGGTGCAGGGGACACGAGTTCGTGTCCCGGTTCCGGGAAGATCCCACATGCCGCGGAGCAGCTGGGCTCGTGAGCCATGGCTGCTGAGCCTGCGTGTCCGGAGCCTGTGCTCCGCAACGGGAGAGGCCACAACAGTGAGAGGCCCGCATACCGCAAAAAAAAAAAAAAAAAAAGGGAGGGGGGGAAGAAATGCATTTCAGATTTCATCTTTTATATGAATGAGAGGAGAAAAATTTATAGTATTTTGAAATATCCTTACACTGATTGATTGACACATTCTCTGGCCTTCCGAAAAATAGTAGTTTAAAGCTGCCCACCTAGTAATTTTCTCCCCTTCAATTTTGTACATTACTTTGCCTGTTAGAAAATAAATATTTCACAAAACTATTATGGTTGGGAACAAATGTATCACCCTCTCCATTTCATACAGTAGCTAGAGGATATCTTTGAGATGAAGCACAAACAGATGTTCTCAAGTGAACCAGTAAGTTATATGTTATAGATAATGTCCAGTGATTGAAAAACACATCAGAGGATTCTATTGTTTTGCTTTTGTTTTGATACCTATGTTTTGCATATTGAAAAATGGCAAAATTGCGGTGCTTACATTGCTGAAGATGTGTAAGAGGTGAAAAAAGTAGTGAGTTCATGATCAGTTGGAGCCACATTTTTATTACACAAAGCAAAAGGGCATTTGTGCTGATAGGCGCACCAGGAGTTGCGCCCTCACAGTGAGAGAGCATTCTGTTCATACAAGTCTTTGGATGGACCTTGGTTATAAATCTTTGTGAGTAATGGATTACTACTGAAAAAAGCCTTGGGTGTTCTTCTGAAGGGGGGCCAGCTTCAAGTTGAACCTGGAAGTGGGGAGCAAGCCTTGATGGTGGCTCTGGGGGGTGTAGGGTGTGGAGCGAGGCTACAGCCAGGCAGGAACATGCACACACACACAGAATCCAAAATGTATATCAAAAAACTCCCCAGAAAAAGCATGTAAAAAATTCTTAAAAGCTACTTGGGAAGTCATTCATATTTTAACCATTGTCATTTCGCATCATAAATCAAAGTTGAAATATCATAAAATAGGCAGATATTCCATTAAATCTTTGAGAGAGCAGATGACCTTGATGACGAGGATGATGATGAATGTGATGACTGTGATGATGAAGATGATGATAGCTAACCTTGCTATGAACTAAGTGCTATTATAAATACTTTGGTAATTAATTCATTTAATGCTCACAACGCTTCCACACTGTTCCCATTTTACATCTAAAACACTGAGACACAGTGCTTAAATAGATTCTTCAAGATTCTATTTTCTGTGTTGTAGTGGATCTCTCTGGAACAAGTTGCAGAATGACTTGTAGGGTCATCTGATCAGGTATGGAAATTTAAAACCCTGAATTACTATAGAGGTAGAAAAGGCTCCCATTCCAAACAGGTGTGCCTTGAAAGGAGTAAAGCTAGGTTTTAAGCCATTTACCTGCCATTTAAAAAATTAGAATTTCTGAAGTTTCAAATTCACTGCATATAACCAATGGAGAGTGTAGCCATGATATAAGTAGTTATAAAAACAGAAAATATTTGTTTGTTTGTTTGTTTATAGATCCTGGTCTAAGTCTAAACTGAAAGTTAAAGATCCAGGGACAAATTTCAGGTTTCAACTTTATTAGTGAGTCTCTAACGTGGACTTTTTTTTTTTTTCCTGGTATGCGGGCCTCTCACTGTCGTGGCCTCTCCCGTTGCGGAGCACAGGCTCCGGACGCGCAGGCTCAGCGGCCATGGCTCACGGGCCCAGGCGCTCCGCGGCATGTGGGATCTTCCCGGACCGGGGCACGAACCCGTGTCCCCTGCATCGGCAGGCGGACTCTCAACCACTGCGCCACCAGGGAAGCCCTAACGTGGACTTTTTGATTGGTTGTTGCTGGTCATATCCATCCTCAGCTTCTTTTCACACCAAACTGGTTTTGTAGTAACTGCCATTTCACATGAGCTTCTAGATTTTTTTTTTTCCTTTTTACTTGCGTACATTTGGAGAAAGGTGGTAATTTCCGTTGATATTTATTCTGCTTTACTCAGATTTATTCTCTGCCATCAGAGGAATTTTATTTTTTTAAAAAAAAAATTTTAACATCTTTATTGTTAAAGATGTTAATCATGAATCATGAATCAGCCATACATATACATATATCCCCGTATCTCATACATATACATATATCCCCATATCTCCTCCATCTTGCATCTCCTTCCCACCCTCCCTTTCCCCGCTCTAGGTGGTCACAAAGCACGGAGCTGATCTCCCTGTGCTATGTGGTGCTTCCCACTAGCTATCTATTTTACACTTGGTAGTATATATAAGTCCATGCCACGCTCTCACTTCGTCCCAGCTTACCCTTCCCCCTCCCCATGTCCTCAAGTCGATTCTCTACATCTGCGTCTTTATTCCTGTCCTGCCCCTAGGTTCCTCAGAACCTTTTTTTTTTTTTAGATTCCATATGTATGTGTTAGCATACTGTATTAGTGTTTCTCCTTCTGACTTACTTCACTCTGTAAGACAGACTCTAGGTCCATCCACCTCACTACAAATAACTCAGTTTCGTTTCTTTTTATGGCTGAGTAATATTGTGTATATGTCAAAACTACAATGAGGTATCACCTCACATCAGTCAGAATGGCCATCATCAAAAAGTCTACATACAGTAAGTGCTGGAGAGGGTGTGGAGAAAAGGGAACCCTCTTGCACTGTTGGTGGGAATGTAACTTGATACAGCCACCATGGAGAACAGTATGAAGGTTCCTTAAAAAACTAAAAATAGAACTACCATACGACCCAGCAATCCCACTACTGGGCATATACCCTGAGAAAATCATAATTCAAAAAGGGTCATTTACTACAGTGTTCATTGCAGCTCTATTTACAGTAGCAAGGACATGGAAGCAACCTAAGTGTCCATTGGCACAGAGGAATTTTAAATTTACATTTTTTAACATCTTTATTGGAGTATAATTGCTTTACAATGGTGTGTTAGTTTCTGCTTTATAACAAAGTGAATCAGTTATACATATATCCCCATGTCTCTTCCCTCTTGCGTCTCCCTTCCTCCCACCTTCCCTATCCCACCCCTCTAGGTGGTCACAAACCACCTAGCTGATCTCCCTGTGCTATGCAGCTGCTTCCCACTAGCTATCTATTTTATGTTTGGTAGTGCATATATGTCCATGCCACTCTCTCACATTGTCCCAGCTTACCCTTCCCCCTCCCTATATCCTCAAGTCCATGCTCTAGTAGGTCTGTGTTTTATTCCCATCTTACCCCTAGGTTCTTAATGACCTTTTTTTTTTTCTTTGATTCCATATATATGTGTTAGCATACGGTATTTGTTTCTTTCTGACTTACTTCACTCTATATGACAGACTTGAGGTCCATCCACCTCACTACAAATAACTCAATTTCGTTTCTTTTTATGGCTGAGTATTATTCCATGGTATATATGTGCCAGATCTTCTTTATCCATTCATCTGTTGATGGACACTTAGGTTGCTTCCGTGTCCTGGCTATTGTAAATAGAGCTGCAGTGAACATATTGGTACATGACTCTTTGAATTACGGTTTTCTCAGGGTATAGTCGTGGGATTCCTGGGTCGTATGGTAGTTCTATTTGTAGTTTTTTAAGCAACCTCCAAACTGTTCTCCATAGTGGCTGTATCAATTTACATTCTCACCAACAGTGCAAGAGTGTTCCCTTTTTCCACACCTTCTCCAGCATTTATTGTTTCTAGATTTTTTGATGATGGCCATTCTGACCAGTGTGAGAAGATATCTCATTGTAGTTTTGATTTGCGTTTCTCTAATGATTAATGATGTTGAGCATTCTTTCATGTGTTTGTTGGCAGTCTGTATATCTTCTTTGGAGAAATGTCTATGTAGGTCTTCTGCCCATTTTTGGATTGAGTTGTTTGTTTTTTTCTTATTGAGCTGCATGAGCTGCTTGTAGATTTTGGAGATTAATCCTTTGTCAGTTGCTTCATTTGCAAATATTTTCTCCCATTCTGAGGGTTGTCTTCTGGTGTTGCTTATGGTTTCCTTTGCTGTGCAAAAGCTTTTAAGTGTCATTAGGTCTGATTTGTTTATTTTTGGTTTTATTTCCATTTCTCTAGGAGGTGGGTCAAAAAGGATCTTGCTGTGATTTATGTCATAGAGTGTTCTGCCTATGTTTTCCTCTAAGAGTTTTATAGTGTCTGGCCTTACATTTAGGTCTTTAATCCATTTTGAGTTTATTTTTGTATATGGTGTTAGGGAATGTTCTAATTTCATACTTCTACATGTACCTGTCCAGTTTTCCCAGCACCACTTATTGAAGATGCTGTCTTTTCTCTATTGTATATTCTTGCCTCCTTTATCAAAGATAAGGTGACCATATGTGCGTGGGTTTATCTCTGGGCTTTCTATCCTGTTCTATTGATCTATATTTCTGTTTTTGTGTCAGTACCATACTGTCTTGATTACAGTTGCTTTGTACTTTGGTCTGAAGTCAGGGAGCCTGATTCCTCCAGCTCCATTTTTCGTTCTCAAGATTGCTGTGGCTATTCGGGGTCTTTTGTGTTTCCATACAAATTGTGAAATTTTTTGTTCTAGTTCTGTGAAAAATGCCAGTGGTAGTTTGATAGCGATTTCATTGAATCTGTAGATTGCTTTGGGTACTGGAGTCATTTTCACAATGTTGATTCTTCCAATCCAAGAACATGGTATATGTCTCCATCTTTTTGTATCATCTTTAATTACTTTCATCAGTGTCTTATAATTTTTTGCATACAGGTCTTTTGTCTCCTTAGGTAGGTTTATCCCTAGATATTTTATTCTTTTTGTTGCAATGGTAAATGGAAGTGTTTTCTTAATTTCACTTTCAGATTTTTCATCATTAGTGTATAAGAATGCCACACATTTCTGTGCATTAATTTTGTATCCTTCAACTTTACCAAATTCATTGATTAGCTCTAGTAGTTTTCTGGTAGCATCTTTAGGATTCTCTCTGTATAGTATCATGTCATCTGCAAAAAGTGACAGCTTTACTTCTTCTTTTCTGATTTGGATTCCTTTTATATATTTTTCTTCTCTGATTGCTGTGGCTAAAACTTCCAAAACTATGTTGAATAAGAGTGGTGAGTGTGGGCATCCTTGTCTTGTTCCTGATCTTAGTGGAAATGCTTTCAGTTTTTCACCATTGAGGACGATGTTGGCTGTGGGTTTGTCATATATGGTCTTTATTATGTTGAGGAAAGTTCCCTCTGTGCCTACTTTCTGCAGGGTTTTTATCATAAATAAGTGTTAAATTTTGTCAAAAGCTTTCTCTGCATCTATTGAGATGATCATATGGTTTTTCGCCTTCAATTTGTTAATATGGTGTATCACGTTGATTGATTTGCATATATTGAAGAATCCTTGCATTCCTGGGATAAACCCCACTTGATCATGGTGTATGATCCTTTTAATGTGCTGTTGGATTCTGTTTGCTAGTATTTTGTTGAGGATTTTTGTATCTGTGTTCATCAGTGATATTGGCCTGTAGTTTTCTATCTTTGTGACATCTTTGTCTGGTTTTGCTATCAGGGTGATGGTGGCCTCATAGAATGAGTTTGGGAGTGTTCCTCCCTCTGCTATATTTTGGAATAGTTTGAGAAGGATAGGTGTTAGCTCTTCTCTAAATGTTTGATAGAATTCGCCTGTGAAGCCATCTGGTCCTGGGCTTTTGTTTGTTGGAAGACTTTTAATCACAGTTTCAATTTCAGTGCTTGTGATTGGTCTGTTCATATTTTCTATTTCTTCCTGGTTCAGTCTTGGCAGGTTGTGCATTTCTAAGAATTTGTCCATTTCTTCCAGGTTGTCCATTTTATTGGCATAGAGTTGCTTGTAGTAATCTCTCATGATCTTTTGTATTTCTGCAGTGTCAGTTGTTACTTCTCCTTTTTCATTTCTAATTCTATTGATTTGAGTCTTCCCCCTTTTTTTCTTGATGAGTCTGGCTAATGGTTTATCAATTTTGTTTATCTTCTCAAAGAACCAGTTTTTAGTTTTATTGATCTTTGCTATCGTTTCCTTCATTTCTTTTTCATTTATTTCTGATCTGATCTTTATGATTTCTTTCCTTCAGCTAACTTTGGGGTTTTTTTGTTCTTCTTTCTCTGATTGCTTTAGGTGCAAGGTTAGGTTGTTTATTTGAGATGTTTCCTGTTTCTTAAGGTAGGATTGTATTGCTATAAACCTCCCTCTTAGAACTGCTTTTGCTGCATCCCATAGGTTTTGGGTCGTCGTGTCTCCATTGTAATTTTTTCTAAGTATTTTTTGATTTCCCTTTGATTTCTTCAGTGATCACTTGGTTGTTAAGTAGTGTATTGTTTAGCCTCCATGTGTTTGTATTTTTTACAGATCTTTTCCTGTAATTGATATCTAGTCTCATAGCATTGTGGTTGGAAAAGATACTTGATACAATTACAATTTTCTTAAATTTACCAAGGCTAGATTTGTGACCCAAGATATGATCTATCCTGGAGAATGTTCCATAAGCACTTGAGAAAAATGTGTATTCTGTTGTTTTTGGATGGAATGTCCTATAAATATCGATTAAGTCCACCTTGTTTAATGTACCATTTAAAGCTTGTGTTTCCTTATTTATTTTCATTTTGGGTGATCTGTCCATTGGTGAAAGTGGGGTGTTAAAGTTGCCTACTATGATTGTGTTAGTGTCGATTTCCGCTTTTATGGCTGTTAATATTTGACTTATGTATTGAGGTGCTCCTATGTTGGGTGCATAAATATTTACGATTGTTGTATCTTCTTCTTGGATCGATCCTTTGATCATTATGTAGTGTCCTTCTTTGTCTCCTGTAATAGTCTTTGTTTTAAAGTCGATTTTGTCTGATATGAGAATTGCTACTCCAGCTTTCTCTGGTTTCCATTTGAATGGAATATCTTTTTCCATCCCCTCACTTTCAGTCTCTATGTGTCCCTATGTCTGTAGTGGGTCTCTTGTAGACAGCATATACACGGGTCTTGTTTTTATATCCATTCAGTCACTCTATGTCTTTTGGTTGGAGCATTTAATCCATTTACATTTAAGGTAATTATCCATATGTATGTTCTTATTACCATTTTCCTAATTGTTTTGGGCTTTTTATTGTAGGTCTTTTCATTCTCTTGTGATTCCTCCCTAGAGAAGTTCCTTTAGCATTTGTTGTAAAGCTGGTTTTGTGGTGCTGAATTCTGTTACCTTTTGCTTGACTGTAAAGGTTTTAATTTCTCTGTCAAATCTGAATGAGATCCTTGCTGGGTAGAGTAATGTTGGTTGTAGGTTTTTCTCCTTCATCACTTTAAACATGTCCTGCCACTCCGTCTGGCTTGCAGAGTTTCTGCTGAAAGATCAGCTGTTAACCTTATGGGGATTCCCTTTTGTGTTATTTGTTGTTTTTCCCTTGCTGCTTTTAATATTTTTTCTTTGTATTTAATTTTTGATAGTTTGATTAATATGTGTTTTGGCGTGTTTCTCCTTGGATTTATCCTGTATGGGACTCTCTGTGCTTCCTGGACTTAACTATTTCCTTTCCTATATTAGGGAAGTTTTCAACTATTATCCCTTCAAATATTTTCTCAGTCCGTTTCTTTTTCTCTTCTTCTTCTGGGACCCCTATAATTCGAATGTTGGTGCATTTAATGTTGTCCCAGAGGTCTCTGAGACTGTTCTCAATTCTTTTCATTCTTTTTTCTTCATTCTGCTCTGCAGTAGTTATTTCCACTATTTTATCTTCCAGGTCACTTATCCGTTCTTCTGCCTTGGGTATTCTCCTATTGATCCCTTCTAGAGTATTTTAAATTTCATTTATTGTGTTTTTCATCATTGCTTGTTTCCTCTTTAGTTCTTCTAGGTCCCTGTTAAATGTTTCTTGCATTTTCTCTATTCTATTTCCAAGATTTTGGATCATCTTTACTATCATTATTCTGAATTATTTTTCAGGTAGACTGCCTATTTCCTCTTCATTTGTTAGGTCTGGTGAGTTTTTACCTTGCTCCTTCATCTCCTGTATGTTTTTCTGTCTTTTCATTTTTGCTTATCTTACTGTGTTTGGGGTCTCCTTTTCGCAGGCTGCAGGTTCGTAGTTCCCGCTGTTTTTGGTGTCTGTCTCCAGTGGCTAAGGTTGGTTCAGTGGGTTGTGTAGGCTTCCTGGTGGAGGGGACTAGTGCCTGTGTTCTGGTGGATGAGGCTGGATCTTGTCTTTCTGGTGGGCAGGTCCACGTGTGGTAGTGTGTTTTGGGGTGTCTGGCCTTATTATGATTTTAGGAAGCCTCTCTGGTAGTGGATGGGGTTGTATTCCTGTCTTGCTAGTTGTTCGGCATAGGGTGTCCACCACTGTAGCTTGCTGGTCGTTGAGTGAAGCTGGGTCTTGGTGTTGAGATGGAGATCTCTGGGAGATTTTCTCTGTTTGATATTACGTGGAGCCGGGAGGTCTCTTGTGGACCAGTGTCCTGAAGTTGGCTCTCCCACCTCAGAGGCATAGCCCTGATGCCTGGCTGGAGCACCAAGAGTCTTTCATCCACACGGCTCAGAATAAAAGGGAGAAAAAATAGAAAGAAAGAGGATAAAATAAAGTTATTAAAATAAAATAAAGTTATTAAAATAAAAAATTATTATTAAGAAAAAAAATTTTAAGTAAAAAAAGAAAAAAAAGCGGACGGACAGAACCCTAGGACAAATGGTGAAAGCAAAGCTATACAGACAAAATCTCACACAGAAGCATACACATACACACTCACAAAAACAGGAAAAGGGAAAAAATAATATATCTTGCTCCCAAAGTCCATCTCCTCAATTTGGGATGACTCGTTGTCTATTCATGTATTCCACAGATGCAGGGTACATCAGGTTGATTGTGGAGCTTTAATCCGCTGCTCCTGAGGCTGCTGGGAGAGATTTCCCTTTCTCTTCTTTGTTGCACAGCTCCCGGGGGCTCAGCTTTGGATTTGGCCCCGCTTCTGCGTGTAGGTCGCCGGAGGGCGTCTGTTCTTCGCTCAGACAGGGCGGGGTTAAAGGAGCAGCTGATTCGGGGCTGTGGCTCACTCAGGCCAGGGGGAAGGGGGGGGCACGGAGTGCGGGGCGAGTCTGCAGTGGCAGAGGCCAGCGGAACATTGCACCAGCCTGAGGCGCGCCGTGCGTTCTCCTGGGGAAGTTGTCCCTGGATCCCGGGACCCTGGCAGTGGCGGGCTGCACAGGCTCCTGGGAGGGGAGGTGTGGAGAGTGACCTGTGCTCGCACACAGGCTTCTTGGTGGTGGCAGCAGCGGCCTTAGTGTCTCATGCCCGTCTCTGGGGTCCGCGCTGATAGCCGCGGCTCGCGCCCGTCTCTGGAGCTCCTTTAAGCAGCGTTCTTAATCCCCTCTCCTCGTGCACCATGAAACGAAGAAGCAAGAAAAAGTCTCCTGCCTCTTCGGCAGCTCCAGGCTTTTTCCCGGACTCCCTCCCGGCTAGCTGTGGCGCACTCTCCCCTTCAGGCTGTTTTCACGCCGGCAACCCCAGTCCTCTCCGCGCGCTCTGACCGAAGCCCGAGCCTCAGCTCCCAGCCCCGCCCGCGCCGGCGGGTGAGCAGACAAGCCTCTCAGGCTGGTAAGTGATGGTCGGCTGTGCGGGAGCCGGCTGTGCGGGAATCCGCTGTGCGGAATCTCCCCGCTTTGCCCTCCGCACCCCTGTGTCTGCGCTCTCCTCCGTGGCCCCGAAGCTTCCCCTCCGCCACCCGCAGTCTCCGCCCGCGAAGGGGCTTCTAGTGTGTGGCAACCTTTCCTCCTTCCCGGCTCCCTCCCACTGGTGCAGGTCCCGTCCCTATTCTTTTGTCTCTGTTTTTTCTTTTTTCTTTTGCCCTACCCAGGTACGTGGGGAGTTTCTTGCCTTTTGGGAGGTCTGAGGTCTTCTGCCAGCATTCAGTAGGTGTTCTGTAGGAGTTGTTCCACGTGTAGATGTATTTCTGATGTATCTGTGGGGAGGAAGGTGATCTCCACGTCTTATTCCTCCGCCATCTTCTCAAATCTCTGCTCTAAATTTACATTTTTATGATTTTCCCTGTTTTGAAAAAGGCCTGTGTCTGCTGGGAGAAGTATCCTTCAGTTTTCAACTTGATCCTTCCAGAGGATTCAATGCTATTTTGTTTTCCCATGATCTTCCATTACCATTCACAGTCTTCTAGAATCACAGCTTTACAGTATGGTTACTTCTATTGTACAGATGACCATATAGTAAGAGAAATATTTTTCTCTCTTTTTTCCTTTATCATTCTGTTTCTTTGATATTTTTATTAGTCATTATATTACTTCTGACAAGTCTGAATGGAGAGCTGCCTTCCCATTTAACTGTTAGGAAAATGGAGAGTGTAGTTCAGATATTGTATTTTAACATTTTAAAACTTAAAATGGCATATAAGACAGATTACTACCTCAAGTATGTCACTGCATAAAATATCTAATTCCTGTTCCTTCAGAAATACCTTGGACAATTAGAAAATTGTGTAGATTGATGATTGTCCATTTTTTTACATGAATACTGAATTTGGTCAGTAGTTATTATTCTGATGTAATAACAATAAGAAATCATTAAATAATTATCATAACTCAAAAACCAGTTTCTTCTAATGTGCTCCAAAAGCTTCATTTATATTATCTGATTCATCCTTGCATCTTATGACATAAAAGGGCGGGCATATGTTATCCCTGTTTTCCAGTTGAAGAATCTGAGAGAGGGAAATAGAGCCACTTGCCTACCATTTCACAGCATGTCAGACTCAGGAGTCGCAGAAGATGCTATGTTTGCTCACTGTCAATCCTCCCTTTTTTCCATTAGTCCCTATCCTCCTTATTCCTTAAGGTGTAGGCCATTAAGGAATTGATCTTGCAGGGGGAGAATCATCTGTTTTAAAATTGGATGCCTTTTACAAGTTTGTGTGTTTTGATATAATTTTAATAAGTGTATCATTGCTTGTTTTTTTATGAGAGATGATATAAAAGTGAAAAAATACACTTGTAGAAATGAAATGAAAATAATAAATAAAGCCCTCTTCCATTTCCATTATTCTAAGCCATGCTCCTTGAGACTTCAATCTCAATATGATGTTAATAGAACCATTAAATATGATTCATACCATACATAAGACACTTCTATTGACAATTCCATCTTGACCAGGGGTCAATGGATCCATTACAATGCAAATCTTACTGTATACTTTCCATCTAAATCAAAAGAATTTGGTCTTGTGTCCACTCTAATATGTTTCGTGAACTAGAGTCCAATCTCAGATGTGAAGTACACATCTGTGTTTCTCATACTAAATCATGCCTGTGTCTATTTGCTCTCAGTCTAAAAGGTAATTAATTAAGTTTTGTATTGATAGACTATTTAAGGAAATACATAAGGTTTATGGGAATCCAAGTTAGCCCTTTTAATACATACCAAACCAAAAGAAAAAATCTTTCATGGATATATATCTCAATATTTTTGTACATTTAAAGGTATTCTGTATAATCTGGAAAATATACAGAATCAAAAACTTTCCAAAAGGATACCCAGGCCCAGCCTTATAAAGTATAGTAAACAAACTGAGGTTTCAACCAGTTTTTCAGGTAAGATGAAGAATATCTCATTAAGTATAGGCATCTCTCTCAACTCTCTCTTTTTCCTTGTGCTATTTATGTCTAAGCTGTTCTGTCTTTGTCTCTTTTCCCATTGATCTTGGGCATCCCTCAGAATCCTGCTCTACTCAGTGTTTCAGAAAATGTATAAGTTGAAATCTGTCCTCGATATGAACAATTACTGAGCTTATTCCTGGCAACATTTAAGCTTCAGAGCTGTACTGATCTACAGTTATCCATTCTCTTTTCTTTAAAAAAATATTTTTTAATTGAGGTATAATTTAACATGTAAGATTATATTAGTTTCAGGAATACAACATAATGATTTTATAGTTGTATATATTGTAAAATGATCACCACAATAAGTCCAGTTAACTTTTATTACCATAGATAGAATTTTTTTTCCTTGGGGTGAGAGGTTTTAAGATCTGCTCTATTAACAACTTTCACATATACAGTATGGTATTATTAACTGTAGTCTCAATGGTACATTACATCTCCATAACTTTTTTATTGTATAACTGGGAGTTTGTACCTTTTGACCCGCCTTCACCCATTTCTCCCCCACCCCCTGCCTCTGGCAACCACCAATCTGTTGTCTGTATCTATGAGTTTGTTTGATTTTAGTTCCACGTATAAGGGAGATCACATGGTGTTTGTCTTTCTCTGACTTATTTCACTTAGCATAATGTCCTCAAGTTCTGTCCATGTTGTCATGTTGTAGCAAATGGCAAGATTTCCCTCAATTTTATGGCTGAATAATATTCCATTGTATAAATATAAACCACGTTTTCTTTATCCATTCACCTGTTGATGGACACTTAGGTTGTTTCCGTGTCTTGGCTACTGTAAATAATGCAGCAATGAACATAGGGGTGCATATATATTTTTGAGTTAGTATTTTTGTTTTCTTCAAATAAATACCCAGTATGGAATCGCTGGATCACATGGTAGTTCCATTTTTAATTTTTTGAGGAACCTTTAAACTGTTTTCCATAGTTGCTGCACCAATTTACATTCCCACTAATAATGCATATCTTTTCTTACCTGTATTACTTTTCTTCTTGAACTGAATTGCTGCTGCTCCCCCTTTCTGTTTCCTGTGAGTGCTTCTTGTTTAAAGTCGCAGAAAAGTGGTTGAGCAAGGTCATATGTAAGGGCCTTCCCTCCCCTAGAATCCCATGACTTCTCAGCCCCACTGTGGATCTCACAGCTTCCTCCGCCTTTCTTGGAAAGTTGGATGGCAGTGAACTTTGGACCAGGAAGAGCTGTCTATAAATCCCTGTTCTACCTCTTCTCACTGTGTGATCTTGGGCAAATCCCTTAATCTTGTCCTTCTCTCTCTTTTTTTTTTTTTTAAATCTATATAATAGTGATAATAATTACTGATATCAGAGGATTGCTGCAAGAATTAAATGAAGTGGTACTTATTCCCATTTACTTTCCCATTTTTCACCCCAAATACCCTGCTTCTGTGAAAAAGGTTGACTTTTTAAATGTACCACCAGTCAATCACATGGCTACAAACTGATGAACTTCTCCAGTATTTATTCGTTTTCAAAAGTGTTTGCTTCTTTTTGGGTGCCAAGCACTATATATATTTTTTTCTTTCAGATATGAAAGACACTCTCGGACTCACAAAGCTTTAATTTTTTTTGTGCAAAAGCACCAAAGCATAAAAGTTCCGAGATTATGCAGTTAAAATAACAACTGAATTTACACAAAAAGCATCTTAGTTGAGCTCTGTTTTGCATGCTGTTTCAAATGTGCCCCAGAATTACCAGTTTCAAAGGTTCTTTCCACATATACATGGTTGTGAAATAACTGGTTGCTTTTTTTTTTTTTTTTTTTGCGGTTCACGGGCCTCTCACTGTTGCGGCCTCTCCCGTTGCAGAGCACAGGTTCTGGACGCGCAGGCTCAGCGGCCATGGCTCACGGGCCCAGCTGCTCTGTGGCATGTGGGATCTTCCCGGACCGGGGCATGAACCCGTGTCCCCTGCATCGGCAGGCGGACTCTCAACCACTGCGCCACCAGGGAAGCCCGACATTCTTAATTTGTAAATTGACAATGTCAAAAATGCAAAGTACAATATTCCAGGAAGTTTTCTCTAGCAAACCAGTCTTTGGGCATCAAAGGGAAACTCAGCAGAAAGAAATAAGATAATGTGTTGAAGTTTCATCTTCCCAGGTTATAAATGACCTGCTTCACCTGCACCTTAGTTACTCTATAAGATACGTTCCATCACTCTGGAAAAGAGAAATATATATTTTTAAAACTTAGTGTAATTATTAGTGGATGGGCCTGACTATGGGGGGAAGGTCTCGTGTGGAAATGATGGGTCGCAGTATTGTGCCAAAATGAACAAGAATAAATAAAACAGTTTATTTTTAAGTGGGGCTGATCCCTCTTGCTCATGCATTAGTGTCTGGCTACAGGAGAGTAGTAATTTATTGATGCAGATGGCTATGTAAAGTGCATGCAATTTGTGAGGGGGCTTGACCCTTGACTGATGGGCCATATGTTGTAAAGCCCTAGGGATGTCATTTGCCTCAGCTCTCTTCCTCTCTCTGTCTCTACACCTACGGTCCTTGTTCAATCACCACATATTGAACTATAGACTTACTAACTCCCCCAATAAATCTCCACCTAATGGCTCACAAAAGCCATAACTTAACCCTTTCTGCACAACAGAGCACATTATTTGGCATCATGATCACACTCAGTGAAATAAAAGATAAATATTATATGACCTGCATAGACTATGAGAGCAAGTTGTTGTGAAATGCCATTCCCTGCTGGGTATTCACTGTATCTGGATGTAGTAGAATTGCTTTGAGCTTGCTGAATTATATCATTATTCTGCCATGTTATAATTACAGCTTACCGTTATAACATAATTCTTAAATACTGTTAATGCACCACACTAAAGAAACATTTAGTGTTTTTTAATTAGCTTCTTTTGTCTGGGTCTTCTTTTTTCCTAATAAAATATGGAACCTATGCTCAATGAAAAATGCATATATTTTAATTCCCACAAAGAAGCAAGTTTTTAAAAAATATTAGGGCATTTGTATGGAATAATGGGAAAAACTACGGAGTATGTTTTAAATACTTAGTGTACTCCAGTTTTTCAACAGAGTCAATTCCAGCAGAAAGACTTCACACCATAAAAGTATTAATTCTCAGCCTCAGCACTGGGATCTTCTCATAATGTAGGCTTTCTGAGGCCCACATGCTACTTGGGGGAGCCGGGGGCAGACACCATGACACTAAGACTAGAAAAAGTTCCTGCTTATATATTGTGTTAGTGTAATTTTTACCCATCAAACAGAGTAAAACTGAAGAAATACTATTCAATGACACCCTTGTTAGCACAGTTTGCCTAATTTTAGGAAACCTAGTAAGTTGAAACAGGTTCATGCCCATCACTTGGAGAAGGGAGGAAAAAGAGTCCTTCCTTAGAATTCTGAGAAAACATCATTGCAGACAACAAGCATACATTCTTTGCTAATCCAGAGTCTAAAGTGGCATTTTCATATTCACTTTATTTGTCCTCTTTTGGGCACAGCTCTTGACAGATTTGACAACACTGAAAAGACGCCAGAGACGTGTAGGAAGAATCAAAGGAGCCATGTATCTTTGGCTAGGTTTCCCCAGGGCATTGCCCTAGGTTTCCCCAGGGCATTGCCCATCTTTAGAAATAGTAGTAAGAGATGGGTATACCTGCTTATATTTTGTGCTTATAATAATAGGCTTCTCATGAAACAATTCCTCTTCTAGATAGCTTGCTACTGTACTGTTCATGGTGTATGCACGATATGTTTAAATAATAGTTCTATCATATATTAGATAAGTATATAATGTTTTCATTTTATCAGATTCAGTTTCATTTCCCTCATTGGTATGAAAAGAAGGTTTTCATATTTTTAATTCTTCTAACTAATGAATAATTTTCTCACACTACAGTGAAAATCCAGATCTCTGAGCCAATTAAAAGACAGACGAGAGGAAAGTTGACTTACACCAACACTACACGAACGTTTTTCATTTTTGAGTCACTGGTCTTATCAATATGGACAAGTGATGTAGAAAAAATATTAAAATATACAGAAAAGAAGTCGTTGTCTTCTGTCCTAAACCCAGTGGACTTAGAGCATACAATGCAGCTAGAAAGCAAATTAGCATAAATAAACCATGTATCCACAATTGAATTTCAATAATTTAAACATAAATCCTTTAGGCTTTGATACATCTTTTTTCCACATGGGCTTTTCTTTTGGATTTTGGCACTCCTAGCATTCATTTAAAATTCATTTGCAAGTCACAGATATATAGGGTGCCTAGAAACCTCTAATAAACAATCCCCTTTGAGGTTATTGTTCCATAATTTAAGGAATTCTAATGAAAGCATGGTTGGCAAGGGGTTTTCTGAGATAGAGGGTAAATATATCTGCCTATGAAAGGGACCAACATTTTGAAGCACAAATCGTCAACTCTCCTACACATACCAATGCATAAGGGATGATCATCTATAATATGTATTTCTGTGATTAATAACAGGCAATGATGAATCACTGATATCCTGGTTCCTATGTTTTAGAAGAAGTCTTGAGAATTTTCAGAAAGTGTGTTGGCAGGAGAGCTTTTCTCTGGCCTGGTGTGAATTCTCCTCGATTATAATTTGGCAGCCAGAATTCATTGTGTGCTTTAAAAATAAATGAAAACTATATTGCAAATTATATTAATTTTAGTTTTTATAAGTACTCTAATTAAAATTTAAACATAGCAACAAATGGCACATGAAACATTTCAAAATACAGAATTAGGCTTTAAGTTGAATGTCAAGCTTTAGAAAGTTGAATGTGCCAGTTAGATTTGGTGCAAATGAAGATTAAGAACATAGTTCTTGCATGTTTCCTATCATGTCTTTTCCCAGTTCTTTACTTAGTTAAATAATGTAGCTGAAATCAGTTTGTACTCCTTGGAAACAACCAACAGACTAATCTTTTCTTTAAAAACATTCTAGAATGCTCAAATAAATACCACTTTCTAAATTAAACTTTCTTGACTCAGATTTAAAAAAACTGTGGATGTTTGTTGACCTATTTTTATGCTGGCTCACAAAGTGCCAAGTAATCTTGCTATCGCCAGAGTGACATCCTGCCACATTTTGATAGCATCATATTTGATAAGAACACTGAGTCAATTCTTCCCTGTGTATATACATTTAAATATATTTGTTTCTTAGAATTGTATGGATATCTGATATTACATTAAGTTATAGCATTGACCATATTGGCAAAAAGCCTCAATATTGAACTCAGTGGTTCAAAATATTATGATAATGCAAATAAGAATCCCTAATCATTGATGTTTGAAGATCGCTGCTGTATACTTACCAGTAGGACAAAAATTACATAAAAGATATAAGGATAGTTACTTACGATCGAAAAAGATGCAAGATATTTAATGAAAATGTAGAGTTTGCTTTCTTTTTTTAAAATAGAGCTTGTATATCATGGTTGAAATTGATGAAGA
Organism: Grampus griseus; assembly: GCF_964374135.1. NCBI lineage: Eukaryota > Metazoa > Chordata > Mammalia > Artiodactyla > Delphinidae > Grampus > Grampus griseus. The sequence continues at coordinate 113,213,008 of NC_138998.1, read as the reverse complement.
TATTTATTTTGTACTTTTTATGTAAAAAATATCATTTTATCACTGTACATGTACGTTTTCAGTCTTCAGAAATTCCTCATTCTCTGTGTAAAAATTATGCATTAAGGCAATTATTTTATATCTTCTATTTAATATATACAGTAAACCAACAAATGTTTACTGAGGACCTACTCAGCGCTAAGTGTTAGAAAGGTAACATTGAACAAGATTACCTCTTCTGCCTGTAAAAACTTGCAGTATAAACCTACAATGATATCTACATGAATATTTCAGTTTCTCTAATAATTCCTAAAAATAATTCTGTAGCTGGAGGCTTTCCAGAAGCAGTGGGGAAAGCTACTGGTAAATTATAATAGAAAGATATAATGCATTTTGCAGGATGACATATTTACTTTATTGTATTTATTTTATGTTATATTTTTTAAAACATGGCACCATCCGCTGACAGAAGTGAATTTGTCAAACATTAACCTAAAGAGTATTTAGAAGTAACAGCTGAAGGATTAAGGAACATCAGGATTGAGTGAGGAAATAAGTATACACTATGATTAGATCCTCTGCAGTGCACTATTCTTAGCCAGTCTCTTGCTACAAAATCACATCGGTAATTTTTTAGTGACATTTTTTATTGTCCTTGTACAAAAGAGAATAAAGTAGAAGAAAATAGAATCACAAGTGAAAAAATCCAAGTACTACTCAGATGTACCCTGTTGTTCTTTGCCTATTGGTTTTGGGTTCCCTAAATTACATATTAACAGAAAACTACCTTGTAGCAACATTAGATGCCCTCATGGGCCCTGCCTGACTTTACCTTTTTCATGTGGTTTCATTATTGCAAGAACTTTTCCTTATGGTTAACCAACAGCTTTTTCATCTTCTGAACAAGTTCTTAGAGCAGGAAGGTTTGAGTGCTATTTTTAGCATGCCTCTGTAAGCCATAGAGAGTGGCTTCTTTCCTGCTGTAAGAAACTCTTCTCTGCAGAGAGTAGAAGGAAGTACTTAATTTTGAGCTTTTTATTTGGTTTAGTAATATTGCAAACATAGGGCAGGTGGCTATAATTTTACACCATGTGAGAGAAATAGCTCTTTTTCTTTCTCTCTCAACCTGATTGTTTTGCCATCCTAAACCCTAATATGAGGAATTAGAGCAATTGATATGTTAAATTGATGAACTAGCTTAAAAGACTCTTTGAAAAGGAATCTAAGCTTTCTATAATCAAAATACAAAATTGTTAAGGATGAGGAAAGATTTATAAATGTAGGGTTCAAGTTAATATAAAAGTGGTAGCATCATCCAGTAGTTACTCTGTTATAATTATATCTTTATCATAATTAATCACAGTTTTATTACCATAATTGTGCCTTATCTTTGTGAAAACATTTCACAGTTATCAATGAAATAAAGTCTTGCCACTCGGCAACTTTTAAATCAGAGCCCTTTCTTGTAGGGTAGAAGGTGTCTGTAAATGGCTTTGTCAGGCCAACTCAGGCATGAATAATCTTGTTGAAGTACCAAAATTGTGATTGGATAATTTCAACTATCCCTGAAGAATGTTCATGAATCTGAGTCCTAGATACAGAAAAATAAAAGAAATCTAGCAACTTTACAAAGCTGTAACCAAAGTATAGATAATGTATTATGTGTAATTATAGCAAGTAATAAAATTTTCTCTTGGCTAGTTGACCAGTATCTTCTTTTTTACAGTTTCTATTCTTGTCTTTTCTCTTAGTTTCTAGTCTGCCCTAATGGTGTTTTTAATCTACTTTTATTTAAGTCTTGCTTCAAATGTTCAAAGCTTTTCATGCCTTAATTTGTACTGTTATTTGATGTGACAGTTCTTTTTTAATCTGCAACTTGGCCATAAAACATACTTTTTATAGGCATGATGTTTAATTTTTCTTCCTAAATGTACATAAGCACACAATGGAAAATTTTATATCATATTTGATAAGAAGCAAAGTAAATGACATTTTTGTAAAAAAAATAGTAAATAGTAACCACAAGTCATGAGATATACTTCTTAAATATTAAGGAAGAATAATAATTCTTCATAAAAATACTGTTAGGAAGCAAAACCAGTAAATAAAATGATCTAATTATTGAATGTACACAAGATATCAATATCTTGGTGCTATATAAAAATTAATTTCACCAGCTATGATGGAGTAATGGTTAGGATTTATCCTCCCACCCTAAACAACTAGAACACCAGATAAAATAAAGAAACAGTGGTTTTTCAAGTATTGAATAGCAGGCAGTTCAAGGCAGTGATGTCTGAGAAAGGGGAAGCAAAAACGATGAGCCTTTCAGTTGTTCTAGCTTTCTTTCTGGAGGTACTTTCTAGGTTACAAATTAAGGAGGGGGAGCCCAAACAGGGCCTGGTCATCTCACTGAGATGTAAAACAGAGAGATCCCACACACTTTGGAGAGTAGGTATATATAGAATTTGTAGGGTAAAGCACTGGAGAAGAAGCTGTGAGAGAGAGAGAGAGAGAGAGACAGAGAGAGACAGAGAGAGACAGAGAGAGGAAGAAAGAGAGAAGCTGCAGAGAAGCCCCCTCAAATCTTTGGCTGAGTTTTGATAAGTTCATAAATGGAAGGACACTACCCAATGGCAGAAATCTTGGCACTCACACAGAGCTGGGAAGTGTTTATGTTCCCACCAATGGATAGAATTCTCCGACAAGTATCACCTTAGTAGGGGGTATGAATTAACCTTACACTAAAACTTCTCTGAAGTTGTCCTAACAGAGGTTAGAAGCAAACCTCAAAAAGATTCAACTGATTCCCTCTAACTTAAATGCACACTACAACAAAATCTAACATTATTTAAAGGAATACAACAAAAATTTAGCAAGGAGTAATATAAAGTTCATAATGTTTATCATTCAATCAAAAATTACACAACATGAAAAAAGAGCAGGGAAATATTATCCACATCCAGAATAAGTATCAACCATTAGAAGCAGTCCTAGACATAGCAGAGGTAATATAACTAGCAGACAGTGAAGTAGAAACAGTTATTATAAATAGGTTCCATATGTTCTGGAAAGTTAAGAAAGCATGGTGAGGAGAGACATGGAAGATACAAAAAGATACATCTTTTAGAGATAAAAAAATTATGATGTCTAAAATAAAAAATATTGTCTCCATAGTTTTTCCTCTTCCAGAATGTCATATAGTTGGAATCATACAGTGTGTAGCCTTTTCAAACGGGCTTCTTTCACTTAGTGATGTGCATTTAAGATTCGTCAATGTCTTTTTACTCCTTGATAGCTCACTTCTTTTTAGCGCTGGATAATATTCCACTGCCTGGCTGTTTATTTATCCTTTCACCTATTGAAGGACGTCTTGGTTGCTTCAAGTTTTGGCAATTATGAATAAAGCTGCTGTAAACATTCCTGTGCAGGTTTTTGTGTGAACCTAAGTTTCCAATTCCTTTGGGTATATACTAAGGATCGCGACTGCTAAATTATATGGTAAGAGTAAGTTAATTTTATAAAACATTGCCAACCTGTCCTCCAAAGTACCTGTACCATTTTGTATTCCCACCAGCAATGAATGAGAATTCCTGTTGCTCCACCTCTTTGCCAGCATTTGATGTTGTCAGTGTTCCAGATTTTAGCAATTCTAATAGATGTGTAGTGTTTAAACTTATTTTTTAATGTCTAATTGTCCCAACATGATTTGAAATGCCACCAGTGTGAAATGCCACCTTTTAAATTATTTATTTATTTATTTATTTATTTATTTATTTATACTGAAGTATGGTTGATTTACAATCTTATAATTAGTTTCAGGTGTACAGCATAGTGATTCAGTATTTTTACAACTTATACTTCATTAAAAATTATTATAAGATAATGACTATAATTTCCTGTGCTATACAATATATCTTTGTTGCTTATCTATTTTATACGTGGTAGTTTGAATCTGTTAATCCCATACTCCTAATTTGCCCCTCCCCCTTTTCTTCTTCCCATGTGCTGTTCTGGAAAAGGTAAAACTATAGAGACAATAAAAAGACCAGTGACTTCCAGAGGTTAGGAGAGAGCAAGGGATGAATAGGTGGAGCACAGAGGATTTTTAAGGCAGTGAAAATACTCTGCATGATACCATAACCATGGATACATCTCATTATACATTTGTTAAAATCCATAGAACATACAATGAGAGTGAACCACAATGCAAACTGTGGACTTTGGTGATGATGATTTGCCAATGTAAGTTCATCAGTTTTAACAAATGTCCCACTGTGGGGGGGGTATGTTGAATGTGAGAGGCTGTGCATGCATGGGAGTAGGGGGTATATCAGAAATCTCTGTGCCTTACTCTCAACTTTGCTGAGAACCTAAAATAGCTCTGAAAAATAGTCTTAAAAAATAAGTTGAAAAACTCACGTGACAAAAAATAAAATGAAAAATATACTGAATGAGATTGACAGCAAATTAGAAAAAAAGCAGAAGGAAAGATCAGCAAACTTGAAGACCTATAAAACGAAACTATGTTAGCAGGGTGATACCAAGAAATTTAGTATATATGTACTTAGAGTACTAGAAGTAGAGGAGAGAATAAAAGATGGAACAAATCTTTGAAAAAATAATAGCTAGACATTTTTCTAATTTAATGGAAACTGAACTGACAGATTGAAGGGATCTCAGCAAACCTAAAGCAGAATAGAACTAAAGAAAAGCATGCTGAGGCACATCATAATCAAATTGTTGAAAACCAATGATAAAGAAAAAATCTTGAAGGAAGTTAGAAGAAATAAATACCCAATATTTTAAAAGGAACAAAGATAATAATGAGAGTAAATTCTCTCCGGAAACTATGCAAGCTGTGTAACAGTGGAATGACTTCTTTAAATTACTGAAAGAAAAAAACAAAAAAACAAAAAACTAAGGCTTCTTTACCCAGTCAGTTTTGGAAAAGAGCAAAGATGGAGGACTCACATATCTCATTTCCAATCTTATTGTAAAGCTACAGTAACCAAGACTGTGTGATATTGACTTGATAGACATAAAGAAAAATGGAATAGAATAGAGTCCAGACATAAATCCGCATATATATGGGAAGTTGATTTTTTTATAAATATGGGAAGGTAATTTGATGTAGGAAAGGATAGTCTTTCAACAAATAGTGCTGCAATATGAAAATAAAAATTAATTAATTAAAAGTATCCAAAGAAACTTTACCATTACCAGGTGCCTCATATAAGTATTAACTCAATATGGATCCTAGCTTAAATGAAAGAGCTTAACACTGTAACATGTATTCTAAAAATACATAGGAGAAAATCAAGTGACCTCGAAGTAAACAAAGATTTCTTATAAGCCATCCAAAAAAAAAAAGGTTAGAATTCATCAAAATTAAAAACCTTTGCTCTTCAAAAGACTATTTTTAAAACATATCTCTAAAAAGGGACTTACATACAGAATATGTAAAGAACACTTACATCTTAATAGGAAGAAAACATGCAACTCAAAAAACTTTTTTAAATTTGAATAGGCACTTCACCAATGAATAAATATTCATGGCAAATAAGCACACAAAAAAGTGCTCATTGTTATTTGTTATTATAGGATGTGCTAACTGAACCACAATAAGTTATGCTACAAACAAACTAGATTAGCTAAAATTAAAAAGACTGACAATATCAAATGTTGTTGAGAATTTGGAGCAACTGGAACTCTCATACATTGTTGGAAAGGCAAATGGCACAGTTTGGAAATTTGGAAATTTCTCATAAAGCTAAGTACACAATTACCATATGATTCAAATTTTCAATTCCTAGATACTTACCCATGAGAAATGATGATATATCTCTACACAAATACTTATTTGTGAATGTTGTAATAGCACCTTTAGTAATCATAGTAAACATCTGGAAATAACCCAAGTATCTATAAATTGGTGAATAAATAAGCAAATTGTCTTATATCCATAAAATGGAATACTACATAGTAATAAAAAGAATGAACTACTAGTACAGAACAATAACATGAAGAACTCTTAAAAACATACTAAATAAAAGAAGTGGATTCAAACAATTATATGCTTCATGGTTTGATTTATATAAACTTTTTGAAGAGGTAAAAGACTGTATTGATGGAAAGGTGAACAATAATTTCAGAGATGGGTTTGGGGGAAGAGAATAACTACAAAGATCAGAGGGAATTTTTGGTGTTATGGAAATGTTCTTTATCACAATTGCAGCATGAGTGTGGTAGTAATTACATGACTATGTACGTATTTCAAGACCCATCCAATTCTTTATTAGACTTGGTCACATGAAATTATATCCAAATAAGTTTTAAAAATATTATTTCACTTTGATGTAAACATCATCTAAATAATTTGACATTAAAATTTTTTTCCATAAATTAAAGCTATACTGAGTTTACTGATAAAGTTATTATTGTAATCATTTATAGCCCTAATATAATTCTGGCTTCGTGTGAGTTGACTTTACCTCTAGTTTCTCTCTAAGCATTTAAGTAGAATAAACTGAAGCATAAATTTTTAACCAAAATTAAACACCTTTTTTTTCCCAAGAAACATTTATCACACAAATGCATATAAAATACATGCATTTTACATCCAAATTTGCATATAAAGTGTTGTGGGAAAATTAGGAAGCATATGGTCTTTTTTTTCTTTTTTATTATCTAAGAAGCACTAAAGCCAAATAACTTGGCAGGATTCTTCTGTTTTAGTCTTTCAAATGGCTTTATTTTCTGGCAGATGGGGAATGTTAGCTACCTATTAAAATTATACTTACATATATTGTTAGAATGTTTTATATTTCATGAAAATAAAATTTTTAGAATTGTCATTTAAAACTAGCAAAACCTATCTGTCATAAGGTTGAGAAACAACTGTACCTGTCACTTCCCAACCACTTTGAAATATGTTGCAACATGGATGGCTACCTAATGAATATTCTGCGATTGAGTTTCATTTTAATGATATTTTCAAAAATTCTCCATCTTTAAAAATAAAAGAATATCATAGGCTAGGGATTGAAATAGATGAGGAGAATGAATTTCAAGATGTAGCATCTCTTCCAAACTGTTTTGGGAAAATAGATGTGGTAAAGCATTATCATATACTTTTTAGTAAGTAATTTTCCCCCTCCATGAACAATTTAAAAATCAGTACTTATAATGGATAGTCTTCAAGCATTGTTTTGTGGATTAATAAACTGATTCACAGAGATGAATTTAAAGTCACTGTGACGCAGTCTATGAACAGTAGACAGTCAAAATATTCTTCTGTTTTAGATTAGAATGAAAAGAAAGATTGATTTAAAAATAAAAATCAGATATCTGTATTTGTTCATCAGGATTTGGTACTAAGAATTTGAAAAAGTGAAGGATTCTTTTATATATGTAAAAAACCATATTGTATTGACATGGATTTTTAAAATTAGCTATCTGAATTACTGATACTTCCGTTAGATTTACATTGCAGTTAGAGAAGTTACTGAAGCATTTGTTAAGGAACATTTTTAAATTGTAAAATTTCCTATTTGAAATGTGAAAATATATCACATACTTCAATAGATATACACATGCATGCATATATAATTGACCTGGAACACTTGATTTGTCTTGAGGACAAATCTTTCAGACACAGTTTTGAGGAGACATCCTGTGTGGTGAGACAATTTGTATAAACTTGAAGTCAAACTAAATATTCTGTCATTCAAAACTATCATATGGAGCTTCCCTGGTGGCGCAGTGGTTGAGAGTCCGCCTGCCGATGCAGGGGACTCGGGTTCGTGCCCTGGTCCGGGAAGATCCCACATGCAGCGGAGTGGCTAGGCCTGTGAGCCATGGCCGCTGAGCCTGCGCGTCCAGAGCCTGTGCTCTTCAACGAGAAACGCCACAACAGTGAGAGGCCCGCGTACCGCAAAAAAAAAAAAAAACCCAAAAAAACCCCAAAAACCATCATATGTCAAAACCTTTTTAGATAAAACTTTAGATAGAACATCAGCATTTCATGTCTGATCACTGAGGAACTTGAGTGTATGCAAAGAACTTACTGAAATAAAATGAGCACATTGTCTGAAAAATCACTACTTCTGGCTAAAGATATTTCTCTTCTATTTCTCTCTCCAGTAGAGTTGCTCTGCACCTATAGCTTATTCTTTTTTTAAACTTTTTTTTTTTTTTAATTTTTGGCTGCGTTGGGTCTGCGTTGTGTTCGAGCTTTCTCTAGTTGCGGCGAGTGGGGGCTACTCTTCATTGCAGTGTGCGGGCTTCTCATTGTGGTGGCTTCTCTTGTTGAGGAGTCTGGGCTCTAGGCACACGGGCTTCAGTAGTTGTGGCATGCGGGATCAGTAGTTGTGGCTTGTGGGCTCTAGAGCGCAGGCTCAGTAGTTGTGGCGCATAGGCTTAGTCGCTCCGCGGCATGTGGGGATCTTCCCAGACCAGGGTTTGAACCCATGTCCCCTGCATTGGCAGGCAAATTCTTAACCACTGAGCCACCAGGGAAGTCCAGTTTATTCTTATAATATGTACAACTAGTGAAGAAATATAAAGTTTGGGAAAAAAATAGCTGGTATATAAATGCAAATATCTTCAAGTTTTTTTCATGCATCTCTTCTTTATCCTATTTTATTCTTCTTTCAGTAAATAATAGGTTTTTCTCTTCACATTGCAGTACTGAAATTATGGTGTTAAGCCATATATCAAAATAATAGATAAAGTTTTATAGTATCAATTGCAAAAATTATTGGTGCAAGAGTGCCAGGTCCACAGTGTGGTGTACAATATGATAAAAGATTATATATCCTAAAAATTATTTTTCTTAATTCGTCTCTAGATGAAACACAAGAAGTGATGTGGTATTTGGAAAGGATATTTTAAGTTACCCTTGTTTTTAGGGGTTTTTGACTTTGTCTACATGAAGCTCTTAAAGCAAACTGAAGCATGCAGTTTCTACATGGTGGCATCTAATTGTTTTCCCCTTATATGAGGTGCTATCAAAATACTCTATGAGTTGAGCAAACATACTTGTGTGCTAGTGATGCATTATGTAATTTAGATTGATTTTACGATCTATGGAGAGGTTGCAAAAATTCCTAAACACACTATAAAAAGTTGTGCATATTCCTCTCCACTCTTTCTACACATTTTAACTGTATTCATGATTTTCTAGGTATGTCCTTCCATGTTAATAGTTAATAGATTTTATTTTAAAACCTCTCTGATATCAGTAGCATAGTGTTTCTCACTTTTTTTCATTATTGCCCCTTATAGGAGCTTTTTCAACATTTTTTCCTAATTGCTATCCCCATGAAATTTTAATACTACCGATGAAGTCTATATTTGTTTATGTACTGTATGCATGTCTGTGCTTTTATATATAAAAAGCACATTTGCACCCAACCTTGCAATGAGAATCTATTTGTCCCCTTGGGGTTGACATTGCTCCAATGACCCCGTTCAGAATACATACTCTGTCAGTATAAGATCACCTATAGTTAAGGTACATTCTCATGCATAAGGATTGCTTTGCTATTCTTTATTATCTCTCCTGATCTTCACCTGGAAAAGCTTCAATAATTGTACCATTCAGAGGAATGCAATTTTCTTTGCCCATTTCAGAGAGAACAGGGAGGATGGGAAGAGATGAGAATAAAATTTTCCCTTTAAACAAAGAGTTTAGATTTTGATTCTCATAACTGACATATTTAGAGTTAATATTTGTTCCATGAGTGAAAGGCCATGTAAACCTATGGAAAAAGCCCTGCTGACAGATTGAGGTTGTCTGTCATGAACAACTCCATTAGCTCCTGTAGAATCCCATGATGTTAAATGGTGGTATGAGTATCCTACATCCAACTCTAGCCTTCCTGATAGCACTTCAACTGATGTCACTCCAAAATCCTATAAATAATTGTGTGTTCAGGGTTTATATCCTGAGCTGAAGGATAGTTTTACTAGGAAATAAATATAATGTAAAAACATATATACTAATTTTACAAATTAGAATAATTTATACAAGTGGATACATGAATGATTGGAATTTATGAATTATTATTACATATATTAAGTGCATACTGGAAGCCAGGTACAGTGCTATAAACTTTATATACATTTTCTAATTCTATCTTCACAATAAGCTTATAGAGTAGACACTTTGTATTATCCCTTGTTTCTCGAATAGTGAAATAATATCCAAACTGTATTTTTAAAGCTGGTTTTAATAGCTAATTTTATTGATGGTTATAATTAAGGATTATACAAATAAGAGTTGACTAATTTGTGTTTTACTCTTTTTTTTTTGGTGTCATTCTACCTTCCCTGTTGTGGAGATGTTAGCAATAAGTATAAAAGCAAAATAGCCACTAGGAGTAAAAAAAGACAAGAAACATGACATAAACTCAGAACTTATGAATTGGCAGTTTTGAAACTACAATTGTCATTATGATAATCATGAAAACAGCTGGCATTAGTTAACTATTAACTAAATCATCATCACACTCATAGCAGCATTTTATCTTACTGAGAAGATGAAAGTTTAGAGACCCTAATCATATTCCTTAGACTCCAGACACCAGTATTTTATTAGTGATGCTCCTGATTATTTGTTGGTGTGAGAAGTGTGGATGATAATTAAACAGTGCTCTATGAAAACTGAAAACGTCTTATAAGTTACCACAATATAAAATGAATGGAGTGCTCCACTTATTTTTTAAATGCTTAAATTTTCAGAACCTTGTATATTTTCTGAGTGTAATTGTCCTCAATAACAAACTTAATTCTTTTGGGTTTAATAAAATGTACTTTTCGTATGAAAATTTTCAGTAACTTAATGATGGCATTGCTTATATAGGAAACATTATGCAAATGATTGCAATGAAGTCTATGAGTTTAGTTAAGCTGGAGAAAAAGTTTGTAATTAACAAATTAGCATTTGAAAAAGACGTTTTGAATATGCATAGTAGAAAATTCTACTTAACTTGTGGGGTGTGTTCATAATGATTATTTCAGAATTCATGCATATGCATTTTTTTAACGTGCAAAAAACAGTTGAAACCTTAGTGGACCAATCCAGACCTGACTAATTTTTTCTTTTTTTCAGTTAAATGACTAACATTATAAGTGAGGCAAAATGAATACACATGTTAACATTTGGAGTCTTCTTGCCTTCTCTTTTTGATGTAGTATTTTCTTAAATATTAAGAACACAGAATTAAATACTTTCTACTTATTATGGCTTCAGTGTGGATGAAAATAACAACATTAAGAAAAAACCGTCTTGGTATCTGCCTTTTCCTATGAAGTATATGCCATGCTATGCATTAGAATGTTGTGGTTAGGGCTTAATTTGTTTTGTATGTTAAATTGTGCTTTTGGGGGTTGTTCAGATTTTGGTGTCACACTCACAGAGACATTCAATTATTAATGGAGAGTGAAAGACTATCATGTGATTACTTTAAAAAATGCTATATATTTGCTTCAAATAGTGTAAATATATTTGCTTCAATATAGTGTAAAGTATGTTTTCTTAGGTATTAATATAAGTAGGTTATGACCTTATATTTAAGAGACTATTAATTCTTGATTAACTATTAGATATGATCTCAAATCTTTAAGCATTGAAGGTTGTTCTTCAGTACAAAGTATCTCTCTTGCTCACTGCTCCTGAGATGTTCCATTCTCATCTGGTTTCTATACTGTTTCTTATGTTTCCCATAAATGCATGATCGTTAAACATTTCTCTGCTACCACCCACATATTTGGGGAAACAAATTTTCTGTCATAAAACCTTATGCAACTTGCTTAGGCCACAGTGATATTTTCTATTGCTGAATTCATACAATATTTATGGTTGGTTTATTACATTCCCTACAAATCGGTTATATAACTATAGCTGATTCAAATCTATAGTTGATAAATATGTGAATGCTTTGTCTTTCCAGTTAGAGAAGAGAAATCATGTCTTCTGTTGGTTTGATTAACCCCATAAAATCTAGTAAGCAGCTAAAGACAGGACAGAGTTGGCTTTACTTGGCTTATGGAAAGGATGGGTACTTCTTTCTAATGAACTATAAGTTCATTATCATCTTATAATCAAAAAGAATGATGAGACTTACAGAACTATAAAATGAGTGAAATGTTTTTTCCCACACCAGTTTGATTATAACCCAACAATAGAAAATAAGATAATTTTAAGCAATCTCATGAAATCCCTGACAACAATATGATTCCATGTATTATAGGTTCTTTCATTTCCTTTGTTTGTTGTGACTCTTTTTTTTTCAGTACATTGATCATCTGTCTAGTGCCAGGCACTCTTCTGTGCACGGATCACATAAAACCAATCAAAATCTAGGTTGGAAAAACTAAGCAACTAAGAGTCAAAACAAAGTCATGCCTAACATTAGCTTCAGGGACTAAGCAAGTGACACTGAAGTAGAACAGGAACATAGGGATGAGAAGTATTCCAGTTATAGAGAACAGAATATGCAATGGCATGAGAGAATAAATTTTTCTGGGGAAATCAAGTGGAATGTAAAGCTATCTGTATTATTGGGTGTTGGGTTATCAGGGTGTTAAGGGCCATGCTTATACTTTCGCATGTAACCTACTCAAAAAAGCAGCCATTCAATGGTTGAATACTCATCCCTAGCTGAAGACGCTTGCATTTGTTCATTTTCCTCATAAGCGTGACTTCAGTTGACAGTGGATGAGTCCCAAAGCTGTACTCTGTGTCTTGAATTGCCCAGACTATATTTGGCCTTTAGAATGGTTTCCTGAGAAAACTTCAATCTTTCTTTCTTCTCTTAAATTCTAGACTTTAACTTAAAAAAAAATTGTATTTTCCAAAAACAAAAGAGCAAAAGTTTTTCTTATAGACAGTTTTAGTACAAAATTTTTCTGACTTCAATTTAGCAAGTCTCCAGCTACACAATAACTCTTCTAAGCCTCTATATTAAGATTTTACTTTGCATTAAATAGAATTAAAGATAAAGAAAAAAAGTACTAGAAATATCCTTAGAAGTGCATATATTTTGCAAGCTTTTAGAGTCAACTATTGGAGTTCTTTATATTTCTACTGGTTTTTTCCTCCCCCTTTTTATGACTGATTTTTAAAATAACCGATTTAAGACATGAAAGTATAATTTTAATATAATTTGTAGGGATGTATAGACTATAATATGGTTGTTGAATGATAACTAACTGGCATTATAGATGAAATTTTACTGTGTTCAGAATGACAAGACTTATTCCATGGGCTGCTTCCTTTAGAGATTCTATCCTTCAATCTTTAATATTTACCATGCTTCCACAATTATTACTATAGATAGAAAAATAGATCTTAATTATTCTACCTGTAAACTAGAAACACAACCTTTGTATTAAAGGAAAAAAGAAACAAATGTGGTATTCACAAAGCTATCTACAACCATTCATACCTTATAAAATGTAAGGTTATTGTCAGATAAATTCTCAATGCACTTAGCAAAACACTATCTCTATACAGATAAGGACATAAACTCTCACACATTTTATTATAAGTATAATTTGATCTGAGTCATTGTTAGGCTCAGAGCATAATATGATAATCAGAAAAATTGGGGGTCTAATCAAATAATTTATAAATTAGCTATTAAGTTATTATTTAATTAGAGTGAATGATTTACTAGCATATGAAGAAAAGTCTTTATATATTAAATGAAACATGATAAATATCTAAAGTTTTGAACTTTTCATTAAACAACTGATGTTGGCATAAAAAGCCTTCTGCTTTTTTTTTAGTTGCTTTTGTAAACTTGAGAATCTAAATGACAATGCTGGCAGACTGAAATATTTTCTTTAAACTTTTAAAAAGCATTATTAATATAACCTCTACTAGATATTAAAATTTTCATCCATCCTGCAAATCATTGGTGAGTTCATTTGGTCTGTATCTAGAACAACCAAAATAACATGTAAAATATATGTATCGAAAAGGGAAATGAAAATGCATGAAGATATCTAATTGTATATACTGTGAAGCTGGAGAATTAAAGATGATAACCCCTTTTTACCAGTCAGCCAAGCGTGAAAGAGCAAAAGAGATTCAAAACTTCATTAATTGCTCTCACACAACATTACAGGCCACCTGCACTTGAAAGAATTTACATTGGAGCAGATGGATTGCTGAATGCAGTATCAAAGATTTTCAGAATGTTTGTTTTAAAAATAAACTGGATTCTAAGACAAGGACAAGCAAAGCACACAATTTACAAAGATGACAGAGCTTTTATTATTGGGACTCTTTAAAAAATATGAGTAAGGGCACATTTTTATCTCTAAGTTAAAAATACACATACCAACCACTCTTAAAAATGGTAAAAGTTAAATATTTAAATTTACGAATGACAATATGTTCATGCATTTTAATTTTGCTGTATTCATTTGGGGCTATTGAACCTACCTGACTGGTTTCCTTTACTAACTCCTAGATCCATGAAACCCAGGCTTTGCCTACATTACATAATGTAATATTTTTACAGCTCTGATTATTCAGGCCTCTGAATAAAGTTTGTTCCATATGTAAAGTAAGAGAGGAAAAGTTAAGGTTAACTTTTTGTTGAGGAAACTCATTTTCACTTGTCATTTGATTCTGCCTTTAGCTCTGCATTTGCACTAACTAGCTTACTTATGCTTCTGGGTTCTGCTGTATTATGCTTTTGCAACATACTTTAACTTTTATATCTTGCAAGTATTTCTACAGCTTCACCCATGAATTAAGTTTTACCTGGAATTTGCATTATGGTATTTTCAAGCATTCTATGAACATTGATTCTAAGAAGTCAGCAAACTACAGCTAGTGGGCTGAATCTGACCAAGTGCCTGTTTTTGGAAATAAGGTCCGATTGTAACACAGCCATGCCCATTAACTTACTTACTGTCTATGGCTGCTTTTGTGCTGTGACAGTAAAGCAGTGTAGTCATAACAGAGACCATATTGCCCATAAAGTCTAAAATATAATATTTACTATCTAGCTCTTTATGGGAGAAGTTTACCAACTCAGATATACTAGTACACTGTGTGACCTCAGGCAACTTTTCTTACCTCTCTGGGCTTTAGTTTCCTCATCTGTAAAATAAGAATAATGATGGTACCTACTTCACATGGTTTTTATGATGATTAAATGAAATAATACAAGCTTTCAGGAAAAGACCTGACCCATAGTGTCAGCATCAGCGTCATATTTTCTAAGGAATAATGCTAGGTCATGAAAGTGGAGAAATAGACTTTAAACTATATTATTGTAGTTTTTTTTTCCATTTTCTCTATTTAAATAATAATGGAGATAATGTGGTCTTGTATTATGATCATGGACTTTGAAGGTGGAAGCTCTGACTGTGAATAACAATTAACTCCTTACTTGCTGTTTAAAGAAGACCTTCAGTAAGTTATTGCAAACTCTTTAATCTGCACTTCCTTATCTGTAAAATAATAATAATAGTAATAATGTAATAATCACATCTTCTAATAGGTTATTAGTTTATTGTAAAGGGCAAATGAAATAAGAAATATGAAGCAGTGTAAATTGTAACGTGCAATACAATTCGTAGGTTTTAATGCCTAATTAACCTTACCTTGCTTCCGTGCTTTGTACTTTGGGGTAGTGAGTATGTGTAATTATTTAGCCGAAGAGCTCAAGGTTAACCTTTTTGCGTCAAGGGTTGCCACATGCATCAACACGGATGAACCTTATAGACATAATGAGGGAAAAAAGCCAGATCCAGAAAAACACACGTGATATGATCCTCTCTAGTTAAACTTCCACAACTAGCAAAACTAATCTTTGGTGATGGAAAAGAATATTGGTTACCTTTTGGGGGTGTGAATGTGGGGGAAAGATCTTTTGGGAGGCTAGTGATATTATAGATCTTCATTTATGTATAGGTATAGGTTACGTGGATATATTCACTTTGTGTATCTTTATTCACATGAGTAATTTTGACCTGTGCACTTAACTGTAGGTGTATTAATACTTGAGATTTAAAATAACTGTAAGAAAAATAAAAGAAAAAGAAAGGAGAGAAACCAAATAAGTACAACCACTTGTCCTGCTTTCAGAATCATAAAAAAGAAATGTCTTCTGCCATCTGATACATTCACCTCATTCCAGCACTTACACACTCACACCCACATTTCTCTCCACAGCCACACAGAGTTCGTCAACACACGTGCATGCACACACACACACACACACATACACACACGCACACACAAATCTCTGTAATCAAGTGGGACTCTGCTTTGGCCAACCTTGTCTTCATATGGTGCTTCAAATACGTGATTTTTGACAGAATTGCCCTTTTATTTTTCTCTCTCTATAAATCCTACAATGTCCAGTTTTACCTGAAGTCTTTTCTTAACTATCTAAGGCATTATGACCTTCATGGGGCTCCTAGACCACTTTCACTCCATGTCATACACTCATTATGCTACTTTCCAAACTTTTGTTTGAATTTTATTTTTTTATGTACACATCACTTATTTTCCCAAAATATATGTTCCATGAAGATAAGACAAAAAAGGTCTTAAATCAAGAGCTGGGTTTATAGTGGAAATCAAATGTGATTTTAATATATAGATTTTATTTATTTTTAAAACAAAACACTCTATTAGTACAAAACCAAAAAGTAAAAAAGCTATTAAAGGAAATCAAGTCTCTTTCTCACCCTAACCCCGAAGCATCCCGTTCCTTTCTCAGAAGTAACAAATGTTGCTGCTTTTCTTGTATAAACTTCCATTAATATATGTGAATAATCTCTGCATATTCATATATAGCTTTGTGCTTTACAAAAATGGTAGCATGTTGTAGATATTATACTATGTTTCATTAAGTGAATCATGTATCTTGAAGATATTCCATTTTGATAAATAACATGAATTCAAAATACCCAAAGAAGTTATGGAAGTTATAGAAATATGAAATTATGGGGCAATGCCATTTTTTAACTGAATAACTTTGCAAATACTCTGAAATTGTCTTCTTGACATCATGAGTATAGACTATTCTGATAATTATTTTTGTAACTTTGAGAGGAATTTTTTAAAATGATGTTTATGTCTTGAACTATGCTAAAAATTGTTTTTCCACTTTGTCTTTGTGGTTTTCCCTTATCCTTCACATAAGTGTATTGAGTAAATATTTAGTCTATTGTTCTTGAAGTCTACTCTGAAAAGTATGTGAGGCATTCCCAATTTTTTCTTATTTATTTGTTGCATTCTAGCCAGGAGTTTGTTTAAATTATAGTTCAGAACTTTGGATCATACCAGATGTTGAGTAATATGCCACTAAGATATAAGTGCAAATGGTTTCACTCTTGATTCCTTTGTACAAGTGAACGACAACTTGGAATTCTAAACAGATTAAAAATAGATGTTGCTGTTCATTTGGGTTCTCTTAGAAAGGAAGGCTGTTTTTGACAAATTCCGCTGTTTATTAGACAGAGTGCAAAAGCATTACATCTGGAGTTCATAAGCCATTGTTTTATGGAATTGATTCATCATACAATCCCTTCTACTCTTGAAATAAACCCAGGAGAATTTGTTAAGATGCTATATGCACACTAGCACACATTCTGCCATCCACATGAACACCCACAAACTCCTCTATGCATACATGCTCTCTTTAGAGATGTGTGCCCTCACAAAACATCTTATAAAGTGGAATTGCAACATGCTTTTCAAATTGGCAGACATTGTTTTAACATTATCTTTTAATAGATTTCTGGATCTAGCTGCAGGAATTATTCTTATTCCTTAAAACCAATAATCCCTTATTTCCTTAATTTAAAACACTTCTGTGGTACATTTTCTTTTAGTTGAAAAAATAAAGCTGAAATTATTTTTGAAACCCACCATCCCCAGATACTTCCCAATTTATTTTCCTTCCTCAAATATTGAAGCAATGCTATGTCTTTCACATGTTTAAGGCTATCATAATCCAAATTGTTCATTCTGTGAGAATAAAATTTAGGGAAACATTCAGCAAGTGACTATACGTGTAAGAGATGGATTTTTCGAGGATTTTAGATATTTGAGAGGAGCCACTCATAGATTCTGCTTTCAAAATTTCTTAGGATGCCATCTTAAAAGATGACTGAAATTCAGATCAGTGAAGTGCTTTGGTGTCTTGTTTTTTTCTTTTGCAGATTGTAATCCACATGTTCAGAAGGCCTCTCCCTAGAGTATAATTTAACTTAATTGACAGTCATTGTTCCTTGAAAACTTTGAATTAAATTAACATAAGCATGAATGAAATAGGTCAAATAACCACATACAGTCTTTATTATTATTTTTTCCTTTAGGATTAGTGACAATATTATGTATAAAATTGACATTTGGCTATTAGATCCTCATTGAATCGTTCCAAATTTGATTAAAACTGGATATCTTGGTGTACAGTAATTTAGCTTCATGAGAAACTGTTAGGTTTTCCATTTAATTCTTGGGTTTATTGAAGAACAGGGTATTTTATGTGTGTAGTGATGAATTTTGTTCTTTCTCTTTTTCACACTAAGATCAAATACAGACTGCAAAACTGACTGAGCGTGAAATTGTTTCTAGAAATTGTGGAGCTGGTTTAGATGGCAAGAATCAGATGAACAGTTGTTAGTAAAAATGTGTGTACGGAAAGGATGATGGTAATGGATAGGGAAGTTTAAAAGTAGAGAAATATTAGCATAAAGCAAAAATATTCAAGTGGCAAACATTTCAGTAGAGCATTTACATGCCAGCATCCTTAAAAGCATATAAGTTTTTGGAAAACATTTTTTTTTTTTTATTTTTCTGTCTTGTTTTTCACAGAAAGAAGACTGGTATGGGTTTTGGGTCTTCCAGTAACTGCCACTGCAAAAGCAATTAGACTTCATTATGGCTGTGCTTATGCAATACTAATTAACATGCCTGATGTTCTGTTTTCCTTATTTGACCATGTGACAGCCCACAGGTCTGACACCCTCTGTGAACCAACAGCTGAGGAAATTTCAATGTGGCAGATTTTTTACAAAATACACCCCCAAAAAAATGTAATCACACTTTTCCTGAACAACTGCATTAACAGAATGTGTTACAGCAGATCTACAATTAGTAGATTGCATACATTTGTACTGGAGAAAAAAATAAAGGAGACTAGAGATGATTTAAGCCAATGCATGCAAATGATTATACCTTGTGTCCAGAATTGAAAAGTGCAATAACACTGTATTATATTATCACAGAGAATATCATTTTACCAGTGAAATCAGATCTAGCAAAAGTATCACTAAAGATTAGAAGCAAAGTTGTCAGTATATTTATAGCACCATTATGGACCTCTATGATGTCCAGCTGATTTACTGAATCTATACATGTGATGAATTTAAGAGTCTAGACATAGGCAAATTCTGTTTTAGTTTGTTTGTTTCTGTTGTTGTTGTGGGACTGGAGATAGTCTTGTTAACAAAATTAGATACCGTATAGTTACTGACTACATAGATTGTAAAGTCTAGTTTGGAGTTTGGGACAGAGACTGTAGCCCCAACCAATAAATATAAAATTAACACTGCAGTACGAAGGAAGGTGCTTGATGCTGTAAAATTGTAAATAGAGGTATTTGGCCAGATTGTGAATTGTGGAAGTTTTTCTTAGGAAGTGAAAATTTGTAGAGACCTGAAGTCAAATTGGAGGTTAAGCAGATGAGCTGAGGAAATTAGAACACTGGGTCACACACTTTGCTGCACATCATAAGCACTTGAGGATTTTTTCTTTTTTAATTACTGGTGGCTGGCTCCCATCTCTAGAAAATCGAATTTGATTGTTCAGAGTAGGACGTGGGTATTGAGAGCTTTAGAATGCTCCCAGGTGATTTTAATGCTCAGCAAAGCTTGAGAACCATGGGAGAGACATTCTAGGCAGATGGAGAAGGCCAGTGGTAAGATGAAGCTCAGCAGAACCTTAATAAAGCTGAAAGTTCGGGTACTGCTGAGAGCGGGGAGCTGGGGAGTCATGTGCGACAGGAGACTGGAGAGCTGGGAAAGAAGAAGCGGTCTATGCCGGGCTTTGTAGGCCATGTTACTGATTTAGGTTTTTGCTGAATGGTGATGGGCAGCCGTTCACGTCTTTCCCTAGAAATGTCCCCAACATACACATTTTTCTCCCAGAAAAGCATGAAGCATGAACAGGATCGACTGCTCTTTTTTTTTTTTTTTTTTTTTTTTGCATATTTTGACCTGTCTGTACCTTTAAATGAACAGGTATAATTTTTGAGATCAAGGGACATGACAGAAGCTGAAAGCTTTTCTTTTTTTCCAGGCTTAAGTTACCACAAAACTGGAAAATGTATAAAACTATCAAAATGGTTCTTAAACAATCATTAGGTAAACCTCCCACCCTCCTGGTCTCCCAGCCACCAAAGGCAGATCTGAGCTGACTATACTGCAGTGAGTTTTTGAATATATATATATATATATTATATTATAGTATATTATATATATTTTATATATATATAAATTTAATTTTTAGAGCAGTTTTAGTTTCACAGTAAAATTAAGAGGAAGGTACAGAGGTTTTCCATACACCCCCTGTCCCCCACACATGCATAGCTGCCCCATAATCAGCATCCTCCACCAGAGAGGTACCTTTGTTACAATTGATGAATCTACACTGACAATCATTGTCATTCAGAATCCACAGTTTACATTACGATTTACTCTTGTTATACATTCTGTGTGTTTGGACAAATGTATAATGACATGTACCCATCGTTACAGTATCTTACAGAGTGTTTTCACTGCCCTAAAAATTGTCTGTGCTTCACTTGTTTATCTCCACTACCGACCACTGATCCTTTTACCATCTTCCTAGTTTTGCCTTTTCCAGAATGTCATATAAGTGGAATCATACAATATGTAACCTTTCAGATTGGCTTCTTTCACTTAGTAGCAGGCAGTTAAGCTAATTCCATGACTTTTCATGGTCTGGTAGCTCATTTCTTTTTTGACGCTGAATGATACTCCATTATCTAGATGTACCACACTTCCTTTATCCATTCATGTACTGAGGAAGATCTTGGTTGCTTCCAGGTTTGGGCAGTTATGAATAAAGCTGCTATAAACATCTGTGTGCAGGTTTTTATTTGGATGTAAATTTTCAACTCCTTTGGGTAAGTACCAAGGAGCTTGATTACTGGTGGGAAATTCTTACTAATACTGATGTCCAGGCTTAAATCAGTCAATTTAGGGGTGATAGGTAGGCATAATTTTTGAGGTCCCACAGGTGATTCCTACGTTTAACCAGAGTTGATAACCACTGATCTACTGGATAAATCTCTTCAAATTTAATGGAACTTTGGACATATTGATCTTCAGGCTGAACTGGAATC
Source organism: Grampus griseus (assembly GCF_964374135.1). Taxonomy (NCBI): domain Eukaryota; kingdom Metazoa; phylum Chordata; class Mammalia; order Artiodactyla; family Delphinidae; genus Grampus; species Grampus griseus. The sequence goes on along the minus strand of NC_138998.1, from coordinate 113,191,619 downwards.
GCTGGTGTTTTGGAACTGAGGGGACGTTAAAATGAGATATTTGTCTAAGTATACTCTCTTCACAGAATAGAGATAAGTTCTTTCAAGGCAGATCCAATGAAAGGAAACAGCTTCCAGAATGCTTGGTGATAAGATGACAGAATCCCTACCTCTTCTGGAAGTTTGCCATAGACGGTATCACATCTACTATACTGCAATTTCAAGTCTGTCATCCAGGATCTAATGTTAAACGTTTGTACATCCATTTCTTGGTTCTGATTATTTTCCCACATTTATGTCAAGCCCACCCAATTTTATCAAAGCCTCTGATTTTCTAGACTTCCGTTAACACTCAGAGTCTATACATCAAGAGAAGACAAAGAAATCGGCAAACAAAAGAAGTAAAGGAAATTTGTACGGAACAGAAAGGGAAGGAAAAAGACCTTGAATGTGGGTAGAAAGGAGAAAAACAGACCATGGGATAGAAGGCACATTGACGTGAAGAGGCATAGTTATGAAGGTCAGAGAGCCAGAAGAGTCACTGGACACATGCCAAGAAGGTGGAGAAACCAGGCAGCAGATGCAGGAGCTTGTCAGGGGGCAGCTACCCAAGGAGGCAGGGCATTAAGCTTGCGCGGGCTGTTCAGCAAAGCCTAGCCTCCTCAAGCCTCCTTAATGCCAAATAACAAATGGCATTAGAACCCTCAGAGGATTCAGTGATAGGGAAATGGACCCTTTCGGGTGAAGAATTCCAGGGAAATTCTGAAGGCTGTGACACAGATGTAGGGAAATTCTCAGCATGAATTGAGCAATATTGAAACAAAGTTTGAAAGTTAGAGATCAGAATGAGTGTTAGAACCATACCAGCCAGCACCAGGGGAAACAGAGGATCATTTAATAATAATCCCTAGGAACTCAAGCGTGTAAAATGATTTTCTAAAGGTCAAAGTTGGTAGATTATACCTTTCACCTCCAATAAATTTCAGAGCTGGAAAGGAACTCCTGAATCATCCAGCCCAAACGCCTCATCTAACAAATGAGAAAATGAAGGCTATAAGTGATTTGCCAAGCTAAGGAATTTTGGAGAGGTAGGCCTAAGAATCCAGACTGCTTCGCTCACAGGCCCTTTGCCTTCTAACTGCTGCCCTCAGATCAGGGCAACATATAAGGAGACTGAATTGCTGTGGGAAAGGTTTACATCAGTCATGGAAAATGGTAATGAAGATTATTTAACCCTGTGCAAGTATAATGTTTGAAGTAGGTGGATCCTAACAGTCACAGCTGACTAAATAGTGAGTTACCATCAGCAAAGCAGTGAACAGAATAGCTTGGTGGGGTTCAGGAGAGTTGAGTTCAATTTTGTTTTTCTGTTATGGATAAAGTCATCATTCTTTCATACATGTGCTCATCTGTGCCTCCTATACACATGCAGTGTGCTTGGCACTGTAGATTAGATAATGTAAGAGACTATGCCCTTAAAGTGCTACAGTTAGTGTGGAAGATTAGATATATATGTACATAATTACAGTAAAACACTGATTATAAAGAACTGTGCTCTAATGTCTAGTTCAGTGATACTAGATTAACAGCCAGGGAATCTGAGAAGGTGGAAGTGTTGAACTACGGAGCCAAGGAACTTTCATGGAAAAAAAGAAAAAGAATTTGAACTAAATACTGAATGCTAAGTAGGATGTGTATGGCAGAGAATAGGGAGAAAGCATTTTAGAAGAGGGAAAAGAGAGGCACGCATGAATAAAAGTAATGCTCTTTCGCTGAACGTGAAACATTATTGAAAATAAGGTTGGGAAAGTGAGTTGGAATTAGATCCAGGCAAACCTAAAATATTGGACTAAGTATGTTTATATTGCCATTGAAATCAAGGAGAGGAGGCACTGAAATAGATGGAAATGGCAGGGTTAGTATCGGGATGTGTTTTAGGAAAAGCAACTTAGGAGAGAGTCGAGGGTAATTTGGAGAGAGCGAATAAAGAGCAAAAGTCTGGAAAAGTGTTAGGGCATGATTGCAAAATTAGTTCAGGCTGATAGAAAGTGGAACTTAGAAAGGCAGCTGTACAAATGGAGATTATGACATAGAAGGCATTGCAGATGAATAGCAGGCAAGGTCTGCCAACTAGATGGAAGTAAAAAAAGGAAGATGGAGACTCCAACTTACTTCAAAGATTCTGAGTCTGGGTGACACCAAAGAAGGCAGATTCATGAAATAAATATGGAATGCGAATATTTCTATAACACTCATCATATTCTCATACTGTAAAAAAATTCCTCATTCTTTCTTTTCGTAAACATATAAATCTGCCATCCATGTTATATATTCTATATACACAACATGGACACCAATGCATATGCTGTATCTTTATTCACTTTTGCAGATTAGCGTAGATTCAGAGCCAAAGAGAAATTGACACAATTAAACATACTGTGCAGTGGTGAAATCACTTTTATTATTGCTTTTGTTCAAGCTATTGACACTGCCTAGAGTTTTATCATTTGCAAAGCTGCCTTATATATTCCAAAATATATTCTTAAAAAAAAGTTACTTAGTGAGTTAATTTAGTCTATAGAGCAGCCACTCAGGATTGAAGATAATCTATAGTAGTTTACAATTCAAGCTCTAACTAGATATTTAGGCAGGGACCCAAAGAGATGGTTATTCCTTCTAATTCAATTTAGTACAATGTAGGGAGCATGAATGTAGGAGCCCAACCCATCTGTTCTTTTTTTTTTCTTCTAATTTTATAAAGAGGTTATTTCTACATCAGTCTTTGGAATTTTTAGTTCTGTCTTTGCTGCGCTACAAAAAATACTGATGTCAAAAGGCTGAAAGAAAACAAATTGTTTTTAAGAGGAAGAAGAAATTGTGGTACATTAAACCTAGTCATTTTCCTATTTAGGTGGTAGTCCTTACTTTTTAAATAAACCACACATGATCTTTTACTTCCTCTCTCTCTGCTTCAGTCATTTTCATTAAAACCTCGACATTTTACATAATGAGTATTTCCAGAATTTCTTTATAAGAGAGTTTTAGGGACTACAGTCTAGCTGAAATAGAGAGGTTGGGGGACTTGTCTTAAACCTACATCGGAACAATAGATGCATTTAAAAATTTAGATATGTTACTGATTTAAAATGATAACAAAGTTCTCTAAAGATGCATTTATTAATACTTTCCATAATACTTTTAAAGACCCCAATTTCCCAGTGAATTTTATTATTATTACTATCATTATTGTCAGGATAGTTATTAACAGTGATTGGGAGAGGTGCAAAGCAAATTCCCATCATTGCTGATAATATAATCAATTGCATTAGCAAAGTGCAGTTTATAAATGATACTCAGTAGTGGCTCCTAGTTATTTCTGTGTAACCTCCATTCACTCTTCCGTGTTTGTATGTGCATGCATTGCTCCAAAATGACAAAGTTATATAAATATATTTTATACAGAGATCCATGTATTTATTCACTTATCAATCCATCCACTCCGCAAATATTTGAGTTCCTATCATACATATAGTTGTAGATATCTAAATTCACATGTGAACAGAAACAAAAATAAGTTTTTTATACCATTCATTTGCAAAATAGGCATAGACAGTCAAGTGAAAAATTCCGTTTTCTAGCCCTTGTACCTAGTACAAGTACTCTTAATAATAGTTAAAATGAGACCTTCCTTTTAGTTTACAAGCCAGTCTTCAAATATTATAACTTCAGATATTACTAGAGACACAGTTGGTGGTTAAACACATGACAAACTAAACTGCCCAATTTTGTCACATAGTAGTTGTGTGTCCTCAAGCAAGTTACTTGACCTCAGTCTTCTCATTTAGAAAATGAGGATAATAACAGTACTTACATCACAGGATGGTTGTAAAGATTGATTGAACTAATATATATATAAGTTAGATCAGTGCCTCATTCATAGTGATGGCTTAATTTAACTATGATCGTTCGGACTAAAGCTGTATTTCTCTTCACTAAGCCTACGTAAGTATTAGGCTTAACTAATGGAAGTTAATGGAAGATGGGAACATCTTCCACAATCACTCCTAAATTATCGTGAGTTGTATTACCTAAGAAAGTAAAACCAATGAATGAATAATCACACCTTTTTTTATATATATTTAACGTATATTCTTGGGCTAGAAATTCTTACAATTTATAGTGGCGTGGACACCAAATCTAGGGGATAATGCCAGATTTCCAAATCTCTTCTCTACCGTGTTGCAGCTCACTGTATTAGTTTGAAAGATTTAAAATCAACTGTAATTTCAGGCACTTAATGGAAAATACACTAAATATTCTCTAAGTGATAAAAAGATAAAATAATGCATTAATACAGCTGAAATATATACTTGGAAGGAAGCCATAGCAGCTGGCTATGACCTTTTTATTGAGAAAGTGACCCAGAAAATGGACAAGGAGATTTCATCATTTATTTCCCACTTCTAAACCAAAGTCTTAGATGCCTTTAAATCCCCATTGGATAAAGTTGGCTTTTGGTTGATTACAAAATACCAATTAAGCCAGGGAATACTGTATCTTTCCTGTTCAGATTTTTTTCATCAGCATCTAATAGAAAGCAGCACTTATATTTCTTTCCTTAAAATGAACGATAGCCTTTATTTTTAATCCCTCCATAGCTGGAATTCATGGGATTTACTATGCTACCAACTTTGAAGGTAAATCTTGCTAATTCCCTCAGAATACACATTTGATTCTGGGCTAACCCACAGTAGTACCTCCATGCCATGTTCCTTCTATATTTCTACAAAGTATGATAAATTAAATTGTATGTACAGAGTACCATGTTGAATTGAAAATATTCCTAGAATATTTTTCATGTTTGAATATGGATTGCTCAGGGTGGATACTCAGTGCATGAGTTGTTTAATGAGTAACAAAGAACAAGATAAATGAAGCTCTTTGATCAACTGTGGAAGGCAAAAATTACCAATTCGTATGCTTGTTTTTATGATAAGGTAAAAAGATTGTTTTGTCATCATTTTTATTCCTATGGAAAATGTAAATATTCAATGTTTACAACAGAGTGAAAATGTATCCATTTACTCATGGAACTATTAGAAAACATCTACTGTGTAGACTTATGAAATAATCTGCGTGTCTTGCCTTCACAGTGCTTACAATTGAGTAGGGAAGAAAGATATATAAGAAGACAAAATATAGAGGCAAGAGCTAAGGATAAGTCGAGGTTACCCTGGGGACACTGAAGCTGCCACTTTAAGATCATTAAATATTTTGAGAAGAATTAAATCTCAGTTTCACCTTTGTAAGGAGGTGTAGTGCTGGGCTCCCTTTACAAATGAAATGCGGAGTGATAGAAAATGGACTGATATAGTTCGCTGTAATGGAATAGCTCTCCTTCTCAACATCAAGTAACATGTCTTATAGGTGTCCTTAAAGTTTAATCCTATAAATATTCTACTTCATTAAGCATAAGGACCAGACATGGACATATGCCACTAGTGTCCACTTTCCTTCAGAGATTTAGGGTGATGAGAAGATAAAGGGTCTGCTTACCAGATGGAGCTTGTCAGATTAGCAATTGGAGCAGAGTAAATATCGCTGTCATATTGTTTTTTGAAGCACAAAGAACCCCCTTTGTATAACGCATGTGCATGTTTAATAGTTTAAAACAAAACAACTCAGCAGAAGGTTGGCTGGTGGTGTACCTCTAGCCGAGTGGCCATTGCCTGAAGGCACGTTTCTGCTTTCCTCATAATAGGGAACATTAGCAACCAGTGGCTTGAGAAATGCAGAGCCAGATAAGTCTCTTGGGGCCCAGTCGGCCACATGAAGTTAGAGCCGTTAGACACAGCAATGAGATTACTGCTCCAGAAAGGGTTTACCACATATATTACCACATAGACCTTGCAGGGCTGCCAGCTCACTTGACTTACAAATGTCAAACATGATTTAAAAGGTTATTATGCTATCACGAGGGAAGGAGTATGATTTTCCATCACTGAAATTTCTATTTCATTCTGTTGCACATACTGCATCTCACAAAGTCCAGTATTGCTAAATAACCTGCTTTTATCCTTAATAAGTGTTTTATGGACCTTAAACTGGAAGAAGCATTTTCACTTTATTTGTATTAGGAAATTTTATCTTTTTCTGGTCAAACAGCAGTGTGATAAATTTGGTATGTGCATCTATGTATTGTGCTTAGAAGATTGTTCTTACGAGGGGAGTAAATGTATTTGTAATATGTCAGTTGGGGAGAGGATACCTAAGTAAGCTGTAGTTTTTGACAAATGCGTTTATAAGCCTGCAGTATTTCGCACTAAAATGATCAGATGAAGTTTTCTATATTACATTATTTATTTGTCTTTGGGTTTTGTTACAACTGGTCTTTAAATAGTCTGCTTTCCCAGTTCTTTCACCCCTTGGGGAATATTTATTTGCTCGTAAGGACTCTACCAGTCGTCCTCCATCATGAGTTAATTTGAGCACAGTTATATTTGAAAAGTTGCTCAGTAAAAGTAGATGGCTGTTCTACTTTGATTTTAAGGACATTTTGACCCATGGCTTGCAACATTTGAAAAATAAATAATCTTTGAGTATAGCTGTTAAAATATGCAATAAACATCAGATAGTCGATGTGAAATTTTTAAACACTGCATTCATAAAAGAGGTTAGACAAGGGGTTTCAACTGCCATTGTGGAAGCATTCTTCACTAGACTTCCTAGCAAATCATTGTGATTGCCTTTTCTGAGTGTTAGACTATAAGACTGAAGGTTGCCTACATATCCAAGTCCCAGAATGTGCCATGCACAGCAATATGTTAGCGCTGTAGGCTGACACATTTGGGGATGGTGTTCTCAGGTAGGATGTAAAAAGGGCAGAAGAGTACAGTCTATGGTATTGAGATATTGTCAGTTTTTCCCTTTATCTCCAAGTCTAAAATGTTAAATTGAAATCTGCAAATTCACTCATGTTCACATGGCATTATCAAAATTAAATTAAAGCCCATGGTAGAAAGCATTCTCAGCCTGAAGGATAACATCTTTGCTCCAAGTTCAGTATCTATTTTAAAATTATCATTTGTCATAAGTGCAAAAAAAGTCACAAAAGAAGAAAACTAAAACTACTTTGAATTTTAAAAAACTATTAGACTTCCATGTGAAAATAATATTAAAAAACTATTTTTTCAAAGTTTTCCAGAGTATGAAATTAGCTTTATAATATTTAAATGAGAGTGAACCAGAATATCAACCTAAGAATTTACGTGTGTTTGTGTGTACCTTTTATTCTTCTTCAGAAAAAAAAAAAAAAAAAACAATATATTTATTTCAGGTAACTTCTTTATTGTTCTAAAAATATATTCATAAGACATGGGAGTATTTTAGGTTTAGGAAATAATGAGAACATCCTATTTCTCCTTTTCTTCCACATAGTAACAATAAAAGTAGAAGACTCATTTTAAATAGTAAATGAAAATAAATATATTTGTTTTAGTTTTGAAGTTTGCTCAAATAGTGAATTTACTACAATGATGTATGTATACAGTAACCAATACTATATTTATGTAAGTATCGGATTTTAAAAGAACCTTCTTTAAATACTTCAAAATATTATTGTATTCTAATTGTATAGAAACTCCCTTTCACAAATCTCTCATTTTTTTTTTTGAGAGCTCTATTAGTATGTATGGTATACAATTTGATTAATAAAATATAAGTACATGTTTACACCTTTTTGAAGTATTCAATTATTTGGGCAAAGCAAAGTATATGTATAACCTCAAAGTTATAAAGTGTGATCATTAATATGATGAAATATATCTCACATTAAATTATACAATACAATAAAAGTGTTTCTTCAATCTTAGCTTCTGTTAAAATAAACATATATTTAAAAAATGCAGTGTGACTATTTTAAGAGGTAAGTTCACTAATAGACCAATAAACTATTTTCTGAAAGCTAAATTGAGTTTTGAAAATAAATATTCTTTAAAAGAGATGGAGATATAAACCATATAACATAAAACTTGTTTTTGTCAGTCTGTATGTGGGGTAAATTTATCTTCCCATGGTTCTATAATAACAAAATAATTAACTGACATCTCTTAGTTTAGTTCAAGAGTTAGAGGAATGTATTATCCTAGAAACTTTGTTTTCAAAGGTCATTAGAACATTTATTTAGAAACCTTAGCCTGAAAATCAAATGTCATGCTTATATTGTTTTGCTCCTATCAGGAACAAAGGCATTGTGTGTGAAGGACATTATCTCTGCATTTGACAATATAGAGTATCACTTTTCATTCTAGTTATCCTTGCAAAATGTTCAATAAATGCATCCTTGCCACCTTGGACCCTGCCTCAAAATGGATACCTTATCACCTTAAACATCTTATTTTACAAAGCAGTCGCAGCTTTAAACATGCATAACATAGCTGTCTGGAAAATACAGTACATTGAGTGTTTCTGACAACTAAACTTCATTGGATGAGAAATCAAGTTACTCTTGCAGCCTTGTCTCAGCTTACAGATTTAGTTCATATATGTTTGGGTGGTATGAAAGTGATGATGGGGAGACACCAGGTTGGTATTTTTCTGTGTTCAAATAGAAGTGTTCTGTTGGAACCAAGTAACCTGACACTAATATTATTTCTTAATATCAGAAAATTATAGATTAGGATATATTCTGTGGAATTTCAGTCAACTATTTGAAAACAGAGTTTATCATTTTGGCCAAGGGTTGCAAACTAAAAAGCATCAGGGGCCAGGTGAGTAAAATTAATGTGGGTGGACTGCAGTGAAATGGACAGTCAATGCCCTGAATAAAGACAGGCACATTTTCTTTAAACACTCGGTGTAAACCTTACCCAGGGCTCTCACGTCTGACAGCTTGACGAGGTTCTAATCACTCGACTAATTATGACTAATCAGGATTTTCAGTAAAGGGGGGGGGGAGTAGGGATATTTTTGTCAAGTTTGAGAAACATATGAAATTTCTCTTGGGAACATGAGTTAAATTAAAAATATTAACTATAAGTAAGTTGGGTAGAAGAGATTTTAACTTGATTAAAGGAGAACACTTCGTTTTTTTCTTACTAAACTGCATTCATACAAAGAGTACATATTCGGGCTTCCCTGGTGGCGCAGTGGTTGAGAGTACACCTGCCGATGCAGGGGACACGGGTTCGTGCCCCGGTCCGGGAAGATCCCACATGCCGCGGAGAGGCTGGGCCCGTGAGCCATGGCCGCTGAACCTGCGCGTCCGGAGCCTGTGCTCCGCAACGGTAGAGGCCACAACAGTGAGAGGCCTGCGTACAGCAAAAAAAAACCAAAAAAAATAGTACATATTCAATGTGTACAAAAGGAAACCTAAATGTAAGCATTAATTTGAAAATTTTCAGAAAATGTGATATTCATTCTTTTCATGCTAGAAGTAACAAGTTTAAGCCAAATATTAAGTCATATTCTATGTAGGCAGGAAGATCTTATTTAAATTCCCTGGACTTTGGGGGATTTTGATTCACACTACCATTATCAGTTTTCTAGTGATATATGAATAAAATTGAATTAAAAGATAAACACCAGGACATAGTTAGATGTTCATGGGAGAACATCTAGTGGAAGAAAGAACCTCTAAGTAGCCTAGGACTCTAAAAGTTGTGCCAGTGACTTTGGACACATCCTAAGAGACTGGAATGAAGAGGACCTGGAAAGAGAAACAGAGATATCTGGATGCAAGATACTAGATGTAGATACTAGAGTATCCGCTGAAGAATTTAAATAGGGCTATTTCTGACCATTCTTGTGTTATCATAACTTTATGGAGCTAGGACAGACTAGTAAAGATGATCGGTGCCTGTCAACTTCAATGAAATGGATGTGACCAAGAAATTCTGTAATTTCAGTAATATTTAAAATTCCTATATCTGTATACAAAGGCATTATTTCATCCACCCTCTTCAAATTGTGTAGGTAATTTGGGAATACAGCATTTTTCTCAGATTAAGAAACTCAGTACCTAGAGAAGTTAAAACAGCTGACCACATGGTCATGCGTACAGTAAATAGCTGATTTGGGATTAGATCCAAGGTGTTTAATATTATTTCCACCATAAATCAGGAGGATAAATGAATACTGGGTCCTAATTCTGACTCTACTAAAGCGGCCCATAGGCATATATTTCTAAACTTGGCTGGTATTATTGTCTGCAATAGTAGCTCTTAACCTTGACAGCACATTAGAATTACCTGGGGACCTTAATTAAAAATACCAATTGCTTCTCCCCATCTAAGACCTCCCCACCCAAGACCAATTCAATCAGGATCTCTGTGGTTGGGATCAAGTCATCAGTTTGGGGAGGTTTTTAAATCCCAATTAATTCCTGTTTATAGCCAGGATTGAGAAACATTGGTTTAATATCTAAAAAACCAAAATTTATTTTCCTTCTATTTTATTTTCGTATGCATTCTAATGTATATTAGTAGCTATTAACCCATATGTTATGTACTCACAACATATAAATATATACATACATCCTTCACAGAAATACAGTTTCTGTGCTTAATTATTCTTCCCAAATACAAATTTAGGGGATTCCGGAGAAATGCAAAATATGAAGCCAATTAGAAGGAAAAGTGGGAAAGATGCTTCTTTTGCGGGGCAGCGGGGTGGGGGGGAGAGGAGGGGGGGTTCTTTTTTCTAAAAATTTTGTTGAAGTATAGTTGACTTACAATGTTGTATTTAATTTCTGCTGTACAGCAAAGTGACTCACTTATAGATATATAGATGTAGATATACTTTTTCATATTCTTTTCCATTATGGTTTATCACAGGATATTGAATACAATTTCCTGTGCCATACAGTAGGACCTTGTTGTTTATCCATCCAATATATAATAGTTTGCATCTGCTAATCCCAAACTCCCAATCCTTCCCTCCCCCATTCCCCTCCCTCTTGACAACCACAAGTCTGTTCTCTATATCTGTGAGTCTGTTTTTGTTTCATAGATATGTTCATTTGTGTTGTATTTTAGATTCCACATATAAATGATATCATATGGGATTTGGCTTTCTCTTTCTGACTTAACTTCACATAGTATGATAATCTCTAGGTCTATCCATGTTTCTGCAAATGGCATTATCATGGTGTGTGTGTATATATATAAATATACACATCTTCTTTATGCATTCATGTGTCAATGGACATTTAAGTTTTGTCAGTGGACATTTAAGTTGTCTCCATGTCTTGGCTATTGTAAATAGCGCTGCTATGAATATAGGGGTGCATGTATCTTTTTGAATTATAATTTTGTCTGGGTATATGCCCAGGAGTAGGATTGCTGGATTATATGGCAACTCTGTTTTTAGAGTTTTGAAGAACCTCCATACTGTTTTCCATAGTGACTGCACCAGTTTACATTCCCGTCAACAGTGTAGGAGGGTTCTGTTTTCTCCACACCCTCTCCTGCATTTATTATTTGTAGACTATTTAATGATGGCCATTCTGATGGGTGTGAGGTGGTACCTCACTGTAGTTTTGATTTGCATTTCTCTAATAATTAGCGATGATGAGAGTCTTTTCATGTGCCTATTGTCTATCTGTATGTCTTCTTTGGAGAAATGTCTATTTAGATCCTCTGCTCATTTTTTTTTTTTTTTTTTTTTTTTTTTTTTTTTTTTGCGGTATGCAGGCCTCTCACTGTTGTGGCCTCTCCCGTTGCGGAGCACAGGCTCCGGACGCTCAGCGGCCATGGCTCATGGGCCCAGCCGCTCCGCGGCATGTGGGATCCTCCCGGACCGGGACATGAACCCATGTCCCCTGCATCAGCAGGCGGACTCTCAACCACTGAGCCATGAGGAAGCCCTTCTGCTCATTTTTTGATTGGGTTATTTGGGTTTTTGTTATTGAATTGTAGGAGCTGTTTGTATATTTTGGAAATCAAGCCCTTGTCAGTTGCATCATTTGCAAATATTTTTTCCCATTCTGTGGGTTGTCTTTTCATTTTGTTTATGGTTTCCTTTGCTATGCAAAAGCTTATAAGTTTGACTAGATTCCATTTGTTTATTTTTGCTTTTATTTCTATTGCCTTGGGATACTGACCTAAGTAAACATTGGTATGATTTATGTCAGAGAATGGTTTGCCTATATTCTCTTCTAGGAGTTTTATGATGTCTTGTCTTACATTTAAGTCTTTAAGATATTTTGAGTTTATTTTTGTGTATGGTGTGAGGGTATATTCTAGCTTCATTGATTTACATGTGGCTGTCCAATGGGAAAGGTGCTTCTTTTGTGTGTGTGTTTGCATTTTGTTTGTTTGTTTGTTTTGCTAGATTCTGGTGTTTGAATCTAGAGGGAGTGAAAAAGCTTCTGTTGATTGTCTACAGTGTGCTTAGTGCTTCATACTTACAGAGAGATTCCTTCTTCCACACTGCCCTGGAAGAAGCCACTGGATAATGATGTAAGGCTCATAATTAGAATCGCCAGGTTTAACAAAATAAAGATATTTGTACTGAATTTGATCATCTGGCAACCCTATTGCTAAGAGCTTGGTTCTCAAGTTAATCTCTGAACCAGTGTTTTTAGCTTCCTATCCAGATGAGTAAAGGCAACTGCCCTGCCTGCAAAAGACAAAATGTCATCCGTCCCATCTCTAGAGATAGTAACCTAGCTGCAACCTCAGGAAGAATCAACCCCAGGAAGAATCAAACATTTATATAAGCAAGAACCACATTTGTGTATGCAGTTCTGTGGAAGGGCCCACAGGGAGATGACTGTGATATTTAAAGCAGTGATACTTGAAAAACAGCAAGAGTAAGGCCTCAATGTCAGTGTTAGAAGTGATTTCCTTCATTCCTTAATATAAATTCTTCCTCTAGACAATTCATAGTAAATCAAAGTGGGGAAGTGGTATCAGACCTTAGCTCTTCCTTCCATTAAAAAAGTTTAAAGACTTCAAGTTCAATTTCTATGTACTATCTAGGATGGACATCCAGAGATTCTTTATTCAGAGTAAGATGGCTTCTCCTATGATTCCAGTGACTGAGAGAAGAAATTTTCCCCTTATTTTAAATTTCTTTCAGTGGATCACATATCAAATTTTAAGTACACATAAACTCAAATCTAGAACACATTTATGGAAAAAATTAACTGTCTTTTTAGGAATCTAAATATAAACATATAATAAAATTGAGTCCCTATTTATAGCCTGAAAAGAAGTTTTAGATTGAAAAGAAGTTTTAGATTAAGTTATATTCTCTACATCTCTAAACAGAGAGTTGCAGGTGGTTGAAAACCTATGAGAAATTAAAGTGAGAAAGATATTTTTGGAGACCCTTTTAGGAGAAATGAATTTCTTTTTTGCATCCTAAGAACGCCAAAGCAGACAAGAAAGCAAGACAATGGCTCCAATTCTGTTTGGAGCATAAAATCTCCGCAATTGAGGATATATGCGTAGAAAAGATTTTGTCTCTGTCTACTCATTTGTTGTTCAGTTCAAATCTGGTTCTAAAAAGAAAAAGAAAAACATATTCACTTCCAGAGAGAGCAACCGTATCTTTCAGAAAAACTGTGAATTTCTTTCCACTTGAGATGTCTTAAAATTAAATGGTATTGCAAAAACTTATATAATCTTGTTTCACTTAAGACTCAAGGTCTGTTATCAGAACAATTACTTATTCAGTATCCTGATAGATAAAAAAAATAATTTAGAACAGCATTTTATTCTATGACCATGATTTACCAGTTCAATGTCTTACCATTTAAATATACAATTCAGTGTGCATAGTAGTGATGAGCTTTAAATGGAAAAAAAAAAAAAAAAAAAAACACCATAATGGATTAAGTCTGATATAGCCTTTTTGTCATGAGTAAAGAGGCTAATGTAATATAAGCACTCATGAGTAATCAGATGTCTTCTGATGAGTAAATTGAAATGTCATAGCAGAAGTAATCCACCACACATTTTATTATGAATTTCTGTGGGTAGGTTTAAATTCATTTTCTGACTCATTTAATTTATTAAATCAAAGCAAAATCTAGATGCATGAAAAAAGCGATTTTGGTAATAAGAGTTTTACCTCAGTGTATGTATTGGTTTCTAATTTTTTCTTTTCCTCATCAGCTGACTGGACTGTGATTTGTGCAACCATTCTTTGCAGCTTTGTTTCTGGCTTTTGCCAAAGACGCCACAATTACATACAACAAGCACTTCCAATAATATTGTAGGATTCTATGTACACTAGAAATAACCTAGTGTTTTCAATAGCTCTGATCAAATTTATCTTTGACATGATTTCTCAGTTTCCATAGATGAGCCATATTTTTGCACAACTGGATTTTACAAGACACAGTCAATTAGGGATATATGAGTCTATTTAATTAACTTCTACTGTTTTCCTCTTATCATCTTTGGTAAGAATGTAACTGCTGAAAATATTTTGAAGCCACTGGGTCAATGATTAAAAACAAAAAGGAGTTAGTATGTAATAAAAGTCCTCATACAGCATACATCATGGCCATCATTATCCCCCGTAGAACACTGGAATTCAACTGAATTCACTTCAATAAAACAAAGCTACCTCTTTTGTTGTTGTTGTTGCATTGTTTTTTTTTAAATTAATTAATTAACTTTTAGTTGATGTATAATATTGTATAAATTACGTGTGTACAATATAGTGAATCACAATTTTAAAGATTATACTCCATCTATAGTTATTATAAAATATTTGCTATATTCCCTGTGTTGTATAATATATCCTTGTAGCTTATTTTATACCTAATAGTTTATACCTCTTAATCCTCTACCCCTATATTGTCCCTCCCCCTTCCCTCTCCCCACTGGTAACCACTAGTTCTCTTTATCTGTCAGTGCTATCATACAGTATTTGTCTTTCTCTGTCTGACTTATTTCACTTAGTGTAATGCCCTCCAAATCCATCCATATTGCTGCAAATGACAGGATTTCATTCTTTTTTATGGCTGAGTAGTATTCCATTGTATATATATACCATATCTTCTTTATCCAGTCATCTGTTAATGGACATTTAAGTTGCTTCCATTTCTTGACAATTGTAAATAATGCTGCTATGAACATTGGGATGCATGTATCTTTTCAAATTAGTGTTTTAATTTATTTTTTCTTGGATATATACCCAGGAGTGGAATTGCTGGGTCATATGGTAGTTCTATTTTTAGTTTTCTGAGAAACCTCCATACTGTTTTCCACAGTGGCTGCATCAATTTACATTCCCACCAACAGTGTATGAGTGTTCCCTTTTCTCCACATCCTCTCCAGCATTTGTTATTTGTGTTCTTTTTGATGATAGCCATTCTGACAGGTGTGAGGTGATATCTCATTGTGGTTTTTATTTTCATTTCCCTGATGGTTAGTGATGTTGAGCATCTTTTCATGTGCCGGTTGGCCATCTGCATTTCCTCTTTGGAAAAATGCGTGTTGAGTTCTTCTGCTCATTTTTTAATCAGGGTGTTTGGTTTTTTTGATGTTGAGTTGTATGAGCTGTTTATATATGTTGGATATTAACCCCTATCAGTCATATCATTTGTGAATATTTTCTCCCATTCAGTCGGTTGTCTTTTCGTTTTGTCAGTGGATTTCTTTGCAGTGCAAAAGCTTTTAAGTTTTATTAGGTCCTATTGGTTTATTTTTGCTTTTATTTCCTTTGTTTTAGGAGATGTATCCAAAAGAGTCAGAGTGTTTGTCAGAGTGTTCTGCCTATGTTTTCCTATAGGAGATTTATGGTATCCAGTCTTACATTTAGGTCTTTAATCCATTTTGTGTTTGTTTTGTATGTGGTGTTAGAGAATATTCCTAGTTTCATCCTTTTACATGTAGCTGTCCAGTTTTCCCAGCACCATTTATTGAAGAGACTGTCTTTTCTCCATTGTATATTCTTGCCTCCTTTGTCATAGATTAATTGACCATAAGTGGGTTTAACCACTTCTTAACTTCTAAAGGTTCTTGCTCTATATTAGATAGTATGATATGGTTTAGTATAGATCCCTAATTCTTTTCACAATTAATTGTTCTCTGTTTCAAGCAACTATCTCACTTTCTCATCCTCGTCTCTCAAAACAAATGATTCGGAAAACTTTTATACTTCTTAACATTCTTACCTGCCTTTAGCAGCAGTTATTCATGTATATAAAATCCCGTTGAATTCCAGCTATTTTTCAGGTTATTTCTGTAACGTTTGACACTATATAAATAAAAGCAGGTACAGAAATGTTTTATTTATTTTTGTTTTTACACGCCTAGGCTATTTTTAACTTTTTATTTTATTTTTTATTAAGGAATAATTGACGTATAATATTATATTACTTTCAGGTGTACAGAATAATGATTTGGTATTTGTATACACTGGGAAATGATCACCGTAATGAGACTGGTTAACATCGGTCACCATACCTAGTTACATTTTTTTTTCTTCTTTTCTTCTTGCAGTGAGGACTTTCAATATCTACTTTCTTAGCAATGTGCAAACATGCAATACTGTATTATTAACTAGTCACCATGCAGTATGTTATTATTTATTTCACAGCTGGAAGTTTGTACTTTTTGACCCCCTTCACCCGTTTTGCACCCTCTCAATACCTAGGCTATTTTTAAAACAACTTGTTAGTGGCTTCAGGTATGTTTTGATCTCTATCATTTATCATATCATTCATGCATTATTTGCAAATGATGACCTTCATCTGTATTATCTAGAAGCCTTTTATGAAGCCAGATTTATGAATGCCCTTAGAGAAATAGAAAAACTCACATTCCTGTATGAGAAAACAAATGAGTTCTTTTCGTCTTACCTTTCAGTTCACACATAAACCATGATGGAAGTAGTAAGGTAGTAAAATATAAACCCATGTCTCTTTTAAGATTTTTGAGTGAGTGTCTAGACAAGTCTGATAGTTCATCGTTTTTGTTCCCCAGCCATAAAGTATAAGACAGATTCCTCTCACAAGCTAAAGAGTTTAACGACTATATGTTTTCTTATGTTAAACCTTAAATGTCTTAAATGAAAAGCACACAAAGTTTGTATTATTAGTGTGTGAAAATGTCTAACTTGACCCAAAAGAGGAAACAGTCCTTACTCCATCATTAGAGTGAAATAGAAAACTGCACTTCAGAATTCACTGTGTCAGTTACTCATGGAAATGACTGCACACACATTTTTAAAATTCAGAAATCTTAATTATCACCAAATCTATAAATCTACAACTTTTATTCTTCTTGCCTGATGGCTTTTAGAGTCATGCTTAATTTCACAGCTGACAGTACAAAGCTTATCTTCATTTTTTAAAATATCTAATTGGAACTTAGCAGCTGTTTTCAATAAAAGGAAAGGCCTCATATGAATGTGGTGTAGCCTGCTCCACCCTCCGTCAAGGAAAAGATCTAAAGAATAAGATAACGCATGCCTACATTCAACACTTTGGGCACCAAATCTTATTATGTTAGTTGGGATGCGTTAGAAATTCTGTGGTAACAAAAGTTCAAAATTTTCAATAGTTTTAAAAGCAAAACAATATTTATCACTCTTTATATGCCTATTACAGGTTGGCTGGGGCCTTGCTCTGGTATAGGCATTACCTTTCTTTTATCAGCCAGGGTGAAGGAATATTGAACTCTGGTGACAGTGGCAGAAGGAAAGGACAGTTCCAGAGGTTGTTGCATCAGGATAAATGTTTCATCCTATAGTAACACATGCCATATTCTCTCACAATTCATAGGCTTCAGGAAGTCACATGGCCATATAAACCCACAAAGAAGTCAGAAGGCAACCTAGTCATGTGTCTGGAAGGAGGGGACAGCCAGAAACATTTGGCCAACAGTGATAGTGATTATACAGATAGTAACTACAAATCTCCAATCTCAGGATAGCCCCATTGCTACCAACCTTATTTAGTCTGGATGCTGATTAACTACATATTTGATGTCTTGACTTTTTAAAAACTGCATCTTGCATTAGCTTCTTCTTCTTTCAGTAGAGTTCTTTTCCATGTATTATTTATGGTTTTTTTGGTCTTAGGTCAAAACAAACATTAGTGAATATGTTATTAGTAACTAAACCCTTAGTGATTATGATATTGATTCAACAGGATTAAATTCTATACATGAAATTCTGCTATCAAAGAGCTCAAGGATATTTCTGACCATTTTACAAGTATTAGCGTAGACTGTGTATCATAGAGTCCTATCATCAGAGGGCTGATAGGGAATTGTTAAAATATATCATTTATTCCTTATATTTTGGCAAGATTGTACACAAAGCATTTATATCAGGCCACTTAGGGTGGGAAGGAAGACAGAGAAATTGTTACCTTGAAGTTGTTTTATTCAGTTCATTGGAGAGCAAGGCTATCACATAACCTGCTATAGGGCACGTACCTGCAGGCTGTTTTATTAAAATTAAGCTCATCGTTTGGTCTTTTGGCTAGACTTCAGTAACATATTTACTCTTTTACAACAATTTGAAATCAAATTTCAAATTTTACATGTATCTGCTTAGCTAAATCATTACCATTATTTTGTAAGCTCATGGATATTTTGAGTAATAGTAATAATAAAGAGAATGTGGTACAAGGAGAAGAGTGCTGGACCACATTACAGTGACTTATGAAGTTTACTTAATGTCTCCAAAGCCTCAGTTTCCTCTTCTGTAAAATGGAGAAAACAAAATTGACCTTTTTCAAACTAATAATATGAACTTGGAACTACACCAGGGGCTTATTTGCAGAACAGTCTTAGCATAGCTACGTAAATAGAAGCTTCGTGTGACGGTATATAAAGGAGCCCACAATTTTAAATGGAAATTAAATTTCATTATTCAGGCCACACTGATCAAACTACTCTCACGTATTTGAGTTACAAGGTCTGAGGGTGAATGGCATTCTGTGATGAATTTCAACAAGTCTGGGCTTTATTTAATCGAATTTTACAGTGTTGGAACAAACAGTGAATGCTTGTGAAGCTGACTTGTTCTTTTCTTCTTATCTTTGGGATTCTTACTCTAATAAAGTCATAAAAGTTACGAACTAGAAGTGACTTTGAGGTTATATCCTTCAATCCCTTTGCTTACATTTAAGAAAACTGGGCTATTATCAGTTAGGGATTTTATTCAACTGGTAGTAAAAGAGTTCTAAAAGTTAATGTCATATGTAAATTTTCAATTTATGCACCTAAGGTGTTTGCAGATTTCTTGGTCTCCCTCTCATAATTGCCTACATGTTTTGCAAGAAAGTCTGCACAACGTCTTATTTATAGAATAATGAGAATGACAAAAGACTAGAGGCTAGTGAGTCTGTCCGCTTTTTAAGAAGTACCAGTGTGTTTTGCTTACAACTCTATGCCCAGCATTTTCTCACAGGGTCCCACATTGCGATAAGGCTGGGCAGTGTGGTTTTATCATTAATCACATTATGCCTCTCCTCCCCACCCCGAAACTAGGGTTCTATTAATTTAAAAAAAAAGGAGAATAAAGATATTGCATCAGGGAACTTCCCTGGTGGCACAGTGGTTAAGAATCCGCCTGCCAATGCAGGGGACGCGGGTTCGAGCCCTGGTCCGGGAAGGTCCCACATGCTGCAGAGCAGCTAAGCCCGTGCGCCACAACTACTGAACCTGCGCCCTAGAGCCTGTGAACCACAACTACTGAGCCCATGTGCCACAGCTACTGAAGCCCACACACCTAGAGCCCATGCTTCGCAACAAAGAGAAGCCACCATGATGAGAAGCCTGTGCACCGCAACGAAGAGTAGCTTCCCACTGGCCGCAACTAGAGAGAAAGCCTACGTGCAGCAACAAAGACCCAACGCAGACAAAAATAAATAAATTTACAGGGAAAAAAAAAAAAGATATTGCATCAGAAACTGGTGGTTTCTGCCATAGAGACCTGTTTTCCTATTATAGATAAAAGTGTTACAGCATTTGTCTTACTTATATTTGCTAGTATGTCTGGGCTGGAATCTCAGCAAACCAGAGTGATAATTAACAAGAGACAGTGTAAATTAAAATTATAGGTTCTAAAAGTGAAACTGACTTAGATTCAAACCAGGGCCACACCATTTGCACAAATTACTTAACATCTTTAAACCTCAGTTTTCCTGTAAGATGAGATGGCACCTCCTTTGCAGGTTCAAGTTCTAAATTAGGTAATACCTGTAAAGTACAATATCTAAGGACAGTGCCTAAAACATAATAATCACTCTGTACGTAGTTGGTGCTGCCACCAACCGCCCAGTGTTCTTTTATACATTTTATGATTGAGAAATTAAAGCTGATTTACATTTTATTGAAATCAACGTCAAGGTAGTAATGTTCATCAAATTATTGTACTTTAGGTCATCAGATTTGCTTTAGTGCCTTTGAGGTTCTTCTTTAAGATGACAGTGGTTATTATTCATCTTTTATAAATCTCTGTATTTTTCCATTTAAATCGTTGGATTCATCTTCTATAGATATGCCCAAGTCAATGATTTTGATTAGCCTGTGCTCTTTATCCAATATTATAATACCTAGAAAGTAATTATGTTTCTGTTTTTCATTTTAATCTGGTCTTATCACATTGACTATATGGGCTTTGGTCAAGTCCATTATGAGCTAATTGCTCACGTGCTGGATGTTCAGAAGTCTACCCTTCAAATCTAAAAAAAGGAAAAGATGAAGCCACAGAACTCTGATACATTTTATACATGCATTAGTCTAATTATGGGTAGAGAAATAACTATTCTTTCTATTGTATATTTTGAACTTCTCCTCTCCCTGGAAATACAGATTTTTTGATTACAATGACTTTAGTCATTGATCAGGTCCAACTGCAGAAGTCTCTTAATTTAAGAGGAAGGAATTGTCTTTGGACCTGCCTGGAATTGCCACAAACTAATAACCTAATTGCTCATGCCAACTGACAGAACAAGCATTGACTCTGTCAGTAGTCTAGGCCTTTGTTTTTTTCATTGGGATTTGAGGTTTGTCCATTGACTGGGAAGTTTATACTACAACTGACTATGCTATGAGTAAGAGAGCTTTAATTGAAACCTCTAAAGAGTAAAGGAAAACAGGAAAAAAAAAAAAAGACACTGTCTTTTTCCTCTATCAGTAATGCCTGGGCCTGTCAGGGGTGCTGAATGGCAATATTGAGCATGCCTTTTCTCTCACGTAAAATTTTAGTATGAAATTATTCAAATTATACTCTGGCTATGTCATAACGTCTATGTTCTCTAGTTATATATGAAATGGATTTAAATGAGAGTTAAGTGGCTTTCATTCACACATTCGTATTTTAAAAAGCACTTAGGGAATCTGTTGATGTTTCTTATCCTCCCTGCCCTGTTGCTGTTCAGTCTGCCCCCAAGGGTGGAGAGCCTAAGAACCTGAAAAGGTAACCATGTGGTCAATCGATCACTCCTGCAGTTGTGGGCCTGATTGATTTTTGTTGGTACGTAACAGCTGAACAATTTGAAATTTATTAAATGTAATATGAATGCACCTGTTCAAATCATAGCAGTATAATAATTCTTGAAACTGTGGCTGTACATTTTAATTCAATACACTAAGTGAATAAACTTTAAAACATACAGCCACCCTTCATGAAACGTATTTCTAAAGCTTTTATTGTGTGCTCATCCTCTTCCTTCTTCCCTACTTGTTTTAAAAAACTACTCCCTGCTTTGGGCTTATACTGGAAGACATTTTTCCTCTTGATTTCTAGCAGTTGCTAGCTGCTATTGTTGAGTTTTAATATTCAGTGTGATGCAGAACTCTTACTTTTTTTCAAGTTCTTGGGCTCTCTCTCTTGTCTCATTTTTAAAAATGGCCTTTGGGGAATGACAGTGATTGTGACAGATGGTAAAGGAATAAGATTGCACTTTGATGCTGCCTCTGTCTTTGCCTCATGATCTCTTTCCACTTTCTCAAGGCAAATTATAGGTTTCCTTTTGCCTCTAGAGGGACACAGATAGCAGTTAGCAGTTATGGTTCTTTGTTTCTAGCTCTTAGAAAAAGGGTCTTTTATTTGATTACACATTGCCATTAAATGTATTGTTAATGAAGGATTCTGATTAGTACATTGACCAAATACCTGACTAAACCAGGGAGGGGACTTGTTAAGTGAGGAAAAAAACAAAAAACAAAAAAACAAACAAACTTCTTTGATGAGTTTGAAGGCAGCTTCCCTCTAGTGGCCAGAAATGGTACTTCATTCACAGGCTACCATACAAACATTTTTTTGAGAACTTTATTTCATTGTTTCTTTTTAAAAACATGATATCATTGAATGTGTCTTGCAACTAAAATTCAACTCTTTAAAAACATTAGAAGTCTTTTCAATTATTAGACTCAAAATTGTAGGTGTGAAAGAGTAGACAAAGGTACTTTACTATGCACCCACGCAAGCACAGCACACAATTCCAGATGAAAGGATTTTAACTGACTAAAAGATAGTAGAATGGGTCTGTATTTTTTTTTAGAAATTATGTGTCTGGAGGAATTTAAAAAGTATAAGTATAAAATTGGGTGGTGAGTATATTCACTATGTTTATGAATTTGAAATATTTCATAATGAGAAAAATTTTAGAGAGAGGTGATAGAACCATAGTTAAAGTTTAAGTATGAGAATTTAAATGGCACTAGAGGTCAGTTGAGAGTTGTAATTATAATCTGAGTTTATTTGTTCACATTTATTTATCTACTTGGAAAGTATTTAAGCAATACCAAGAATGTGCTACATTCCAGACAACATGGAAGAAATACAAAGACAAACAAGACATGTGAAAGGCTAGTGAACAGATGACTAAGCAGTGAGACAGTGCTGGTAGAAATACAGTAAGTTCCCTGCATACAAACGAGTTCCGTTCCAAGAGTGCGTTTGTATGTTAAGTCCAATTTGTTTGAAAGTCCAACACAGTTAGCCTAGGTACCCAACTAACACAGTAGACTACATAGTACTGTACTGTAATAGGTTTATAATACTTTTCACAAATAATACATAAAAAATGAACAAACACGAAACATAAAGAAAACATTTTTAGTCTTACAGTACAGTACCTTGAAAAGTACGGTAGTACAGTACAACAGCTGTCATCCAGGGGCTGGCATCGAGTGAACAGGCCAGAAGAGTGACTGACTGGAGGAGGCAGAGGGGGTGGGAGATGGTGGAGCTGAAGGATCGTCAGCAATGGGAGACCGAGGGCAAGCTGCAATTTCACTCACGTCTGATAGTGATGGCACAGGGTCTGGTTCCTTGCTGGAACCAGATGCATGTTCGCATATTTGAAAGTTCACAGCTTGAAGGTTCCTATGGAACCAAGGGAGCACGCCCACAGTGCATAGGGCTGGGGGACACAGTTAAGCACAGAAGGGTGGTTGAGACAATCAAGAGATTGGGCACAGTGCTGGGGTGTTACCTATGCAGAAAGCACCGCAGTATTTGTGGTTCTGAGTAATCGGTAGAGAAGGGGCTTCAAGTGTGGAGGAGTTATCTGGGCAGACCTGAGGGGGCCACATCACTTAATTTTCCTGAGCAAACCTTAAGCAGGCACTATGTTTTATACCGTGACAAATTATCAAATGAGAGAAGATTAAGTTTTGATCCCTAGGTCATACACATCAATATTACGAGTTAATCTTACAAAAATTATAGATAGATTCAAATAACACCAGGTAGTCCAGAAACTTGTGATAAAACAATGTTTTCATGTTTAAGTTTGATTTCTTAACATAGTGTTTCTTGAAAGGAATTAGTTTGTCACTCTGCTGTATGATTTGAAGGAGACGTATAATGAGGAGGTGCTCAACTTTGAAAGTATTACTGAGAAAATTGCCCCAGCAGACATCATGGTGATCGGAGAGTTAAGCATGCTCAAATGTTTTGCTTCCCTTCTGAAGTAAATGGGAAGTTACCAGTTCTAATTGGAAGTGTTGTTTGCCTAACGTAATGCTTAAGGGAGTTTTTGGTGGCAAAGGTTCACAGTGATTTGAAGGAACATGAAACTCTGAAGATGAGATCAGCAGCAAATTTACCAGATTGATGACCAAGAGCGAGGCAACCATAAGTAAGGAAATGGGGAAGTCATGAGACAGATAAACACTTATTTATATAATATCCTTAACTGGTTAGGTTGGCTATATTTTATGCATTTTCTATGGCTATTTTCAAGCTTGAGTATTATAGAGTCTCTGAGTTATTTAAGATACTGGTGTTATTGCAGGTATAAAGGTATAAAGTGTATGTTATATATAATATGTATATATACTCATATAGTGTATATAAGGTATATGAAGCTTATATCATATATAAATATTATATATATAATTATAGGTATAAAGACAGGTATAATTCGATGCATCAAATAACGTTTCACCCCCATGTCCATAAACACCTTCTCTATGCTGGAAATCACCCATGCTACCCCACGTTCATGTACTGAAGGATCTCCAACTGCCCAGGACTATGGCCTTCACGCCCCCAAGCAATCAACCCTTCCTTGGCAGTGCCCTCATGCTCTTGACTTTTCTTATCTGCTCTCCTGAGTTGAGACTTCATTGTTTCTTACAACTGTTATCTCAAGCCCCAGACATCAAGTATGTGAGGAGATCAAGTGTGTGATGTGTGTGCTACTCCATGCTAATAGAGTAACACATTTGCATTTTAACCTGTGTTTCTCCCCACATTAACTGAAACAAATAGCTTTTCTGCAGAAAACATGCCATTTGATTGAGAAAATAAGTGTCAAGTACCTTTGACATCACCTAATCACAGCAAGTACATACCTTAGGACTCTACTTGTGTGTAGAGCTGAACCTGTACCTGACAGGTATTTGCAATACTGATAACAAATTTCCTAAACAGTTGTGCAATGTTATTCATTAGCCTGTTTTTATAGGATGAAACTCCTGAAAATGGTTACAAAGCTCATTGTTTCATCTCTCTCTCTCTCTCTCTCTCTCTCTCTCTCTCTCTCTCTCTCTCACACACACACACACACACACACACACACACACACACACACACACTTCCACGCTTTGAAAGCCTGATGTATTAGACAAAGGATGCTGTGAGTAGGTTTGGAAATCACTTGGCATCTCTGAGATTTGCCAAACAGCTTGAGATATTTTAAAATACTTTTGTTCGATCAAATCCCAAACATGTTTTTCCAAGTACTTTTTTTTAGGTCAATTTTTATAACCATGTGTAATTTCATGGAAATTTAACCCATATGTTTGTTTCTGTTACCATATATTCAAATTGATTTATAGCACAGATGTAAGTATTTTCTTTGACACTGGTGTATGAAGAGGGCGAGAGAGACTTGCAATTTGAGGCACAGGGAAGTCCACAGTGAGACTTTAGATTAATGACCACAGACTATAACCCAGTTCTAACCCCAACACACTCTTCATGGTAAAAGTCACAGGGGACTGTCTATAAGTGTCAGCAAAGGATGAGATCCAGGTCCTGCAGTATGTTGATGAATGTACGTTTCTAGCGTGGACTCAAAAATGGAATTCTGATTGGTGCTTGTATAGCACTCTGGGATTGAAGCCCTTAAATGTTAGTAAAGGTCTTTGCCAACTGTAATGAAAAACTGGATCAATGAGCACTGATATTTATTGGCAAAATAGGACTGAGAATAGCCAGCACATTCTATTATTTTTTGTGACATAGAGACTAGAAATGGGCTTGTTGATGGGAAAGTTGAAACACAAACAAAATGCCACCATACTTTACAGGAACAGCAAGAAAATGAACCTTTTAAACCAGCATATGTATTACCTAGAAGCTATTCTTTGTTGGTTTGTTTAACATCTTTATTGGAGTATAATTGCTTTACAATGGTGTGTTAGTTTCTGCTGCATAACAAAGTGAATCTGCTATACATATTCATACATCCCCATATCTCCTCCCTCTTGCGTCTCCCTCCCACCCTCCCTATCCCACCCCTCTAGGTGGTCCCAAAGCAGCGAGCTGATCTCCCTGTGCTATGCGGCTGCTTCCCACTAGCTATCTATTTTACATTTGGTAGTGTATATATGTCCATGCCACTCTCTCACTTCATCCCAGCTTACCCTTCCCCCTCCCCATGCTGGAAGCTACTCTTAAAATTAAATGGAAATAGAAAATCTCGAATAAGACCCTTGGATTCAACCAACGTGCCACCTCAGAAGTAAGTGATACCTGCCGTGGCAAAGATGCTGTGGGTGAGAATGGATAATAGCAGGGTATCAGAATCAGTGCCAGTCAAAGGAAATTAAAATCCAGTTATGATATAAGGGGGCAGAAATAAGTAATTTTAAAAACCAATGCATTTAAGAAGTTAATAAGAAATGGTTCATAAGCATTGCTTGTGAATGCAAACTGAAAGTCATCGCATGTATACTGATGTCTGGCTTTATACAAATCTTATAACATTCACAGGGAGAAAATATGATCTCTGATCCTAAAGGCTGTGCCTACAAACAGAGAGAAAATAAACCTGTCTCCTGGAGGGAGGAATTCCTGTGATTGAAGAAGTCAAACAACTTCTTGAACTCTGAGAGCCACCTTGGCTGTTCTGCTTCAGGGTTTTTGGCAACATAACATCATCTTTATGAACGTTACCTTACAGAATGTTAGTTATACCAGGGCAGACACAACCAGGGATTTGACAACTCCCCCATGCTTTGACTGGACTGACATTTCCTTAGCAGTAACAAGCTGCCACTGTCTGGTGCCATGGAAGCCCTTGGGCTTGATTTAGGAGTGTGACATTGACTGCTTGTTACTTCTTATCTTAGAGCTGTCAGGGGCAACTGATGTCAGCATACAATTATTTGATAGCTCTACCTCTTGTGCAAAATGTGAGCCTATCGATGTCTGAAATAGCCGTCAAAGTCTTGGAATTGGGGGGGTGTGTGGAAAATTAAGAATTAAGACTCATCTGGCTTATTGTTATGTAATACTTTGTTTTAAATTTGGTCCACAAAAATATGAAATGTAACTATCTATTGGGCACACAGTGGTTGCACACATTAAGCAAACTGCTCATGTAATCTTCACAACAGTCCTACAAGATAAATAGTATTATTTTGACCTCATGTGACAGGACAGATGATACTCCTAGAAAGTGGTAGAATGGAGATTCAAATACAGACAAACTAGTTCCAGGGTCCATGCTTTCACCTTGAATTATACTGCTTCTACCATGAAATTAAATATTCTGGATTACTGAAATTCTGTCATTGGGCCACAGTTTTTCTTTTCTTTAGTTTTAATGCAAGAAAATAATTCTTCCTTTCATCTAGGAAAATATCAATTAACAACTTGTATTGTGTGAGAAATACTGAAAGAAAGCATTTTTTTATCATCCTGGTAGTTTTTCCGGAGTAAGCATGTGTCTAATGGGATGATTCTAGTCATAAATGGAGTTAGTCAATGACCAGTTTTCTCCTCATACTATGTAGACTAATGTGCTCTTTGAGAACACTCAAAATTTGCCGTGTAGTAAATAAATGTGTGGGAATTTTTTTGGTTGATATCAAATCTCAGCAATGAGCAAAATAAGCAATTAATAATCACCTAACTTGCAAATTGTAGCTCAGTTTGTCATTCTGTTTTTCATTTCACTTATTTTTAACCATAGTAATCTTCTTCAAATGTAGCCATTTTCTAAAGAATGTATTTTCCTGCTTCTGAAAAATCACCTCTAATCTCCAAAGCATTTTCATGTAGAATATTTTATGTATGCATTGATCTGGTTTTGTGCTGTTTAAAAATATAACCCTTTTATTTTTCATAATTAACCTGAACAATGGCAGATGACAATTTAATTTCTAGAATGTGTGTGTATGTGTGTGTGAGTGTGTGTATTTCTTTCTTTCAACCTAATGACAGAGATCTAGGGGAATTCTGATTCTCTAATTCTAGCTCAGTATCTAACAATTGAAAGCGTTTAGTTGTGATTAAAACAGATTGAAGGAGATAATCCCTTTGAGAAAGCAGCTTCAAATGGCTTAGCAGTGATTCTTCAGGGATAGGAACTAACACAACACCAGCTAATTCCTGCAAAGTCGCCCTGGTGGTGCTGGAGATGTATCCTTCATTTGCTGTTTTCCTCCTTACTGGGTTCTATTCAGATTCTTCCTCAACATGAATTCTGCTTTGAAGACAGTTTTATTCATTCTGTTTTCCAAGAACCAAGAATTAGCCAGTTTTGCTTCAACTCAAACAGTGAAATACATTGTGTCATAAAGGAACAGAGTGCAGACAGTTCTCAATTCACAATTGAATCATATTCTAAAAGACCATGGGTAAGTCATAGACAATTTGGAACTTGGGATGCCATTTACCATAGAAACATTGCTCCATAAGATTAAGTTTCTCGGTCAGCCCTCCAAAGCCTATTTAACCCATAATGTAGCTTAATATACTTATAACTAGCACTACAAACATCTAGCCTCTATGTATAACAACAGTTCTATGAAAATAGTTCTAAGCCATGTTGTAGATTCAGTAGTGGTGGGGAAAACACCTTCTTTGTTTGGGAATGCCTTCAGATTAATTTTATTCACAGTGTGCCATTCCTAGGATCAGAGAGACAGGCAGGTTTGTACCTTCTGAGATAGGAGAAAGAGAGAGAACTAGGTTGGGGATACTTTATGGGTTAAGGGTTTCTTTATTTCCTTACCCCTTCCATCACTGTATCTCCATTTTGCAGTTTAAGCCTGTACCCTTGAGACCAGGAACCATGCCTAGGGAAGGGAATAATAAAGTCACGAGGGGATCCCAAGTGTCAAAGGCTAGGAATATGCTCCTGGGTCTCGGCTGCACATGGAGCAATACTTCTGAAACTATGCTGAGTGGCTACCCTTATATGTTGCATTACAAAGTAAAACACTGGAAATCTTCCTGTTGTACCCACCTTCTGCTCCTTCCTCCCTCCCTCCCTATGCAGCTACCACTCCTATACCTCCCCTCCCCGCCAAAATTGCTAGGAGCCTTTTCCTCTCTGGTGCATCCACAATGCCTTGTGGATGAGACACATAGCAAGCTAATATAAGGGCTCCTTGAATTGAGCAATTAACCACATGCCACCGTTGAGTCTAATAATAAAGTTTAGGCCACATTTTGAAAGGCATTATTGTTTTAAGGCATGGAATACAGTTGACTGTGTAAATGGTTACAAGCTGCAACAGTGTACCAATTCATATTCTATAGGGCCATGCTATTAAGCCAGAATTCATTGATTGACAGTATCTAACCAAATCTGAAGTTGTAAACTAGCTATGCTTATAGGAATCACCTGCCAGCATTTCATCATTTTTTTTTTTCTATGTACCCTTTGCTATGCTGTGATGTGGCAATTGATCTGCTGTTTAATGTACAGTAAAGATGATGAGCTGGCATTAATAATAATGGCATATATTAAAAATGTAACAGGGCACCATAATGCAATAAGAGATAGATACATAGTTGAAAACCTTTTGACATTGCATTGCCCCTGCTACTGTTTCACAACACTTTACACTTTGAAAAAAAAGTGGCATTAAAATAGCATGTAAAGTGTTATTCCCACATGCTGTTCTTGGTCTTTGGCATGCCTGTTTTCTCCACATTCTCCAAAAATGACAAGAATGTATCCCATCTGATACATCCTGTGAAAAATTTAAGAGCATATTTGAAAACACAAAATACTGTTTTCATAAACTGCTGAAATCTGTGATAGTTTGGCAATAATTGCAGGAACAATGCTGGAACTCAGCTCTTTAGTTTTTCTTTCCCTTGCATTCTTTTGTCAAACCCACTGAATTTCTTTGTGCTGCATTGCTTTCTGATGTGTCGATCTGAGTCTCCCTAAAACACAAGTTAGTGCCTAAACAGAGTCTGACAGTTAGGTTTTCTCCATTAATCAATGATCTAATGTTGATATTGATGTAGTCTTTTAAGGACAAAAATAAATAATCTGAAGCTAATTTAGCACTGGGTAAATTAGAAAGAAAGCTTTTAAGAAAAGGAGGAATGATGAAATAGGCGATACTAGATGTAAGACTTTCTAGAAGGATACATGTGAGTAAAATTCTATTGGGGCTTAAACAGTTAGAACTCTGTTTTCTGTTTCTATTTTTATTCTCCTTCTAGTACTTGGGGTTTTAAGATTCACTCCTTACTTGCATGGCAAATCATAACAAATGCCACTCTGGTTCTCATGTTTAGACTACTGGAATACCACTGTAACTCTTGTTTATATAGGATCCCTTTATATTAAGAGGATCCCATATCATTTATGAAACATGAATATCCTACCTGGCTGCTTTTTTGACAATAAGTAAAGTAGAAACAATTTCAAAAGAAAGAGTTCTCTATGGTGATAGTGATATTATAGTGAGTTCTTTAGCCATGTTATTCAGGGTATTTAACCTTAATTCTCATTCCCTACTTCTGTATGCCTTTCACTGGGTCTACTCTTGTGCAATGCTTAAGAGATGTGCCTTCATCTAATTTTTGTAGCCAAGCTAAGGAGTCAAACTGTTGATATACACTGATTATGTTAACCAGATTATAACCTATCTCTACTTTTAGTGTCATGTGAGGGGAAGCACAATGACATAAGCAATGGTAACTAATACTTATGTAATGTTTACTGTGCTTGCCATATATTAATGCTCACAATTCTGAAGTTTAGGGTTATGAAGGAAGAATTCATAGACATGTTGGATGTTCGGTTAGGCTAAAGTGCATGAACTTTAGCATTAGACAAATTCAAACTGAATCCCTTCTCTACCACTTCTTTGATTATTTCCTTTACCTCTCAGTATAATTTAAACCACTGGTCCCTCTACTTCACCCCAAATTCCAAGCATAAGGTATATTACTAGGTAATATGAATGAACAGTTTGGTGGGAGCTCATACAAAGCTTTGAAAGGCAACCAAAGAATTTTGGGCCTTGGTCTGATGACATGTTGTAAACTTTGCTTGCTTTCTATTGAGGTATACTTACTGAATACCATCTTGGCCCTCTTTGTTTTTTGGGGGGTTGTTTTTGTCTTTTTTTATAAATTTATTTATTTTATTTATTTAATTTTGGCTGCATTGGGTCTTTGTTGCTGCACGTGGGCTTTCTCTAGTTGCGGCGAGCAGGGGCTACTCTTCCTTGTGGTGCACGTGCTTCTTATTGCGGTGGCTTCTCTTGTTGTGGAACAAGGGCTCTAGGCGCATGGGCTTCAGTTGTTGTGGCACGTAGGCTCAGTGGTTGTGGCTCGCAGGCTCTAGAGTGCAGGCTCAGTAGTTGTGGCACACGGGCTTAGTTGCTCTGCGGCATGTGGGATCTTCCCAGACCAGGGATCAAACCTGTGTCCCTAGCATTGGTGGATTCTTAACCACTGTGCCACCAGGGAAGTCCCAGATACTAGTCTTTTATTTTTTACTATCATAAAATACACACAAATCTATTATAAAAAGTTAAAAATTATCAAAACTTATACACACAGAGATCACACATGGTGCCATTCTCATTGAGTGAAATGTAAATGTAAGTAAAGATGCAGTAATCTCATAAAATTAACTGTAGTACACACTGTACTACTGTATTAATTTTGTAGCCACCTACCATTGCTATGGTAGTGAGCTCAAGTGTTTTGAGTATCTGCTTAAGATGCCATGTGAGCCGTTCATCTGTCCTCCAGTAAATTTCATAGAGCAGTAAAAAGTGATCTCTTATGGTTCTCACATATTTTTCATCATGTATGGTGCAATACTGTAAACCGTAAATAACACTATGGGACATATACGAAGTGCCACTAGTGATGCTGGAAGTCCTCCCAAGAAGCAGAGAAAAGTCATGACATTACAAGAAAAATTTGAGTTGCTTGGTATGTACCGTTGACCATAGACTGAGGTCTGCAGCTGCAGTTGACTGCCATTTCAAGATAAATGAATCCAGCTTAAGGACCCTTGTAAAAGCAGAAAAGGAAATTAGTGAAACATGCTGCTGCTACACCAGCAGGCGTGAAAACCTCCCACGTTTTGCAAAATACCTTTTTATCTTGTATTGAAAAATGCAGCTTTTATGAGGATGCAAGATTATTATAAGAAAGGCATACCTATAGACTGTAATATGATTTGAGGAAAAAGTAAAGTTATTATATGACAACTCAAAGCAAAAGGAAAACGGAGACTCTAAAGTTGGAGAATTTAATGCCAGCAAAGGATAGTTTGATAATTTTTAGAAAGAAGTTTGGCTTTAAAAATGTCAAGATAACAGGAGAAGCAGCTCCTCCCAACCAAGAGGTAGCAGACAAGTTCCCAGATGCCATTAAGAAAATCATTGAGGAGAAGGAATATCTGCCTGAAGAGGTCTTTAATGCAGACAGAAACTCCCTATTCTAGAAAAAAAAAAAAAAATTGCCACAAAGGACATTTATTAGTAAGGAGGAAAAAGGAGCACCAGAATTTAAGACAAGAAGGAATAGGTTACTGTTTTGTGCAAATGCAGTTGGGTTTATGTTCCAGACTGCCCTTGTCTATAAAGCTGCTATCCTACAAGCCTTGAAGGGAAAATATAGATACCAGCTTTGGCCCTCTTTGGTGATATTCTTTATTTGGTAAAGAAGGGGGGTGTGTGTGTGCGCGCGCACGTGCACGTGCGTGTGTGTTTAAAACAAAGTGTTAGAAGTTCTAAATTCCAACATGAAATAAGTTACCAGTTGAAATTTTTTCTCAATATTCAACTGACTTGATTCATCCAATTTTTAAAGAAAAGGTAATCATATTAGTATTCTATATGAAATAGACTTTGTCATTTTAGTGTGAAAAAGTTAGCTGTCACTTGAGGGTGTGCTGAGGAATCCGACAAGAAAAAAACCCCAGGGCATTAGGAATACATATTCTCCAATCTAGATTTCAAATTGTGCAGTGGATGTTTGGGGTATGTCAGAAAAATATTAAGCCCATTCATATGGTAATTACGTAGAGTGTTTCTTCGCTTCTGTGTACCTTGCACTGATTGCTACATAAACAGCATTCAGTATATACATTTTTGCGTTTAGTGAAAGTGCCAGTGTCTGTGTCTGAATTCATAAATGCTGTGTTAGGAACCGGGCAATTTCTGTTTACAGCCCAAGGCTTTAGGGAGACTGTTTAATGAGGAGATGTGAAGCCTTTTGCAGTTTATTGCTGATGACATTTTGAGGACGCTTGCAGTTGCAGTTGGGTAGACTGGAAAACAGGAGAGCTGGGTATTTTCTTGGATGTGGTTTATGTGCCCCAGAGTGTTGTATCAAATTTTATCCGTAATCAAATTTCTACTAGTAAAACAAAACAAAACAAACAAAAACCTTTCAGCAACTAAATTTTGAATATTGAAGGCAAAGAAAAAAACAGCACCATTGCAAATCTGATACCTGGATTTTCTGAGGTTCAAAGAATCCCAGTTATACTACTTATACAGTTGAATCAAAGGTTATTCTCACTGTTTTTACAAGCTTGAAATGGCTGCTTTTCTGGTTAGATATGGTATTTGTACACTGATTGATATTCTTTGTTCCCTGTATTTAAAAACTCTGAAATTGCTTGGAACATTCCCACAATAGAAATTAAATTGGCACTGCTCTTCAGATATCTGCTCTGGTGTTGAATGTCTCATTTTTGTATCCATAGACATAAAGTATATTCACATCTATCACCTGAAACTTTTAAAATGAAAAAGAAGTCAGGTGATATATTTGTTCTTGCCTTTGTTTCTATTTGAAATGTTTGTGACCAATTTGAATTGGTTAAAATTATAGGACCATGACACAGAGATATGGTAGCAGATGAGCCAGTGAATCTGTCCAGGTGGGAGCGTGGTGCTGCGGCTTCTTCATCTTGTCTGGTCCTCAGCTTTGTGGGTTGCTTTTCCAGAGATTGTGTTCTAGAGTGAGTAGTTAAAAGCTCTGGAACTGAACTTTGTGGCCTTGAATATTGATCCTATCAATTACTGTGCATCCTTGACCTAGTTATGTATTTCATTAGGCCTAACTCCAAAATGAGCAGTACCTATTTGTACTTCTTGGATTATTATAATGATAAAAAGAAACACATGGTCGAATCAAACAAATCTATGTATGGCACAAAATGAAGAATCAGTATTAGGCATTATTAATATTAGTGTTAGTACCGTTTCATATCAGAAAGGCGCTTGTTGAATACTAGATCAAAGTAGTCAGAAAAGAGGGAGAGAGTCTTAATGCAGATTTCACACAGGCTGTGGAAAACTTCCTTGCTTTAATCAGAAAATGTGTCTGATGATTTCTAGTTGACTGAAGTCTACTGAATTCTTACTCTGGACTCCTCTTTTCTGTACTCTGTACAGACTCCTCTCCTTCCCCCTCCACCGCCAAAAAAAAAAGAATTATTTCACAGGATACAATGCATGTGATTACAGTTCTGCTAGCTTAAGGCAGTTTATTATAATGGATTCAGCTGAGGCTTGGTTATATTCCAGCCTCAGCCATTTTATTAACTGTGAAGAGGCTATAGCTTTAGATTTGTTGATTCAACCATGCATTCTTAAGATGGTGTCCCAGACACCTTAATTAAACCTGCTTGTTCCTAAATTTCACCAGCTACTTCTTCCGCTGTATTTCTCATTTTACTGTTAGAAGGGAAGCTTTCTGCTTTTTTGCAATTGACAAGGTAAAGAATCCTAGATTTTAGTTTTATTAGGTTGATTATTATGAACAGAATTCAAATACGGAAGCTTACAAGTGAAAAAATCTACATCAACAAAAATCTATACTTAACATTTCTGTTATAAACTGGTGATTTGAATTTTAGTGCATCTGTTGATAAAGAGAAGTATATTTGTTATTATGATAAACAAACAGTGACAAACCATTGCCCACATGACTCTTGATAAGAAACCTGGCAGTGAGTTTTATCTCATGTGTTCAGGATCCACCATCACATATGCCTAAATTTTTATAAATATGTGTCCTCTAGGTTGTTATAACCATCTGCGATCAAATATGTTATGCGAAGCAAAGACCAGTTTGTCTGTTTCCTTGCTTCAATAATGAAAATCATCACACTGTGTTTTTTAGAGTAATTACCCATAGTTTGGGATGAGGTAGACACTTTTTAGAAGGGTGTACTTTGGAGCCAATTTTAAATATATATATATATATATATATATATATATATATATATATATATATATATATATATATATATATACAGAAAGGGTATTAATCCAGCCTAGGCAAGAGGAGCCAACAAGCCTCTGGAATGTCTGTCCCAAACTCTACAGAAAAATTCATTCAGATTTAGTAAGCTTTTTTTTCCATTTTTTAAAAGACAGAATCTAACGTCCGCTGTCCTGTCCATGCCTATATTTTAGGGTGAATGATCTTGATAAAGATTATAGGTACTTTTCTTCTAATGCCTTGATGAACTCAGCTACCCCAGAAGCATGGAAATTTTGACTGGTAGGTAGGAAGTGATCATTTCAGAACTTTCAAATTGTGCTCAGTTTCTACAGACAGCCAAAGAGGAAAATAAGAACGTTGGGAGTAAGGAGTGAAAGAAGTATGATTAAAAATCTTGGGAGGACAGAGGCAGAGCAGAAAGTGAGAGGCGGCCAAAGAAACACTTTGTTGTGTAATCCTGCCATGGGCACTGCTGACCCAAATGAAGCCAAACGTCATCTCCAGTGAAATCTTTGGGGGACCTGTCCCGCATTGCCTGTGCTTAGCTGTGGGCACTAATTTTCTTTACTCATACAATCCAATCCATTAGATGTCTACTATAGGTTTTCAGGCCTGAAGAGGGATTTTTTTTTTTCTTTTTTGACCAAGGCTCAGGATAAGATGAAGCATTCACTGCTTCATTCATTCATCCATCACAAATTTGCTTCTCTCACACCTTCCCTTCCTCATTCCCTTACATACATAGGCACGTCTACAGCTCTGGGATATTCCTTATGACCTAATGGACTTTGTGGCAGAAGAAGAGGCAATAGCTCTTTGGTAGTGCTCAGAGGAGTGACATACTTTTAAGCCTGGTGGGAAGAAAATTGACAGAAGTTACTTTTCAGGAATTTTTTTTGATGGTGTATGCCCTACTGAGACACAAACCAGCAGCAAAGGTGGCAGTTATTAAGCCCTGTAACTCAAGTTTACTTGTCCTCCTGAAAAGTCTTCACAGCCCGCAGGAGAATTCCCTGTGAGAGCAAGACACATATCTATTTTGTAAGCTTATCTCTTTCATTGCATTTGACATTTTCAAGTCTATGGCAGTAGGTGAGAATGATGGACCTTCACAAAGATACTATCACACAAACAAAAAGGAGTTAAAAGTTGAAGAGACAATGCAGTCTTTTCTTCAAATTTGTTTCAGTACACATATGATTAGTATTAACTTACTTTATGCTTTTGAATGTAGCAGATAGCTGATCATACTTTAAGCCTGGAAAAATCCTAAATATTGAGGGCAAAAAAAAATATCCTTTCATTTCTATCTCTGTCATCTCTTACTATGTCTATATCTGTGCTCTTTAACTTAATTACAGAACAAAAATGATGCCATTTGGTATTATGCTGGGTTATAAATATTTTTCTCCCTCTATTTATTCACCTACATTACCTTCTTTGCTACACACCCCAAGCCCACTTAGAACTCATCTGCCTCTATTTGGGTCTACATATGAACATTAGTGATCATACTTGAAGGAGGAAGCAAAGAAAATAATTCACAGTCATTTCTTGAATGATAAGGCAACCTTGGCTTCAAAGTGTTGATATTATAATGGGTGAGAGACACATACACCAAAGATGCACCGCGCACCATTCTAAGTGCCGTCTAAGATGCGGTTAATGAGCCCTCATGCTTTGATAGGAAAAACAACCTCATAAACTAAAAATGCGGAACTTGTGATAGCTGAGCTCTGCGCAGGGAACTGTGGAATCACAAAATTGAAGCTCCATTAATAGCCCATTACGATTAGTAAGGAGTATAAAGTACGGGGGTTCCAGCGACTGCTTGGGAAAGACAAGAATGGCCTTATAGTAATGACATTTGAGATGGATTAATGAATGAACAGGAATATGCCTGATGAAGAAAAAGAAAAGGGAAGACAGAGGATCCTACTTGCACACATGGAGAGTTTTTTGAAGAGTTCCAGTAGGCTCTGTAGGTGAACAGAGAGCCTGTCTGTCAAGAGCATAGTGTGCAAGTGGCATTATAGGAAGTGAGATTGAATGGTTAGACAGAGAACAGAGGACAAAGGATAACTTATTTGATTAAGGGAAAAAAAGGTTTTATTTTGTGAGGAACAGGAAATCAGAGGGATTTTCTTCTCTGTCTCCCTCTTTCATCTTCTCTTCTAACCTTCCTTATGTCCTTCCTTCTTTCTTTCTTCCTTTTTTTCCCCCTTCTCCTCCTCTTCCTTTTCCTCCTTTTCTCCCCCTTTTGCTGTTAATTTAAGGATAATCCTTCTTACTAGAAGTATGACAGGTGGACTAGGGCTGGGGGAGACTGTTGGTATGTGAAACAATGAGAAAATCTAGCAGTGGCCCACTAGGAAACGAATGAGCGTCTTCCATAAGAAAGTAGCTGGTATAAAAAGTGGGACATTTTCTATACAAACTTGGAGAGCAAAGACAGGGAAAGGTCTCGTTTTCCCTCCCTAAGCCTAGTGTATCACACCATTGCCTGACACCATATAGGCAGTCTGCAAAGGTTTATTGCTGGCAAAAAGTAATAGTGAATAAAAGGATACTTTCTATTTTGTGTTACTGAATGAGTTGGTGATGCCTTTTTACCAAAGTCAGAAACGAAGGGTGTGGAAAATATTTGTGAGGTGAAAAGAGAGAAACAAGTTCCATTTTTATTTTGCTAAGTTTAGTATGTCTCCAGGATGAGATGATAACTTTGTCCAACAAATACTTGGAAATACAAGTTCTATAAAAAGAGAAAGGAGGAGAGATGGTCCCCAAGAGATGAAGTTTCATATTGTTTGTATGGGACAAATAATTTAAAAGGTTGATTTTTATGTCTGGAAGAAATTGTTTACTTTCTGAATGAATATCAGCAATTTCTAGCCATTAGAACGTCAGCTACTATTTCTTAAGAAGCGCTAACACGAAGACAAATCGGGGAGCCTTAAAATGTCTTTTTTTTTTTCTTTCAAAGGTGAACAGTTTACCTTTTCCATCCATAGGGCAGGCACAATTATCAGAAGGTACATTGCTTTCTTCTTAGAAGGAAAAACTTTGCTCTAAGAATAATGACATTTCTTCTCCAAGATTAGTCTCCTAAAATATTAAGCTGGGAATGAGACAGCCAATTCTGTTCATCCTTATGACCAAGAAGAAAATTAGGGAGTTTTTATTACAAAGGCTATTCATGTTCAAAAGTTAGTGAGTTTGTACCACAAATTATGTTCATGTTGAAATATATTATGTTAACTGAACTTGAGTTGAGTTCACTGTTCTTTTAAAAAGTACTTAAAATGTAATAACAACAAAATACCTTATTTGAGATGAATTATGTTAATTATGTTTCCTGTATTTGTTACTTTATTTTATTTGAACCTCGCAATTAATTTGCAAGTTTCATAGCCTGTCCAAAATAGCTATTCCTTAGGTCCACACAAAACATTAAGTAACAACATCACAAAGCAAATTGATTCTGGGATCACATAAGCATTTACTAATCTTGGTGCTGAATTCATTTCTTTTAAGAACATGTTGCAAAAATTAGAGGAAAAAAATCTTTGCATTACTTTCCAGTATGAAATGGTAGAGTCTTTTAAATGTATACATAATCAGTAAAATGTGTTTATCCGAAATGACTTTATTAGTCAATTTCTGCTTTTTTGCCAGAAAACCCTCAAACTTGACTCCACAAACCAATGTAATCAAAATTGTTTTACTAAATAATAAATCATTAAGTATTGGTTGAAGTTTAATCCCAGCATCCCTGAAACATTCCACTGAACCTTTAGATTTCCAATAAACAACTATGGTCAGTAATAGTATACTTGGGTAAAACAAAGAAAATGTGGTTATTTCCAATTCTAAAGCTAAGTTTTAGAAAACAGGCATCAGGAAGGGGGATCACAGACTTATTTTTAATGTTCAAACAAGCTAGAGCTCATATCTTATTTTGATCTGGGAGATTAGGAAAAATCTTTGTTTGGAGGAAGTATTTAACTTCAGAGTTTCCACATTGGGTTTCTTCCAGTTCTCATTATTTGGGATATTTTTATGGAAATGCACTTTGTCTTTAGATGCCATCTGCTCCTCCCTTGCTTTGGTCAGACCCCACATCTGGTTGTTCTGGACTTGTTCATGAGATCTCAGACATGATCATCATGACCTCACTAGAGAGGGGCTGAAAAAGGAGCAGATGAACATCAAGAAGACTAAAGCTCATGCGTTTCAGATAAATGACTCCAAAGATAAAATGCAGAAAGCAAAACACATGAACATTGTTGATACAGAGCAATGAGGCAATGTTGTGGTGATTATTTTTAAATAATTTATTTTACCTTGTAAAAGGAAAAGAGGAAAAAAAAGCAGACAAAGATCTTTGAGGAGCCACAGAACACAACTACTGAATGAAGATATCGTTTTCAATATGCTTAGTTATTAAGTATCTGCAGTGACAAGTATTCAGTGTTTTTAAAAATACTAATATATTTAGTCATAGATCAAGAAAATGGATTAGGATTAGGTGTTTGATACTAAAAGAACAGTGCCATTTTTTCTAAACTGTTGCATTTCTCTTGAGTAAATTATTTAAATAATTGTTTGATTCCATATTTCACTGATAAGTGAGGCTAGAATAATAAAGCTAATGTATTGAAAGAATTGATTTGTTTTGGAATTGCATGTCTAATAATAGAAACAGTGCTAGAGGTGAGTCCCTAGTACCATCCCAAAATGCTCAGTTAATTTTCCATATTAGAGGAGTACCCTGGTAGAACAAATACCAGGTTACTTAATCATTTATAATGTATTTACTTAATCCTTTGTGAGATACTTAATCATTTATAATGTATTTACTTTTTCCTGGTGGGAAGATGGGGACATAGAGACAGCTTTTCTTTCCTTTATTATTTTGGCAAATAATAAAAAATAATACCTTTTTAAAATCATACTTTTTTAAAACATGGGTGTGGCCCATATTGTTAAAGTAGGTGTGTCCAGGATTAGGTCAGGGTTAGAAGATAATCTGCAGTTAACCTACTAAATGTTGACTGTGATTAAATGAGCAAAGAGAATTTGAGCACGAGTTTATGATTGAGACAATTTGGCTATACAGCTAATTTTAACCAAGAAGATGTTGAAATGTTCAGATAATGAAGAAAAGTGTGGTGAGCTTGAAAGTTTCAGATGTGTTTCACTGTCTTCTTCATGTGGAAATAAAGTTCTGAGTACTTGAATCTCAGCCTTTACCAAGAAATCTTTGGAGCAGTGTTGATGCTCTGAATGGGAAATCTTAGTGAAACCTACATGTGTGGACAACATCTGATCACCTCAAAATGCAAGAGATGATCCTGATCAGTATAGCATTAAAGTAATCCATTGAATGAAAGAAAAGACACTTTTCAGTTCTTTTGTATCTTTAGGTAGTCTTAAAATTTATGTCATTTTTTAGGTCTGCAAGAAGAAACCATTATTATCATGGACTTTACATAGAACGAAAATATATGTTTTAGGGAGTAATGACCTACTCATGAATTGCTGGCTTTAGGAATCATCATGTATATTAAAGACAGAGTTGGAGAGGCAAGCATACATACAAACATTCTATAGGCTTATTTTTTTTCTTTCCTCTTCAGTGCATTTGTTTGAAAACTGCTTATTTGCCTGAATTTGCTCTGCTGGCAAAATTTTTATACCAGACAGCTACTTTTTATTGTTGCTGCACATCATGAATAACAGCTCTTTTTGATGGCAAATGAGATGCCCCAAGTTGCAAGTTTTCCATAAACATATCTGAATTGTTCAATTTCCTTCTTATTGTATAATTTCCACCCTGGCCCTTTCCCTGCTGATATTCAGATAAAGATGTCATTCAAGTGATTTTCAAAACTGTCCTATGTTACTTGCTATCATAAGTGGTAAGACTGCTCAATTCATATTAG
Source organism: Grampus griseus (assembly GCF_964374135.1). Classification (NCBI taxonomy): domain Eukaryota; kingdom Metazoa; phylum Chordata; class Mammalia; order Artiodactyla; family Delphinidae; genus Grampus; species Grampus griseus. The sequence continues at coordinate 113,150,523 of NC_138998.1, read as the reverse complement.
CTATACAAGTGCTGTACGGGTTTTTATCAGATATTTCTAAAATCATTTCTTTGTAATGAGTGGTAAAGAGAACAATAAAAGAATGCTTCCAGTTGGTTTTCCAAACAGTGGTGGTTTATTAGCAATAGAATTAGTAATATGACTGTGGAGAAGTCAGTTTCTGAAGAAAATATCTTAATGAAATATTCTCTTTCTTTTTCTTTCATGTCTTCTAACACGGATTTGGAAACAATGATTGCTGATTGATTTCAAATGACTTTGCTCTTTGTTTTCCAATTAGGTAAGTGATTTTGATTCTTTGATACTTGTAGGAGTCCATGGTTGTATTTTTAAAACATTGTTCATTGCCAGTTTGCACTGTTGAGTTCTCTGGTAGAATGAGGTAAAAATTGGACATAAAAAGACAAATCACCTTTTTCAGACATGTATTTAAGGTCTATTTCATTAGCTAGCATAGGACGCAAACTATTAAGAAGACCCAGTTCAGGTCATTCCTTTTCACAGGCACCATATGTTTAAATTCATTTAAGTCCATTTTGTTGGCTAACTTTTGTTTATAGACGAGCGGTCAGATCTTGCCTAGGAAGTTCCAGGTCATACCAGACAGGTTACTAAATGTAATACTAGTGACCTAACTGTAAGAATGCATTCCATATGGTAGCTAGTGACAGTTTGACAATCAGTAGCTAACCCTTTTGATGATCCCAAAGATAGCTAGGCTAAAATAAATACATAAATAAAAAATAAAAATTCAGCTTTAGATTCTGAGGTGTTGTCACTTATTCAGTGCTAAAGCTGGGATTAGTAAACTACAGTCTGTGGACCAAACCTGGCCAACCATAAGTTAGATATGCTCCTTGTATTTTTAAATGGTGGACAAAAAATCAAAAGGATAATACTATGTAACATAGGAAAATTACATGAAATTTAAATTTTGGTACCCCAAATAAATATACTTTGCATATTGTTTACGGCTGCTTTGTGCTACAACTGTGTGGCCCCCAAATCCTGAAATATTAATATTTACTGATTCTTAACAGAAAAAGTTTGCTGACCCTATTGGTTGAGCATCAGAATACAAGGGGTTAACTCTCAAAGCCTCCCACTTTGGGGATACTGATAAGAACAAAAAATCAGTGTGTATCTGGCCTTTTCTTCAATCACAGGGGAATCTACCATACCTAGAATGACCAGATCAGACCAAATGGAAGAGGAGATCTTGACTGTAGATTTAAATTTTCCTGAAACAGCTTTTTACATAGTTATAGTTCTTGTAATTTTAAGCCCTAAAACATTCAACACATTAAGTCTAAGTTATTTTTACTGCCATTGGGTCTTTGGGCTTGCCCACAGACATTCAAAGTCCAGTGGCCGATGGGACTGCGGAAGTGATATTTTGTGTCTGGTGAAGCAGCATCACATCATATAATGAAAACTAATTTTCTCAAACTTTTAAATATTTCTCAAGGATTTGTTTTACCTAAGAGGATACTAACATTCTATAGATACGGAATTACATGTGATAGTGTTGCGAAAGTGTAATATTGATCATTGCAATCTAGCATCACACCTAAAACAATACTAGTAAGCGTGGTTGTGCTTTGTCCATAGACTTTGCAGAATTTTTCAGAGTCAACGTGGAACATGAGTGGTTATATTCTTATTCTGATTAAGGCAATCTTAAAATAATTATAAACATATTTCTAGTTCTTTTCATCTCTGCATTTATCAGAAACAGATGCATTTGTAGTTTGAGACAGAAGAAATAAAACAAAGAAAGCATATTCTTGGAATATTGCAAGAGAGAGCAATGTAGAAAGAGGTGGATATTAAGAATATGCATTATCTTGTAGGTTTAAGCCACTGGGAAATAAAGCTTCTGTGCATGTATTTGATATATGAAGACAGGGACAAAGAAAACGGCAAATGTACTATGGATATTCCGGCATGGTACAATTATACAGTATGTTTTCTAGCCCTTTTCATGAAAATTTGACATTACTATACCTCAGCTAGAAGCAGCAGAAATCACCAGGGAAAGAACAGCTGGATACTTTATTAGGTTTTGTGTTGTACATAAGGAGACCATGTTTTCCATTGTCAGTGTGTAAAAGAAAATGAAAGCTCTGGGCATCATTAAAGTCTAGGAAGCATAGGATGTGTCAGTTCTGTTCTCTCAACACCTGGATTGAAAGCACTGTGTGAGGTTACTGTAAAACAAAAACAGACCTTCTGCTCTAGTTGAAATTTCCAGAGTTGATTTAAAAAAATAAAATAGTCCATAATTGTTGTAGAGAGAAGTATTCCTTTGTAACTAGACAGTTACATACATGTATGAGTATAAACTTAAGTATCTGAACATGTTTTCTATATTATTGCACCTGAATATCTCTTTGCTGTACCCTGAGGGACACCAGGAGGCTCCTTGGAGTCCAAGAAGTCCACTCCCCATTTACTGGTCCATATGGTGTCACACCCTTGCTGAGCCTTTCTCCCTGACTCTCCATTTGGCTCCTTTTGTTAAATCATTTTGGGGAACACACGTGATTCTTATTGGCGTAGTCACTGTGTCCCTCCTTGTAAATGCCTTTATGTTGGAGACGATATATCTGTTCCACAAAGCCCATCACTGTGTTCCTCATACAGTGTTTGCCTTTAATTTACTGTATTAGTCAGCTCCAGCTGCCATGGCAAAATATCATAGATTGGGTTGGCTTAAACAACAGAAATTTATTTTCTCACAGTTTTGGACACTGAAAGTCTGTGATCAGTTTGCCAATGTGGTCAGATTCTGATGAGAGATCTCTTCCTAGCTTACAGATGGGGCCTTCTTGCTGTGTCCTCACACAGTTCTGTTGGAAGAGTACCTTGCCCATATGACCTTATTTAACTGTAATTAATTCCTAAAAACCAAATCTTCATTTTCAGTCACATTTGCGGTTAGGGTTTCAACATATGAATTATGTGGGAGCAGATGTAGTTCAGTCCTTAACAAGACCTTTGACACAATTTGAGTTGTGTAAGCAAGAGAGAGCATTTTTTTCTCTTCACATGAAGCTATAAGAGACATTTGTAGAGTTAGACTACCTGTATCTTCAACCATGAGTTGAAGTATTCTCTTAATCTTCATCATATGCTCATATTAATTCTAGTAAACTACAAAATGCATTTTAAATATTAAAGGATGTTACATGTTCTAGCTGTGATCTCCTCTTTTATTATCTTAAAAGAGTACAATAGCTTGAACACTGATTTCATTCATCATTCATGAATCCATATATTTGTATATTTCCCATTGATGAAGTGCCCAACTACATGCGTAAGGAGTACAGACCAAGAAGTATAGGATGTAAGGAATAACCTGACAACATTCTGCCCTTTAGCTTCTCAGAGTGGGCAAGAAAGAGAGTTTCAGAGCAATATGTTAAGTGCTTAACATAATTTGCTATTGAAATAAATATCCTGTGTATATTAGTGACTTTTCAATGGTGATAACATCTGATCATGAATGTGAGATTGCAGTTGAAGAAAGAAAGGGAGTAAACAGCAGGCAAAGGGAATGGCAAGTGCAAAGCAAATACATGGATGAAAAAGAGATATCACCAGTGTGCTGAATGAGATGAAGACGAAGAAATGTTCTGAAGTTATTTTTTAATTGAGCTTCTCAGGTTCCAGGTTATATGGCTTGGTGTTGAGTAGTAGACAGGAATAAAATCCTTGTTCTCAAGCTGACTTTTTAGGGGGAGGGGACAATAAATGATTAAGTAAGTGATCAAGAGTTGTAAATGCAAAGAATACAAAAAATGACCTCTACATAGGGATATAGTGCTCCTCCTATGGTGGTGTGAGATGTTTTCCTAGAAGATGATGAAAAAGTGATGTTCGACTTAAAATTGGAATAACAGGAGAGTCAGCCATGTAAAGATCCAGGCAAATGGAAAAATTTCCTTAATACATGAAAATATTCTTTCTTAAAATACGATAGTATATGTGAACCTTGCTTTAAAATACAGAAGAAAAAAGTGGGGCAATAAAAAAAACAAGAGCAATAAGTGAGATGGGCAGAGGGGTACTAGATCCGTAAGAGATCTGATGGATGTTAAACAGGGGTAGTAGGTACTTGGGAATCTGTTATAAGATTCTTTCTAATGTCAGGTACATTACATTATACTTTATACTCTAACGTTCTGTTTTGTTTTGTTGTATTATTCCTAACCCATTAAACTATCTTGAAGAGCCCTGTGATCATCCGTCTTTGAGTGCAAATGTATTTGTTGCCTGTTGAGGCATGACAGATTACCCCAAAGCTTAGAGGCTTCAAACAGCAATAAGCATTCACTCTTCTTCACAGTGTATATGGGTCAAGAATTTGGGGTTCTGGTTTGGGAACCCTCTCCCCAAATAAGCATAAAAACTGCTGTGAGGTGTTAGTCAAGATGTCAGTAAGGGCTGGTTTCATCTAAACTGGCTTGACTGAATGGAAGATCTGTATCCAACGTGGTTTACTCACGTGACTGCTGAGTTGATCATGGTCGTTTGCAGGAGACCTCAGTTTCTCCCTCGGAGGCAGCTCCGTGGGGCTGCGTGTGTGTCCTCACAGCATGGCACCTGGCTTCTCCTGAAGCGATCCAAGATCAGGTAGAAATAGCAATGTCATTTATGACTTACGCTTGGCAGTCACACGCCCTCACGTTTACGTTATGGTACTGTTCACACAGGTCAGCCCTATTCAGTGGGAGGGGACTATCTAAGGACATAAGTACTAGCAGATGAAGATAATTGGTGGCCATCTTGGAAGCTGGCACCACAGGGAGAAATAGTATTTTTAGTATTTAAACAAATAATCTTGATATTGTGCTCATGGAATTGATGCCAAAAAAAAAAAATCCCTAGTTAATTTGTAGTTTTCAACCAGTAACTGACATAATTATCTTTGAACCTTAATATCCATATCTGGTTTCTAAAGTAAACACTTACAAAATGATGTCTTTCTTCTGACCAGGTACTTAAATTAGCCTTACTTAACAGAATAATGATATTAAATAACTTTGTAAATCAAAAGGTGAAAATATATGCAGAGAATAAATTATGAAGATTTTGTCCAGCATAATTGATGGTAATTATTTTCCAGTATTCTCTTCATTACTGTAATAATCTTTTTAACCAATTAACAGTTAATTTGGTCTATGTTAAAATGTTAGCCACATTATTTGCCAGTTAATGTCGGTTAAATGTTAATTATGCTGTTCTATAGTGGCTAACATGGTACATCCTGCAATTGCACTTATTATTGGTTGGTTCTTTGGCTGTCATATATTAATGTGCCTCACTATTATTGTGCTAATTTTGGTACAAGCACATCATATCCTGCGTCATTTAAACCAAATCACCAGTCTTACCTTACTTTCAATCAAACATTAGATACTTTTGTGTTTAGGAGTAGTTTACATGATTAAATACGTAATGACCTTTAAGTCTTAGCTTGTATTTGATATATTTAGGCTGCATTGTTCAATATAATTTAAGTATTTGTAGGTCAAAGTGTAATCTCCTCTACAACAAATGCAAGTCATAATTTTAAGTTAAATGTACACTTAAGCTTCATGAGGGCTACAGTTATAAGTACGATTATGATTATTCCTTCAACTGTACTGCTAATGGAATGGAATATCAACTTACTACCTGGGTCTAGTTTTATTACCCCTCATTCCACTCTTACAACATCAGCTATTTTTTTAGTACCAGTGAGCAGCATTTGTAAATAGGGTTTTATTAATGTTATATTGCTACATAACAATTTACCACAAATTCAGTGGATTAGAACATCTATTTATTATTGCACAGTTCCGTAGTTCAGAAGACCAGGCTCAGCTGGTCCTCTGCTCTGGATTTCACATGACCAAAATCAAGGTGCTGGCAAGTGTGCATTTCTTTCTGGAAGCTCTAGGGATGAATCTGTGTTTTAGATCATTCGGTTTCATGGCAGAATTCAATTTCTTGCAGTTGCATGATTGAGCTTCCCATTTCCTTGGTTGCTGTTGACAATGGGAGTGGAGGGGCATGTGTGTGTGTGTGTGTGTGTGTGTGTGTGTGTTGTGGGGAAGGGGTGGTTCTTACCATCTAGAGGTGTCAGCGTTCCTTGTCCTGTGGCCCATCTCCTCCATTTTCAAAGTCAGCAACAGGGGGTTGGGTCCTTTCAAACTTAGAATCTCTCTGAATCTCCTTCTACCTAGCCTTCTCTGCCTTAAAGCCCATGTGATTATATTGGGCCCAACTAGATAATCCAGGGTAATTCCCCTATTTTTTTTCCCACATCTCTACTGGAGTATAAATGCTTTACAATGTTGTGTTAGTTTCTACTGTACAATACAACAAAGTGAATCAGCTATATGTATACATATATCCACATATCCCCTCCCTCATGATCCTCCCTCCCACCATCCCTATCCCATCCCTCTAGGTCGTTACAAAGCATCAAGTTGATCTCCTTGTGCTATGAAGCAGCTTTCCACTAGCCATCCATTTTACATTTGGTAGTGTATATATGTCAAAGCTACCCTCACTTCATCCCAGCTTCCCTTCCCCCACTGTGCCCTCAAGTCTGTTCTCTATGTCTTCATCTTTATGCCTTCCCTGCCACTAGGTTCATCAGTACTGCTTTTTAAAATTCTGTATATATATGCATTAGCATATGGTATTTGTTTTTCTCTTTCTGACTTACTTCACTCTGTATGACAGATTCTAGGTCCCTCCACCTCACTACAAATAATTCAGTTTCATTCCTTTTCATGGCTGAGTAATATTCCATTGTATATATGTGCCACATCTTCTTTATCCATTCATCTGTTGATGGACATTTAAGTTATGTCCATGTCCTGGCTATTGTAAATAGTGCTGCAGTGAATATTGTGGTACATGTGTCTTTTTGAATTATGGTTTTCTCAGGGTATATGCCCAGGGTATATGTGGGATTGCTGGGTCATATGGTTGTTCTATTTTTAGGTTTTTAAAGAACCTCCATACTGTTCTCCATAGTGGCTGTATCAACTTACATTCCCACCAACAGTGCAAGAGGGTTCCCTTTTCTCCACACCCTCTCCAGCATTTATTGTTTGTAGATATTTTGTTGATGGCCATTCTGACCGGTGTGAGGTGATACCTCATTGTAGTTTTGATTTGCATTTCTCTAATGATTAGTGATGTTGAACATCCTTTCATGTGTTTGTTGGCAATCTGTATATCTTCTGTAGAGAAATGTCTATTTAGGTCTTCTGCCCATTTTTGGATTGGGTTGTTTGTTTTTTGATATTGAGTTGCATGAGCTGCTTGTATATTTTGGAGATTAATCCTCTGTCAGTTGCTTTGTTTGCAAATATTTTCTCCCATTCTGAGGCTTATCTTTTGGTCTTGTTTATGGTTTCCTTTGCTGCGCAAAAGCTTTTAAGTTTCATTAGGTCCCATTTATTTTTGGGTTTATTTCCATTTCTCTAGGAGGTGGGTCAAAAAAGATCTTGCTGTGATTTATGTCATAGAGTGTTCTGCCTATGTTTTCCTCTAAGAGTTTGATAGTGTCTGGCCTTACATTTAGGTCTTTAATCCATTTTGAGTTTATTTTTGTGTATGGTCTTAGGGTGTGTTCTAATTTCATTCTTTTACATGTATCTGTCCAGTTTTCCCAGCACCACTTATTGAAGAGGCTATCTTTTCTCCATTGTGTATTCTTGCCTCTTTAGTCAAAGCTAAGGTGACCATATGTGTGTGGGTTTATCTCTGGGCTTTCTATCCTGTTCCATTGATCTAGATTTCTGTTTTTTTGCCAGTACCATACTGTCTTGATTACTGTAGCTTTGTAGTATAGTCTGAAGTCAAGGAGACTGATTCCTCCAGCTCCTTTTTACTTTCTTAAGATTGCTTTGGCTATTTAGGGTCTTTTGTGTTTCCATACAAATTATAAAATTTCTTGTTCTAGTTCTGTGAAAAATGCCATTGGTAATTTGATAGGGCTTGCATAGAGATTGCTTTGGGTAGTATGGTCATTTTCACAATACTGATTCTTCCAGTCCAAGAGCATGGTATATCTCTCCATCTGTTTATGTTATCTTTGATTTCTTTCATCAGTGTTTTATAGTTTTCTGAGTACAAGTCTTTTGCCTCCTTAGGTAAGTTTATTCCTAGGTATTTTATTCTTTTTGTTGTGATGGTAAATGGGATCATTTCATTAATTTCTCTTTCTCATCTTTTGTTGTTAGTGTATAAGAATGCAAGAGATTTCTGTGCATTAATTTTGTATCCTGCAACCTTACCAAACTCAGTGATTAGTTCTAGTAGTTTTCTGGTAGCATCTTTAGGATTCTCTATGTATAGTGTCATGTTATCTGCAAACAGTGACAGCTTTACTTCTTCTTTTCCGATTTGGATTCCTTTTATTTCTTTTTCTTCTCTGATTGCTGTGGATAAAGCTTCCAAAACTGTGTTGAAAAATAGTCGTGAGAGTGGGCAACCTTGACTTGTTCCTGATCTTAGTGGGAATGTTTTCAGTTTTTCACCATTGAGGATGATGTTGGCTGTGGGTTTGTCATATATGGCCTTTATAATGTTGAGAAAGTTCCCTCTATGCCTATTTTCAGGAGGGTTTTTATCATAAATGGATGTTGAATTTAGTCAAAAGCTTTCGCTGCATCTATTGAGATGATCATAAGGTTTTTTCTCCTTCAGTTTGTTAATATGGTGTATCACATTGATTGATTTGTGTATACTGAAGAACGCTTGCATTCCTGGGATAAACCCCACGTGATCATGGTGTATGATCCTTTTAATGTGCTGCTGGATTCTGTTTGCTAGTATTTTGTTGAGGATTTTTGCATGTATGTTCATCAGTGATATTGGCTTGTAGTTTTCTTTCTTTGTGACATCTTTGTCTGGTTTTGGTATCAGGGTGATGGTGGCCTCGTAGAATGAGTTTGGGAGTGATCCTCCATCTGCTATATTTTGAAAGAGTTTGAGAAGGATAGGTGTTAGCTCTTCTCTAAATGTTTGATAGAATTTGCCTGTGAAGCCATCCTGTCCTGGACTTTTGTTTGTTGGAATATTTTAAATTACAGCTTCAATTTAATTACCTGTGATTGGTCTGTTTATATTTTCTAATTCTTCCTGGTTCAGTCTTGGAAAGTTGTACCTGTCGAAGAATTTGTCTATTTCTTCCAGGTTGTCCATTTTATTGGCATATAGTTGCTTTTAGTAGTTTCTTATGATGTTTTGTATTTCTGCAGTGTCAGTTGTAATTTCTCCTTTTTCATTTCTAATTTTATTAATTTGAGTCCTCTCCCTTTATTTCTTGATGAGTCTGCCTAAAGGTTTATCAATTTTGTTTAGCTTCTCAGAGAACCAGCTTTTAGTTTTATTGATCTTTGCTGTTGTTTCCTTCAATTTCATTTATTTCTGCTCTGATCATTATGATTTCTTTCCTTCTTCTAAATTTGGGTTTTCTTTGTTCTTCTTTTTCTAGTTGCTTTAGGTGTAAGGTTAGATTGTTTTTTGAGATTTTTCTGGTTTCTAAAGGTGAGCTTGAATTGCTATGAACTTCCCTCTTAGAACTGCTTTTGCTGTGTCCGATAGGTTTTGGATCCTCGTATTTTGGTTGTCATTTGTTTCTAGGTATTTTTTAATTTCTTCTTTGATTTCTTCAGTGATCTCTTGGTTATTTAACAATGCACTGTTTAGCCTCCTTGTGTTTGTGTTTTTTACAGGTTTTTTTCCTGTAATTGATTTCTAATCTCATAGCGTTGTAGTCGGAAAAGATGCTTGATATGATTTCAATTTTCTTAAATTTTCCAAGGCTTGATTTGTGACCCAAGAAGTGATCATTCTGGAGAACGTTCCATGTGCACTTGAGAAGAAAGTGTATTCTTCCACTTGCAGGTGGAATGTCCTAAAAATATCAATTAAGTCTACCTGGTCTATTGTGTCATTTAAACTTGTGTTTCCTTATTTATCTTCTGTCTGGATTATCTATTGGTGTAAGTGACATGTTAAAGTCTCCCACTGTTATTGTGTTACTGTCAATTTCTCCTTTTATGGCTGTTATCATTTGCCTTATGTATTGCAGTACGCCCATGTTGGGTGCATAAATATTTGTAATTGTTTTGCTTCCTTCTTGGATTGATCCCTTGATTATTATGTAGTGGTCTTCCTTATCTCTTGAAACAGTCTTTATTTTAAAGTCTATTTTATCTGATATGAGTATTGCTACTCCAGGTTTCTTGTGGTTTACATTTGCAATGAATACCTTTTCCATCCCCTCACTTTCAGTCTGTATGTGTCCCTGGGTCTGAAGTGGATCTCTTGCAGACAGCATATATAAAGGTCTTGTTTTTGTATCCATTCAGCCAGTCTATTTCTTTTGGTTGGAGCTTTTAATCCATTTACATTGAAGGTGATTATCAATATGTCTGTTCCTATTACCATTTTATTAAGTGATTTGGGTTTGTTTTTTGTGGGTCTTTTTCTTCTCTTGTGTTTCTCACTTAGGGGAATTCCTTTAGCATTTGTTGTAAAGCTGGTTTGGTGGTGCTGAATTCTCGTAGCTTTACCTTGTCTGTAAAGCTTTTGATTTCTCCACTGAATCTTAATGAGATCCTTGCCGGGTAGAGTAATCTTGGTTGTAGGTTTTCCCCTTTCAACACTTTAAATATGTCCTGCCATTCCCTTCTGGCTTGCAGCGTTTCTGCTGAAAGATCAGCTGTTAACCTTATGGGGATTCCCTTATATGTTATTTGTTGCTTTTCCCTTGCTGCTTTTAATATTTTTTCTGTGTAATTAGTTTTTGATAGTTTCATTAATATGTGTCTTGGCATGTTTCTCTTTGGGTTTATCCTATATGGGACTCTCTGCACTTCCTGGACTTGATTGAGTATTTCCCATGTTAAGGAAGTTTTCCACTATAATCTCTTCAAATATTTTCTCAGACCTTTTCTTTTTCTCTTCTTCTTCTGGGACCCCTATAATTCGAATATTGGTGCATTTACTGTTGTCTCAGAGGTGTCTGAGACTGTCCTCAGTTCTTTCCATTCCTTTTTCTTATTTTTCTCCCTGGCGGTTATTTCCACCATTTTATCTTCCAGCTCACTTATCCATTCTTCTGCCTCAGTTATTCTGCTCTTGATTCCTTCTAGAGTATTTTTAATTTCAGTTATTGTGTTGTTCATCACTGTTTGTTTTCTCTTTAGTTCTTCTTGATCCTTGTTAAACATTTCTTGTATTTTCTCCATTCTGTTTCCAAGATTTTGGATCATCTTTACTATCATTACTCTGAATTCTTTTTCATTTCCTCTCATTTATTTGGTCCTGTAGGTTTTTTACCTTGCTCCTTTGTCTGTAACGTACGTTTTTGTCGTTTCTTTTTTTTTTTTTGAAGGGTGGGGCTGTATTCCTGTCTTACTGGTTGTTTGGCCTGAGGCTTCCAGCACTGGAGTTTACAGGCAGTTGGATAGAACTGGGTCTTGGTGCCGAGATGAGGATCTCTGGGAGGCCTCACTCTGATTAATATTCCCTGGAGTCTGAGGTTCTCTGTTAGTCCATCTGTTTGGGCTCAGAGCTCCCACCACAGGAGCTTGGAGTCAACCTCCGGCCTGGGAACCAAGATCCCAGAAGCCTCATGGCACAGCAAAAAAAAAAAAAAGAAAAGAAAAGAAGAAAAGGAGCAGTATAATAACAGAAAATAAAAAGTAAAATAAAATTAGAAAGATAAAAAATATATAAGAAAAATAAAAATATAATTGAAACAGCTGCAACAAGGTAAAACAAAACCACAATAGAAAAATGAAAAAATTAAAAAAAAAAAGGTGAACTAGCCAAAAGGAGCAGAACCATAACAAAGTACAAAGAATAAAATAAAATTAGAAAAATAAAAGATTTATTGGAAAAAATAAAAATATAAGTGAATCAGCAACAACAGGGTAAAACAGAACCCCAACCTAAAAGAGGAAAAAAGAAAAAAAAAAGAGGCCTTGACTATGGGGGGCGGAGTTTAGGCAGGGGTTGGAACTTAGGCAGGGGCAGGGTTTAGGGTGGGGCAGGGCCTAGGCAGGGGGTGACGTTTAAGCATGGGGTGGGGACTCTGCTTAGGACCTGTGCAGAAGAGGAGAGGCAGCACGTTCAAAGGGGGACCTCCAGAGTGTGGAGTTCCAGAGTTTGGAGATAAGGCCCTGGGTGAGGTTGCGTGGGTGGCGTTTAGGCCTAGTGCAGTTGCAGCGGGTTTCGGAGGGCGTCTCCGAGTGTAGAGGTGGGGCCCTGGCTGGGGGTTAGTGGCAGGGCTTGGGCTCTGCAGCAGGAGGGAGGCATCGAGGGCAGAGGATTAGGCCTGGGAGCTCAACAGGCTCCACAGTGCCTAGGTGGACAGGGAAAGCACTGGCCGCATTCCCTTCTGTTCCTCTGCATGCCCCCCCCCCCCCGCAGGGTCTCCCCCATCACTGCCTGACCCTTAACTGTGGGTGGGTCCTGCTGGGTGTAGGAACTCTTCCTCTCCCCGAACCTCCCCTCAGGGGTGCTGGTCCCTTAGGTCCAGCCTTTACTTTTGCTCCCCCTTCCCTCCCTCCACTCCCTCAGGACCCGCACGGCTGGAGGGGGCCTCGGTGGGCAGAGGATCAGGCCTGGGATCTCAGCAGCTTCCCGGGGGCCCAAGTGTGCAGGGGTAATGCTGGCCACGCTCCCTTTTGATCCTCTGCCCTCCCAATGGTCCTTTTCTTTCCCCCTCTGGGCGTGGGACCCCTTCCCCTCCCCCAGCCGCCCCTCAGGGTTGCCAGTCCCGTCCCGCCTCCACTTCTCCTCCCCCCTCACTCCCCCCACGCCGCATGTCCTACCTGGTTGCTGGGGGCTCCTCCCGTCCCCTTAGGTGTCCATGGTCCCCCACCGCTGCCTGGTAGGTGCCCTAGTTGTGTGGAGACATGAATTTTGCGTCCTCCTCCCCCTATTTTAAAGTCAGTTCATAACCTTAATTCCACCTGCAAAGTCCCTCCATAGCAGTACCCAATTGATTAACCAGCAGAAGGAACTATTTCAGGGATTTCTTTAGAATTCTCCCTACTATAAGGTTGTTGGTTGGTCAGAAGCTTAGAGTGATGTAACTTTATTGAGTCCTCTCAGGAAAAGTTACATTTCGTGGAGTCTAGGGAACTATGGAGAGAAAACTCATGAAAAGGCTGCTTTAATTCCAAGGACACCACACAACCTTAAGTTTCATATTTGACTCATCTTATGGCCTGTCAAGAAAAACAGACGCCATCACAAACGAAAACAACTGTAATATAAATATCTTATATTCCATACCTTAAGTTATTTCTGATTATACATTAATAAATAAACATCATAATTTGCCCTTTGTTCTGAAAACATTTCTGCAGCAATGTTTCTCTCTTTCCCTCTTATCTAGATGGTTCCCATCAATACGTGATTATGTTTATTTTTCCCATTAAACACACACACACGCACACGCACACACACACACAAAGAATTTTTATTTTATCAATTTTCTCCTTATCTCTGCTTCTTATTTGTATTTTTTTGTCTGCAATTTCGTTCTGATTTTTTTCCTGAGTCTACTCTAAAATGCAGCATTATTTCCCCCAGCCTTTTACCCAAACTGCCTTTATCATGAAGCATGGTGACCTCCAAGTTACTAAATCTGATGGCCATGTCTGAGTATTCATCTTAATAGACCCATAATCAGCATTTGAACCAGATGATACACTTTGATGCACTTTCTTCCTTGATATGCTTTCTTCCTTGTTGGCTTCCAAGACATGCAGGCTCCGGACGCGCAGGCTCAGCGGCCATGGCTCACGGGCCCAGCTGCTCCGCGGCATGTGGGATCTTCCCAGACCGGGGCACGAACCCGTGTCCCCTAGCATCGGCAGGCGGACTCTCAACCACTGCGCCACCAGGGAAGCCCAGGCTACTCCTTCTTTGATATATGTTCTGGTTTCACCTTCTTGCCCAAACCCTATATTTTGAAGTGCCCCTACTCATGGCATTTGAACTTTCTCATTTTCTATGCAAATGTGATTACCAGGTGATCTCAATGATTCTCATGGCTTTAGCCGCCCTCTCCATATGTTGATAGTCACCAAAGTTATATCTGAAGCCTGGAATTCTTCCTTCAACTTCCAAAACTATTGACTCAATATTTCATTTCAGTGTCCAACAGGAATCTCAAAATTAATATGCTCCATCCTGAACTACTAATATTTCTACTTTCCTTCCTGAAACGCTCTCCATCCACAATTTTTTACTTACTTAGGCCCGAAAACTTTGATTGATCTTGTACATCTTTCTTGCTCTAATCTCTTGTCCAATTCTTGTTGAAAACATAGCTCTTCTATTTTCAGAATATGTCTAGATTATATTCATCTTCTTTGGCACTGCCCAAGGTCAAAAGTTCAGGCAATCACTATCTCTCACCTGGATTATGGCAAAATCGTCACGACAGGTCTCTCTAATTCTGCCCTTGCACCCTTCAGTTTATTCTCACATCAGCATCAGTGCCTAACACATCTCTGACTTCTCTCCTAATACACCTGCCAAGTCCTCATTTACTTTCTTGCTTTTTCATGCAGGTGATCCTGGCTTTTACCCCAGAGTCTATGCATTAGCTATTGGTTCTGCCTCATTAACTTTTCCAATGTGTACCCATCTGGCCAATTCTTACTTTCTTCAATTCTTTTCTCAGAAAGCTTCTTCTAAGGGAGATCTTCCCTTGTCACTCCTCTTAAATGGCAGTGCTCTCATTCCCACTTGACATTTCCTATTCCCCCTTCCTGTTTTATTTTCTTCTTATAACTTACCTATCATCCACCTAGACTATAGACTCCATGTGGTCTGATATATTTGTCTGCATTTTCCTAACTATCTCAGTGCTTAGAGCAAAGCATGGAATATAGTTAAGTGGTCAGTAAATATTTCATGGTGGGGGAAAAAGATAAGTAAAGTATATTGACATAGAGTATACTTGGCTACAACCCTATAAGGTAAATAGAGCAGGTATTATTTTATTTTCCAAATGAAGGCAATTATTACGTCTTGCCCAAGGTCACAAAACTAGTTAAGTGTGAGAGATTAAACCAAAACTCAACTCTCCTGACTCCTAACCTGGTTTTCTTCCTACTGCAATAGGTGCTAAAAATATAGCGTTATCTGTTCTGGGGAGCTATAGTGCAATGTCCCCCAAGAACCTGGAAATAAAGAAATAAGATTGCCTTCTGAGAGTTACTTTATGAAATCAACATATAATTAATCAGTTACTTTAAAGAACTAGAATTGCTTTTAAACCAAAGGGACCCTTACCTATTAAATGGCTTAACGTTTCTAAGGAAAGAATGTTTTAATAAGAAAAGGCAGACTTTCTAGAGGCAATTTAAAAGGATACTCAAAAGCAAAAGTTAGTAAAATGTGTCCAAAGGGAGGGAGCCTCATTCAGCCAGTGAACTATGAGAATTCCAGAGCCTTTGTGTCCATGGGTGAGTCAGATTCTCTTAGGCCATGCCAATGAACATTTGATTCAGCTCCCTAACTCATTTTTTTTTCTGATATAATCACCAAACAATATTATGATTAATACTTGATTTTCCACGCAGCTCTTGTCTCCCTGCAGAAGTAAAATTCCTGGCAAAATGTTCTCCTGCAGTCTTGTCCTGATGTTAACTATTTCTTAGTGAAAGTTAATAAATTGACCTTATAATTATGATTTGGCTTCTGTGAAAAGACATGTACTGACACACATATTCTGATTCATTTGACAGTTATAGTCTAAGGACTTTTAAAAAATCAGTTTATGATTTAATATATCAGTTTCCTGAACTTGGTTAACTGAATGTGAATCTCTTCTGCACCTTCTCCCACTTCTGCTAAATATGAAGATGCTCTTAACCTTTCAGCTGTGGAAGAAAATCAACCACAGCCTCCTTCGTGTCAGCTGCTATTTGAAATGCTGGGCAAGAGAAGACTCTGAAGGAGAGTTCTGGCTTAGTGGGGAGGACCTTTCTTTTTTTAATAGAACATTAGCAAGATACATTAGCTGAAGTTCAGCTACTTTAGGGAATAATTAGTTGGTTAAAGACTGCTCTGGTCCTCAAAAGAGGGAGGAATTGTTCTTGTAGATTAGAAGCAATTATTTTGGCAATTTGGATTTTTATCAAGAGTGGTAGGGAAGGACAGTTGGGGCTAAGGTCACCTGCGAGAGAGAGTGGGGAGAAACAGCTGCAGGGAACAGGACACAAGTGAGGCGCAGTGGAAAATTCTGTCTTTAGGGATGTCTCACACACGAAAACCAGGTTTCTAAGTCTGCCAGGCTTAGAGCCAAACACACACTCACTGACATCCTGATTTACCAAGTACATTTGGTCACAAATAGTTTTAATTCTTGCATTTCTACATTTATATATGTTTCAGTAAGCTGTGTTTTGATGGTTGCTCCATTTTAAAGTGTTGAATAATAGCTAACAAAACATCTAGGGAAACTATTTTATTTCCTGAAAGAAAGCTCCAGTCCTCTTATTTGTTTGTTTTACTCATTACTTGCCTTTCTAATTTATTTCATCATGAAAGATAAATATTCGGGAGGTTTACTGTGACAACTTCAAGTTTCTATTGTACTGTAGTCAGATCTTGAATAAATAATTAATTTGATGGAACAAAGAGCAACATAAACATATCAAAACATACTGGCACTGTGTTTAAATAACACCTGAATTTTAGTTGTAGTGCTTACATTTTCTTTTTAAAATCAAGGTACCATTTGGTTACCACAGAAGTGAAAAATGACTAGTGGAAGGTGAGTTGGAAAAAGGCGTCATGATTTTTACGGGAGGGCATGAAATGACTTATGATGGCAGGTGAAGGGATTAATGAGGAGTAGACAGGTTACCCCTGGCTCAGGAACCAGGACTGACAGGAATGGGGGATGGGGGTGAAATGGGATAAAGAGTTTTGTGGTTGAGAATGTTAAGGTACCTCACTAGTCATCATGAATATTTTCCCTTAACATGGTGGGTAAATCATTGATGATGAAATACAAGGAGGTGGGATACTTCAGGCATCAGGAAGGCTGCATTTATCTCCAAGTAAAAGAAAGGATAACTCTAATAATTAATCATGTTTTCTCATTAGCCTAAAGTTGTTAAGAGTGAATCAGGAAGGACATGTTATGTCAACAATATAAGTAGAGGGACTTCCCTGGTGGCATAGTGGTTAAGAATCCACCTGCCAATGCAGGGGACATTGGTTCGATCCCTAGTCTGGGAAGATCCCACATTGCCGCGGAGCAACTGAGCCCGTGCGCCACATCTATTGAGCCTGCACTCTAGAGCCTGCATGCCACAACTACTGAAGCCCAAGTGCCTAGAGCCTGTGCTCTGCAACAAGAGAAGCCACCGCAATGAGAAGCCCACGCACCGCAACAAAGAGTAGCCCCTGCTCGCCACAACTAGAGAAAGCCCGCGCACAGCAACGAAGACCCAAAGCAGCCACAAATAAATAAATAAATAAATTTATTTTTTTTAAAAAAACGGGGCTTCCCTGGTGGCGCGGTGGTTGAGAATCTGCCTCTAATGCAGGGGACACGGGTTCGAGCCCTGGTCTGGGAAGATCCCACATGCCGCAGAGCAGCTAGGCCCGTGAGCCACAGCTACTGATCCTGCGCATATGGAGCCTGTGCTCTGCAACAAGAGAGGCCACGACAGTGAGAGGCCCGCGCACCGTGATGAAGAGTGGCCCCCGCTTGCCACAACTAGAGAAAGTCCTACAACAGAAACGAAGACCCAACACAGCCAAAAATAAAAATAAATAAATTAAAAGAAGGCTCAACATTAAAAAAAAAAAACAACAACAACAGTATAAGTAGAAGGAGCACCATATAATCTGGAGTCTCCAACAGCAAGAACTGCAGGTATCAGCATTTCACACTAGCTTTCTAAAGAGCTTGTTTTAAACTCAGGCCAAAGCACTACAGAGCTACATAATGAAAAATCTAGACTTTTTAAGGTATCAAAGAAGGTCTGGGATTTGAACACATGGACAGGCATGACTAGAGATGTATTGTCAAACTTCTTGATTCGGGGGTGATGACAAGGGCTTCATTATAATTTGTGCCTCATTCTCTATTATAGAAGATATTCTCAAATGGTCTGCCTGACATTATGTGTCTATGCACAGCATCATCACCAAAAGGAGACACATCAATTACAGGAAGCCGTGCTATGTTTTTCCCCAGTGTTTTGAGTCAATGACATCCTGATGGTAGAAGTTGCAAGGTCATAATGTGCTTTCTTTATTCATTTGATAACCCATGAAGAAATTAAGACATGAGGTTTTTTAACTGAAGAAAAGTATAATACAGAGTGAATAATACAGAAAATTTCAAAACTCTTACTTTTTTTAAAAAAATGGACAATTCATTGAATTTTACCCTGATCTTACTTTTTGTGGGTTCAACATCAGGAGCACTGATGTGGCGACCAAGAGGTTATCAGTGCAAATTTGTCTTTTTGTTGAGTTGATCTTACGTTAATTTGCTCTGGACATTGGATATTGGAAGGTATTTCTTTCTGTGACGAGATGGCTAGATTAGGAGGTCAGGAAAATAAGGATGCAGTGTATTTCTGGATTTAAACAGCTCATTTCGTATGGTCCATCACAAAATCATTGTAACTAAAATAACTTGCATTGGTCTCAACAGATCTATTAATCTTCTGGGTCATATATTGTCTGTGTTTGATTGAATCCCTTTGTTTACAGGTTATCAACAGACTTCTTTTTAGAACTGCTCCTTTAAATTCCATGATGAAGGAAGAATTCTTACTGGCTCAGGCCATTATTTTTTTTTTTTTAAGATTTATCATTTATTTATTTATTTTTAGCTCCATTGGGTTTTAGTTGAGGCACCTGGGATCTTCGTTGAGGCATGCAAGATCTTTCGTTGCAGCACCCGGGCTCTTCGTTGTGGTGCATGGGCTTCTCTTTAATTGGGGCATGCGGGTTTTCTCTCTCTAGTTGTGGCACGTGGGCTCCAGGGAGCGTAGGCTCTGTAGTTTGCGGCATGCGGGCTCTCTAGTTGAGGTGCACGAGTTCAGTAATTGTGGCGCACAGGCTTAGTTTCCCTGTGGCCTGTGGGATCCTAGTTCCCCAACCAGGGATCAAACCCATGCCCCCTGCATTGGAAGGTGGATTCTTTACCACTGGACCACCAGGAAAGTCCCTCAGGCCATTATTAACGTTAATTTTTGTTTTTAAAAAAGATGATCTTTTAAGCCCCCTTTATGAACTCTGGGTTCAAGTTCATATAATAATGTTTCAGTCTAGTCTCTGAGAAATTCCTGTAGCCAAATGGTACAGTTCGGCACTGTGGGACACACAAATTTAGGGGGTTCTGTTAGTGACAGGAAAGACCGCTGCTTCTGAGAAGGCTTTTTTACAAGTCCACATTTTAGGTAAAGCCTGATGGGAGGAGAGCACATTTCTGGACATAGTTAAGAGCCAGGAAGAGTATGGTACACTTCTGTGTCTGTTCTTTTTATTTGAATTGAGATTGGCAATGCTGAAACAAGAACGTTCGAAGGAGAAGGTTTGGCATCGATCTCTTCAGTATACTTCAAAATAGTTCTTTCATGCATAGGGTAACTTACCATGGAGACTTGTTTTTTTAAACTCAATACCTATTAACACTGCTCAGAACATACACTGGAAAATATTGCTCTAGATAATCTGAAATCTCTTCTTGGATTAAACTATAAGTATAAAAAAATGTGAAAATGAATTACATCAATCAAGTACCACCACCCATCTCTCCTGCAGCTCCATGCCTGAATTGTTTTTACAGAATTGTATTTTGGAACTATGCCCTTGGGCCACACTGAGGATCCTTAGAAGAAACAGCCCTGAGAAACTCATTACTTTATTTACTGCAAGAATTTTGTTGAGGATGTTGTTCTCTGTATTACCCTGCAGACACCTCGCGAGAACCCCCTGGAGAAATATATCTCCAGAGTCAGTACGAAGAATAGTCTTCTCTTTCCTGAGCAAGTGGTTGTTGGTCTCATGGACACTGAGAGTTACAAAAATGATTGTTTTCGAGTTTATACTAGGGACTAGAAAACACAGAGCAATTTAGGGCACATCTCTATGATTGGTACAGAATATCACAGCTCTTTTGTGATGGTCTCACTGCATATTTTTAAAAGTTTTCCTATTTTATTTTCTTTCACCTTGATACATTCACTACTTAGTTTAATTTGCTTTTGTAGTATGTATTTTGTAAGCAATCTAAACTCTTTGGTAAAAGCAGAGTATAAATAAGCAAACTAGCTTTATAATATGAGTGAGACCAAGATATCTTTGAAAAGCCAATGGCCTAATCTTAGATGAAGAACTTGATTGTCATTTGAAATAGCCATATCTCCATGAAGTCTCCTAGTGCGGAAGTATGTTGAATGAGGGTGTTGTTTGAATCAGAATTTCTGAGGCCAATGCCTAAGCATAGGTATTTTTTAGAAGCTAGTAATTCTAACATGTATAATCACAAAGAAAGGCATTTCTGGCCTAGAAAAGGGCAAGTGCAGTGCCTTGAGAAGGGAACAAGCTTGGCATTGCTCCAAGAGAATAAAAAGCCCTGCCTTCTTGGCTCAGAAGGTGTTGAAAGGAAAGGTGTGGGAGATAAAGTTGAGAAGTAGACAGGCTTGATTTCAAGCAGAGCCTTATAAACTATGATAAGAAGTTACATTGCATTTCAAAAACAATAGAGGGCCACAAGAGGGTTATTTGTTAAGTCAAGTTTATTAAGGTATAATTGACATATGGCAAAATGCACTCTTTTTAGTATATAGTTCTATGCATTTCGATAAACACGTAGAGTCAGGGAAACATCTTTGGCCATCAAAACAAAGAAAAATTTTTATCGCTCCAAAAAGTTCCATAATGTCTCTTTGGAAGTCAGGCCCTTCTCCCACCCTGAATTCCTGGTAACCATGGCTCTGCTCTCTGTTGCTATAGTTTTGCTTCTTAAAGAATATCTTATAAATTAGATCATAGCATGTGTAGCCTTTTGAGTCTGGCTTCTTTCACTTAGCAAAATGCACTTGCCATTCATTCTTACTGTTGCATGTATACAGAGGGCTTCGAGAAGGGGGATAATACAAACTGCTTTATATTTTGTGAAAATAGCTCAGTTACTATGATGAGAATCATGGTATCATGGTTGTTAAGAGGTGATTATAGCAGCTTAGGCAAAGGGAGGTGATGATGGTTTCCCCAGTGGCAGCAGTGGAGGTTCTGAGAAATGGTTGATGTGGGAAATATTTTGAAGTTTGAACTGACAGGCATTCTAGTGATTTAGGTATGAATGAGAATTGTCCACTTGGGAAAAAAATAATATTAAATTAATAATTTAAATATAAAACAATGAAAGTATTAACAATTCTTAGGAGACTTATTTAGTATAATCTTAGAATGAAAAATAGTTTCTCAAGCAAGACAAAAAAATAATAGAACTTAGGAAAAATTTGCAATATAAAAAATTAAAATTTGTATAAGGTGAAAGACACCACAATTTAAGTTGTAAAACAAGCGCCAGCCAGGGAGAAGCTTTAATAGCGCATATGACCTGGTATTGATATACACGCTATATAACGAGCAAAGAAACAACCCAAAAGAAAAATGGGCAAAGCAGAAAAAAAAATTTACTGAAAAAACAGTGTCCAATATACATATAAAAAGATGTTTATTCTCATTACTATTTGATTCAGCAATTTCACATCTGGAACTACATTCTATAGTAATACTTATGTATGTGGGCATAGATTGTTTTGCATCAATAAGGAAACAAATATGTAAATTTTGGTTCATGGGCACAATAAAATATTATGCAGCCATTAAAAAGAATGAACTAGATCTGTATGGTGTCATGGAAAGTTCTATGTTAAATGAAAAAGTTGCAAAACAGTTTATTCATCATGATTCCTTTGATAGCTAATTAAAAGAAACTTTTGTGATTGTGTGTATGAAAAAGAGAGAGAGAGTAAATACAAAGAAAAACAACTGGATTCACACCAGATGGTTAAAAGATTAACAGCAGCATTTCTGCAGAGGGTGTGGGATTGGGTATGATTATAAAGAAAATATTTCACATTTTTCTTCATTTTTTGTAAGGCTTGACTATTTTTAAGATTTAAAATTATGCTCTTGCAAACATTGTTGCAATTATTATTCTTATTCATTTACTCTTGCAAATATGCATCAATAATTTCTCTCAGATATTTACCTAAAAGTGAAACAGTTGCATTATAGATATATGCGTTTTTTCATTTATTGGTTAGTGACAGTGAAGAAATATATAGACGGTTGGACTGATCATACAATGGGATACTTTACAGCATTAACAAATAATCTAGAGACACCTGTATCAATGTAGAAAAAAATCATTTGAAGTCTCATAGTATACCTTCTATGCACATTTTTAAGAAAACTGATTTTATATATTATTATGG
The DNA here is from genome assembly GCF_964374135.1 of Grampus griseus. Taxonomy (NCBI): domain Eukaryota; kingdom Metazoa; phylum Chordata; class Mammalia; order Artiodactyla; family Delphinidae; genus Grampus; species Grampus griseus. The sequence continues at coordinate 113,127,997 of NC_138998.1, read as the reverse complement.
GGAAATACATATTAGTAAATGGTTGAAATATGCAAGGAACAATTCCACACTGACACAAGAGAGTGGTTAATTTTGGAGGAGATGGTATGAGTTGGGGCTTTGTCTTTATATTTGACTCCTTAAAACGTCTAAAGCATATATGACATGAAACTTGTTTGCTAATAAACATGTTTGCTAAATCTGGATGAATTAAATATGGGGACCTGTTACATTATTTTCTATTATTTTTCATTACTAGAAACGGAGAGTATTTTGCTTAGATGAAGACTAAAGAAAAAACAGAACTATTTTGAGGAAATATGATAAATATTGCTTAAAATTGGGGATGGGGAGAGAAGTGTTTAGTCTGGAATGAAATGATACTATTGAGATTTCTCTTGAATTATCATAATACAAATAATCAGTCATATTTATTAAAACATTAATGTATGCTAAGCACTTTGCAAATGCCTTTTGTGTATTTTATCATTGAATTCTTAGAACAATTTTATGAATCACACGTATGAAAAATGACCTTAGATGGGTTTAGAACCTTATTCATGGTCACTCAGTAATCAAGGGGTAGAACCAAGATGAACTAAGCTTTCTGATTCCTTTCAAAGTCCCAGCTCTTAACCTACATGTTCTGTCACCAAATATTATTTTTCTATTGTGGGAAGAAACATAGAGGGGCCTGGCACTAGTCCTAAATCAGATGAGTTATTAGGAGATGAGGCAAGGAAATGAAAGCAAGATTTGAGGAAAAGTAGAAAAGTAGTACAGACTAAAATTTAGCTTTCCCTCTGAGAAGAAAATCACCAGCGTATTAAATCTTTAAAAGATTTAATAGGAATGGGTGTGAAGTACTTGTATTTTCATTTTTTTTCAGTTGCTCAAGTACATGCAAGATTTTTTAAATTATTTTTTATTGAAATATACTCATTGAACAATATTGTGTTAGTTTCAGGGATATAACAGTGATTGGACATTTAAATAGATTAGTAAATAATCACCATGTTAGGTCTTGTAACCATCTGTCCCCATACAAAGTTTTTACAGTTCTATTGACTATATTTCTTATGCTGTATGAACGTCCCTGTGACTTATTTATTTTATAACTGAAAATTTGTACCTCTTAATTTCCTTCACCTATTTCACCCATTCCCCCCACCCACTTCCCCTCTGGCAACCACCCTTTTGTTCTCTTTATGTGTGAGTCTGTTTTCCTTTTGTGTTGTTTTGTCTCTTTTGTTTTTTAGATTCCACATATACGTGAGATCATATGGTATTTGTCTTTCTCTATCTGACTTACTTCACTTAGCATAATACCCTCTAGAGCCATGAAGGTTATTTCAAATGGCAAGATTTTATTCTTTTTTATGTCTGAGTAATATGCCACAGTGTGTGTGTGAATACACACACACATATATATATATATATATGTGTATATATATATATATATATACACACATATATATATACGTATATGTATATACGTATATATATGTATATGTGTATATACACATATATATGTGTATATACACATATATATGTGTGTATACACATATATATATATCTCAACTTCTTTATCCATTCATCCATCTCTGCACACTTAGATGGCTTCCATATCTTGGCTATTGTAAATAATCCTGCAATGAACATAGGGATATATATATATATATATATATCCTTTTGAATTAGTACTGTTTTCTTTAGGTAATACCCAGAAGTGAACTTGCTTGATCATATGTTAGTTCTTTTTTTAATTATTGGAGGAACCTCCATACTGTTTTCCATAGTGGCTGCACCAATTTACAATCCCACCAAGAATGTATAAGGATTCCCTTTTCCACACATCCTTGCCAACACTTGTTATTTATTGTCTTTTTATGATAGCCATTCTGATAGGTGTGAGGTGATATCTCATTGCAGTTTTGATTTGCATTTCCCTGGAGATTAGTGATGTTGAGCATCTTTTCATGTGCCTGTTAGCCATGTGTATGTCTTCCTTGGAAAAATGTCTACTCAAGTCCTCTGCCCATTTATTAAATTTTTGTTTTGAATTATATGAGTTCTCTATATATTTTGAATATTAACTCCTTATCAGATATGTTGTTTGCAATTATCTTCTCTAATTCAGTAGGCTGCCTTTTCATTTTGTTGATGGTTTCCTTCATTGTGTAAAAGGTTTTTAGTTTGATGTAGTCTCATTTGTTTATTTTTGCTTTTGTTTACCTGGTTTGAGGAAACAGATGCAGCAAATATTGCTAACATCAATCTCAAAGAGTGTACTGCCTATGCTTTCTTCTAGAAGTTTCACGGTTTCAGGGTTACATTTAAGTTTTTAATCCATTTTGAGTTTATTTTTGTATATGAAGTGAGAAAGTGATCCAGTTTCATTCTGTCACATGTAGCTGTCCAGTTTTCCCAACACCATTTGTTGAAGAGACTGTGATTTCCCCATTGTATGTTCTTATCTCCTTTGTTGTAGATTAATTGACCATATAAGCATGTTTTCTTCTTCTGGGTTCTCTTTTCTTTTCCACTTATCACTATGTCTGTTTGAATGCCAGTACCATATTGTTTTTTATTACTGTAGCTTTGTAGTATAGTTTGAAATCAGGAAGTGTGATACATCCAGCTTTGTTCTTCTTTCTCAAAAAAAAAATGGTCACAGGTATTTTTATAGGAATGAATTGAATCTGTACATTGTCTTGGGTAGTATGGACATTTTAACAATATTAATTCTTCCAATCCATGAGCATAGTATATCTTCCCATTTGTTTGTGTCATCTTCAGTTCCTTTCATCAGTATCTTATAGTTTTCAGAGTACAGGTCTTTAACCTCCTTGGTTAGATTTACTCCTAGGTATTTTATTCTTCTTGGTGCAATTGTAAAGGGGATTGTGATGGTAATTTCTCTTTCTGACAGTTCATTATAGTGTATAGAAATGCAACAGATTCCTGTAAATTAATTTTGTTTCCTGCAACTTTACTGAATTCATTTATTAGTTCTAACAGATTTTGGTGGAGTTTTTAGGGTTTTTATATACAGTATTATGTTACCTGCAAGCAGTGACAGTTTTACTTCTTCATTTCCAATTTAGACTCTTTCCTTTTATTTTTCTCATTGCTGTAGCTAGGATTTCTATTACTATGTTGAATAAAATTGGCAAGAGTGGGCATCCTTCTCTGTTTCTGATTTTAGAGGAAATGCTTTTATCTTTTCACCATTGAATATGATGTTCACTGTGGGTATGTCATATATAGCCTTTATTATGTTGAGGTATGTTCCCTCTACACCCACTTTGTTGAGAGTATTTACCATAAATGGATGTTGAATTTTGTCAAAAGATTTCTGCATCTATTGAGATAATCATATGATTTTTATCCTTTATTTTGTTAATATAGTGTATCAAATTGATTAATTTGCACTTATTGAACCATCTTTGCATCACGGAAATAAATCCCACTTGATCATCATGTCTGACCCTTTCATTGTATTGTTGAATTCAGTTTGCTAGTATTTTGTTGAGGAGTTTTGCATTTTTGTTCATCTGGAATATTGGTCTGTAATTTTCTTTTTTTTTGTAGTGTCTTTGGTTTTGAATTCAGAGGAATGCTGGCCTCATAAAATGAATTTGGAACTATTCCTTCCTCCTCAATATTTTGGAATAGTTTGAGAAGGCTTGGTGTTAACTCTTATTTAAATAAGAATAATTTCTTATTATTCCTGGGTAGAATTCCCCTGTGAAACAGTCTGTTCCTAGACTTTTGTTTGTTGGGAGTTTTTTTGATTAGTGATCAATTTCATTACTAGTGCTCTATCTGTACAGATTTTCTATTTCTTCCTGATTCAGTCTTGTAAGATTATATGTTTCTAGAAATTGACCCATTTTTCTTTCTGTGTTGTCTAATTTGTTGACATAAAATGGTTTATAGTAATCTCTCATGATATTTTGTAGTTTTGTGATGTTGGTTATAACATTTCCTTTTACAATTCTGATTTTATTTATTTGGGCCCTCTCTTTTGTTCTTCTTTATTAGTCTGGTTTATAAATTTTGTTTATCTCTTTGAAGAACAAGCTCTTAGTTTTTTTAATCTTTTTTTTTTTCAGTCTGTATTTCATTTATTTCTGCTCTAATCTTTATTATTTCCTCCCTTTTGCTAACTTTGGGGTTTTTTGGGGGGGTTCATAAGGTAGGCCTGTATCACTATAAACTTCCTTCTTAGAACTGTTTTTGTTGTGTCCCATAAGTTTCAGAGTGTTGTGTTTCCATTTTCATTTGTCTCCAGGTATTTTTTTTTCCTCTTTTATTTATGCTATGACTCATTGATTGATTAGGAGCAAATATTTATTACTACTGTAAGTAGTTATAATTTTGGTGTACCCTTGGGAGGAGGTGAGTTCAAGGTCTTCCTACTCCCACCATCTTGATCCCTTCTCCATCTGTAGTTCCACTTTTGAACTGCTAGTTCAAGCATAAAAGAGAAACAATGTATTCTCAAGAAGATCCTATTTCAGATATTATCCCCACTGGAAATCTTGAAGGGTAAATAGGTGTGTTAGTTTTCAAGGGTTTTCATAACAAAGTAAAATAAACTTGTTGTCTTAAAACAGAAATGTATTCTCTCATAATTCTTCAGTCTAGAAATCTGAAGTTAAGGTGTCAGCAGAGCCATGTTCCCTCTGAGACTCTGAGTAGAATGCATTCTTCCTCTTCCTGGCTTCTGGTGGGCAGCGCTCAATTCTTGGTGCTTTTGGCTTGTAGCTATATAACTACAATTCCTGCCTCCATCTTCAAATGGCAGTCTTTTCTTGTATTTTCACGTCTTTTTAAAAGTATATTGATCATATTGGATTAAGAATTCACCATACTCCAGTATTCCCTCATCTTACCTAATTATCTCTGCTATAAACCTATTTCCAGTAAGGTCACATTCTAAATTACTAGTGGTTAAGACTTCAACATACATTGTTGTGGGAAACAGATCATCCCGTAACAACCAGGAAAACAAATTTATAATTTTCAGGTTTTATTCTTGACCTTGGTAAATATTCAGCATTAATAAAAAATTAAAATTACATTAAAATATAAATAATAGATATAGATATCCAGTGCGTCTATATATATGCTATGCTTTATTTCTGAGTAATACACATAATTTAAATCATTAGCATTTATTATTATGTACTGAGATTTTTGTATCTAAATAATAATCTCTTTAGAAAAATAAACTTTTAAAGTATCACTACAATAAAGAAACCAGTGGCGGGCTTCCCTGGTGGCGCAGTGGTTTGAGAGTCCGCCTGCTGATGCAGGGGACACGGGCTCGTGCCCCGGTCCGGGAAGATCCCACATGCCGCAGAGCGGCTGGGCCCGTGAGCCATGGCCGCTGAGCCTGCGCGTCCGGAGCCTGTGCTCCGCAACGGGAGAGGCCACAACAGTGAGAGGCCCGCGTACCGCAAAAAGAAACCAGTGGCATAAAACTGTATTACCTTTTCTCAGATTCCTTATTCAGGATAGCTTATAGTATTCATATCAAACAATCATTGCATAAGTAACCTTTTGGTGAGGTAAATTTTTATAGCAGGCCTGCAAGACATGCAGAATCTTCGTAGGAAAAGCTGTTGATGAGTATGTTTTGTGTTCCTTTTTATTTAGTTGTTCCATTTTGTTTTCTTTTATTTTCTTCCCTGGCAGAAAGCCTTAGTGGAAACAAAATTGTTTTTCTCATGCTTAATGATTAGTGCTCTTTCTCACCCTGACTTCCTGCCCCATCTTGAATAGAAAGCAGCACATAAGTATCTAAATAGGAATCAAATGTTCTTGGAAAAAGATGCAAAAGAAACAAGAAAACAACTGGATTTTATTCGCTTCTCAGGGACGCGTTCATTGAACTGCAAAAGCTGAAGCACCTGGGAAAATCTGTCTAGGCAGGCAGGGATGTGAACAATAGTGGAAAATACATTTCTATGTCAGCTTAGAGGGCTGGGAACTATTATACACTGTGGTTGGAGTGTGATCAAGTGCAATTCAAAAGAGAGATTATTTCAGAACCTTATAGCATAACAATAAAATGTAGAAAACAGATGAATGTGTGTGTATGTCCTTTCAGGCAGAAAGTATCTGTTTTGGAAAAAACGAAGTTTACCTATGCTGATTTAGAGAACTCAAACATGTCTCTCTTGAGTATTCTGCAATTATTTCCATCCAGTGAGCCTTCAGAAATCAAAGATCACTGTGACAGTGTGAATGTGTGTTGGGTTGAGTTGCCTACCAGAACAGATAGTGTGGAGAAGACAACTATAGACAACTCAGGAAAAGAAAACATTTTAAATACAGCTTTCTTAATTTAGTTCTTCAATCAAAGAAAAAGGAGGGTACATAGGTGCTAAATGTAGAAATTGAAGTGCTAAATTTCTCCTATGCTCCCAGCATTGCTAGGGCTGGAATCCCCCAGATTCCACTTGAGCATCAAGGTAATACTCACTAGCATCCACTGGCTTGACCAACCCTTCATTAACCATCAAATGCAGGGAAGTGGGTGTTGGGGTGGGCGAGGGAGGGAGCTGCTTAGATATTCTAGTTGCAAATGTACTAATCTGCAAGAATTAGAACATAATTAAACCCCATCAAGATTTGGAAGCCCTGGAAAGATTTACTTTACCCACAAATAGCCATGAATTTGACACGTGTAGAAAATTAGATTGTGTAAAAGAAAACTTCATTGATTACACTTTTTTTTTTTTGAGATGCAGACGGAGAGGGAGGGTGGTGAGGAGGTAAAAATAAATTTGTCTAGGTAATTAAAATAAGTGAACTATGTCAGCATGTGTTATTATTAAATGCTCTAAATATTACCTTGAGCTTCTATAGTTAATGACAAATATCTGTATTTTATCAGCAAATTCCTTTGTGATAGTTTAGTGCAAGCCTTATATAGGCATTGAGCATGCTAGGTGTCTTTTTTTCATAGTGAATTTTATTTTTTTTAAGTTAAAGACAAAACTTTGACACATGACCTGCTATTAGCTTTAATTTCAAGTTAAACATGTATTCTAAGAAGCAAATTGACTTGTGTTCACAAAACTTTAGGATCCCGTCCACGTCCCTCCTTTCCAAACATATTGCTGAACCTGTACCTCACCCCCACCTTCTATCAACTTAATTCTTTGCACTTTTATCTCAATACATTTTATATTTTCAGGAGAACCTGAAGGTTTTCATAGAGACTCAGAGCTAGTTGCTAAATCTTTTTTATCTGCATATTGCTTGGTGCCAACTAAAAATTGTCACCTGCCATCTGCCTCTATAAGGATTAGGTCACTAGTCACTGCAGTCGCTGACCTTCAACACACCCTGAAAGGAGTTCAGGGCAGAGATCAGGAGTGTGGCAGTCTGTGCTCTGGAAAAAACTAGCAGAACAGACCTTTCCATAGATATTTTCAGGAGAAGATTTTATGAGCACAATTTCTGGCATCTTCCCCTATCTAAAAGAGCACTAAAGCATTAAAGGAGACATCTGCTAGCAGCCACCTTCTTGTGACTAGTAGCAACCTTCTGTCAAAATGTGTGCTTGATTGCATGTATCCTCTTTCACCAAAATCACATCCATACTGACCCCCTTGCCTCTTCGGAGCAGTTCCACAGCGCTATCTGAGAAGTGGTCTCCAAGGCTATAGCCATCATTTTGCCCCAGATAGAACTTAAGTCACCACTCTGACGTTGTGCATTTCTTTTTCAGTTGACATTGGCCTTGTGTTTTGTTTTTCTGGTTAGATTAGTTTGTTGGTGGTTTGTTTCTCTTTAATTCTGGTGATTTTTCTTATTTCCAAGATTATGAGCTTTTCAATTTCATAGACAAGCATTATTATTACATTAAAATGCCACATCCCTTCATTTCTATCAGTCACCTTCTTCAATGGTAATTTTATCATCTGTTTATGCTAATGCCTAGTTAGAACCTCAATAACCAAGTCAAATTTACTTCTCCTTAGAGACCTCTTTAAAGTAAACAACAAATAGTTTTTTTCTTAGTATTGGGACAAATTTTTTGCGCGGAACTTGCCTATATTACAAAAGGTATTTGTTGTTCATCTTAAATCCAAATTTCAGAGGTTATTCTGTTTTACTTATTTGTATATTTATCTTATTTTCATCTGGCAGCAGTACTTTAAAGGAAAGAAAGATCTAAAAACATTATTAGTTTTAAAATGTTGAACATCAAATCATCTTTAAATATGTGTATAACTGACCCAGTTACCCTTTAATCGTTTGGTGGGGAGGGGTAAACATAAATTTAGGATCTTGTTAATGTTTATTCATTTCACAAATGTTCACTGAGTACCTAAAATGCCAGGCAAAAGGGATGAGCAAAATAAGCATAATCCTTGCCTTTGCAGAATTTATAACAATGGAGAAGAGTATTAATTAAATAATCTTACAAATATATAGGAAATTGTAATAAGTCCAGTAAAGGAGAATGATACCCTTCACAGGACAGGGAGCCCAGCTAATGTGTTGGAGAGGAAAGGTGTGGTAAGATTTGCCTGAAGAAGTGAAAGTTGAGCTAAAACCAAAGCCTTAATGGGACTAACTTGGGCAAAGAGAAGGTAAGAAAAGAAAGTGGATTTCCATGTAAATGGGAGCATCCTGAGCAAAGGAATTGAAAGCAGGCATCTGTGGTTGAATTCCAGTGGACGGGTTAAGTGTAACTAAAGAGCTACCAAGGAAGTCTGTAACCAGATAAAGTGGTACCCAGCAGGCCATTTTAATCTTCATTGTGAAAAAACAATGGAAAGACTTTGCAAAGCTTTAAGAGAGTGATAAGATTTGCATTTGAAAAGATGAATCTAGCTGCTTGAAGGAAAGATTAGAGTTGATGGGAAGATTTATAAACCATTTCCTGGGTGGTCAGTATAGCCCTTCAGCCAAAAGACCAAAGATAGTCTACAACAGAAATTGGTAAATTTTTCTGTAAAGGGCCAGATAGTAAATGTTTTAGGAGTTGCTGGCCTCACAGTCTCTGTTGCAACTACTCAGGTTTTCCATTGTAGTGCCAAAGCAATCGTGGATGATATGTAAATGACGAAGCATGGCTGCATTCCAATAAAACATTTTTTATTGATACTAAAATTTGTATTTCTTATAATTTTCATGTGTCATGATATAGTCTCTTGATTTTTTTTTTTAACCATTTCAAGATGTAAAAAGCATTCTTTTCTTGTGAGCTTTACAAAAACAGCACTATTCCATATTCTAGTGCTTGGAAGTGTGTTTAAGGGAGAGTTAGATGGTTTGGAGGGCTATTCTGGAGGGAAAATGAAAAGAAATGGTAACAGCTTAAGTATCGAAGTTGAGGAAGGTGTATCCAAAGATCTCTCAAGTTTCTGATCTGCGTAGTTGGCCAGATGGATGGTAGTACCATATCCTGAAACAGGCAAAGAAGTCTGAAGGGAGAAATCATGGATTAGGAGATGCTGAGTTTTGTCATGTCTCTGAACCATCCATATGGAGATATTGAATAGCATCAGAAAATATTTCAGCTAGAAATAAAAAATGGATACTCACAGTTACCAGACAGTTGAAGCCTGCAGAGGCTGACTTATTTTCTATAATACTTAATTTCTGAAGCCCTTCTAGCACCTCCCCATTCTGGGCAGGTCCTGTATTTTATTCACTTTTTTGATATTTTCCGATATTATTTGTAGATCTTCTCGTGGTTCTCAGTATAGCTGTCCATCACCACTAATTGAACCAGCTGCTCTATAATGCTTGATATCCTCTAGTCTGGTGCTTCCCAGCCACTGTGCCTGATGTCACACATGGGCTGCATGTTAGCCACGGGGCACTGGAGAAGAGGTTTGGTAGGGCTGTGTGTAAGCTGCCACAGTCATCACATATATCAATAGCTACAAGTGGCCTCTTTCATTTCCTTTGGTGTGGCCAGTACCAGTGCATTATCATTTTCTATATGTGCATTGACTGGGAAAAGTTTGGGGAGCCCTGATAAACTACAAAGGAGAGAGTCAATAGGAATCATATCAGAGTCTCTTTGCATAAGGAAATAAATATTGGAAAGAGGATCATTTTGGGGTCAGAATACTGGCTGTACCACATATCAGCTGATATATTCTTGGTCACACAGTATCTCTAAGCTTCAGTTTTCTGATTTGTAAACAGGGAGTAATGATATTAAGAAACAATGTATTCATTTTTATTTAGATTATTTAATGAGATAATGCTTTTAATTCCTAGCATGGCTTTGGGAGGAAAACTTCCTCTAGTAACTCCAAGTGGTCAGGGACCTGCAAATTAAATGACAACGGATTAACAGGAGAAAAATTTTAATTGACGTGTATGGGGGAGTACTCAGTAGTGAGAAAGTTGCTGAATAGCAAAGGGCAAGGGCTTATATACCAGCTTAGCAAAAATGAGGAATTTGGGGCTTCAGTGGGAAAGTGTGGAGGTTTCATTAGACATGTTCATCCTTAAGCCCGTAGACGGTCTCCCTCCTGGCCAGAAGCTCCTCCAGAGGGGGTTTATGGTAACTGAATTTATACCTCTTAGTGCTAAGGGTCAGTCTTCTTTCAAGCAGGAGACTCCCTTGGAAGCATTTAATGGCAGCTGTATGTTAAGGAGGCTCTGCTTAAGTTTAGATAAAGTTTGTTTCTGCAAACTCTGTGGTTTGTTCAGGTGGTTTCAGTTTAATCTTTGTACCATTTTGATTGGTTGCTGGTCCCTTCAATGACGACAGTAGACCTTTGTCTAAGTAGTTGCCCCATCCCTACAATTAAAATGTAAAGGATGATCCTATCTTCTTAGAAAGATTCATCGCTTTGCGTAACATTCACTTTGTGTAACACGTATGAGGTTCAGCAGACAAGTTAGGTGTGGAAAGGAATTCCAGATTTCTTGGCTACATGTAAACCATTACATAGATAGTAACAAAATTCGTAGTGAGTTCTGAATCACTTTCACATTTTTGTGCCAATATTAGGATGCTCTCACAGTATACCCCAGACTCAATTTGAATGCATTTGGTGAACTATTGTAGCCAACCCAAGGACGTGGAGATGTGAATAGAAGCTCTAAACCAATTATTGGACAATGCATTTCAATTAGGGAGGAGAGAAAAGTATTGACTAGCAAAATTTAAAATATCTCTAATGAAAGGCAGTTGTAAGGACTAGAAAAATACTTTGAGTGAGGAATTTTTTTCTTTTTTTCTCTCCACCTCTTTTTAAAGAACAGTTCAACATAAAACAGATACCAGAGCAGTCTGAATGATTACATTCTGCTTTTGTTATGATAACCAAAGTGAGAGTACAACCAAGGTGATTTTTTTCTGTCGAGTTTGCGAAAAGAAGTATTTATTATAATAAATTCACTCATCCACTTATGGACCTTTAGAAAGAAACATTTTGAAGAACTTGCATGCCTTCTAGAAAATGCAGTTCATCTGGTGTGGGGATTTCTGCTCAGGGGCCTTCCTCACCTTGAAACCCTAGCACTGTCTTGATTATAATCTCATTGCCCACTGTTCATTCTGTGGACACCCTGCACTTTGGAGTTCAAATAGTACTAGGGTACTACTGTATGATTGTGTTCTTGTGTGGATATATGCATTAAAAACTACAAGCAAGAAATCTGTGCACAATTCTTATTGAACTGGTGATTAACCAAAGTGAAAAAATGATTAGGCACAAGTGTCCATTTTCTAGGGAGAGGACTAGTGTGTTCCTTTATATCTGTATCCTTGTGAGTATCTTTGGAGTGTAACTTCCCTTCCCCGGCCCCTTCCTCCACCTCCCATTCAATAATGGTTCGTTAGTTTCTAATACATACTCTGAGAGTCATTCCCACTTTGGAAATAATAATAACTCAGTAAGGTTAATAGCTGAGCTCTTGAAAGTTTTCTTAGCTGAGTAATAAAAACAAACAAAAAAAGACATTCAACGTGAAAAACTGAAGGTATTGTGAAGATGCCAAGAGACGTTTTCTTCATTTTACTATGGCATTATCAGAAGGAGATGGAGTCTCAACCTTTGAGATCAGCAGTAGTGATTTTCTGTGATTCCGTGGGACATGCTACGCTTAGCAACGGAACTGTGTGTAATAAACTCTGTGGTTGAAATATTACCTCTAGCTTCCAGAACTTTATTCTGTTTATCCTCTCAAAGGGATTCTGCTTTCATGTTAACACTTAGAGTGCTAAGATTTACCAATGCCTGACACTTCAGTACCTCACTTGTGCTGCTTTATGTGAATATTTGACTAATGAGCCTCAGAATTTAATAAAAGTCTTTAGTGGATATGACAAATGAGCTTTTGGTTGATAATATAGTTTTATGGGAACTTAATTTTTCTTCTATCTAATAATATTAACCTATGAAATTATTAGAGAAATTTTATGAATAAGTTCATGTTTTCAGTGTCCTATACCTTTTCTGGTATTTCTCTTCACATAAACATTTTCTTAGAGTATTCATTATACATCTATCAAGTGTTTGTCTATTAAACAGATTCCGGTTATAAGTCTTTAAGAGGCATAGCTTATAATATTCAAATACCTTGATTCTCTATTTATATTTTATCCATACTAAATTTCTATGATTCTATTTTTTTTTTTCTTATTGCAATCCTTTGTGGGGTCAAATACATTTTGTTCTTTGTCATTTTTAAAAAGAAAAACAAAATTAATCATCCAAGAGCACATTTAACTTTTTTTTTTTGCTGTACTTGTTTTATATTTTTCATTTCTTTTAACATCTTTATTGGAGTATAATTGCTTTACAATGGTGTGTTAGTTGCTGCTGTATAACAAAGTGAATCAGCTATACATATACATACATCCCCATATCTCCTCCCTCTTGCATCTCCCTCCCTCCCATCCTCCCTATCCCACCCCTCTAGGTGGTCACAAAGCAGCGAGCTGATCTCCCTGTGCTATGCGGTTACTTGCCACTAGCTATCTATTTTACATTTGGTAGTGTATATATGTCCATGCCACTCTCTCACTTCATCCCATCTTACCCTTCCCCCTCCCCGTGTCCTCAAGTCCATTCTCTATGTCTGCGTCTTTATTCCTGTCCTGCCCCTAGGTTCTTCAGAACCATTTTTTTTTTGATTCCATATATATGTGTTAGCATATGGTATTTGTTTTTCTCTTTCTGACTTACTTCACTCTGTATGACAGACTCTAGGTCCATCCACCTCACTACAAATAACTCAATTTCGTTTCTTTTTATGGCTGAGTAATATTCCATTGTATATATGTGCCACATCTTCTTTATCCATTCATCCGATGATGGGCACTTAGGTTGTTTCCATCTCCGGGCTATTGTAAATAGAGCTGCAATGAACATTGTGGTACATGAATCTTTTTGAATTATGGTTTTCTCAGGGTATATGCCCAGTAGTAGAATTGCTGGGTTGTATGGTAGTTCTATTTTTAGTCTTTTAAGGAACCTCCATACTGTTCTCCATAGTGGCTGTATCAATCTACATTCCCACCAGCAGTGCAGGAGGGTTCCCTTTTCTCCACACCCTCTCCAGCATTTATTGTTTGCAGATTTTTGATGATGGCCATTCTGACCGGTGTGAGGTGATACCTCATTGTAGTTTTGATTTGCATTTCTCTCATGATTAGTGATGTTGAGAATTCTTTCATGTGTTTGTTGGCCATCTGTATATCTTCTTTGGAGAAATGTCTGTTTAGGTCTTCTGCCCATTTTTGGATTGGGTTGTTTGTTTTTTTGATATTGAGCTGCATGAGCTGCTTGTAAATTTTGGAGATTAATCCTTTGTCAGTTGCTTCATTTGCAAATATTTTCTCCCATTCTGAGGTTTGTCTTTTTGTCTTGTTTATGGTTTCCTTTGCTGTGCAAAAGCTTTTAAGTTTCATTCTCAAGTAGGGCCATCTTTGTCTCTGAAGATTCTAAGGCTACTTGGCATTCATTTTCAGGGATTTAGGCACAGTTTAGGAGATATTTTCTTGGGAATATTTCATTGTAGCTGATGGGAGCAGACCCTGTTATAGGTACTACTGTAGAATGCAAATCAGCATCACAATTGGGATTAACTTTTGTAAAGTTTGTGTGCACAAACTGCACGTCTTCCTGATTTTGCATTAAGGTTAAAATAGCACAAGCTGTGGAAGTTTCATGAAAAAGTCTAGGTGTGCGGTTCCTGAAGACCATTTCAGATTCATTTTCCCTGAAAGCCTTTCCTTTTCTTTCTAGGCCAGTTGCATATGCTTTCTACGTATATTCAGAATGTCCATTGCTTAACTTGCCTTAATCTTGCTGAATTTAATTACCTGTGTATTTTCTGCAACTCTTACTGCCCTCCCTGCATTAGACAGTAAGTCCCTTGAGAGCACAAACTCAGTACTAGCATAGTGCTGGGCATATGCTATAAACGTATTGACTTTGGCTATCATCATAGTATCCAATGATCATTCACTTCTCAATTCTACCGTTTCTACTATTCAGTTAGTATGAAACTGTTTGGCAAGATCAAATGTGTTTGCTTCTTGAAATAAGCTTACTAGATTAATGAGAAAATGTCACGCCAAATTATTCCCTCATTCTCATTATGTAGGAATAATTAAGCCAGGTTTATTCACTTGTAAATCTAATGTACTTAGGATAAAAGTTCTTTTTTACTAAAATCATAATTTTATATAGTGATTTATGAACTTGACCAGAAGCTAATTTTCTTATCTTATTTTAGAAAATTTAATTTACCTTAAATTTAGATTGTTTTTATTTTTGAAGATACAGTAAATTTGCATGATTCAAAATTCAAAAGTAGAAAAAGATAAACAGTAAAAATTATCTTGTGAGCCCATCCAGTTGTTCTTTCCAGAGTTCTTGGTTAGACCTCCTAAAATGGCTTTTGAGTATGCAAATACATATATAAAAGATACATTATTTCTTCCCGTTTTTATACAGTAGTCAATTTACTATATATAATTTTATGAATCCTTGAGATTTCCCCTTGATATATTATGGTGATCTTCTACATTCGAACCAGAAAACATCCTCATTCATTTCTATGGTTCAATAGGTGTTGCAGTATATGTCATGTACAAGCTGAGTTTTGTTTGTTGCATTTCATTTTTGGATTACAAATTCAGTAGGCATTTACACAGAAGTCAATTATGTCCTCAAGACCATAGGAAAGATACGAGATCATGATCCATGGCGAGAGTGTCTAGCCGTTGTACCGCGTTGTTAAAGTGACTGAGGTTATTGACTTACTGTAATTGGAGTCAGATATCTGATTTAGTTGGGTATATCCATTTCAAAAGGAAAACCCAGGATTTTTGATGTTTAATCCTTTGTGTACTTTACTTTAACCCTTTGCCATTAGGTTGGACATAAACAATACTTAATATCAGTGACTAATGGCAGTGATTCCTCAGCCTGGTGGCAAAACAAAGCAGTTCAGAACTAATCAGAAAGATACAATCAGGTATTTCCAGAGGTGAAGGATACTTTTTTATTTTCTTTTCTCTGACTCTGTGGAGTTTTCTCTTTGCAGTAATTTAGGTCATGTCTACATTTACTGGAAGAAAGCTTTATCTGTTGCATTTTTTAAGTGGTGGTGCCAACTAAATCTAGTTCTTAGCAATAGGACTTTGGAAAGATGAATAAATCTCAGACCTTTTTTTTTTAGAAAGTATACATAAGACTTGTTTTTCCTTACTTGAAGTTAGAAGGGAAGTAACATTTTTGAAAATTATCATAATCTTATTGCAAATCAATCGATAAGTGTTATTCTCCCCAGTTTGAAGATACAGCTAATATATTTTGAGGACTTTGTTTTTACCAGGTACAGTTTATGAGCCCTACAAGTATTAACTCTTTGAACCTCTATGAAGTAGGAATGTTATTATCCCCACTTTACAAAACAAGGGAACTGGGAAGCAGAGAACTTAAAAATTTCCTCAACAAAACAGCAGAACTAGGGTACATTAGAGAGAGAATTTAAACAAACAAACAAAAAAACCCAATAAATTTAGTTCCGATGCCATTACTTTTTTTACCACTGAATTTATGTAGCCTCTCAAATGAGGAAATTAGTTCAAAAAGCTCATAGCCATGTATCTATTAAGTGGCAAAGCCAGGGTTTGAACCCAAGTCTGAGACCAAAATCTATATAGTCTTATTCACTATATATAGATAGATATGGATAAATACAGGTACAAATATAAATACAGATAGAGGTAAAGATATCTGAAATAGGTTGTGTGTTATTGAGGTGAGTGAATTTTCTCTTTGCATTCACTGGACCAATCATAGATTCTTTGAACTGTTTTATAATTCCACATCATGGTCAACTATGCAGTCTCTTCTGCATAGATGCCTGTAAAACCTCTACTGAAGATCTGTTCAATTTTTGTTTCTTCTATGAAGTTTTCTGTGGTCATTCATCCCCAGACCGAGCATGCAGAACAGGTGAAGTTTATCGATCTCTCCTTGGTGTCACTTCTGTATTCTTTCACGGAGCTTAGTTAAGGTATTTACCAACCCTTTATCATATGTATTTGTTTACACCTGTGCATCTTTAGTTAATCTGTGATACCATTAAATTAAGTATGCTGATTTGGTTTTTGTGTCCAAAGTATATAGCATGTTGTTGGCTTCTGGTAGGCACTCAATAAAAACATTGAAAAATTGATGGTTCTTATACTGTCCTAGATTTATCTAACTTAATATTTGCTTAACTGTAATGAATTCAAGCTACATAACTTGAAGAAATGTGATACTGTTAAAGCAAAATATGTATTAATATCTTTGTGCATTCTTGGTTTGGATAAAAATTTTTAAATAATAGCTTAAATGATTTTTATCCTTTATCACCACATGTGAATCAATCCTTTTATGCCTCTAAACTGATACAGGCATACCTTGGAGGTATTCCAGTTGGTTCCAGACCATCAGAATAAAGTGAATATCTCAATAAAGCAAGTCACAGAAATTTCCCAGTGCATAAAAAAGTTAAGTTTATACTATAGAGTATATTGTATTCTATTAAGTGTATAATAACTTTATGTCTAAAAAAAAGTACATTCCTTAATTTAAAAAATATTTGATCCCTTAAAAAATGCTAATCATCATCTGAGTCTTCAAGGAATTGTAATCTTTTTTGCACTAGTAAAAAGAAGATCACACGGTGACCACAGATTACCGTAAGAAATAAAATAACAATGAAAAAGTTTGAAATATTGGGAGAATTACCAAAATAAGACACCGAAAGTCCAGTTGAGCAAATACTGTTGGAAAAGTGGCACCAATAGGCTTGCTCAACACAGGGTTGCCACAAACCTTCAATTTAAATAAAAAACAACAAAGTAAAACCCACAGTTATCTGTGAAGCACAATAAAGCAAACACAATAAAATGAGATATGGCTTGCTCTAAATTTCCTAGTCTTGACCTTCTACCTCTTTTCAGGACACTCCTTCACTCCCGTGGAGCCTGTTCTTTGCTTTCTCAGCATCTCTCCCTGTTCTATCCATCAGTCCCCTCCTAGCCTTGCTGCTCGCAGCTCTTCCCCTAGATGACAGTCAGCTGCATGCAGGCTCCCATTCACCTTTCTCAGTCCTGGGACAGGTTCTAGATCCTGTGTCGACTCAGTTGTTAGCTTTCACCCTCCATCTCTCAGCCAGGCACATATCTGTCTTCTTATCCCCAGGGAGAAGCAAAGTTATTTGGACTATCGTAAAACACTCAGAAGGACTTAATGGATAGTCACTTCTAAAGCACCTTTTCTGTTCTAACATGCTCACTCTGAGCCTCTGTGCAGTTAAAGTGGACGCTACTGATATGATGTATGAAACAAGGAACATTATCAAAATAAAGGCCATCAGTGAACAATATGAATTTGAATTTTTTCCTTGTAATAGGCAGCAAGCCAAAAAATCCTACTTTTTTGTAAGAAATCAAAATAATGCAATTTTTACTTCGAAGCTGGAACACACTAGCACAGTGGGCTGTTTAAACTTCTTAATTATCTTCCCCATTGGAGAGTCAGATGGTTTAGACCTTCATGGAATGCTGGTCTATTGTTTTTCCTCTCCTTCTGTCATAGGGAAGGACAATGGAGAGGTTGAGGAAAACGTGATGAGACCAAGGACCAAAATGTAATATCATGTTAAAGCATTTCAAAATTATGTGAAGACAAATTAACACGAAAGGAAAAAAATGAAAATAAAAGGGTAATACTAATGATAAATCACAGCTGGGAATTTTTTAGAATTCAAGCACTAATAGAATTGATAGTGCTTTATTTTCTTACACATTTTCTTACGTTCTTAGGCTAAAGTGTCCCCTCTTTCTTTCTTTATTTGTCAGAGCAGTGGGTGTTACAGAGATTATTTCAGTGGTGAATCTGTGTGAAGATGAATGTTTCTCTCATTCTTGCCACTGATTAGCACCATCCCAAATGGCAAGTGTGATAAACCCTGATCTTTTGATGCCATTCCTGCATCCCCACCCCAACCCCAAACTCAAAGTGAGCAAAAAGATCAGAGAGGTTTTTTTTTCCTTTTTTCCCTTGAAAAAGACACTGGCATTTCTCCCCATTTCTTCCTAAAGCAGACATTTAGAATAATCAAGACAATGTTCTTACATTTCCTGTTTCCATGGAATCTATAGAAGGTTGAAAGTATCCAGGATGCCCTGTTATCTTAGCCCATAAAACCATTATCAGATTTCCAGTCTCTTCAGCTTAACTTAGATCTTCAGAAATATAATGCAGGGCCGTTTTCAACAGAGAAACTCTGCATGAAGGGCCTTTTAAATGATAGCTTCTAAACTTTCAGTATCCCTTTGATGATTTCACACTCTATGACTATTTTTGCATCTTCCTGACATTTGCAGTTCCCTTGAGGCATATATTACAGTACACACACTACCCATGGTTAGATAATCACAAGTTTAGATATTTGTGAATGTTTAGGTTCTGAAGAAGAAAAATGACTTCAGGCAAGGATACTTGTCAACATAATCATAGAAAAACTCAGAAAATTCCATTTGCATGTATTCACATATGGTGAGTAGTTACATTTGTTTCCCTCTCATATGATTCTCCTTTTTTATTTTTGCTATTGCTATTCTGTTTTTCTTGGATTATATCTTTCTATAAATTTATTTTTAAACCAGAGTAAATTCATCATGGAAATTTTCTGATTTGTTGAGGAAAGGGTATGTGAAATGTGATACCATCTTGACATGAAATCTATTTTTTCGGAGAGAACTTTGAGGTGTTTAGGAGGTTTTATTTTTTAACTTTTTTTCCCTTCGGATAGCATCCATTAAATGCTAAATTTGTCCTTGATGCTTTGCAAAGAACTCATAATTCCTGGTTGAATCACATATTTCAGGCACATACCAACAAGCAGACACATATTAAAATAATGATTCTTTAGTTCTTGACTTTTTTTCCTAAGTGGAGGAATAAACAACAGCAAGGCTGCTGATTGAATAAAAAGTTGTGCACAAGACTGAACCTGGAAATATATGAAAAATAGTACATAAATGAAAATTAGTTAAAGACATGAAAAAATAATTAAAATTTTAGATAAAATTTTGTGATTAAGAATTCAGAAAATTTGATAGGCCCTTTAAAATTAAAGGGCTACTAAAATTAAAACATTCTAAATTACAGCATTAAAATAATAGCAAACATGTTCTTCTTTAAAAAAAAAGATGAATCTTTATTTATTGCTAATATATCAACAAAATAACTTTTTTTGTGCCTGAGGATTTTAAATTGCTGTCAGATTTTTGTTTTTCTTTTGTTCCTTTTTACAGATTTATTTAATCTTCAAGTTCCTAGCTGTTGGAATGGATAAAATAGGCAACCACTACATATACATTTAATATTATAACTTTTAAAATTATATTTTATTAATTTTCATGCAATCTCCAGCTACTTAAGTAAAAATATTTTTATTACCACACTGTGTATAGCTGATAAGAAAAGAGATTCTGGAATCTCCTATTAACCACATCTCCTTGGACACATTGTTTAACTTCAGTTTTATCATTTGTAAAATGGAGATAATAATAGTACCTAACTCAAAGGGCTAAACTGAAGATTAAATGGACGCATATGGTAAAAGTGCTTGGAACTCAGTAGTGAAATAGCTATTGCTATTACTTTGCTATCAGGAAAGCTACACAGGGAATTAAGCAACTTATTCAATTCAGGAAACTAATCTTCCATATTTTCTTTTTATTAAACTTAAAACTATTTTTCTTTTTTTACTAATGTATATATTTTATTATTTCATGCTTATTACACGAATGGAGTGAAGACTCAGGTTTGCAATAAATAGAGCCAGCTTTCAGCATTATGCTGGTCTGTACTCATTAGTCTGTTTTTATTAAATAAAGTAATAGCTCAGTGTGTGTCAACATCCAGTTGCTTCAAAGTCACATTCCTGTCTTCTTTCTCTCCCATCACACTAACCAATTGTTAAATCATATTGATTCTTCTCCACTTCTGTCAAGTTTTTCTGCTTCTCATCACTATTCAACCACGACTTTAGTTCAGGCTTTCCTTACCTCTTTCTAGTCTTACAAACTTTACTCCCAACTTCCTGACCAGTCTTTCCGTGGTTCCAAGACATTTTTAATATCGTATTTCTAAGAAACAAACTGACAGTGTGCTTAAGATCCTACAATGGTGGCCAAAACTCTTCATTCAGTCTGTGCTCTTCATATTATGAACATAGTCTACTTATTGGCCTTATCCCACACCAGTTATTCCTTCTAAAACTTAACCCTTCAGTTGTACAAAACCTTTCACTTCCGCCATCTTGAGCCTCTGCTGCTTCTTCATCTCGGTGCTAGTACCAGGCAGACTTCTCTGACTGGAATCCAGTTCCTCTCTTTGGAGTCTTATGACTTTATAACTTCTCCCATGAAGCTTTTTCTTAGCCAACCAAAAGCTCTGCAGTTCACACTCAGGATTGGTGGAATCCAAAATCTGAGCTCATCCAACTCACACTCTTCCCCCAGTACAATGATTCTCAAAGTGTGGTCCTTAGACCAGCAGTATCAGCACCATCTGAGAACTCATTAGATGTTTTATTACCAACCCAGAGACCAAATCAGGAGCTTATAATGCAATCCTTATAATAAATTGTTGTAATAAAATGTATATATCAATATTTCTGGCCTTCTCCTTTTACATTCTGTTGTAAATCTAAGAGTTTTTGTATTAATCATCACTTTTAAAGTCTTCTTTACTTAAACCTACTTTCAACTGTATTGAATTTCAAGGCCTTGTATTAGGACAACTCAAAGTTGGGATGAAAGTTAACTACTTTTTTGTTTAGGTTCTTAAAGTTAGATATATTGATTTTGATCTAAAAGCTAATGATTCAGGAACTCTCTTCTACATTTTGCCATGGAAGAAAAGGAGATTGGGAAGATACCACCTATGGGAAGTTTAACATTTGGGTTATTTTCACTCCCTTTGCTTCACCCGTGCTTCTTTTCAACAAAAGAGATCTTTCATCCATTATATAACCTTTACTGTTTCAGAGATGTTTATTATTTCAATTCTAGTAAACTTGCATAGATGAGCTCAACTAAAATCACTAAAAATCCAGGGCTTTATTTGTGTGTGTTTGGGGAGGGAAGAGGTTATATTTAGAATACTTACCTGAAAAAGTTCTATGAGGGAGTTCCCTGGTGGCCCAGTGGTTAGGATTCCAGGCTTTCACTGCCAGGGCTGGGTTCAATCCCTGGTTAGGGAAATGAGATCCTGCAAGCCGTGCGGTGTAGCCAAAAAAAAAAAAAAAAAAAAAAATCTGTGAAAAATTTGAGAGGTATTCCAGAAAGAATTGGCCAATTGCCAAACAAAATACATTTTATGGAGTGTTTTTACATGTAAAATGTTGCAAAATGTTTGCAAAAACATGAATCAGGATCAGTTCTACTTTTTTCACATACCCTTTTTACACATATAGTCATCATAAATCTATGTGATAATTGGCTGGAGATTGGTGATAATTATTTTTCATAGTGCTAAAATCTAAATATATGTCAACTGAAACTCTTCAGATAGGTTTTTTTATGCCAAACTGCAATATATTAATTAATCTTTCCCAGATACTCTGATAATACTTCGTCCTCAGTGACTGTGTAATGGCTTGCACATTACAAGCTTGCTCTAAGGTTATTAACCCAAGTAAATGTTTGCTCTAAAGTTATTAACCCAAGTTCTTTCCAGCAAATCCATCTCTTTGCTGCTGTTGCACTCTGTGGTGCTTACACTACTTATTTTATACAAAGTTGTCTTCTAAAAAAAGATTCCAAGTACCACTGAGACCCATTTTCCAGATGGATAAACCGGTCTTCTTTATAAACAGGAAGATAAATTCCTCTCTTCAAACTTATAGAAATAATTGGATGATAGCCTTGTAGTCACTAGTTACTCAGAAGATTGCATGCTGCTTGAAAGTAAATGTCGTGCCTTATTCGTCTGTATGGCATTCTACCGAGTACTTTACCTGAAATAAGTGATACTCAATAAATCTCATTTTAATTCATTAAATAATAAATGAATAAATATAAACCTTTAAAAAGTTCCGCAAAATATTTTGCATGCTCCTTATAGAGTCCTGAACCATAAATAAAACACAATTAAAATTTGAGTTACGAGAATTTGAAATATTAAGATGTAGAATATAACTATAGATTTCATTTATGGATAAAACTTTAAATAGTGTGAATCTTCCTCTCTCTACCCCTACTTCTTCAAAATTTCCCACAATTTTAAAGCTGTTGGGCTTATTGAATTGATAACCATAAGAGACAGTTTACATTCTCTGGTAATTAAGACACCTGCTAGGTTTTGTTAGAATCCAGGCCCTGTGGTTTCAAATATGAAGTTTGTTTCTTTGTTTTAATTTATTAGTGCATCTGTGAGTGGTTTTAGTAGCATTGTGCTATTATTTTAACATTCATAATTAATATTATTTTAGATCTTTTCACATTTTAACATTCATAATTATTACTATTTTAAACCTTTTCAATATCCATTGCAATGTCATTGATGTGACCTTTTAGTGATAGTGCATGGATCTAGAAAATATGTCTGGAGATAAATTACTTTGGAACAGAGTTTAGCAATGGTAAAAAGCTAGGAAGAAAACTAAACACCCACCTTGGTATATCTGAGGAAGCCCCTCCTCCAGACTCATTTTATACCTATTCCATGGGAAAATTGAGTTATGCAAGTTTTCTATTCTGTGAGATCTTTGGAATGAACTCTCAAATGAGATAGGACATCTCAATTCACAATCCTATTTTACATGAAATTCTTGCTACATAGGAGGAGTTTGCTATGTTCTCCTATCTCATGGAACGCTGTGGACACCTTGCTGCAGAGTTAAATGATTTACCCAAAACCCTCAAAAAAGTGAGTGACATAGCATAGAACAGAGGAATCCTAACACTCAGTCCAGGGATTTTCTATCACATCATTTCTAATTTTTAATTTTTAATTAAAAAATTTTATTGAAGTATAGTTGATTTACAATGTGTGTTAATTTCTGCTGTACAGCAAAGTGACTCAGTTATAGATATATATATTCTTTTTCATACGCTTTTCCATTAGGTTTATCACAGAATATTGAATATAGTTCCCTGTGCTATACAGTAGAACATTGTTTCTTATCCATCCTCTATGTACTAGTTTGCATCTGCTAATCCCAAAATCCCAATCCTTCCCTCCCTCCCCACCCCCTTGGCAACCACCAATCTGTTCTCTATGTCTGTGAGTGTGTTTCTGTTTCATAGATATGTTCATTTGTGTTAGATTCCACATACAAGTGATATCATATGGAATTTGTCTTTCTGACTTACTTTGCTTAGTATGATAATCTCTAGGTCCATCCATGTTGCTGCAAATGGCATCATTTCATTCTGTTTTATGGCTGAGTAATATTCCATTGCATATATGTACCACATCTTCTTTATGCATTCATCTGTCGATGGACATTTAGGTTGTTTCCATGTCTTGGCTGTTGTAAATAGTGCTCTTATGAACATAGGGGTGCATGTATCTTTTCAAATTATAGTTTTGTCTGAGTATATGCCCAGGAGTGGGATTGCTGGATCATACAGCAACTTTGTTTTTAGGTTTTTGAGGAACCTCTATACTGTTTTCCATAAGGGCTGTACCAATTTAAATACCCACCAACAGTGTAAGAGGGTTCCCTTTTCTCCACACCCTCTCCCATATTTATTATTTGTGGACTTCTGAGTGATGGCCATTCTGAACGGTGTATCACATCATTTCTAATCCTAAATCTAAAAGTAAAATCTAGCAGCAGCAGCAACAGCAACAATACAACAAGGAAACAAAAATATGAAATACTGTACTATAAATTCATAATGACAGTTATATTTTACTGGTAACATTTGTTCAGTACTTTCTAATGGCAAACACTGTGTGCCATGCTAAACATTTTACTTTCATTTTATTATTTTAACTTTACAAGAACTGCTCAAATGTGGGTATTAATTTCTTCCTCACTTTGTAGGTGATAAAAATAGAACTTAGAAGAGTTAAATAACTTTCCTTAGGTTGCACAGCCAGTAGAAATTGATTCAAATTCTGACCTCAGAGCTCGTTCTCATAACTGAAACACAAGTGTTTACCAAAATGTTTACTAATGTTTACCAAAGAGCTGTCTCCTACTTTTAAAAAGAGAGATACTGTGGAAAGCTTAATGTTCTAAAACACACAGAGATTTCTTGAATATATTTAATTACAATTCGGACTACAAAAATTCTAGAACAGAATCACTGTAGCAGCATTTCTTTTAGTGTTAGGTGCATTTGTAGCAGCACTTGAGGTTCAAGTTGATGATGTTTTATTAAAACCTGGTGTCTTAACAGTTAATACTCAAGATTAAGTTTTCAACTAGATTATTATCTTTTGTATGGTAGTCTTGCTTGTGCAAATGGGAAAAATTTGAAGGTCAGATTTTGAAGTATTTTTGCCTTATTTATGAACATGAATATAGCCTGTTCCACTGCTTACAGCTGCCAAGTGGTCAGAAGTTTATAGCAAATTTAGTTATATTCTTTGAATATCTAAAAGCAGCCCAAACTCTGTTCTCGGTCATTCATACACATCCACACACAGACACACACATCATGTGCCCACACGCATTTTCCTGTAAAGGCATCATTTTACTAAAATGTAAAGGATGTTGGTTCTCTTCTCAATTTGTATTGAATAAATGAAAACGTCTTGGGGTTCCCTTCCCTCCCACTCCCCCTTTTCTTCCCCCTTTATCCCTTCCCTTCTCTCACAACTAATGCCAAGTTCTAGTTTGTGCCGGCAAAGAGTGATGTGTCTTAAGTACTTTATCACACTCTTCAATTTGTGGCCTTTTACCTCCATAGTAAATTGACTGTAAATCAAGAAGGAACTTTAATACACCAATAAAATCTATAAAAAGCTGTCTTAAAGAACAATGTTCTGTAAAAGCAATTTTTAAATGGAAACAGGATTTAGCATTTTTAATTATAAAATATACAGCAAACTCAGAATTTGCTGCGGAGGTTTTTCTTTTTTAATTTAATTTCTTATTTAAAAATTTTTTCCTCCTCCCGAGATGTATGCTACCATTTCGTAGCCACTTGATGCGTGTGCCTTTTTACATTTAAATTATTAACAGTTAAATAAAATAACAATTTCAGTTCTTCATTTGCACTGACCACATTTTAACTGCTCAAGAGCCACCTGTGGCTGTTGGCTACTCTGTAAGACAGCCCAGGTATAGAACATTTCCATCATCACAGATGATGTTCTGTTGACAGCACTGCCCAAGAGAGTTGGATATTGAACTAATCAAGAATATCAGAAAGTATATGTGTATAGTGTGTGTATATATATATATATATATATATATATATACACATTAATTATATATATATATACAGTAATTATATATGTAATATATATATATTATATATGTATATTCTCCTTTCTTCTTCTTTCCTTCCTTTATATTTTTCTTTTCAATTTCTCTCTTTGAATAATTTAAATTTTGACCTAAGGCATTAAGTTGTTTCTTTTTTGACATTTCAGCAAGATCCCATTTGCTATCACTTTATATCCACATGGGTGTGTGTTTGTG
The DNA here is from genome assembly GCF_964374135.1 of Grampus griseus. Taxonomy (NCBI): domain Eukaryota; kingdom Metazoa; phylum Chordata; class Mammalia; order Artiodactyla; family Delphinidae; genus Grampus; species Grampus griseus. The sequence continues at coordinate 113,101,831 of NC_138998.1, read as the reverse complement.
GTATCATTTGCAGCTAGCATGGATCCCAATCCAGAGATGTGCTCCTCCAGGCTATGGCAGGACTGGGTTGTACTGTTGCCTTACACTTCATAATGCTGACACATTTACTAGAAGAGAATAAAAAGAAGATTATAACATTGTGATTTTACCTGAGAGTGTATACTAAATGCAGTGACCCATATCCAGAAGAGAGAAAGTGGGTTTTCCCAAATATCAGTCTTGGGGCTGGGTCACCTATAGTGGAGTGAGGATCAAGGGGATGACGGTAGGAAGAGCCAGGTCCTCAGGCCAGTCTCTGAGCCCCTCCTTGCACATCAACCATGTAGCTTTGAGTGCGTCCCAGTTTACCTATTTTACCTTACCTATAGGTGATCTGTAAATTGATTAATCTCCTCCTGGAAAATCTATCATGTATGAAAATATTCCAGTCAAGTACTTTTTGGTTTTCTCTTTGGTCTATGACATCTCTAATCAAAATGTGATACAAAAGAGGGAATGCTATATTTTTAAATAACACTTAAACCATTTACATTAAAAAAATTTTTTTATAACATCTTTCTTGGAGTATAATTGCTTTACAATGGTATGTTAGTTTCTGCTGTATAACAAAGTGAAACCATTTACATTTTAAAGACATATGGCAATCCAGATTTTCCATTATTCTTGCAAGCATCACATTCAATGTACATAGTGACCGAAGTTCTCATTGGGGCGATTGCCCTGCTGAGTCCCCAGCATCACAACAATCCTGGTCATCTCTCCAGTCTTCACCTCTCATTAGAACCAAGTCCAGCTTGCAGATAAGTGAACACATGCTTCCCTTCCTTCTAAATACTATCTGGATGTGTTCCAGTCCCTTTGGATTCCAAGTCTACCTTCACTTTAGACACCCTCCTGAGTTCTGGGTCTCATAGTTTTGAGTCTGCTGTGTCCTCCCTAAAAGATTTAATTCCACCTTTCAGAATGTTTTGCTCTCTTGAAGCCCAGGAGTCTGTGCATTTATAGGAGAACATTATTTTCTCTATATTCTATGGATTAATTTATTCTCAGTGTCCGGTATTATACTAGCAGTTGAGGAAGAAGGAGGCATAAGACAAAACACCTTCCTAGCAAATAACCTGAAGTATTTGTTCAAAACTGTTTCCATTAGAATTCCCTGGATTTGTATTACAATATGATATGTAAATATGAAAACAGCATTCTGTTTTGTAAGATGAGGAGTATATATACCTTAGAGAGTTTGGGCAATTTTTTTTTTTTTTTTTTTTGCTTCCTAAGATCTATTGTCCATATCGTTTCTTTTCCTTTGAGACTCATTACTTCAAAAACTTAATTTTAGCCAGACCATGCATAACAGATTTTACCTATGGAAGAAATGACAGTGAGAAATAAGAACTGTCAAAGCAGTGATATTTAAGGAAGGTTTGATGTCAAATTGAAGGTTGGCATTTTAGTTTAGAAGTGTATTCATCTATTCTTTGACTTCATAAATCATATTTAGGCTATTAGTAGCTACAGTAATGAAGTTACTGTGGATTCTAGAAATGAAGGATTGCTAGTGTGGTCTAACCTGTATCTTTAATAAACTCTGGTTTTGAATTGCTAAAATTCAACCTATTTGACTGTGTCAGAAGAGCTTTAATGTCCTTCATTGTGCAAACTTTGTTTCTGTCACCATTGACAAATCCTAATAGGGATTAATTTAGTTATGGGTGACAGAATAAGCTGCAACAGTAACCCAGCATTCTGTCATGGATCCAAGCTAGGTACGAGCTTTGCTTTTCCCGCTGCAGGCAGAAACTTTGCTCCATCTACAATCGACACAGAAATCCTCGCCTCTTCTTTCTGTCTGTCATTTGTTCTTATTTACCATAACCTCTTTCTTTCTTGTGAGGCCCAATTTAGAAGTATATATTATGGAGGCATTTGAAACTGCAGTAATAAATATGTGCTCTACACATTTTTAATCACTTGCCAGTCTGCATTAGCTTTTTAATTATTAATAAAGTGAAATCCATTGATTTCCTCCAGTTGTTTGAACACGAGTCTGACCTAATCCTGCCTCAGGCTTGAGGGGCTCTGAGATGAACAGCAAATCCTTGAGCTAAACATTAATTTTGTGGGATTTAAACATAGTACTATTTTTTTATTCCTAAAGGAAGCTACTCCTTTGTCTTTTTCTTTCTGAATTTGCAGAAGTATTATGAACTTTGGTCTGTTCATTTTAGATATACAACGTAAATCTTGGACAAAACAAGTTTGTGATAGCACTAAAATTTGACCTTTCTCATTATTTTGTGCTGATATTAGAAATTTTACCATGAATGTTCATAAAATAATAGGTTCAGAAGACTTTAATACCATTTTTAATTTAGATTGAAGCACATTTATGAGTAGAGCAGTTTTGTTTTTTCTGTGTTAGGAAGAGCTCTTTTTTTCTAGTTATATTTCAAACAATGTTAAAGTAACACATTTGGATTTATTTCATATTTTCTTAATGAAATCTCATTTTCTATATCTCTTTGCTCATTGACATAATATCAGTTAACATATTTTTATTTCTTTTACCTATAGAAGTTGAATGATATATCAATTTCCCTTCTCAATCTCCTGATAATTGCAAAGATGTGTTAAGCAGGATGGCAAGATTGCTTTTGAATGGAAATTTATGTTTGGTTTTGTTTGCCTACTTTTTTTTGAAAAATACAATTTAAAGGTTTAGAAGCTGGTGAATAGCATGAGCTAAAACTTCTAGAAGACAGAGAATAAGCATAAATAACTTACCTCATTCTATTGGCTCAAATTTTGTTTCTCAAGAACAAAAGAAAAATTGCCTATGACTACAGTATCACACACTGACTAGCATGTAGTCAGTTACTTAAAAATATATGAATGAATTTGTGAGTGAATTGGCAATCTTATATTCTATGATAAACTTCTCAAACAATGCTGTCTGATGATGATAGCTCTTTAGCTAGGACCATTTCAGATAGTCCAGAATATTCATATTTGGAGAAAATTGATTACAGCCTTTACTGATCCAAATGTCATAATGTTATTATTCAATCGTCATTGATTTACTGTTCATATATGAGCTGCTGAGTATTTGACTTGATCAATTTGGTTGTTCCTTGCAACCAAATTTGGAGTTCCTCACTTAATATTCTATGCTTATGGAATATAATTATACTTTTTTTCTGTTAATTTATTAAAATCTACAGTAGACTTTATCAAACTCAGAGTTAATGTAAATATTTTTGTAACTGGGAGCTGAGAAATGGAAGGTTACAAGTGTTTATTTGACCAAACAGTGGCAAAAAACAAAATGTTATTTTTATGTATGTAGTCTTTCCCTGTATGGCAAGCCCTCATAACTGCTTCTGATCCCAAATCTCAGGGAATTTGTTTCTAACACCATAATAATCTTTCAAAAGCAACCGTGATTATAGTAACTTCAAAGCAGCAAGCATCTGTACTTTAAGATGGGCCAATGGAAGCTAGCATTCGTCTTTCATAAAAAAGCAATCGTGCTTTTCTGTACTGCCACTTAGAAGGGCTTCCTTGGGGACCTTGTTAGATGCTTTCATGTGAAGACCATTTGACCCACTTCTGATTAGTGTGCAAGTTTTCATGGCAGTGGCTTCTGGGAGGGAGATGCCGTTGGCCTGTCACCTCCCTATTCTTGAAGTGAAAGAAAACTCTCAGTGGAATATATTAAGGATAATAAAGGGAAGAAGAAACACCAGTTAAAAGAAGGATGAAATATTGAACTACTATTAAAAAAATTCAATGAACACATATTTCTGTACTGATTATTAAGAGGATAACACAGTCAGTAATACGGTTTCCTATTTTGTGTTCAGAAGAGTTTAACTTCTCCATTTCTTTTTCTTACAACATTTCAGAAATATGTGTTTTGAGAATGCAAAAAGTAAGTGAATTTGTAGCTCATTTTACTTTGGGTCAGTCAGTTTTCCTTTAGATGAATACTCATTTCTACGTTAGAATAACACTACAAAATATTAAAATGTCTTTAAAAGTAGCAATAAATGTACCAAGAATCTCTGGATTTTAATGTTTCTAATAATTTTCATTATAGCTTTTATAGCCTTAGGTAAAATCTTTCCTCACCAAATTGTCTGTTGGCATGAATATCAGGAACAGTGTTGATATCAAGGTATCAAAAAGCTTCTAACCATGTTACACCACCTTTAAAATTCAATGCCAGGAGAAGATGGCGGAAGAGTAAGACGTGGAGATCACCTTCCTCCCCACAGATACATCAGAAATACATCTACACGTGGAACTGCTCCTATAGAACACCTACTGAATGCTGACAGAAGACCTCAGACCTCCCAAAAGGCAAGAAAGTCCCCACGTACCTGGGTAGGGCAAAAGAAAAAGGAAAAAACAGAAAATTCAATGCCAATTTTTCAGTAATAACTATTATTCAATTTGGAATTTATTTAAGTTCCAACTTGCATAAATAGGCCCAGTATTTCTCCTTTTCTTGTACTAACAGGATGCTTACACTCACAAAATCAAACTACATAGAAAATGATTTACTTAGTGATTTCTCCTGCTGTTTTAATTTACTTATACATATGGCAATAGGTTACCATGTAATCCAACATTTGCTCTCTTTTTACACCTTCCTTCCATTTAGGAGTACCACAGTGTAATTTTCCATTAGGATACGTTAATTTTAATGTAGTTTATTACATATCACAGTAGATTCCACACACAGTGTTCAAGTACTCTCATTTTTAATTTCTCTTGCTTTATCCCTTTAAAAACCACAGCTGTTACTAGGATAACAAAAATGATGTTGAATAGCTGCTTACTTTTCCACTTTCCCAGAGGGGTGGGGGAACAGCAGGTAGCATAGCCTCATCCCCAAACCAGATGTTACTTTATTAAAAATTGAACGTTTTGGAGGGAATAGAAGGAGATTTATGCTTTAGGAGAGCAGCAAAATTAGAAGGAATAAGACTATAAGATGGTCCAATTCAGTTTTAAATTCAAGCTTTGTTTATAGTTTATTATCTGCATTTTATTTAAATTGTATTTTAGATATTTGTGGATAATAAAAGCCCAAGTTCTAACCTGATACTAATTAATTGTTATCATTGTTAGTCCATCCAACAAGTTTTTCTGGAGTTTTACCATACACTGACATCAGGATGAGTTCTGTAAAGGACCTAATTGTAATAGAGTATAATACAATATAATTCCTCCCTTATAAGAGTTTAATTATTAATCACAATTTACTAAATTATTTTATTAGAAGTAGAATTTTTAAAGGAATTTAATATGTATCGTGTGATACATTAATCTACCATTTAAATTTATTTTTGTTGGATTATATTTTGCATGGATTGTTTTATACTTCTTTAAGGTATGAACAAGTCACAGCTTTGAAAGTGCTGTAATTTTGCCAGTATTCAGGACTCTTTTTTTTTTTTTCTTCTCCAATTCATTTTGTAAGCATGTTGAAAATTTCAACTACTAGGAAATCATTCTGCAATAACTTAATCATTTGGAACCTCCAAATAATCAAGAAAATTGTGTATTTTCAAATCTAGCCATAAGGTTTAAAAATTACATCTGATAAAATTTTAAAGAAAATGTTTTCCATTCTCAATTGCATCCCTCCATACATCCCCAAGTTGAAATTCTTATTTTTGTCTCATCTACTTTCTAGGTTATTATTTGTATTTCTACATCCTAAATGATAAGATAGGTAGTGCCTTTTCCCATATCATTCAAAGAGAGAAGATTCATAATTTGTAAGAAAATTATAGAAGAGTCAAATTTTAAGGCTAGACAGTCTGTTATTCACTCTAAATAAATTTCTTTCTTGCTGTGTTTCTGAGTTATTTCATTTTTGAAATAATCAAATTAATAAGAGCATCCTCATCATCTTCCAATGACATTGTAGTGACAAAACAGTAACTACATGAAACACTTTGATCTTTAAAATTATTATGTGTTATTGTATTACTGTTATAGTTATTATGGCCACTAGGGACTAATTGAGCACAATTATGCAGAATCATTGATATTTAATCTATTGTACTTAAACACTTGTATCTATTTGCAGGTGTTGATATCTACTAAGCTTCCCCCCTCTACCCCAGAGTGCTAAATATCTCTGGACACAACCATTCTATTAGACTCTGCCATGCTTAGATTGCTGCTGTTGAGTGTCTCAGTTATATTCCTGTCAACTGCCAGTTGAGGATGGATGGTTTAAGTCTTGCAATGAGTCAGTCAGCAAAAGCACATCTTGTCGTTTGTTTTAATCTTATTAATTTCATTTTATTTTATTAGGTAAACAAAGAAATAGACCACACTTGTCAAGTTATTTCATAATACTGTGAACTCATGAGTAGAACAGTTTTTAGCTTTTCTTTGTAGAGGGAATGAAGATTTCATCTCTGAGGTCTATAGCAAAAGTGAATGCATTGAGAAAACAGTGTCAAGTTTAGATTATATATAAATATATGTTAAAATTTCCTGGTTACAAATACTTAAGGAATATTTAAAGCTATGACATATCTGAATTTTAGAAAAGATCTAGCTGTATGAGTAGTACACATATCATTATAGTATCTGTTTTTTCAAAGAAAACATTCACAGTGTTACTGTAGAAATAAATCATGTTTCTGAAAAATTATTTATCCCTTCATCCAAAAGGGAATTCATGCATAATGAGTAACTTGTAAGTGACCAAAAAGCTTAGTCAGTGAGATTGATCATGGTCTGTTTGTCTTTTGCACCCTATTGATCATGGTCTGTTTGTCTTTTGCACCCTACTAACCTAGATATTCTGTGAATTCAAAGTACATAAAAATCTACATGGTAGAATCCCTCTCCATGAAGATGCATTTAAACCAGTCTTATCTGAGAGTAAAAATCAGAGACATTAATTTCTATAGAGGGGTGGAGATGCATCCTCTAGAATAATCCATCTTTAGGCAGTCCATCATCACATCTCTTACCTAGAAGGCTCTGCCTACCTCTGGCTGACAGCCCAGGTTGGTGAGGGAGCTTTATAGGTGAGAATACAGTCAGTTACTTTGACTAAAAAATCCTAAATAAGAAATCTCTCTATGTACCCCTGTGTATTTAGTAGCCACATCGTTTGGCGAAGATGTATGTCTTTCTTTAGGCAATGTATATATGTATGATATTTACTTATAAATAAATGTCTGTGAGTGCTTATATCGTTCATAAAATACTTTTTTGGCAAAAAATTGGGATTTTTCAATTGCATTTATTTTTTAAAGAATTTTTTAACCTAATGGAATTTATAAAATTTTAGTGATCTAAGCTGTCTTGAAGTGGAAGAAACTGTTAAGTGTTTTTCTAGCTTTGTTCTGGATCTACCTGCAAAGCCCTTTAATTACTTTATTTTAGGAATATATGCTATTTTTAGAAAAATTAAGCAGTAAGAACAAACAAAAAGAAGAGAGACAGAGAAAGAGAGAGAGAGAAAATTTTAAACACTTTTAAGTCTTAGTACCAGAAGGATGTTTTTAAGATTCAGGTGTTTAGTCTTTATATTTTCTAAGCAGGAGGAACTATACAGTATATAAGTATTTTATTATGTATGTAATATATTTTATGTATAAATTATATACACTAATAGTCACTTCAATAATGGAATAATAAGATTCATTTTTAAGCCAATTATATGACCTTTCCCTATGTACTTATTTGGACTTTAGACATCTAAGCCATTTACAATCTCTTCTGATTCAGGGAAACCAAAATAGAGGATTTTCAGGGAAGGTGCAGAAGTTAGTGTGGAATGCTGGATTGGGAGAAGTGAGTGTTCAGACTAAAAAGTAAGAGGGTGGTCTTGGTGCCCAGCTAAGAGTTTATTCTTAATTTTATTAACTTTGCCAGTGATTTTGTTCTATTCTTGAAATCTGAAGAGAGAGAAACAGAGAAAGAAGGAGATTACATCTAGTAGTTTATACTTAGTCTATATTTGGTGCAATATAATATCTACATGAAAAGAAAATTATTTACTTTAGTAAAGAAATTTTTCTTAGTCACATTTGTAAACAACATAGTTTTTTTTTACTAGACCCCTTTTTAATGACTTTATTAAAGGCAAGTCTTGTAAAAAGCCTGGAGTTAACAGAGGATTTTCCCCTCTTTCTAAAAGTGATATGATTCAAGATCCTGTGTCAGAAACTATCAAAGATCAGAAATTACTTCTTAGTAGTTGGTTTTTAACAGGTGCCTTTGAAAGTGTCTTTGAAAAGACAAGTTAAATTGCCAAGTTTGTTTTGTTGTGCTTTGTTTTTTCATATTTCCCTCCTTTCCACTCTCATTAGATATAGACTTTAGGAAAATACTTAAATGAACTGCAATGAACAATTTTAGAGAAGTACTCAAAACTGTTAACTATGAGAATAACCTAGTTAAAAACCTTGAATGAGTGATAAAGAGAGTTAAGTTTATTTTGGCACATTAATTCTCTTGATATCTAAAATTTCCCCCAGAAGTTCTGCAGACAGGGTGCCCTAATGAAAACATTCTTTGGTGACAAGAAATATTTTAATTCTGGCTTTGTAGTCAGGACATGTTTTATGGAAGTCTCTTAGTGATTTCTTTACCATGTGTGGCTTGACAAACCAACATTTTGTTTTGTTTTGTTTTTTAGTTTTAAATCACAATTCAATACACTTTAAGCTGCTGAACTGGGGATCTGAAATCTATGTTCTTTGGCACAAATTTCAAATTGTACCTTTTAAAGCCAAACTCCAAGCAAGTCCTAAATCCCTAAGTTTCTAAATTCCTTGAAGATAACACCATACCTTAATGAGGATTAGGCCATTGTTATGGAGTGTTTGTGTCTCCTCCACAGTTCATACATTTAAACCCTAATCTCCAGTGGGATGATAGTAGGAGGTGAGACCTGTAGGAGGTAATTAGGTGATAGGAGTGGAGCCCTCATGATGGGATTAGCGCCCTAAAAGAAGAGAAAGGAGAAAGCTTGCTTCCTCTCTCTTTTTCCTCCACCATGTGAGGTCACAGCAAGAAGAGAGCCATTTGCAAACCAGGAAGCAGGCCCTCACCAGACATTGGATCTGCTGGCAACGTGATCTTGGACTTCCCCGCTTTCAGAACTGTGAGAAGTGAATGTTTGTTGTTTAAGCCACCCAGTCAATGGTAATTTGTTTAGCAGCCCAAACTGACTGAGACAGGAATACGCTCAGGAGTAAATTGACTTAAGTGGTCATGATAATGACTGGCACATATATGGTACTTAACAGCACTGAATATAGTGTTACCTTTTAAGGGTAAGAATACCTGTGGTGGTGGGCGTGTGTGCATCCATATTGATCTCTCTATCCTTTAACTTTTTTTTTTTAATTTATCAAAAGTAGAAAAAAAAAAAAAACCACACTTGTATTATCCCCCAGAAAACTGAGGTCACAGAAACCCTAAGTAACCTGCCCGAATCACATAGCTCTAAGAGTCATGGTGCTGAAACTGAAATCCAAGCAGCCTGGCTCTAGGGTGTAGGTTGAAATCACGGCAGTACACTGCCTTGGGCTGGGCTTTTTTAGGTTAGGAGATACTTTGCTATGTGGGTATCAGGTGGGAAAAGAGAGATGAAGAGGGGAGTGTGTGGAGAAACAAGACAAGGAAGATGGATAAGCAGGTAGAGGAAAACAAACAAAAGCATTAGGAATAAAAGCATTGAAATTGATTTTTAAATTGTACTTCTTAAAACTGTCATTTTGTAATTACTCTAACCATGTAGCTTGGCTTTTGTTTAAAAAGATTCCTTACTTCTGGCCCAGGATGTGTCATTACCCATTCAGAAAATTCAGGCCTTAAGAACAATAGACTTAGCTCAAAGAGGAATGTATGGGTGACACGAGTAATCTGACTGTTGGTAAATTATAACCAGAACTATTAAAATGTGTCAATATCTTTAAGGACATCTTGTATAATTACTGGTAGTTGATAGTTCTGAACTGCACTTACTTTCCTGTAGCTTTTTGCAGGGATTGATAATGTGAAATCCACCATGGATTTTTCTAGAGTCATTTTGGGGGCCTTGTGAAGTGAACCAGACATCTGGGAGCATAGCCCTAAAAAGCCAGTAAACTCACTTTAAATTAAAAATTATCCAGTGTATTTTGTTCTTCTAAATGTATCACTTTACAAGTAATTGATTTAAAATATTTAATTTGCATATAAGTGAGAAAGCATGATCAGCTTTTCTTCTGAGGAACATTCCCTTATTAAACTGTGCTTGTTTTGTGATTTGGTTCAAGAACACTTTTATACTGGCTAGTAGATGGCGTGTTATGCATTTGAGAGTGAGCTAAATGCAGGTATATTTAGTCTCACAGCAGCCCTGTATTTCCATTTCAAAGAAGAGGTAAAATGAGGTAGAGCCTAGTTAGGTGAATTTTCGAAATTCTACACCTAGTGAGTGGTAAATTTCTAATTTCAAGTCAAGTTTTTTCTCATTACAAAATTTCTGTTGTTAATCTCTGTTTCTTATTCTGTTTGAAGTAAGTTTTAATTTATGATCTTTCCTACCTTCTCTGGGAGGGTCCCTTGTGATAATAAAAATACAGGACAGTGTGAGTTTTTCAGATTGTTCTTTGGATTCTTGGTTATTTCCTGACACAAGTCACAGATACAGGGGATACAAAAACATTGTAGAAGGAATTAAATATGTCCAGAAATTTCTTGCCTTTGGTTAGATTGCTTCTTTGTCAGCCCCTACATTTTACTGAAAATCCAGCTCTTGTCAGATGGTTTATGAGTTTATACTTCATGTCATTTATACTGGTCATGTGCTACTGCAGAACTCTAGGAAGGGGATTCCAATCCTTAAATACAAAATGACTTCGTTTATATTTCTAGAATTCAGCACCTATTATTCATCCAGTGTTACGGACTTTTTCATAAATCCAAGTCTCCTCTTCACATAGAGACAGCGTATTTTATATTGCTTTGTATATATGCTGGATAGAACTCAGGATTTTTTTTTTTTTTTTGGCTGCATTGAGTCTTCGTTGCTGTGCGCGGGCTTTCTCTCTAGTTGCGGCGAGCGGGGGCTACTCTTCGTTGCGGTGCACAGGCTTCTCATTGCGGTGGCTTCTCTTGTTGCGGAGCATGGGCTCTAGGCACGTGGGCTTCAGTAGTTGCAGCACGCAGGCTCAGTAGTTGTGGCACGCGAGTTGTAGAGCACTCGGGCTTCAGTAGTTGCAGCATGTGGGCTCAGTATTTGTGGTGCACGAGCTTAGCTGCTCCTCGGCATGTGGGATCTTCCCGGACCAGGGATCGAACCCGTGTCCCCTGCATTGGCAGGCAGATTCTTAACTACTGCACCACCAGGGAAGTTCCAGGATTTTTCTCAAATGCTTCTTGAATTAGATTTTGCACTGTAATTCATTTTGAAGACTATCCTGTCTCTTTAAGAGGCAGAGTTAAACCTATTGGACCTATAAAAGGAGTATGCACTTGAAAACTCGGTGGGTTGGTGTCCTTCAGAGAGCATTGAGATATTGGAAGGAAAGCTCTAAGGGACATATTCTATGGAATTAGTAAGCAGGGACAGACCAAACATTTCAATGGAGTAGCGAATCCAAATGAGAATAGTGGAGTTTGAACTACACCGAGGTAATAAGGTTTTACAATTGGCACTTGGTCCTCAGGCCTCGGTTGCCTGGAGTAGATCAGTGTTCCAGTTTGGCTTTATGCTTACAAATGGTTGGCTTTTCACTTGGCATTTGCTGTAATAAAACAACACTGGCAAGTGGATGCCTCCAATTAAAGGTACCCAAGGACCACAGTTCCTTGACAACTATGGAAGAATTGGGGGATGACTCCTCGGTATATTGAGACTGCAAAAATTTTATGTGACAGTTTCTATATAGAATATCATTACTCATGGGTGCTTTGTTTTAAAATAAACATTAGGCATGGGGAAATCATTAAAAGAGGGTAAAGCCTTGTGAAATATAATAGTTTATGTGTAAGTTTATGTACATAGCCCCTCTGTATAAACATTAAGTGCATGCGTATGTATAAGATGTAAGGAGGCAAAACCGACTTTTAGTTGTGTTTATATAAAACAGATAATTTCATGATTACATTTCTTATTCTGTGTGTCAGTTACAGTATTTCTTCTCACAGTTGTTGGACAACAAGCTTTGACATTTTAAGAGCCTACAGATGTCATAATTAAACTTAGTAATCAGTCTAGAAATAAACACATAAATAACAAGGGATCCTAAAGGTCAGCAATATGGCACGGCATAAACATGGAATTCCAGTGCTTGTTTCTAACATGAAAAAATGTAGTCTGCAGTTCAAAGCATGTCATTCTTTGCATATGTTCAAATGAAATACGAAAGAAGAAAAACTCTCTCCAGATGATTAATGTAACATTTTACAAGGACATATGGATGTTCTTAGAATTTAATGGGGGCAGGGGAGCTTACCTGGAATCAATTATGGGAAATTTGGCAAAATGGAAGTGAAGTACACATTCGCTATTCTTGTTATAATTACTTGACATGTATTATAAGGATTTTTAAAAATCCAAAAGAACAAGATGAGAGTTATTCCAGTCAACGGGAATTACTTCTGTTCAAATAATAGCATGACAAAAATGGCATCCTCAAGTTTTGGAACTGATTTTGAAGGATAGATTTCCATGTGGGAGGAATAAAGCTTTAGCACTGGCATTTTTTCTGCCCTGAAATTTTCTTAAACCCTCCCCAAGTGATGTTGTTTCTCCCAGCTCTTGTGCTTCTTCAATTCATATACTTGCACATACTTCTCTGAGAGCAACATTCACAGAATTGTTTGTTTACTCATCTGTGTCACCAGACTAGGAGTTTCTTGAAACCAGGGACCTCTCTTATAATACGTCTTTGCATTTCCAGTTATTTTTGACTCATCAGGTACTTCTTATTTCATATACTGCTAGGTCAGGGCTGAGAGTTCCCAGTAAGTGATGAATAAGAATTATTTGCAAAGAAAAAAAAATGAATACATGTATATGTTAGTGCATAAATGTACAGATATTTACTGACTGTGATTTAAGAATTTCCATTTTAATCACTAGAGAAGGTAGAAAGTGTACTTTTTCATAGGAATAAAATAATATCAAACCTTTTTTGTAAAAGATATTTAAATTTGTTTCCATACCACAGTTGTATTTAATTAACAAAAAATTTAAGGTTACCTTAATATCTTTCATAGCTTCATATTATCCTTACAGTTAAGCCTTGAATAACTGTTAAGCCTTTAAAGTGAGTGTGTGGCAGGCAGTATTCTGCCCTAAATATACGTTAACATTGCAGGAAACATTAGGCAATGATGGGAAATGTGCAGATGTCAGAATTGCAATTACTAAGCTTAGGATAAATATTAGTTATAAAAAGTACAAGCTTCTGCCAAATACCAATTCTTCCAAGTCTAGTAAAGGACTGGAGATTTTTAGGAGTTTAGGAGTTTAAGAGGAAAGAAGGAAGAGAACACAAATGTCCTTGGAATGCAAGAAATACAATTTAATGGTGCAAAGGTTAGCCAAAAGTCCCCTTGGGCCAAATCCAGCTCGACCCAAAGCTGAAAATATTTCCTGTGTGGCCTTTCACAAAGATGTTTGCTGAATGGCGAAAATTAGAGGCCTCCATACTTGTTATTCTATGTACTAATTTTTATTTTGCAAACAAAAATTAAAGTTAAAATGACTAAGTCAGAAATTAATGAAGCAGTTATTTTTCTTGGTTCCTATAGGAGAGGTTTGAGGCAATAACTTAAAATTTGTTTTCAACATGGCCTTATATCATTTTTTCATGTTTGATAACGCTAACTAGATAACAGTTATGAATAGTAATAATAATCCTATGCTAGGTCTTATATTATTTATTTTCCAGGATTTTAGAATATATTTATGTGTAAGTTAAAAAGTAATAGTATGGGGCTTCCCTGGTGGCGCAGTGGTTGGGAGTCCGCCTGCCGATGCAGGGGACACGGGTTCGTGCCCTGGTCCGGGAAGATCCCACATGCCGTGGAGCGGCTGGGCCCGTGAGCCATGGCCGCTGAGCCTGTGCTCCGCAACGGGAGAGGCCGCAAGGGTGAGAGGCCCGCGTACCTCAAAAAAAAAAAAAAAAGTAATAGTATGAGTGTAAGTGGTTCACTTGTTTTTTACACATTTTTTAATTCGAGGCTTCAAATGTCACTCTTTGTCCCCCCTCCATGCTTTCCCATTTCTAAAATCATTTGTAATTGTTTTTGTTATTTGGATTATTCATGCTTCTTTTCAGCATCTTGGGATTGCTGATGAAAATGCACAGTGCATGACTTTCTCAAAGTTTACATTTTAAACTTAGCAAATATTTGAACTTTATTTAAAGTTTAGGTTGCAATGTGATAACTACTCAGTAATGAGGCTCTTTTATGAGGAGGAAGAGGAAAAAAGGCTTTATTGGTTTTAATAGCTGTCACTCCTTTTATGTTTGTAGGTATTCACCGCTCCCAAGTGATGAGGGAGCAGGGAGCATTCATATTGCCTTCTGCTCTCAAGGAAGATATGGTACAGGGGCATCTGGAAAATTGGTTTTTTGGTGGATTAAAGAAAAAGTTATTAATCGGTTGGTCAAATATTTCCTGAAATAATTACTACATCAGCCACAGAATAGTTTGTCCTGGACCTTCTAGAAGAGCTTTTTTAAAACTATTTATTATGGCTTTATTAAACAAATATAATAAAAGTACTATGACAGTTCACTGATGTATCGCCTTGTTGAAAATGTGGTTTCCATGCCAAGAACAAATATGAAAAAGAGCATTCTATTTCCGTAGCACAGCTAATCACACTGTAATGTGTGTCCATCAATTGATCTTTTGGAGGAATTAAGGGAAATTCAAAAGAAAGATTATCATGTGCAAACAATGAGAGTTTAGATATCTTGCTTTCTGGCCTAGGGTCCTTCTATCCTTCCTGCAGCGTTTACTTTTTGTATCAGGAGTTAATTAAGGTGAAACATGAGGTAATTAGAGTTAATCCTACTGGCCTCCTGCTGACCTGTTGCCTCCTAGGCCATGGCCTGAACCGAACTATGTTCACAGTTTAAGAAAGAAAAGCATTTTTGCAAAAGTGATGCTCATGCTTCTTTTTGACATGATTCCTAATCTTTAGGACTATTTTAAAAAATAGGTCTTTGCACAGAAAAAGTGTAAAAATGATCATGTTCTTCTAAAGTTTTGATTAAAAAAAAACTATTCTATTAATACATACCTAGTCACTGACAGGATTATGGAGTTACATTCAGACACATTACATGTTACTGTAAGTTAAATTTATAGTAATATAAATCTTTAGTTTTGATTATGCTGGAAAGTTATGCCTTTGTTCCCAAATTTATCTTCCTTTAACAGATTTGTCAATGAATTATGAATTTATAAATGTATCTTAGCAATTGAATGGTGGAGGGGAGGAGATGAAAAAAAACCCAAAACCTTCCCTGAAGTTCCTTGAGGAACATTCCAGTCCTTATAATGCAATAAACAGATCTGTTAGGTAGTAACTGACTTCTCCTTAGAATAAATACACCTCTGTGTTTTGAGCATGTTCATTCTAAAATGAGGTGTGTGTGTGTGTGTGTGTGTGTGTGTGTGTTGATTGTATTTTTGTGTTTTCAATGAAGGAAATAATAAAAAGATTTAATATCCTTATGAAGCTTCTCTAAGTTGAAAGGAAAGCACATCCCCTTTATAGAAAACCTAGTCTTCTAACTTACCAACCATAATAGAATCTATACTCTTGCCAAAAGGCATTTTATTAGGTTGTTAAGATTTTAGAATTGACAGACCTTCTGTATTAATTAAACAGCAAATTGCTAGTAAGCAAGTCATGGCGTTTATAAAGGAGGACACTTAGAGAAGGAGTAAAATCTCTTCTGTTATAGTTTAGAATATCCTATCAGGTCCTGGGCTAAAAAGTCTATTATCATAAATTTATTTTTGTTTGTTTGTTTTCCCAAGTGCTATCAGGGTTTTAACTTCTATTTAGGCTACATTGATTTCTCCTTTTCTGTCTTTTTAGATGTACTTTAGAAGAATTGCTTGTGCAAGCATCTTGAATTTATATAAATTTTTAAGTCCTTTACTGAGATTAAAATCACTTTTGTGGAGTAAACTGTTAAAGATTACAGAGCAGCTATACTGCAACAAGTTGCTAGTTCATATCTTCTGTTTGCGACTCTGAAGCTGTTAATATTTATGTGGCCAAATCATAAACTCTTATTTATTATGGTAGTCAATTACAAATCTTCGAAGTGTCTGAGTCTTACTTTTATTTTTTATGAGAGAAAAAAGCGTTATTTTTTTTCTACAAGCTTAGGCTTTAAGTCTAAAGGAAATGCAGGATAAGACTGTGTTTTTTTAGTGATTTGGTGTCAGTTCCTTAAAGTGGAAGTAGAACCTTTTCTCTGCAAAATTGCGAAGAGAGCATTTGTACTCTGGCATTTAAGGATATAGCAGATGAGATTTTCTATTGATCCCAGTGGCAGGGATGAATGCCCTGCGAGAATAAATGAGCCGCCTTTATGAGGCTCCCTGTCATCAAGGATTTAGCTGTTTCATTTGGAGATTCCTGTAAATGTTCACCAGATTCATGGCCAGTAATTTTCACTGGAGAAGGACTGCACCATGGGTAAGCAAATGACTCTTTGTCATTAACGGTTTCAAATAGCATTAAAAATGTTCTGGCAGCTCTGTTGATTCTGATGAAGCTATAGAGCCAAACTGCAGTGTGTCTCTAGCTAGTATTTCCAATTATCAGGCCAAGGAAAGGACCAAAGTGAATAATATGTAACATATATGTACCCCCCTTGCTGCCCACATACACATACGCTAATTCTGCTCACATAGTTTTTCAATATGAAGATTTGAAGTCCAGAGATGTTCATATTTAGAATAGCAGAATAAAAATACATGTTAACCAGAAACTACTCCTTATGTAGTTAAATTTATACATGCTAACCTTTGTGTCCTTAATTGGGTTATCTTCTAAGGGATCAGTACATTGATGCAATAACTAATTTACACGCTCTGCTAGAAAGGTAACTGCCTGAAGATGTTAGATATGAGGTCCCACTAGTCTACCAAAGTTGGTTTTGAATTAACATTGAATGCAGCAGTCTTCAAAAATTCTTGAAACATGACAGATAAATCGATTAATATATCTGTCTGTGGGATCTGTTTCTATATACCCAAGTTTTTAGTGTATGTATTAATATTTAAATTACCCACCCTTATTATAAGGCTTCCATTTCTAAAATTCTTATTCTAATTATTAGTCTTTAAATTTCATTTAGAAGTGTATTAGAAAAATCTATAGCTCATTTTCTTGGTCTGTAATAGTTCTGGCAGGGGCTGACTGAGAGATGACTGTGTTACATACAGTCTAATAAAATGTTAAGTAATTTGTAGTTTCTCATAACCACAGAGCAAAAATAAAACTAGTTTAGCACCACTTTTAGGGTTCTCCTAACTCCTGATGCCCATTCATCCCTGTCTCCACAGGAAAAAAGTGCCCACAGGCTACTTGCATGCTTATCCAAAGTCATCCCAGAGGCCCTCTCATGCATTGCTAGTGCAGTGGTGTGGTTACAAATTAATAAAACCTTTATTAAGGACAATTTAACAATATGAATTAAAGTAGTTTTAGATCCAGCATTTACTTTTGTAAATGTATATTTCAGGTAAATATATGTATGTGTGTAAAATAGCACTATCTGTGTAAATTTATATATTATGGCAAAAGGTAGGCATCAACTTCTAAAGAGAATCAAGTCAATAGGAACATCACTAAAAAAGGTAGGGTATATCTTACTTTGAGCCGTAAAAAGAATGAAGAAGGCCTTTATGCATTGATACAGCAAGGCTTACAAGATACTTTATAAGGAGGAAAAAAGAAAAAGATACTGAATTGCACATCCTTTAATGTTTTCATCCCTGATATATCAAGTTTGAATGTTCAAATTACATTTATCCTCCTCACTTTAGTATTGTCGATTTTGGCTGGCTATTAGAAAAAAACCCCTAAATTTATATTAATATGTGGTTGACCAATAGCTTCATACCTTCCAGTGATGTTTCTGATTTAGAAGAGGAGAGTTATTAACTCACATGGAATCCTCACTGGTTAAGTTTCAGGAAGTTCTAAAAGGATTTTGCAGGCAGTATGTGTGTCATCATTTGACTAAAGGAGCCCAGCAAGCCAAAGACAGTTATAGGCCCTTTAATCCACATCCCTGACAAAAGGAAGAAATGGCCACACCAGTCACAGCAAGCTTCTACCTGGAGATTGACACCTAAGAGGGCTTCCTGGGAACTGCCTTTGGAAAACCAAGAGAGGACAAGTTCAAGTACAGAAGGAACTGAGCTGCTGAGCTTTAAACCAATGTAGCTTAAATTGTGGTTATGACACATGTGTTATGAAGACACACAACACATGACATTTGCTTTATGCAGGGCTGTTTGCTAAAAGTGAAGACTCCAGAGACCCCTCCATCCCCAAGATCTACTGAATCAGGCTGTAGAGAAGAACCCTTGTTTGAGCACTGCAGCTTCACGACTTAATCTCGCAGTTTTCCTCCTCCCAGTAACTGGTGAGAATGGAATCACAAACCAGAAGTATTTGTTCCTGGAATACCCAAGCCCTGAGTGATGTTTGAGCAGCCAAGTCCAGGATTCTCTAAGTAAAAGATCTGAAAGTCTTTGAAAAGGGCTTGAAAGTCTCCTCCTGCCTGGACCGTATCCCAGAAATGCTTTCCTAATCCATTTCCTAGGGGCTCTTAGCTCAGTCCTGGCCTAGCCCCACACTTTGTTTTATGCTTAGTGTTAGCCTCTGCCCTGGGACACTGCGCTAGTGAAGTGTGTTCCTCTCCCACTGTAACTAATGCCTCTTGGCCTTCTGGGGATGAGTAACTGCAGTGGATTCTTGGAACTCTATTCAGTCATTAAAAAAAAAAAAAAAAATTATGAAGCACAACTTTTGAGCCCAACACTTTTCTAGGCCCTGGGAATCCAGAAAGGAACAAAAGAGACCAAAATGGAGCTTTCTTTCTACAAGTGGATATAAACAACAAACAAGAAAATAAAATATATTATTTGGATAATCAAGTTGCATAACAAAGAGAAAAAGCATGAACCGGAAAAAGTGTGTGTGTTTGGGTTGGGTGGGGGCATCTGAGAGGTTCCAATCTTCGATAAAGTGGTCTGGGAAGGTTTGCCTGAGAAGGTGAATTTTGAATGAAGCCCTAATGGAAATTAAAAATAAACATGAAAACAAACTAGTTTGTGGAAATGAGGGGGGGGTAGAATATGTTCTAGGAAGAGGGTCCCAAGTCAGAAAGTGCCAGAAGGTTACTGTGAATGGAGTTGAGCACGAATAAGGTAGGGTGAGTTGAGTTAAGAGTGGTGAGCAGAGGCCAGGTCATGGAGTCCCTTGAGGACTTTGGCTTCTATGTTAAGTGAGTCCATTGAAAGTTTTGAAGAAAGAAGAGACATGGTCTATTTTATGTTTTAAAAAAGATCACTCTTGGCGTTTAGTTGAGAATTTTACAAATCAGAACTGAAACAGGGAGATAAGTTACTATGATCCAGGTGAGAGCTAACCAGGCAGAGGCAGTGGAGGTGCTGCAAGGTGATTAGAGTCTGGTACGTTTTGAAATTAAAACCATCAGGATTAGATCATGTTATGTGAGGTTATGAGAAAAGGGCAAGAGCCAAGGAAGAATCAACTATTATCAGCTTAACTGATAGAAGGGAATTGCCATTTAATGAGATGGAAAGACTGTGAGAAGTGAAGACTTTATGGGCGAGTCAAATTTGCCTTGTCTATTTGACGTCTAAAAATGTAGACGTCAAGTAGGCAGTTGGAGGAGTGAGTCCAAGGAAGAAGTCTGGCTTGGTCATATAAATTTGGATAGGAGCATACATGTAGTAAAGTCATCAGATTTGATGGGACTACACATAGAGTCCGTGGAGGTGGAAGAAATCCTAAGAGTAGGCTTTGGGTCACTTTATTTTTAAATGTTGAGAAGATGAAAAGGACCTAGCAAAGAAGACTGAGAAAAAACCTGTTAGATAGTAGGCAGAAAGTGGAATGAATATGTTATGGCATAGATGAAGTGAAATAAATGTTTAAAGTTGGAGAGAACATTCAACTGTGTCAGACGTTACTGAAGCATGAAAGGAAATGAGCCACAGGAACTGACCAACATGGAGGTCATTGGTAACCATTATAAGAGTAATTTTGCTGGATAGTGGGGGTGATGTCTTTACTACAAGAGGTTCAAGAGAGAATGGGAGAAGAGAAATCAAAAGACAGTAAGGAGGTTACACCACAGTTCTTCAGTCCAGGCAACAGAGAGACGGAGAGTATCAGGAGAGGAAAGTGGGGACAATAGAGAGGGGTTTTCTTGTTTGTTTTTAAGGTGGGATAAATAAATGCATGTCTGTGTGTTATGGAAATCATCTAGTAAAGAGGGAAAAATTGCTGATACGTGAAGGAGAGAGGGAAATTGCTGAAGCAATGTCCTTGAATAGGCAAAAGGAGATGGGTGCTAGGCAAAAATGGAGAAGTTGCTCTAATCTGGACACACAGACATCATCTGTTGTCATGAGAGAAGGTAGATAATGGGCCCAGATGCAGTCATATGGGTGGGTAAAGGAGGTAGATAATCACATATATGATTTTCGTAGGGTACAGTTCAAGATGCAAGATCATTTTTTCACATTAATGTTTGAAGATAAAATGGGAACACTGGCTTACATCGTTCTGTAGAGAAACAATGAATTGTGTTGAAAGAGAACAGATTTCCAGACAGTGTTGAGATCACACGTAATCTGTTACATATGGCTCCTTTCATAGTCAACTTGTATAAATAGAGAATTCCTTTTCCAATTTAGTTTAATTAAACAATGAACCTTTGAGTGTTCATGATTACTAAGACCCCACCCCTGCCTGCAGGGAGCTGCCTGTCTGGTGGGACAGCCCCAAAGTGTGGTGACCATATTTTCTAAATAAAAATAAAGACTGATGACCCCACCCATGGGCTGAAAACAGAAGAGAATATTTAACATGAGGGCCATCCAGTGATATTCAGGGCATATGTTTGCCCTTATTGTAATTAGTATCAGATGTTTTATGTGCTGAACTAGAGAAACACAGAGTGTTATGGAAGAACAGAAGAGCAGATGCTCAACTTTCCCAGAGAGATGTGGGAAAGCAAAGTTATGGCTTTGAAAATTACTGAAACAAAGGGAGAGGCAGGAGTTAAGCCAGGGCAGGTAGTCATACTGAATGAATTTTATTCTAAGAAGTGTGTGTGGATACTATTCTCTAACCATCAATGGTGACATAATCATGTCTGTATTGTAGAAAGATAAATCTGGTAGCTATGTGGAGGAGAGAATGGCCAAAACTGGAGGTAGTAAACTATTAAGAGTCCTCCGAAATAGCCCAGGCAGAATATAATAAGGAAATGGCAAGAGTGATTGAGAGGAGAAGGTAGATCCTAATGTGTTTTTTTAGGGGAAGAAAAACAGGACTTTAAGACATATTTGGAAAGTAAGAGAACATATAACAATGACTACAAGGTTCTATTTGGGGTAAAAGTTACACTTTGATGTCATTTGTCAAGACATAGAGTACAGAGGATGGGCAGTTTTGGTCAGGAGGTGAGCAAACATAATAAGTTCATTATGTGCATGTTGAGTGTAAGATAATTTCAAGCAGCTGGAACGTCTGGGTTCTGTTTTTCTGACATCTTTCCTTTCTTTCACTGGGCATTGGATTTATCACTGGAACTCAACAGAAGAAGAAAAAAATAGCAATATTTAGGTGCAATTAAAATGATGTGAAGGACATTCAATGCTAAAGGACAAATTCATTACATACCAAGCAAAATCAAAGCTTCCCAATATTTTTAGTTCAGGGTAACCACATTTTCTTGATTTATTTTTTGTAAGTTATACGATTTGCCAAAAACATTTTGCTTTCTTCTTTGTTATTATATATTCATGTTGAATCAATCGATTGATTAACAAAAAAAAACTAGAGAGATCATAAGAAAGGAAATGATAAAATAATACACCATAAAGAGAAGGAGTAATCTGCTTAGAGATACCCTTTTCTTCCTAGGTTATGTGCTCAGTGGAAAATGCTGTGGGGTATAGTTTTAAGATTTCTAGGAACTTCAAGAAAACATACATAATAAATGCATCACGCTCCCTATTGCATTGCCCAAGTCATTAATTATACACCAAGACCATTTAATGACAGAATAGAATGCTTATTTGACCAGTCCTCAAAGACCTCATTAACTCGTGCCTTTCTAGTTTATGGATTCAGTATATTGTAAACCTTCAAATATTAGTAAATTCGTTAACAAGCTAAAGAATGCCATAATATGCCATGATATTTCCTTCTGTTTTCGAATTACACTATCATAACATTTTCATACTCAGAAAATGGTACCAACAACAGGTAGATTATCACATGAATTTACTAGCATTATGTTTTATTGAGAGATAATACATATTCAATGCATTTTTCCCTGGAAACTTGGTTAAATTTAATGCATAATCATGACAAATACATTAATTGCCTTTATTGTTAATATATTTATAATTTTCTCATTTAACATGTTTAAAACTTTTTTTTTAGTTTTAATATTTTTATTAAGTAGATGACTTTGTTATTTGCCTAAAGTGTTCTGGGGACAGCAGAAAAGATAAAAGAAAGAATAAATAAATGTACAAACCGAACTAACAAACCCTTTTATTACCTCAAGTTTTTTTTTTAAATCTTACCTTGAACAATGTTAGTAACCCACTAAAACTAAGATTATTATATGATTTTCTTACTTGTGGAGAAGTATATGAAAAAGTCCCAGCAGCCTTTTTGGGACTTCTAGTGTCTCTGAAGAGATGCCAGCTTGGTCTAGCATGGAACGGGTATAGTACTTGAGCAGTACTTTATCATTGGAACTCAACAGAAGAAGAAAAAAATAGCAATATTTAGGTGCAATTAAAATGATGTGAAGGACATTCAATGCTAAAGGACAAATTCATTACATACCGAGCAAAATCAAAGCTTCCGAATGGTTTTACGGCAGGGTAAGCACATTTTCAATACTATATACTTTTTATAGTATTAAAAAGCAGTTGGTGCTTCTCATTTTTTGGACTATATTCTTACATAGCACAGTAACTTTCCAACTTATCAGCTACATCCATATCCCAAAACAAGTGTACATTTTTATTGCAGATATAAATAGTAACCTTTTGAATTATAAGGTAATTTTTTATTAATCATGGCTCAGCTTACCAAAGACACTTTAGAATTGACTTAATTCTTCAAAATGTTACAACTTACTCATTTCCATGTATATTTCTCATTTTCTTGTTTTTCTTGGAGAGTCACAATTCGGAGTATTGTTTGATGTGAAATCTCTTTAAGAGCCATGAAGAAAAGTATTCTGATTCATACATTCATATGACTGATACATTTATGGAAATTATTGTTTTACTAGGTGTTATGAGATTTAGAAGGGAAAGGCCCAACCTACATTTTCCAAGAGCTAGTAAATAATAAATGTTGTTTTCATTTAATTATTTATTTTTTTAACATCTTTATAAGAGTATAATAATTGCTTTACAATGTTGTGTTAGTTTCTGCTGTATAACAAAGTGAATCAGATATATGCATACATATATCCCCATATCCCCTCCCTCTTGTGACTCCCTCTCACTCACCCTATCCCATCCCTCTAGGTGGTCACAAAAAGCTGATCTCCCTGTGCTATGAGGCTGCTTCCCACTAGCTATCTACTTTACATTTGGTATTGTGCATATGTCAATGCCACTCTCTTACTTCGTCCCAGCTTACCCTTCCCCCTCCCTGTGTCCTCAAGTCCATTCTCTACGTCTGCGTCTTTATTCCTGTCCTGCCCCTAGGTTCATCAGAACCATTTTTTTTTTAGATTCTATATATATGTGTTAGCATATGGTATTTGATTTTCTCTTTCTGACTTACTTCACTCTGTATGACAGACTCTATGTCCATCTGCCTCACTACAAATAACTCAATTTCGTTTCTTTTTATGGCTGAGTAATATTCCATTGTATATATGTACCATATCTTCTTTATCCATTCATCTGTTGATGAACACTTAGGTTGCTTCCATGTCCTGGCCATTGTAAATAGTGCTGCAGTGAACATTGTGGTACATGACTCTGAATTATGGTTTTCTCAGGGTATATGCCCAGTATGGGCTTGCTGGGTCATATGGTAGTTCTATTTTTAGTTTTTTAAGGAACCTCCATACTGTTCTCCATAGTGGCTGTATCAATTTACATTCCCACCAGCAGTGCAGGAGGGTTCCCTTTTCTCCACACCCTCTCCAGCATTTATTGTTTGTAGATTTTTGATGATGGCCATTCTGACCGGTGTGAAGTGATACCTCATTGTAGTTTTGATTTGCATTTCTCTAATGATTAGTGATATTGAGCATTCTTTCATGTGTTTGTTGGCAATCTGTGTATCTTCTTTGGAGAAATGTCTGTTTCAGTCTTCTGCCCATTTTTGGATTGGGTTGTTTGTTTTTTTGATATGCAGCTGCATGAGCTGCTTGTGTATTTTGGAGATTAATCCTTTGTCAGTTGCTTCGTTTGTAAATATTTTCTCCCATTCTGAGGGTTGTCTTTTGGTCTTGTTTATGGTTTCCTTTGCTGTGCAAAAGCCTTTAAGTTTCATTAGGTCCCATTTGTTTATTTTTGCTTTTATCTCCATTTCTCTAGGAGGTGGGTCAAAAAGGATCTTGCTGTGATTTATGTCATAGAGTGTTCTGCCTAAGTTTTCCTCTAAGAGTTTTATAGTGTCTGGCCTTACATTTAGGTCTTTAATCCATTTTGAGTTTACTTTTGTGTATGGTGTTAGGACGTGTTCTAATTTCATTCTCTTACATGTAGCTCTCCAGTTTTCCCAGCACCACTTATTGAAGAGGCTGTCTTTTCTCCATTGTATATTATTGCCTCCTTTATTAAAGATAAGGTGACCATATGTGCGTGGGTTTATCTCTGGGCTTTCTGTCCCGTTCCATTGATCTGTAATTCTGTTTTTGTTCCAGTACCATATAGACAGATACTATAAAGGTCTTCTAAGTTAACATAACATAAATGTGTGGTTTCAGTAATGCCCTATCATAGAAAAGCTTAAATCATACTTTGTCAGCTTACAGAGCTATATTGACCTTCTAACATACTAATAATAAATATTATTAACAATAGCTATCAAGTATTGAACACAGATATGTGTTTCACATATACTATCTCATTTAATCCTCACCTTAATGGTAATACTAGCATGTTCTTGGTAGAAATAAGAAAACGGAAGAATAAAAAAGTTAATTAACGGTGATATCTGTAAACACATGTCATAAGTAGAGTAATAATAAAATGAATTGAGCATGAGAACATATATTACTGTGAAAATTTTAAAAAAAGGAAACAAATACTACATGGGCATTAATGTTATAACAATAGTGTGGTATGTGACAGATAAATGGAACTCCGTGTATTATAAGCAACTTACTTCTAGCACTTTCTGCTTCTGCCTTCTGCCACAAAACCCATCTCACAATATAAAAAATATTAGGTGGTCATTTACTATGACAATAAAAATAAAAGCTACAGTGCACATAGCTTTGAAACCCTGCTGTTTGGAATTGAAAACTTTATCTGTTTAATAGAGTTTAATATGAAATATCATTATAAATAAATTGGTATTTGTTAAAAAGGAAATAAAACCAACTCCTCTAAAATGACTATATTTCTATGCTAGGACTGGAGTTTTTGAGTTGCCTTCTAAGGCTGGTATTTCTCAAGTATGCTCTCCGTATGGTCTTCCTGAAAATGGGGTCGGAGAAATGATTAAAAATTAAGATTACGGTGCCCAAACCACACCTTCAGAATCTAAGTCTCAAGGAACAGGATGAATCGGCAATATGCATTTTAAGCAAGTATCCAGGATAATTTTTTAATACTAAATACCTAAGAACTATTGATCTCTGTTGAATATTCAAAATATCCCTGCCCCAATTTCTTTAAAAAACCCCATTTCCTTAATTTTTAATTTGATCTTATATAAGAGTCTGATGTTGGTGAGAAGGAAGGAAGGCCACAACATGAAGCATGATCTCAGCTTCCATACATTTTCAGTTCAAAGAAGCTGTATTAAGTAAATATTTAAGGTAAATATTTTACAGGCTTCTTTTTGTTAGTCAAGTCAGTATGTTTGAAAAGCCATTTTAAAAAATACATTTAAATAAGTCTGAATATATGTACGTATATGATATTGTGTATGGTGTGTCTCTCAAAATGAAATAAAATTAAAAGGTGTATTTTGGTCTGTGTCTAGCTATTCAGAAAGAAGCCTTCACAGTTCATGGGATTGGCTCTACCAAGGGCCAGATTTCCTGGGCACACATCCTTCTGGGAGTGGCTGCTTTCTTTACTTCCCATTTAGCAGCTGTACAGCTGGGAAACTTCCAACAGAATAAAAGCCACCTGCTCCAGTAATGATTTCAGCCAAACAGGCGGTTTGAAGCTTTACCAAATGTGTTGTCTGTCACTCTGATTCAGTTTTTAAAAGGAAATTAAACTGGTCAGATATTCATATAGAAAATATGTCCTGTTTGTTAACTCCGGTTGTGCTTGAGGTTTCTTTCAGTCTACCAGATTCCATTGATTTGGAGATGCCCTTCTAAAATGAAGAGTGGGGATTGTTTGGAGAGATAGGTTTGGAAAATGAGACATTCTAGAATGTGTCCCTTATTGCATGCTACACTGTTGTACTCTGAGACTGCATTATTGCCTTAGTCTAATCTCAGTAGATTCAGGTACATTTTTTCCCCATTGACAATTTACCTTTAATATGTGGTTATGTCCCTAGTCCTGCAGACTAAATGTCAAACTCCCATTAGAATTTTCAATTCACCTTTCTTCCCACCTTGGTCTCTATAATTATTTAAATTAGTCTAAAAATGAGACAATATAACATAGAAAGTAAAAAAAAAAAAAAAAATCACAGGCTTTTTCAATCCCATGGATGCAAGATGAAAGCTGGCCTCCGCTGTAATTTGCCCCATGGGCATGCTCTTTTACCCCTCTGAGCCTTAGTTTTGTAATCTGTTAACTAGCATTATTTTGTGGATTAGGTGTCTCTAGAAATATCACAGGACATTTATTTTATGTAAATATTTAGTATTATCTGTTTTAAAAAATTTTTTATTTTGATAGATTTATGTTTTATATAATTATCCATCCCATTGATATCTACATCATGGCAAACATCCAGAGAAGTTTCAAGTTTTATCTCATTTTACCAATCTGACCATGTATAACACCTTTTATTTCTGTTGCCATATTCAGCATTATGCAGAGGATGATGCAACTTCACTATGAATTTGTAAGAGTATTTCATAATGATAAAGGCTTAATGTAAAGATTAGCTCATATAATCAAGATTTTGTTTAATGATTTCAGGAAAATGTTCTATGCATGTACTTTTTAAATGGGCCTCGGGTTTTAATAACCAGAAGCATTGAACTAGTGAGCATCATAACACTGTTAAAAACTATAAAAATAAGTTAATTGAAGTGGATATAAAAGATGAAAAAGACAAGAAGGATTGGAAAAATAAAAGTGGATCAATAGGGTTTAAAAATAATCCATTGATTCTCTTATTTTCAGTAAAGTAAAAATTTTATTATAATGAACAAATAAATTATAGAAAACTTAAATAACTTAAAGTTTAAAAAAAAGAATATTTGCTGTTAAAGATATTATCTCCCTTTGTACATTAATCCCATTAATTTAGACTCTAATTTGCAGTTCATCAAAATTCATTTGAATGAATTAGAAATAATATCATGAGAAATTAGATTCATGTGCTGATTTGTATTCTTGCATTTAATGGGCACTTTGTTTTATACTCTTCTGGTAATTTTAAATGCTGAGGCAGCACCGTAGAATATTCCAACATTGGCAGACTAGTCACAAAAGTTAAGAAGCCATTTACCTAATGCAGTATTAGTTTAACTGCCCAATAGCCTATATGCAATTTTATGGTACTGGTATCTGAAAGCCAAATCAAGTTGGTGTAGAATAAGATAAGGAACTGGCAGGTTCTTATATGTGATATTTTACAACTTTTACTTCCCTACTATACCCATTATATCTTTTTTTTTTTTTTTTTTTTTTTTTTTGCGGTACGCGGGCCTCTCACTGTTGTGGCCTCTCCCGTTGCGGAGCACAGGCTCCAGACGCGCAGGCTCAGCGGCCACGGCTCACGGGCCCAGCCGCTCCGCGACACGTGGGGTCTTCCCGGACCAGGGCACGAACCCGCGTCCCCTGCATCGGCAGGCGGACTCTCAACCACTGCACCACCAGGGAAGCCCCCCATTATATCTTTTAATGTGAAGACAGTCTTCCCCAGAAATAGACATGAGGCTAAGAAGGCATTTATAGCTAATATGTATCTCTCTGCCCTACAAGGCGATTATGTCTTAGTCACCTTTGCATTTTAAACTGTTCCTGGCACAAATTTTGCATATGGTGGGCATTCAGCACGCATTTTTAAAAATGTCTTTGACATGCCTTCCTAAGATAGAAGGATGACTCTGGAATCAATCTGTTCCCAAACTGCTGTGTCAAAAATTACAATCAGTTCAATAATATTGAACCACAGAATTATTTAAATGCATTTCAAGCATGAATTTTAAAGTGATTATCTTAATATTTTCCTGCAAAACATAGCTAATGTGTTTCTTTGCATTTTCCTGACCTCCCCTCATTGAATTTCTCCATCTTTATTGCTGAAGGGCATGGCACTGATTGGACACTCACAGTGATTTGCACCTATTTTTCATGAACGTGTCAGCCTATCATTATATAATTATACGACTTTCTATAAAAGCGTAGAAGGCTTAGAAAATAATGTGCCCTCATTTTATGAATACTCAAGTACTCTTTGAATATAACACTTTGCTCACTTTTAGAGATATGATATGCCACTGGAAGGCTATCATTGGGTCTTTTACGTAAATTACTATTTTTCATTATTTACCAGTTCCCAGTTGCCCCATACATAGTGTAAATATATTCTCTGTGGCAGTCAGAATTGTACAATCTAGAAGTTAAATGATTAAAAAAGCAGATTTCCTGGGATAAATGCAGTGTAATGCTATGCTGTGCAGTGTAATGCAAGTAACTACTTTTTCTGTTATTTAGTTACTAGGCAAAAATCATCAAAATATATGGTAGTTAAGTAAATGAGGATGCTATATTTTTAAGCAAGATTTATTTAACCTTACTATTTAGTCTCTATGATGTCATTCAGATAAATTATTTTTTAAAGTCTAAATGAATTATCATGTCATATTAATTACATATTTATTGAGAAGCTACTATGTCCAATTAAATGACTTTCTTATGTAAGAAATGGACCTTTCATGCCGCAATCTTTCAAAGTAGTTACAGAATTAAGACATACATGCAACACAGAACAGCAAATACCAAAAGTTTAAAATAAATAACTGATAAGATTATATTAGGTTGAAATATGTGAAATTGTCCATTTTCAACTGTGATTGCCCTAATATAACTCCAAATTTATCACAGTTTTACCTCATACCTCTACTCTGTGCCTCTGTCCTTACTGGTCCCTCTACTTGGAAGGTCCTTCTCTACTTTGTCTGAAGGGAACACCTGCTTTTCACCTGTACAGTCTCAGCTAGAGCACTATATTCTCTGAGAATCTTTCCTGAAATTCACAGGATGAGTTAGACACTGCATTATTGATTACACACCTCTTACTTTTAAAATACTTCAATGTGTGGATATATCCTAGAGTACATAATTTCATATACCCCTACCTCACTGTGGTCCTTCCTGAAAGGTAGTTCCTCCAGGGTAGTGTCATAACATATTTGTGTCTATAGAGCTGATTAACCTGATTGGCATGTAACAAGAGTTAAGTAAGTGCTGAAAGAATGAATGTGTGAATGTATTAATAATTCAGTAACAACATATTTTTAACTGGGGGAGATCTTGTAGATCTTGTACTTCTGCCCCTCATTTTACATGTGAGAAAAACTGAGGCTCATAAAATAAGAGTTTTTCATGGTTCTTTAAGAGTTGAGTTAGAGCTGGGATAGCACAAGCAAGATATGAAAATCATCTATAATGTATTTATTTACTTGAATATCTGTGCCCGCTAACTTCCTATCTTATTCTACACCAGGCTGGTGTCGCCTAAGGGTACCAGTATCTCTAATACTTGGGAGATAATTAGCACAGATATTCAAGCAAAGCAATAGTAACTCTGGAATAACTCCAGACAATGACGATCAGTGGAGATATTGTAGAAGAACTGGGATTTAAATCAAATCTTGAATGATGGGCAGAATTTTATTGGAGGAAATGGGAGAGTGTGAGTGGAATGGTATGAGCAAAACGTTGAGGTAGGAAGGCCTAAAATGTGCAGAGAAGATCTAGTGAAGAGAATATTAGATTAGTCAATGGTTATTCTTATGTCCTTAGAAAGTGTGTGGTTTTAGTCATGGGATAAGTTCTTGCTGGCTTTATAAGATAATGCATGTGAAAGTTTAGAGAGTATCCCATCTAAGTTG
The DNA here is from genome assembly GCF_964374135.1 of Grampus griseus. Lineage (NCBI taxonomy): Eukaryota > Metazoa > Chordata > Mammalia > Artiodactyla > Delphinidae > Grampus > Grampus griseus. Next base: position 113,071,067 of record NC_138998.1, on the reverse strand, counting down.
AAAAATAAATATCAATTTGCAAAACTATGCTACATTAAAAGTTAGAACAATGTTGAAAATTAATTATAATCTCATACTTTAAAGCTTGGTTTACACATAAATGTATTTTTACATTACTAAAACAGCTGACCTTCCACACTGGTAATATAAAGGGTTTATTTTTTTTCTTCTTTTGCTTCTTATTTATCACCATCAAATTCTTTCTGTCAACTTTAGAAAATGCCGAGGAGGTTTCTTAGATAGAGAGCTTAGTTTTCTTTTGTATATTTCCTGGAGATAAATATGAACACTCTGTGTGTGTGTATGTTTGTGTGTGTGAAGTCATAAGGATGGGGTTTGGGGGGAGTCGGTGGAAAGAAACACTCCCTTGATAATGTAGCTCAGGGTTTGTCAGCTCTGCCCATGTACCCACCTTTCCACAGCATGACATCACAGCTAACAGAATTTCTTCCTATGTTTGGCCTTGGCTCTAACGTTCTCCTAAGAAACGTCACCACAGGTAGACAAAAGGTTCCAATCCCAGAAGAAAGAAAAACTAGCTATTGCCTGGAGTGGACAGCCTGCTGACTCCCACTGGCAATAAGGGAAAGATAAGGAAATGACAGCAAGTTGTTAATTTATAAACCATAATTTTCCCAACTGCAAGGTTTGCAGTTTCTGCACCTGGTCCATTGCTGACTCATCTCACCTGAATCATTTAGTCAGCTTCATTGTGTTTGCAAGGACTGCTAATTACCTCACTGGAATAATTTAAACTATCAATAAAGAATGCAATAAATCATTAAAGATAATGGTTAATAAGGAGAAATAATTTTGACTATTCAGCTTGCATTGATCGTTGATATAGAAAGATTAATTTTATATTCTATTTTTAACCTTACAGGCAACTATTAGCCATTTTTTTGGCTGAGTTGAGCTGAGCTGGTTTTTCATTAAAAACTTGGCATTTATTTTATCATTGAAATCTTTACTGTGATATCTCATTCCAAGGAAAAAGAAAATATTGTGAGTTACCAAGAAAGCACAACAAGACAAATGTTATCTTTTTAATAAAAATCATTGCAGCGTAGCTTTAAAGCACATACAGTTTTAGTGCTGTAACTGAAATTTTCATCCTTTTCAGTCTACACCAGTACACACACTTCTTAGTCCTGTTAATTCAGAAGATCGATCTTTTTTCCTCTTAGAACTATAGCAAATATGTGATTTTATTTGTGACTGAAATTTAAAGGAGATACAGTATCAAAATTATCTGACCTGTAAGACCTGACAATTGAAATATTTTATATTTCAGGCATTCATATCAAAGCTTAAGTGATATTTTAGTGTTAATTTCCATTTGAATGTTTTCAGAGCAGTGCTTTTTTTCCCATAGCTTTTAATTTATTTTTATGTTTTTGCTGTGGCTGGACAAAGTTGAACAACAAAAAATACTTATACTTTGTAGTCATGTTGGACCATTGCATACTAGGATTAGATTGCATAATGCATATATGCATGACATCAAGAAATTTTAATGCAAAGATTTTCATTTTAACAGTATAATAAGAACAATGCATTTTGTGTCAAAACGCATATCTGTGGAAGAGAAAGTCAGAACCATACTATAGAATTTTGACTTATTTTTAGATTGGAACCAAGGAAATAATGCTAATCTAAAATTATACAAGACATTTTTTAATCTATGAAAATGGTTTATTTTGCCCAATCTGAAAACATGAGAAACATATATGACAACAGAGCAAATTTTTTAATCTTACTGTATCATGAAGCAAATTGGCCGTTTAAACCCAAAGTATGAAATTGAAAGTATCAACTACTCTTGCATATGGGAGAATGAAAGGTCACAAATGCAGTCTCTCTTCTGTGTTTTATTTCTCCATTCACTGATTCTGGGAACAGGTCAGAGCTACATTTTATTACAATCTTATAAATGTACCTGACTTGTTTTTACTAGGCTTTCCCACATATTTTTTAAGCCATCATGGTGGCCCCAACTGGTACCCAACTGGTCAGAAAGCATATAATAGAAATGAACAGTAGTCAACTAGTGTTCCCCCCCCGAACCCCTATACAATTAACCAAATAAAATTCTACTCTGCTAGTATCTGAGGGGAATCCAGTGAATTATAGAGAACCAAGGACATTACTGTTTGTTCTGTTCATGCATCTTTTGGTTAAAGTAATAAAAAAACAACTAAAAATTTCTCAGGTAAAAAGCTGGTTTATTGGCAAAGATGCTCTCATTATTTCATGAAATTCAAGGACAAAAAGTGAAGTTGAGAGTAGTGAAGTTGAAAAACAAGGTTGTAGTCTCTGTAAGAAACACAGCGTTCCCTCTGTGCCCTGTTTCTTTCTGCCTGTTGGTGCCTCTGCTCTCTCTGTTTATACATTTCACCTGTAGTTTGAAATGACCCCATCCAAGTTGCAAAATTATGGCCTCTTAGTTCCAGTGACCGCTACCAACAGTTTGGAGAGAGAGAGAGAAGGTGGATTAGCATGGCAGAGCTTACGAGTGAGAGCCTATCCTGGTCCACTCTGCTGTTACCATGACCATGGGGATAGATCAAGTGAGTCTACTAGTAGAACAGAGAACGATAAGCGTGTTTTATATAATCCAACCCCTATGCCTGGAAACAGGGCATAGACACTGAGTGATGGCTAGAAATCCAACCCTGTGTTGATTAGCAGTTCTGAATAAATTCTGGGGAGAAGGGAGGACTTGAACAGATTCTTGAAAGATGAGTAGAAATTGACTGGTGGGAGGAAGACGGGTCAGTTCAGTGGGAACAAAGATGAAAGATTGGAACCTGTAAGAGAGCTCTGCTGAATGGTAACTAGAAGAGTGAGGACAGGAGCTGAAGGTCTGCATGAAGAAACTGTGAAAGTTTGGAAAGGAAGGCTATATGGAAAGCCTTGGATGATAAACCATGAAGTTTTTACCATCTGGGAGGGTATCTTTGAAGTTTTATTGTTATTGCATTTGTATGTATGTCTGTAGGGAGTGGCTGCTAATCAGAGGTGTGCTGGTAAATGTTTAATAGACAACTTCCAAAATAAAATTGTGTGTGCATGTAAGCATTTATTTATTATAAATTTTACTGATGTGAAGGATGTGCAACACCAATTTACAAATAATAAAATATATAATACCTTTTATTGTGAATCTCATATTTCAGAGTGCTTTCACAGATTTTTGCAAAACTCTTGTATCTGTAGTCAGTCTATGGTTGCAGTTCAATCATGATTTACCAAATGGAGTTGAATCCCAGTATGCTAATTGTTTTCCCAATACATTTATTGTCGTCATCTCTAATGTGTGATCTACTGTTAAACTATTTCTCATCTAAATTATATTCTTCAAACTGAAAACTGTTTCAGCTTCAGTACCAATTGTAAATGTATATAATCTATCAACAGACTCACAAAATACCTGAAAATTTAGCAATTGGCTTTTGTGGCCCTGCATGAGCTGCCTCTAGCAAGTAACTGCTTAGTATATGAAAGGTGATGATGATCTTAACGTCAATGGAAAATAAAGTTGCATGTGGGAAAATCTGCAAAATAATCAGTGGGATTTGATTGGACATGAGAGCAAGGTGGAATTAAAGAAGATTTCAAAAATTTATACTTAGGTGAAGGGGATAGGATGATACCATAAGAGAAAAGGGATATAAAAATCCATGCATTCAACAGATATCTATGGAAGAGCAAATACTAATGAGGAGAAGCTAAACATCCTACATGGTGTTGAGGATAATTTTCTAATTAATTGTTGAAGTCAACTACAGTTCAAAAATAGATGTAATTATTGATTTCTATGAAATTAAGCTTCTCTTTTCAGCTTTTAGTGATAACCTTATTTGCATGTTCTTCCTGAAATGGCACCCTCACTGGACTTTGAGCCTTCCCAAAGCAGAACCTGTCTTACTTTCAACCTGTGTTCCCAGTATCTAGCTCAGATTTGACTCATAATATTCAATAAATGTGGGTTGGGTTAAGAAATAAAGAATCTATAATTGGCTCCGTAAAAGAGGAAGGCTAGTCAATGATGAAAAGGGGCAGACTAGTTGACATCAGTCCTTAGCCAGGCCGAAAGAAGATGTTGATGCTAAGGCTAGAAAGGCTTGGTTTTGTTCCTGTCAAATCCAAGGAAAGACTATCAGTCTATAAGGAAGTCTATAGGGAAGAATCAATAACAAAAGTATGTGGTTTGACGCTGATGTTTCACTGTCTCCAGAGTGAAAACTCTAGCAGTCATTGGATATAGAGACACCCTTGAACTCTAAACCCTGGAACTAAGGATAAGGATTAAGAGACTTGTATTGGATATTGTCATAGCTATAAATATTTAGAAAAACTAGGCAGAACAATTCCCTCTGCAGCATACAATCTATGTAAAATATGCTTCCTACTTCTTTAGCAATTTGGAATCAAATCTTTGAGATTCGTTTTAACTCTTCTGTTTTTATTAATATATATAGTCAGAATAAGGCCAAAGAGGGGATTATAAAACAAAAAACTATTTGTATATTCAAGCTAGAGCAGTGCCTCTACAGAATTTTATAGGAAGTGTAAGGAATGGCATTTTATATACAGGGTTTTTTTTTTAACCATGTATATATAATTAAAGAGAATTATGTATGAGGAATGCAGAATGGCCTCTGTGGATTCATTGTGTTCCCAAAATTCATTTGTAAATAATCATTTGCAATATAGTAGACAGTTTTGCATAGAAACAATCCTGGTTTTTAGTTATCCCCACACCAGTCTATGACACCTGATTTAGCTCAGTGCCTGAAGTCTATGAAGGCATTAATGATATTACAGGCCAGGGATTGGCAAACTATGGTCTGTGGGCCAAATCCAGTCAACCTCCTAATTTTGTAAATATAATCTTATTAGAACACCCATGCTCACTCACTAACATATTGTCTATGGATAGTTTAGGGCAAAAGTGGCAAAACTAAGTAGTTGCAACAGAGACCTTTTGGCCTGGACAGAAAGCCAAACAATTCAGAGAAAACATTTGCTAACCCTTGGAGAGTCTTTAATTAATTCTTTTTTTCTTTCTAGTTTTATTGAGATATAATTGACATATGGCACTATATAAGTTTAAGGTGTACGGCCTAATGACTTAACTTACATACATCATAAAATGATTACCACAATAAGTTTAGTGAACATCCATCATGTTCACTTCTTAATTAGTCTTTAACACCACAAGGAAGAGTGAATTGTGGGGAATTTCATTCTGAGTTTTGACTCTCAAGATCAGGAATGGATTATCCTCTACCAGAGCAGTAAGCAGACTTTTTGTGCCTTGTAGCTTTCCTCTTGTATTTTCCTGTCCCACCAGTCAGTGACTAGCAGGAATTGATCCACCGAATCTGAGGGGAAGACTCCAGCAGGATATAGGCTAGAGACATAAGAGAGTAGGCCTGGGTTATTTCTTCTGTTGTTTCGAGTCCTTTGGAGGAGTGAGGACATGTGGCTTGATTGGAGGCCACTGCCTTCTCTTCGGAGCTTGTGATGAAGTAGTCTTTTGCAGGGTTGAATCTCCTCTGCTTCCTTCCTTCCCTCTCTCTACCACTGTTCCCACCTGGCCTCTCTGCATCTCAGATCCTCCTCAGGATAGGTCTTAGGGTGAGGTACCATGTAGACGTGAGTTGAAAGTTAAAAGATTTTATCCTGGACAGGAGCCAACAGAGCAAGAATAGGAGAGATAAAGAGGATATTAAAAGCAGCTGTGAGAAGGAAAAGGGGGCTCCTGGGCCACTTGGGTATCTCGGTTTATTAGCTAGGAAAGATGAACATAAAGTAGGTATTGCCTATCCTGTATTATACTTTCCTAGGCTGTTCTGTATTAGGCTCTATTATTCTTTGTCATACTGGCAGTGTTACTGGTAGATGACACTTACGTAATGTTGCCATGGGCCAGGCAGGGTGCTTGGCATGCTCTGCTCTCAGAGGATTTTCCTTCTCTCTCTCTAGCAACTGCGCTTCCTTTTTCTTAGATGTAATCCTTGTCATCTAATCTTTAAATAATTGAGTTCCCCTAGACATAGTTGTGTGTGCTCTTAAACCTCTCATTCTTTACATCTCCCCGGGCAGTCACCTTTACTTCATGGCTTCAACTGCCCTCTATAAACTGATAACTCAAGTGTGTAACTCTCGCCTGGACCTATCTTCTAGATATCCAACCACCTACTTGGAAACATTTCCTTTGGGCTAGCTCTTGGTTTTCAGTTTTGTTTGTTTTTTTATCCTACTCTTCTATCATAGCCTATCTTAGTGAATGTCTCCATCTTTATGAAATTTCTCAGTACAAGAATTCCTGTGTCTATCTTGCCCCTTTCCTTTTCCTTATTCCCTGTACTTAGTTACCAGGTCCAGTGGATTTCCTCTCCTAAATTACATTGCAAATCCATCTACTTCTTTCTATTCATAATGCCACCATCCTAGTCAAGCAGCGGCATTTCTCTACAGGAATATGAAACAGCTTGTTATCTGGTCTGCCTGAGGCCACTCTTAGCCCTAATCATGTTGCTCGTCTACTTGAAACTGTTCAGTGATCTCCTTTTGCTTTTGAGAAAAAGTCCAGTATGGTCAGTGTTACCTACAAGGTCATGCATGATCCTTGCAGCCCTTTTCACTTCCTCCTACATGCCATCCTTCTTCCAGTCTCTGATTATGTTATTCCCTCTGCTGAAAAGACCACTACTTCTCTATCTTTCACCAAGTAATCCCTGGATATCTTTCTCAGCAGAACTTAAGTCAGAGCCTCAATGTGAATTGTTCACGAATGATCAGACTAAGCGAAGTACCCGAAATTTCCCATATGCAGCTATAATCACAATTGTAAATTAGTACATAATTATGTAAAATCTGTCAGCTTCACTAAAATCTAATCTCTTGGAGGATAAGGGTTAGATAGCCCTGTTTAGAGTTATGTTTCCACCTCCTAATACACCAACTCTATAAATATTGAAAGAAATGAACCTACTGACAGGTTGAATGAATGAGCTCTTTAACACATGCAATCTTGTAAGATATTAATTATTACCACCATTCGTAGTAAGTAAGTAAAACTAAGTTTCAGATCTAGGCTGAGACCCTCAAATCGTGCACTGCAATATGCTGCAAAGAAGGCTTAGGATGTATTTGTTCTCGTCTGTGTTCCCCATTGCCACGTATAATGAAAAGTTGTTGAGGTCCAGCTACTTACTGGATCCTAGGTAAAGGAAGAGCAAATCAATATGTAACACTGTTTTTGGTGTTAAGGGTCAAATTTAATAAATTGTGTACCTTATTACTCTTACATAGATAATGGCTTCACTGAATATCACTCTTTTATTTTAAGGCCACTTATAGTCTATTATTATTTTTGATGCAGTCACATATAAAATAAAAAAATGGCCTAATAATGAATACTTGATCCCCAAATCATGAAATCAATCTTAATATGCTTGGAAGATTTAACATTTTCTTAGTGCAGTGAGATTGATGAAGTCCCATTAATGAATATATTGATGAGATGGAAGAAAATGGGCTCAACTCTCTTTTGTCACCAGTGAAATGAATCTTCAGTGCAAACTAAGAAGTAGGTAAAGAAGAGGCAATTAAAGCAACTGTGTAAGTGTAAAAAAGTTAATTCTTAACATTCCTTTTAAAAAATGTCTTAACTGTGCATTTTTATATAGATAATGAAGCAAAATCAGAAAATTCATTTAAGATTAATACATTTAAGTTTCTTCAATGAATATGCTATGAATCTAATTATTTTCTTTCTAGACCAGGACTATAGAGACTCAAAAAGAACTCCTTTTCCTGATCCATCAATGGAAAATATTTCAAATCATATTTTATTAAAAAGTATCTAATAAGAAAATGTCTTTTTAAATCAAGTAAATACTAAGAAATGTGAAAAATAATTTTTTAAAGAAATTAAACATTTCTTTTTGAAACATTTATATTTTAGAGGCAATTTTGATACGACTTAAAAATTTCAAAAGAATTTTTTTCCATCTAAACTCTACCAGTCAAGCAGTATTCCCACGTTAACTAACTTGAAGACAGATACTAATTGTACCCCCAATTTGTAATGCATCAGTTTAGCACTATTGATCTGCTAAAAAAAAATGAAAGTAAACTATGCAAGAGCCAGTCTCAATACCAAAGGAATGATCTATTGATTCCATCTGACAATGCTTTGTCTTCATATCAATGTGTATGTGCAGCAGAGACCAGTTAAGAATGGAACAGGGCGGACAAAGGTCAGAAAAGAAATAGGGTATCCAAGATTATTGGAGACCATGCAATGAACATATCGTAAAGTTCATCTGATAGGTGTTTATAAAGGAATTCGGTAGGTTGACTGCATAAAAAATTCACAACATAAATATTTAATGACCAAAAATGCCACACCAGGATCATAGGAGCCACTTTGAAGAAATTAAGACTCAGTTCTTAAGAATGACTTGGTAGTGAATTTGTGAGATAAAGACAGGCTTGCTCAGTCCTGCCCTCATTTCACCATATGTGTGTTTGTTTCTTTTTTCTTTTAAAAACCTGTTTCCCATTCCCTGTGCCAAACACTTGTAATATTCAAATGCCTTTAAGTCATGAATTCCCAGACACCTCCCTCTAGGCCTTAATTCAGATCTGAATGGTTGATCTATATAATCCTCTGGGAAACAAATGCTGGTTTACCTTTTGGTCTTCTTCGGGTTTTTTATTAGAATAAGCGTACAGTCTTTCAACATGACAACAAAATTTAATGGCATATTATTCAATACATCTGTTGTGTCTCATGGCAGTTTGGTCCCCTCAGGTCAACCACTTCCCAAGCAGAAGCATTTGTTTAGTTCATAGTCTGCTTAGCTCTTTATTGATCTATAACTTTTGAATCTTGATTTATTTCTTTAAATTATCTTTTCTTTATTACTTTGAGCATAGGCATGTATTGTGACTTTGGATCTAATTCTTCAAATAATGTTGCTCCTATAGCTATGCTTGGTCTTAGCTAGCTGGCTGTGATTTGTAATACAGTTGCTTCTTAGGTTCTCCAACCCATGTTTTATATTATCTTCAGATATTTCTTAAGTTTCAGATTTTAAAAAATCAGATATATCATGCTGGGTTGATAAAAGGTTGAGAGATGGAAGAAATATTTTCTGGAATAATCATGAAGTAATCATTTATGAGATAGCTAGCTTTCCCCCTGTGGAATAAAATTGAATATGTTCTAATGAAATATATGCATAGGCAAAAAATTGTCTTTGCATAATCCGAACCACTATATTATAGAACCAGAGAAGGCTAATTGCAATATTAAAACTATGGAAAAAATAGCCTACCACTAACTTTCTAACCCACCTCCCCACCCCGATTGTCACAGTTTTTCTGGGACTTGTTACATTTTAAGAGCAAAACTAGCTGTCAGCCTGTATCAACATTGTTACTTTAAGAATAAAAATACTCTATTTTATGAATTATTCAAGTTAACATGTCTCTGGAGATTTTTGAGGAGTCTAATATGGTCAGATGTGACCTTCTGAGATGATACAAGAGGAATAGAGAAACTAATTTATATATAGAAAAACTGGATTTCAGAAGAAAATAATATGTAAAGTAATCAGAACATTATCTGCACAAAAAAAATATGTGCAGTTAGGAGTTTACTTATGTAGATGTTATCTTTGTTTTTAAAGCCGATTTAAATGTCTATTTTGATTTAAAACCTAGAGGAGTAAAGAAAAAAAAGTACGATAACTTATGTCCAAAAAAAATATCTGTCAATTCTAAAAATTCAGTACTATGCAATAACACATAATGCATGTTCACCCTCTTTGTTTATGCAACTTATTTCATTAGTAAGAAGTGTGAGTCTTCTATACTATCAATCCTTGGACGATTTTATATATATGTATGATTTTCTGCTTTTATGTACCTTCTGACTCAGGTCTAACGAAATATTAATACATTGCAATTGTAATTCATGCAAGGAAGCATGTGCTTGAATACCTTATATAATCCAAATCTTCTGTCATTCCCTGCTCACAAACAGTGTAGATTTTTTTTCTTAAACTGTGGTTATGTCATGTGGCAGTTCACCATTAACTTGGCCTGTCAGTAATAAAATACTGTGAATAATTGACAAATTATTATTTTTTTTAATTTGTGATTTCTAAAATTTTGTTCATAATGTGAGAATTTTTTTAATGCGATATTGTTGCTGAGTCTAAGCTCATACTGCCTGCCGCACAAGAGAACAATAAATTGAGAGATGAGGTGTTTGGGCAAGGAATATCAACCTTATTCGGAAAGCCAAAAGAACCATCTTACCCAAATCACAATCAACTTCGGTTATACTAAAAGGGGAGGAGTGTGGTTGGGTGTAGCAAACTTCTTGGTACTAGAATCTTTTGTTCTTGCAGCTGTCCATGTAGGTCTGGTCACAATGTTCCTGTAAACCTCCAACAAGACAAATGTTATTCTCTGTTCTGCAACTTTTTATGAATGAAAAGTGTTATACTTTTAAAGGTCAAGCCTGGGAGGCAGAGCCTTGAGAATAGACTATCATGTATATTTCAGGCTATAGGCAACATTCTTTTACAAGTGTTCAGAGCCAGCAATGACTAAGCACAGGCAGCAGGGCACGAAGGTTAGAGCTAAAGGAATAGATCCAATACGGAGTCAGGGTTGTTTTGCTCTGTTACAATACTGTTTCAATTAAGCACAAAATGTTACTGCATCGTATTTCCTTTCATATTATAAAACTTGTACTTGGGAACTGAAATTATAATGTGACTGGGGTCATATATTTATGATTTTAAATAGTAATCAAAGGAATAAGCCATTGGATTTAAATAAAGTAGTGATTATTATTACTTTATAACAAAACTACATAATAGTAATTAATAGTGTACTTTTTATGTTAGCAAAAAAATACATAGTTTTAAGTACCTCCTATTAAAGCGTCTAATTTTAGTTTGTTTCTTTGTTTCTTATACTGTTTCTTTGTTTCTTATACAATATTTGTACAGAACTGAAACATGTCTAAGTTTTCTAAATGAAATGGAGCTAGAAAAATTCCTTTATTAATTGTATCGTCCATCACACCCTTACAGATAAGTGAGGGAATTTGACATTGTTTTCACAGTCTGGCATAGAAAGTGCCAAAGTTTTCTGATTTGGTGATGGCCTACTCAAAATTCCTCCTGGAAAGTCAAAGAAAATCTCCTTTGAAAATGTCTACAGTAAAATATGGCAGCTTTTTTTTGAACACACTCTGCCTTCCGGCCAGTCTATTCTTAATCTTAGTATTTGTATGCCAGAACTTTTATCAAAGCCCAGACACTACAGTATGCAAGTTAGGATAATAAATAAAATGTACTGTGTGGAAATGAAAATCTATGCCTTATAGCAAGTTAAAACATGGTCATGATTTGGATTACCTTATATATGATGTCTGGGATATTTGCACTGTCTTTCCATACTCCCTCCTCTTTGATAAACACTCAGTTTCAGACACACACTTTTCAACCTACATAGCCTTGATTGGTCTGGAAAATGCAAGTGTGCTTACTCTCTTGCTCTCTGTGTGCATATATATCATTGCTGGCCTCTGAGGGAGCAGAGCAAAAACGGCAACAGAGACAAAAAAATGGCCAAGCAGGATTCACAGTTGTCCAAATCGCTGCCCACCTAGACTGATTTCCTAGTATGTCAGACCTGACTCTGAGTCTTACCAGGTGTTAAAACTGTATATATTGTATATTTGGAGAGAGTGCACATACATAGTTTGTGAGAGAGCAGCCTTACTTACTAGAACACTTGAGGCTATTTAAGCTAAAGAGTGTGTATTTGAAACCGAGTTTCCAAAGGAGAGAAGACACACATACATACATGCATACGTGATATTATGTAGATTATATATAATATATTACGTTAGCATTAGTAGATATGTCTATTATATATAAATCAAGGGTATTATGTATGGACTTAACTACTTAAATTGTAACCATTAAAAAATGTAAATTTTTTGTGTATAAAATAAACAAGCAACAAGGATATATTGTACAGCACAGAGAAATATGGCCATTATTTTGTAATAACTTTAAATGGAGCACAGTCTAAAAATATTGAATCATTATGTTGTACACCTGAAACTAATATAATATTTTAAGTTAACTATACTTCTATAAAAAAATTAACTAAAAAAATGTAAATACCGTTTTTACCTTATTAACCTTAAAAAAAAATGGGTAACAGACCAATCTGATCCATGGGTTGTTTATTTGCAGACCTCTGTGCTAGACTATACTTTTTATAAGTACATACGAAATGAGAGATATTTCTTTTGTGGAGGATGTGTTACTATGTAACTATCATAGTTTTTTAACCATGCTTTTCAACCCTGAATAAATTATATTGACTTTATTAAAAAATGAAATCGTTTCTTGAAGTAGTATTACATATAGAAACGTTCAATTGGTAGTGTTCTGTATTTCCAAGGTCATTTAAAATAAAAGCAACCTCTCTACTTCAAGGGAAAGATAAAATCATAACCATTATAACTGAAGAAGATAAAAATTACCAAAGAACATTATTATATATTAAATTATTACAGTTACCATCACTGGTAACTGGTACCATTACAGTTACCATCAGGTTTGGTAACGAAATACAATAGAACCTTCTATTTACTATTATCCGTTAGCCATTAAATTAATAGCAAAGAAAATGAATGATATCTTGCAAGTCATTAAGGAGCAGTTAATATCTTAAAATTTCCAGAATCTGGACTCATCATTTTATTGAAACAACACTCTATCTGCTTTGCTCGGGACTTAGACATGATGATCAAGGAAATATGTTAAAATGTGAGGAATATGGCATATTTAAAAGGAAATTTTTTTTCCATTGTATTAAGTCTGTATTTTATCAAGCTGCATAGTTTTGTGGCCTCTTATCATATGAATTAGTAATTTTTATATCCAAATTAGCCCTGGAAAAGATAGACTATGTTTTCTCTTCCTCTGTCCTCTGGCATATGCAGAAATAAATCCTTATGGTGTTCAGATTAGAATAGAACATGATCCGCAGAGGGAAAAAATGTTTTCTTTAAGCACGTGGAGTTCCTTGCATCAATACAATTTTAATGAAGACAGTGTCTTCACCATCGCCATTCAGGAATACAGGGCAACTCTCTAAGGTGATGATGTCAATCAATTTTGAAAATTCTATTTCCTTCAACATTTTCTGCTACTTTCTTTCATCTTCTATTTTTCTCTCATTTTCTTTCCTCTCTTCCTTCTCTTCTCTTCTTTCCTAAACAAACATTATTTAACAGAGCATTTCACTTTCTAATATGCTTTAGGTCTATTCTAGACACCCTCATACGTGTCATACCTTGTTCTCTAAATGGCTTTTTTTTTCTTTTAGATTTACTGAGGTATGATTGACAGAGTTGTAAGATATTTAAAGTGTATGTGATTCGATATACTGTAAATGGCTTTTAACCAAGTTAAATACACTTCGGTCTGGTACTGGTCCAGCAGGCAGCCGGGTAGTGTTTATTGAATAAATGATGTAGCAAAAGGATGTGCAAATGGAAATGAAATTTTTACTTAATCTACAGTTTCAAAATCATAAGATACTTATACATTGTTTCAATGTGAGAAACAAAGAATACAAATGTATCTAAAATGCACAAGTTGTTTCCATTTATGTTATCCTATTATCTGTTTGCTGTAACAATGAGATAGTTGAATAAAACGACCATTGCTAATACCATTTCCTTTCTCAGGATGCTTTTTAACCCTGTCCTTACATCTGATACATTCTTATATCATTTGGTCAATAAAAAGCCTAATTTTTCATATCGATGGGTATGATGAACCTATTGAATCTAGAACTTTGCCCCTGTAATTACTTCCATATGCCATTTTGCATCTTTTTTTTTTTTTTTTTGTATTGAATAGCAGAGTTCATTGATGACTTGGGAGTCTTTTGATATAAATAAAAGTTAAATTGCAGCAATGCCTATTGACTATTTTTCAAATAACTGTAACAATTTTGCATATACAGGAATAGAGGTTTCTTTTTATAATGAGGCGTGCATATGGCTTTAGTAGTTATAATGTGCACAGATTAAATGTCTCAGCCAATATATATGGGCCAAGACATGATAAATGGAAGTGTCTTTTTTTATTCTATAAGAAGCAAAATGAACCATAAAAGGATAAATTCATTGTGTTTATAGTAAAGTAAACATTTATAGTTAGTTTCCTGTGGTTTCGCTTTGGATAAAATGTCTTAAAATTTCCCTAAATCTTAATACCTCTGTGAAAGACCAATTTTATTTTTCTCTGTTGATTCTTATGTGGGAAGAAGGAAAGTCTCCGCCTAGTGTGCAATCTTGATCACTTTTTGCTAGGTCCCTTTTCCATTTACACCATTGTGAACTGACCTGTTTCTGGAAACTGCCTCTCCAGAAATATTTGAGGGTGAGTGGAAGGAGTGTCAGGAGAGACTCTCTCACTAAGCACCCAGATCCAGGAAGAGCCTTCAGTCTACCCTGTTTTGTTGCTTGCCTCTCTATTTGTCCCTTTCTTGCCCTAAGTCTCTTTAGATTTTCCAAAATCGGTACAATTCTTCCTGGCAAAGATTTCATACTGAGTCAGCAAAGTCAATATCCAATGGAGAGCATACAAGTGAGAAGTGCATTGTGTGGAGTATTGTGCATCTCAGCCTCTCCTTGTGAACATTTCTTCTTTCATTTTGGGGCTCGACCCCTTGTAACTGTCATTGTTCAACCGGTTTTACAATAGAGCAGCTCTTTTCCATTTCTCTTGCATTTGAACATTGTATCCTTTCATTTAATCCAAGAAATATGTTCTGAAGTATGTTATGCAAAACGTGCAATGTTTTCAAAGAAGTGACAGGAATGTGTATATATATATGCATATTGCATATGTATGTACACATGTATATTGTATAAGGTAGTATAGAGTAAAAATAGATAACAATTGCTAAGTTAAAAATACCACAACTGTATTTGACGTTGTTGTAAAACAGTACTTCAAAAGACTTTTGGAACGATTAAAAATAATAGATACTAAGAAAATGTGTATCTTCATGTCTGAATTTAAATAAGGAAAGAATTCCTTTATAAAATGAGTTGCACTGCATAAGAAATCAGTATTCCAGAGGACTTCTGTATAAGTGAGGCATTTGGGATCAACCTGAAGAAAAATGATCACCCAGAGTAAAAGTTACAAGATAAAATGTCTTTGGTCGAGGTCTTCAAAGTGAGTTTTTGCCTTCTGTAGAAAACAGGCTGCTAGTTTCTGAACCTTAAAAATCAATTTTGGTGAATAAGCATGAAGAAACTGGAAGAGTGCTACTTTAAGCTATTCTTCTGTTCAGCAATTCAAAGAAAACACAAATTTAGAATGATCTATTTTGCTGATGCTTATCAATATTTTGTTTATTGGATAAGGAATGCTTTAAAGCATTTTAATTTGAGTCTTTTTTTATAGGTTTAAACACAAAACATTTTAGAATTGATTTCTAAGTTAAACTATCAGAATAATATAAAATTTAGAGTCATGAATCCTTCCATGCTGCTATTTCTAGTTCAAAATAGGTTATGGCCATTATGCAAGATCATCTTATGTAAGAAAAAACAGTGCAATTTTCAAACCTTTTTTTTTCAACCAATGGAAAGCTTTTCGAAAGCAGAACTCTAACATATAAAATATAATTAAACAGTATTTAAAGAGATATCACAATTATGAATGTCTGATAAGCATCCAAAAGTGATGAATATCAAAATAATCTAGAGTACAATTTCATGTTGCTGTGATGTGTTATATCATTCGGTATTGGTCAAATGGCTCTAACACTGTGATGTGTCCTTATCCAACACAGCAGATGCCCTCAGTGTCAGCGAGCCCTGCCAGGGTTCATGTGTGTAGTATTCTCATTTGTACCATTTCACAAGTGAAGAAGTTTCACTTTTTTTTTTTTCAAGTGAACAAGCTTTAAGTTAAAAAAAAGGAAAAAATCATAAAGTCTATGATTCTGACCAGACTTCTGATCCAAGATTTATGGCAATGTAATGTGTGTGGATGTCCTAGGTTTTTAAAACTTTACAGTGCTATATAACCATGAGTAATAATAAGCAGTTTAGTTTTATATTCATTGCTCAGGGTGAGTTTGAGTCTAAGCTCTGAATCAAGTCAGTTATATTGGCAGTACATATGTTGGTTGCTGAATGGTAGGTTAGGAATACACTATATTTTAGTGCATATTATTTTTTATTGTATTTAAAGATAGTTTAAAAACAAATTTAAAATGAAATTCAAATCTCATATTGTTGGAATCCTTAGACACTTCTAAGGAATACTAGAATTTGATTGGCTGCAATCTGAAGAAAAATCAGTGTAAAAGCCAAGGTATTATTTTTGCTTATAATAAGATTTGTATAGCTCTGAATAGTTTATAGAACCATTTCTCACATATTATGTTCAATAATCATTAAAACAATCTTGTCAGATATATAGGACAGAGTGGTTAAAATTATCACTTCTTTTCCTGAAAAGGAAAAAAACTCAAAAGAAAAATAAATTCAGCTTGATATGAATTTTTGAATTCCTCCTTTGAAATCTTAGATTTCCGAGATCTCTCTAAATAAGATCTCAGGTGACTGTTGCAACATCATTTACATATGTTGGCAAATAGTCTAAGTCTCACTCACTTTTACTGTCAACTAAAGACAGTGCAGTTCTACTCAATTTTATAACTATTAAGCTATTATCAATAACATGAAACACCTCAGAATGATATTGGAGTATAAATTTATGTGCTTTTGGAGTTCCTGTTTTAGAGGCAAGACATTCCTACTAAAATTGAATTTTACGAAATAATGGAGCCATTTCAGAAAAAAAATACCTTAATTCTCTTCATTTTTCCTTCGAAGCATTTTTACTGTGTCCCTATAAGACACCATTATAAGTAATTTACAGTTTAGTATATTAATCACTTCTCATATTAATAAAAATAATTTAGATCCTCTGGTTTTATTTGGAGTATTCTTCTCTCTTTTCCCCATGCAAGTTGTACCCTGCAGGCAAACATGTCACTGAGGTGGCCATCCTGGACTAAAGAAGGGATAAAAGTAGTGCCATGAGTTATCTAATCAGAGCCTCTCTCTCATGCCAAACCTTTTTTTTTTCTTGATACCAATATCAACGTTACCTACCTCACAGCCTTCTAAAATGATCTATATGTAGCGTCTCAGGCTATATACTTTACAAATTAGGCAGACAATGTCCCTAATGATCGTCACCTCTTTTCTTCCTCTGATTACTTCTGTATTTGTTTCTCATTTATTATTGTTCATGCCTTCATCTTTCACTTCAGATCTTCTCTTCTATTTACTCAACAGTTCCCTTTAAAGTTCACATAAATAAATTTAAGAATACTGCTGAGCAGAATTCTAATATTCATATCACCCCTTCCTAAACATGTATTTGCATAAATTAGTTTCGGTTCATGTCTTTTTATATTTTATTAGGGAGACTAACCTAAATGCTACAGAGGATGAGGTTTTAAGACAATATAAACTTTTTATGGTACTTGGTACATTTGAACATGTCATTAGGCACTTTGATTAGGTAGATATGTATGTATAAGACTTTTATATTTTAATGAACATTCTGTATACATTAACTTATGTCTCCATCTAAACCTCTTCAATAACTCTGTTGAATGTCATTTTATATCAGTTTCTGCCTGTTGGGATTTATTAGTCTGCCCTTTGACAGGGAAGTTATACTTTGCTATGTTCAGTTAATTGAAACTAACATTCTGCTAGCCTGAGAACTTTTAAAGAGGAAAAAAGAAGTTCAGAAAACTTCGTGGGAATTCTGATTTTAGCAGCATTGACTTTTCCACAAAGAATAATTGCTGCCTGAACTGTGAAGCCTCTGAGTGAATCAGATATAAAATCCTAAATGGGAAAAGGGTAGCAATTACTGAAAAGAACATGTCTGTTTATCTCAAGCTTTGGGAATTAGGAAAGACCTTTATTTCAGTTATGTAATGTATAGAGGAAAGGCCTGGATTTCATATCTGATTAGTTAGTATCTCCAGTTAGGTGTTGTCAGCAGGATTGTCACCTGTGTTTGCAGTGTCAAGAGTCATCCTTCCTAATTACTGTGACTGAATCAGGATGGGCCACATGTCTGCAGTTCATTGCTTCTCAGTTCCAAATCCTGAGCTGGTTTGGTATGGTATTCTCATTCTTTAAATGGCATATTGTCCTTTTTTGGCACATAAAAATCAGTAAGTGATTGATGTGCCACACCAGTTTGGTGACATCTCCTGCTGTATTGCTGACATATTTTGCTTCTTCCTTAGAAACAGCCTTTTCAAGGACTCAAATAATTCAGTATCTTAGGAGGGTGACTGGCATGAAAGCAGAAAGACGGGCACCTGGCCACCAGCATCATTAGCCACTGTGCTAATAGTGAAAAGATACATTGTAAAAATTGTAATCATTTTTTTATTTAAGAAAAATATGTTATTAAAATTAAGACTATTTCAGGATTGCTAACAACCAGTTGAACAAATATAACATTCAATAGTTGTTATATATCTCTAAGTCAATCTAATATAAGTTAAAATAAACAAACCAAAGGCTGACTGGGTATAATATGAACATGTTAAGTACCCACAGAATATTCCCTTCTCCCCCAAAATTATATATACTTTTTAGTATATATACAAAATGGTCATATATGCTGCCTGAAAGTGATTTTTGATCAAAACTCATAAAAGGAAAAGAAAAGATGACTCTTACAGTAGTAAATAATTTTTTAAAACAAGGTTAGAGATTTTTTTTGTCCACAACATCTTTCAATAAAATTAGTGCACAGTTTAAATACAGACTTAAACTTAACTTGGTAACTGTGGAAGATAGAATTTCCATGATAGTTTCTTAGAAAAAAGAAAGATATATAAAGTTGTCTTTTTGTTTAATTAATTATACTAGAATAAAAAGGTAGCAGTTGCTTTTCAACAATTTAAAAGTGTGGCTTTGCAAATATAAAAATAGAAAGACTAGCTTTTCTTTGAAATATAAACTATAGGAATACTTGAAACTATGTCTAATATACTGCATAAGTGGAATAATTACTGAGGATGACATTTAGTAATTGGGTTTGTAACTCCAATTATCCTGAGGCATTGACTCATTTAGAATTATGCCTTTATTCATTAGGTTTGTGAGATAAGCTTTTCTGTAGAAATAAATCCAGAGTATCTTCCCTTGAATTCAAGGATTCCACAACCCTCCTCTCTAGAGAACTAGCAAGAAGTCATTGAATTATTTGCTAATTGTGAGCAAAATTTGTATTGATTTTTTTCTGTCTTTCTAGCTGATGTTAATAGCATCATACTTCAGGTCACTAAATACTTTTCAGCACCATCTAATTGTCAAAGAATCACTTACGGAGACAAAATTGGAGACATCAAAGCCACACATACACACACATGTGCATACAAACACAAAGAAAATGATGACACAGGCAGTTAATATTTTCTTTCTTCTCCACCTCATCTGGTAATATTTTGCAATGCATATGACATAGTTTAAAACCAATAATAATTTTAAGCATTATGAAAACTACTATATCACTAAGTTCTAGCCATGCCTGATTTAACTGCTAGGCAAGTATTAATTTCTCACTGCATCCCAATGCCACTACCACAAAAAAGTACAACAAAGAATAAACATATGTCCACATTTGTTCATTATGTTGTCACATCCTTTGAAATATGATATAAGGAGCATAACTTTTGCTTTTCTTTTAAAATCACTTTATGGATGTAAAAATAGATGTATTTTTTTCTCACAGTGCTCAAATGCTGTGTTGTGGTTTCTAGCAAAACAAAACTATTTCCATGTATTATAATTTCTATAATACATTAGCAGTTTTAAAGATGCATGTCAGTTCTCTGCAGCGATACACAAAACTTGCTCAATAAATTTGACTGAATTTAGTGAAATATAGCTGTGGAGAAAAATAGAAAACACTCCTTTGGATGCTCACTATAGACTTTTACATGGGAAGAGCTATTCCTCTTTTGGCCCCTAAATAGTTGTTAAAACCAGTGTACCTCATCTTTGACATCTGTTTGAGCAGAATGAATCCATTTTAAATCCCCAAATCACTTTCACTGTGACAGAATGCAGTAAAGGAAGCAAAATGGTTTGGGGAAATGAGACAGTGTAAACAAGCCGATCAGATGCCATTTAATTTCCTGGAGCGTCAGAAATTTTCTCAAAGAAAAGCGAGATCAGACTTTGATAAAGGAAAACCTGCTTATAACTCATTGCTATTTGAGGGAGGTTTCCCTCAAGTATATTGAGATTTAAATTGATCCTATGCCCAGAAATGTTTCAAAACAACAGCCAAGACTAATAAGTTACTTAGCAGTATTGCTTGATAGTTTATGAATACCTAACTGTTCTTGTGTATACAGGAAGAAGACACCATTAACATTTGCGATGAAGCATGCGGTACTAAGAAACATGGTATTCTGATTGCCATGTGCTGGAGCATTCAACACTTGGGCTTTTTTTTTCTGCCCATTAATAATGAGATTCTTTTTCAATATTGTTGTTGGATTGTTAACATCTGTTAAATTCTGAGAACATCAAATAAAAACAAACTGTTAACAATTAAAGCTTTTATACAGTAAACCGAAGTTTAACAGAGTGAGCTTCAGTTAGTCGTACTCTGCCATATAAACCCGTGGAGTCTGCTTGTGGGACATCTCTGGAGAGACAACTAGGTCGCAAGATGGATCATGTAAATTATAGAAAAACCTTGGCATCACACTTTGCTTGGGATGGAGTTCGTGCTTTATATCCATACAGTTCCATCAGGAACGTCATGGATAGCATCCTTTTGAACTAACAAGCATTTTTCTTTAAATTAAGAGTAAAATTGAGGTCTCATCTGCTGGTTCCAGAATTAAAGTTCCATTATCGAGAAGTTCTAGTGCACAACACAATAAAGAAAGAGAGACCCCATGTTTGTTATACCTTTATGTTTTCGTTGTTGTTTTTCATTACTTTTTAGGTTTTTCCTTGAGAGATTATAAGAGGTGGAGAAAAGTGCTGCAGTGTTGAGCTATTTAAATGTGTATGTGTGAGAGATATTCTGTTGAATATAAACTCTTGTTTATTGTATGTAAAGCTTATAAAGTGCCACATTAATTTTTTTTAAACTATAGTAAACTGCAAAGATGAGTACACTAATTTCTTCCATCACTGTATCTATACTCTTTACAATGTCACTTCTATCGAGAGAAGAAGTCCATTTCTCTACTGCTTGTGTATGGCTGGCTTTGTCACTTGCTTTGACTAATAGAATACAGTAGAATTGATATGCTGAGCCTACGTCTCATGAGGACCTTGCTGATTTCACATTGCCTTCTTGGAACATTGATGCCACCATGTGAAGTAGCATGGCCTAGACCCTTGGAGACTGAGAGACCAAATATGGAGAATGGCCCAACTATACAGCCATACAGCTGTCCCAGTATTCTGGGACAACTACCTGGAGATGTTGATGAGACTGACTTTGACCATGCAGCCCCAGTAGAGCCCCCAGACGACTATAGATGGATGAGTGGCCCCAAGCAAGGTCAGAAAACCTACTCAACAAAAACCAGCCTTAATTGCTGACCCACCCAAGTGTGAGCCAATGGAATAGTGGTTGTAAGTTGATTTTTTTTAAATTTTTCATTGGAGTAAAGTTGCTTTACAATGTTGTGTTAGTTTTGGCTGTACAGCAAAGTGAATCAGTTATATGTATACATATATCCCCTCTTTTTTTAGATTTCCTTCCCATTTAGGTCACCACAGAGCCCTGAGTAGAGTTCCCTGAGTAATACAGTAAGTTCTCATTAGCTACCTATTTTATACATAGTAGTGTGTATATGTCAAACCCAGTCTCCCAGTTCATCCCACTCCTCCTTCCCTCCTTGGTATTCATAAGTTTTTTCTCTATATCTGTGTGTCTATTTCTGCTTTGCAGATAAGTTCTGCAGATAAGTATCTGCTTTGCAGATAAGTTCATCTCTGTATGACAGTCTTTAGGTCTGTCCACGTCTGTGCAAATGGCACTATTTCATTCCTTTTTACAGCTGAATAATATTCTATTGTATATATGTACCACATCTTCTTTATCCATTCCTTTGTTGATGGACATTTAGGTTACTTCCATGTCTTGGCTATTGTAAATAGTGCTGCAATGAACATTGGGGTGCATGTATCTTTTTGAATTGTGGTTTTCTCCAGGTATATGCCCAAGAATGGGACTGCTGGGTCATATGGTAGTTCAATTTTTAGGAACTACCATGCTGTTTTTTTTTTTTTTTTTTTTTTTGAGGAACCACCATACTCTTTTCCATAGTGGCTGTACCAATGTAGATTCCCACCAACAGTGCAAGAGTGTCCCCTTTTCTCCACATCCTCTCCAGCATTTATTGTTTGTAGGTTTTTTGATGATGGCCATTCTGACTGGTGTGAGTTGATAACATCATTGTAGTTTTGATTTTCATTTCTCTAATAATTAGTGATGTTGAGCATCTTTTCATGTGTTTGTTAGCCATCTGTATGTCTTCTTTGGAGAAATGTCTATTTAGTTCGCCTATTACCAAGTTTTGAGGTTGTGGTGAGGCAGCAATAGTTAGCTGATGCATATACCTCTTAAGGGAAAAGGCATGTATTAGTGATATTATGTACTTTACACTGCCTGGAATATAGTAGATAGTAAGGAAAAATTATTCAATCAAATGAAATGAAACTTTGCTTTAAGAGAGTAACAACTTCACTAGGGAATTAGGCAACAGAAACTTTATCATTTACTTAACTAGTGCCTATGAGAATCACCTCCATCCTCTTACTGCGTTCTGAGCTTGGGACTAACATTAAGCTTTTTCATCATAAAATCACTTTTAAGAGCCAGGGTAAAAATGTTTATATGCAAAGCTATGTGAAAAGAAATTATCTGAGGAAATGTGAATAAAAATCAGCAAAAATCTATTTCATTCTAGATATCTATAGTAGCTATAAATTGTTTATAAATATCTTAACTCTCTAAGGTAATTTTTTTGTAGTTTTACTGGTCACCAAGTGAAAAGTATTTCTAAGAATACTGGACATTTAATCGGATATGTCAATTGACTTAATGCGAAGGTGTAATAATAATCATAGTACAATTAGCTTGATTGTTCTTTGGAATTAACATTTATGAAATGTTCTATAATTCAATATTAAGTTTTACAGAAGAAAACTTGAGCTTGAAGTTCATAGCATGAAATAATCACTCTTAGTGATAGAAGCAAATGGTTATTAAGATTATAAAAACAAAATAGTAATAAGAAAGAAAGGGTATATATTTTCAATTTTTATCTTTGAATTTTAAAAAACACATATGGGGGTAAGTGAAATTTTAGGTTCTTAGATACAGAGTTAGGTTGGCAAATGTATTTTTAGAGAAATGAAAGGATAATATATGTGCTGTAAAGTCTGTAAGTCCTTAAAATACATTATAAATGGCTTTTTCTCTATTTACCCAAAAATGTGTTCCTTTTAATCACAGAGAGGACAGTTTGGTTGAGTTTCATTGAAAGTAAGAAAGAAAGAAATCTGCATCTTTCATTAAAATCTCCATAAGCCGTGTTTCCATTAGAGTTCACTGAAAAAAATGACTCATAAAACCAACAATTTTCTGCATCAGGTGACAGGTTTTGACAGAAACAGCACTGCAGTTTTTGCTATATGCTACATTTTGAATGCTTAAACTATGTGATTAGTGTGCTTTATATGACTTCCACGTGCTTAGCTAGCAAAATCTGAGTTTATTTATACAAAATTATTCAAGTGAAAAAAATGGTGTCTCTCAAATGAGTAAAGTCAGACCTCAAAAAAACACCAGAGGGGATTGATTGGCTAGCATTTTATTATCAAGTGAGCCATTGTAGCTCTGCTAAAATTAAGGCACAAACCTTCTTGGTAAACACAATGAGATTTTTTATTTTTAATGATGCAAAAATAAAAAATAAGGAATCCCACCATTTAATAAAGCAACTTTCTGTTTCAGCTTCTAATAACTCAGCTCTAGTAAAAAAAAAAAAAAAAAATCTACAAGTGTCCTGTAAACAGAAAAAAATAAAATGTCCTAAATTTGTAATGTGTGCCATAAGCTTTTGCTTTTCCATTTGAGAAATATCTGGTTGCTAATCTTTAGATACTCTCTAGACACGTTTCTCTGGGCATATTTTAGAATAATTGCATTGTAGAGTCAGCTGGTTTTTATTTAGAATTGAGAATCCAGTTGTTAAAGTGTTCAAATCTACTTTTTCCACTTTGTTGGTGAATGAGACATTTCACTTCTTATTGTTAGCATGGAATGCTAATAGTGTAACTTAAACTAACATGAGCCATTTTCTTGTAAGGGAAGTGAAAGGAATTCACGCTTTAGAGAAAAAGAACCCTGGGTTTCTAACTCTAAGCCATATGACATTTAGAAAGTCAATTTCTGAAACTCAGAAACATACATCTTTGAACTGGAGATACTCTCTTGAAAAGTGTTGCATGGTTTAGGGGTTATATATCCAATATAGTGCCTGCTGGGTAATAGATATCCCAAGAATGATGAAGATAATTAGAACAGGTATATTTAGCACATTTTTATTTTTATTCCTTTTATCCCAGCAGTTAACATGAAAAATATTTAAATATTATTCATGGATACATGTATATATATATGATTTTTGTTTTTTTAATATCAAAAATGGTAGAATCAGTAGAACAAGACTAAAGCCTTTATCTTTTAGAGATACTAGAGATTTCTTTGTGATATTTGTAAGTCTAGGCAAGGTAAAGATGAGTTTAATGGAAGAAAAATGCCTTTGTTTTATGTTATATATTTTAGAATCATGTTTTGAGATAATAGATGGCATTCAAGCTAAGTAGAGAATTAATTTTGATTCATTAATTATACTGCAGAATATAGTGAAACATATTAATTGTGAATGCACATTTAAAATTCTATAAAGTTAAAAAGCTTCTTTCAAATGCATAATTTTACAAAAATCCAAATGCATTTGAGAACAGTTGTGATTTTCAAAGGAAATCATAACAGATGCATTATAAGTGGATTTCTATATGTTCTTAATTCCTAGTTATATCAAAATTTTCTTCAGTAGCTTGAAATTCAGTGTAAAAATGTTTCACTAAGAAACATTTATAATTTCCAATTCTCTCCATTTAATTCTTATGAATTTTGAAGTTTTAGAATTGTCCATGTCTATAAAATCAAAATTTTCAATTGATATGTTAAAAGTATTCTCCAAACTTAAAACAAACAAACAAAACTATCTCCTCCTACATCTTTCCTATTATTATGATCTCATAGTGCTTTTCTCTGAACTCCTATATTTTTCACTATCTAGATCACACACTCTTGGCTTAATGTCCTCATGACAAGAGGGTATAGCTATTTCAATGAAAGCCTATAGGGTTCAGGTATGTTTTGGCTCATCATTGCATCCCCTGATGCTAGTGCAGTGCTTGCCCAAGTTGGTTTTATTTAATATTTATTAAATGAATAAATGAGAAGAATATTGAAAGATCTCACTCTGAAATTTCAGTGTTCCACCATTGTCAGTCAAGATGCACTATTTGATTTCTTCCTCATTCCTTCTTTGCTTCTTTCCTGCCTTTCTCCGTTTCTCTTTTTTCCCTTCTTTCTTTTCCCTACTTTCCATCTTTTCCCCTGGAAAAACAATAAACATCTCACTGAATTACATTTTAAATTGGAATTTATTTTAACCGTTAGTTAATAGCAAAATAATGAAAAAAAGATCTTTCAAAATTCATTGACTCATCCATAAAGTATCACGCTCATTCATTGCAATCAGAATAGTGAGATGTTCTCATTACATGTGGAAAGGGAGACTGTGAGAGGACAGATTTCTAAATCTTATTTCATAGGAATAGTATTGGGAAGTGGCTGAATTGTGGAAATAGAGTCTCCCTCTCCTTCTGAGTACATATAGTTAAACTCAGATAAATTAATCGTGCTTACGTTTCAATCTTATATAGTGAATACAAGGAACATGCTTTCGGGTAAAACAAACACTGTCTCCAATCTCCCAGTTACCCTTTTCTATCATGGGAACAGTGGGCAATATATATTGTATATATTTGTATGGCTAGATATTCTCATTTGTAAGATGGTAATTTAACAATATCTATTTTTGGTACTATTATTAAGATTAAAGCAGGTAATTCTTGTCAAGGATTTAGAACAGTAACTAGTATATAGTAAGTGCTCAATAAATGTTAGCTATTATTATGAATAGATCAGGTGACAGGATTAGTTTTTAAATGATTGATATGATATATGTGATTTTTGTGCCCTAAAACCAAAATGTTTTTCCATAAAAATGTAAATTATAGAAATCATTGGAAAAGTTCATTTAATTTGCAGAAATAGGTTTGAATATCAAGGGCACACATACAAACCAATGAGAATCAAATTGCAGTATTCTCTACAGTTTCCATTTCTTCAGCTTGCTCTGTAAACTTGTATTTCTCATAGTTCTCCTCCAGGATTCCTACCTCATCCTTGAGTGATGCATTTTAATTTTATGTCTTCAGTTATTACATGAGTGCTGACATTTCCTCAGTGAATAGCTACGGCCTAGCTATCACAGATCTTCATGTTCAAACCAACTCAACATTGTAACTTGGATGTCTCACAGATATTTTATTCTATTTTCTCATTTGTCCAAAACTAAAAGTACCATCTTACCTATTAAGCTGCTCCAAATTGGGGAAAAATACTTATAAAAAATAAAAATATTATATCTGTTCCATAAATGGTCTTCCATGTCATCTTTTTAATTCGTTAAGCATTTATGGAACAACTTCCTAATCATTGTATTCGACTTTGGGAGTGCAGAGTTTAATAAGGAGGGTTTCTCCCCAACACTGATCTACATGGATTGATTTTTTTATAAGTTACAAATTTAAAGGCTGGCTTTTTTTTCTTTTACTTTAATCTAAATTTCTAATCATATCCACTAACTGGACCTTATAATTTCACATTCACTGGCCATACTGGTTTCCATTACTGTTTTGCTTATATTATAGGTTGTAAGGGCTAAAAGGAATTGGAGATAATCTAATCTCTCAATTTACAGATGCTAATTAGTCTAATAATTTGAGATTTTTTTTTCAAACAGCTGTAATAATGAGGTATGTAAAGTTTAGTTAATATTCCTGATTATTTCTGAAAATTACTAAACATTTTCTCTTTTTTAACCATAGTTCCCACTACAGTCCTAGGTCATTAATGACAGAAATGGTATCTTATTAACTGTTATCTTACAGGTCTTACTTGAGTGCATAGCATGGAGTTGTAATTAAATGATTATTTGATCAATTTACATGAATTAACTACCCAACTCAAAGGCAAGTAAAAAAAAAAAAAGGCAAGTAACAATATGACCTTTTTATAATGTGAGTTTCTAGAAAGGAAAGTGAAGGAATCACTAGGAGACTGGAAGATTTCTCATGTGTTTTAGGTGTCTTCAAATACATGCCCTTCCTGTCGCTCCTTCAGAACATTTGTCCTCAATCTTTATTTCTCATCAACAGTTACAACTGAATTGATCAGAGACCTTCATTGGAATTTAAAAAAAAAGAACGTGTGTGTACGCTTATTTGAGATTGGCATCCCCTTCAAAAATCTTCTTACTCTGGGCCTTTCTTTTATACCATCCCCTTGAACTATTTGTTCATCTATGGCACAAATACCTGCTAGTACGTTAATTTTTTTAAAACTTGTCCAGGACATTGATATTTATTTCGATAGTTACTCTGTTGTTTATCATATGAACATGATTTTGTTTCAAAAAAAGATAAGCATTCAATTTTGTTTCACTGTTTTTGTACTTTCTATTGTTCTGCCTTGTTAAATGCAGCACAGTCTCTAGTTATCAATTTCTGTATATTTCCACTGTCATCACATTGGTCATGCACTATGACAAACCCCAGACTCCTTTACAATCAAAACTTTCCTGAATGCCTACCAGTTTTTATATTCAAGAACCTTTTCATTTAGTCCTTACTTGTACTAATACATCTTGAGGCAGAAAGATGGAAACATTATATTAATCTTCTACACAGCAACAATGTATGCTATATCAGATATCATTTTAACTCTGTACTGGCATCATCTGTGCAGAACATTATTATTAATCCATAGTGTAGCTGACCTATAACATTTCACAGCTTGACATGTTGAAAGGTTGTCCTTTGAATATTTCTTTGGCATTCTTCTAAATTCATAAGAAGTCACCATATACTCTTGAAATTTCCCAGGATTATTATTGTTTTTCATTATAGTTAATCTTATTTAATTGTCTATTCTATTTTTCTCCCTTTCTAATGACTTATTTATATCTGTTAGTGATAGAAGTTGACATTCTGCTAACTCAGTTTGTGGGGATACCATATGAATCATCATGGTTTGGACAAGTTAGTTTTGCAGCCATTCCTACGCCCAGGCTGTACCTGTAATTTAGGCTACTATCTCCCAGGTGTGTGAAAGTGGCTTAACACCAAGAAATGGCAAGAGGAATTGCTTGAATAAGTTTACTGTTGATGTAGAGTAGATTTTTTATTCTATGGCTAATGTAAAGTAGATTTTTAATTCTATGGTTTGTAATTTGAAAAGGTAAAATTATCATGATATAACAAATAGAAGAATGAAGCTGTAATGCTGAACCCAAAACAACCAATTTAACTACCTTTCAAATGAATAGAATTACTACTGTAGTTAGCAAAGCTTGCATATCATTTGATTAATGGAAGAATCTTTTTCACATCTTTGAGAAGACAATAAATTAAACTTGAAAAAATGTTTGAGCAGCTACAATCATTAATGAAAAAAATATTTTTGTAAATTACAAGAACTAGGGGAAAGATTGTATAGAAACATTCAAAAAGTATGACACTAAAAAAAAATTCCTATAGTAGCTGACATTGTGAATATAGTTAATTAGGACAAAACAGGTGAATCTGAATGTAAGCAAGAGTAAAAATCTTTCTTTTCTTCCTTCAAAAAAATTTTTGGTGATAATAGCCAATGTTCCTTTTTATTCATTTATTAATAAGTATCAAATACTATCATAACATACATGATCTCATTTGCAAAGAGATTTTCTTATAATATTTCACTTTATAGTAAACTCCTTGAGGTAAATGGTAACTAAAGAACTTTGTCAATAAAGTGTCCTTAAATGTGGAAGGAATTTGCAAATTCAATGCCAATTTTTATTTCTTTTTCTCTTATAAAATGGTTATTATCAAGGCTGTTCATGTCTTCTTGTAGTAAAGTGATGGAGAAATTATTCAGTAAGTATTATTAGTGTTCCGATATGCCCTTGAATTCTGAGCACACTATTTAGT
This sequence comes from Grampus griseus, assembly GCF_964374135.1. Lineage (NCBI taxonomy): Eukaryota > Metazoa > Chordata > Mammalia > Artiodactyla > Delphinidae > Grampus > Grampus griseus. Next base: position 113,041,495 of record NC_138998.1, on the reverse strand, counting down.
ACCATGGTGTAAAAATATACCATAATATCATAGCACATTCTACATAGAACTACATTCTACGTAGAAGTACAAACAAGTAGACTGCAACTGGATGTCAACTAGAAAATGAACTAATATTGAAAGCCATTTAGTATTTTCGCTTGTACAGTGAAAATTTTCATAGTTAGATGCAGTGAGCCAATGAAAATAGTCATTAAAGATATCAAATTGAGAGTGAACAGGAGTTGCTCTTTTTAGATATGAAACATAATTACTTTTGTTTTGTTGGTAAATGAAGAAACCTCAAGGCTTGGCCCTGCTTCAAAGGAAAGAATCTTAGCTTGGTAGAGAGGAAGTAGGGGACAGTCTTAGAAATGATGGGCAAACATTCATGTGAAAATATGAGGGTTTAATAAAAGCTAAAAGATATACAAGATGCTGCTTTTTGTGTGCAATGCTTTCTTTCATTCTTTTTCAATTAAATATCTAGTTCTAATCGCAGAAGTGAGAAATTCAGTGGCAAAAGGAAAATGAAAAGAGGACAAACAAACAAACTTCTTTTCATCCCAGTATGCCTAGGCAGCAGTCCAAGAAGTAGATCTTAGGCACCATATGTGCTGTCCTCCCAATAGGGATGACATTTTACATGGAACTGAAAATGCCTGGGCTTGTCTGAATTCTGCCAGATCCTTTTTGCTTTTTCTCAATATAAGATACCTCTCTAGGTACAATATGCTCTCAAAAGACTCAACATTAATTGTCAAAAGGAAGGCTCAGCATGGCCAGTGTCTTTTTCTGTCATTTAGTTCCCAACATCTAACACAACTCAGGGTCAAAATCTAAATATGGTGATGCGAAGCATCTTCAAGATGTCTGCATGTAGGCACCAATTTCACCAGCTCCCAATTACACATCTTCCTTCTGTCTCAAGAGTGCTGAAGGATTATTTGTTGCTTTTCAGATAACCCTTGGTTCTTGTTCCCACATGAAGTAGAGATTATGCTCTCCCTGAAACCCTTTTAAAGTCCAACACACCCACTTTTGCCATGTGTGAGCAATCTTCAGGCACTATTAGCCCCGCTTGAGTAGCTCTTGATAACACTCTCTAGGAAGTCAATTAAAGATGTCAGGGGGTGGGCCGGACTGCTTTTCTTTTACTAACAGGCATTTGGAGACTGGAAGATGGAACTGTCAGGAACAGGTGATTTTTGATTCTTGAGGAACTAAACCTGATTTGTTTTTTCCTCTCACTATTTCAACTATTTTCTTTTTGTGTTCTCGAGAAGATTTATTTTAATCTTTAGGCATCACCAGCTATATAATACTGAGGATCAAATACCCAAGCTAGTAAATGATGAAAATATTTGTTCAGCAATTAAAGATATAAAGAGAGATATCTGACAAATTTGAGCATAGTGAAAATTTGTAATAAGAAGGAGCTAATTTTTTGGTTAAAATATTTACATTTAAACTAAAATTAAATGATTGCTCACCAAAAATTAGGCATAAAAATCTCCTGGCATCATAGTAGTGTCATTCTTTGCACTTGCTTGCTACTATTGTGATTCTTTCTTTTGCTAAAAATCTTGACCCAATTATTCTATGTGTTTTTAATAAGAAAGACTACCCTAAAAGTAAATGATTGATTTTTTTTCTTAAATAATATAAAGCAAAATTAAAGTGCCACAACTTTTAATCTAATCTAATTAATGTAAATGTTTAAACCAATTATTTAGTCCCAGTAAACATTATTTTGCTTATGCAAAATATTATTTGATGTTACTTTATATTCCACTATTAAATTAGTGCAATAACAGAAATTTCCATGATATTGTATTTAATCTACAACTTTGTTATATATTTATGTACTTAACCGGGAGAATTATCACTGTGGGGAGATGCATACTTTATAAGGGAGAATATATAACTTTGAACATCACTGTCTATTTGATTATGCAAAACCATGAAAGTTAATGAATACTTCCTCTTTGCTAATCATGTGCTAAATGCCAAAAAGTGCTTTCACTTAATCCTCATTGTCACCCTAGATGATAGGCAACATTATCCCCATTTTACAGATGAAGAAGCAGAAGCTTACAGAGGATAAATACCTTGCCCCAAGTCCCATGCTAATAATCAGCAGTGCCAGGACTCAAACCGAAGGCTTTCATTCACCAAAACCTGTGGGCTTCACCTGCAGAGGGCCAGGAACTGCTGAAGATGTAATGTTCTGTCTGTACCTATATTTGCAAGAGATATAATCTCATAATGATTATATCACTCTGAGAAATGAACTGTCTCCAAGATGGTTACATGTATTTTCTAATGTTCCGTTTAAAATAAATGAAAACACAAAAAAGATTGAATCTGACTAAAAGTTTAGTTTTGCTGAAAAAAGAGATTGACATATATTTAAAAAAAAAATGAAGACTGCAATCCTCAGGGCTTGAGCTACCATTAGAAAAGCTGCAATAGTTTATTATACAGAAAGATAGCAGTGTAATACTGATCAGCAATCCACCCACCATTAGCTTTTGTTCTCCAGTTTCTATGAAAAAGCAATTGTACAGAATCAAGCTCATATTAGGGATTCATTCAAAGAAGCAAGTTTCATCATGAACTTTAAATTAAAAATAGATTTAGCCTAATGTTTGAAGTCACCATCTCACAGCATGATGTAATAACTGATTATAATGATGACCTTAGTTTCCAAGTTAAATTATTTGTAGTATACTTTAATTATTGGGTTAAGGAATTATAAAGTATGTGTGTTATGCTTAAGTTTCTTTCAAAATAATAGAAAATGAAGAAAAAAAAAGGTCTATTTTCAAATCCTGGTCCCTCCTCTTGTTAACTGGATGAAGTTGGTATCTTCAAACATTTGTCTTTTCATTCATAAGCCTACCTACCTCACAGGTTTATTGTGGGGTTTCCATTATAGGCAAGAAATCTTGATCATTATTAGACACTGATTTATCCCATCCAAGTAGACAACTGAGATATTTTTTTAAAAAATGCAGAACATAATCTTGAAAACATTATGAATGTTTTAAGCAGTGATATAAGTTTCTGACATTTTTCTGACCATTTGAATACTGTGAAATTTGTGTTAGTTTTTAACTTTGAAAATGAGAAACTACTAGCATTCCACTACTGGAAGATCATTCCACAATAATGCCCCTCAAAGCATACTATATTTTTTACTAAAGCAAATGACAAGCAACTTCCCATACATTTATTGAGTAAAATCATTAAATTAGGGAATTTTCTACTAAAGATGCATATGTAATAATCAACTGTATCCAGTTTAGTCTTATCTTGATGACAAGAATTGAAATTCCTCACTCATCTATTCATTCAGTAAATATTTACTTTGCACTTGCTATGTGCCAAGAATACCATTGTAGACCCTGGGGATACCACAGTAAACAATGAATGAGGTCCTTCCTTTCACGGAGCTGGCTTACATTCTACTGAAGGCAGATAGATAATGAACAAGCTAGCAGACAAAATAATTCCACATATGTGATATAAAGGGGGCAAATACCAAAAGGGTGTGATATGTGTGATCTTGTTGCTTCTTTAGATTGGGTAGTCATAAAAGGGAAACTCAAAGAATTGTCATATAAACTGAGATTTGATGGACGAGAAGAAGAGAGCTAAAACGAAGTCTTAGGGGAAGAACATATCACAGTGAATAGTGTAGCAAAAGGACCTGAAGAAGTCTTTGCCTTGCTAGAAGAAGAGAAGCGCCAGTGTGGCTGAGGGAGAGGGAACAAGAGGAATGGGTATCATGAGATGAGAGTCCAGATCTCAAGATGCCTTGTAAGCCAGAGTAAGGATTTGGATGTTTCTGTAGATGTGATGAGTCTTTTGGAGAATTTTAAGCAGAAGGATGACAAGATTTGTTTTACAATTTTAATGAGGTTACTCTGTTGGCTATGTGAGGAATTGACTGTAAGAAGAGTAAAAATAAGATTATTAAGAGTCAGCTTTAATATTCCCTGAGAGATGACAGTGACTCAGACCAAGTGATGGGGTGGTAGTAAAGAAAAATAGGCAGATTCTGGATAAGTCTCTTGGTAATTGGGGCTTACCAATGGACAAGATGATGATGATGTGTGCATGTGAGGGGGATGTCCGTGGGTGACAGAAATGGAGGAAAAATAATTTGTTGATAATTTATACCCGATTGTACCACAGACAAAGACTCAAAAGTTTTGCAGGGTGGGGGAGGGGGAAGATTTGTGTGACAAAAATCAAGAATTCAATTTTGGTCACGTTAAATTCAGGATACTCTTAGACATTCAAGGGGTGATGTCAAGCAGGCAGTCTGGAATTACAAGGAGCTCAAGGCTGGAGGCATTCATTTTAGAATCATCAGCATGGAGGCAGGACTGACAGAGGTTAATTACGAAGAATTTGTGTCTGGGAGCTCTCCATTTTTGAGTAATATTGACTATGTTTTAAGAACAAGGAGTTTCTGGCAAAGTACAGTCAAGAGTAATGGCTAGAGGGAGGAAAATTATGAAAGTATCTCAGAACACAAGATAAGAAATACAAGCTTAAATTAGATATATTTTTGCAGTGCTTTAATGGTATTGGTTTCATCATGTAGGATTTGGGGGAGAGTACAAAAAAATCACTATAGTTATTTTCCATATCTTAACTCTCAGCAATATTATCAAGCAATTTCTATGGCTAAGCTACTACAGGAGAGAAACATGGAATAATCACATCTATATTGGAGACATAGCTAATTTCCAATATAGTTTCCATCCGACTCTTTTTAGTCTTACGAGACACTGAAATAATACCTAGTGAAGGCAATTAAATGTAATACTTGATTAATATATCTATTGTATGGAAAGCCTCTTCTACCTAAACATTAAAAATATTCAGAAAGAAAGAAAGACTATGTTAGTGTATTTTAGTATTATCTCAAATGATTTTGTCTCTAATGACCACCTTTATCTAATGGAAAAAGAATAGAAAAACAGCAACTAAGACTCTGCAGGAACAAAATTATTTTTAGAAAAGAACACTTTTTAATTATTGGGCTGCTTAATTTTTGAAGACTATTGAAAATATACAGTGAACGTTTTATTATACAAATATATTCAGTTTTGAAGACAATTAAATGATAATAAAGCATTTTCTTTTTCTTTACATCATATTACAGTAACGAAGCTGTTACCTCTCCAGATGCATTTAATGAGTTTTAACTAACATTTTAAGGAGCTGACATTATCATAAACCTAAGAATTAGACAAAATTGAATTTGCTGGTATAGAGAAAGATTCCTTGAACCAATTGTATTGTTTAAGATGGACTATAATTCATTTTATGATATACCACCATCTTTCTATAAGAAAAACTATATTAATGGATCATTATACTTAATCTTTTTTTATCCTTTTATTCCAAGTTTTAAAATAAAAAACTCATGATGTTTTTATACACTCAAATCATATGAGTATAAAAGGCACAGATATATCAAGGGAAATAAACCAAAATTTTTATAAAGTTAAAGTTTTTCACATTTTTAAAGGAGAAATCATTTATAATTTTCTTGATTCACATATTTAAAGTGGGCTTATAGAATCACAACTTACAATTGGGGAGAATTGAGGAACTTTTTTAAAATAAGTGATATTTTGCCTTTTATGGGTCATGTGTTGACAGTGAATATATGTGATGGCTTTAAGCCTCTCTCATCTAGAGCAGTTACCACTGCTTGCTCCTTCCCCTATAACTTCCTCATTTTGTATTCAGTCCTCTGTTGAGGCACTTAAGAGGCCTAGGTCTAGATCAAAAGGCTGTCATCTTACTCACCTTTATATCTCTTGTACCTAGCTCAGAGTTGGCCTTCAATTCATCTTAAATGAAGAGACCTTCTTAACATTAAATTTTTCTGAATATTTATTCTACCTTAGAAAATAACTAATTAATCGAGTTATATATTTTGATCTCAAAGGTCAGACTTATTACCATTCTACAGGTATTTTGTTGGCATTTATATTTGAAAGCACCAATTTTCTGTAAACTTGCAGTTTGTGTCACTGAGTGACTCTTGTGAGAAACCAAGTTTCCTTACCTTCTTCCCAACTCTTTGTGTTGAATCCAGCTGGAGCAGATGGTATACTTTCAAAACACTCTTAGTCAAAATTATTTTTCTTTATACATTGTAAAATATACATATTAGTAAGTAATTAATACACTTACAGGGTTCAAAAATCAAAATGTATGAAGTGCATATAGTGAAGTCTTCCTCTCTCATCCTTCACTTCCCACTTTTGTTTTTCTCTGCAAAGGCTTTGTTATTATTAGTTTCTTGTGTGTCCTTCCAGAGATTGTTTTTTGTACATGCAAGCACATTCCAGCATGTTTCTTTTTGTAATTAATTAAAGCATACTGTGCATGTTTCAAACCCCGCTCTGAAGCTGGCCCTGATAAAATGACTTTCTTGTTGAAAACAGTTTCCCTCCTTTGTATCCTAATACATTTTCAATGTGGTTCTATGATGCTGCATGCTTTTTTTTCTTTCAGATTGTGATTTTTGACTTATATTTCGGTAACTTTCCTAAATCTTTTTAGCACCCTAAGGGCAAGATCTCTGCTTGAAATATCTTGTACTTCTAAGTGTGATAGGTACATAGCACCTGTCACCATCAAAATATTCAGTACCTACTTTTTAAATAAAAAAGAAACCAATGATTAAAAAAACTCTTCTGTTATCTCAAATTAGTAGTTACAACTAGAACTAATTGAAAGGTGAAAATATCTAATTTACTTGGTATCAATTAAACGAAGCAAAATTAAATATCATATTAAAATCACCTTTTAGAAATGAGCTGGGTAAAACTTATTGAGCAAAGTTAAACTTTTTGATTTGGAGGAACCAATGATATTTTATTGCCCAGATAATACTTTACAACATAAATAATGATACCTAAATACGTTTGACTTTAGAATTATACTGTTATATATAAATCCTAAATCCGATAGTACTCACTCGTAGTAATTATCACCATCCAGTTGCAATTGCGTAGTATTTGACTGTCTGACCCTCAAGACCTTAAAAGAGGAATTATTTTATACACAAGATAGGGTTCTTGAAGATAGGGTTCAGGGTCCCTTTTTTTTTTTTCACTAGCATTCTTAATTTCTAACAACAATAATAATTCTTATTTCTGAAGTGTTTCCTTTGCTTCACAATGTGCTTTACAAAGATCGCTTTCTTTATTCTTCATAACTATCCAAAGACATAAACTTTAATATCCCCATTTTACAGATGAAGAAGGTGAGCTTAACATGGCTGAGACTTAAGACCATCAAGTTAAGTAGCAGAGCCGAGCCTCAAACCCAGGCCTCTGACTAAGCCCGTTATTTTAACCACAATACCATATTGCCTCCCCGTCAAAAAGTAATAGTTCCATAAACATTTATTAAATGGAAGCTCTAGGTATCGTGAAAGGAACTGGGCAAACAGTGGAGAGGAACTAGAGTGCACCTAGAAATAGAAAACAGTGTGAAGGTCCTAAGATGGAAAAGAGATTGCTATGTTCCAGGACCTGAGGAAAGGCCAGTGTGGGTGTGAATTATGATTGAGAGGGCAAAGATGAGGCAGTAGAGATTTTTAGAGAATAAACTGCACAGAAGAAAAGAGGAGGGTAGTTAACATTCTGCCTCGATGTCCTGGAACTGTCCTGGCATAATTATGAAGAATGCTTCCATTTACTTTCTCAAATGTTTAGTATGGAAGATAAAATAATAGATAAGGTTAAAGATTTTAGATTTCAGAAGGAATGAATAAATTTTTCCCCAGCTACTTGTGATATTAGCAGGGAAATGAGAAGTCTTAGAGTCCAAACTCCATACCCAGCACTTTCATCAACTGACAACATTCCCAGTGATGAACTGAAGCCATATCTCCTAGAAGCTTACTGAAGCAAAGATCTTCCTTTTAAGTAAATGTGGAAAAAACCATTTCAAGGGCTGTATTAGCCATGTGCTTTAGACATCACTGGATAAATATATGTAACATCTCATTATTTAGGATCCACTAATTCATTTTGAAAATTAACCCATTTTCCAACCTCTGATTTTCTTATTTGGCCCACATTTAATACACGTATTTTGCCTTACATTCAGAACAGTTATAATTTGATTGTTCATTGAGAGTATCAAGAAAAAAGTTTCTAATTTTACCATTTGTAGAAAGTTTGGGGAAGAGTGAGGTGAAGTGGCTGATGTGGTGCATGAAAATGGCCCAAATTAGGAATTATAATAATTTGTGAATTATAATAATTTTAATAATCTGGCATCACAAATAGCTTTGATTAGAACTAAGCAATAAAGGTTTGGCAGACTTTCTGAGAAATCTTACTTATTAAGTTTTGGTACCCTCCCAGGCAGAGAAGCTAAAACAATCCCATGCAACTAGGTGGTTATCTCCATATAGGCACCTCACCAAGCAGGAAGGAAGTGGCTCTGTTTATTGTTTATCCACGACTATTTTGAGAGTAAAATTGTACTGAGTCTTAGTCCTAGGAATAACCATGGAGCCCAGAAAATAAAAATATAACAAAAAACTCCGAGGGCAATTTGATTTATTCCCTTATTGCTGAGCATATACTCTGTGGCTGACCACGGCTACAGGGTATGAGGAAGAGGGGGATTTTTCTCTAAACCTCCATGCTGAATATGACTTCTTTCTAGTTTCATGTAAGATATGAAGGTTTGATTAGAGTTTACATGAATTTTAAAATATTTAAACACTTTTGGGGAAAACATACTTATAATACATTTTCATCATGAGAACTCAGTATCACACCTTAAAAAGATATCCATTATTTGTTCTTTGGTATCAGTTTGTTTTCACAGAGTATATGGCAAGGTTGGATGGGGGCCTGTGGAGTTAGCATCAGGAAAAAAAGCAATTGTGCTACTCATAGGTTCAAGCACATTGTTTGCTGGTTGTTGTCAATGATATAATATGAATTTTCTGAAATAATTTAAATGTGGTCTCTAGCACATTTGCATTCATAAAAAGTGCTTGGATATGCTTCTTGCTTCCTCTTCTCCTGCTTAGCTGTCAAAATATGGGATGATTTTGAAGATTTACAGTAGATGGGTAATGAGATTGCTGAATATTAACCGCAGCATTGAGAATTCATTTGGTAGCAAAAGAAAAGAAGGTTACTGGGTCTTTGGGATAGAGCAGAGAGATGATAGAGCTTTTTTTTAATCAGCCAATTAAAAAGTAAATATGCTATGTTCTGGATTAGGAAACATTTCAAAGTTCTTGTTATGTAGTAATCAAATAGAACATTTCCCAAAGGTCAAATTACATCCATTTCAGCAAAATTCCTGAAGCTTACAGTAATGCCCATATTTTGCAGTGTGGACGTATGCAAATCTTAATATTAGATAGGAAAGACTAAAGAGCCCACAGGCATGTGGAACATGATTTTTTATTATGTAAATTTCAGGTGTACAGCATTGTAGTTCAACAGCTGTATATACTACAGAGTGATCACCACCACAAATTTATAAAAACTACTTTCATTGTTGCATTTGAATTCAAGTAAGTCTCATGCAGTTATGCTTTGGTCTACGTTCCTGTGTAAAACAGGGAAGTAAACAGCATACTCTCCCAGTGGTCATTTTTAAGTTCATGAATTATGATGAGATTCACTGTTACACTCTAAATCAGACCACTAGTGATTATGGTTATGAAATGTGTTGTTAAAATAGGTGAAATGATGGAAATTGTGAAATCAGCAGAATCATGTTGAAAGCCCATTATAACATATAGCTCAGTTATTCAGAAATGTGTTGAGTTTCAGGTAGACAGGGAAAAAAGATAGAGCAATAGTAGTTTCAAAATAACTGGCATTCTTGACAAGGAAGGTTGACCTTGACCTTCTTCTCCTTCCAACCCTCATTTCATCAGCAGGGGTGAGATTACTTTGAGACCTTGCCAATAGGTAATAAATAACACATAAATTCCAGGACACCCTTGCACTGTAGGGTGCCCTAATGTGTAATAATCCTTAGACTATTGAGTTTGTAACTCATGACATCTGGCAGTTACTTGGCATTGTAATTCATGCTGATCAGGCACGTCAGAATACACCATGGGAGAGAAATATCAGAGCACTAACCCACTGATACTAGGAAAGGATGAAATGACAGAGGTACACAGCTGCGCAGACTGTGTACCTCTGTGAACTGTGCAATGTTAGAATGCTGTAAAAGCTAATGCCTTCAGATAAGGACTAACAAGGCGGGAGGAGAGTAGGAATCTATTGGGATCCAGAATAAAGCAGCACATTAATATTTACTTGATAGCACTTTATTTCTTTATTCAAATTGACAGATGTAGCCTTAAGGCAGTAATGAATCTTGAAGTTTGAATTTAAATAAATACTTATGTATATTTTATTTTATTTTTATTTTTATTTTTATTTATTTTTTTTTTGCGGTACGCGGGCCTCTCACTGTTGTGGCCCCTCCCGTTGCGGAGCACAGGCTCCGGACGCGCAGGCTCAGCGGCCATGGCTCACGGGCCCAGCCGCTCTGCGGCATGTGGGATCTTCCCGGACTGGGGCACAAACCCGTGTCCCCTGCATCGGCAGGCGAACTCTCAACCACTGCACCACCAGGGAAGTCCACTTATGTATATTTTAAATTTAAATGTGCACTTAAATAAATATATAAGTATATTGAATTAAAATTTTTTACAGATATATATATACAAATTTTATATATATAAAATATAAAAAAGATTTGTCCCTTTCAATTTTTTGTTTTCTTTGGTCTTACAGTGAGAGCTAAATGAGGCAAAAAAGAGAGTGTGGGAAAAAAATGAGAAATAGTGGGCCAAAAAAAAAAAACATTCCACAAAGCGCCTGTAACAAGCCTTCCTGATACCTAGAAGCCTAACTTCTTTAGCTGAAGACTTGAGGCTCTTGGGACATGAACCAGGTTGAAGAGCTAGAAGCAGACAGATGGTTATTTGTGATCGTCCTGTAAATGTAAATGCTATAAAGATGTTGTGATTATTTATTTATTTACTAATGCCCCAACCCAGGTTTAGAGAAAGTAGGAGGCAGTATTTAAGCTTGAAATAATCTGGTGTTTCCCTTCGTTACCATCTTGAGAAACATCACTTAATGCTTTTTTTAGGATTAATCTGTGTAGTTCTGAATTTTAAATTCAATGTATTATTTCTTCCAATATCCAGAGGTATAGCTATCTCTGTGACTGAGATTGAAATTAGGAAAAGGGCAGGTGCTGGAAGGAGGTTGGGTAGCAGAGTAGAACATTTTGGGGATGTGGAGAGTTTTTGTTTTACAGTAGAGGAAGGCCGCCTTGAACACATTTAGGCCAGTGCCCTCAATTCTACACACCGTTCTCCTCCTGACTTACTATTATATTTGGACACACCCTCTAAGTTCCCCTCATGCCTTTGAGTTTTCTGTGATTCTGGAAACATCGATCCCACATGACCAATTTTGTGGACAATGGCACTTTAAGAAAAAAGAGGAACTGATTAAACATTAATTAGCCTCAGTCCACAACTTCCTCACAAGCTAATGGATAGGGTATGCAGATCCCTGTCGAATATCAGATGCTAGGCTTTGCCAAAAATAGGACTTCCAAGTGTTGAAGGAGTGCCAACTGCTGGCTCCTTAACTCAAACCAAAGGAAATGATTACCAGAGACAGGCCTCGAGTCTGCCGTGGTCAGATGTCACCAGTTTGCAGTGCCACATGTGATCCAAGAGTTTATGAATGATCTCAACTCTTGGTCCCGAAGGAGAACATATGCATTACAGAGGTTACGGATACAAATTACAGAGAGCATGATGTTTCCATGCAATTTCTAAGAATCCTTCAGCAAGTTTTAAACATTAATGGAAAACATTAAGGAAGGCTTGGCACTCTTAGGGGGACTTCAAATTATATTGCGGATGAGGACAGAACAGGGCTAAAAAAAGGATTCGAGAATAAAGACTTGGCTAAGGAATTTGGAGCCGGCCATTCCTCTTGGACGAGTTGTGTGTTTGTGTGTTTTATTCCCTGCAGAATTCGAGGCTTCACAAAATGCTATGACTTGAAAATGAGCAAGTCGCCGGGTATCCCTGTTCATTTATCATGCTCCAGTTCATACCACTGGTTTATCTGGATCATTTGCTGAGTGAATTTGCTTGCACAGGGAATCTTAGCGGGATGAGGGGTGAGACCTTCTCATTTTGGAATTGTCAGCATGTTGCAGAGGTGCCAGAGTGTCAGCTTGCACAGCGGTAGCAGGATGTCTCCCCACTGAGTTCTTTCTTTCCCATTCCCCTTCTGTGCAGAATAAACCACTTATGACTTGTTCCCTAAATATCAGATCTTGTTGTCTGTTTAGCTGGTGGCTGGCCTGTCCATTCTGACCATATCTTGTTTGATTGTACCAAACATAATAAAATAGTTTGTTGTGAATGATGATTTATTAATAAATCTTTAGATTTATTAGGTCTTTCGGTCTTTGCAACTTCAGAAAAATACAGAATTATTGTATCCGTGTAGAGCTTTCAGTTGAAGGGGGAAACTCAGTTTCAACTGGCCTAAAAATGAAAGAAAACTTCTTTAGATCCCATACGTAGAAAGTCCAGATTTAACACAGTCTTCAGAATTGGTTCGTTCAGTTATGGCATCAAGGACCCAGATATGTTTTCTAGTGTGCAGAGCCTCAGTTTCATTCTGAGGCTGGAGCTCCCCCTGGGGTCAGAGCATGGCTGTCAACAACAGCCATTTACTGCAGCAGGACAAGACAGTGCACTTTCCTGGGAAGTAGAGTAGAGGACCTGAACTTCAGGCTGGCTGCGATTACACCCGATCATTCCCCGTGGTGAGAGGTGCTGCTGGTGATGAGGATAGGAACATAATGTGTACCAGTGGTAGAAGTGGCTATCACTGTTTTTCCTAACCTACTGTAATATTTACTATGATATACTATAATTTGTTCCAGCAGTTTTATTGCTTGCACATAAATATGTTGTTCCTTTGAGTGATTGATTTCTGACCTTTTTGAACTGCCAGGCTTTTATTTTAGAGATATACGAGCTTGTAGGTAGGCAAGTCGAGTGCACTGTCTCTTAAATCCTACCAACTTAAATTGTTCTTCAGAAATGACATTTTGAAATCAAATTAAAACACTGTAGTGTATTTTATACAATATGAAAAAGACTGCAGCACACCCTTTGAAGAGGAGTTCATCAATTCGATCAACCTGTCAAGTATACTTGATGAACTCATCTGATGCCCTTCAAGATGGGAGCCCTGGGCTTCCCTGGTGGCTCAGTGGTTGAGAATCTGCCTGCCAATGCAGGGGACACGGGTTCGAGCCCTGGTCTGGGAAGATCCCACATGCCGCTGAGCAACTAGGCCCGTGAGCCACAACTACTGAGCCTGCGCGTCTGGAGCCTGTGCTCCGCAGCAGGAGAGGCCGCGATAGTGAGAGGCCCGCGCACCGCGATGAAGAGTGGCCCCCCGCTCGCTGCAACTAGAGCCCTCGCACAGAAATGAAGACCCAACACAGCCAAAAATAAATATAAAAAATAAATAAATTAATTAAAAAGATGGGAGCCCTGTGGTGGGTAACCTAGTCCCGTGTAAGTGTAAAAGAAAAAACTTTTCAGATGAGTGAATCTGAAGCTGACACTGAAGGAACAGTATGTGTTTGAAGAAAGAAATAGGAAAAAGTAAGGGAACAAAGAGGTATCTGGGGAAGATTTTCAAGCAGAAAGACCATATATGCTAATTTGCACCGATAATTAGATGTTCCTCTGTGTGTCTACGGCAAGAGGGTTGCAGAAATGTATGTGATGAGTGTGGAAATATAAACACAGAGACCTGATTCTATACAACATTTGATATCACATTAAGAAGAGAATTTTTTCTTAAAAGCCATTTAAAAAGTTGTGAAAAAGGAATTGATGTCATCATATGTGCACTTTAGCAAACTCATAATAGCCACAATAGAGAGATTAAAAGAGAAATCAGAGAAAAAGTTTAAATAGGATACCCTGGAAGTAATTAAGGAAGAGATAAGGACATCCTGAACTAGGGCAGTGGGGACAAAATAAATAGATACAGGTGATATTACAAATCATTGTAGCATAATGACTGTGCGTAGGGTCTAGAGTCAGACCTGCAGGGTTCAGACTCTGTACTTGTCCACTACAATAGGTCATTCCACATGACCTATGACATATCCATGATGCCAGGATTTGCACATAGTGTGTACTCATTAAATATTAGCTATTATTGTAGGGCAATTACTTTTAAAATAGGGAGATCAAAGTGTTACTGTGTGTGCTGCTGATTCAAAAAAGCAAGTTTAAAAAAAAATTCTTGTTATTTCCTATATTATGCATGACTAAAGTCTTCTGACGGTCCTTTTAAGTATCAAGATTTACTCAAATTTTGTATTCTTAAACTAAAATATGCACTGGATGGGCATCTCTTAGAACTAGTCGTCAGTCTTCTACTGAGAAGTCTCTTGCTGCACAGCTCTGACAGCTCAGGTGCACATACAGAGAGAAATCCTCCTGGCGTGGAAGCCTTGTGATCAGCGTTGCTTTGAGTTGCCAGACTTTTCAACTGCTGCTAACCGTGCTTTTAATTACATATCTCTTTTTAAATTACCTTTCCCGTGATCAGTTTAATTTGTTGTGGATGGTCTTCTTTATCTGAGGGTGTGAATGAATACTTTCATCCATAATGTTTTAGGCTCTACATTTTTAATAACTGCTTGGAAGCATGTATAGGTTGTAAGTCAGAAATGTATCTTTCAGAAGTCTGCTAATTATGCAGTTTCATTTCATTATTATTGCTAATTTATTTTAAAATGATGAAATGTCAGAGTAATGATTTGCCTTGTCTCTGTTGACTGAGGCAAAAAAGAATTTTGAGAACTATTGAATTAGGACAGAAGGGAGAGAACTTGGTGAGCTAAAGAATGTGGGATAGTAAGAAGCAAAAGTCCAAGAGGTCTGCTCTAAAGGGATACCTAGATGTGAAGCTGTTTTAGGGCACTGTATTAGTTACCTATTGCTGTATCACAAATTACCACAAAACTTAGTAGCTTAAAACAACACACATTTATTTTCTTACTGTTGGTGGGTCAGGAACCCAGACATGAGTTAACTTAGTCTCCTCCTAAGGATCTCTCACAACGCTGCAATGCAGATGTTGGTCAGGGCCGTGGTCTCATGTAAAGGCTCAGCTGCAGAAGTTCCTGTTCCCAAATTTCAGTAGTTGCTGGCAGGATTTGAGCTCTCAAGGGATGTGGACTGAAGCCTCGGTTCCTTGCTTACTGTTGGCTGAAAGCTGCCTTCGGGTCATTGCCAAATGGGCCTCTACATCGAGCAGTGTGGCATCTTGCATGATCAGAGGAAGCACATGAGGAGAGAGACAGAAAGACAGACAGAACCCAAAAGATGAAACTTACAACCTTTTGTAACCTAATTTTTGAAATGACATTCCATCACTTCATTAAAGGCATGTCACCAGGTCCAGCCCACAGTTAAGGGGAGGGGATGAGACAAAGAAATAAATACCAAGAGGGAGAGGTTATTGTGGAGCGTTAGAGAACAAGTCTACCACAGGCACCGTCATGTCATTTCTGTTTTATACAGTATTCCTTAACCACTTTATAAGACACTGCCAAGCACATTGCAGTATTCAGTGTCTTCTTGTAGAATTGAATTAATTTGTTACAAATCTTTATGTCATGAATATGAACTCTATCATATCAAACACAGTAGTAATTCAGAATTTATTGATCTTCCAGAATAACTTTCTAAGTCACCGTGCATGTCAATGTAAAGAGAATTCAAGTCTAACCCAGGTTATGACTAGCTTAGTGAAGTCTCATTTGTGTTTTCAGCTCATAGAGAGAAATGAATATTTGGGTTCTAGCCAACTAGATTTCTCTTTTTCCCCCCATGGAGATTTGAACCCTTGTATTCTAAACTTAGATCTGCAAGCAAGTACTATATCAAAAGTGTGCCTATTATATCTTTTTTTCTTTAAAGTACAACTTACCTCTACCCTGCCCCCAGCTTTTGTCTTTTTAACCAGATTCTTTTCAGTTCATCATGTTTATTTCTCTTCACCCTATTTAAAGACTTGTTTGGAGCTTTAGGTAAACACATATTGCTTCATGCTCTTGTTTTGGCTTACTTGTCAAGCCACATTGAAAATATGGCTTCCAGTTCTTTTTAGAATAGGAGCTTAATGAGAAAAAATGTATAGACTCAATTTGGACTTGCTTTGCTTTTTTACATTTACAGGACAGTTTTAGTTCCCGTTATCTAACATACATAAATCCTTTACTGTAGAGAACACCTTCTATTTTTTATCACTTCCCATAAAGCAGAGGGCAAAATCCAAGACAGAAATGAATAATTAGCAAAAATTTGGAAACAATAAATATTTCATTTTATTTTGTTGACATTTGTGAATGGGTATACAAACGTCAGAAACACAGAAGCAGGTATCAGAACATTTATACAATTTGAGATGAGTAAAAATGACTTTCTATTTCCTAAGACAGATTCTATATTTGTTTGCTGTGCTAGAACCTGCTGAAAGGGTTGCTTTTCTCTTGAATGTTTTATTTGAGAGAGAGAGAGAGAGAGAGAAGAAACACATTTTATTATCCCCAAAGATGTAAAAGAAATGGTATCACTAAGCAAAAATGAATTACTCTATAAACCCCAGAGAGCATTTTACAAGTTGAAGAGGGTACAGTACCAATTATACTATTATCTCACTCTACTCTCTGGGTGAATAGTCGGAAAGCCTAAAATTACAGTGGATGTTAGATTTCTTGGCTTCATTTGCAAATTGGAGTCATTTTCTTTTTTTGTCAACGCCATAAACACACGTTATATTGTTTAAGAGCAGCAGCCCCTAGTTTGTTATGATATTTTCCTCCTTTTTATCCCCCATATCAAAGGACCTTTTTTTTTTTTTTTTTTTCCTCTTAATTTGGCTTGTTGCAGATTGATGTAATACTGTGTTTCTGAATCATCTGCAGTGGTCCTAAGTACCATTTGAGCAGAGGCTTTTTGGCTTACTTGTCAGGAGACCAGTTCTGGAGAAGGTTCTCCAACTGGCCAGATGTGTCATTTTGGACCAGATTGAGAGCCTGCCAAAACACCACTTGCTGCCACTACCGGATATTGTAGGGGTGCTCACCACCCTGTTACCATAGTTTTGCGGGTCTTAACATTGCATAAATAGGCAGCTGTTCTGTATTCAGGATATAAATGAGTCACCAGCTTGCTCTACCTTGAGGATTTACCTGCAACAGGGAAGCACAGTGTTAACCCCTTCTTACCCTCCTGCATGAACATCACATTTAAATGCACACTTCCCTCAGCCCATTCAGAAGCAAACCCCTATGCATATAAATCACATCCTTCTTGCCAGTTAGACAAGAGAACCAAAAAATGTGCAGTTCATTGTGCTAAAATGGAACACATTTCCTCAGCAGCTAAAGCAGTAAATTAATCAGCTTATAAACTAAGAGTGAGCAATTTGTGCTGAATTCTTTCTTACTGCTCCTTCAGTAGGAGACAAGGTTCTCTAATCTCATAAAAGGTCATGACTTCATTAAGATGGAAAACCATGTTGCAAGAGACAAGAAAAGAAAAGCCTTAAAAGTCACTCAGTTGTCTCTCTGGACCTATTTTCAGGACAGGGGATTTTTATTTATTTGGAGAATGACAATTAACCTGGAGACTTGGCCCAACAAAGAAGCAGAGTGCTGAAGTGGGTCTCATTACAGGACATGAAAAGCAGTTGGTTTGACCTAATCCACATTTGCAGCAGATGATTTACATAACAAGTTAGCACAAGCCGCCCAATTTTGATTTTAAATAGCTGACCAATTTCAAATAGCTTGACCAATTTATATATAGAAAATGTATGTGTGTGTTCATATGTATATATGTATGCAGGTGTGTGTATATATATGTACACGTGTATAACACACATACATATACATATACACGCATATATTTGTGTTGGGGGGGGTTATTTTTTTACCCCAAGGTACATAGGGAAAAAACCTTGTCTGTGTCAGAATATCAAAGAATAGGAAAGGTCAAGGCAGTTACAAAAAGTAGAGGCAATTGTGTTATATGGTATATTAGCTGGTCTCAACTACATTTTTTATTGAAGTATTGTTGACTTACAATATTATATTAGTTTCAGGTGTACAAGTAGTGATTAAATATTTTCACAGATTACACACCATACAAAGTTATTATAAAATATTGACTATATTCCCTGTGCTGTACATTACTTCCTTGTAACTTATTTATTTTATAACTGGTAGCTTGTACCCTTTAATCTCCTTCACCTGTTTTCTCAACTGCTTTTTCTAATTTTACCCTAAAATAGATATAGTCCTTATTTGCTAAATAAAACCAGCATTCTGCAGTCTGATAGGACCGAGTCATTTCTCCAGGCTTTTCATTTTGCCAGGGGAAGAAAAGTGCACAGATAGATAGGTGACATTTGGAGAGCCAGGCATGCCAGATTTTCGGAGGTTACAACGGAGGTCCAACCTGCTGTTCTCCTAATGAAAGGAGGGGAAATTCAGACTGGCAAAACCGCTATAAGGGATATCTCTGCTCTGAATGTCACGCTGCCCAGATGTCGCTCGGCAGGTGGAGATGCAGACAGAATGAAAATGTAGCCCTGTGTATGTGGGTGCTAGTGCATTGCAAGGGTGAACAATGAGTCTATCTTCAGAAGTGTAATGAAAACAGTGTGGATCTTGTCCATATTCATGTCACGAGAAAGGGCTTTCTCAAGGAGTTCTCACCCCACTTCCCCTCCCAGACTGAACAGGCATACATGCTCCCAGACCACGTGCACATGACTTGTTTCAGGGCTTTAAGTATAACAAGTATAACAACTTATTTTAATGCATTTATACACGTGTATGTATACGTATATGCTTTTTAAATAGAAAATGGGATCATACTACATAAACAGTTTTGTACTTTGAGTTTGTATTAAATGTCAAAACTATATCATGAATGTGTCTCATCTTATTTTCTTTAGGCTTATCTCATTTTAAACTCAGATTTTATAGCAAAGGTTCATAGTCATAGAGTTAATCATTTCCCTGTTGATGAAGCGCTTAGATTGGCTCTAACATATTTTAAGATGGGCGTGGTTCTGTTCTCAGTAAATACCAGTGAATTTTATTAGAACAAAGTAAGTTAAGACTTGAAGTTACCTTTTGCAAGAAGAAGCTAAAGTTACTGTCATTGAGTTTTCTTTTACTACAATTGTTTTTCTTCAGTGTTACGAGATGACTTCCGGCAAAATCCCACAGATGTTGTAGTGGCAGCCGGAGAGCCTGCAATCCTGGAGTGCCAACCTCCCCGGGGACACCCAGAACCCACCATCTACTGGAAAAAAGATAAAATTCGAATTGATGACAAGGAAGAAAGAATAAGTGTAAGTTAAACTAAAATGGACCCCTAGAGAGATTGAATATCAAGGCTTAAAATGGATGTATTTTATTATTTTATTTATATTATTTATAATATTTTATTTATATTATTTATTATTTCTTGGTAATAAAGTTGTAGAACTGTATTTGAGTGCTAATTACTATTTACACTGTATTGAAAGGACTGAAAAAAGGTAACCAAAAATAAAAACTTTGGAATGAGGCTTCAAATAGTCAAATATTATATAAATCAAGTGTATATGATATATTAATAACTGGACCAATCTGAATATGTAAATATATCTTTGCAGTAGAATACTGATGTCGAAGCTCTTTTTAAGATCTCCAAATGCATCTATTGATCATGCAATACATGTGTCAAAGTGTAAATGATGGCCATAAACTGTATTAACTAGAACATTTCTTTTCATACTACTTTCAAAATTATAAGAGGAAATAATTTGAGGTGATAAATATTTCAAGCTCTTTTCCAGTTTTTCCAATGTAATATTTATAACTAAAATATTATATGAGAACTCATTTCAAAGTTTAAGAGATAGAAAGTAAAATCAATGTAAAAATAACTGCCTGGTTTTGCAGTTTAACCCTTGTAGAAAAATAGTCTGTTTTCAAGGGAAATGGATGATCAGGTTAATCAGTCAATTAATATTCAAAATGGAACACCCAGAAAATGGTAAAAAGGTAGAGAAATGGCATATAGTTATTTTATTTTTTCAGAGGATCCATTCAACCTGTGTATGTGAAGTTTGTGAGAGCAGTCCCCTGAAATAGTAGATAATGCCTCAACCTTCTGACATGGTTCTTAGTATAATTTTTATACTCAGTACAATAACTGAGAATTAATATATTTTATTTAAAATAATGTCTCAACGAAACAAATGTACCATTTCTATCAAAAAGTCCACATTTTCTGGGTGTCTATTCTCTTTAAAAATATCTTATAAATGAGGTTTTATTCTTATGTGTACATTGTGATTACATCATAACACAGGACGAGAGAGTCCATGCAAAAGATCACAACATATTCCATATGATTCTGGCTTGAACTGTTGACACTGTGAGGATCTACAGTGAAAGATAATTTGGTTCTCAATGGTCTGTGCTCGGGTACCAAACTTATGAAAATGTGCTCCTGTTCAAGATCTTTTTCGTGTTTGTAATCATTTAGCTTTTGCTTTGTAACAAATGACCCCAAAATACTGTGATTTATAATAACCATTGCATTTACACTATGATTCTGGGGGTAAGCTGACAGTTCTTTGCTCTGGGCTAGCTTGGTTCATCTTTGCTAGGCTTTCTCATGCTTCTGTGGCTTGTTTAAACATGTGCTGGCAGCTGGGATGATCTAGGATAACTTTACTCACATGGCTGGCCATTGACTGTCTCTCAGCTGGCCATCTTGGTTCTTCTCCTCACGGCCTCTCATTTTCTAGCAGACTAGCTCAGGCTGGTTCTCATACTGGTCTCAGGGTTCCAAATGCAGCAAGAGAAGGCAAGTCCCTATATGCGAGTGCCTTTCTTCTGGTGAAATGTTGCTTTAGTTCCACTGGTCAAATCAAATCAAATCATATTGTCACACTCAGCTTCGGGGGAAGGAGAAATGGCCTCCGTGGTTTAAACCTATCATTTATTATGCTCTACTGCATACAGTTGAGAATAGGTTGACTCTGTTTTCTTCTTAAGTAAAAAAAAAAAAAAATGTTGAAAATCCCTTTCTATGACATGGCTAGTTTTAGAGCCTGAATAAGTCTGATGAAAACATACCTACTTGAGTTTTGTCTGCCTGTGAAATTAAAATTAAAGGAGGAAACCAGCATATGCTTATCTCATATCTCTTTAAGAACACTCAGTCATTGTAAAGTTAAGATTGTTGAACTAGATAAATAATAAAAAAAATTTTTATTGGAAAAGAAGCTATAAGTTGATGATTCACTTACTAAAAACCTTATTCTGCTTTAATGTACCCTTTAACTAACAGACATTTTAACATTATTACATTTGTTTATTCAAACAAAAATGCTTCTCATTTAAGAAACATTTAGGGAACACATTTTAGAAGCCAATGACTTGTACCAAGTCATACTCATCATTCAAAAAAAATTTTTGTTTTTATTCAACCTGAACTCCTCTTCAAAAACTATCTCATAAATATAGTTAAGATGAGGCAAAGATAATTTTAATACTAACAATTGAAATGTAAACTCCATAAAAGCAGAGATTTTTACTATTTGGTTGACTATTGAATCTCAAAGGCCTAGACACTACCCAGCCCATAGAGGTACTCAACAAATACTCATTGAATTATTCTGAGTCAATTAGATTTCGTTATATTATCCAAAGCAGATATCTAGTACTTCATTCTGATGACAAATGTCAATAGAAATTCATTCAACAGAATCTCAGAGTGAAGACCAACCACTGTGGTTTAATGGGGGCAGTCACAAGATTCAAAATAGGACCAGGCAAGAGAGAGGAAGACTACCTTAAAGAAGCATTCTCTAGAAAGGAAATATGGAGGCTTACATTGAGGGTGAATTTAAGAGAAGAAAGTACACGTGCAGATGCCAAAATAGTGGTAGAGTTTTGTGTCTTAGACACTCAGCTATTTCTTTTAGAGAAAAAAAATGTGCTTAAATATTTAAAATTATTTATTAGTGACCTTTCTTTCTCTGTTTCTTTTCCTTTCCATTTTCTTTTTTTTCAATTTTAACAGATCCGTGGTGGAAAACTAATGATCTCCAATACCAGGAAAAGTGATGCAGGGATGTATACCTGTGTTGGCACCAATATGGTGGGAGAAAGAGACAGTGATCCAGCAGAGCTGACTGTCTTTGGTAAAACTCTCTTTTCAATTATAAATTGCTATTTACTACTTTTCCTTTTCCTTTAAATATTTTTGCTAATACCAAACACCAGGCCATACAGGGACAGTTACTTATGACTTGTGGTGAGCTCAATAGACTAGAATTGTCTTGTTTTCTGGTTCTGTCTTTCAATGAAATCTTTGATGTGAAGAAAATTAAACTTTTGAAACATTAATTTACCTACTTTATTCATATATATTTATAGGATTTTACCTTTCATCAGGATGTAAAAAACTGTCTTTTCTCAAAATCTATTTGAGAGATTATATACATTTAAAGTTTATCACTCATTCCATTGTGATGCATTTATGAAGTATTTATTATGTGCATGACACAGGGTAAGGTTTTTAAAAATTAGAGAGTGCAGTGTATAGCCATTTCACTTGTGTTCTAATTTTAAAAATTTCAGATTGAGCTATTTGCAGTTTTACCTCATGATAAAAAGACTAGCTTGCTAGTTATACACACGCAATCAAAATTAGAAAAAAATTGATCAACTATTTTGCTATAATATTCATGTTTCTTCAACTTAAAAACCAAAGGACTCTTTAGCTGGAGTAATTCAATTAGTTAGTGAAAACGTGATTAGATCTGTATCACAGAAATAGTGGAGAAAGCATTAGGAAGGAGAAAATTGGAGGTAGTAAAGATGGCCAATTAAACGAAAGTAAGGAAAATGCTACAGGGCAGCTGTGGAAAATTGAAAGAGAAATACAATGACAGAAAATTGGAGAAAATGGGGATCCCAAAGACGCTGGAAAATGAAACATTCCTTTAGATGACATCAAAGTCCCATTGAAGTCCCATTCAAGTATCTGTATGGAAATATATATGTATACTCACAAACGCACTCACAAACACATACACATATGTATATATACACACATATAGATGCGTGTGTATATCTATCTCTCTATATATATATTTGAATAAAAGAGTCACTATTGCAGATATTATGATTTCTTTTTTAAATGCAAGAGATAATTATGAATTTCAAATTACTTTTTTGTGTGTGTCAGTAAAATAATCTTCTGAATCTGCATGGTATGATAAGATCCTATGTCATTACTCCAAAACACACTGAGGTAGCATCAGAATCTGGCATACATCCCTAAAGAAACTTCTTTTGCAGTTTGGGATGTGCCACCCATGGTATAATGGGATCCCATGCTGCGATGCAAAAGAGAGCCATATTATTGTTTCCATTACATTTAGAGTGTTAGGTGTGGTTTATGAATATGTACTAGAGTGCAGGCCTCTCTTTTCAATTGCTCTGAGTATCAGGTAATCTCTGGTAATACTCCTTGTGGATACTAAGCAGCTTGAAGTCCCAAATGACAAAACCAGGATCCCATAATTCATTAAAGGAATTGAACAGTAAAAATAAAACTGCTCAAAGTATGCATGTAAATTTCTGTCCTACAGAGAGCTCAGACAATATCAGTTTGCCCTTACATTTCATGCAGTTATCTATCTATAAGAGTCTCAAAATGTGCTTCACTCCGTAATGAATAAAATACAGTTTTGCCTGCTAAGATATGAAATTAGCGGTCACTGAACATTAGCATTGAAAACCCACAAGTACAGCTATTCTATTTAAAGAAACACTCATCTCTATTCTTCTGTAGCTACCACCAGCTTTGGAACAGAAAAATGTTTCATTACAGCAGTATATATTGCCTTCAGAAGAAAATTGAAAGGGTTTAGTGTTATTACCCAAGCAATTAGACTTACCAAATGTGACTTGTGTTATGAAATATTCACCCTACTTTCTCTAAAAATATGATGAGAACTGAAGGATATCCCTAAATATGTCAGGAGTTACAGGGGGGACTTCTAAATTAATTTGAAAGTAGCTATAAACCAAAAAGATTGAATTTGTCTACAGGCAGTTCTTCTGGAACAATTTGTTTAGGAAGCTGAGAAACGTTTATCTCATGGTGTAAACTAGTCAGAACTGACCTAAGTACAATATTAAGTTGAGGGAAAAACTAAAATTCCATAATTGATAAGAAAACAACATCCAAACCTAGAAATAAAACATAAAAAGAGTAGTGATGGTCTAAATCAAGATTGTGACAAGTATTGCATGGGAAAGACCCCCTCCTGTACCTTGATTCCCCAGTTCTTAGAGAAAATAAAGTAACTAGTGTGCTATGTATAATGAGACCTTCTTTAGTTTATTTTGATGCTCTGTATCCAGAAAATGTTTTCTAGTAAACCTATCTGTATTTCATCGTTGTTAGATATTCTATCTCTGGTGGGAGGTTTATAAATGTAAAGCTGGTTAGTGACAGTTTACCTCTCCTCTCTCAATTCTATTTTCATGTAGCAACACTTCTGCCTTTAAAACTCTGGCTACTATGACAACTCTGTACTCTTCCAGCTTTTAAATGGAAGTTTTTAAATGTCCTTTGCAACTCCATCTTTAAGATATATAATACAGAAAAAGTAACTGATGATATTTAATTGTTCAAAAATATAATTCACTTATAATGGCAAGGAAACCAATGAAAAGGTTAAAGGGTCTTTACCAATACAATAGCCATCTGCAAGTATTTTGACTCTTTAATAAGTGGGATTGGACTTAGAAGTTTTTTAGTTTGAAAATTTCAAATTATGCTTTAAGAATCTGCGCTTTAGGAAAAGTCTTAATCAGTGTGACTTAATTTTCAAAATGTTACTCTGCCATACTCTCTGAGTCATTTATGCTGTTTGTTCTTCTTTAATATTTGCTGACCATAAAGTAGCATCCTAGTTAAGTGGCAGTACCAAATCTAAAAATTAGAAGTAGGCATCACAGAGCAGAAGGACACTAAAATCTATGACACAGTCTAGATGTCTTCATAAAGAATACTTTGTAGCAATTTACATATGTTAATTAAATTCTAGAGATCCTGAAGACAGAGAAACTAGAGTTGAAGTACATAATTAAATTTCCAGTTATGGGTAGGTTTGGGATGTCTGTTATCTAGAATTTAACTATCATTAAAAAGCAACTAAAAATAAAAATTGTTTCCTAATTATTTTTAAATGTTTGTAAAAGTAATACATGAAAAAAAATTTTCTGTGTTACATTTCTAATAGACATTAGAAGTATTGCAAAACTTATGATGAAATACAGAAAGAGCTTGCAACCTCCCCTCCTCCCAACACACATACACACACACACACATTTCTCATCTTTGAACATTCCTGTAAGCCTGTTTTATCTTTTTCTTCTGGGATTTATTTCCATATATCTATGTGCTTATTCTGCAATTTTAACTTCTTATTTTGGAAGATGATGATTTGGCCCACTTATACTCCCTTCCCCAACTTCTCACCTGTACTTTCCCTTCTTTTTGTCTTTTCCCTTCTTTGTCTTTTCAGTATATTGACTTTAGAAACATTGACTATATTAATATTTAGAATTTAAGTTATTATAACCTTGTAAATATTGACTGTGAGCTAAGTGTTATGCTATTATAATGGCATTACTTTTCTGGCACTATATTTGGTCTTCTTTGAATTAATAATAAATCCATTTTTCCTTTTACTTATGTTTATCTATGCCTGTCATGAATTCTTCTTGAAATCTTCAACAGAAGGTTTAAAATTCTCTAAATTCTATTTAGCTATTAAGTCTACTCTTGCTACAGCCATCCTGGAGGCGTCAGACTTCTGCCCAGTCCAACCAGGCTGGATTCTATTTAGATCTACCCCAGAAACTTCATTCTGATATTCATCTTCCCTTTCCTTTGATGCTGGATTCCCTGTTTCCTATATCCTGTATTTTTTTTTCTTGTTTAACTCTTATATTCAGAACAGTGTTTCTCTACTGATTTCTCCTTGACTAGAGCCTAGAGCACATTCCAGACCAAGCTATCTTTATTCAATCCAAAACTTAATGGATACTTCGGCTGGTTATAGAATTCAAGTTTAAAAAAATATTTTTGCTGGAAATGTTAAGGTCGCCACTTCAATATCATTTTGCTTCCATCGTTACTGTTGAGGAGTCTACTGTACTTTTGATCCCTATGCGATCATTTTCCTTTTTTTTTTTTCTCTTTCCAAACTTTACTTAGTACCTTCTCTTTATCCCATGGTTCTGAAATGTTTCAATACCATGCCTCATTTTGGCACTTTTTTTCTTTTACTGGTTGGACACTTACTGAGCAATCTCAATCTAAAAACGCTCTATTCATACAAGTCAATGAAATATACTGTCCATTTTTTCTATTCCATTTCTCTGTTGAGCATAAATTCATTAATGAGACGTTAAATCTCCTAGATCTTTCTTTTCTTGAAATATTCCTTATTTATAGCATCTTGTTCTTATTTCATGGATGTTTTAACTTATCTTGCATCTCAGGATTTTAACAATATTCTTTTTTTTTAAATAAATTTTTCTCATGATGCATTCCTCCTTTTCTTCTAAGTTCCTTTCCCTGACCTCTCGCCTGCATTGTTCTGTCTTTTACACTGGAGGCTTTCTTCAAATGACTGTTTTCTTTGGGATGAGGATAGAGGTTGGGTCTGGTTATATTGATATTCAGTTATTGAGTGAGAGATAATAGTTGATGGCCTGAGTGTAGTTGAGATACTGTGAGACAAAGCTATGAGGGAAGAAATCTCAGAACCAAACCTTAGGAAATATCTGTGTGTTATTGATAACTTGTGGCCTTCATTTAAGAATTTAAAACATAAGGTGTTATTAAAATCAAGGTTATTGTTAAGAGCAATTTAGTTCTTTTAAATAATATTAACTTGCAAACTTTAAAACAGCAAAATATTTCTCATTTGTTCACTTATTTAATAAATATCTTTTGAACACCTACTATGTGCCAGGCTCTGAGTGTTTAAATAGAGTTAGGGAAATGAATAGACAGGTCCCCTGCTTTCAGTATGACTCTCATGTCATATCATATCAGCAATAACACGAAACTTTGCTTCTAAAGCATGGTGAGAAAGGCATTCTTTTCCCTCTGAGAATATTTACCTATGTTTGCTTTTGCTTCACAGGATGGTTTCTTTCAGACAAAGAAAATTCTTGGCAAGAAGAGAAATTAGTGCAGCAAGGATTTATTTAATCCCAGTCAGGCAGACTGATCATTATCATCCAGTCTATATTGGAAGGGCACAGTAATTCGCATTCAATGGCTATCATAACCCCCTGCCCCTCACACATACCCATTTAAAAAAGGAGACATACTACGACTAGCCATCTCACTTTCCAGTTTAATAGACACTACTGGGTGGCGGATCCTTCTGGATCAACTGAAGTTAAGATAAGATTTACAAGCAGTGGTTAGGTCTCATGTGCTTTTACTGCATAGCTTTGGTCTTAGAGGATTTAAAGGACTCTACCTATATAATTATTGCCATAATGCTACTTTTATAATGTCAAGCAAAGTTTATTTTTAAATTGTTAAGGTTGTCCTAGTAATAGCTGTCACAGCATAGCCTTCACCAATTTTACAGCCATAGTCAATGACTGAATACAGTTGAAAGAAATTTGTTCTCTGGACACTTAATTTCCTTCATTGTAGCATGTAAGTAAGAAAGTTAAGAGATATTATGCAACCACATTTCAGATTTATGGTTTTGGGGTTGAAGTGAATATTTTGATTTCTGAATATTATTGACGTAACCACAAGGAGACTTGGCATTTGATTTTATTACAGTTGAATACAAAGCTGGAATTTCCACAATGGCAATTTGGAACTAAATTAACCTGGCTACTTGAGACCTGTACTTTACATAGTACCACGCTGCCAAAGAACACTGCTATCTCAAGAGAGATTAATCTTATAAGCAAACTATGCAAGTGATTCAAATCCAGTTAATCTCACAATAAAAAAAATGTTAATTGCATTGGCAAAGACATTGCCTCTGATCACGCAATGGCTATATAATTAAGGATCGGGCCATTCAGAGGGACTCTAATCTCATTGATAAACCTTCAGCAAATAGCCCTTGAGATGTCTACCCGTGTTTCAATGTGTGATCAGCCATAAGGTAACAACACAGAAAAATCAGTGACATTATTTTGACATGCCTTAAAATGTGGTTTGCTTGTTAGTCATTAGTTCAAGATGTTTCATGTATATTTATTGTAGTTGTCCAGAGCTTCATGGAGTACAAACTTCACGGGGCATTAATGGGTATTGAATGTGGTCACTTATCGACTTGCTGGATGCTTTTCTTGTCATCTTACTTTCTAATCCTTCTAACTACATTATTTGCAGATGATTCTGACACAAAACTATAAACCCCAAGATAATTCCTTGTAATTTTTGTAATTTGCGTCTGAAAGGGGTGTGGTTTTGTGTTTAGCTATGGTAGCAGTAACCTCTGCAAAGGCAAAGCATTTAAAAATACATTTCTGCCTGTATAACTTATTTAGTCTTTAATACTCATATTTTTGATTCTCAGATTTTCTGGAAATAAAGTCGAGTTAAGTAAACTGAAAATAATTCCTACCAAAAACTGTCTTTCGATCTAAATAAATGTTAAGCAAACCTACAGTTTTTAACATACTGTTTTTTTGTGGGCTGTTAAAATTACAAAGTAGAAGATGAACTTAATATAATTAGCAGAAAACAACTGACATAATGAATAACATAATTTAGAGATAATTGCTGCAACAGGCGCTATGGAAATTCTCAGAACAATTTTTTTAAAGTTGTGACCAAATTCCAACGAATTGGTAAATTTCAATGTTACTTTGTTGGAAGGCACAACCTCAGGTACATTCAGGTATAAAACCCTTTCTGATGTGCCATGTATATGCAAATGACTTTCTTCTGGGTTATTCTTTGCATTGTCCATTTTTTTTAATCAATTGAATTGCATTTTCCACCATAAACCAATGTTAGGCTTCCAAAAATTCTATACCACATAGTCTCCTGTGGTTATCTAGTTGCTTGGCAACTAAACTCTGCTTGAGGGCAGAAGAGAATAGACAAAGTTAGCTGCAAAGTTCTCCACCCCTACTGAGTTCCTCAGAACAGCAGCAGGGAACCCCATAACTTTCTTCCTTCTTGAAATTGTAAATCAGGTGCTTCCACGTGTCTCCATACAAAATAGTGGGACTTAGAACAGGTATGATAACCAAAAAAATCCTCAAGGACCCTAATGGTGTCCTCTGAACGAAGAGACAATTTTAGTTTTGTGGCAACTCTTTCAAAGTTTGCTCTTTGAATTAATTATACTCATATGTTGCAATTTTGTGACTGGTGGCATGTTAAAGGAAACATACAATAACTTTGCCTGAAGATATTCATGTGTATTTTAGTGGAACTAATCTATATACTCTTATGCAATTTACTTTGTAGTCAGCATCATGCCATGAAAAATTTCCATGTTAGATAGATACAGAGATAGCATTAACATCCCAAGGTAGTGGAACTAATCTATATACTCTTATGCAATTTACTTTGTAGTCAGCATCATGCCATGAAAAATTTCCATGTTAGGGAGATAGATACAGAGATAGCATTAACATCCCAAGGTATGATTTTGCCACAATTTATCCTAAAATCCCCGATTTTCCAATACTGCCAGCATTGCTGCCATGATCCTATGTTGTTCTTATCTTTTGTTGCAGTTATCAATGATCGAAGTTACCGTTCTGTATTATTTGTATTGTGGAGTGTCTGCAAGTAATGACTATTTTGGTTCTTCTCCAATACTCACACTTTCCGTCTTTTTCTTACTGATTATTAATGTCAGCATGTCCATTTTGTTCCTGATTGTATTAGGCGTGACTTTAGTATATTACTTTTAAAGAATAATTTTTGCATTTAGTTTCTGATAAAATATCTTCATTATACTTAAGAAGTTTCTTGTGATTCCTTCTTACTTAGAATTTTTTTAATCCAACAGGTTCTCTATGTCTATAGATGTAATCATATTTATTTTCTCCTCTCTATAATATAAGTAGCCTCCTTTACCATATTAATTATGAATGCATTTGACTTCAAGTAACAGAAGGCTAACAATGGCTTAAGTGTAAGGGGTCCATTTTTTTCATATCTACCATATCTGCAATGAAAGGATTGACACAGTCACACACCATATCCATACTTTACCTGCCACTTTGTTCCAGTTTGCCAAATGGAAATTTTAGAATCTTTCTAGACTTTCGTTCCACATCTGATTGATCACCCAGTTCTGGTATCTCTTCATTCTGTTCCCTCTTCCATATCCCTAGAACCACTGCCAGTTCTAAGCTGAAATAATTTCTTACAATAACTGTTTGACCTAATTCACTGCTTCATATTCTCTTCTAATTCATTTTTCACAGATCTGCCAACATGATCATTTTCATATGCTTATTAAAAATGCTGCTGCCTTAGTTAAATTCTTTCAACATCTCTCTATCACCTTTAGGGCAGAGCTCACATTCCTTGACATGGTATAGAAGGCCCATCATTGTCTCACCATTTACCGACTAACTAGTTTCATCTCTCACCACTTTTCTGATGAAACCAAGCTGCTGGCTCTTCACCAGCTACCAAGCTAGAAACCTGGCATAGGAGAAGCTGCATTAACATGTGCTGAATGAATGAGTGGATGAGGGAAAGACTTCTCTTAGCTTACTCATCCGTATGCCAAGTTTTAGGACAATTCCCCCTTTAAAATCGGAGGGAACAGAGGGATAGCCTGACACATGATTTCTCATTCATTAGTGATATCAGCAGTGGCTTGGATCTCTTTTAATATTGGGTTACTGCAGCTTTTGGATGAGCTGGATGAATATCCCTAAGTGATAGCAAAGAAGGAATCAATCCTGCTTTCTATGCTAATGACTCATCTTTTTCTGTTAATATTCCAAACACTCGTAAGAAGATACTGATCCTATTGCCTATATACTGCCAAAAACAGTAGCTCAATATGAACTATGCAGGCACTAAGATAGTTTGAAGCACACAGTGTCCAGTGGTCAAAGGAGAACACTAAGTAATTCTGTCCAACTTGCAGATTTGTTCTGTGGTCAAAGGGGCACACTTAGCTGCTAATTGTTTCTGACCACCTAAAATCTTTTGAAGCAAACTTTTCCCTCAAGTCTATATGGATTATTTCTAAATCCTGCGTTAGAAAACCTCTCCATGATAAAGTCCATGAGCCTTGTTTTACGGCTTGGGGTTTGGGGGCCCCAGTGTACAGATACTTGAGCATGTGCAGGTCTGTCTGTGTTTAAAGAAAATTTTGATCCCTACTGTCAGCTGCCCTGTGGACAGATGCAGTTGTCTTCCTTCTGAATACCAATGATGGTTGACTTTATTGCAGTAAAATATGCTTTTGTAGCTTACACATTTGTTTCATAAATATGGGTCTTTATTTAGTCAGTAAAATCATATACTTCCAGTCTATACTCAGCATATGTTATTTGATGTGATTTATTTTCCTTAAAGATTTCTTGCTAAATATGTTTCAATTTTTGTGCCACTGTATTCACATTCTTAAATTGGGTTTGAAACTAAAGTTCTAAGTGACTAAATATGGCCATATGGCCATAAATTGTGTCAACTCCCTATGGATTTCATTCTTCTTTTCCTTGACTTCTCTTCCTACTTCGATAAGTAGCAATATTGGACTTGCCTATGATTGAGAGACATGGGCTAAGAAAAAGTTAAATGGTGGTTTTTCCTGTATCAGAATCAGATCATTATAAAAAAGAGAGGAAACTAGACAAGAGATTGAAGTGTTTACAGATATGTAAAACTACATTTTGTTTTATACCTCTCTTCAATAGTAAGATTCTTATGGACAGGAATTTATTTTTTCCAGGCTTTATTTAGAAGAGTGTTAGAATGCAGATTAACAGTGCTAGGTACAGATTAACAACAAAAGACTAAAGGACGGAAACACTAAAACAGAATACTAGAGAAATAAACAAACAGAAAAGTTAAGTAAATAAAAATGGACAAGTATCTGGAACACTTAGGAGAAGATAATTAGAAGTAGCCTTAGAAAAGTATGTGACAGTAAATAGTTTACAATAATTAATAATGATAGTGTTTTTTATTTAAGAAAAATTAGATTGACAGATTTTTAAAAAATTTAAGACACACAAAAAAATCATATATGAAGTGAAAATATTCATGGAAGTATTGGGTCCTTATCAAATGGATAGGCTTAGTGAGAAAATTTAGATAATACTCATCTTGAGAGCACAACGTTTTTAGTTTTCTCTAGCATTCTTGATGGAATATTAATATTTGTTTCCTTTTTGATATTTTCCATTAGTTTCAACTTTCAGTTTTCCCACTCTGAGTCATTTTAATGGATTAAGATAATCATCTCTTTCCTTGTTTCTTTGGAATTCATTGTTCAGGGTTTTTTTTATGACAAGTTCCACATGATTTAGTTCAGAAATTCACAGAAGAGTCAATTTAATATTTTCCAACAGATTGTATGGGTTTATATGCAAACCATAGTTATTTATGTGTTCCAAAAATATTTTATCTTATACAATTACATTGGATCTGTAGGGCCTTATCAAGACATAGTTGAGCTATAAAATTAGGTACCTATGTACCAAAAATAAACCACATATTTTCTATGCTTTTTTTTCTTAATGCACTTGAAGTATGCACAACATTCATTTTATTTTACTTTTTTTTTTTTTTTTTTTCCTAAGAACGACCCGCATTTCTCAGGAGGCCAATTAACCAGGTGGTGCTGGAGGAAGAAGCTGTAGAGTTTCGTTGTCAGGTCCAAGGAGATCCTCAACCAACTGTGCGGTGGAAAAAGGATGACGCAGACTTGCCAAGAGGAAGGTAAGAGCATTATATGGATGGAAAATTGTTAGATAACCATTGAATAATTATAAAAGAAAAAGACAGCCTCCATTGTACCACCAAACACTCATATCCTGGTATGTTATTTTCACACATGATTTTTATATATGAAAGCCAGATATCTGCTGTTTTATATACTGAAGTCCTCCAGGCTTTTGATGTCACTGTTTCATTGAATTTTCACATAAATGCCTGACCCTCCACTCCATCTATTATGCCCCAATATCAAGGATTCCTAAGGCACTCTCTTCTCCTGGCACCATCTAAGCCTGCCATTCTGTTCCTGCTGAATTTCTAATGACCCACCCATCCCAAATGCCCCCTTCAACTACTGCTCTGTTGCCATGGCTACTGGGTGTAGCAGACTGTAGGGTCTGCAATAAACAATGGATCTCATTCAATACAATAAGGAAAAGACACATGACTATCCACATAAGGAATTTTTCACTTAAGGACTTCCTGTCACTTTCTCACTTGCCATCTCTTCATGGAGATCTTCTCTTCCAACTCTTTTCTATTCTTATCACCAAACCCAAAACCCAATCTCTCAGCTCTCTAGGGTAAGTCCAGAAATGCTTGTCATCTTTTATAAAAATAAAAATAAAACTTTTTTGTAGTCTAAATTCTCCCAGGACCTTGCCTTTTATGATCAAATAAATCATTCAAGTATTTCTTTTTCTATGTAACAAGCGTATTTAACTATAAGATTTCTTTTGACTTCATCCTAGTCCTACCTTCTGAAACTACAGCCATCATACCTACTACAATGAGGGTCTGCAAAAAATTTCACATCCTGCTTTCTTGCCAATTTTCTTTCCTAAAAAAGAAATTAGGTTTCATTCAACTGACTGAAAGTAAACATCTTTCACAGAAATCAAATTGAGTTTCTTTGTGCTTTCACTGGCACTGCTATCGAGTCTTTCCTGAATTTATACATTCATTTCAAAATCTCATTTTTACATATCCCTAGGTCTCTGACACTATACTTTCTAAAGTCACATCATCAACAGCACTGGCTTCAAATGGACCAAACCTTTTTAATAGTGACAGGTTCTTTGCAATCTATAGGAAAGAGACAAGTGAAAATTGTACTTTGCTTAGCTTTTCGGCATAAATTATAGGGAAAGTTGACTATGTTTCTTTTCTCACTTTGCTGTCAGACACCTAGTTTTAAAGCATGTTATTAGGAGAGGTTAGTGAATGTGAGCCTCCTCAAACTTTCTCAGTGGAGAAGCAGGTTGAAAAGCAAGTAGAGGTGATGGAATTGAGGTATTGGAGTCCATCTTCTGTGTATACTCAATAACTTTCCACAAATTTGAGGCCATTTCGTGTATAATTTTAAAATGCTGATGTAAGACTAAGAGATGAATTATACTGTAAAATTAGTGTAGACAAAGATTAATTTTCAATTAGTAGAAATAAAAAGCCTGTCCATAAAAAAATCTTGCATTTTGGAATAATTTCATATTTACAGAAAGTTTCAGAGATAGTACAGAGAATTCCCATATACCCTATACCTGGTTTCCCCTATTGTTAACATCTTACACAAATATGAAAGATTTGTAACTCATAATAGACAAATGCTGATACATGATAATTAAAGTTCATATGTTATTTTGATTTCACCAGTCTTCCTTTTTCTCCAGGATCCTACCTGGGGTATTTTAGTTGGATATTATAGGATATTGCATTAAGTTGTCATGTTTTCCCAGTCTCCTCTGTTCTATGACAGGTTCTCAGTCTTTCCTTGTTTTTATGACCTTGACAAGTCTTAAGTATCCTAAGACTGTTCTGGACAGGTATCCTAAGAATGTTCCCCAAACTTGGGATTGTCTAGTGTTTTCTCATGATTAGACTGGCTTTCTGGGACTTCAGGAAGAAAGTCATGGAGAGTGCCCTTTTTGTCACATGATTAGCAGGGGTTACATGATATTCACATTACATCCCTGGTGATCCTGATATTTTTAATCATTAAATAGGATCCTATTGACAAAAGTTGAGAAAATAGAAAGTGGTAAGGGTGTATTACATTTTAATGCGTCTAGGTCTTTGAATTAAGGTAAAATACAACTTAAGCCCAGTTTGATTTGTTCCCAGATTGCTCTAGGTGTTAGGTCGTTAAACCTGACAGCTTTGTTTGCCACAATATTCTCCAAATCTTGCCGTATTCATTTGCTTCCGAGCTCAAATAATACATACAAATCAAACAACAGCCTTAAAACTGCCTATTTAGAATGGCTGATATAAAGGCCTCTAAAAGACGAAGTTGAAATTTTTCGAAATCATACCTCTACCAGCTTTCCTTAAAACATTTCGTAAGTTTGTCCGCTTTATTCTTCCGTTACTGGCATGATATGCCTACAGTGCTTTGTGTGACCAGCTAAATATTTTTAAAGTCTTAGGCAAATGGAAATGCTGCGTAAGCTTTAAATTGTATGTTAGAAAGGCTTAAAGCAAGGATCAGTGCAATGTAGAAATTGA
This sequence comes from Grampus griseus, assembly GCF_964374135.1. Classification (NCBI taxonomy): domain Eukaryota; kingdom Metazoa; phylum Chordata; class Mammalia; order Artiodactyla; family Delphinidae; genus Grampus; species Grampus griseus. The sequence goes on along the minus strand of NC_138998.1, from coordinate 113,005,824 downwards.
GGTCAGTACTTTTATCATGATAGAAGCCATGTACTTTTTCTTGAAATCTCAATCTTTAAATGCTATTTCAAAGAAGCTTATTCACTCTTAGATTTGTACGCATTAGCATAAGCTTCACATATGCATAATGAGGGGGAAGGAGACCTTTTTGCTTGGTGAGGAATAACAGTAATGACTTAACCAACCATAGCCTAAATCAACAGCATTGATTCTATTACACTATTTAGGTCTCAGACTAGGGAGATGGCCATTGTTCTTGTGCAAGCAATTGTGTGGAGTGGTGTGGAGGATGACATTTCTTTGGCTTAACATTTAATGCAATTTGAATAAGGTTTGTGTAGTGGTTCATGCTTAACACATTTATAGTAAAACTTTGTAGGGCAGCTGCATAGCCTGTAATTACTACGTAAGTAATATGTGACTATTTTTCTTTTGGAGACAAGAAAAGCTTTTCAATTCAAGTTTAAATTTATGAAATGCTGTGATAGCTATTTAAACTTTCAACACAGAAGAAGATATCTGTGCCAACCTTTCAGTACCCAGAGATGAATTAAAGGAGTATTTTTTTCTTCACTGTGAAAACAGTTTTTAAGTAGTACCCGTATACCTCTTTCTTTGATTTAGCCCTAAATTTCTGACCTTTCTCAGTAACTATCGTTAATGAAATTACAACTTACCATTGGTGAGTTTTATTAAAGACATTTTTTGATTAGATAAATATTTCGGTGAGGTTGATAAATAGCAATTCCCAAGTCTAACAATAACCCAGATGCCCAACCAGGGAAAAGTTATTTATTTAGACATTTTCCATATAAAAAAGGGACAAAATAGGAAAGAGCCTTCATTTTATATATGCTACTGTTAAAATGTTAATTGCTTGTGTGGCCCAACACACAGCAAGGCCAAACAAACCTAAGTGTCGCAGTTTGGAGCAGAGAAAGGTTTACTGCAGGGCCATGCAAGGAGAGGAGTGGATCATGCTCTAAAAAAACCCCAAGGTCCCCCGATGGGTTTTGGCAAAGCATTTTTAAAAGCCAGGTGAGGGAGGGGGTCGCAGGGTATGTGATCAGCTCGTGCACAATTCTCTAACTGGCTGAGGGTGAGGTAACAGGTCGATGTCACAGGCACTAACATTATCAGTCTTCGGCTCCTGGAGGCCTAGACCTACGTGCTCATGGCCATCAAGTAGTTAACATCTTCCAGTTGGTGGGGGGTTTTCACATCTCTCAAACAGCTCAGGAAATGTGCATCAGGTACTGTTATCTAGGTACTTCAGAGAGGAGGTAAAGCAGAGGATATGGGGGAGAGCTTGTCATGGGAAGGCCCCATAGGATCCTGCTTGGTTACATTTGCAGAAACATCTTACAATACTACTATTTCACAATTGACGATTTCAGGAAGAGAAAGGTCACTGCCTTTTTTGTGATCGTGCCAGGTATCAATATCTTTTTCTCCAGAGAGTCTCAATACGTATGTGCTCAAATAAATGCACAACGACTCATTTATTAGGGATAAAAATTTTACACACCACTGGGAGAATAAAGTGGGTAGGGGGAACAAAATGAGGAGATAAGGGAAAGACATTTTGTAGATCATAATGATTATGTGTTTTAATAAAACTGTTTTTTCAAGTCATAATTGAAATTGTAGAAGAAACACTTTAAGGTTTACCTATATTTATTAAGTGCCTATTGTATTTATTAAGTGCCATTGATAGTCTGTGAAAAAGAAGTCACTTTAAGCAAGGTAAGTATGCTGTTATTATTTTTTATTTTATGTTGATCAAATTGAGTGATGTAAGAAAGTATTTACATACTGAATACATTAATGAAAGTTAAAACTGAAGTAATTCTAGTGTCTTGCTTGGGTGCTACATGTTTTTTTCTCAGGCAAACCTAGAGCTTTTTGCTAATTAGTACTTATCACAAAGTGTTTCATGTGATAGAAATTACCAGTATTTATAATAACTGAGGCAATGTCCCATCATAGCATAGGGATATTGTATATTTTGTCATGAAAAAAGTATATATATGCTGAAACTTTATGAAAAATAGCATGTACTAATATAAAAGAAACAGAATACTAATCATTTACAACCAAAGACATAACAATAAAAATTTAAATTTACCAATGCTACAATATTCTGTTCAATTTAATATTTGTGAGGAGAATAAAAATATCTCTTCTCAGAATTTGAGTAAGAAGTAGTATGATTAATTCAACTATGTTTTCTTATCTGGGTTTGTCTGTACAGTTTGTATTTCAGATAATTATTAGCAATCTTTTAAAGGACTATAAACAGGAAATTTAACATCTCGCATCAATCGTATATCAGTATACCACCACTAGTGAGTTCCAAGCTATTTTTTATTTCATTTTTATTTATTTTCTAAACTAACTCTAAAGTGACACTAACTTTCTCAATAAGGATCTAGAGTAGAGAAATGAATGTTCATAATAGCTTGTCACAGAAAAAAAGAAATAAAATATGTCATTTACATTCTTACGTATGCCTGCGAATTCTAAATGCAGTTGATGGCTTTCACATAGTGGATATAATTCATGAATATTTCATAAAAATAGACAAGGGACTAGAGAAAAAGAGTTTCAAGATATATAGTGCAAAATTCTATCAATTTTCCTGAACCAACTGACAAATTCCTTTTTCTAAAGTGCAAATCTATTTTAAGAGAGACTTTTTAGAGTTCTTAGTTCCATGAAATGTGAGATTCACATAAATACATGATTCCTTAAGAAAAGGAATGAATAGGACCACTTACAAGTCCCCTTTTTGTGGCATTTTTACACTAAGTGGCTCTTTTCGCTTAGCCCTGGAAAATGTTCTTATATTAATTGTTTGGGAGCTCCATTGTTTAGAGCATGTGCTTCTGGGATGCAGAGACGCTGAACAGGTGCTAAGCTACCCTGCTGAGGAGATCAGCCTTCTTCACATACAGTGTGTGTTTCAAGGACATGTGGTAATTTGGGCTCATGATAAATAACCACGCTGATAAGGTTGGCTGGTCAAGATTGGTCAATTAAAGTGGTTTTCAAAAAAGAAGGAATAAAACCTGAGAGCACGAGAAAAGCAATGTATATAAATATTGTATGTGGCATTTGAACAATAGACTGGTCCCTAAGATTTAGAAATATAAGGAGAAGCGTAAATGAAAATTCTATGATTTTTCAGCTATACAGATGTCTTAGCAATTTCTGCTTGAAAAAATAATTAGAACTGCCTGGACCATTATTGTGGGATCTTTTAATAGAGCAACCAATAACAAAGAATATTTAGGTCATTGTCAGGGATGTTGGATTTTAGCCTTGTTCTGACACTGTTTGATCATTTATCCCTTTAGTTATACTCGCATGTTCTGGAAATGATGTTCAACAGATTTCTCTACCACTAACTAGGAGTGTGACCTTGAAGAAGCTATTTAAACTCTTTGTGTTTTACATCCTGAAGATATGGACCAGCAATGCATTGGGACTAATGATTAACTTATACTTTGACTCATTTGTACAGGGTGAATAATTACGCCATCCATTCTAATTCAAAGGGTTATTAAAATGATATAACTTATTCAGAGTACTGTAAACACTGTACAGTTGGTGTACATAACAGGTGCCTCAGTTTTATAAATCCTACTGATTGGTGGTATTTATTAGTTATGTAGATAACTACAAAGAAAACATAGTTAATGCTAAAAAATACAGAGTATGTAATTTTCATGAAATAATCACAATTCTCCTCTCTCTGGCCAATTGATTTCCAAAGAAACACATAAAATATTATTGATTGAAGAGTTATCACTTTTTCTTTTAAATCATATAGGTTTATTTATAAATTTTTCCAGCCCGTTTGCCAAGCCTAAAAGTTGTCACCCTCTTCTCTACCTCTGGGAGATTGAACATGGTCCAGATATTATATTCTAACCCCAGTGCAATCAGTTATCTGGGTTGGGAACTTCAAATTTCACACATTACCTGTATCCTTTGTCCACTGGTAATAAGAAAACCACCATCTTTCATAATCTTTGTAAGAAGATTATGTAATGATTAAAACAAGTATTATTGGAGGACTTACTATTTGCCATGCATTCTTCTAAATGATTTTTGCATATATTAATTTCATTATTTTAAAGCTTAGTGTTCCAGAATAATATTACTCCCATTTGAGGTATGTGGAAATAGCTTAAAGAAGTTGTTTCCAAAGACACACATTAATATGTGTTAGGGCCAGGACCTGACTTAGTATCTGTCCAACATGAAACCTGTATTTTAAACTAATGGGCTCTGTAATTATGTGATTATGAATTGTTTATGGAATTGAGCCCCTTACAAATTTTACATTTTAGATAAAATTTTAAATAATTGGTTAGAAACACTATATTATGAGCAACTTTATAGGAATACTGTACAGCATTACTATTAAGGGTAGTTTTTAGACCAATGTCACAGTGTTTTGAGAATCTAAACTTGGACCAGGTCAAGCTTCCCTCCTTGGAAGCTGAAAATATAGATTTTGTTTATAAACAGAATTAATTAGCAATTTTCAGAGGGAGGCCAAAATGGTATTTTTTCTGTGTTTTCATCAAATAGGTGCTAATAGTTGCTGTTAACACAAAACTAATTGCCACCTAGGGTGGGGAGTGCAAGTTGCCTCGTCCTGTGACCACACTGGCCCATCTGTTGAGAATCTCTGCTAAGGAACAATACAGGAACTGGCATGCAATTTGGGTTCTGGCCACTGGTCAACTAACAAGCTGGGACCACTTGGACTAAGAAATGCCTTGAAGTCAGAGATGCTCTGCTGTCCATTAACTGGCAGCTCTTGTGTTGTGTGAGGGCAGAGCCAAGACCAGGTGCCAGTTTGCAAAGCAAAGGATCTGTCTGAGTGCCGCCTGTCACTGGCATGTGAGTGTCGTCCCACCAGGAGCCACAGCAGGTGTGCTTCGTCCATCAAAGTGTGGCATATTAGAGCATTCAGCTAGGCTAAGGTTGGGACCAGGGCAACATTTTACCTTAGCCCAAACAGGAGGACAGACCAAAGGCTTACCAGGACATGAGATAGTTGTCACATCACACCGTATCCCAACAGTGGATATACTGGATATTTATCATTAGAGACGCTCTTTCTCACACCTGGGTTCTTGCCTTAACTAAATAAAGGGAAGAGTTATGTAATTGACTGTATCAACACAAATCCTTGCCTTTATAAGACAATTTGTGGTTACAATCACTTAGATGAATTAATTACTCCACAGGCTTTTCAAATTAAGATAGAGTTCTGGTTGTTTGTTTATTTTTTTCTGTTGTTATTCTTAATAAATTGAATCTTAATGTGGAGCTGCAAGGTTAACTAGAATTTAGGAGATCAACATTCTTATCCCAGCCCTGTCATAACGCATCATGTTATTTTAAACAATTTATGTTACGTGTCTGAGTACCACAGTCCACATCCGCAAAATGTGTAAGTTGCCTTGGATGGTTTCTGCAGTACCTTTAAATTCCAAAATGGTATGAATCTATGAATGGCAACAATGCAAAACTATTTATAAAGTATAATACATTTTTAGAGGAAAAAATCCCTAAGATTTGAAATGAATGAGCCTAAAAAGGAATATTAAAATTACTCATATAACCATTACCAATGGTATCTACTTTTTACGTTTTGCATATATCTTCTCAGATTTCTATGTGTAAATGGGCTTTTTTTAAATTCAAAATTGTTTTTGACCCTGAATCCTTATCTAAAATGTCTATTTAAAATTTTTACTTAAAAAGTTTATTAGACTTTATTTAAAAAGTCTAGTACTGAATCAAAAGAGTTGTTTTTAATTGCATTTTCCTTTCCCATAAATATAATAAATTATATTTACATAGTGCTTACTCTATATCACACCTACTTTAGGCATTTTACATTAATACACATCCTTAGGACTTGATGTAAATACTATAATTATTCCAATATTACAAATGGGAAAAATGAGGTGTAATGAGGTTAAGTATGACCAAATCACTTAGTAAGGGGTCTAGGATTTCTGGCTCCGAAGTCCACACTCTTGACCACTACTTTGAGGTACTGGATGCGAACAACTTTTTTCCATTTGGGATTGAAGATTAGGAAAATACAGCTTAGTAAACGCCTGGAGCATTTAAAAGTGTCACTTTCATCAGAAAGTCACAAAATATATCTGTGTGGTAAAGTACGTAATAAAGATTTTATAATCTTCATTATAATGGTACTTATAAGCAATAAATAAATCCATTATATCATATCAAATAAATTTTCATCTTTAAAAAATTTATTTTACACTGCCCATTGAAATAGAATTTATAACTATCTTTATTCTCACAGAACATTTTAACTTAACATATCTGTGTTCTTCACAACAGTGTATCTGGAAAAAAAATAAAGTCGCGAGAAACACATTAGAAGCTAAAGAAATGTTTGCCAAGTGAATTAAATAGCATGAGTAAAGGGTAAATAATAGAACTATGAACTCTTCCAGGGCATGATACTTTAACTCATCTTTTCATTCTCAGGGCACTTTTGAATTTACTAAAAGAGTATTTTTTTAATATTTTCATGATAATATTTTATTATCAACAGTTCCATGGATGGTTATAAACTGGAAGGCAGGACTGTGTTCCAGACTTTATATTTTCTACAAACATATATATATATTTTATTTCTTATAATACTCCCTTTGGGAAAGTTGCTGCTTGACCCACATATTCACATCAACTGGTATGAATTGAAAGACAAAGGGAAGAAAAACAAATAATAACTTGAGACCCAGTATTACAATGACAATGTGAATGAGGATTATATCTTTGTTAGTGTGTGAAAAAGATACAATTGCCAGAGATAAAAGATAAGAGAACGCTTCCAAAGCACGCTAAGAATATACTCCACCACAATAGAAACAATTCTTAGTGAAATCTATTTTAGTTGGTACACAGTATTAACTCATTGGAGCCTCATTCTAAAAGACCATATTTAGACAGGGAGAGTTGTGATTGGGGCACAGTGAACCTTTGCCAATAAATACAAGTACTAGAAGTTTCTTCTGAGAAGGTGATTGATCAATCATGTAGCTCTGTGGAATAGCCTTAAGGAGTTCCCTGGTCGCCTAATGGTTAGGGTTCAGCTCTGTCAGTGCCGTGGCCCAGGTTCGATCCCGGGTCGGGAACTGAGATCCTGTAAGCCGCGCAGTGTGGCCAAAATATAAAATTTTATAAAAATTAAAAACCAAAGATCTATGTAATAACCTTGTGACAAAATCTCAGTGCAGAAATTTTGCTAGTTATTCTTATGAGCATAACTGTCACAATTGCAAAGGTTATTATAATATCTTTCAACTCATTTCCTCGACTATATAGGCATTTGGCACTTTTATAAAAAATATCTGGTTGAATATTCTGTGTCATTGCAATTCATACAGCATATGGCACTTGTTATAAAAAAATGTTCAATGAAAACTTAAATATTCCATTCATTGACTCACATTTTCTAATAGTTTTGTCCAAATATTTACAGCACATAGAGCAGAAACAAAAAAATCAATCAAGACTTTTACCTTTATTTGAGATTTCATAAAGAGACTGAAAGAAAATATTTTGAACATAATTTATAGTAAGATATCAATTATCTCAAAGGAATAATGAAAATCTTCAATGTAGACTAATAAAATATTATTTATATTTCATGAATTATTTCAAAAGTAACCACAGACATCAATCAAACATTTCTATGTGCTGATATCCCAGCATATTAAAAAAAAATGAGTTTGCTCTCAAGAATTTGAGAAGGAAAGTAAGACTTTTAGAAGAAAGTATGAGATATAAAAACATTAATTATTAAATAAGGAAAATTATATACAGACTATGATGTACAAGACTCTTTAGGGTTTCAGAAAATAAAAGCTTCTCTATTCCCATGTGACACTAGAAACGGGTCTGAAAGGAAGAATAGAATTTCTATAAGTGGAAAGAAGACTATTCTAAGAGATGGAAGCAGGATGAAAAAGCTCTGGTGGTGGAAAGTGTAGGCCAACAATTTGTGGTTCCATTTCCCTGGAGCGTAGTGGAGTGGCACTTAAGGCCAGCAAGGTTAGTTGAGGCTTTATTATGAAAGCCTCTAATCCCAAGTGAAGTGTTTATACTGAACACACTGTGAAATGGGGAATTCACTAAACACATTGAATAGAAATATATTCTTGTTTCTACGTTTAGAAAATTGATTCTTACATTTATATGTAGTGTAGCTTGGAGCAGAGAAAGTTTGGAGGTAGGCGTACCTGGTAGGAAGTTGTTTAAAAACTAGTTAGTGGATTACATTGGAGTGTTTCCTGTGAATACCCCAACACGGGTATTAATGCAAGTGGCAATACAAAGAAAAATGTGTTGTTTTTTTTTAATTAGTAATTGATTCTATGTCAGGGTTCATGGGAAAAGAGGGATTAAAAGTAATACTGAAGTTTATTCTGAGGTTGGGTGCCTGGATGAATGATGTTGTCCTTAATAAATAGAGAAGTCAAAAGATTTGTTTAACATAAATCATTTTTAATCATATAATAATACCATATGTAACTGAATTCAAGTTAGAATTATTTGTGAGATACAAGAGTATTTTTTTCTCTGAGTTAAGCGGAAAATAGATTGCCAAATCAACTATGATATGCCATCTCTGATAGATGATTTCTAATTTCAGAGATTTAAAATACGAAAAATGTGTATCTTAAAATTGATTAACTATGGGAGTAAAAGCTAATGTTTACAGATGTTTTACATGCAAGTAGCTCATTTAATCAATCATCTCAATTGCCTCATGAAGTAAGTATTTTTATACTATCTTTATTTTACAGTTGAAGGATCTGAGAAGCAAATTTCACTGGCAGACAGAGATTTAAATTGAAGCACTTCAGCCCTAAAGTATACTCTCTTAACTACTACACTAAAATAATTTGTTTCAAAGAAAATTATATTAAGATAATAACAAAAACTATAATTTTTTGAGGGCCCACTGGCTTCACGTTAGGCTGTTTCACATTTTATAATTAATCTTTCCAACAGCCTTGAAGTATGAATCCCCTCTTTTAACAAAGGAAGAAACTGAGGCTTAGAGCAAATGAACTACGGGCTCAAGATCACAGGACCTGTGGGTGGCAGAGCTGGAGTCCACACCCAGGTCTCTCTGACATCATTATTGTAATTGTTTCTTTTTCTCCCAGACTCCCCAACTCCCTTTGCCGTATTTATCTTGATCTCAAATATCCAGTCCTACGTCTAACATGTGGGGCTCACCCAATACACATTCAGTACGGTATAGTAGCTCTCAATTAGGGCCAATTATGCTTCTCCCTTTCCTAGAGGGACATTTGGCAATGTCTGAAGGCATTTTTGATTGCTACATTTGGGGGATTAGGTGCTACTGTCATCTAGTATGGAGAGGCTAAGAATGCCACTGTCACTATGCACAGGACAACTCCCACGGCAAAGAATAATCTGCCCAAAATGTCAATAGTGCTGAGGTTGAGAAACCCGATTTAGTGGAAACAGTGAATCTGGGCCTTGCTCACCCGAATGCTATTTTATTTGATTTTTATTTTTAATGTTAGGACAAAAATAATAGAATATAGTTCAAAGAAATAGATTTCAAAGATAATAGTCTTTTCTTATTCCCTTAACTATGAAGGTTATACCAGTGAGATGGACAAATAATACCATGAATGGACTTGACATAAACATGTCATCATTTAACACAAGAAGAAGACCCTTTGGTTCACTAATGACTTGAAGTGAATGTATATTTTTGCATATTTTCTAGAATATATGAGGCAGGGAATTTTTCTTTTCATTTCTTGTTCATGAAATTGTTGCTGAATTGATCAAACTAGTTGAGTAGCTTAATTAGAGAAGTGTCTGAGCCTTCATTTTCAAATAGACCTACCAACCCACAAGTTCTGTGACACATTTAATAAGTGCTCCTATGTCATGTTGAATTTCTAAATTACTCCATAAGCATATTTCACAAGGAAGTTTCTATGGGCAGAAGGCAAGAAAAGAAAGCTTTTTGAACCTTCCATAGAACCGCCTAGAATGAACATCTCTCTGAGGACACAGAAGCCTACCCTGCCCCTAGGGCTCACTTTGAACACCTATGAAGGAGAATTCCTGGAGTTTGTCCATCAAATACTGCAAAGCCACTAAGTACGTGGCAAATTTAAAAATCCATTTTATCCCAAACTTGCAGTCCCTTATTGCACAGATTTCATTCCCAACTCAGAAGAGTGCAAGAAGAATGGGAGCTGCTAATCAAAAAGTCTGGTCTGAGCTGTGAGTTCTGTGGACTCTTGTGAATTTAATCTCTAAAGTCCTTTTCTAAAAGAACTTAAAGTTAAGATTAATTTCTAACCAAACACAAAACTGTGAGATATATCCACTTTTCCAAATCTGATACTGCAATTTCTAGTCCTATTGTAAAACCAAATTGTCTTAAATGCACTTATGCCAATAAAATAACTATTTCTAAATTGGAGGATAATTTAACCTGCTTCAGCACTTAATTTGTTCCAACATTATCTCCTTAATTGTGATATATTTGCACTTTTTACCCTAAATTTTTCTGTTCTAATTAGTTAAAATAATAAGTGCAATATTTTAAAAAGTATTTAAAAGTAATACATTTAAGGAGTTGCAGATATTATTTGAATAATCTGCTAAAAGTTAGTGAAAACATTATCACAAAATGGTTGCATATTAAGGACAGTTGTGAAAATAATTAAGCATTCCTTTCTGTTATTATGAGCCAAAGGAAAATCCCAATATCTCTAGGATGGTTTGAACTTGATTTAATATGAGTGTGGAAGGAAGAGTACATGATTTTATAAGATATATATATATATGTATATATATATATATATATATACACATACACACACAATTATGTCAATGCATAATTGAGGTTTTCCTAGGCAAATGCAACAGAAAGGCACTGGGACAAGAAAAGTGAGGATACTGGCAAGTATCTTATGGGCCATGGAATCTAAGCAGGGTAGACAAATAAGTGTTGATGCAAAGGAGTGATAGAAATGGAGGAAGAGGTTCAGTTTGTAAACTGATTAAAAGAGTAGGAACCATGCAAGTTTATGGCAGGATCAGATATTTGAACTTCAGATTTCAAAGATGGATCCATTCCAATTGAAGAAAAGTTCCAGGATCTTGCTATGAGACAATGGCAAAGGGAGATGGAGACAATATCTCTGAAGGAGGAGATGTTAGAGTAGTGAGAGGCAGCTACAGAAAATCTCACATAACATCTATTGGGCATTTACCATATGCTAGGTTCAGGTCTCAACACTCTAAATGTATTAACTCATTTAATCCTTACAACATCCCTGTGAAGTAGGTCCTTATTAAATGCCATCTTGGTCAAATGGAAAGAAATTCTAAAGGTTCCATTTGAAAACTGGATAACATAATTACTGTTCAATGGGATAGGACTTTTTGGTTTTGCTTTTAAAATTTTGCTTGGTTTGTTTTGAGGCTATGTAATTCCTTCCAAAAATATTTATTGAGTAACTGCTCCATGTCAGGCTCTGGGTATTATTTGGAATATCTGGGAAGGTGTTCTCACTTTCACTCTTTCTCCACCCTTACACAAACCCACAGGGAAGAGCCAGATTTCTATCAATGCATGGAGGTGAAGGTGAAAATCTGAGAGAGATAGAGGATCAAGAAGTTTTACAAATCAGCGAACAGGTAGTTCAGATGGCACAGTGAAAAATTTTGTGAAGAGGAACACAAAAAAATTGTCTGAGGTTATATCAGAGGAGATAAAACTCACTGCAGAGGTGGTGAAAATGAGAGAATAAGATAACAGGAGAAGACGGAAACTTGGATGGTGACCAAGGGTACCAGGCTATGAACTTCACAGTTGTCCACAGATTTGCCAAGGGAGTTAACTCTTGGAGTCTCCGCTGTCTGTCATAGGTGTAGAAGATGGGAGAGACAGGGGGTACTCAAAAGACAGCCATAGCCTCAGTGATTAAAACTTGGAGGTACTTTTAGTTGGGATGAGCAGGGTGCTTTGGCCTTTCTGGAAGGACTCGGGTGTAGTTTGGTTTAATTGCCCAGTCTCCAGAGAGGGACTCTGTTTTCACGATGGTCAATGTCTGGGATTCCCTGGCAGTCATTCTGAGGCCTTGTCTTTTGGGCCTATTATCCTGTGATTTGAAATATGCCCTGTGTTAAGTTAACTATTGTTATATTCTTGTGGGTATTTTAGTTATCTTTTTTGTTTGCTTGCTTTCTCTTAGCTTTTTAGTTGGAAAACTCCTTGCTCTCTCAGCTGTGCTAAAGAGAGACTAGAAGAGGGGTTTTCCATTGATGGGTCAAGCTTACAAGGGTAGAGCCACCTTTGATTGGGATGAAGATAACGAGGATAGCATTTACGGGAAGCCAAAAAAGGATAAAATATTGTTTGGTTAATTAAGACAGAGTCAAGAATGCCATCATACTTCAAGTTTCATTTTGGCTTTCCGTATAAGCTTCCAGAATAGAACAGCAAGTTCTCTTTGGGGACCACTTTTCTCTTACTATTTCCCTATAAGTCTAATCTCCCAAGATTTTTGTTCCCAATGAATGTTATGTTAATTTTAATTTTTAAATGATATCTGTTCTTCATACTGCTCTTAAGTGCCCTGCAGGTTTTAGTTGATCGGTGTGTCTCTAATTATCAGTGAATGATTCCATGAGATTAATAAGTGATTTTTTTAATCTTAAAAATTCTTCTGTTGAAAACAAGCAATACTTTGTAACATTTTCATGTAAAAGCTCCATAGTTAAATTTTCACTGAATTTGGAACTACGGAATGCCTATTATTGCAGACATTCCTTCATTTTCTGAAAGCATCTAAAAGGTGTAAGGTGATCTTCAGCTATTTTGATTGAGTGCAAGTATTTTGAAAACTGAAAACAAACTTTTCAAGTCTCCCTAAAAGGAAAGAAACATTTACTTGTGTAGATATTAAATATTTCCTGGTCCGATTCATAGTTTTTACGATTGGCCAACTTAATGATTAATAAAGCAGATACATAATAAAATTTTAGGTGCTAATTCAAAACACTCGTTCTAGAATTGGAGCCAGACATCCTATAATAAGAAGTAGTAGATAATTTCAAAACTAAAAATGCTGAGAAGATAAATTTCCTTCCACAAAAAACAAAGGTGCTTTTGAGATGAGAACGGTCTTTCAGGAAGTTTTATTAGTGTAGAGACCTCACGCAAGTCAAACAAGGCAATGAGATACAGGGACTTAAACTGAACATGGTAAAATTCCAGTTTGTAATAGAAAATGTAGAGTATTTCCTTTCGTCTTTTCTCCTCTCAAATTATATAATTTGGGATATTTGGAGGGGGTGGTCCCTAAGTTATCTTAGTTATATTCATAAAAGCCAGAAAATCATGAGAAGTTCCTACCCTAGAAGCTTAAGGTACATTGGGGATTGCAAAGTATGAGAAATGTATAAAATGTGGTTATGTTATAAAACTTGGCCAGTTTTCAAAAATCTTGTTTGGTATTTTCAAAGTAAATTTAGATTTATAGGAACTCTTCCCCCTAGCTGTGAGAGGTTTCTTTAGCAGGAAGAAATAAAATAGATTATCTCACTTAAATTTGGAAGTGATTTTAGCATATAGTATTCTGTTTCTTAAAATATCAGTAATATTTTCTCTTTTGACACACTTTTAAGATTATTTAAGATCACATACAAACAGAACCTTGCATACAAACTGTTGTTTTAAGTATTAAAAGAAATGTATTTTGTTTTGTTTATTATTTAGCTGAACAGATGGTAACGGTTTGACACAATTTAGTTCCCTTTTTCTCTCTCTCTTTTTTTTCTTTTTTCCTTTGGGAAAAAAACAACACAAAAACCAGAGCTTCTTTTCCCACTTTGTCACAGCTGGTTACCAATCAATCTCAATTCACGGTACAGTGATGATAGCACATGTTGTCCGGGGGCCAAATCTGATTGGGTTGCATTTTTCAGCAGTGTTTCATATCAGAAAAAAAAAAAAAAAGGTATCTTTATAGTGGGGACTGTCAGCACATGATTGTACAACTGTCATTAATCAAACCTGGCAACAATGACTGCATTTATACAAGTCTGAGACTGGCAGATTTCACAATCAAAATCACCCAATTTCTGTTAGGATTTCTTCACCAGTAATGTTTTTTCATCTGTTTCTTTTTCTTTCTTATTTTTAATTAAAGTCAGACAATACTTCCTACATGTTGATCATATATAATATCATACCATGTTGGAAAACTAGTTGTTTTATACCAAAGTGTGCTCTAGTTACTAAAAATTTATTCTCCACTATGTAAAGAAGGCTAAGAGCAAATCAGGGAAAATTTTAGGTACATTAGATTGTTTAATAAAACAATAATTTTAAAGTATATATATATATATATATTAGGAAATGCATTTATGACCCTCCTAGGATTACAGTTGGTTTTAGAGTAATACTGAGAAAAATACTGATAAAAGTTAGTTTCTGGAGTTTTTGAGACTCTGAACATAGAGTCTGATGCAGAAATACACACCTGCTCAAAGGACGTGCACACAGAGCAATAAACACACATATCAAATGGAAAAGGTGTGTTGTTCTGTGTTAGAAAAATAAATGGACACCAATGCACAGGACATCGACTTCAGTCTCTCTATAACTCGAGACAACAATATCAGAATCTTCTTCTATAAAATGGTGTTTGGAAATAGGCATTTTCTCTAATTTATTGTTGTGAAATTTATATGAATCTCAGTTGTAAACTGTAAAGATCTCTTTAAATATAAGAAACTATTATTTATAATTATTTATATTACTCAGTCAATATTTGCTTTCTAGGGAAAAATGAATGTTTCCCCAATTATCCAATCTAGTAGTGTAAAGCATCAATGAGATGACTATTAAGCATGTACGAATTTATCCAGAAAGGAATTCAAGAAATAAGGCCACAATTATTGGACCTGTGAAAATATTTGACATCTAATTTCTTGTGAAATATGTACTTTTAGGAAGCAAGTTATTGTCTCAGAGACATCATGATCTGTAGAGAAAGCAGAGACTGGTAGTAGATACTCATGACAATTTTTCTCCTGACTATAATTGTCTCAATGTGTGTGGCCTTGGGAAAGGAACTTTGTCATATTTTGCCTCAGCTTGCCTAAATGTGAAACTAGCAATGAGCCAAATATCTAATTCTTTCTGGGTTTTGAAGTTATTTAGACGTAATTTCTTTAAAACCAACCCTCAAATATCTTAAGTTTTTGCAGGTAAGAGCTAATTTGATCATAATTATAGGTTTATCATTTCTCTGATCTGAGTTGTATCTTATTGTGAAAATTGACAAAGGTACCATGACATGCTTCAGTCTCTTGGGTTGTGGGTACTGTCAGGGTTCAGGCTAGAGACTGGCACAGTGGTTCAGTTATGTTGGAAGGGACCGCAGTGTCTCCAGTTGTACAGTTCTATTAGACCCATGTAGGCAGTGTGATGAAGGAGAAAAAGTGTGCACTTTGGAGGAAAACAGACCTTGATTTGAAAATCCAGATTTCTATGTGAAAGTGTCAAAATTTTAAATATCAGTTATTCCAATAATTTTAAAACATTAGTGAGCCAAAACACAACACACACATGGATACACACACATCACTTGCTCTCATGCAGACTTCAGTCCACAAATGAGCAAACTGCAATTATGATTTTATAGTATCCGGTGTAAATTTCTGTAGTCAGACCACAAGGCCTGAATTCTAATAACAACTCTGCCACTAAAAGCTTAATTGGCATGTTGACCATTTATTCATTGAACCCATTAAGGAAAATTTTGTGGGAGTAGTTGCCATTTTGGTAGTATATCCCCTGTCTAATTTCTCTTTATAGATTCATACATCACGATTTTTAAAAATTGAAACTTTATGCTTTCTTTTGGTAGAAAGTTGTAACCTCTGTAATATAATTGATGAAGAATGTGCCAGGAGAGCTAGTTTTTAATATGGTCTAAACTTTTGCTACCAATGAATTCCCAGACTCTGAATAGCAAAGTATTATTTTTCTAATCTTAAAATTAGAATATTAGACTAGACTCAATATTTTTTCCCTATGTCTCAGAATTTATAATCTGTTGGTTTCGTGGAATAACCAATTTCCATGTATTTTCTTATAATTGCATAATTAAATAGCCTTTTCCCCCCTCTTATCCTAAAGGTATTTTATTTAGGCTTCAAGTATTCTCCTTTAATATTATATTTGGGGATTTTCTGAGTATTTCCATGTTCACTGATTCATATTCTTCATAGTTTTCTAGACTTAAATTATATTTTTTGAAGTTATTGTTTTCACACGTGAAGAGTTCAAGTTCATGTATGTCACCTTTTCAATTTTTATGTCTCTAATTCCTTTCTTGATAAATAGGGGGTAAAATTGAACATAATATTCCACTATGCCATATTTTATAAAAGTGTAAAAATAAACTATATAGTTTCAGGTTGAAGCTTATATGCCTAAAATTTCTAATTTTTAAAATAGGAGACATAATAACTTTACTCCTTACCTACCAGAATTGTTATGAGAATACATTAAAAAGTATATTTAAGAACACTATGCAAATGCATTTTTTGTCATTATTTTATTTTAATAACACATGTGATTAGAAACCACCCTAGCTGCCAGAATAATGAGTTGATATTCTCAAAAGCATTGAACAAAGCACAAAGCTTTACTTTGTTCTCCTGTTGTCTTCACATTGTTTTAGATATTCTTCTAGAATTATTTCATTTACTTTTGTGCAGAGAGAGAGGGTTTTTTTCATGTTACTAACTTACAGAGGGAAATTTCCAGTGATAATATGTAAATCAAAAGTCTAGATTGCTAGTCAGGATTCGCTAACTTCTTTATTTTAGCTCTATCTCCATAGTAGCATTTATGTATTAAATATTGTGAGTCTTAACATTTACAGTATTTTGTTTGATTTAACCTACATTTCAGAACTAACTGCTGATATATAAAGCTAATAACACTACTTTGTTTCTTGATATAATAGAGTTCTATATTTCATATTAGTTTACCTTTCAGTTCTGCATACGATTGTTTTACTAATAACGATGCTATGAAAGAACTATAGAAGAATTTTAAGAATTTGTTGGCTGGTTCACCGCTCATTCCGTAAGCATTCATTGAGCACATCCAAGATCTCAGGTGCTGTTTGGTAGGGTTCAGAGTATATAGTTTGGAACAAGAGAGAATCAATGATTGTTCTCATGGAGCATACATGCTCTTGGAAACTAGGAAGACAATAAACAAGCAAACAAAAATTTGATAGAGGTGTGTGCTGTGAAAAAGATAAAAAGTACTAAAACCAACAAAAAATATAAAAACAATAAAAACAAGTAAAAGTAATTTTAAAATGTAACTGGTGGGGCTTCCTTCCCTGGTGGCGCAGTGGTTGAGAGTCCGCCTGCCAATGCAGGGGACACGGGTTCGTGCCCCGGTCGGGGAAGATCCCACATGCTGCGGAGCGGCTGGGCACGTGAGCCATGGCCGCTGAGCCTGCGCGTCCGGAGCCTGTGCTCCGCGACGGGAGAGGCCACAACAGTGAGAGGCCTGCGTACCGCAAAAAAAAAAATAATAATAAATGTAACTGGTGGGTAAAGGGCTACTTTACATTGTTTGGGCAAGAAGATATCTTTGAGGGGATATTTGGGTTATCTTGAAAGTCAAGAATGATCAGCAACAGGGATTCCCTGGTGGCGCAGTGGTTGAGAGTCCGCCTGCTGATGCAGGGGACACGGGTTTGTGCCCCGGTCCGGGAAGATCCCACATGCCGCAGAGCGGCTGCGCCCATGAGCCATGGCTGCTGAGCCTGCGCGTCCGGAGCCTGTAGCTCCACAACGGGAGAGACCACAACAGTGAGAGGCCCGCGTACCGCAAAAAAAAAAAAAAAAAACCCAAGAATGATCAGAAACAGCAATGAAAACTGTAGGGGAAGGGCATCCCCTGAAGTTACAAGAGAAGTACAAAGACAGTGGTAATTAGGTTGTTATGTTGAGCAAGGGAAAAAGGTCCATGTTGTTAGGAGAGAGTGAACAAGAAGTTGGAGAGATTATTTAAAAATCTCAAAGACCAGAGTCTGTGCTCTTAACCACTTGGTTATGCTACTGGATGTTAAAAGCTCTGTGTTGGGGTTTTGGATATAGCAGTGAGTGAAACAGACAGGATCTCTGCCTTTATCAAAATAGACAAATCAAAATGTGAGTAAGTGCAGATTGATTGGTGTAGCAAGAAGTTTTTTTGTTTGCTTTGGGGGGTCAGTTTTGATTTTTTGTTTGTTTGTTTTGTTTTGTTTTGTTCTGAGGAGAGAAGAATCATAGTTTTCTAGTGTGGTAATGGATGGCTTCAAACAAGGGTAGTGGAAGATAAGGCTTCCCTCATGACTTAGGACATTGTAAATCAGCAGAAGTTTAACCCGAAACATGCAGACAGAAAAGTAACCACCGTAACTGGAGGATGGAGGAGCAAGGATAGTTGAGTTTAGTTGGCATGTTTGCTTCATAGACACTTGATTTCTGTCTTGCAGAGTTCTGTAAAACAGAACTTTTATTAGGTCCATGTCTCAGTTCGTAATAATGTTAAGCTGTGTTATTCTTTTATAACTAGCTAGAAGTAGAAGAAATCTGATTATAATAATCTTCAGTGCAAGCCTAAAAGCAATAGGAAGTCCCAGCTAGTTGTAAGCAGACAGAACCAATTAAAGTAATATTTTGGAAATATAGCTTTAAATGTGTGGTATGTATGAGGAAGACAGTCAGTGTGATCAACCAGAAGCTATTGCAAAAATGTGTGTGTGAAATAACAAAAACCATCAGTGAAAATCAAGAAGAAAAATCAGATATGAAAACAATGTAAAGATAACTTCTTCATCAATTTGTATAATTTCTTAGAATCTAATAAGAGCATATTCTTATGCAAGCTCTTAAAAAATTCATGTTAAAATTTGAGAATTTTTTTCTGAACTAGTATGTTAGTGTACTTGTTACAAAATAGAAGTGTGACAATAAATGTTTGTGAAAGAGCCGACGACGTGCATTTCCAGAAATCACTCCAAGGCATGTGGATGTTTTAAAAGTTAATATTGCTAATCTAAAAAAAGGATTACCCCTTCTTAATTCTTTTAGCCAGTGTCTGTTTTGTCAATTTGCCAACAAATAAGAGAATTTTCTCCTTTAATATATTTCAGCTCTATTATCTTCAAGGTACCTAAAAAATAAATCATATATTTGAATGCAGTGTAACTTACAAAATATAACTCACCAAGAAACTGAACTATACAGTGTTTTCTTACTATCTAAGAGCTACCAAAAAAAAGTCAAAGTGTTAATAATACCTTTGAGAGTTTTGATGCAGCCAGAGTTGTATACGTATCTAAATTATCGGTAATTGATAATCAAGCAGCTAGAGATAAGATACAAAATTAATGATCTTATTAGCAGTAGCTTTAATCTAAGCAATTGCACTTTATGGCTGAACGTTGTGTGTGTGTGTGTGTGTGTGTGTGTGTTATTTTAGGTAAAATACAGTATAAAAGAGAAAAATGAATAGTTAGTGTTATCTAAATATAATCAATGTTATTTAATAAAACCGATTCATATTCTACACAGGTATGACATCAGAGATGATTACACACTGAGAATTAAAAAGGCCATGAGTACAGATGAAGGCACATATATGTGTATTGCTGAGAATCGGGTTGGAAAGGTGGAAGCTTCTGCTACCCTCACAGTCCGAGGTAAGAGACTTAAGGTGTGAAATACAATTGAACCAGAAGACTAATATTTGGTCAAATTGGTAAGTGAACTCACAATCAAAATAATAGCTTATGCTGTTTTATTATCACATTAAAATGCCTAGATTTTGTGTCCTCTCTATATTTTAGTTGAAATAAAATTACTTTCAAATTTGGGTTTGAAGGGATGATCATTTGAAATGATTAATTTTTATTTAATAAATAATAGCTAATGTAGTTTAAAAGTAAATCTTAAAATAGGAAAGATTTACACTAATCTTTTATGTTTCCATTGTTTTGAACTATTTACTGCTTTTAAATGTCACTAATTTCAAAGATACTTGGTTTTCTGTTTACTAGATTGTCACTTTATACTAGTAGACTTTTTTTGAAATTCTTTTTTATTTCAGCATTCAAAAAGCAATCTGAAAAAGCTAACACTGCTTCCAAAGGTGAAAAATGGACACAAAGGAGCTCCCATGTTGAGAAAATCTGATTTAGAAAGTGATTTGTGAAGTTCATTCACCTTAAAAAATTGAAATAGTCAGTGCCGCTCCTGTAATAACTTTCACTTTCTGGGTATCATGCACTTTCTCAGTCATGGAATAATTTTCGTTTATAGACTCCCTGCAATTACTTATAAGTGAAAGAAAGCATTACTTAACCCTACAGTGAGCTAGAATGAATTAACTGCCTTCCTGGTGGCGCATGTTGATCCACATGAGTAAATTATGTAGCCCAAGGTACCAAGTAGTACCAAGTACACAGCCACACTTACTCTCGCCAAATAGATATTACCCATGGCATTGTTTGCACTCACAGAACTTCAGAGATAGGCAAGTACATCCATTGCCCTATCTTTCAGCCTTTCTTCCAGTACCTTAACTAATGCCTCCTCCTCCCATCCCTCATGATAAGGAAGTTGGCTGCATGTTTATATCCATGTCTCACTTGCATCTCACCCTGTTTAGTCAGACCTCTTAGCCTTGTGCAGCTTTGCTCACAGAAGTTTTCATAAGATGAGGAGAAAGGCTTGGAGGAATTTGGATTGGCAAGAAGTGTGTCAGGGATTCTCAGACTGGTCCTCTAGCTGGTAAGAAAAATGATTTTTGCCAGATGTATGATTTGGGCATCATATCACTAAAATAAAACCTTCCTCCAGGTAAATATTAGGAGACATTTACTCTGGATACCTAGAAAAAAAACTGGTGAGTTCCAGACTTCTCAATCACTTCATTCCTATTCCGCTTAATCCATTTTTCCCCCATCCAGATATTCTAGTGTGGACTTAGATAAAATAAACTTAGACAAAATGAGCAAACTAGTTGCTTAAAAAGTTTTTCATTCCTCATTAGTTAACAGATCGCAAAAGCTATGATGATACACCAATTGAATATATATACTGATAATATATGATCAAAATCTGATTTGTAAGTCACTTTAGCATAGTTAACCTACCTTTTCCGGTAGGTGGTTATATATTTACGTATATTTGTTTGCTTTTATCTAGTCAGTCCTTTGCAAAAGCAATTCACTTGACCATAATTCGCCCAAAGTTTGTTTGTTTGTTTTTTCTAAAGTAAGTGGAAAAAGAAAATAAACAACTAACCAAGAAATGTTCCTGTCACAAAAATATTTGCTGACTAAACAAATGGTGAGAAAATGTGAGGAGTTGTTTGTTTGTAGAAGCAGCAGGGTTCCTTTTATACTTGAATGCTTGGATGAATGAGATTTGAAGTGGTCTGTTTGCTTTAAGATCTTTCCCAGCTAATTGTTTTCATAATTTGTTGAAAGTTTCAGGTTTACCATTTCATTTAACAAAGCATGCTACTCCTGGATGGATGTTTGAAGCTAATTTACAAAACTAATAGAAAGAGTTGTTTGTTTTCAATAGGATTCTTTTTTTTAAATCAGCAAACCTTAATGGTCTCTCCCCTAATCTGTGTCCCGTAAATGGATGAGTGTTTAATCTATGTAGTATGCATTTCATCTAAGACTGGAACCTCAAAAACAGGGTTAAAGAATTAAAATCTCCATAATATAATAGAATGTGGAGTAAAAATTGTTTAAAAATACTTTTTTACCATTAGGAAAAACGGTTGGGATTTCTCATACTAAGAGGTTAACGGAAAAAAAAATATTATCTACGGCTTATTTTTTTACACTCATTTTTCTATGCACATAAATGAAATGTTCAGCCCTTCTCTGGATTGTTTTATTAGAACAGGGTCAACTGACCCAAGAGGCCACATCCACTTTCATCCATTTAATGCAGGGACACAGTTTAGTTTAATTTGCTGATTTTGAAAACATCCACCTGCTGGGTTTTTTTTCAGGATGAAATGTTGCTATGTTACAACAAGTTTTATTGTGATGTTTCTGCTAAAATTTTATCATGATATTCACTTTAGCCAGTTTGAGAAAAGAAAACGAAGTTTTATAATCACAATCTGAAACAGACTTACTCAGTTGTTTTCCACTTCAGAAATATGGTGAAAATAGACTATAAAATTAAACTTAACAGCAAGTAGCTCCCTTTGCTGACTTGACAAACATAAAATTAGAAAGAAATATTGCTAGACAATAATGAGCCTCCTAGCATTTATATTCTAATCAAATATTTCATGATCTAATAGAACTTTTTTAAAGTGGCTCCAAAATGAGTGAACACAAACTGCATATTTATAAACATATTTTTTCCCCATTTTTCAGTTGCTTAAATTGGCTTTGCATAAATCAAAGCTTCGTTGGGAAAACTATCTTGGTTCTAGAGCAATAAAGCTTTAATTTTTTTGGAATTTTCCTAGACTAAGAAATATATTTTATTTCTTTAGAACATGATTTCTCACCATGTTTTTTTCTTTTTCTCTCTTTACAATCATAGACTCAAAATGCCTTTTTGTTTCTAAAGGAAACATTATGTTTCAGATTCAGCTGGAGGTGGCACCTGAAAATGCAAATTCAAAAGTGAAACACAAAGTACTTTTACTACTAGACATTGGCAAAATCAAGAGAAATCTCATCAGTCAGAATAAGGCACAACTTCATTACGTTAGTCTGTTGTTTTGTTCTTAGTTGTTATTTTTGTGCCCCCCCAGAAAAAGAAAGAAATTATTGTGCATAGTTCAACTTACTTTCTCCCTCTTGCTATAGTAAACCCACTATAGACTGTAGGACACACTAGAGTTTCACTAAGCCAGAATTTTCATTCAGCTGCTATGATTGCTTTAGTCTTCTTTGAGTTGTATTACCCCCCCCCCTTAATTGTGAATAATATTCTAAGACCATGAATCTCATAGAGAATAAACTCCAATATAGTTTCAAAGATTGCACAGAACTAGAATTGTGATGTATTTGTTGAGTGAATGAAGGTCTATAAATATGGTTTCAATGGCTATATCTATCTCACCATGCCAACAAGTCATCAAGACAAAACTACTCATAAGTTCAAGAGTTACACTGGGTTCACACTGGAGCTTTACCCACTGGGGTATGGATGAAACACTTGTTTGCTGAATAAATTTGTATTTTGAAATGTAAGATTTAATAAAAGTTCAAACGCTACTAAATCTATTTCTTCTTCATTTGAAAATGGGACCATATGTTTTATATTTGTCCATTGCTTTTATATAAAGTGGTTTACTATCTAAATTGATTTGGCATTATTCTTTTTAAAGAAAGTATTATTAAGCCCATGTGTGTCTCTTACAGTTTCTGTGCATTAAAAAAGGGGGCAGTCTATGACAACTGATTTTAGTGATTGAAAGTTGTAGAATAATAAAAAATAACAATAATTTGTTGAAGAAGCAGTTTGAAAGCCATTCTCAGTATGGACAAGAATCTATTTGTCAGTCATTGTTTCCTGCCCTCTGCCAAAAAAAGAAAAGAGCTTAACAGTAGTTAGAGAGCTACTCAGTTGAAATCTCTAAGGATGTTCCAACCTATCTGTTATATTTTCATCTACCCTGTCCACGGATGAAAAGTGATGTGATCTTAACTTATTACTGGCTGAAACGCAGCGTCAGGGGCTTTTCTGTAGTCCTTGTAATGGTTCTGACTAACCATGCTTAAAATCCAATTGCTATTTAAATCAGACAGCAAGGCCTTCTTTTATTGACATGACATTTGCTAGCCTGTGACTTGAATAGTTATATTCATCAGGTTCTTAACTTTGGGGTAACACAAGGCTGTTTAACTCTAAAAAGATCTTTGAAATAATAACTATAGTAAATGATGATGACAATAAGACCTTATGTAAAGTATCTCTCAAATTGCTTAGAGTTAATATCGGTGTGCAAAGTAATTATTTTCTTAGAGCTCTATTTATAATTACGTTCAGTTTTTATCAAACTAGGACATCCTGTTCATACTTGAATAATGAGACTAGAAATCACCCTACTGTCCATACTTAAATGTAACATTACACATCATGCATTCTGATAATTTTCTTTTCTTTCTTTTTTTTTAATTTCTTTTTTATGTTCTCACCACACCATTGTAATGTCTACAGCTCGCCCTGTTGGTAAGTAGCCATCCTTCTATCCATTTCGCATGGCTTTGTACAATGCTTCATAGCTCATGCATAGTAGGATATGACTGAATGAAATACATTTGTTCACCCCTGTTAAAATATTACTTGAGGGACTGTCTGCTGTAAAAGTTGCTCCTAACTTTTTCATCACTTTACTAAACCATTTTGTAGTGGCTTTCTGTTACTTAGCAATTAATAGGTAACAATTTTCTTGTAAAAGAATATATGAATGATGAATATTATAAACTTCTAACTTTTCTTGAGAAAAATGCAATACTTCCTTTTTCTTGTGTGTATAAAATATTCAATTATTAGTTATGTTTGATATTCATTAATATAAAAGATTATGAACTAAATTAAGAAGTTCTATTATTTTATGCACTTTTATTTTAAGCTGCTTAGAGTCTGCTCTCTGTAAGGGTATTTTTTACTGCTGCATACTTATTATCTGCATGCCTACTTAAAATTTAGTAGAATGCTTCAAGTTACTGTAAGTTGATGCTTACACTAAGGGGAAAAGGGAGGGATGAGCCATGTTCTTTGGCATGAAAAGTTTGAATATATCTTTTTCTTCATTTGGCTTTGCAAAACTGAAGTTAACAGCTTGCGCTTGCAGTAATTTAAGTGGTAATTATTTGTAAACAAAGTATTTTCAAATGTATTAATAAACTTTCTGCATCTCTTTTAAAGTTTTGCTTAACCTACCAAGAAATGTGTTTGAATAAAAGAAATCTTGGTAATTGTGTTATAAGTAAATAAATAGATATATGCATAAATGGATGGGTAGGTGAATGAATAAATTAATTTAGTACATTGCTTCTTTAATATACCAAGAGATACTTTAATAAGTTTTTCAATTTGGCACAGCTTTATAAATGGTCCACCTAACTTCAAAAGCTTTCTTATTATACTGGCTTGACATTGTTGACATTTGACGTATAGCCATCCAGACTCATAACATTTTTCCCCCGTTGGTTGAAACACTCACAAACATTATTGTTATGTAATGTACTCTTATATGGCTAGCAAATACAATAAATAGAACTTTGGCTTCCCAATCTGAATTTCTGCTCTGCCATTTCTGAGCAGTACTTCCTTTGTCAGTTATTCAACATCCCTAATGCCCAATCACTTCCTCTATAAAATGGAGAGAAAAGCTCTG
Organism: Grampus griseus; assembly: GCF_964374135.1. NCBI lineage: Eukaryota > Metazoa > Chordata > Mammalia > Artiodactyla > Delphinidae > Grampus > Grampus griseus. The sequence goes on along the minus strand of NC_138998.1, from coordinate 112,980,275 downwards.
ACGTATCAAAACTGCTATAGGAATGAATTGAGTTCAAAATTGATCATATATGTGAAAAAGTTTTGTATGCCAACATTTGTTAACACATTCCTAGTTTCTGAGACATACATTATTTCACATTTCAATATTTTTGAAGTATGCTTATGGCTTATGATTAATTTGAACATAAACTGCAGGCATTTTTTCTTAAAATACAATTATTAAATTGATCATGCGTTTTACAATTGATGCTGTTAGAAAATTAAAGAATATACTATAGTTTAAAATTTTTTTGCATTTGTAAGAATTCATATTAATAATAACTTTACATATCTATGGTATGACATCTAAAATGAAGAAGTAAATGGGAAAGAATAAGATAATAACTTCATAAATTAACAGGAAAAATCACATTTAAATTATAGATCTTTATATATAGAAGCCTTATGCTGATAAACCATGACCACTTGATTTGTATTATTTCACAAGCTCCTGGAATATAGAACAATATGTTAATAATTTCCAATATATTAACACTCATGAATAAAAAAATATCTTGTTTAGAAAATGTGATATGCACAGAGTATTGAGATATATTTGTCGCCTACAAGGCATTTCAAAAGTTATTTCTGTTTTTTATTCTTTTTTGAAATGATTTCTTAAATTCCCATTGGACTGGAACTAAAGAATAGCTTCTTGACACATTGTACTTTATTCTGGGAAAGTCTGTCATTTCATAAATCTTTCTTAAAATGGCTTATGACAGTGCTCAGAAATATGAAGACCTATACTTTAAACTTGACAACTACTATTAATTTGGGAAACTGAATGTTTGATATGCTCTTATTGGATCACCAAAGAAGAGACTGATAATGTGGAAATTAGCCTGCTTTTTCTTTGCATCAACTTTTTACATCAATTTTAATTCAGGAAGTATAGATATGCCAACTTTTATTGTAAGGTGAGAAGCTACAAATTAAGTAAACTCATGAATTAAATATTCAAATAATAGAAAACTACATTAATATTTGTTACTAGACTAAAAGTTTTTTAACTTTGAGCTCTTAGCAATAACATAATCAGTATTCTACAAAGTAGAAACCACAGAAGGGGGAGAAAATCCATCTTCCGATTCTAGTATAAATTATGTGAAGAACTATGTACCAATTATGTAAAATTTAGAGAGAGTTCAAGGAGTAGTTCCTGTCTAAAGCTTTTAAAAGAAAATTAGAAATATATGCACATTCTGGAATACTAACAGATTCAGAAACCAATCACTACGTTACCTACCAGATGAAACTTGATTGTCTGTGTGGAAAGCCAATTTAGAAATCATTTTAAACCTCCAAACTGGATGACTCTTATAAGCTGCATTTGAGTCAAAGAATTGGAAACTCTATGCAACTTACAGTTGGAATAAACACCTTCTTGCCTGTACTTTTGAGAGTGTAAGAAAACTCTTGATTTTGAGGATCATCAATGTGGGAAGTCCTACTGAAAGCAAACAATCACATACTTGCCAATGGAGCAAAGTAGTCTCCAGATTTCACTTCCTCATCTGCAATGTCATCAACACCTCAGAAAGAGTCCTGGAATGTAACTTCCCTAGCTGCTTTTTACCACAAAATCTAGACAAATGCCACTTTGATCGTTAAAAATCCACCAACCCTTCTTGCGGTTTTGACTTTTTACTGTTCCAAAGGCATTCTTTATATGAGAGCAAAAGTACATCCTAGGACAGAGTTAAGTCTGAATGCTGAAATATTCATTTGTTTGTTTGGAAAACTCTGTTGATGAGGGAACTGACAGAAGAAAAGGGTCTAAATAGAGATAAATATCTTGCTTCCTATACCCATCTGTCTTATTTTCTATTGGAAGTCTTTCCCAAGCTTAAAAATAAAAAAGAACATCTATTTTGGAGATGGGCAACACATTTTTTCCTAGCAGCAACTCAAAACATAATGAATAATTTGGAAAAGGACTGTCAAACCTACCAGCTGCCTTGCTTGAGAAGCTGAGGCCTGCTCCATTTTGTGTCGTGTATACCATATGCTAGCTGGTGATAGCCTCCAGTATGGAAACTAAAAACTGAGTATATCAGGTGAAACTCATTTAAAATATCAAAAACAAATTGACAATACACAACTTTATGGAAACTTCCAATTATTTCCTAGTTTAGTAAATCAAAAGTATGTTTCTTTTTATAGAATATAATTGGCCACAAGAGTGTATAAGTATTGAGAAATATGTATGTTTTTGGCAAAATTCCCATCTTTTATTATTATTATTTTAAAGAAGCAGCCACTATTCTAAACAGAAATCTATAGGGACATAGTTTTTCAATCTTTTAACTGTCTAAACACAAAAAATTAACATGTCTTCATTTTAGAAAGTTCTCCTTTGAGTTGAAGTGGAGTTTGCTTTATAACATGCTCTGAAACATTTTATTGAGGCCAAAAGATCCAATAAAAAGTGAGTGACTGAAAAACATCATTCAGGAAAAAATAGAAATCAGATAATGCTTTAAAAATAATGCAACTGGTGTTTTCAACACCCCTACCCTCCACCCCACCTTGAAATTTGGAAAGTTTAATGTGCTGGATATAATTCAACTTAATATTGGAAATATTACAGGTTTTTAAAAATCAGAAACTAGGTGGATATTATATACGAATCCTTTCATGTCGAGATCCACTTTTGTGCAAAAGGCATCCTGAGTGTATCTTGGAAGGAAACCTCTTGGAAGGAAACCTATACTTTTATTCTCTTCAGCCTTTCTTCTTTGGGCAAGGTGTTACCCCATGACCTGAGGTGATCATCTCTCTCCTAGGAGCCCTTGATGTTTCCTACATCTGGCGCTGATTAGCTACTTTATGCAGTGTCCCGTTTAATTTTTATTAAGCATCACGTTTTTCATTGCTCCATATGTTTTGATTAAATTGTAGGTTAAAAAATGCATTGTATTTTGTCTTGTATATTCTAACAGAGTTCCCATAATGTGAAACATTTAAAATATCTTTAGCTCATACTAATTTTTCAAGTGAAAAACAAGTAGTGGTTACTTCTCATGCTTGGCTGGTTTTAGTCACTGACTTATTTCTTTTGGAAGCACCTTGTGTGTTTGACAATGTCTGTTCAATGCCTCTAATTTGAAGGGTAGGTATAAAATTATTGAGTCATACTTTCTTTTCTCAGACTTTCGTGAGAATGTTTTATTGTTTTTGTATTGAATGGTACTATAGGGAAGTACAAGACTTACAGAATATTTTTATCCTCAGCTGGGATACCCTTTTATGAATACAAATATGAATACCAATGTATTCCCTCTTCTATAACTTTGCTGGGTTATACCTTGGGCCTGATCACCCTGTGTCTAATGTTCCTGGGACAGCACGACCCCTAGAATCTGCAGATTCATCCTTTAATTTACTCTATTTCAAAATGGTTTCTTCTGTTTTATCTCTGAATACTTTTTCTGTCTCACTTGTTTTTCTCAAATACATCAGTTATATTGGCTTTCCTTTGTCTCAGTTCCATATTTGTTAACTTCTCTATAATAATTTTGAAGTCATCATTCTTTCACATTGTATTATTTCTTAATGCGTATTTATCACCTTCCTAACTTTTTCAATTGCAGTTATCATTTTTTCTTATTTCTAAAATATATTTCTTTAACTTACTTTAACTTTTAGTTCATTTCCTTGATAAGCTTGAACAAAGTATTCTTCTTCACTTGTGTTTTAACGCCTTTACCCCTTTTTGAGATTTTTTTGTTTGTTTCTTTTTTAAAGAGAGGCCCTGTTGTACATAATTCTATTTAGACTATGGACAACTATTTATTCTAAAGTATTTCTGTGTTTCCTTGGGTTATTTTTGGACGATATAAATGCTTTATCTCCCTTTGATTAATTGATTATGTTCTTTTCTGTCATTAATTAGTAAGTAATTAGTTAATATACAGTTTGCTTTATTTTATTTTACGTAGATCCTGTTTTAGTCCCTATTTGATTATTAATCATCTAGTTAACTGCTGAAAGCTAGGGTTTACATGTTTGGAGAAGAGAAAGTGAAAAGTATCAGGGTCAACCTCTACTTGAACTCTTATCTGGAATATTTTTTCAAAAAACATGTCATTTTCTCCTTGGTAAGCTAGTGATTCTAGTAATACACAGCAAAACACTTTATGTTACAAACTCTCTGTATTCCATAGGAAACACTCTTCATCTTCCTTCATACTCCCTGCTTTGTAATGGAGATGGTTTTTCCTAGTTTTACTAGTTTTCTACTGCTGCATAACAAGTTACCACAAATTGAATGACTTAAACAGCAGCCGTTTTTTAGGCCGCAGTTCTGTAGATCAGAAGTCCAACCAGACTCAATTCGGTCCTCTTTTTAGCATTTCACAGGCTAAATCAAGATGTTGATCAGGCTGGGCGCTTCTCTGGAGACTCTCCAGAAGAATCTACTTCAGAATTCATGCAGGTTGTTGGCAGTATTGAGTTCTTTGAGGTTGTATGATTGAAGTCCCCATTTCCTTGTTGGCTGCCAGCCAGAAGTTGCTCACAATTCACTTGCTAACCTTTGCGCATGGCTGCCACAGCCTTCAAAGTCAGCAGTGATCCCTTGAATCCTTCAGGTGCTTTGCTCTGTATCTCTCTCATTTCCCAGTCTGCTATCAGCTAGAGAAAATTCCCTGATTGAAAGGTCTTATGTGATTGGGTTAGGCCCCTAAACTAATCTTAAGGTCCCTAAGACCTGTCTTAAGGTCAACTGATTAGTTACCTTAATTACATCTGCAGAATCCCTTTTGTCACATAACATAACATAACCATGGGAGTAACTCCATGAAGGGAAGGTCATGGGGGCCCCCTTAAATTTTCGCCATCCATAGTAGGCTTGGCTTTTTCTTTCCTTCAATACCTTCTCTCCAGACTTCTTAATTTTAGTTGGTTATCTGCAAAGTCATGTCTCATATTTCCCAAGTCTCCTTCTTGACTCTAGATCTCCTTTCTTTCTATCAAAGGATCATGGATTGGGTTCTCACAGTATTGACAGAAATTTTTTGTGAAATTGGCATTGATAGAGGATTGTGGGTGGGGCTAGCTGTTGCTCACCTTGCATCCTCATTTTCCTCCAGATTTGACCTTGTTTGGCAGGGGTACTTCACAATTTGTGGTTTGAGGCAATGGTAGTTTTTCCATATTATTCATTTATTTTGTTATGGTCAATAGAGGAAGGTGGAGCAATAAGCCTTTACTCCATTACTCATTAATTTTGGGATCTATCCAAATGAAAATAAAATAAATTGTTAACTTAGTAGTTAAAAGTACTATAAATATCAAATATCTCAATAATGTAAATATTCTGGCTAGAAACAGTATTATGAGATTAGTATTAAGAGATTTCACTGGCTATTGCCAGAAAGAAATAGCATCAATATTTTAGTCACACCTTCTTAGAAAGTAAAAATTTTCATTTTTATAAGTTATAATAATTTGTTGACAGAAAGATATCATCATATCTATTTACATATGTATATACTGTAAAATATATATCATGATGTGCATTACACCTAAATATTATATGCATGACATTTGAATTACTGCACTATTTATTTAAACATATTAAGTGTCACTCAAGGGAATAGTACATAATTAGATTCATTAAAATATATAAACTACCAAATTAAATTAAATTTTGAGTTAAAATATGTCTGAAAGCTTTTTTAAATCTCTTATGGCAAACATGGCTTCCCAGATTCACTGAGGCTATTATTTTCATCTTCCCTCAAAACTATTAGCTCTTTGTCAGTAAATACATTGTTGTATTTATCTTTCTGCTGCCTCTAGGTCTAGCATAACATTTACATGTGGGAGGGGCACGCCAAATGTTGGTGCAGTTAATTGATACACACATATGCATACATAGGTAATACTTGCCTCGAAAATGTTTATGCAAGCAGTTTTAAACAGTGCTATAAAAGATTAAGCAACATTAATGGTAACAGGCCAATCATATAGTCCCCATTCTGCTAGTAGGAGATAAAATACAACAAAAAAGAAGGCACTAATGAGTTAGGATGGTGCCTTACTAAGCGTGTAATTAATGTTATTAAGAAACATTGCAGTTGCATATTAAAATTCCGTTAACTAAGCAGCCCTTCAGCTTCAGTACATTTGTTCCTTGCTTGCAAGTTTCCCCCCCTTTTTTTTTCCTTCTGATTGGCATCTTCATGCAGTCTTTTTCTAAAAAAATGAGATAATGGGATGTGATCAACCTTTGTGGTTTAGCTAGAGTGCTGACATGACAGTTCTGGCAAGTTGACAGGTTAAGTGAGTGAAAATGGATGTCTTGTCTCACCATTTACATGAAGAGCCATTTTTAAGCTATAGTTTTACCTCCTCACCTCCACACTTACAACCTCTTCTACCCACAATACTGAGAACTCTAGCTTTCCCAGTTAGTATCTGGAGAGGACTTTTTTCACCACTACTTGAACTACTTTTCTTCTGCTGGTGAAAATGAGATCTTTTTCAAAAATAATGTAAATATTGCCTCATTCAATGATTCATTAGTTTTTAAATTAATAGTATTTTCCTTGAAAATTAACAGTCCCTTGAAGAAAACAAAATTTTATTATTTTATTTTCTACTCAGTATTTTAGTTCAGAAAGCAAAGTAGAGAAGCAAAGCTTGATTGGTGAAGGACAGTATAATATGGGAAAATGTGATTTACAATTCAGAATTTGTTTAAATTTAATTTTTTTCTTAATTTGTAACTTGTAGAATTCAAAAGTTTATGAAATTTGCATGTTAGATTTCAGAATGATTTCCTATAGTTACATGATTTTCTGTACTTGCCTATAATTTAAGTGCAAATGTAATAAAATCTAAAATGATCTGTAAACATATCCAACTTAGTTACTTTATGAGTTAGCTATTTCATTTATTACAATATAGAAATATTTAATACCATTAGAGGATTAAGTTGGACTTGCTAAAGCCAGTAAAGACCATTTACACAGAAAAATACATGGTTCCACCAATATAATCCTTCAGTTTAACAAACAGACTTACCTGCTTTTCTAAAGGTGTCAGTGAAGCCAGGTGATGGTAATGGTGCATTGGTGCAGTCTGGAAAACTTCTATCTCTAACATAATGCATGTATTTTTCCCTCTGTGAGGAACAACCTCACACCCTTCCTTTCTTACCTACTTAATCTCAAAAGAACAAATCTCTCTCTCGCTCTCTCTTTTTCTCTTTCAATGCTTTCCCCAACTGTTGGAGACAGACTGAGTCAAGTTACTCTCGTAATGGTGGGACATCCTGTATTACAGCAATTACCATGTTCATCATGTTGTGTCATGCTTGATTGTTTGCATGTGAGTTTCCTCTGGTAGGCGGTAAGTTCCAGAGAACAGAGATTTTAGTACCCTCAGACCCTGACACCATATAAAACCAGTAAATGTTTGCTTAAAATAATTAAACACGATTATGAGTGAAAGTGCCAACAAACATCTGAATTCATTTCTAGTACAAATTTATAATAATAAATTATTATTTTTATATTTATTTAATAATTTATTAATAATAATAATTTTTATTTATTTATTTTTTCCAGTAATATGTTGCCTTAAAAAAATTAAGGTCAAATATGGCTATATGATGAATTGGGAGATTGGGATTGACATGTATACACTAATATGTATAAAATAGATAACTAATAAGAACCTGCTGTACAAAAAATAAATAAAATAAAATTCAAAAATTAAAGAAAAATTGGCTATGTGGTGGAGCTGTTTATTATAACACTGTTTTTATATGCATGCAGTGAGATCTTAATGTGCAGGGTATTTTGAACCAAATGAGTTTATCCTTTTCAAAGGCATTCTATTTATTCTAGATAATTGTAGAATTATTTCATTTTTATATTTACATTGCTCATTTTCAAGGAGAAGCATATTATCTGTGACTGTACATTTAAGAACATGGTTTTAATCACTGTCACAAAACATACACATACTTTTTTGTGTGTACGTCACATTATCACCAAAACTCAGTACCTTTGACCCTCTTTGGAATTACTTTCCCAGTTATTATAAATGTCAGTTTAGAAGGTCACTTACATTATTTTATAGTTATACTATATAACACATTTGACTAGCTTCATGGCCTACTTTATTCATCAGATTTTGAACAACCATGAGTAACTTTTAGTTTTCACTATTATATGAACCTTCAAAAATTAGTCTTCCCACAATCAATAAATTCCACAACAGTGGTTAAAAAATATAAAGAGTATAGCTGCAAAATTGGAACACGTCTTTACTCATACAAGGATTGAATGCAGTTTGTACATGCGAGGGCTCTCATAGGTGGAGAGTAGAATATGAAATCTAAATAGATGAAGAATCTAAAGATTTTGATTCATTTCAGTCATTTTATTTTTTTGACCACTATACTTTCCATATTTATGAAAACAGCAGACTATTTAGTAGTTTTACTTTTTCATTTTGACATTAGGAAAGCATATATATATATATATATATATATAAACATATATATTGAGAGATAGATTATTAGATTATTGTTGAAAAGAGGTATAGATATTGGTTTTTGTTATGGAATAAGAATTTTTAATATTAGTTAGAAGTAAGGTAATGGCTGAGAAAGAAATCACAGCACTCATCCAGAAGAGTTATTGCCATGGACTCAGTAAGAAAATGATTAATTTGAAAGGTAGGTAATTTAGCAATTTGATCGTTTATATTCCTGAAAAATAGTGACAAATGAACAAAATGTGATTAAATGGGGTTTATAAAAATGTTCATTTTAAATCCTATATCCCTAAGTTATATTTTTCATTATAAATTCATTACTTCCTCTGGTATGGATTATGTGTTAATAAGTTTCAAATCAAATATTTTTATGACATTATGCATTTTCAGTATTATTAACAGAAATTCTTTTGAAATCAAGTGAAGTGTTAAATAGTAAAAATTAAATAGAATTAAATAAGTTGAAGAAACAATCATTTATCAATTAGAAGCCAGCCTGTTCTGATTACTGAGTAAACATTCATCTCTTACTCCTGCTCTACATTTCATGTTAATGAAATGAATTTTTGCTATTTCTTGTTGCTGAGGCTAAGCCTATTAACTAATTTCTTTTGCAGGAACTTTTAGAATTGGTAAACATTTTTTATGCTGTTTTTGTCACTCTGGGGTGGTGGCTACTCATTTATAGTCTTTAAGTTATAGATTTTCATTTGGTATATTGGGCATTCTTTACAGAGGGGCATATAAGAATCAGTTAGGAAAATTTTTCAAACATATTTTCTTTGACTTCTCCCCACCCAAATTACTATAATAGTGAGTTACTGTCACTGGTAAGAATGCATCGTATTCTTTAGTATGAGGAGATGGGAAAAAGCGAGAGTATTTGCTTTAAATCAAGAATTTTATTTAGTGTTCACTATTTGGAGATTTTCCAGGCCAAATAAAGATACCATTTCATTGCAAAATAGTAGACAGCACACCATACCACTAAGAGTTTACAATGGAACAGAAGAATCAAGGCACACAGGCAGGGGGAACAAATAGAGAAACAAGACAATACAAGCAAGGGCAAGTACCTTAAGTGGGAAGAACACAAGAAAAGTACAAGATTAGAGTGTGTTCAGGTTAATCGTTGTCGACAAGGTGGATCAAAGGATAATAGATATCAAGATGGATTAACCACTAGAACAAGCAAATACGCATGCAAGTGATTGAAAGTAGACTGGTCTGCTGAAATGTTGGAGCCAGTTTGGGGACAGGTGAGCATCAGGATGGTAAAACCCTGGGCCAGCTGATGGAAGACAACATGCTACACAGAGGAGAATGATGTGCAAGCATTGCAATGGCAAGCAATAGAAAAAGCACTGTAGGTTTTTGAATAAAGAATCACTTGAAATAAGTATACTTAAGAAAGGTTGTACTTACAGGTGGCGCAGAAAGAGCAAGATTATAGGTTTTATGTACTTTAACAATAAAAGCAATTATTTAGGAAAAACATGTTATGATTTTAACAACATTATACCATATTGGAAATTATAGCATATAATTCTTACCCTTCCGTTTGGTAATGACATGACAGATTCTCAGTCATATGGCTTGAAGTGAACCATATGTGTTTAAGAGGTCCAACTATATCAGACGGATCAGAAGTCAAGTCCTTCCTCCTATCTATTGATTTAATCCTTAAAAGCCTTCATGAGATTCAATTTTCTGGTCTTTACATCATAATGATAGAAGTTAAGACGTAAGGCTCTTTGAATATTAAATGAGATAATGCCTGTGGATGGTTTAACACACCTCCTGGTACTTAATAAGCACTCAATTAATTTTAATTATTGTTGTTGTATTAAGCAGTTTTCAACTTGCAGATCTTTAAAACAAGCAAATGATGGAAGAATGTGTGTTTCAAATATGCTTATAGAATATATTATAATTTAACATGCAAAAAATATTAAATAGCAAAAAAATTTTATACTTGAGTTTAGGATACAAAGTTCATAATCTTTATTGTTACAGAAGAAGAAGCTTATTCACTCAGGTGCAAAATTGTACCCAAAGGAAGAGCTGCTGAGTGTGCCTATAGCGACCCTATCACATATTAATGTATGCAACTTCTTCATGACTGTTTCCATGTTCATGTCTTCCATAGAAAGTCATATTTTCCTGTAAAAACAACTCTGAACATGATGTGATCACCTTTAGGGTCCCCCCATCCCACATCTCCAAGCCCACCTCATGCAAGGCCTATGCTTCCTACTCGTGTTCGGCCATCTGATTTCCACATCAGCCACTCACTCACAGCAGCGGGCGTTAGCGTAACAGAGCTGTAGCGTGACTTTGATTGAAGCCAGCTTGGGCTGAATGCAGTATCAAAGCATAACCTAGCAGAAATCAAATCTAATTCACTGTGCATTGTATTTAAATTTTCAAAAACACAGTTTTGGGTGAACAGTACCAGACCCCTAATCTCTTTTTTATTTTTCCTGTGTCTTCTTCTAAGACTTTTTATTTTATTAGGTCTTATATTTAGTTTCTTGATAAAATTTCCTTAATTTTTTTAAACATCTTTATTGGGGTATAATTGCTTTACAATATTGTGTTAGTTGCTGCCACATAACAAAGTGAATCAGCTATATGTATACATATATCCCCATATCCCCTCCCTCTTGCGTCTCCCTCCCACCCTCCTTATCCCACCCCTCTAGGTGGTCGCAAAGCACTGAGCTGATCTCCCTGTGCTGTGCAGCTGCTTCCCACCAGCTATCCATTTTACATTTGGTAGTGTATATATGTCCATGCCACTCTCTCACTTCGTCCCAGCTTACCATTCCCCCTCCCTGTGTCCTCAAGTCCATTCTCTACATCTGTGTCTTTATTCCTGTCCTGCCCCTAGGTTCATCAGAACCATTTTTTTTTTAATTGCATATATATCTGTTAGCATACGGTATTTGTTTTACTCTTTCTGACTTACTTCACTCTGTATGACAGACTCTAGGTCCATCCACCTCACTACAAATAACTCAGTTTTGTTTCTTTTTTATGGCTGAGCAATATTCCATTGCATATATGTCCCACATCTTTATCCATTCATCTGCTGATGTACACTTAGGTTGCTTCCATGTCCTGGCTATTGTAAATAGTGCTGCAATGAACATTGTGGTACATGACTCTTCTTGAATTATGGTTTTCTCAGGGTATATGCCCAATAGTGGGATTGCTGGGTCGTATGGTAGTTCTATTTGTAGTTTTTTAAGGAACATCCATACTGTTCTCCATAGTGGCTGTATCAAATCACATTCCCACCAACAGTGTAAGAGGGCTCCCTTTTCTCCACACACTCGCCAGCATTTATTGTTTCTAGATTTTTTGATGATGGCCATTCTGACTGGTATGAGTTGATACCTCATTGTAGCTTTGATTTGCATTTCTCTGATGATTAGTGATGTTGAGCATCCTTTCATGTGTTTGTTGCCAATCTGTATATCTTCTTTGGAGAAATGTCTATCTAGGTCTTCTGCCCATTTTTGGATTGGGTTGTTTGTTTTTCTGATATGGAGCTGCATGAGCTGCTTGTAAATTTTGGAGATTAATCCTTTGTCAGTTGCTTCATTTGTAAATATTTTCTTCCATTCTGAGGGTTGTCTTTTTGTCTTGTTTATGGTTTCCTTTGCTGTGCAAAAGCCTTTAAGTTTCATTAGGTCCCATTTGTTTATTTTTGCTTTTATCTCCATTTCTCTAGGAGGTGGGTCAAAAAGGATCTTGCTGTGATTTATGTCATAGAGTGTTCTGCCTATGTTTTTCTCTAAGAGTTTTATAGTGTCTGGCCTTACATTTAGGTCTTTAATCCATTTTGAGTTTTTTTGTATGTGTGGTGTTAGGAAGTGTTCTGATTTCATTCTTTTACATGTACCTGTCCAGTTTTCCCAGCACCACTTATTGAAGAGGCTGTCTTTTCTCCATTGTATACTCTTGCCTCCTGTATCAAAGATAAGGTGACCATGTGTGCGTGGGTTTATCTCTGGGCTTTCTATCCTGTTCCATTGATCTATCTTTCTGTTTTTGTGCCAGTACCATACTGATTACTGTAGCTTTGTAGTTTAGTCTGAAGTCAGGGAGCCTGATTCCTGCAGCTCCGTTTTTCTTTCTCAAGATTGCTTTGGCTATTTGGGGTCTTTTGTGTTTCCATACAAATTGTGCAATTTTTTGTTCTAGTTCTGTGAAAAATGCCATTGGTAGTTTGAGAGGGATTGCACTGAATCCTATAGTATAGTCATTTTCACAATGTTGATTCTTCCAATCCAAGAACATGGTATATCTCTCCATCTGTTTGTATCATCTTTAATTTATTTCACCAGTGTCTTATAGTTTTCTACATACAGGTCTTTTGTCTCCTTAGGTAGGTTTATTCCTAGGTATTTTATTCTTTTTGTTGCAACGGTAAATGGGAGTGTTTCCTTAATTTCTCTTTCAGGCTTTTCATCATTAGTGTATAGGAATGCAAGAGATTTCTGTGCATTAATTTTGTATCCTGCTACTCTACCAAATTCATTGATTAGCTCTAGTAGTTTTCTGGTAGCATCTTTAGGATTCTCTATGTATAGTATCATGTCATCTGCAAACAGTGACAGTTTTACTTCTTCTTTTCCAATTTGGATTCCTTTTATTTCTTTTTCTTCTCTGATTGCTGTGACTAAGACTTCCAAAACTATGTTGAATAATAGTGGTAAGAGTGGGCAACCTTGTCTTGTTCCTGATCTTAGAGGAAATGGTTTCCATTTTTCACCATTGAGACAGACCTCTAATCTTAATTGACCTTTTTCTATCTGGATCTACTCCTCTGGAAAGCACACAATGTACTTTTCTTAAGGAGCTGTTGTTTTTAACTAGTACATGTGTAATTGAACATTGAATTGTGCCACTCTGTTTTCTTCATTTCATTTCTTGTTATAGCTGAAGCAATAAAGTATCGTCATTTAATAGGTTAAGCAAGTCAGTCATTACATCATAGTTACAAAAGATTTGTCTAATGCTTCAGGTTTTAGAGAAGACATAAAAAATATGTATTTTATAGTCTTCTGTCTTCGAAATATATGAGAATTTTCATTTCTATAACTAGCATATTCTTCTGGAGTTTATAACTCAAACTCTTTAATTCACATTGGGTTTAAATATGTGTTTTGGATTGTCATCCTGAGGACCTAGTTGTGTTTTTTCATATTTAATGAGAGCCATCATAGAAAATCCATTTTGTGTATAGCACACTTTGTGCTATCGTGCTGTGTTGATAAAATGCCACCTCTCTGCCTACTCCCTCCCATTGGTGCCATCGGCCAAGTACTGTTTTTTCAAACCATTTTCACTGCCACCTGGCAGAAATACTGAAACTGTGAAGTGTTATCAGAAGAATTATTGATGCAGTTTTTCATTTTAAAACCTCAAAAATAAATTCCTTCAGCTGATATCCCTTCACAGAAGATTACAGTATAGGTCTTGGGCAGAGAAGGAGGGTCTACAGAAGTAAAAGTGATTGATGCAGTTGGTTTTGGTGGCTCAACTTCAGATGACAAGAAGAAAAGATGTACATTTTCAGAGACTTGAATACTTCTAAAATCTTTTGCTTTGTTAAATGCTTTAATATCTTTATTTTTTAATTTTAAAAATGAAAATGTGATTCTAGTTTCAGCAAGATCAGTGTGATTTAATTTTGGGTGACAAGAAGCAATTTGGTACATTATAAATACAGTGTATTTATAATAACTTGGATTAAAAGTACATTAGATATAAACATCACATGAAAGGATATTTCATAGCCTGAGTAACACAAATGCTGATAGCATTTTGTTACTAGTCTTTAAAAATTCATTACTGAGTAAAAACTCAAGAAACGTTGATTTCCTGGTCTTTTAGATTATATCATCAGTGGTAAATATTGCACTGTGATATTGCAGAATTTCTTTTTCCTTTAAGAATTCTTACAAAATATTATATTTAGGTGCTACTATGAATATAGCAATTCTCAACTGGATTTGCTGTCCCAACTTGCTAAGATTTTTCAGCCTCATATCTGCCTTTTCTCTTTTAGGAAGAGCATTCTTTCTAGAACACAACCTTATTATATCTTTCTTGCATAAGCATCTGTGAAAAGATCTCCATACTTTCTAGGGCAAAATTTAAGCTCCTTTAGCATAAATTATCTCACCCTACCTATGTCACTTCTGCATCTCTGATTTTATTTTTTAAATCATTTATATCCTCCCAACACATCTGCTTCCACAGGTCTCTGCCTGTGTCTGCCTCTCTCCGTCCCAGGTGACCTGAGTCCTCTCCATCTCGTGAACTCTTACTTGTGCTTCAAAGCACAATTCAAACATAGCCATCTCCTGGCATCTTTCCTCTTTTTTCCTCAGCACTTACTTGATCTAGTTTGTGCACTTCCACACTTTTTCGCCTGATGCCCCCCGCATGTTTCTATTATTATGCAAATCATATTCTGCCGTATTTGTTTTTATTTATTTATTTAATAGCAAGTCTCTGCCATAGGCTATGAACAATATTTTATTCTGTTTTCTATCTCCTGTACCAAGCAGAATGTATCATAGTTTGTAACCAGTCAATACATTTTTGAACGAGTAAATAGATGAATCATCTTTTTCAAAAAGTGGATCGATAGATGTGGTTATTCGCCAGTCTTTATTTTGGGAGTTATGTTTTAGCAGCTGTGTTAAAATTGTAGGATCTGGATTCCAAAAGCATTTTACGAAATCGCTCATCTATCCAAAGGTTTTTGAAAGCTTGAAAAATCAAATTTAAGAAGTCTATAGTTTAATATTTAAAGTAGAAATGGTAATTTTACTGAGATAGATGATAGATAAACAGAGTAAGCATAATATGCTTAAAACTATAAAATATGTTTTCATTGCTTGCATTTGATGTTTCGTCTGATGATTTTAATCATGTGTATTCTCAGTTATTACATTTTAAAAATTATATAAAGAAGCATTTTATAGTTCATATGGGGCTCTAAATTTTTACTAACTAGTTTTACTAGCTAGTTTTGAGAACCATTTCAAATTCTTTCTGGTCCAAAGCAATACAGATGAACTAATAAGCTGTGTATGTGATTTTCATCACAGACTGTTAACTGATTTTTACTATATTGACTTTTATTTTAGTTTTTATTTTTGATAATGAGGTACAAGCTAAGCTACTCAGTACTTCTTACTTAGTGTCCATGTTGACAGTAAACTTTTTTTCATAGAATTACTAAGAAGGAAAGAAATATACATTGATCTTTAAATTTTTTTAATGTATATAATTTTTCTTAGATATAACAGATGATAGAGACCAATCTTAAGTATCTTTGGGGATAACTATCGGTGGTTTCACATCTCTATTGAAAAATAGACACTGCAGTGTTTTAAGAGTCGTACCTAAAGTAATTTTGTAATGTTGATTTAAACTATCATTCGTATTAGAAAAAATGGAACAAAAATCAATGTATCTGCTGATTCAGTGGAATTGTGTAGAAATAACAAGAAGATCACAAGAAGCAAGTAATCTCCTAAAAATAGAGGGCAACATAAACCACGTCCTGTTCAAATAGATCCATAAATCTGGGTTCTTCATCCTTTTAAACTGAATCTTCTATTATCTATAGCTGTAGAAGAAATTTCACTTAGTAGATTTATTCCTTCTGTCTCTGAGGTGTGTGTTGAATGTGTTGAATTAGGAGGCAGTATAATAGGACACCAAAATATAAGCCACTACAGATCTCTTGAGATTTTTGAAAAAATGCTGCTGCTGTTTGTATGTACACTGTACACTGTAAATCCTGCATGTTTGAGGATACCCTACATTTACTCCATTCTTGGACCTGCAGTTATGTACTCCTAAAGGACTGAAAGAATTCTGAGTAAAGGACTTTACCGAATGGTGCTTGCTGTTAAAATTCTTCAGTGTTCAAATTTTAGGACTGTGGCCATGTACACTGTGTTCTAAAACTTCGAGTTCATTTTAAAGTTTTTTTCTTGGTCATAAGTTTTCTAGTATAAGCCAGGAGTTACACTGGAAACAGTTGATTAGAAAAGTCATAGAATAAACATGCGGTTTTCTCTTCAACAGGAGTGGATTTTAGTATGAAGAAGATGTCCTTGTGAAAACGTCCAGTTACACAGTCTACTGTTTTTCACTTTCTTCTTTCTCTTTATAATTAGCCCCAAATTTAAATCTGAACTTCCTTAGCATTTTTACCCCATCCATTTATTTTCTACTGGAGTTCCTTGTACCTAGGTCTCATTATTTTTGCCTACACCATTTTATTGGCCTTCCAGTCAGACTCCCTACTTTATTCACCGATCTGTCTCGCTCACAATCTATATACTACATTCATTAGAGGGTTAAAGCTTCCAAAATTTTTGCTTTACATTTATCACTCCTCAGCTTAGAAAGAGTCGGAATAAAATCCTCAGTTTGTCTTCTCAGGCCATTCTTAGGATACGAATCTATCTTTTGTAGCCAATGCTGTTTATACAATGGGGACTTGCCATTCCTTTGGGATTACACACTGTATGCTAGATGCGTTCTTGCTTCTTACACTTTGCTCAGTTAGCTCCTTGCTTGGAATATGTTCATTTCTCCACTTCTCTAAATGCCACCCCTTCCTCCAAGTCTCCATAATGTCCATCTCCTGAACAAAGCATTTCACAGCTACCTTAACACAAAGCGATTCCTCTCTCCTGAAGTCCTATCACACTTATGATGTGTACTATAATTTAAGTGCTTCTCCTCTGTGCTCTGAGAGCACCTCTATCATTGAACTTACCACAGCCTTAGAGAATTGTTGTTTTAATTTTGCTGTTGCTGTTGTCATCATGATCATGTTCTGTATTTTCTCTTAGACTATGAGTACCTTCATGGCTGCAGGGTAGATGATTTTATCTGTGTATCTTTAGTGCCCAGTAGGGGAACATAGTAATTGCCGAATGCTTATTGATGTAAATGAAATGAATTAAATAGAATCAACCACTTTCATATGTTTCTTTATATTGTTAGTTATCTTTGTATGTAATTCCCATCTCTTCGATTCTTTGGTATTTTCAACACTTCAATTCCTCAGGTCTAGAATATCAGCACTTTGAGAATAGGTATCATATTTTATTCCTTCTGGTATCCCTGTGCCCAGTACAATGTCTTGCAAATATTACAAGAACAATGAATGTTTGTTAGTAGATTGATTTCACAGGAAGGAGATATTTGAGTAATGCAATGCCTCTTTTTCTCTCTTCATTCAAAACACAAAACCATATTGGGAAACCATGTTTTTTCTTAAAAACGTTAGAATATCATTAAAAATCTATTTTCCAATGCGAGTATAGGGGCTGCAGGATTTACAGTGTACATTTAAAATGTGTCTACAAATACATTTACTTCTTTCCTCACATTTGATAGAGTGCTCGTTTTTCTTTCCCCATTGTGTTTTGAGAAATACTTAAAACTAAATCAAAAACTGTAGCCTCTGCCTGGCACTGAGCAATCCACCTAGTATCAGATTTTCTCTTTGATATATTTTTCTTTGTCAACAGTTTATATTGACACACTTTCTTTCCTTTTAAATTATAGCTCCTCCACAGTTTGTGGTTAGGCCAAGAGATCAGATTGTTGCTCAAGGTCGTACAGTGACATTTCCCTGTGAAACTAAAGGAAACCCACAGCCAGCAGTTTTTTGGCAAAAAGAAGGCAGCCAGGTGAGTGTAAGCCTTGACTGCTTTTCTGAAATCTCTGAACTCCCCGTCTCTAGTGACCCTCAAAGTTTGTCTTTCCTTTCTTGTTAACAATGTTGAATTTATTTTATTTCTGAAAAAGAGACCAATTATTTCTAAAATTAGCGGGAGTCAGATGCTTTAATATAACATTCTTTTTTTCTAGTGTTAATTCTCTAATATTTTTATCTTACGTCAAATAGATACAATGCAGTGTAACCAAATTATCTGAAAAAGTCTAACCTGTAGCTGTTTAAAACCTCCTAACAGAAAGGTAAGTTTGCTTTCTCGCATTGAGCTACATTGGGATAAGTAAGTGAGTTAGTATATATAAAGCACTTAGGACATCCAGGGCAAATGTAAAATAGTCAAAAATATTTCCATTATTAATCAGCCTAGAAACTAGTTTCAACCCCCTTTCATAGATATATAGTATAAATACCTTTTCTTTACCGTTAATTTAAGAGTAGGAGAAATATTTTCTTCCATCATCCCTTCTGGATTCCCTCATAGTGGGGGTTAGACAGGAAATAATACATTGAATACCAGGAAAAAAAACCAACACTTGTCTGGTCTTTGCTGTGCCCTGGTTTGTCCTCTCCGGGCCCTCTCTGGGCAGCATGATCTCTCAAGACTCTGCTAAAAGCAAATTGAATACACCCGTTTTCTCATTTAGAACTTGGTCCAAACTTGGACAAGCACAAGCCTCTAGGTTCTGAGGCATGAGTGGAACTTCCAGCCTAAACCAGATCAGAAATTGAGTTGTCTACAGACTTATCTGTGCATTCCTGAGGGACCTAGAGATATTTTCATTCTAGTCTCTCCGGAAGCGTTCCGAAGGAGGCATATAGTTCGCAGGAAGAGACCTACTGGTGTTCCTCGTCAGCACCCTCTGGTGTTAGTCCAAGTTCTGGAAGAATTTCCTGGGCAAACGTGAAAACCATGATTTAAAGTCTCAGGCAATCTAAAAACTTTGCCAGAGATGGAAAATGCTTTCGACTAAGTTAAGAGAACCTGTTGATCAAAACTCGTGTATGATTATCTGGGTAGAGAGACATCAGGAAGTTTCCCTCAGCCGTCATCTTGCATTGTTGTGAATTCCTATACAGTTCCGTACCACCCCAAGCTAGCAGTTTTAACATCTCAGTATGGACGGGCAAATTATCTTTCTTCCTTTCCTCAATGCTCTTTGTTGGATTCACTTCCCCCATGATTTGTGGGATGTAAATATAGTGATGAGAAGGATAAGGTAAAGTTCTGGCCACTGTCTTATCCCACATCAGGATTGTTCCAGGACTTAATTGCCATCTTTTTTATCAGTTAGTAACAATACAATAGATTTCTACTTATAGACTTCCTTGATTCTTCACCTAAAAATTGCTTTCAGATTAAAACATCCCAAACTCTAAAGTGAGTGTAAAGCAACATGATATAGTTATAACACACTTGAACACACACACACACACACACACACACACACACGTACCCTGAAAAAGGAAAGAATTCTAAAGCCATTTTCCCTCCGTATAATTTTTACAATCTTTGTAGCACTGTTTAAATTTACTGAAGCTCATTTTCTTAATCTAAAATTTGAGGATAATATATTTTACTTCACATAAGTTATGAAGATTATGTGATTAAATTAGTTTATATGTAAAAATGCTTTACACATTTTGAAGGTTAGAAATGGGGAAAATGCAGAATGCATCTGCCTTCCCTTGTTCCTGGCTGAAGTGGCAAGTTCATGCTTCTGCTCAGGCCAGGCTGCTAGGGCCAGAGGTATCCCTCTGCCCACGCACAGAAGCTCAGCACCACTCTGGTCACCTCTGTCCCCAGACCCACATCGTGCCTGAGAAGGCAGGAGGGGATGAGCCTGGAGAGCCCTGGTAGCCTGTCAAGATTCTCACTCCTGCCTGTAGCTCCTTCCCTCCACCCATTTGGGGAGGTATGGGGGCCACAGAAGTTACTTTCTCAAGCCACTGATAGTAAAGATATTTATGTGAATTTATTATTTATTCATAAGTGATACAAATATAATGATATAAAGCAATTTGATTGTTGCAGATTTACACTTTAAATCCATGTAGTGAGTTAAATCTCATTATAACTTGTTATCGTGTAGATACAGCTATATCATTTGTAAATCACGTGCCCTAAAATAGCTTCAGGCTTATACACGCTATTGCATGAAATGTGTATTGGTCTTGTGGCCCAATGAGCATGATATTTAAATATGCTACATTGTGTTTTAATGTTTTTTAAACAAGTAATGATCAAATAGCATTAAAGTATTTCTTTTTCTCTTATTTGACAAAGTGGCATGTAATTCCAGAGATATTAATCTCTGGGAAAAATTTTCGAGTTAGGTGATTGATTTGATTATAATCTTAGGCCTCCTTTTCTTTATTTCAGCTATCTCCCTCACATTAGACAGAGGGGTCGGGGGAGAGAGGAAAGGGGAGAGAGAGAAAGGAGATTGTGAATGAGAACAAAAGAGAAATGCTTGAGCAAATTGTAAATTTTCAAATCATGAATTGGGACATTAGGAAAAATAAATTAGTCTTACTGTCTGCAGTATCCAATTTTTACAGTGATCTATGACTATCCATCAGTATAGAGAGTTAAGAGCCTGGACTTAATGGTCCATATTCCTCAATATGTGCTGATAATGCCAATTAGCACTAATAGGATACCCAGGCACTTCAAGGCGAGAAGAGCTCTGTAGAATTCCTGGGTTTTGCTTGTCATCCATTTTCTTTTGCCTATGTCATACAAACAGGGAATAAAGATGATGGGTTAACCTCAATCATATGCCATTTTCCATGTCATCGAATCATTTAGAAGGTGGACTGATAACACATTGTAGAGGAAGAGATCCCGGAGAGAATTAAGCCCATCTGATGTATTAGTGCTATGTAAATTAGTATTCTAATGGCTAATTGTAGGAAAGTGCACACTTTGAGTTATTGTATCATTTCCAAGTGCCTTTAAAATTTAGACCCTTCTCTTTCAGATGGTTTATTTCAGTAATATATTTGGATTCCGCAGGAGAATTAGCTTGCTCTCAAATTATGCTTCATATGTATGAAATAGTCGAGCCTTATATAGTAATACAAATTTTATAGGAAGGCAATAGCATTTTGAAATTATATTCCTGGCATGCTAGCAAACATCACCTCTTTTAGAAAAGGTTTAATAACGTAGTATGTTTATGTAAAGTGGGCTTACAGTGTCACACTCGAATCTAATAAAGTGGACATCCATCATGTTGCAATAAAGAGAAGAGCTTCTAATTAAAGTAGGACCTCATTCGCAGGATTAAAGTCATTTAGGGTAATTGAAAAGTGTTAATACCCTATTTTATCCTCTTTCATTGGTATTACTTCAAGGGTAGAAATATTTTAAGGGGAAAATGTGTCTTATGCCTTTAATTGAATGTTATTACCTCCTGATTGTAACATATTGAAACTGTTTAATTACAAACCTGGAAAATTAATTACTATGTCGAGAAACAGATCCCAGAGGGTTCTAATGTTCTTTTTTTGTAAGTAAATACAACATAAAAATTGATATGTCCTTATTTATAATCCAGCTTGGAAGCATATCTCAATATAATTTATTGTATCCAAATTTTTTTTTAATTGAACAACAGTAAAACAACATAGGTCATCCAGGTTAACATTACTGCTCTCCTATAAGAACGTTCACAATTTTGTGATTTGGCTGCTTGTATTAATATGAGTTATATAGGAAACTAAAGAACCTTTGATTTTTTGATAGGGTAATATTATGAAATTCTTTACCATCACACGCATCCTTCAGAAACATCCCACATCTTCTTTTTATTTTCAGTGATTTGGTTAAGCTTGCTCAGACGGTAGCCTTTATACCTAGCTCCTTTCAAAGCTGTTAAAACCTGCAAAAATCTTATAGCAGAAGGAGATTCAGCTGTCTCTCTGTGTCAGTCTCAGTCACACACTTTTGAATACCTTTAGGAGAAATTGAGTTACTTATGTCAAATATTCAAAAGGGTCAGCAGAAAATATTTTTGCGTTCTCTAGTGATCTGCAGTTTATAAAACACATACACAATTGATGTTACATTCTAGATTCTCACGATGTTTTATGAGTTGAGTCAGATGAGCATTATTATGTCCATTTTACAGATGAGGAAACTGCGTTTCAAAACCGTTCAGTAACTCACAGAAAGTCACGCAGAGAGTAAAAGGTCACGATCCAAACCTAGATGATTGTTCCTTCAGCCAGAGCATGCTGGCTTCTTAGAGCACATCATTTTCCCATGATGGGAAAGAAGTTTCCCAGTGAGACTCACTGTGTGGCCTTTAACCCTTTCAGTACCGTATTTTTAAATCTTTGTGTTTTCTTTTTCCAGCCACATTTCTCTAACTGTGGTAGCTGTTGTTAATATAATTTTCCTTCTGAGTCAGAAGAGAATCTTAGTAACATTGTGTTTGTTTCCACAGAACCTGCTTTTCCCAAATCAACCCCAACAGGCCAACAGCAGATGTTCTGTGTCGCCAGCCGGGGACCTTACAATTACCGACACTCAGCGCTCGGACGCGGGTTACTACATCTGCCAGGCCCTAACCGTGGCAGGAAGCATTTTAGCAAAAGCTCAGCTGGAAGTTACTGATGGTGTGATATTATTAGAATTTGTTTTCTGAAAATAATGATTTTTATCAAAACTATGAAATCCTCTGACCTTTTAGTTAAATCCTTAAAATTAATGCTTATCTTCTAAGTTTGAATCTAGGTAAAATAACATTCTTAATAGTTTCTAATTCTCCCTGATTTAATACCATTTACTTTCCCAAAGAAGAACATCAAACACAATCTATTTTATTCTTAAAAATATAGTGATGCATTATTTTAGTGAAATAGAAATAGGAATGTTAGCTGTATATTTTTATTCAGTCTTGTGCTGATATGATTGCTTCTAATGGATAGTAATAATCTTATTTTACTAGAGGAGAGAGATATATATAATCTTTATTATCAGTGGAAACAGAGATGACTTTTCACTTAGCCAATCACATTATGACATCCTATGATGTGTTAATTATACATTCACTAAGTTAAATTAATTAAATACCTTCCAAACTACAAATGGATGCTAAAACTATTTTTTTATTTGTACGTATGCCCTACAAATCTTAACTGAAGCACCTGATTCAGGTGAAAGTTGAAGACCATGCAGCACTCTTCATGTCTGATTTTTTTTTCCCAAGAGCTTTTCTGTCACAATTGACACATAGGGAGTTTTAGATATTTGTGAACCTCTGAGCATTAATTTAAGCCATATTCTTTGATATCTTAAATTTAAAAAATCTCTCTTGCCCTCTTAGATTTGTGGGGTTTCTGATTCTCCCCACACCCGCACCCTCCCACTCTGGGTTCTGCGATAAAAGAGCTTTGGGCTGTGACCTCTCTGATTCTCTTCTTTCTCTGCTGAGCTTTCATGCAATTCAAATTTACATGTAGATTAAAAGGTCATTTAAAATTAATAGAAAGGCAGTATTTTTTTAATGTCTGCCCATGGTATTGCCTGATTCAGCGCCATGTCAGGAATGGGAATAAATAGAACAGACAAACATTAGCTGAGGGGATATTGAGTCGTTAATGGCCATACCTGCTGATGCAGCAGAGATTTACTGCTATGGAACTGAAAGAAGTCAGGTTCAAGGGTAATGGTGCCAAGAAATTCTTCCTTTACATGGACAAGATCATCAATCCTTCAAACCTCCATATTTCTTTAAAAGAAATAAAATATAATTATTAATCTTTTTTAAGTTCCTATGTTTTCTTCTACTAGGAAAAAATGTCTAGAAACGTATACTTGGAAAATAAGGTATTCTGGCCCAAACCTAAGTTTTATTCTATACTACTATGAAAGATTCCAAATATAATGCTTAAGAACTCCACTATAGCTGCTTATGGTATTTTACAAAAGACAGAATTTTAACTGTTTCTAAATGAAGAAAGTGTTATGAAGAAGGCAAACCATATTTGTAGAAAACAAAGTTGATGATTTAGAAGAGCCAGTTGATATGACTGATGTGGTTCATGAAACAGGTGGATATTCAAAACTGTGCCTGATATAATGAAAAGGAAAACTTGTTTTGAGAAATTATGTTTGTTGTTGACATAATCTCTCAGACCAGTAGTAATTCTAGCTTTGGTTCTGTGGTCAAACTGAAAAGAGTGATAAGGAAATTTAAATCTGTTGACTGAGATGTCTCTGAACATTTGGTTACAAGTGGCTTGAATATTAATTGCTACATTGATTTTTACTTTCGTAAGCATTCACAAAGTCAAGATCCTTTTGCAAGAACATTGAATGGAGGTTATAGAGTTATTGATTTTGACAGTAAAGAAATCTAACTTCAAGACCTAAACACACACGCACACGCACACACACACACACACACACACATACACTTTATTATAAATAACGGTCTCCAAATATTAACTTGCCACATTGGCCAATAACTTCAGCTTTTATTCATAGTTTTGAATTTTTCAGACTGGTTAACAGTTTAATAATACGCAAGTCATCCCCTTTTGAACGTGTTGCTTGGTATGATCCAGGGCAGTTTAGAGCCAAATGAAATTCCAATGTAGAATGAAAACATATGTCGTGTGCAGAAAAACAAGCAAAACATCTATAGCGATGTTTCTGTTGTTACATTTTTGTACTTAGACTCCTTTCTTGGAAATATTTTTAACTCAAGTGTTCACATGAGATGAGATTGTTAATGGTGATGAAAGGTGCTGTTGAGTGATAATTTTACTTATTATAGGTAGAGCTAAGATCTTTAATACACTTGAATTTCAAAACATCCCTTTAAAAGACCTTCTTATTATTTCATTAACACTGTTCTTCATTTCTTTTCTTCTTTTAGAAAATTAGGAAATTGTAATGAGAATTCTGAGTAGAGCCAATAGAATCTAAAAGGACTGGAGAGAAGAAATGTACAATAGATGTCACATCATGATCTCATATGAATGGTTTATTGAGGATTCACAATGCATAGTTAGAGAAAACCATGGAATTGTTCACAGATCACTGGAAACCCTAAATGTTCATTTAACCTCTGACCTTAGTGTCATGGAAACTTGTGGTCATCTTTCACCCATAACATCCTTGAAACTGAAAGTTCTTTCTGGCCAGGAAATTTTCAGTTACTTTTTTGATCAAATTCATTTAAAAGACAATGAGCTACTCATTTGGGCAGTTAAAAAGAGAAAAAAGAAACTAATTGTATGTCCTTTGCCCATATATAATGATTTCAAGGATATGACAGTGAGAGCAGGTTATAAGAAGTTACCCGAATTCTATATAGATATTTTATTTGAAACAAAGAAGTAACATTATATAAAATTTAATAAATAGTTTCTTCTCTGGTAATGCAGACCCATTTTTCTTCCTGAATTTTAAAATTATTCATAATGTTTGGTGAATTGGCCTTCCATTTTTGACTCAGAGAGAAAATAAATTCCACAAAGCATTCAACCTGAATATCTATTTGCACAATTATTGCCAGATATGTCAGAATTAGTATAATATTGTGCTTTCACATTCTCTGAAGATTATTTACTTGTAAAATGAAGAATTTGATCAAGAAAAGCAGTGAACTAAATGGATCTAATTTTTATTTGCAAAGAATACACAGAGAATCTTGTTTTCCTTAGGTTTTTATAAGGTTTTCTACATATACACACATTTTAATACATATTTTGATATAACAGGTTTAGGTTGATTGGAAGTCCACTCTATCTTGACATGCAGGAGACCTCTATTTTAGATCAAGATCAGTTGGCTTTCTCATGGTAGCCTCTAAAAGGGCTGTTTGATTTAATGTCTTTCGCCAAAACTGTGAACTCTACAAATAAAAATACATATAGATTGAGAAATATATAAACATATAAACGGGTATTTGTAAAAGTTGGGAGACAAAGGAAATTAGAGCATTAATAAGCAAAATGACTTTTTTTGATTATGTACATAGTAATCCAAGATGACCTTCTTGAGAAAAAGCATTCTTCACAGTTGCTTAGCAATAATTCAGATTCACCATCTTTTTCTTTTTGTGGAACTTATATATATATATATATATATATATTTAAATATTATATTTGTTATTATTATACATAATAAAGAGCATATTTGGATAATTAACCAAAACCTATGTGAAGTTTATAAAACTTTCTCTTACGAAATCCTTTCTTGGGCTTGGGTATATCAGTTTCATTGTGAGATGGTCTTCCAATGAATTGTAGATGAAAGCCTGCCTCCAATTGATTCCATATTTTCATTACCCATTTAAATATTACTATACATTCTGATACACTTCCTAAATCATTATATAATACTTCTAAAGGCACTGATGATACTGCTACAAATCAATATTCAATTAAAAAAACAGTGAACTATGTTTATGAAATTATGGAAAATTTACTCAAATGATCACAAAAATGGATATATATGTAAACACAAATTTTCATGAAAACGCTATTTTTGTCATGTCATAAATATAGTCTTTAGATTTTTTTGCTTAAAAGTATAGACTAATTAAATTATATCATCCACATTATATTACTATAATCTAGAGCCCAATATCACAATTTTAGAAATAAATTATTTATAGTCTAATATTTTAACATCATCAAAATGTTATAGTCTATATAAATAAAGCCGGCAACTGGTGCTATGAAGGTAAAATTATGTATTACTCATATATTTATAATAAAAGCAAAAGTGAAAATTGATTGTACTCATGTGATATTCCACAGGCTTTCTAAAACATGCATATGAGAGAGAAAATGGCCATTTTGCAAATGATTACCATAAGCTCTCAACATTTTAATTTAATATGATTTAACCTTTCTAAGATGTCAGAATTTATCTTATCATCATCTTAATTATAGGTAACTCAGAGTAAGTTATAAATATAGTATGGCTTCAGTAAAATATGTACAGGTGTATGTATAGTAATTATAGATGATAGATTTATAATGGATGTAGAATATTACAGAAAAAATTATAAGTAATATGTATGACTTTGGGGCTTTAATCTTACTTTTGATATAAGACTACTGATGATATAAAGACTACCAAATTTCATAAAATTAAAATATCCTGAAAAATATCTTTGTCCTTTAGTTTTGACAGATAGACCTCCACCTATAATTCTACAAGGCCCAGCCAACCAAACGCTAGCAGTAGATGGTACAGCATTACTGAAATGTAAAGCTACTGGTGACCCTCTTCCTGTAATTAGCTGGCTAAAGGAGGGATTTACTTTTCTGGGTAGAGATCCAAGAGCTACTATACAAGAACAAGGAACCTTGCAGATTAAGAATTTACGCGTAAGTAATGTTGGAATTTGTATTTGGATCTTCATCTCACAGAAGTATGTACTTCCCTAGGGAAACACTGTGTTGTGAAGTTAAAATCTTACATCCCTGCATAATTGCTATACATTTTATTATAGACCCTGTTATTTCTTATTTTACAAATGACAAATTGAAATTAGAGGGAAGTTCATTGTCCTTAAATTCGTTATAAGCTCATAACAGGCCTAGAAACTTTTTATTCCTTCATTCTATCCTATATGTATGTAATCAATGAAACTAAAAAGGTTAAACACATAAAGTTAATGATAGTAACAGTACATTTAAAATAACTGAAAATGAGAAATGCTTCTGATTTACTCTCATGAACAAGGGAAGTTCGTAATGAAATGTGGATAGATTGGCTCGGCCAAACAGTTATGTGGAAAGTAATAAAGAGATGAGACTGATGACTGCATAGGAAGCAGGTTTGGCTAGTTGGTAAAAATATCTTACATTTTAGGTAAAGTTGCTGTGCAGTTTAGGTTTAAATCTGTGCACAAGAACAAGCCATTACTGGTCTTTTAACAGAAGATGACATGATAGAAAATGACCATTCCTGCCAAATTACCAAGTTAGACTTGCTTCATGAGCAGCTCAAAATAAATGTGTACTTCTGAATATTATATTAGCTATCTACTGCTGTGTAACAGTATTAGAAAACACTTCACAACACTTGTGTTGTTAGGCTCAAAACAACACATGTTTATTATCTCATACCTTCTGTGGGAGTCTGGGCATGACTTAGCTGGGTCTTCTGCCCTAGAGTCTCACAAAGCTACAGTCAGGGTTGTAGTCTCATCTGAAAATAGACTGGGGATCAGTTTGCTTCCAAACAACATAGTTGTTAGTGGCATTCGGTTCTTGATGGCTATCAGACTGGTGACCTCAGCTTCTTGCTTGCTGTTGACTGAAGGCTGCCTGTGGTTCCTTGCCATGTGGATATTCCCAATATGATTGTTTGCTTCCTCAAAATCAACAAGGAAGAGAGTTTTTTAGCAAGGCAGGCTTACAATCCTATATAACATAATCACAAATGTGACATCCTGTCACTTCCATGCCATATTCTATTGGCCAGAAGTAAGTCAACAAGTCCTCCACACACTCAAGGTGAGGGATTACACCAGGTGTGAATACCAGAAGGATGTTATCATGGGGGCCACCTGCCCTCCACAAGTATATTCAGTTCATTCAACCAAATATAGAAAGCCTCCCCTCCATGTAGCAAGCACTATGCTAAAGCTCAAGAGTATGTCAGAATAGTCACAAGATTGGGAATGAGGGTCAGAATTAGGGTGGTTGATGTAATAGTACATGAAGAAAAATTGACTGAAAATGATTCAGTGGAAGAACAATTAGTAGCATCTGGTATCTAGGTATAAATTGGGAACCAAGGTGATTCAAAAACAAACAAAAAGGTGTTGCATTTTCCCATTCAGAAGCCTGAGGAGGAAGATAAATTATTTTTATTATGTGTATTTTCAAATGATCACAACGGGGAGTGTTTTTTTCTTACAATGTAAATTATTTACAAGCACATGTTTATCAGATGTGTAAAATACGGACACATAACAAAAAGGAAGAATGACTTTTTTGTAGTGTGCACATGCATACACAAACACAAATCTTTAATTTGTTACTATAATGAATGTATATATTGTTTTATTTTAATTTTGAGATAGGCATTAATTATTGCTCTAAGTAGACAAAATGATATCAAATTCAATTTAAAGAAAAATAAATTAATACAGATTTTTAGCCTGTCTTTTTATTTATTGTAAATTAATTGTAAACCTTCTTTGGACAAAATGGGAGTTATTAAAAAATTAATGCCAGCTCTCCTTGAGTAAACAATTTAATCGCTCTCTCTGAGCTAAAAGCAGACTTCTTGGGCCATGGAGGTTAATGCATTTCCACTGTACTGCTGAATTAAAGAGTGTGCTTGAACAGTCAAGACTCCCAATAGTGTTTAAAAGAAGCAATTAAAGGTGGGTGCTTGATGATGTCAAACAAAGTTTGAGCCCCTCTCTCAGGCTTCTGAGTAGTCTTTCTGAGATGCATATGCATACTCCTGGGAGCTTGTCTGCAGCCAGCTACACAAGGAGAAAAGGAGGTGAGAGAGTGTGCCAGCACATTTGTCTTTTTCAAAGCACTGATTAAGGACGAAAAGAGAAGGATGGAAAAGATATCATGCACTCATGACCAGAGAAGACATTATTTAAAGTTAAAGGAATGAAAATGAATATGGTGATGATGATGATAATACAAGAGTGAGCTTTAGCAATGTATTTAGGGTTTTCATATCACTTTTGATAAACTCCACAATGAAAACATTGTTATTTTTTCTGTAAGATGACTGTCTTTCACAGAAATAAAATGTTTTACACTACTTCACTGATACAGTCAAGAGAGGGTTTCTGTAGATCATATTCCTTTAGATCTTACTTTCTTTTCCAGTACTTAAAGCAAGGGGGGAAAAATAGTGTGATGAACACTGTGTTCTCATGGTCCAGTCATTGGTAGCTGAATCCGTTTCTTCTGAGGAGAATATTCCAATAATCATTAAAACCTACCGACCACAGCTAATGTCAGACTTGTATCTCCATACAATGACAAGGAGGTGCAGTTAAGAAGCATTACCTAGTACTCTTCTTTTAGCATTTGCACATAATAACAAGTGCTACATTTTAGTTCAACTGCTATAATAAAATGCAAATTTTTTACTCTTTCACAGACCATATTCAAATGAACATCCCATTAAAATCCAGCCTCGGCTCATTATATTTAGTTTGTGAGTGATGCTTCTTAAAAGCAAAGATCTAATGACTATAATGCGTGCACAGCCACATTTGAAAAAATGGCTCTTTCTACAATGGCTATTCCCCCATCTTGCCTCACTATAATAGAAGACAATTGTACAGAGATAACATAATATGGCAAAGAATGACGTGACAGAGTAATTTGAAACTTAGGTTAAAATACATAATGCCATTTAAAAGCAATTAAAATTGTGGAACCGCAGTAACATCCAGGCACTAATGATTTACCCGAGAATCAGTTGTGGAAGGTTGAGTCATCAATACACTTACATTTTGAACCCAACAGATATTATATTCCATGACCTCCCGTATTTTATCAACAATTAGACTCATGCTCATCGTGGAATTTTAATTCTACATCTTCTGCTTTGCCTTATTCTGTTTGGTCATCAGTTTCTCTTCCCAGTCTCGCTTTTCCTTCACCCCTAAACTAACCTGAATGAATGTTGTTTGCAATTTAAGCCCGTGGGGCTCAACCACAGGGAGGATTTTTGATTTACATATTACCAAACTTGAAGTTTTTGTCAAGGTATAATCACGGAATCTTCTGCCTTTTAACATTTACAAAAGGGAACTCTTGATTATATTGTCAACTATTCCTCAAATTCTTTTGCCGCTCTTCAATGAATAACAAAAACATTTTTTGTAATCAGTGAAAGACAGTTTTTAGTATGCTTTAAAAAGTGTTATGGATTAGATGATTTCTGTGACCATTTCAGCTCTCTATTGCAATGATTCCATGGGTATCGTTTGCTTGTTTTTAATGACACAACTTTATTTCATTCACTGTTACACTGCTACAATTTTAATAAAAGTGAGCACTGCACTCTTTAAAAGGAAAGGTTTAGTTTTCCTTTTTTAAAAAACAAAATTTCTTCTTCACTTTTCTCCATGTCTTTAAAAAAAAGAAGATCTGCCCCCATATTATCTCAGTGCTTATTTACTCCTGGGTATATTTTATTCTGTGAAATACAGTTTACTGATGACAAAGAGGACAGCTTTGCATTACTGATCTCTGAATGTTTATAGGATGCTGAAAACTTCTGTCCTGAGTTATCCATATCTAACTCTGACACAGTGAAGTACCAACATAAGCTAGAATTAAAAGATAAGGGGATTGCTGTGGAGGCAAATAGAAAGACAACTAAAGTTTACAGACAAATAGCATTTAGTTGTAGAAATATAATAAGAATCTTTGAATCACCATTATGAATAAAATACATGATATGAGCTTATTTTAATATTTTACATGTGCATATGATTGACTCTAATGTATAATTTGGACAGCCAAGTGATATATCACATTTTCACAGTCAAATATTGCCTTGTTGAGATTGAGTAATTATTCTACAAATCAATTAAAACAATTTTATTCTCTCCCTTCTATGCACACTAGATTTCTGATACTGGCACTTATACTTGTGTGGCTACAAGTTCAAGTGGGGAGACTTCCTGGAGTGCTGTGCTGGATGTGACAGGTGGGTTCTTTGTGAACTATTTTAACAGAAGAAATCTTGAGCCAGTTTCAGTGATTAGCTCATTATCAACTAACAAGTTAAAGAGAGATCAATATTTTAAATTTATTGAATGTAAGAACTAAGCTTTATGCCACTTTTTCGTTTCTATACCTCTTGGTACATAGCATTGCATATATGAAATGTGATACATTTGTCCTTAATAATCTTGTTATTTTATTTTCTCTGTCTAAAGAACAAGCAATTCTAGTGATCATGTGTGAAAGTAAATATTTACTAATATGTAGGAAAAATCAAATATTCACTTATATACTTTTGATTCATGAAGATGAATTGCTCACTGTCTATTCAAATTCTTTAATAGACTGTTTTCCTTTTAAGCATCTTTGTCAGCTTATGTAATCAGAAATGAAGCTTTTTCTATTTGTCCCCTCTAGAGTCTGGAGCAACAATCAGTAAAAATTATGATTTTAAAGACCTGCCTGGACCACCATCCAAACCACAGGTCACTGATGTTACTAAGAACAGTGTCACCTTGTCCTGGCAACCAGGTACCCCTGGAACCCTACCAGCAAGTGCATATATCATTGAGGCTTTCAGGTATGAGACAGTTCCTTTTTTCTCCATTGGGTTTTTGCTTTAGCTCCTATATCCTAAAATCTCAAGTGAGCTATCCTGCTGTTTTATTCTAAGGACATGCTTAATCAGTGCATTTTAAGAATTTATCTTTTATATCTGACTTTATTCAAGAATAGACTTTAGTTTTATTTTTCATTCATACCTTAATTATAAGATTAAATATGCATTATCCATGCCTACGTCTGTAGGGATCTGGTTATGACATAATCACTTAGCTCTTGACCATTGTAGGGATTTATCAGATGTGAATTTTGGCTTTAGAACTAAGCAGAAAATAATTTAATTAGGCACAGGCACTTTTTAAGTTATGCAACTGTTACTGAGGCATGGAAGCTTGGAATTTTACTTCCTAATAATTAGAGCAGAATTTAAAATAATTCCAGTGTTTTATGCTATATATTTGAATACGTGTATTGGCTATGCCTAAGAGAATATTAAAAGCTACAATTAAGAGATTGAGTACATGCACTTCTGATTGCTGAAAGGAAAAGATATGTCCAATTGTTATTTGAAATAATTGCCGTCAATTCAAGGATATAGACTATAATTTAGCAAATACTAGTATAAAATTGTTTTATGAGAATTTGAAAAAATAGTTGTACTAATGGGAAAATGTGGCTTTATATTTAGTTTCAATGTGCTTCTGTTTGCCACTATAAATATAGTGATAGCCTCTCTCCTTTTTAAGCATTAGGACAAATCATCACTTTCATTTTAGGCTTCCCTAATCTATTAAAGTTAAGGATCAACATATAGTTTTCAAATTTCAAAACAGTGTTTTTCTATAAGTTTCATGCTTTGTTGTAAAAAGACTTCTGAAAAATAAACAGACAGCCCTGAAAATCACATTTCCTCCTCATTCTAAACCAAAGCAGCATTTGACCTTAGACAAAGTGCTATAAAAGGGCATCCCATCTGCAGATGACTGTTAAAGGGTCCACACATACAGATTCAGAGATATTTCACCATTCCGAAGTGGTAAATCACAATACTGTGTAATGTACAATTTTATTAAAAATGTGACCAAGGGAAAATATTCATTACATGCTTCCTTTCTTCTTTTACAGATATGTAGTTTTAGAAGGCTCTATTATAATATTGCATGTGGAATTGATGCAAAAGAAAACACACCTTGTAACAGGAAAATGTATTGGCATAATTTACTCTGTAGTCCATTTATTCTTTCTACAGGTTAATTCTTTTCAAGGTATATATATATACATTTACGAGGACCATATTTATTGTATAAACTTGATGTTGTGATCTTGGCCTCTGTTCCTTTTACAGGTATTCATTTAGTGGCTGCTGTGCTTTAGCAAAGGGCTATCACATCTCCTGGGCTGAGTTTAATTTTGTTGTGCATGGCACTTCCGTTAGGTGGGCTCGGCTTTGTTGTTGAATAAACTGAAATCATCCAAATGTTTCATTTATTGGGCTGAACACTTCAAGCGTTGTGTGTGTGCGTGTTTAATTTTCAGCCATTAACCTTTGTCATTGATACCCAACTCCATTTCCAAGACCCTTATGACTGCTGTTTAAATGAAATTTCTGTTCATGTTTCAGCCAATCAGTGAGCAATAGCTGGCAGACAGTGGCAAACCACGTAAAGACCACCCTCTATACAGTGAGAGGACTGCGGCCCAATACAATCTATTTATTCATGGTGAGAGCCATCAACCCTCAAGGTCTCAGTGACCCAAGTGCTATGTCAGATCCTGTGCGCACACAAGGTAATTTCAATAGCTGCAAACATGACTGTTTCTAGAAGGAGGCATTAAACAGATCTTTAAGGGCAAAGGGGTTGCAGGACCAAAGATAAATGTGTCTGCATTGCTTATTATAATGTTTCGCTAGACCTGATCCAGTGAAAAAGAAAACTTGTTGTTCACCTTGGTGAGTGTGTCCTCTTTCTGGAGTTGTCAGGGTCTATTTGGTAAAAAAGAAACAAAATAATTTGGTACAATTACATAGTAAGTTAAATTGGGGCTTAACTGTAGGGCTTTACTATATTTCAAAAGAAGGAAAAATGTTCCTCCTTCTTTGAAATTAATTGTACAATAGCAAAAAGTGATCTTTAATGGATAAAATGCCCTGTTAGGGATATCAAAATTACTTCCTCTAGTTCAGGAATTGTGTTTTGATAGTGCAGTGGGTCTCAAGGTGTGGTTCCCACAGAAGCAGCATCTGCATCACCTGGGGCCACATTAGAAATGCAGATTCTCAGACCCTGACTCAGAAGCTCTGGGGATGGCGCCTGGCAGCCTGTTAAAGTGCCCTCCAGGAATGTTAATGCTTAAGTTTGACAAGCATCATTACAGTGTATTTTATTAAACCACATGTTTAAAGGAACAATTTGTTTCAGGAAGCAGTAAACCAAGCTTTCTTCCCGAGGTATGCAATGCTTTTGACTAATAAAAAACGAAACAAAACAAAAACACCCACCCAGAATATTATAAGATCAAAATGGAAGATTTCTCATCTCATCTTTCATAGCCTGCCTTCAAACTGAGAAGTTGCTGCAGTCTAGGGGTTAATATGGGATGTTGAATTACAATTTTCCTTCTTACTAGTAGGTGAAGGGAATTAATAAAATAGAAACGGTGGCTTTATTCTTTGTTACGGCTTACTTCCCACAGGGTTCTTGAGAAAGGGTTAATTATGTCTTATTTGTAAAAGGCTTTGAACAAGATATTTATAATTCAAAGTAGTATTTTTATGCTATGAAAAGCACCATACAGCCATAAAATATTATTATAATTACAATGTAGTTCGGTGATAGTAACTAGCATGCTATTATAACAGAGAAGGGCACCTTAAAGGAATCAAGTCAAATAAAGTCACCACGTGATTTTGCAACGTTGCTGACATGATGACAGTCAAGGGAGGAGGGGATGCCACTTTGCTGTTGTTCTCTAAGCAGTAATGTGATTAATTTCCCATAATGATAAAGGGACTGTAGGTAAAGAACCTGTCTCAAGAGAAGGAAAAAGTACAAGAAGGAATTTGACGACCTGAAACTCTTTCTATTTTACCTTGCCAGGATCCGGTTGCTTTTAGTGTGTCTGAATTTAATGAGTACATTAAATTATTGAACTTGAAAATGAAGAGGTATATGGTTTTAAGTCAAGAAGTTGTAGTACCCAGATCTTTTTTTTTTTTTTTTTTTCTTTTTTGCGATACGCGGGCCTCTCACTGTTGTGGCCTCTCTCCCGTTGCGGAGCACAGGCTCCGGACGCACAGGCTCAGTGGCCATGGCTCACGGGCCCAGCCGCTCCGCGGCTTGTGGGATCTTCCCAGACCGGGGCACGAACCCGTGTCCCCTGCATCGGCAGGCGGACTCTCAACCACTGCGCCACCAGGGAAGCCCAGGATCATTTTTGACACCACACTTTCAGCAGCTTTGCATTCTGCAAAGCACCTCTTTGCAAAGAACACTTGGCTGTGTGAGCTCTTATTTTTCAAAGATATTAAATACTGTAGAATTTAGCAATTTCTTATTTCAGCAAGGCAGCAAGTACTTGTACCATCAAAGCACAGTAGATCATAGATATATCAGCAAAGATTAATAGTATTCACATGATATTAATAATACACACACACACACACACACACATATATATATACATATATATATATATATGATTTCTAAATCAAGTAAAACTCACTGTGTTGTCTATGTTAAGGATGAAAAAAAGTGGAACTGGAAAAAAATTACCAAAATGTAGTCCCCAATTATTTATGTTCCATCTTAAGTTAGTGCACCCAATTTAAGTTATGGCTGAGATATGCACTTAAAAATATTTTTGCAAGAGTGTCGCATTGTGGCCTGAGAAAAAACAAGATTAAGAAAATAAATCCTTTTAAATTGGATTTTGTTCCTTAAATAAGGTGATTGAAGAAAAAAATGCAACATAACATTGCAGTGCACCAGTTAAAGAAGCTGATTTGAGTATGTGTGAAATTCAGTGTTTGATATCAATTTGATGGATTTGGACATCTATAATTTATCTTTTTTCTTAATGGACACATAGGATGTAAACCATTGTATGGGAAGTAGAGTAGTATTTAGGCAAATGGTGACTAAGGGGTCAGAACAGTTTATGACTGAGAGTATATCATTTTAAACATTGTAATTCTTTCTCCCTCCTAACCCCCCCATCACTTCGAAAAAATAGCAGCATGATTTTTTGTCAGATATTGGAGTACTGTTCAGAATTTATTACATAGAACATTTTATCAGCATTTTAAATTGGTCAAAATTATTTTTGTGAATTTGGGAGGGTTCTTCCCCTTCTTTCCCTCATTTTGTTTACATTTAGTAACATAATTCACTCGCAGTCCCCCTAATACTTTCTCTTCCACACTCACAGACTGAAATAGCTCAAGGAATAGGAACACACAACCTACTAACTGGGGAACGGGATTGAACAAATTCC
Source organism: Grampus griseus (assembly GCF_964374135.1). Lineage (NCBI taxonomy): Eukaryota > Metazoa > Chordata > Mammalia > Artiodactyla > Delphinidae > Grampus > Grampus griseus. The sequence continues at coordinate 112,943,198 of NC_138998.1, read as the reverse complement.
TCAACAGCAGTTTTCAGACCTGGCCCCATTAACTACTTGGAAAAGTCCTTCAACATGGCAACATCTGTGTAAAACTGATGTTTCTAAAGAAGTCTTTCAGCACATACTTCATCCTTTAATAAGAAAATAATAGATCTTTCACAGCAGTGTACTGAGTGGGGATAAGGGGTTGCATACACTTTTATTAATATTATTTTAGTGAAGGTATCAGTTCTCAAATTATGTTCTAAAATGGTGGTACATATATAAATATGCTTTAACATTGTTTGTCCCAAAGAGTTCTTAATTTTTCCCCTGGAATTATTTCTAATGGCATAATATTGGCTTATATAATGTATATTAGAATCCACTATTAATTTTAAAAAATTGGGAATGGTTATCCCTGTAGATATCAGCCCACCAGCACAGGGAGTGGACCACAGACAAGTCCAGAAAGAACTCGGCGACGTCCTTGTCCATCTTCATACTCCGGTTGTATTGACTCCTACCACTGTTCAAGTCACATGGACGGTAAGTTTTTAAAGACTATCCTAATGGTAGTCTCTTTTACTCCTTTAAGAAAACAAACCAAAACAGAAAAAAGCAAACAAACAAACCAAAAAAAAAAAGTAGGAAAAACACTCACCATTTAAAGTCAAGGTGTAATCAAAGGCAAAGAAGAAAAAAAACTCAATAGATAAAAGTGTGACTAGAGTAAAAATAGATCGCAATATAAACAATACGATCTGTCTCCTGAATTTTTAAATGGCCTTACTGAGATATAATTAACATACCAGAGTTAAAGTGTACAACTCAGTATTGTTTGGTATCTTTGCAGAGTTGTGCAGTCATCAGCAGAATCTGATTTTAGTACATTTCATCATCCCAAAGTGAAACCCTCCGCCCATTAGCAGTCACTCCTCCGTTCCCCTGACTTTAGCCCTTTGCAACCACTAATCTGTTCTCTGTCTATATAAATTTGCCTATTTCTTCCATGTGAATGAAGTTATACAATATACGATCTTTTGTATCGGGCTTCTTTCACTCAGCATGATGTCATTGAGATTCATCCATGTTGTAGCATGTATTATTAGTACTTTGTTCCTTTTTATTATAGAGTAGAATTCCATTGTATAGATGTATCACATACATCTGTTTATCCATTTATCAGCTGATTCATCTTTGAGTTGTTTCCACTTTTGACCATTATGAATGATGGTGCCGTGAACACTTGTGTACACATCGACGTATATTTTCATTTTTCTTGCGTATACTTAGGAATTGTTGAATTAAACTCTCTGCTTAACGTTTGGATGAACTGCCAAAATGTTTTCCAAAGTGGTTACACAATTTTATGCTCCCACAAGCAATATTTGAAGGTTCTAGTTTCTTCCACATCCTTGCCAGTTTCTCTTGCATCTTATCCTGTCCTTTTGATTATAGCTGTTCTAGTAGGTATGGGTGGTATATCACTGTGATTTTAATTTACATTTTTTTAATGACTAGTGTTTTGAATCTTTTATGTGCTTATTGAGCATTTGTATATCTCCTTTAGAGAAATGTCTGTTCAAATTCTTTGCCCATTTTTAAATTGAGTTGTTTGTCTTCTTATTATAGTTCTATAATGTTCTTTACATATTGGATACAAATCCTTTATCAGATATATGATTTGTAAATATTTTCTCCCAATCTGTGGGATTTTTTTTACTTTCTTAATGATGTCATTTGAAGCACAAAAAATTTTATTTGAAGTTCTCTTCTAAATATAAATCAATCATCTTCACATTCTTTTAGCTGAATCTCATCCAGCAGTACCAAGAAAAGTATTTAATTTTAATAATTTGACATATGTAGTAAAAAAAAATTAATGGGTTTTAAGAAGTAGATTGATATTTTAATATATGCTAAGAAAGTCCAATTCCAAATTCCATGCATTATTAAATGTCAACCTGCCCACTGTTATTTCAAAATACAAATGTTTTCATCGCATGATAGTCACTGAAATGAAAACAAGAAATAGCATAAAAATAGCCATATTACTCATATTAGAGGATATTAACCCTTGTATATGTATTTGTGTCTATGTGTGTCTGTTTTGTGAAGAGCCAGATAATGTTCTTCCCTGTGCCTAATACAGTTTTTGCCAACTTCTCATTTATGCCTGAGATCTCTTGCCGCTAAAAATCCATGGGGATGATAAAAGGGCAGTTTTTTAAAACCCCCCGTATTTGTGCTAGATCTTGTATGTTGTGTAAGTAATGGTCATTTGAGTCATGGATATCTAGAAAATTTTCACTTTAATTATAATATTAGAATTATATCCATCATAATTAATTAGAAAGAATTATATTAATTAGAAAGTATTTATAATTATGACTATTAGTTTTGTTATTGTTTTTGTGGTAGTAGAAGAATGACTGTAAGTTAAAAAAAAAATGGATTTTTCCCCCTTAGAATCCAAGTTTCTTTAGGGAACTATTTCACCCATTTCCATCAATTCCCTTAACAAAAGTAGTTGAAAAAGGAAAACCAGTTATTTTTCGTCAGCTCTTAACTAATTATGTTTGAAATATGAAACGCAATGAAGAGAATTATTCCAGCGTCCTCTTATTAATAAAACCATTGAGCAAACATAGTTCAACAAGCATTTTTTGAGGACCAGTTTTGTACTAGATGTGGGGAAACACTGTATAAAGAGACACAAATCTGCTTGAGAAAAACATGGGAATTCTTAATGACGGTACACAGGGATAAGGGCCATAACTGTATGTACACATTTTATAAACACAGGTTTCAATCAAAGAGGAAGTGATTAACTCTATCCTCAGGCATCAGAAACAACATTATCACTTATCTACATCTATACGGGGAAATATAGAGGCATTATTTATTTGAACAGAGGAAACTAAATTAACATTTAAGGCTGTTTTCTCCAGTTCTATAGACTTGTAAAAGGAAACCAATGCAGACAGGTTGAACAGTGTTCCCAGTATCCTACAACTATTTACAGGTAAAGATAGGATTAGAATTTCCTTACTTTAAACCTACTTTTTGTGTTCTTCACTTTAAAGATAAACTATAGACAAATATTTAGTTGAAAGAAATACCTTTTAACTGTGGAATTTCACCATATGATCCTGGATGGGGCACTTTACTTCTTAAACCACACTAGTCAAACGTTTAGTGAGTACCAAACTGGGTAATGCTTTAACAAAAAATAAAACTAAATTTATGTTTTAAGAGTAATTATGATTATTTAAGATTACATTGTTTCCAATTTTATTTTTGATTTAATTTCACATAGACTTATTCTGTTTTCTGCATATAATGGTTTCTATTCTTCTGCTCCCGTGAAGGGAGTATAATGACCTCATCATTTTTCCAATGGCACAGAAAGGATATCATCTGACATGGCTCTTCCATCTTTCTGTAGCTTTGGCTAGATACCAAACAAATAAAGCCAAGGAAAGGGTTATATTTTTAACAACAGATTTTTCCTCATTCTCAATTGAAAAAGTCTTTTCTGCTTTGTTGTGAGTTTTGAAGGGGTTTCTTTTTTAAGCTGCTTCTAAATGTGGAAATTATTTGGGTAAGAATCAAAGTCATTATGTTTATGAAGTTAATCACTGTAAAAGTCACTGAATTTAAAAGAATAAATCAAATTAGATAAGAATTTCAGATCAGTAGTCTGGGAGTTCTTCCAGGAGAGGGACCTTGTCATATTCATCTCTATATCCCAAGAAACTTGTCATTTCTAGTTTGCATATCTCTATCCCTCATGAACTTGTGTTCTGAGAGTCCAAAGTTCGTGTTTTCATTTCTGTTTTTTCAGAACAAAGCATTCATTATGAAATACTTTTTCAGTAACTGTCTGTTGAATGATCAAATCAGTTGTTTTCATACATTTTAACTTTTTACTTTAAAAAAGAAACCATTCAATTATATCACAAATTCCCCACGAATTTGTAGTTACACATGAGATAAGTATATATTTCAGAGGTAAATTTTAGTGAAATAAATTTAGGCTGGAAGTCAGATCAGTTGCCAAAGAAATTGTAACCAAATATTTCATTTTCATGTCATATTTTCAACTTGCTAAATGTGTATGTTCTTTGAGTTATAACACTGTTAGTATTTGAGTTATAGACATGTTGATGTTTGAGGGAAGAAATATATTCACCAGCCCATGTATTTCGATTAGGGGTCAGCTGATATGGTTTATCAATAGTTGGCAGGATTCTATTACCAAACACATAGGATGTTTGAACTGGAAAGACCATCTGCCTGCCCCACAAGTCTAATCTTGAAGCAACAATACTTAACAAAGGCTACTTTCTAAAAGTGACTGCTGTTATAATAAGGGTAGGTAAAAATGATGAAAATGGCTGTTTTACAAAGAAAGTAGCAATAAATCCCTTATTTTAAAATCATTATTCTAGTTTTTTTGTGTGTGAGTGTTTTGTTTTTATTCAAGGACAAAAAGGATTATAGGCTCCTTGCCCCTTAAACATCACAGCTACTGGAGTTGAAAGAGTGTTTTGGCGAACTTGAATTTCAGAACTCAATTAAACCCAGATCAGTTACTTAGAAGGCTAAGCCCACCAAAGGAAATTCAATTTGAATTTTCAGTATAGATGGAATTTTTAAAATTGAAATGATAGATATTGAGCATCTCGCTTTAAACCTTTTAATGAAAGTGCTGATTTGAGGGCCACATATGGGCCCCCATTTTTAGTATATCCCGTACGTAACAATGCTTTATCATTGTACAGCTCTAAAACTTGCAGAGTGCTTTAAACTGTATTAGTCATTTAATTGTTTCTGTGCCCTTGTAATATGCATATTATTTGAGCAAACTAAGTAAACTGAGGCTCAGAAAGTTTAAAAGGCTAAGCTGTCTCTTAATAGAGACCTTGTGACCTGAAGACTGAAACTCTCTTCACTTCACATGTTCCTTAAGACAATTCATTTGTATTCAGATACCAGAAAATACCAATTTTTTAAATTCTATAAGCCCATGCATGGATTTGTGGCTGGACTCTGATTATAATCAACTCTAAAAGAAAATCCTCCGTCTTATAACTAGCATGTTAATAAAACTAGTGACAAGCATAAGGTTTAACTCAAAAGTGACCACTTGTCAAAAGGTGCTCCAAAAGTCAGTGCTGTAGAGCACGTATCCACTAAAAATCCCACCTATTTTTTAATAGGTAATATGCAGCATTTTCATTTTTGCTTTCACCTGCAACAACAAATTTCCTTCTGAAAAGAATGTATAGCAACCGCGCAAAATCAAGTTAAACTATTTAGCTATTAAGTAGGCCATTAGAATACACTGGTTGAAGGCAGTGTACACTGAAGTGAGCAAAGCAATGTTGTGTAGTAAACATTAGCTTCATAAAGTCCTAAAACACTTAATTAATGAAAACCAAACATGGATAAAACCAATTTACCCTGATTTACAGACTCCCTTCATCTGGAAACAGCTGCTTAATGTCCTTCTTAAAAACACAGCTTGCTTCTTTCAGTATTAACAAGCTATTATTGTGAGTTATGTCTTTCTTTCAGTATATAAATTCACTTAAAGTGAATGCAGAGAAGTTTATAAACTGCAAGCTTAATGTTGTTTTAACATATGCTGCAGGGATTTTTTTGAACATTGACAGTTTTGATGAAAGGCATCTCTCCTGGCTCTCATAAATTTACCTTTTTGCTTTTTACTTGCCTTGTTTTATAATGTCAGAACAACTTCTGCTTTTCAAAAAATATGTATTTTGGTATGAACACAAACTGGTAGCATGCATTAGGATTCAAAGATCATGAGCTTTGGTATCAGAACCGAGCTTACTTTTCCTTGACATAACCTCATACAAGTGTAGCACTAATTCCACAAATCTTTGAGGGTTAGAAAACTGTCAGGTGGGTGAAGGAATTCTTACTTGTTGAGACTCATCTGTGAAACTGGAATTAGCTATACTTAGAAACACACATGCTCATGCTTACCAACTTTATGGATTTTTCTAGCTTGGACATTCTAAATACCAAAAAAAATGTCCCTTTGTTTCACTGTATTTTGATTGAGGTTCTGTATTTTTTAATTTTCTGTCTTCACTTAAAAAAGTATTTTAAAATGCTGCAACTAATGAAGAAATGCCAGAAGTTAATACATGAAAGAATACCTTTTGTTTATTATGTGTTAACAGTTGGATCAAGACATTTTTAAAAAGCTGAAGTAACCGTTTCCATCATCACCTTCTTTATTTCCTCTCTCTCCTCAACCTTCCTAAAATGAGGTTATTCCATCTCTTCTCCATTGAATTTTACACTTTATTTGACAGTGAAATATGTCAAGTTAAAGGCTTCTTAAAATATGGCTACTAAACTATAGCATATGGAATATTAATTGAAGAAGGTGCTGTGATAGTTATATTTGTCAAGCATTTCTAAAAAATGGCAAGACATTAAAAAAGTTTAAAAAGCTAAAAGTCCCTTTATCCCTGAAATGAAACAATGGTAACTCCAATAAAGACTCTTCAATAAATGTAAAACAAGAACTTGTTTTTTGATATTTTTTGATATTTTGATATTGGTTTTCAGGTTCCAAATCTCAGATTTTTATTAAAAACAGCTGCTTATCCTCTGTACCTCAAATGAATGAAAGGATCAAGAAAGTTGTCAGGTTGTGCCAATAGTGGGATATTGGAGGAGCCAGAAGTTGATAACTTAATAAATGTCTTTCATTTAATATTTGTTAATGGGTATAAGCTTTTCATATGCATTTAAAACAGACACTCTGGCGCCACAACTCTCGAGTCTCTTTCATATGCTTCCTTCAGCTACAGGAATTTTACACATTCTGTTCCTACTCTTCTTCCCCTAAATAAGTCTTACTTTCCATGCAGACCTCAGCACTTGTTCTTCTTCCAGGAAACTGTCTCCCCTTCCTGACCACTCAGCTTCCTCTCCACTCTAGGCTTTCTTAGCTCCTAGTACAACTCACTCATAATATCTGCGTATGCTTATTTGTTATGAATGTAACCTGCCCATTGTTTGAGTAATCATTAAATAATGCCCACCTTCTACCTGAATTCTATGCACCATGAGGCCTGGGACTGACTCTACTTTCATTCTCCAGTTTTACCCTCAGAGTTAACAGAATAACTGGCACCTCTTAGTAGGAACTCAGAAAATGTTTGAGTGAGTGAAGACATTAGTGAATGAACAAGGGATGAGAATGGAGATTCCGGACAAATAGCACACTACATATAAAACCACAAAAATGAGAATTGTTGACTACAAAAAAAGAACAAACAGATGAGCAACAAAGCTAGAAACATTGGCATGTCTAGGCCTTGACAGGCTTTTGTGCTAATCCAAAGAATTTGAATTAATTGAGTATCTTAGCTGCTATGAAGTATTTTTAACAGGAGAGAATGTTGTTCCACTCTTCATTTTGGAAATAACAACTCAGGAGCAATGTGAACTCAGAACTGGAAAAGGATATTAGAAGCAGGGAGATGAATTAGAAAGCCACGGCACCACTCAGACACTTCCATTTGGTTTCAAAAGTCTTTTGCTTTGTTTTTCAGGTTGATCGCCAACCCCAGTTTATTCAAGGCTACCGAGTGATGTACCGTCAGACTTCAGGCCTGCAGGCTACATCAACGTGGCAGAATTTAGATGCTAAAGTCCCGACTGAGCGAAGTGCTGTCTTAGTCAATCTGAAAAAGGGGGTGACTTATGAAATTAAAGTTCGACCATATTTTAATGAGTTCCAAGGAATGGATAGTGAGTCTAAAACAGTTCGTACTACTGAAGAAGGTCAGTATTCAGATTTCTAACATAAACCAAACTTAAACCATAATGAAATCAATTTCTGTTGAAGTTCTAGTTTATCATCTTCCTTAGAAGGGTAGCAAAAGACATTCTAAAAGTCAATCCAGGAAGTATCATTTTCTCCTTTTATTCTGAGAATTTCATAGAATCTAACAACTCAAAAAGATGACATTCAAGTAGTTTGAATTTTCCTTAAGGAAACATTCGCTTCAAATCTTGTTTTTCAGTGCACTGGAATTTGATTATAATGTTTTCCTATTTTTTTTTTTTACACATGGATTTAAGACATTTGGCTTCATTAAAGGACAGGCTAATGGAAACCCAAGTACACAGGCTGTTCTTTGTCTCTCTTTGTTTGGGTAGAGTAAAGCATGACATTTCCTTTCATAAGCCTGCTTCCCTATGGGCTCTGCCAGTCTGATTCATAATTTCTAATCCGGAAGGCCCCTTGCATGTTTGCAGCAGCATTCTTCTTAGTGATGTTCCCTCTCCCTCTTCCCTTTGTAACTTTTCTTACCTGTAGATACTTTTAAAGTCAGTCTGTGATGGACATGAAATTAATGTTGGTCTCAACCAGACCATTTTCTAGCGTCTCCTTCCCTAAACTAGAGGTTTATAATGAATGCTATCATCAACGTACAAAAAATCCGGGCTTCCCTGGTGGCGCAGTGGTTGAGAGTCCGCCTGCCGATGCAGGGAACACGGGTTCGTGCCCCAGTCCGGGAAGATCCCACATGCCACGGAGCAGCTGGGCCCATGAGCCATGGCCACTGAGCCTGCGCGTCTGGAGCCTGTGCTCCACAATGGGAGAGGCCACAACAGTGAGAGGCCCGCGTACAGCAAAAAAAAAAAAAGAACAAAAAATCAGATACCAACTATAATAAATTCCCCCCTTTTCTGCTTTTGTACTAATTTTATGTACAAAACCATATTTTATATAAATCAATATAAGAGCAACCTTAAGAAAATGTGTGTAGGTTGTTCATGGTAACATAGATGTACATGTTTGACCAAAGAACTTTTAAATTATACATATCTTATAGTAAGCAACACAGAGAAATTTTATCTTCATATTGGTTTACAGTGTGCTATACTGACATGAGCTGAAGTGCATATTTTTAAAGGCATCATTAGTCTACCTTTAAGATTTGTAAAGAAAATAAATTAATAATAGGATCTTCATCCCCCATTAAATTTTACTTTATGTGGATAATGTGTAGAACTAATGAGTGGGGTGGGTCAATTTAATACAGAATGCTACATTTGAAGCATATTTCCAAAAATCAATTTCACTGCAGTTAGACTTTTCCTCTAGACTAGACATTTGTCACCATTCGGTATACGTTCATCTCCGCTTTCTGTGGCCTTCTGAAGGGAACAAACTGGAACTCAGCTGGACTTGTCTGGGAGCAATGAGTGGGTTCTTTCACATCTGTGTAATAATTGACAGGTCAGGAAATAGGCATGGTGTTCTCGCCAAGCCAGCGGTAAGGCAGATGAGAAGCCAGCTCTCCAAAATGTTACTTTTCAATGAAGTCTACTTAATAACTACAAAACTGGTAGGCAAATGGTTGGATTGATGTCATTGTGCCACATTTTGGAGCAACCTTATCACACAGAGGAGTGATAAAGAGCAGTATGGTGGTAACGTGTCTGTGTGTGTCTTACACTCAATGCAAAGATGACTACACCTTAGTGAAATATGCTGTGACAGATTTATCAAACGTGGGAAACTTTATTGATAGGCTTTTTTTTTTTGGAGGGGGGGCTGCGTTGGGTCTTTGTTGCTGCACGCAAGCTTTTCTCTGGTTGTGGCGAACAGGGTCTACTCTTCGTTGCAGCGTGCGGGCTTCTCATTGCAGTGGCTTCTCTTTGTTTTGGAGCACGGGCTCCAGGCACATGGGCTTCAGCAGTTGTGGCACTTGGCCTCAGTAATTGTGGCTTGAGGGCTCCAGAGCGCAGGCTCAGCAGTTGTGGCGCACGGGCTTAGTTGCTCCGTGGCATGTGGGATCCTCCTGGACCAGGGCTCGAACCCGGCTGCCCTGCCTTGGCAGGTGGACTCTTAACCACTGCGCCACCAGGGAAGCCCCCATTGATAGTCTTTTAAAATATGTTTTATGTTTCAAGTGTACACGTTTTCAAAGAACTAAGTTGTGTAGTTGTGAAAGCATTGATCTTATACGTAAAAATTCTTTTGTACCACAAGATTATCTGAATTTTGCTTTAACTGTTAGTACTTTGATTTGTTTTTTCCATAAAGGAAGAGAACTGTAGGAAATTAAAATCTGTCCATTTCACATTTGATCCAACATGAACTGTTTTCATTTATATCATCAGAGTTCCTTGTTCATCAATATAAAATAAGTTTTAAATCTTAAATTATGGGTCAATTTATAACAGTCAATTATTTTTCTCAATACGAAAACAGAAGTGTCTTTTTTCTGCATTGGTGAAATTTATAGCTGTGTTTCTGTTTTTATGTATTAAACGCAAATCAGAACAAAACAAAAAGATTGTCAGTAATGCTACCACTCAGAGATAATAACATAAAATTTTGGAATGCATCCTCTCAGAACATTTTTGATAGCAGTGTTTTTTTTTTGTTGTTGTTTTTTGTTTTTTGTTTGTTTGTTTTTTAAAAAGCGAGCCTATTAGAGTCAAAAGAACCAAAGTTCTAGAATCAATCAGGCATACCTGGGTTCAAATTCTCCCTCATTATTTGACTTAGCTAAGTCTTCAGTTTCCTTATCTGTAAAACTGAGATAAGAGTTGTTTTTATTTCCTGAGGTTATTATGAGAATTAAATCTTACTCTTACCTCAGTTCTGGGCACATAGGAAACATTCATTTGAATGTTAGCTGTTAAATTTATTGTTGAGGACATATTACCATAGCTGTTGTATTTGCTTTAATCTATCCATTATATATAAAGGATTTTTTTTTAAACTGTCACTGTTAATTCAGAACTACTGGAAACGAGACCTTCTTGCATTTTGTCTTTATATTCATATTCTGTAAGCAGTCTTAATGTACACCAAGACTTACAGTTTGTGTTCATTCTAATCACTTCCTCTGCAGCCCCAAGTGCCCCACCACAGTCTGTCACTGTGCTGACTGTTGGAAGCCACAATAGCACAAGTATTAGTGTTTCCTGGGATCCTCCTCCCCCTGACCATCAGAATGGAATTATCCAAGAATACAAGGTAAGGCCCGGATGAAGAAGGAAAGTTCACAGGTAAAAGTGCCCAGAGAAGTCTCAGGGTCACATGGAGGGGGAACATTTCGAGTGGCCCTCTTACTGAGTTTGAGTATAAAGTAATATTTTATATCTTTGTGTGACAGGTAAAGAAGCAAATGCATAGGATGCATAGAACCTAATTCCAAGGTCACAGATAACACAAACACAGTTGGACACGCAAACCATAAGAATGCAGCGTTGTTGTTGTTGTTTTTTTTGTTTGTTTTAATAATGTGATTGCAGAACCTCAGGGATTTAGAGAGACAGGGTAGAGGGTAGATAGTGAAGCCCTATCCTAGGGAGTGCCTTTATCTTTGTTATTAGATTTCTGTGTAATGGGACTTAGAACAGCTGTTTTTAAACTGTATTCTCATAAAAAAGATGCTTCAGGAGTTTAAAGAGTTGAGATGGAGATAAGAGGGTGGGCAGTACCGCCTCCCACTGTAAATTCTGCTTTTACCAAGTTATTGGTAAAAGGTTCTGTAAAATATTTCATTTGAAAAAAGGGAGCCATTGAAAAAACAAATTGTGAAAAACTCTTATTTTTCAATTGATGAGTTTGTTGCTATTTGGAAACAGTATATATTCGTTGTTTCTTCACCATCATTTGAGCAACATCACTTAAGAATCACAAGTTGTCTAACTTTGAGAAATAAGGTTCTAATTAATTGTGTTGTGATTAGACCACATGGGAGAGTAAAACACCTCATTAAATCTTGTAAAAATTTAAAAACTATGCTTTTTTGCTATTAATAAATTTTTATAGAAATCTGATAATAACATACTAAGTAGATCTATTAGAAAAGAAAACTAGACACCCCACCTCACCCAGGAAATTCATAGTTGGTATGTGAAATTAAGCTGAATAATTTTACTCAAAACATTGTTACTTCTAGGAAAAAATGTGAAAGTTAAAGTAGAATTTTCCTAAGTTAATGGTTAAGTTACTGAAGCAAATGGACTAAATTTGCATAAGAATTTATTTTAAAATTATTCCCATCACATTATAAAGAAATGTGAATAAGAAAATAAGAGTAAGTGCTTTTACAGTAGCATAATTATATAAAATCAGAAATTTTATAAGTGTTAGGACACATGGTTTTAAAAGCAAAACATTATCTACCCTGGAGTGTGTGTGTTTTTTAATGAGTTTAGGATTTTACTTTTATATCATCTAGGACTAAATATCTTCAACTTCTATTTATTTAAATATTGATATTTTTCCACAACATGATAATTTTTCATAAGTTGTAAATTTTCTCACTCATATGAGATTGTCCTATTTTGGTAAAAATGTGTATATTTTGGTAAGGGCTAAATAACCCTTCACTAGTAACTTAGGTTTCATAGACTAAATAAAAGACATTTGCAATTCAAAGGCACTCTTTTAAAGAAAAAGTTTCAGGAACTTACCTCTTTCAGAAACAAGCAATGTACGTGTCCCCATGTAGATTATAAATACTGTATAATGGAAATACAAATAAGTACACACAGTAGAATTTTTTATAACACATTTTACAGTAACAGATTTCCATATCCCAAAAGAATGTATGACTTAAAATTTGATTCTTATTGGAAGTACAAGCCTAGCATCCCTCACATCAGTGTTTAAAGACTTCCCACCACTCTGTTCTCATGCATGTGTATGTATGTATAGATATGTTTTGATCAATATTAAGATTTATTACTGTCAGTGTAAATATTGGCTTTAATTTTATCTCAGTCAATACCTATAACTTTAGTCAATTAATCTTGTTAACCACTTCTGTGTAAGTTAATATTTTCTTAAATGAAATATAAATTACTTCGATGTGCACCTATATACTTTGGATACTACAACTCATAATCACCATATTTTTAATAATTCTTTGCATAATAAATCTTGATAAATAAATTAAGCAGAGGAATTTGTGTGTTTTAATCCATACCTAAACTCCATTTGTAATCAAGGACCACTTTCCAGACCTTGCAGAGGTGCTGAGGGAATCATTGTACTATGAGCATTCAGTGTTGATTGTAAAATATAAAGGAATGCAGCATAGTTTTAGCTTCTTTTGTTGTTCTTTAATACACACACACACATACACAGACACACACACCTATATATATATACATACATACGTATATATATAAACAGCAGAAATTAGGCTTGAGAAAATGTCATTTACAAATACTTCTATAAGACTAGAAAATAGATTGGTCTCTACTAAAAGATTGAATCAATTATAATGAACTAATTACCAGAAAAAAATAATTTGATATTACCTTTACATTTCTATAGATCTGGTGTCTGGGGAATGAAACACGATTCCACATCAACAAAACTGTGGATGCAGCCATTCGATCTGTAATAATCGGTGGATTATTCCCAGGGATTCAATACCGGGTAGAGGTTGCAGCTAGTACCAGTGCAGGAGTTGGAGTAAAAAGTGAGCCACAGCCAATAATAATTGGTGAGTACCAATCCATATGATATGTGTTTTAGAATCAGTCAACTGGTAACAAGGTAGATTATTTTTTTGAATCTACATCCCAACAGTGGAAATACAGTAAATAATGAGTAATAAATGCACACATCATATAGGCAAATAAACTGACTAGAGCTTCTAACAAAATGTTTAGCAATTGCTTATGCTCTTAGGATTTCCACAAACTTCTTAAAATCATAATCATTAAGAGTTTACATGCTGAAAGTTGGTTTGAAAATTATTTTTAATCTATAGTTTCATTTGTAATTTTGATGCCTTTGAAATACAATAGGAAATGAGGCAGTTACTGAAGAAGGCGCATTATGTTTCAAATCTGTATACCTCCTCTTAGCCAGAAAAATGTCAAAAATTAACCAGAAACAGGCCAAAAGAAACTAGTAATCCAAATAAACTATCCCAAAGACGAAATCCCTATTCAATCTACTATCATCATTACAGAAAATTGCTTCCTATCACCATGGATTATGTTTGACTTTTCTTGAAATATATATAAATGGAATCATACAGAATATAATATTTTGTGTCTGGCTTCTTTCACTAAACATAATGTTTTTGAGATTCTCCCATACATATATTATGCAATTCATATGTTTTATTTCTGAGCAGTATTCAATCATGTGAATGTATCGTATTTTGTTTCTCTGCTTTTCTCTTGAGAGAATGTGTAAGAAGATTTTTTGAGGACATATGTTTTTATTTCTTTTGGAGAATTACCTAGAAGTGGAATTTCTGGGTAACAGCACTGATGTAGTTTGACTTTATAAGGAATTCTAAATATTTTTTTCAAATTGTATAATTTTATACTCTCACTGGGACAGAATATGACTTCCAGTTTTTCTGCATCCTCACTGACATTTAATGTTGCCATCTGTCATTTTAGCCATTTCAGTGAGTGTAAGAGTCCCTCATTGTCATTTCAACTTCAATTTTCTTTGATGACTAATGATGTTGAGCAACTTCACATGTGCTTATTGGCCATTCACATATTTTCTTTTGTAAAATTTCCAAGCCTTTGCCTTTTCTAAAATGGTGTCATTTGTCTCTTGTTACTAAGAGGAGTTATTTGTACATTTTCAATATAAATTATCTGTCATAGGTTGTATCACAAATATTTTCTCCCAATTTATGGCTTTTTAGTCCTTTTCTTGATAGTCTTTTGATGAGCAAAAGTTTTCAATTTACATAATCTATAATTTATCAAATTTTTCTTTCATGTTTAGTACTTTCTAAGAAACTATGTCCTAACCTAGATAGCAAAGATATTTTCTTCCAGAAGCTTTATAGTTTTAGCTTTTATGCATAGCTTTTATAATTCATCTTAAAGTAATTGCATGTGATTTGAGGGTTGAGGCTTATTTATTTCCATATGTAAAATCAAAATGCATAGGTATCTTTCACTGAAAAAACTTTCCTTTCTCCAGTTAACTATATATGTGTGGATCCATTCCTGGATTCCCTGTATGATTCCATTTGTTTATATGTCCATCCATATGCCAAACCGCAGTGTCTTGATTACTAATAGCTCATAGAAAGTCCTGAAATCAGGTAATGTGAATACTGCATCATTTTCTTCTCCAAAATTTTTTTGACTGTTCCAGACCTTTTGCTTTTCCATATACTTTTCAAATCAGCATGTCAGTTTCTACAAAATTATGTTGGAAGAAAAATTTGGAAAATTTTTTTCTACAAAATTATGTTGGAAAAATTATGTTTAAAAATACAGTGGATCTATACATCAAATTGGAAAGATTAAACATTTTCATAGTCAGTCTTTCTCTATGGGAATTTGATGTACTCTCCATTATTTGTCTTTATTTTTCTCAACAATATTTTGTAGTTTTCAGCATATGGCCTTAACATATATTTTGTTAAACTTTTTCCTATTTAATGTTTTTTACACTATTACAAGTGAATTTATAAAATTCCCCTTTTCAACTACTTTATGTTATATGTTTATATATGTTATATATAAATTTATCTTTATGTATTTCCCTTTTATCTTATGGCCTTACTAACTTCACTCACTTATTTTAATAGTTGCAAAATACTTTTTCTGAGTGTATTCAGATAACCATCTATTTTCTTTCTCCTTATTTGTGTTAATATGATAAATTCTATGGTTTCAAAGGTAATTAAACCTGGCATTCTTGGGATAAATCCCACTTGGTCAGGATATATTATGCTTTTTACAGATACTAGTGGATCTGATTTGCTAACATTTAGTAAAGAATTTTGCATCTATGTTCATGAGGGATATTGATAGGTAGTGTTCTTTTAATGTGTTCGTCAGGTTTTGGAATCAGGGAGGCTAGCTTTAATGGGTTGGGAAGTATTCCTTCCTCTTTTACATTCTGTAAGAGTCTTGGTAGGCCTGGTCCTAATTCTTCCTTAAATCTTCTAGAATTCAATGATGATATCTGTGCCTAGAGTTTTCTTTGTGAATTATTTTTATTGTTATGAATTTACATTTATTCAGATATTTTTTTCTTCTCTGTTGGTTGTGGTAAATGGATTTTTGGTGTTTGCCCACCAATGAATTTGTCTAATCCATCTAAATTGTTGAATTTATTATCACATGTTTATTTGCAGTATCTCCTTATTTGTAATCCCTTTAATTGTAATGTTTGCAGGATGAGTAGTAATGCCATCTCTTTTATTCATAAGTACTGTGGATTGATGCTCTCTCTCTCTTCTCCTTTTTCGTTGCCCCCTACCCTCTCTCTGTCTTCCCTCTCTCCAACTTTAATCTCGATAAGGATTTATCAATTTTATTAATCCTTTCAGTGTACAAATTTTGGCTTTGTTAGTTTTATTTGTTTTCTAATTAAGCGATTTCTGATATTTATTTCTTCTGCTTACTTTTATGTTGCTTCTTAAGATAGAAACTTATATCAATGATTTGGACCTCTCTTCTTTTCTAATACAAATATTTAAAGTTATAAATTTCCCTCTAAGCACTTCTTCAGCTGAATCTTACAAATTTGATGTGTTATGTTTCCATTTATCATAAAGTTGAAAACACTTTTCACTTTCCCTCAAAATTTTTGGGTTTTGCAGAAGTTATTTGGAAATGTGCTATTAAATTTCCAAATGTTTTGGTATTTTCCATATAGCTTTTTGTTGCTGATTTCTAATTTAATTCCACTGAGGTCAGAGAGTGTATTTTACATGAATTTAGCTTTTTAAATATGGAGACTTAGTTTATGGCCCAGAATTTCGTTTTAGCGAGCATGCCTTGTGCATTTAAAAACTATGTTCATTTTTATTTTTCTATATTGAAATGGAACGTTCAATAAATGTCAGGTCAAATCAGTTGGTAGTATTGTTAAAGTCCTGACTTATTTTCTGTTAATGCATTCTTTTAATTAATAAGAAAAGAGCCTGACAATTTATTATAATTATAGATTTGTATATTTCTCCTTTTTATGTTTTTGTTTCATGTATTTTGCTACTCTGTTTTAACTGAGTATATTTTAAGATTGTTATAGCTTCTAAATGAACTTATGCTTTTTTATTATGAAATGCCTCACGTTATTTCCTCATAAGATTCTTTGTCTTGGAACTTACTCTGTCTGATGTTAGTACACCCGTGTAAGTGTTTGCGTTTTGTGATTTTTTTTTCCATCCTTTTATTTTAACTCCTATGTCTTTGTATTTAATGCACATTTGTATTATTTAAATTGCATATTGTGAGGCCTTATTTTTTATCCAATATGACAATCTTTGCCTTTTAATTGGAGTGTTTATTATCTTTAATGTGATCATTGATGTTTTGGAGCTTAGAATTACCCTTTTGCTATTTTTTTTTAATCGGACTTTGTTCCTATTTTCCTAATTTACTGATTTCTTTTGGATGAATAAAATGACTTCCTGTATAATATTTTATGTTCACTATTGAATCGTTAAGTATACTTATTTTTGTAATGATTACTCTAGGATTAGCCTATGCTATATGGATCTTAGAAAATATAATTCCATTTTCCTCCCTTTCAAGCGTTTTGCTATTGTTCTACATTTTACTCCTGCACATGTAATAAAAACCAACACACAAACTAAAGTATTATTATTGATTTTGCTCTAAACAATCAACTATCTTTCAAATCAATTAAAACTAAGAAAAAATATTTTATATTACCCACCTTTATCTGATATTCTGTTCCTTAAATTCAGTCCCTGAGTCTGCCTGAGTTTTACTGTCTCTTTAACTCAGGAATGCTATTCAGCCATTTTTGGACTCCCCTTCGTTGCATCACATTTTAGGAATTGTCTCCAGATAGAAAGATATGAATATCGTACGATTCCCCTTGTTTATTTCCTTTTTTCTCATAGTTCTGTCCTTTTGTTTCACATATTTTGCCTAGGTTTTCCTTGTTTATGGTGGGATGGCATGTCTCATTCCTGTTATTCTTTCATGGGCAGAAGTGGAAGTATTCAGTGAATTATTCAGCTTATATAATACAAATTCCATTTGTTCTCTTTTACATTTTTCATTTCCCTCTGAAATTCCCCATGTGTTCATTCATTAGGACTCTATTATTTTAAATTAATGAACATATTGTAATAGTTGCTTGAAAGTCCTTTCCTCCTAATTTCAACATCCATGTCATCTCATGGTCTATTTCTATTGATTACTATTCCTCTTGATCTTGGGTTATCTTTTCCTCATTTTTGCTATTGTGGTTGTTATTATTGTTTTGCTTGTTTTTGCATGCCTGGTAATTTTTTACTATATACTGGACATTGCAGAAAACATACTATACAATTTTGTGATCTTCTGAAGAATGTTGTTTTTCTTTTCCTGAGAGGCAGTTATGTTACTGGCTGATCATCTCGATCTTGTGGTGGCTTGGTTTTTACATATTGTTAGTATGGACTATTTATGCTTTGACAATATTCTTCAGGCAAAACCTCAGTTTAATTTTTACTTCTAAGGCATAGTGCTCCTGGACTTTCGGTGAAAAGCCTAATATATTTATCTGGTCTGCCTAACTTGATGGAATTTAAACTTCAAACACAATCTTCTCTGCAGTGAGAGAGTCTGCTCAGTCTTTGCAGTCTTTTACCTTTTGAGTTTCACCAAATCCTTGAAATCGTCCTTCTGCCTGCACAATTCAGGGTTCACACTAGTACTGAGGGAGAATTTATACACAGATTTGAGAACATCACTCTCCTGTCTCTCCCTCTTTCACATGGTTTCTCCCTTAATTTTCTGTCACACTGGCAGCTGCGAAGGCTATCTTCTGACACCTCCTAGAAGTAAAAGACTGAGATTTTCAGCTTGAGTTCTAGCTCCCTAGTGCTGCATGGATTGAGCCCTCTAAGGGGGTAGAAAGCCTCATAAATGCAGATTCTTTTTCTTGAGTGGTTTTATTCTTTCAAAAGGCAAATCCCTTCAGTTTACTCTGATTTTATTTGTTTGTCAGTGTCTTTATCTTTTTAAACGTTCTTCCTAGAGTTTATATATTTTAAAAATACTTGTCCAGAGTTTCATACAAGCCAATGTGCCATTTGCATTCTTTTCTGTTTATTTTCTAAAATATGCACATAGAACATACTACCAAATTTTGGGAAGCTGTTTCTTTTTACAATGTATTTATTATATAATGAAGAGATTTAATACTCAGTTGTCATGTTAAAATTTTTTAGATTCTCCAAGTATTCTTCCTTTTATATATTAAAAACATTTGAAAAGTTATAGTATTAACTTTTCTTTAAATTGCCTTCCCTTTCTTAATTAGTCATACAAACTGAATTAATTTCTTAACCTGAGGGAAACCTATAATCTTGCCCTTCTGAGATTTTCTAAAATAAATTGGAATAAGAAAGAAATACAGGTACACCCAAAAGGATTTAACAGATATAGATGAACTTATTCTTATTTCTACATATTTTCTAAATATTTAGAATATTTGTTATTTAGAAATAAGGCAGTAATTTTTCACTTAAAAAACATGAAACAGGGCTTCCCGGGTGGCACAGTGGTTGAGAGTCTGCCTGCCGATGCAGGGAACACGGGTTCGTGCCCCAGTCCGGGAAGATCCCACATGCTGCGGAGTGGCTGGGCCTGTGAGCCATGGCCACTGAGCCTGCGCGTCCGGAGCCTGTGCTCCGCAATGGGAGAGGCCACAACAGTGAGAGGCCCGCGCAAAAAAAATATATCTATATCTATATCTATATCTATATCTATATCTATATCTATATGAAACATGTTTGAAAGGTATAGCTTTCTATGAGAGCTCCTAGATAGGTAAACAAAGTTTTTTTTTTTTTTTTGCCGTTCACGGGCCTCTCACTGTTGCGGCCTCTCCCACTGCGGAGCACAGGCTCCGGACACGCAGGCTCAGAGGCCATGGCTCATGGGCCCAGGCGCTCCGTGGCATGTGGGATCTTCCCGGACCGGGGCATAAACCCGCGTCCCCTGCATCGGCAGGTGGACTCTCAACCACTGCACCACCAGGGAAGCCCGCTTCTTTTCTTTTTTCACTGCCCTTCTAGCATATCTATGAAAAAGATTGACTGAATGTAATTTTTCTAAATCAAAGATCAGTAGGATTACCAAATATCTATATTTTCCTTTCATGTTTTCTGTCATCTTTGGTAATAAATATAATTCTCAAGCATGGAAAAGTTGGTTTGTTTTGGTTTTGATTTTGGTTTGTAGTAGCTACCTATTTGCTTCACAATATTGGGGGATTTATTGTATTTGGAGGCAAGTAAAAATTGCAGTAACACCATTTCCCCAAGTTCATGTCATGACAGTTAAGAATAAACAATTGTATGGTAACTTAAAATAATAATGTTAACTAAGATTATTTTAAATCAAATGGAAAGTTTTGCTTAACTCGTATTATTTTAAAAAGACTGAGTGATCAAGTGGATAATGAGTACCTTTTAATTTGTTTATATATCATACTTTTCAAATTTTTCTATGAAATAAAAAATAATCTAATAAGTAATATTTCTATCTCCTTTTCATGTAGTTAGAATACACAATATCCAAGACATAATTATAGAAAATAGAATTGTACTACTTGAAATAAACACACACAGACACGCACATGCACACACACACACACACACACACAAGCACAATTCAACCTGGAAAAGGCTATTTGTCCTTGAGAGATTTATTTCTTTTTAATATCTACTGTTGTACTGAAGAAGCCTTTAATTGTTTCTTTAATTACCCTTGCATATCTACCTCAACATCTTGTCTGATAACCATATCTACACAACTGTTATTCCTTATTTGAAAAGTGATTTAGTGATGGCTAATCTCCATTTCTCTTTCAATTTACGCTTTTCCTATTGTCTATTCAGTACTGGAAACAGCACTTGAAGTGACTCAAGCTCTTCCTCACTTCCCCTTTGCTTTAATTAAATCATGTATTGGCATTTGATGTAATTTATGGCTGATAATTTTAGATTTGTTTTATGCCAGACAATGTACTGTTTCATCTATTCCTTCTCAGCTTAGTTTTTATTCCAAAAAGTTACATTAAGGGACCTTTAATTAAAATTTGTATAAATATAATAAATAGCCTTACACAGACTTAAAAGTAGTATTGTTCTTTTATTTGCTGTCTCCACTGGTAAGGTGACTTTTACATCAAAATATCCATAATTTTATATGTTTGCAATTACACACACACAAATACAACCAAATACATTTATATATATAAGCATCAAACAGCATGTCATATAACAAAATTACATTGACTTAAAATTCTCAGTAATCTTGCTTAGTAATATACCTATTGTTTCCTTAATCATTTTCCTATTTCACGCTTACCTTACATAGTTGGTAATAATATGTGGAACAACTGCAAACTTTCACAGTAATAGGTACAGTCGAATCTGATGTGTCTAATTAATTTTTAGTCCAACAAATTAGTTTTGTTCTTCATTACTGTCCAGTGGGAGGAAGACATTATATTTCATTATATTTTTTTGTCTGAAAGAACAATGGAGTGTTACAGGTCACACACATCCCATGTCTGTGCTCTAATTAGTCCAACTGACGACATTGTTTTAAAAATACTAGCAGCACAAGAAATACTCATACACTTTGGGTAACATAAGTAAATTTTTCATTATCTTCAATAAGACATTTTATGGATCTTTTACACAAATGAAGGACGAATTTTCTTTTCTGTTTGTGCTATAAGGTGTTTTCTTTTTAGTAACTACTAGTGTTTAACACAATCACCAGATATATGTGTTGATATGTCTCAAGTTGAAAATATGAGCTCATTTTAAATACATTTTTGATTATGTTTATATGTATAGTAACTAAGAGCAGATAGATTAGGAGAATGAACCAGCTTCAGTACCTAAGTGAAGCTAGTTTTTAAATCTGGAAATTAACACAAAAGACGTTTCAAGAATGGAATATTAGACTATAAAAAATGCTAGCAGCTATAACAAACAAGTAGGCATACAGATTGGCTTAACAAAATAAAAGTTTCTTTCTTATTCATAGCCCAGTCTAATATGAGTCAGCAGAATGGAGGATGGGGTTTCTACCCCATAAAATTTTTCACGGAACTTGGCTCCTTCCATCAATGGCTCTACGTCTCTTAGAGCAGGGGTTCCCATCCCCTGGGTCGCGGACTGGTAAGCACCAGGCCGCAGAGCAGGAAGTGAGAGGCGGGCGGGCAAGCTTCATCTGCCCGTCACTCGCATTACCGCCTGAACCTTCTCCCCTCCTCCACGCCCGCCCGTGGAAAAATTGTCTTCCACGAAACCGGTCCCTGGTGCCCAAAAGGTTGGGGACCACTGTCTTAGATGGTCAGCATCCTGCCGCAGATCCCTCGTTTCTATCCAACATGCTAGGAAAGAGAGTGTGACGTATTGTCACAGTGGTTTATGGGTCGGATCCGGAGGTAGTATGCATCTGCCTGTGTACAATTGGCTAATATTCAGTCACTTTGTTGTACTCAGCTACAAGGGAGGCTGGGGAATATAGGCTAATTTTCTGCCCTGGAAGAAAGGTGAAACCTTGGTAAACAAGTCACCTATTGTTTGCGGGACTCTCACATCTAGATAATTTACAACTTCTATTCCCACCTGAGTGGCCCTTAAAGTAACTCTTAGCCTTATATGGGCTATAATCACTGTGTTCCTATTAACCTCTTTACATACATCGTCTCAATTAATCCTCCCAAATAAATGAAATAGTACTGTTGCCAACTAACAGAAACAGGGATTCCAAAAGATTAAGTGCCCTACATAAGCTCACTGCTTACTTAGCTAGTAAGTGGCTGAGATGATACTCAAATGTGGAATTTCAAAGACCTTGCACTTTCTAATATATTACAGTGCCATGATAACTGAAACAATGAGAATTACACATTCCTGTGATGTGATATGCTGAAATTTGCCATTTATATTTTGCTTACAATTTATTTTTTAAGTATTGGATTAGTTACTAATGAGATATGATATTAACATAAGAAATCACTTAATTTCCAGTGCCTGAATTCATCCATCTCTTAAACACATAAATCTTTGCTCTTCAGTGATATTATGATTCCGTGAGTTTTAAACCTGTTTAAAAATGTGGATTGAGATTTTCTTTATTACCTCTGAGAGGGCTAAATTGTCAGACACATGACTACTAGAATCATCTTAGTCCATATTTAAATGTATGTTTTTGTTACATAGACCTTAGAATTAATTTTCAAGTTGTTTTGTATCCAGCTTTCAAGTGGATTTTCAAATTAGTTTCAAATACGTTAAGGACATTTAGGAATTTTATCTTTTCATGATGTTTTAACTGTAGATACTAATCTCTATGAAAAGATATTTACATAATTGTCATTGTTTAATATAGTAATTTTAATACCTTCCAGAAAATTAAAGTATGTTTGATCAAAATAAGACCTTTGGTAGAATACTAAAGGCAATATTTTGAACATTTTATTTAGGCAGTGCTGTAGGGGGAAGGTAATTTTCAAATACCTGGCGTTAAATGTTGTAGTTGCTTTTTTTAAAAAAATGAGAATTATATTACAAAATGCTTTACCTAACTGAAGAAAGGTTACTATTATTTCAGCTCACAGCACTTGTTTTAGTATTTATTTATGAGGCAGTAAATCAAGAAGTGGTTCTGAATCTGTCCACAGCAAAACAAAACACAAGGGAGCAATGTTCTTAATCACATTTCAAACTTATTATTTGATTCTTTTTCTGAAACTTACAAAATATGCTTACCAATAAATTGTGACAGGCTCAGGACACAACAAATATTACCTGCTTCAAAGAATGTTCTGATCTTCTGTGCCTTTGGCATACCATATATGTATTTTTGTGGGGTTTTTTGTCTTAATATTTACTAACACTAACACTGTTGTTTCTTCCATAGGGGGAAGGAATGAAGTTGTCATTACTGAAAACAATAACAGCATAACTGAGCAAATCACTGATGTTGTGAAGCAACCAGCTTTTATAGCTGGTATTGGTGGTGCCTGCTGGGTAATTCTGATGGGTTTTAGCATCTGGTTGTATTGGCGAAGAAAGAAGAGAAAGGGACTCAGTAATTATGCTGGTAAGAGGCTATTTCCAGCTAAAAAAATGTCTTATCTTTAGAAATACGACAAAATTCAAGGGAAGGAATGGAATGGAATAACTGAGTGAATGAATGGATGTTTTGGGCTTGATTTAAACAATTACAGACAACATGCTTTAATGCACTGCTCTTTACCATATCACATTATGACCATAAGGCAATCTTTTTGCTTGTATCTCCAAGGAAGCATAAGAAGAATGCACACTGATAAAGTGCTTAGACATTTTTCTCAACTAGTTCAACACACACACACACACACACACACACACACACACAGACTTTGCATGCTATGACACCGTTGTTTGAAAAGTGAATTTAAGCAAGAGCATTCCTAAAATGCTCAGAAAAAAAGAGAAAAGATTTGAAATGTAGTTCTTTGTATTTCATGATACAGATTACAATACAAACTGTGTCTCAGATGGAAAATACAAACGAAGCAAAAAAAATCTCACCAGGATTGATGAGACTGATGAGGCATGAATTAAGTGATTTACTAGTCACTTAAATAGGATGTCTATTTCAAAGGGACCAATAGGCATTTTAGAAGGAAGAAAAAGGAGAAGCAAAAGAAGCAGCAGAAGAAAAAGAAGACCGTTGGTGTTCTACTTATTCGCAAAAATGTTTTCTTCTTAGAATCAAGAACAGGAATTTTAAGGATGTCCAAAATTATGGCCTTCAAAATACTTCCAAGGAAGAGAGAGAGGGAGAAAATTATCAATCAGTGATTGAAAAATGAACTCAATACCGAAGCTATATTCAATTACAGTTTAAATTGCAATAATTTTAAGTACTTTCTCTAACAATGATCATCAAAAGAAATTGTCTCACAATATTTCACACTTTGTAGAATTTACAAGGGAACAATTTTAATTTGCCATCATCCTACAAATATTTTAAAATTTTTGAGATATTTTATTCATCTTCTATTTCTAATTTTTACTTTAGTAAGAAACATAAATGTGTTAGGTGACTTTGACAGAGGCTTCAATTCTTATTAAGTTTATCCGCTGCTGTAGCTTGTAGGTGTCTGAGCTTCTGAGAATAGTTCAAAATAAAAGAAATAGCACCCACTTGGTTGCCTTTCTTGTTATTCGATAGCATTTAAATACGATCATTTGACGATCACACTGTGGCTCATGTCTATATTTTGTGAAAATAAGTTTATTAGTTACTGGTTAGAACAAATTCCCAGGACTAGAGAAGGTAGTATAATGTATCCATTGAAAAGAGCCTTTCATGCTTTGTGACTTGCTATTGCTCTGCCATTCTCATTTCTCATTGGTTGCTGATGCCAGCATCCTTACGCTTTGTCATCTGAGTGCTTTATCATCCTACCAGTGAGTGATTCTTCCTGGAAAGGTATGCTGGGCAATAACTGCTGAGTGTCAGAGTCATGAACGTTAATGATACTTTAACGTAACTTCTTGTTTTGCAGTCCAGTCCTCTGCTTTCATTCCCTGAAGGTATTGTCCATCAACCTGTCTGTTTAGTCAATCACCACGTTCCATTTCGTCTCTGTGACACGCTCATATAAATCACATGAGAAATAAGGAAGAACGATTTAATTCAAGGACTATTTTTATGTTTTATCTCATTGCTTGGCTTTAGTGAAAATAATAAAAGATTGACTATGCTAGCCACTTCAGTACGAAGTTCTAAGATGCCACGTTTGGAGTGTTGCATTTTTACCCTACACACATCTTTATTCACTCACTCCTTCAAAATAGCATAGGTCTCGTAATTAGTAGTTTAGGTTTTTAGTAAAATTATGTCAGATAGCCTTTTTTCTTCTTTTTTTTTAAACAGCAGTTCTTTGCAAAACCTATGCATTTAATTTAAAAATATCTGTTGGTCTTTGAGCTTGACAAGAGTAGTACATTTCCTGTTATCAGTTCTCATTGTGATTGATATCCATCTACTTGTAGAACTACTAACTCGGAAGGTGCTATGCACTTCAAATATTTTGGAATTAGGCCAAGCCACAGAGCAGCCTTTCTGAACCTTTATACTTAATTGATCGATGGCTGACTCTCAGAATGGATTCACCTTCAGCTGGTAATTTGCCTTCCAGCAACTGCTGTTCTCTTCTAGGTGAGAAGCAAATGAAAATCCAAACCACAGGTACTTAGTATTGCATATCTGACCTGGCGATATTCTCTACACATTTCCCTCCATAAATATCCTATCCTCCACCTCCTGGAATTTTTATATTCTTGAGAATATGAGGATTTTAAATAGGAATGATTAGTGTAGTATGTATTTATCATATGTTTAAATTTCTGATATTTCATGCATGAGCTAATGATCCATTTTAAGAGCACAGGGATTTCGTACAGGGATATTTTTCTCTGAAGTGTTTTATAAAAATTATAGAGAAAATAGTCTATGTGTACTAGTTCTGTTTATTTTTGGTTTTCATAAAAATTTCTCTGGAAATCTTATAATTTAACAAGCATGAAAACTAAACCCAGTAACATTAAAGCAATGTAATTTTACTCACAAAATGAAAAGTCTAATGTTTCCACTTTTTACTACTTGGTAATATCTATATAGTTTCAAAATTTTCTTATTGATTTATGATAGCAATAACATTTTTTTTTCAAATAAATGAAAGTTTACTTTGGGATCGGTATTTAAATTAATTTATAACAAAAACTGTCTTCATTTATTTCAAACCCCAAATTTGATCTTGGATTATACTTAAACTCTGCTGCAATTGATGTAAATTAAGAAACATGCATTTTAATAACGCTAGACTGATCCGAAGTAGAATTGAAAAGCAGGTAAAATTTGATTTCAGCACTTGCTTTTTCCCACTTCATTCCAAGTCTTCTTAACCATCACAGGTAGATTTTATTTTATTTTATTTTATTTATTTATTTTTTAATTTGTTTTTTTTTGCGGTACGCGGGCCTTTCACTGTTGTGGCCTCTCCCATTGCGGAGCACAGGCTCCGGACGCGCAGGCTCAGCGGCCATGGCTCACGGGCCCAGCCGCTCTGCAGCATGTGGGATCTTCCCAGACCGGGGCACGAACCCGTGTCCCCTGCATTGGCAGGCGGACTCTCAACCACTGTGCCACCAGGGAAGCCCCACAGGTAGATTTTAACCACCAGAGGGAAGTTTTTAACTAGTGGGGAGAAGATATAACTCGCAGAGTGGAGAATCTAACTCTCGGCAGGATACTTTCCACTCACTCTGTACAGGCAAAAACTCACCTGCTGATTTTATTGTGGCTAATCTTTGATTCTCCATCTCCATGTGGAAAATTATATTTGAATGCTTAAAAGGAAGGTAAAAACAAAAAATGGCATGCTACTCAGTGTTGATATTTTTCTTATGTTTCAGAGGATTTAACATATTGATCATAGAACACTAGTGGATTAGCACCTTAGATTGTAAAAGCAACTATCAAGAATCAAATGTAAACTTATACACTTAAATGATCTGAGAGTAGAATTTGGCCTGAACATGTTTTGCTCCTTTACATAGAAGAACTTGGAGGTTTCCCCAGGGCAAAATTACACACTAACTTCCTATTCAGTTTTTTCCTATTTATTCTTTATTTAAATTCTTCAGACACAAACACGCACAACAGCTTTGCTCGTGGCTCAAAGAAGGGCAGCTGGAATGAGAAAGGTATCCTCATATCTCATATTCTACATGAAATCATTTTATATTTTTCTAGAGTAACATGCAGTGTTATTTATGTTAATCTTCATTGAACACTAACAGTCTGCTTGTCACTGCATGTGAGGTTCCTGACTGCCTGAAGAATTCACTACCTGAATTACCGGGTGAAATAGAATTGTAAACATGTTTAGGCAGAAAATACTAGGTGATTTTGAATCTAGAGTAAATGTTTGATTATATGTATTAATGGTATTTGTGAATAGAAAAGTGAATGACATAAGTTTGAATAAAAGCCATGCAGCCTTCATGAAGATTCTATATATTGTATTATAATCTTCATGAAGGCTACACGATTCTTTTCAAACTTATGTTGTTCATATTCACAATTTTTAAGTCACCAACTTTTTAATGAAAATAAACATTTTCACTTTTAAAGGGGTGAGTTCTATTTTATGAATATTACCTTTGAGGAGAACAGATTTTATTAAACTCAGTAAATATATATAATTTAATAAGTGAGCAAATTATGAAATACCAAAACACTTCATGCATAGGTTTTAAACCCTTGGTGAAATTATTTGACAAAATGACCCTAAGACAGCTAAAAGATTTGATGGAATTTTTATACTCTGATTATCTGGGCTTGAGTTAATGCTTATTAAAAGAGGATTAATCTACATTCATAGTTGAGAAATAGCTTATCAGGAAAGGGAGTGAGGCTTGGCTGGCAACATTAAAGTTTCCATTTGGAGTAGGAAAATGTGGCCTACTAGAGATAGGCACTCTGAAAGCTTCCTTACCTCAAAATGTCAATTTACCACGTAGCTCTGTTTCCCTTCCCCCTCAATTCTAGAAAGCAAGAGATTAGGATTAATCCTGTCAGATAATAGTAGAGGTACTTTGTGTATGATATGAACTTGCAAAATCTCTTTACCTTATATCTTTTATAAATATTGCAATAAATTCAGAATATTTAATGCAATTCTAAAACATTTAAGATTGTGGTGTCTATAGAGCTTTTTGGAAACCTTAGCACTAGTCAGTCAGTTTTAGCAATAAAAAGTTCTCTATGTTGCTCCCTTGAAAATTCTTAATTTTAGATGCTAGCAGAAACTCCTGGTAAAGATTCACACTTATTTCAAATTTAATTCTGATAAGCACAAAGTTACCACACTGTGATTATGAAAATAGTGACTAGAGCAAGATTGTCCAACCACCTACCCTCCCCACCCTCTTGCTTTCAGCTTTAAGGCAGTTCAACATCTCTGAAATGAGAGCTACCTCAAAACAGCTTTCACTTTGTTGTGGCATTTATTTTTATGTTTTTCTCTCTCTGCACACACAAAAAATGCTGATCAAAACACCAAATATGACTTCCATTTTAGGAGTTCTGATTGTTCATCCTTAGCGCAGGCTGAGTGGCCATGGCTCGTGGGCCCAGCCGCTCCGCGGCATGTGGGATCTTCCCGGACCGAGGCACGAACCCACGTCCCCTGCATCAGCAGGCAGACTCTCAACCACTGCGCCACCAGGGAAGCCTTCTAGTCTGCTTTTGATCTCATGGTCTAATAGAACTCAGTTATTTTTGGTCTACTTTTCAAAATGGAACAAATCTAAAAGTTTTAGAGCATGGGAAGAAAAGGATACTCGAAAAAGTGTTCTCTCTTTTTTCCTTGCTTTAAAAAGACAACTAATCAACCTTATTATGTAAAGGTATTGTTTTTTGTTGTTGTTTTTCTCTCCTGATAGAAACATACAAAATTGAAGATTCTCATGTATATCAAATTGTATCCATGGGCCATTTTAAGTCAATTATGTATTTACATAATGACTGTGTATTTTTGCCTTTGTACAGTTGGTATGCAGAGGTACAAAGATAAATGTCTTTATGAAATATTTTGACAGTCTTTTAGCGGTCTAGAACCATTTGAAAACAGTTTAATGCTTTGGAATACAAATAGGAAATCGATATGTCTTGAAAGTTTTGAAATTTAAAATTCTTTTATTCACAACATTTAATCCTCATTTGGTAAATATGGACCATATCATAGAGTCCATACACTAACACAGCTGTAAATTAACTTGATAATTTTTTTTTCAATTTTTTATTGTGGTAAAATAAACATTACATGAAACTTACTATCTTGACCATTTTTAAGTGTACAATTCAGTGGCATTAAATACATTCATGATGTGCAACCATCACCACCATCCATATCCATAAATCTTTTCATCTTCTAAAACTGAAAATCTATATCCAGTAAACAATAACTCCCTATTCCCCCCTCCCCCCCAGCCCCTCACAACCGCCATTCTTCTTTCTGTCTCTATGATTTTGACTACTCTAAGTACCTCATAGAAGTGGACTCATACAGTATTTATCTTTTTGTGACTGGTTTATTTCACTTAGCATAATGTCCTCAATATACATCAAAGTTTTAGCATATTTCAGAAATTCCTTCCTTTTCAAGGCTGAATAATGTTCCATTTTGTCTATATGTACACTTTGCTTATCCATTCACCCATCACTGGTTGCTTGGCTTGCTTCCACATTTTAGCTACTATGAATAATGTTACAATGAACATGGATGTACAAATATCTCTTTGAGACCCTGATTTCAATTCCTTTGGAAACGGAATTGATGGATCTTACGGTAATTCTATTTTTAATTTTTTGAGGAACCAACATACTGTTTTCAACTATGGCTGCACCATTTTACCTTCCACCAACAGTGCATAAGGGTTTCAATTCCTCCACATTCTTGTTAATGCTTATTTTATGTTTCTTGCATAGCAGCCAACCTAATAGGTGTGAAGTAACAGCTCATTGTATTGGGTTGGCCAAAAATTTCGTTCTGGTTTTTCCGTAAGATCTGAATGAAATTTTGGCCAACCCAATAGTTTTTTTTCTGCGCTACGCGGGCCTCTCACTGTTGTGGCCTCTCCCGTTGCGGAGCACAGGCTCTGGATACACAGGCTCAGCGGCCATGGCTCACAGGCCCAGCCGCTCTGCGGCATGTGGGATCTTCCCGGACCGGGGCACGAACCCGTGTCCCCTGCATTAGCGGCGGACTCTCAACCACTGCACCACCAGGGAAGCCCTAACCCAATAGTTTTGATTTTCACTTTCCTAATGATTACTGATGTTAAGCATCTTGTCAGGTGCTTATTAGCCATTTGAATGATATCTTTTGGATAAGATTTTCAGTGCTGCATCATAATACTTTAAAATTTACAGTTTATGAAAAATTTACCATTGGTAAGTACATGAAGTTAAATACAACTTAATTTCTGTGCTTCTGCTTCAGTTCTCCTCTTTTGCTCTAATATCATTTATTGCTCTGACAGTAACAGAAAATTTGGGTGAGGAAAAAGAGCATCTAAGTTAGAGAGAAGGGCTCAGCTTCTCCCCATGTATCTCCTAAGCAGCACATTTGGAGGTGTAGCCCATCAGTACCTGCTGATTTGCATATTCACAATGATATTCACAGCATTATCTTAGCTCTCTTTTACCAGAGTAAAACAATCACTTGATAGTCCATTAAAAATCCACATAACTAGGAAGTCACATCAGATAGAAAGCTAATTAGCTGTACTGTTTTCACATTTTGTGTTTTTTCCTCCTAATCAGGCCTGTATTTAATACCACCAGTGCTCAGTTCTTCTCAATAATTGTTTCAGATCAATTTTTTATTGTTGTTCTTAAAAGCAGTTATTAAAGGGACCCAGTGTGGTGTGGATACACTGCTGATTGTTGATTCCCAACACCTGAATCCATCAGGAAGCAGATTAGTGATCAGTATTCTTTTATTTTCTCCAAGGAGCTGTCCATAGCCAGTCGTGGGCAGGTACAAAGTTTATGTAAGGATTGTTTTATAATTCACTTGACAAGTTACCTAAAAACTTGATACGGCAATGTACTTCAGGTGCCAAGATGTTTCTGAAAGCACTGCTTCATGAATTCCTGAAAGAACCTTAGCCATCTTATTGCCTAATTATGATGCCATGAGAGATATATCCTTAGATGACCTTAGGGAAGGGATTGGGGAACTACATTTAGAAAGTTATAAGATCTAAAGAGTAATCATATTTATTAGCTCAAACTTGAGAAAGAGGTGAATGATGGAGAGATTATCCAAATGAGAAAGTATTTACTATGTGTGCACTTTAAGTAGCAATATGTTCTTAGTTTATTAAAAATATGAATCAATTCATAAAATTTTATTTTTACTTTTGCTTACCAAGTAATCACAGGAAATCTAATCAGTATCTTCCAAAGATAGGATATGTTGGATTCACATCTGTAAATGGTATTTTTGCCTTCATCCCCAGGGATTGGTTTAGCTGATCCATACTAATTTTGGTGAGAATTGCAATTTTGCAATCCATAAACTTCTAATCACCAATTTTTTTTTCCCAATGATTTTCTAGTTAAGTAATTTTGTGGCAAAATTTGGTCGAAAATAATATGAAGTTATTTATAGACTTTTTTCCACTAATCATGAATATTCACATCTCATTGCAAAAACAATAATTTTAAATACATTTGCTGCCTTGGACCCTCCCTGCAGTATGCATCATATTACCTATCTCAGATCTGAAGCATTTTGAATTCCAAGTAAATTTAGCTGCAAAGGTTTTGGATATGGGATGATGGACCCAAACTGATATTTACCTTCTTTGGCCAATCCTTGAAGCCCACTTTCATGTTGTTAGCTTTGTAGAATGGAATCTAGTGACCAGAGGGAGTGGATTCTTCAGCTGTGGCCCTCCTGGATACTTCTTGATATTGCTAATAAGTTCCACAGTTTTAAAAAGGACTTAAGTTTTGTAATCATTATATACAATTGGAATATATTCAGTATCAATTATTTGAAAGTTTCATTTTTGTAAGAGTTGGCTAATGAAACAAAGCACCCGATACATTATGTATTCTCCATTCATTACAGTTCATGTCTTTGTAATTATAGTATTTCAACTCATAGTGCTTCTTAATGTCCCTAAAAGGATCTGTGATGGGGAGGAATGTGTTGTCAATCAGTACTTTCACTTGTTTCATTAAAAGGATATTATCTGTTTGGACTATCCTGTTTCAGTTTCAACTATGTGCATTTTGCATTATGCCCTCTGATTAGGACACCTCTATGTTAACATTAAAAGTCATGATTTGATAATTCCTCGTTATTGCATGTCGATCTTCCAATACCATGTATATACCAATTGACACCCAAATAAAAATTGCCCCTTTGACTTAACCATATGTTTGGCTTGAGGAATATTTCAATGTCTTATTAAAGATGGAGCAAATGATAGCTTTGCTTTAGGCCAAACCACTGCTTCTTATTCTCTGTACAATTATGTTAATTATATTTTGTTAAAATTCCCAGAGGTTTCAGCTCTAAACTAGGGGCCAATATGTAGTTGTTATTAATCATAATTAATATTGACTACTTGTGTATGTTTCTTTTTTTTTTACAGTTACATTTCAAAGAGGAGATGGAGGACTAATGAGCAATGGAAGGTATACTGAGGAGATTTCTTAAATTATTATTTTTAATCAGGACTGAGGAAACTCTATAGTAAGAGGCTATTATTGTAATAAACAATCACTTATAAGTGAGAATTCTAGGAGGAATTAAACGGCTCACCACAAGGTTTAATGGCCTATCTGTTGTGCACTTTAGAGGAATCAAGTCCAGATGTTTCATATCTCCCAGAGGCCCCTGAAGAAATTAGTAGTAAATATCACAAGGAATGTATTCATTTGTTAGCAGGATGTTTATTGCATTAATTAGACATTAGCAAATGAAGTTGCTGTTGTTTAAGACTCCTTATTGGTTCTCACTAAATTGCTGTGAGTGAACAATTACACATAATCGATCACAAAGTAAATGATTCATGGATGATGAATAGGCTGTAGATTGATCAGACTGGATTCCACAACTTTGGATACTCAATTGAAATTGATAAAAGTTGATAACAAACCCATATATCCTCATCTATTTTCCCTTTGCCGATATGGAGATTGTAATTAGGCTCTGGTAATAACTTCCAATCTCCCATTTAATCAATATTTTAGCAAAAAGAGATTAGGTCTAATGAGAGCTAGTGGATGTAGCAAGAAAGCAGTTGGATCTTCTTATTGCAGTTTCCATAGAAACACATGTTTCTCTTAGGGATTGTATCACAAAGGGTCTATCAGAAAAAAAAGTACAATGACTATAGATGTTGCTGTATCTTTGTAAATATGCTAATAATCTGGAAAGTGACCAGAATCCCATCTTTTATTTTAAAGATGGGAATTCTTTATTAAATAGAATATGAAGGAAGTTTTCTTCGTAGATTATATACACATGCTGGATCAGACCACAGTGGATCTTTAAAAAAACCTTTAATATTCTCCTAACATTTTCAATTTAGAGAACCTGAAAATGTGCTATTGATGGAACAGTATAAATACTGTTCATTAATTTCCCTTAAGTTCCTTGCCTCTAATCAAGCATGAGGGCCCATATCAGGGGTTATAGCCTATAGGGGACAGATAAATATGGGAGCTGCAGGAATTAAGGAAGCAATAGTTCAAAGTCCTGGAAATGGCTGATACTGAGCAGTTGTTCCCTTGAGGTGCCAGTTTATCATCAGACGTTGTTTCGGGATGCTGCTATGTTACCAGTTTCCCACCAGTTTCAGGGAAGACGACTGAATTCATTTGGGTATCAGCAGAATCCCAGGCAGCACTCTTCAGCTTCCACTGACAGGGTTGATCTATATATAGCCTAGTGAACTGCTAAAGTTCCTTAATTCTTGAGAGCCTACAGATTTTAATTTGAAAGTGAATTAAAATCTTAAATTCTTTAATCCATTTTAGTTCATGAGACTGATGTCCAAATCTCTCATTGAGTTCCATGGATTGATTTCCTTTTAATTCCTGTTTTAGCCGCCCAGGTCTTCTAAATGCTGGTGATCCCAGTTATCCATGGCTTGCTGATTCATGGCCAGCCACGAGCTTGCCAGTAAACAACAGCAATAGTGGCCCAAATGAGATTGCGAATTTTGGGCGCGGAGGTAAGTTATGTTTTTCAAAATTTTTTCGTTTATTTGTTTTCTTGGCTTTCCTAGGTGTTTTGAAAAAGGCATACTAAAAAGTATTTTCTTCCATAATTAAATTTAGTGATGCACATGTACATATAATGCTGTACATTTGCTAAGTATTTTATTATAAAACTGTTGTATCTATTATCTTGAGTAAAACTAAGCTTTTAAGGACGTCATCACTAACCAAGAAGATAAATATTCATAATACATTTGGTTTTGGAACTATTAGTACAAGATTACGAAAATCAGGAACGATGCTGCCAAACAGGGCTTATGATTTCAAACTAGTCTTTTCACTTCTCTGATTTTCATTCAATATATATTTATTGAGCATGTCCTGTGTATCTGGCACTATAGCAGACGGTAAAAATATAATATCATATAAGGAGCAGACACTTAAGTAAGTATAACAACATGTTGACAGAGAGCTTTTCTGTAGTTCTACAACTGATAGTACCCTAAATAAAAGACAAAAAATGCTAAGTGCCTGACATGCTAAGGTCTTCAAAAATTGGTACCAGGGTCCTCCCCATAGGTCTTTATAAGGAGACATAATTGGACCTACTATAAATAATCACCACCTTCCTCTCTCCATCTTTTCATCCAGTCACTAGGAGAGCAATGGGTTTAGAGAAAGATGGGACTAGAGAAGTCTCAGGCCCCATTGTTCCGTTCAGCCGATACATGAGTTTTTCCTTAGCAGGGGATTGTACAGACAGTAAATGGACTGGAGCTGCCTTGCCAGTACCCCAGATGAAAGAGCTGACCCCGGGAGTAGGAAAGTTCTATGAATGGAGTATTATTTAAGCTGATATATGAAGGAAAGGTGGGGAGTCAAGAGTGTGTAGAAAGTGTGTAAAGAAACCTACTGTGTTTCAAGGCCCAGAAAGTAAGAGAAACGTTGACCTATTTAAGAAGCGAATGAATTTCCTAATGACTTGAGTATAGATTGCAAGGCAGAAAGAGTGGTAAGAAATATAGAAGGACAGGTAACAGAGGGCCTTCTGAGCTACACAAAGACTTTAAACGTTGGCCGAAGGATGTTCAGAAGCCATTGATGGACTTTTAGAGGAGAATGCTAGAATGCGAGTACTGTTTTAAATCATCCATCCTGCTGCTGGGTGGAGAATGGAGATAGTGTGGAAAATTTGGGTGATTAATTAGGAGAATAGTGCTGTAATCTAAGAAAGTTCATGTGAATCCACTGGAGGATTTCTACACTTCTAGGTAGAATTAATGTAGGAGACCCAGGGCTGAGCTAAACTATCCTGAGTCCATTATAAACCTCAGTGATGGATTTCACGTGTATGAGTGTATAAACATATTGACTTAGAAGAATAGTCATGGATATTGGCATTTTCTCTTTACAAATGTAATATCAATCCAAGTTTGAATATAATTAAAATAGTGTTTCAAATAATAACGTTACTAATTATTGCACAACTCTGCATTGTGTCAATACAAACTGAAAAAGAGGGATCTCCCTCCCATTCTCCAAATAAGATGCAGAAAATGACCAGCCCTACCTTATAGGTGTGTAATGAGAATTAAATGGATGACTAAATATACAGGTTTAGCACAAAGCTTGACATACAATCAGTGGCCAACAGGCATGACTGGGGAGTAAATGATAGAACAGAAAGTAAATTGTATGACTCCTCAAGAGTCTTGCTTACCCTCTGTAACCCAGTACTCCCCGTTTAGATTCTCACTTGCCCAGACCCTCTGATAGTGGTGGCTGCCTCCCCTAGGTGTCCAAACTCTGAGCCCTGCAATTATAGGCTACTACTTTACATTGGGTAGTTCTATGCCCAAGTATCTCCTCACCAAGGAGATGCCCTGCCCTACCCACTGCCTTTGAAATTCTGGTCCCAAAGCTTTTATCAATCAAGGAATAGCTGCCTGTCTTTCTTGTATTTGTATTGGAATAACACGCTATTCTATCTACATATCAAGAATTAAATGCGCAAAGATGGAGAAAGTGTTTTGGTTTTGGTTTTGTTTTTTTCAGTTTCTGGCAGACTACATCAACATCTAAAATGTCTCAGTCTAATTTAGCCAAAGGGTACATTTGAAGATTTTCAAGGTTTCCTTCCATTTCCACTTCATTTTCATGACATGAAAATATTTCACAGGTAGCTATCAAGGCCAGGACAAAGTTTTTGCAGGGTTTACTGTATCTTTTTTCAGTGTGACAAGTATTTTAAGCATTTACTATGTACCAAAGATAGGATTTTTTGCAAATTTTATTTCCTTTGCACAATAAATGTAGGACATGGATAATTATATTTCCATCTTAGAGGTCAAGAAATTAAGGTTTATCAAGATGAAAAATTTGAGATCTATGTGTAGAATCCAGATCTAACAGATTTTAAAGCCTAGGTTCTTTTATTTACACTGTTCTGCAGTTAAGGTGGGATTCACATGTATGATTGTATTACCATGTTCACTTAGAAGAATAATCACGGATACTGACATTTTTTCCTTTGAGAATGTTATACTGGGACTTCCCTGGTGGTCCAGTGGCTAAGACTCTGTGCTTCCAATGCAGGGGGCCTGGGTTTGATCCCTGGTCAGGGAACTAGATCCCACATGCCACAACTAAGAGTTCTCATGCCGCAACTAAAGAAAAAGATCCTGCGTGCTGCAACAAAGGTCCTGCGTGCCGCAACTAAGACCTGGCACAGCCAAATAAATAAATAAACATTAAAAATCTAATTTAATTTAATTAAATAAAAATTAAAAATCACACCAAATATGTCAACTTTAATAACAATAAAAAAAGAATGTTATACCAATACATGTTTAAATGTAATGAAAATCGTATTTTGAATAATAAAGTTACTAATTATCACATGTCTACATTTTGACAATACAAACTATAAAAATTCATTTAACTGTTCAGTAAGTGCTTACTCTTTGCACAATGCTAGGTGAGGAATTATGGAATTAGAGACATAAATCCCAGGTACTCCTGTCCTCAGCTAATTTAAGATACAGTGAAGGGGACAGTCATTCATACAAGTAATTATTCCAAGCAAAAAGAAATAAATGCATGTGTAACCAAGGTGCTGAAAGACTGCAGAATGAAATCATGAGTAAATCCAACTGGAGGGAAATGTTTCTATAATTCATAAGCATAGAGAGATTCTATTTCTAGAACCGTAGCTTTGTTCGGTGCAGAATAACATTATGAAGGATTAGATTCTCGGACTATTTTTTTTCCATTTTTAAACATTTAAACACACAACAGTTCAAAAACTTGCAGTGCCTCACAATATAAATCTAAAGCTTTGGAGAACATCATATTCAAGGTGTTGGGAAGCTGGGGTCAATGCTGGAGAAACATCTATCCAGTTAATATTCATCAGTGAAAGACATGGTGGAGGAAGTAGAAACAAAACCCTAAAAACTTCCCTAGAGTGGGATATATTCCCTAGAGTCTTGATATATTATTAGATATCAAAAGTTTTTGATAATAAAATGATACTGACCTAATGCTTTAGAATGAAATACGTTTCTTTGTCATCAAATTTTCTAATTAGTTTATAGCTAAAAACAAGAAGGGCGAGAAAGTAGTTACAAAATTCTGAATCCAAGAACAATTTACTTGCTTATACAACTTGGTGAAATATTACAAATGTGAACATGTTTAACAATCTCACTGATATGTATTTAAAATAGTCATTTAATAAAGTACATATATACTTAATTATAAAACAGTTTGGAATTCCAGACATCAAAACCCTCAGAGAGACCTAAATTATATAGTGCATAAAATATATTATAAATGTCTTGTTACTGTTGCTAAAGAAGATCATTTTTAGCTTTTGTAAAATATAAAAGCAAAATTAATATTTTACAAGAATCCTTATTTCAAGTACTGTTGGGTATCATCTCATCTAAAAGTTTTAGGATATTTTGACTATTTCAGCATTCTCCTTGTGATGATAAGCTGGTTTTGGTACTGAGACAACCTGGTTCATTATTACAGTACTAGAACTAGTTGAAAATTTCCCATAATGAAGAGATCAAGTGGGTTGATGACCTCATGTCCTATGAAATGTGACTTTCAGAACATACATTATTAAGGAGCATAATATAATTATATTCACTTTAACTCTGCATGATTAAAAATAGTATTAGTGTGTGTGTGTGTTTTTGTGTTTTTTTTCTTTTTTTAGATACTAGTATCTTTCTTCTGGGAAGGAAAGTGAGTGCTCAGGAGAGAGGTGGCAGTTCTGAAATAAAAAGCATCATGTAAAGATAATTTAGCACACCAAAGTGATAAATGGACTGATTGATATTCAGTGTTGTTCCTAAATTTTAATTTTATACTTGCTGTGTTACAACTTGAAACTATAATTCTCCACTTCTAAGATTTGGTAGCATAAACTAAACTCGCTAATCACTCATTGCTTTTTCTATAGTTAAATCCTGCTGTATTGTGAAAATGACTTATTCATGAAAATGTTCCTTTGTTATCCAATAAAAAAAAATTGTTACCATTAGTTACACTCCATTTCTGGAGCTGTGAAATCAACCCAGATAAACAGCAAGTTGAAACTTCAGAAGAAAGTGCCTCATAGTTTGGAGAGTATAATTTTGGACATGTTTGCATCTATTTAGCAGTTATATTCCATGTCTCTTGGGATAAAGTGGAAAAAGATGCTTTAATCCATGATTTGTAGATTCACTTTTGTCATTGCTTCAGTAAAGAGCTAACAATTTCTTAGATTCTAAAACAGAATGAGCATCTGAAAGCATTTTTTAATAGTGAAATATACCAAACTTCTCATTCATGGTTGAAGAAAATGGGGGAGGGGGTGTGTTAACCAGTGAGACATGAAGGACGAGCTGTAGGCCTGCCTGTCACAAGGCTGATAGCTTGGTGATGGTTGTATATCATCTACCCTTCATTGGCTCATGAAGCCCATCTCAGCTGAAATGCAAACGTGTGGCATGACACGTTTATTTTTCATCTTCAGTCCTGATAGTTTTGGGCTTCCTGTGCATCATTAAATTGTTTCATTTCCCTATGTTCACCACAGATGTGCTGCCACCAGTTCCAGGCCAAGGGGATAAAACGGCAACGATGCTCTCAGATGGAGCCATTTATAGCAGCATTGACTTCACGACCAAAACCACTTACAACAGTTCCAGCCAAATAACACAGGCTACTCCATATGCCACTACACAGATATTGCATTCCAATAGCATACATGAATTGGCTGTTGATCTGCCCGATCCACAGTGGAAAAGCTCAATTCAGCAAAAAACAGATCTGATGGGATTTGGTTATTCTCTACCTGATCAGAACAAAGGTAACAATGGTATGTCAAGTCCTTACTTCCTGAAGAGTTATTTTCATATCATTTTTGCATGAGATAGA
This sequence comes from Grampus griseus, assembly GCF_964374135.1. Classification (NCBI taxonomy): domain Eukaryota; kingdom Metazoa; phylum Chordata; class Mammalia; order Artiodactyla; family Delphinidae; genus Grampus; species Grampus griseus. The sequence goes on along the minus strand of NC_138998.1, from coordinate 112,902,968 downwards.
AAGTAGTATTTGTTGTTCAGTTTAGTGATTCATCACCAGGTTCACTACCCAAACTAAAAAATATACCGGCATGTATTCAGTACCTTCCACAATCCCCACCACCACCACCGTCGTCACTATCACCACACACCAACACCAATCAGTTTCATCCTTTTAGCTCTTTTTTCAATAGTGATCAATAGTCCATCTTGACTTCCATTAGGCAGGATAGACAAAACATGCCTCCACTGTCCTATGACATCTGCTTCTGAGTTGCTAACTGCATGTTCTGCATGGGCTTGTGCTGTGAACTAATCACATGATGCCACTATGACCTCTGCCCTTTAACCCTTAGCCTTACTTTACATCCCTGACTACCGATTGGCTGAGGGATTGTCTAATAGAATGCCACACAACCAGTCACAGGATTTCAGCACCACCAGCTCTCACAACAGCTCAGAGAGGAGTGGCAGTCTCTCAGGTTGGTCTCGTCACAGTAAGGAGAAATATTTGTTTGTCACCAGCATATGACCTGTGTTCCTAACAACCATGAAGAAGTACCTGGATCACAACTCACTGTCAGACATTTATCTTTCAAATAACAATAACAGTTTATCCTAATGAAATCATGATTTGGGGGAGGGGGGTAAAATTCACCATCACCCTTTATGTACTAATTATACAAGGATGTATTCAGGGAAAAATAGTACCATTTTACTAAATACGAATTATTAAGGATCAGATGAGTTTGATCTGCCTTGAGCCCTGCTTAAGAGTCCAGAGAACTTTACAATAAAAAGATCTTGTAGGAAAGTCAACCCCATGGTGTGGACAGCAAAAGATGAATTCAACAAAAATGCAAATGATTTTGGCAATTGTTCATAACATTAGGAGTCTGGTGATGTGACTTCCTATCTTTGGACAATTTTTCCGAAATATTATGTAATAGTATTCTATTGAATGATATTATTTAGAGTAAGGTCCTGATACCATGCTAAACGAGAATGTTAATATGGGACATTATTCTTTACATTTAATTGCCAAAAAACCCCTAATCTTTCCTATTGATAATTCTTTTGTGCTGTAAATTTTCATATATATTCAAGATACAACAGCTGAACTAACAGTCTGTACTGCAGGTATTGTATAGCACACGTGGGGAAAAACACATTTTACTGGAAAGAAATATATACCTATCATAATGAATATCAGTGATTTTCTCTAGGCCCAAGGATCCTCATCTCTAAAATGAGGAGGTCCTAGCAGACATTCTAACTTTCAAACATAACATCTATGTTGTGTATGACTGACGACTTTATCTGCACATTTCTAGTTGATGCCATGACCTTACTTGCTTATTTTTTCATACTAATGATATACTATTTATTTCTATGAAGTTTTTTTTTAACCTCAGTTCCTTAATAAAAGATTATGGTGTATTATGATATGTCACAGGCTACGAGGCATCAAAGCCATAAAGAGTTAATTCTTTTACGTCATTAGGTTAACATTTACTAAATGACTTTTCCTCAGAGGTAAAACCCTTTCAGTCTGAAAATGTTAATGTTCTCTCTCCCCTCCAAAATGAGCCATTTGCTCTTCTTACCTATTGGTAGAATTAGATACATTGTAGAATGCAGAAAATTTTAAACATCTGTTATGAATTTAAACTGGCTTAATTATATAGGGGAATTTTTTTGAATAAGCTTATATGTCATTTGTACTGTCATTTATTTATGAGGAATCCCACAATTGTACTGAATAATTAAAAAATTAATTTTATCCTAGGCTTATTTCATTCAAGATATGCAAAGTCTCAATCAATATATATATATATATTTTTTTCTTTTTAATCTATATATTGTAAGCCATGGATTGTTTAAGACCTTCTGTGAATTCCTTATTAAATATTCTGTATATCTTGATTACCACTGAGTTTTTAAAGTTATCTTTGGAGTAATTGTAAGCAGAACATGATTCACAATAGTGCTTACTGCTTTTTTGAATCCATTAATCTGAGTGACATTTATATATATATATATATATATATATGAATTATATTAACTACTTCATCTACATTTGAATACAAAATTACTTAAATTGGTGATAGAAAGCATTCTTTAGGAGGTAAGAGTGATGAGATTATTCTCTTCTTAGTTTAGTCAAATTGAGCTTAATATTAGTTTGTTTTGTGCTTATAATCAGAGGTATGTTTCCTAAAGCTTAGATTTAAGGTCAAACTTCCCTATGGATATTGGATCATATCATACTGATATTATAAGATTTTCTTAATTTGTGCACAGTGATAAAACAAATTTAAAATAATCACAGTAATAAAGAAAATTGGACATTCCTGAGTTATATGAATGAATTTCTCACCCTTTTTGAAACACTCTTATGATTTATTAAATACATAAGTTCTTAGCACTTCTCTTAAAAAAGCCAACCATTAAAAAATATAAAACTCAGATTTTTTCAAAATAGTATCTGCAATCATAATTTTATATATATACATGCATATACAACACAGTGCCAGTAGTAATAACTAAATCTTTTTATATGCCAGTATTTGTTTAAAATAGACTATAAGTTTAATTTTAAAATGAGCTATTTTCATAATTTTCTTTACATAGAAATCATTTGTTCAGCATAAGTAAATATAAATCCAAATATTTACATTTTCAGTTGAAGAGGGACGGATCAAATATGTTTGCAAGTCATCAAAATATGTTCCCCTAAAATATAATGCAGGCAGTTCTCACCTTAAAATGCTTGATGATCTTTGGTGGCAAGTAAACAGCAACACAATGAATGGGTTCACTTAGATCAAGATACAGATCTCAGATAGAGAATTTAATTTTCTTAGCTCATATCATATGCCACTATTATGCTAAGAGCCCACCTCTTAACTCATTCTAGAGAAGACAAAGCATGTTGATTGATAGTCTTACCAAAAGTACCCACAATGAGAGGCAGAAATATCCCCCAAAGAGGGGAAAGTAGACATTGTATGGAAAACCCTCCCAAATTCCCCCTATGAATCACCTCTGCTTCCACAGCACATTTTTAAGTAAGTTGTTTGGAAGAGTTGATAATGGCTTTCCTGACCTTGGACAAGGATTTCAACAGAGCTGGGTTCAGAGCTGCTGAAATTGTAATTTCCAGTAAAGCTGCTGCCTTCTAAATTGCTTGTTCTCTTACAGTGTGAATACGGACCACAAACACAGAAAGAACCTCTATTTTCTCATCTATAAAATGGAGATGTAAAAACTTCCCTATTTGTGTCACTCAGTTCTGGTGGTGATCATATAACATTTCTAAAAGTGCTATAAAAAGTGAAAAGAGCATAGTACACATATAAATATACAAGGGATAAAAGAGGTACAACTAGGGAAAAGCTATGAAGAACACACGCCCAACCCATTCTTCTTTTAAGTATTGAGACATAGTTCTGATACTACCGAGAAAGATACAATCTTGTTTATGATTGTTTTGATCAAGAAACAAAGAATTAAGGCTCACCTACCTTAAACACAAAAATTACAGACTTAAATTCAATCAGGTTTATTATTTTTATTCTGAGAATAGGGTTATTTCTGGGATCCTCATTGGGGTAGGAGTTGGGTGTGGAATGGCTTTGGAAACAGGTAGGATTTAGTTTGCTTTGAGATAGAGGAGATGGGAGAGTGTGATAATGGCTGGCATTTATTGAACATTCTATATATTCTGAGCCATTTATATGCCTTATCTCTTGTAATACTCAAAATAACCCCCCAAGATAGTAACTTTATATTTTTTTACATGTATGGAAATTGAGGTGATATCTATGAATAACTTGTCAAGTAGGTGAGAAACTAGTTTTCAAACCCAGAGATCCAGCTCTTATCCTCAAAGCAGAAGATACCTGTTCTCCTTTCTCTTAATACTTCTTCTGCCAAAGATAAAAAGTGAAAGGAAAGGTGAAAGCACTCAGTTTTCAGGGATGCTCTTTTAAATATGTTTGTATTTGTGCACACTACCTAGAAAACAGACATAATTCCATAATTGGCAATAGTGTATACGTCCAGTTCAGTAGTTTCATCACTTTCTGGCACTCAAAGTTATTATAATTTTCTGAATTGGCTGATGCAGGTTAGTAATTGGTAGAAGAAAAGAAATGAGGTAAACTTCAGTGGTATCTCTATTGTTAGATAGCTCTGCTACAATTTGATGCTCATAACTTTTAGTTCCAGAAAGATGTAGTCCAAGGGGTCAATACCATTTTTTTTTTTGGAGATACAGCTATTGACTGTAGTGGGAGTGACAGAAGTTGCTTAGGTTCCCCTGAAACATTTTTTTGTCATTCTGCTCAAGAAGTACACGTTTCTGCATCCAACTGTGGTCCACTTGGGAAGAAACTTGATGTACTTAATTTTGGCGGAGTAAAAAGTACTGCACTGAACAAATGATAAAACTATATTTTTATATTTTTTAAACTCTATTTCATTAAGCTCTGGTAATTCCAGATATGGCTTATATGCTGCCAACCTACTTTCTGCTCTTGTTTTGTACATGAATTCATTTGTATTATGAGAATACTGAAACTGATTACTCTATTTCCATTAATCTTCCCCATATTTGGAATTTTAAGAAATGTTATGCTTAGACATCTGGGAACTACTCTCACTATATGCAAAAATAATTGTGCCATTCATTAGTCAGAAATTCTATAAAACATATCATTGTGAAAGATTTATAAGTATCCTCCAGATTGTAGTTGATTGATTTTTATAAGTTACTTTTGAGAGAAAACTGTTACTCGCCTGGATTAATTAAATTGAGTAAATTCTAATGGAAAAGTTTAGCCTGTATCCTTAGATACTGCATTTTCCACCGAGACAGATTATGCAAAGGAGCATTATAAACGCACTAAAATCTGACATTTGAAAGAATTTGTTATGGTCCATTATTTCATCTAACAATTGAAATGTGGAGGCAGCAAACGTGAATAAATCAATAAATTAGCTTTTGCTACCGCAGCCATGTTTTTGGTTCATTCAACTCTGCAGTTAATGCATTGTGAAAGAAACAATATCATTTTGAGTGATTTATAAAAATGTTTTTCTTATTATATCATTTCATTGTTTATAGCTTTTAACAGCTGTAACATACTGATTCTGGTGTTTTGAAAACATAAATACATCTTCCTGCCTGATATACTCTGTTTCTTGTGATATTCACTATGTCTGAATAAATGTATTATTATTTTCAGGTGGGAAAGGTGGAAAAAAGAAGAAAAATAAAAACTCTTCTAAAGCACAGAAAAACAATGGATCAACCTGGGCCAATGTTCCGCTACCTCCTCCCCCAGTCCAGCCCCTTCCTGGTACAGAGCTGGAACACTATGCAGTGGAACTGCAAGAAAATGGGTAAAAATATCTCATATACCAGCAAAATGCCCAGGGCTATCCTCCTTTCTCTGTTATGCATTTTTGTCTTGATACTGTGTCGTCTTCCTGTTTTCCCTGCCACCTTCCCAACCTGTTCATTGCTCCCCCCCCCTTTTATTGTTTGCCCCATCTATATATTTTTAGCTGATAAATACAACACAGCACATATTGAGGACGTAGAATCCTTGGCCATCAAGTGCCTTAGATTGTCTGCAATCATGATAATGCAGCCTCCATTTATAATATTGCTTGTTAGTTTGAAAGCAAGTAACCCAGAGCTCTGTGAACTAAAGAGGCACTCCTGAGAAGGGCTGAAAAGGAAATTAAAATAACCTTCTTCATCATCTCTCGCATTTCTCTAATGACTTGATGTCTGGCCATAGCAGGGCGCCCACTGTTGAGCTCCATCACAATGGGATAATTGTAGGGATCTGGCCAGTGGGTAGGACTTTAATCATCAGCTTTGATGGGAATTTAGGGGTCCAAACAATAAAGGAGGTTCAAGCCAATGCACACTCTGTAACAAAACCTTTTAAGTTAGAAAATTTCCTTTAAGAGTTTTAAGTTAAGTGACCAGCTTCCTTATTCTTTCCCAAACATCTCACAAGAATTGGTTTGTTTTCCTCTGTTAGTTTAAGTGTTAATTGATTTTGAAGTAGAAAGACATTGATACTGTTTATTTTTTAATCCAAAAAAAATAGCTAGTCAGAAGAAACATAGTCTCTTTTTCTATTTTAATAATTCTAAGTGCTCTGTCTTCCTCACAATTTCCAGGTCACCCATTGCTTTTGACTAAGAAAAATGCAGAATAGAGGCAGCTTTTTATTCCAAGTTTTCCTTTATTTAGAAGTATTTAGGTATTAAAATATCTCAGTTTATTTAAATAATGATTTTATTTCTTATCTTGTTTTACATAAAGATCACATGCACATGCTTATAATTTTTTCTCCATCTCCTTTTTTCTTACATAATTGCTGTCTTTGAGGTCTCCAGATTCATTTTCCTAACTAGAACTTTCTTTATCACATTTGCTTCCGAAAAAAGATTCCATTTGCTTTTTCTTTCAGTTACCTAATATATATACACATATACTCTATATATTCATTATATACACAGATAGATAGATAGATGGGCATGCATATATATAAATAAGCATACCTCCATATTTTTTCTCTATATCTTTCTTTCCCTCCAAAGGGCTTCATTTGCTTTTGTGAGATTGTAGTTCCCATATATATGCATGTCAATTTTATTATACTTTTGTTAAAACGTTCACACCTGAAATAGGAAGTTAAAAGTATACCTTCTTTCTCTGACTTTTTTAAAAACAAAATTTTGCCCATGATCTTATGTAATACATATCAATAATAAAATATGTCAGTGTCACACAATTCCTAGGCAGGGAAGCAGGGAACAGAGGTGTGTATTTCATAAGAAAATATTATTACAGGGCTTAGAAAAATGCATTTTAAAGGCTGTAATTAGAAAATAAGAAAATAGAACTTGTAAACTGGGGAGAGAAAAGTAGTGTTGTTAAACATTTACAAACATAAAGTCTTGAACTCAGATAGCGTAAATATTGTAGGTAATTTGGAATCTTGATTAGTAGATTTGAGATGATGATGACTTTGTCCATCTCTTGTTATCTTATTAATATTTTTGTATTTTCTAATGTGAAAACCTTATTATACTGAAAAAAGATTTTTAAATATTTTCTATATTTATACTCTGCTCTTCATGATATTAACTTTGAGCTTTTTTTTTTTTTTTTTTTTTTTTTGCGGTATGCGGGCCTCTCACTGTTGTGGCCTCTCCCATTGCGGAGCACAGGCTCCGGACACGCAGGCTCAGTGGCCATGGCTTACAGGAGCAGCCGCTCTGCGGCATGTGGGATCCTCCCGGACTGGGGCACGAACCCGCGTCCCCTGCATCGGCAGGCGGACTCTCAACCACTGCGCCACCAGGGAAGCCCTAACTTTGAGCTTTTATAGAATAGTTTATATGCCTTGATTTGAAACTTATGCAAATTTAAAGTTTTCTTGAAATATAAACAAAAAGCTTTAGAAGTCACCTGTTTTTAATAATTTTTATTTCTAACAAACAAGGATTCAGCAATTGTACTTCTTATGGTGATATGTAGATTTTGTTTTTGTTGTTTTAGTATATCATAATAGAGACCTTATTCAACATACATTTTTTTTAAGAACTGTTAAGCCCAGTGCCAGAAAGGAAAGCAAAAGAGATGAAAGAAACAAAAACACAATTAATAAGGAGGATGTGATCCCTGATTTAGGAAACTCACAGAATTCAGAGGTAGAGACCAGAAACCACACACACACACACACACACACACACACACTATTTTGTATGGCAAGCCCTAGCTAAGCAATGTGTACAAAATAACAACTTGCATACAGAAAGGGATAACCATGTATGCCAGATAAGGCTGGGGCAAGCATATAGAAGTTGAGTTTTGAGGTGAATCTTAAATCACTTATTCACAAATAATAGTACCCAGAGTTGGGTGTCTGTTGGGTGCCAGGCTCTGAGCCAGAAGCAAAAAGGACAAAGATAATGAGAAGTAGTCCCTAACATAAAGTAACCGCCACATCAGAATAGATTTCTAACCAATGAGTACAACAAAACTTCACTAATGTCACTATTAGTCGTGCAGATGGAGAGAAATTTTCCTAGCCAAAGGCAAAAAATAGAAATAAAATGAAAGATGAGGAAAAAAAGGAATAGTCCCATTAGTTTTCCTTTAGTACTTCCTACTTTTCCTTTGAAACCCCACCCTATTCTAGTTAAGGTTACTTACCTTTCCTTTATTTGTCATTATTCCTTAAACTTACTTCTCTATTGTAATACTCATCACATTGCATTCTACTTGCTTGTCTATATCTTTCTGCCATATGAGGTTTGTTGAGCTTGAAACATGCACAGGATAGAAGATAATTTGAGAAGGTGTCGTGAGGCCAGTTGTGAAGTCTTGTATGTCTTATAGGAATTCTGATCTTTGGGTATAGAAGGTGGATTGGAGGACATGAGGCTAGGGCAGGTAGATAATGTATGGGATATTGCAGCAGAATGGCCAATACCATGAAAATGATAAGAGAATAAAATAAGGCAATGGCAGCAGGATGGAGAGAGAGGGATAGATTTTATCTTTCTTGGCCTTTCTTGAGCTATTTTCCCCCCACAATACTAAATATCAAATGTTATCAAATCATTGTCCTAATAGACAATGATTTGTTAATTCAGTACTATATCAACAATGGTAAATGTTCTCTCTCATCAATATGCCTCTCTCAACTAGACAAAAATGTATCAAAATGTTTGTTCTTAGCTATAAATATAATGTATTTTAATGTAATCATATGATGCTAGGAAGAATTCAGTAGTAATTCAATAGAAAACTAATGCTTTGTTTTGCTATTGCAATTAGAAATTGGCAGGCTTTTGTGGTTGTTGAACTTTATTGTATTTTTATTAGTAGTTTGGTGTTTGTATCTGGCCTTTCACAAGTTAGTTCACATGCAACATTGATTTGTTGCCATCCTGCTTATTATTCACCAGGCAAGACAGATAATATGATGCCTCATATTTCACTGACAGGAAGTCAAAGAACAAAAGCTCCTCTAGGAAAGGTTGGCCAAAAGACCTTTGGATTGGCATTAGAATCGTTTTCACAGTCTTTTTTAGGTTACTGCAAGAAAAAGTTGAATTTTCATTGCTCAAAGATATACATCTGTAAATATGAAGGAAACTCTAAAACCAGAACTATGCTTTGCATAACATTCATAGAGTCATCTATTATTTTCTTGCCCTTCTTCAGAAACTGCACAAAACCTAAGTATCTGTTGTTCTGGAATGAATTAAGACATGAATACCTCAGAGGTGATGCACAGTTGTCCCCATCGTATGATTTGCACCGTATCCCAAATTTCTTTGACCTGTTCTCTCATGTTCTTCGCCTAGACTTTCTTTTATCCCCCTCTCTCTATTTTCCACTTCTTGCACAAATGACTGAGATGAATCCATGGATTTTTCTTAGTTCTGCTTCTGTTCCACAGGGGGACAGAGTTTGCTCACTACTGTTCTAGATTTTCTTTGTAGAAAAGACTTGGCAGAATTGATGATAAACACCCATTCTAGTTAAATGGAATAGCAATTAGAATATTTTTTAGTCATTTAGTACACTATGTAATGTAACTGTATAATGTTAAAACTCATATTTTATGGTAGACTCTCCTTTGCCTGATGGTATTTGAATAATAAAAAAATGAGTTGAGTGAAACTAATTACAATTTTTTATGTTACCTTAATACATGATATATGTACCATTACTTACTCCTTTTCTTATGTTCTATATGTATTTTCATTCCATATGTGTGTTCCCTTTGAATTATTTGAAGTAAGCATAGTTTACTACTTATGAAGTAGGGAAATTTTAGGAGATAATTCCCTACTTCCATTTGAAAGATTGAATATATAAATGTTCTTTCTTTGTTCAAAGGTAGGACATCCCTGACAATAGTCTATGTAAGCAAGGAAAGTACATGTACTAGTTTATAGAATAAAATTGTGCTATTTTGTAACAAGTTTATGAAATAAATTTAATTATAACTATTGATAAAGTATAACAGGATGCATATTCCATATTGAAAATGGGCAGTTTTTTAAAAAAAATTAGGCTACTTATACATATTTTTGTTTGACTTAATAATATAGCATTTAAAGTTAAGTAAGTTAAGGAAAGAAACCTAAGCATTCTTAATAATGAAGCAGTTTGTGAGTTTTCATATCAAATCAATAAATATGCTTATCATATACTATTTTTAAGGTATTACATCAGATGTGGCCAAACAGGAATAGTTCAATGTCATTATGTTAATGTAGCTTAAATCCACTTGAGGAAAAAATACTATTAACATGTGAAAGGTTAAATACTAAAATAAGTTGGACAACAGTTACAGAAATCAACATTGGAAATGGCAGAAGACAGTGTATAATCAATTTTCAAGCAAATGTGCAAAAATATTATCAGTGCAAGTTCAGAAGAGTTATATATCAGTGCTACTTGGCCTCATCAGGGAAATCTTTATAAAAGATATGGGATTTAGCCTGTAGCTTGAAGGATTTGTAAGAGTAAGCTAGGTGAAATTGGAGGAGTCTAGCTTATTTGAAATAAGTTGAATTCTTTAAACTAATGCACCAGGATGGAAAAGTACAAAGAAAGGAGGAAACAAACCAATTTCTTTTGAGCAGGAGATTCTTGTTGAGAAACTGAAGAAAACATCTGAAAAGGTAGGTTGAGGCTTTGACACATTTAATGGACAGAACAGAGTAAAGTGAAGTGAATGTTTTATTCCAAGAGTTCTGATGTTTTCATAGACAGAAAGTGTAAGTGATGTGCAAGATTGATTAGAAGATGGGGAAAATTAAAAGCAATAAATCCAACTGGGATCGTCATTATGAACTTTTACACCACAGACTCTTATCTTCGAATGAAATCTAACTGTGATCTCCAACATAAAAAACATTAAAAATGCCATCGTTTTAGAGCAATATATTTTCTCGGGTCATACTGGTACTTATATAGCCAAGAAATGGGAATACAAGTTTAACCGTTGATATTTTCTAATATATAAGAGTGGTTATTTGTAACACACTAAAGTGTGCCTGATACTAAAATGTAAAAGACATTTCAGAAGAGATATTATCAGATTATACAGGGCTTCTGAAACAAAGTATTCAGTTTGCAACTCATCGAGGTAGAAGATTATTCAGGTACCCTCAACAAGAGATGAAAATTTAACAGCCAAAGATGTCATCACACTCTGTATAAAACCTCTCAGTGACTATCCATCACCCACAGGCAAAATTCCAAACTCTTTCTTGGGGCTGATGAAGCCCTTCATGATCTAGCACATACTCACCTCTCCTGCCTCATCTATAACCAACCTTCTCTATTGGCCAGCTGTTACCAGTTAGAAAGCTGAGTTCTTCAAATACTTTAAATTTTCTCTTCCTCTGGGCCCTCTCATGTGTTACCTAGAATATCCCCTTTTTCAGTGGTCGGCAGAGCCTCACCCAAGCCCCAAACTAATTTCAGCCTCCCTTCTTTATTCTTATAATACTTGGTATCTTTGATTATTTGCTACCTATCAGTCTGCCCCACCGGATTTTATGCTCTATAAAAAGATCCAGTTACCTGACACATGGTCAAATCAAAGGATGATAACTTGAGGAGTTTTAAATAGACTTTATTTTTTTAGATCTGTTGTAGGTTAACAGCAAAACTGAGCAAAAAAATACATAATTTCCCAATTTCCCATGCCTCCACACATGCATAGCCTCTGCCACTATCAACATCTCCCACCAAAGTGGTACATTTGATAAACTGATGAAACTACATTGCCACATAATTATCACCCAACATTCATGGTTTACTTTATGGTTCACTCGTGGTGTCGTACATTCTGTGTGCCGATGTACAAAGAAAAACTGGATGAGTGTATAATGACATGTATCCACCATTGTAGTATCATCCAGAGTAGTTTCACTGTTGTAAAAATCCTCTGTGCTCAGTCTGTTCATCCCTCCCTCCCCTTAACCTCTGGCAACCACTGATCTTTTTACTGTCTTCATAGTTTTGCCTTTTCCAAAATGTCATATAGTTGGAATCATACAGTATGTAGCCTTTTCGGGTTGGCTTCTTTCACTTGGGTAATATGTATTTAAGGTTCCTCCATGTCTTATCATGGCTTGATCGTGCATTTCTTTTTAGCACTGAATAATATTCCATTATCTGGATATGCCACGAGTTATTTACTCATTCACCTACTGAAAGACATCTTCGTTGCTTCGAAGTTTCACTAATTATAAACAAAGCTGCTATAAACATCCATGTATAAGCTTTTTGACAAATTCATTTTTAAACAGGATAATTGGAAAGACACTCCAGTGAAACTATTCAAGAATCATCTGGACATTTACAAATTAGTGTTTTGTAAGGGACATCAAGACTAGATATATATTTTTGTAATATTCATTCTATTTTCAGTTTCTTTAATAGAAACCTTCTATATGCTAGATACTGTAATAGGTGCTGGAAATGCAAAGTGGAGAATTACAGAGTTCTCAAGTTAAGGATCTCATAGAATAGTGGGGAAAAAGAGACATGAGGCAAATAATTCCAGTATAATATGGGGAGTGCACAGTATAAGTATCATGGAATTGTAATCAGTTCCATATGGTGGGAGCAGAGAAGGCTCACAAAACTGAGGACATTTGACTTGAACCTTGAAGGAGAAGCAGGAGCTCACAGTCACATGATTTGAGAGTAGTCATATACAGACCCAGAGATTAAAAAAACATAGAGTAGGCTGGTGTTGGGGAAATAATGGGAAATTAAGCTAGAATAATAGGCTGATGAGATGGGGAAGTATCTTTTTTTAGTCCTTGCTAATGGGTTTGAACTTTTTCTTACATTAGCAATATCACTAATAATTTAAGCATAGGTGTGATGTGAATGAAGATTTTAGAAATATAATCCGATTGCCTGTATGGAAGATATAGAAGGGATGATGATGACATTCCAAGAGACTAGGAAAGCTAATGGGCTGGTTCATCTCAGAAGGAGATTGATCTGTGATCGTGGGAGTAGAGGTGAAGTGTAGAATAAAGACTTGGGGGATATTTAAGAGGTTGAATTTATAGGACAATTACATCTAATAAAATTGCTTATCTTATCCTTAAGTCTCCATTTAAAAGTGCATTGGGATCTATTTGATTTAAGAAAATAATAGCACAACAGAGAAGGTGTAAATAAAAATGCTACTGATTTTGTGTCACAATTAAAACATTTGGGATTAATTTTCTATGTTCCCTAACCAGAATCCCTAAAACATGCTGTTTTTAAAATTGTTGTTTTTCTTTGTAATATATATTTTATAGGATTAGGTTTTAAATTTCTGTTTCTATAGATTTGAGATGTTGAGATACAAGGAGACATCAGTTTCTAATGAAAAATTAAGACAGTTGAAAGGCTATTGAATACATTTTGTAGCACAAAGTCTTAATGATTGACATGTCATATGGAATGAAAGGTTGGCATAGATCTAGAATAAGAGTAAATAAAATTATCAAACACTTCTTAGATGAATATTGGCATATTCTGTTGGTGCACAAGGATGAACAAGAGAAGAAAATAGTTAAATCTACAAGCACTAAATTCATTAATTGTCTTTAATTGGCAATTTGGTTTTTCTACGTCAGTAACTTTGTTGGGAAGTTATTGCCTTTTGTAACTGTCGGGGTAACAATTAGCTAAAAAGATCTTTTAAGAATAAATTGAGATCTTGAGATAACCGATGTACTTATGATTAGAAATTAGATAACAGCCAGGTGATTTACTATAATAGTGCCAACAACCAGAAATCAGGAGGAAATAAACTGGGAGAACATTTTAGATGCTACTGTGGTTGCCATTCATTGCCAGTGTATTTGTGTGTGTGTGTGTGTGTGTGTGTGTGTTTGTGTGTGTGTGTGTGTGTGTGTGTGTGTGCGCACCTAAGTGTTAATGTGCTTTTTTTCCTCATTTAATTTCAGCTATGACAGTGATAGCTGGTGCCCACCATTACCAGTACAAACTTATTTACACCAGGGTATGGAAGATGAACTGGAAGAAGATGATGATCGTGTCCCAACACCTCCTGTCCGAGGCGTGGCTTCTTCCCCTGCCATTTCCTTTGGACAGCAGTCCACTGCAACTCTAACTCCCTCCCCACGGGAAGAGATGCAGCCCATGCTGCAGGCTCACCTGGATGAGTTGACAAGGGCCTATCAGTTTGATATAGCAAAGCAAACATGGTAAATATCCTCATGAGGTCAGGGGACCCATGCTTTCAACACATGGATAGAGGAAACGTTCTTTCACATTAAATTCACAAGAGAGTCTCATTGAACTCTACAGCTGGGGTTAGAAATGCTTTTGTACAACTCCTTCATCATCCAGATAAGGAAATTGACTGAAGAAATGTTAAAGAATTTGACCAAAGTCACACAACTAATTAGAGTGAACTGGAGCAAGAATTCAGATCTGCTGAATTTCAGGCTCAAGTACTTTTGGCTACACCAGAATCTTTTCTAATTTACAGTTTAGCCTCAATTAGCTTATCCTTGAACTCACTTCCAACACCATAATGAAGGACTCTTTTTAGATTCTTCAAAGTGCCTGTGATTAATTCTGTATGTGTTTGTGAATATGTAAATGTAAGCTTCTGCAAATCACATATGGTCAGTGTCAGTTATTAAAAGACCTTCTTTGGGCTGAACTAAATGAGACAGAAAAGAACAACAATGTTAGTAACAGTAAATGCACACACACAAAAAAGCCCCTAGAATAAATTACAAATCCCAAATTCCTTTTTTTCTCATTGATTCATAAACTTTCATAAGGTATAGATGGCAGTCTGCTGATGTATCCCGTGAAAAATATGACAGGAATACAAGTGGAACCAACTCTCACAATTCTGTGCAGTTATTTTTTCTTATTTTCTCTCCCTTCTCCCAAACAGTAACATGTAAGTTCGACTCCTGAAAATGAAATCTCAGTAACATACCTCTGATTATCTTATGTTGATTTACGTCCTGTGCTTGAAGTTAAAGTTTTATGAAAGAGCCTCAGCTTCTTTTTTGGGAGTTTTAGCTACTGGGATGAGCTGATAATGAGATGTCTTATTCTCAGTGTTAATGAACTATGTGTTTTAAAAATACAACTAAATATACAAAGAGATACTCAAACCAGGAATATCATTTAAAGCTTATTACAAACATAGGTTCTTTTTTTAGAACCAGAGGTTCTTGAACATTTTCTCAATCATCAGATGTTTTTCCAAAGGTCAAAGACATTTTACTGGTAAACAGTATTATTTTGCATCAGTCTGCTTTATAAAATACAACTATTGAAGTTGAAGCCAGCTGCTTTAAGAGCCAGAGGATTTCTTTCAAGTTAATTAAATGAAGCCCTGCCTATTAGTCCTTTAAAGCACAGATTCTAGCTTGGAGGGTCTCAGCGCTGCCTGCGTTTTGGAATCATCTGGATAACCTGGATGCGTAGGCCCCAACCCCAGATATTCTGATTGTTTGGTCTGGGATTTGACTAGGGTCAGCCAAGGCTGGACCACGGCCACTGCCGCTCCTTACTAGCTGCATGATAATGGGCAACTCGCTTAACACTTCTGTGCTTCAGTCCCCCATTTGTAAAATATAATGGTAATAGGAATTGACTCATCTACAAAGTGAGAGGGCAGTCCCCCCAAGACCACCCTCACTTCTGACACTATGTACAAGTTTGGAGAGTCCCCAAGACTACCCCCAGGTTCAAGAATCGCTAGAAGGAGCCGCAGAACTCACTGAAAGCTATTATACTTGAAGTTATAGCTTCTTATAGTGAAAAGGTAGATTAAAATCAGCCAAGAGAAGAAATGCGTGGGAGAAAGGCTAGGAAATTCCAAAGACGGATCTTCCATTTGTCCTCTCCCAGTGGAGTAGTGAAAAGCACAATTTCTCAGCAACTCAGTGTAACGATATGGGTCAACCAGGGAAACTCACATGAGCCTTGAGTTTCGGAGTCTTTATTGGGGGTCTGTCACATAGATGTGGTTGACTATCTGCATGGCTGACCAGGGTCTATGGCCCCTCCAGAAGGTGAGCTGATATCCTGTGACTCGAAGTTCCCTCCATAAATCATATAGTTAGACTTTCTGGAGGAGCCTCTGGCCTCCAGGTAAAGACATTTTATCAGACAGGATGTTCTAGAGCTTAGAGATTACCTCTCGGGAGTACAAGGCAAAAGTCTAACTTCTCTTTGGGCAAGGTCAAATTCTTTATTTCACACCATTGTTTTTGGGAGAATTAAATGAGTTTACGCTTGTATAGTACTTAGTAAATTATCTAGCCACGTTATAGCTGTTATTATTCAGAGGGCTTGGGTTTTCACCTGAGTTGTTTATTGCTGTCTTTCCACTCTTAGAGCCCCACTTAGTGAGTGCTCTATAGACACTTGCTGAATGAGTGAACAAACTAGTTCTCGTCCACCTGCCCCAAGTACCCACAGAGCACACCCTGCTTCTCTCTCTGAGTATGCTTCTGTTAATCCAACAGTCCTCCAGAATGCCATGCTGACGCCCCATGTAGGAGGTATGAGTCTTCATGTGCTCGCACAGGACCTTGCCCTACTAGGATGGCAGTGCCAGCCCATCTGGGCTGCACATCGACATCACAGGAGGAATATGTAAAAATAATAATTCCAGGCTTCACCTCCAGGGATTCTGTTCCTATTGACCCATGAAGTGCAGAACACAGTGCCTGTTACTAGAAGATACTTAAAAATGTTACGTACCCTTTTCCTGTTCATCTCCTCATTCTCCCGAATTCAAGGAATACACTTTCACCACTCAGTGTGTCTTGGTTCCATCAAGAGGTGTCACCAGTGCTGTAGGACTAGAGTGTTGGTCTGTTCGGTCCTTCTTAGGACCAAAGTGAAAATTATTAGACAAAAATGGCTCATGTATATAAATATCACTTTATATTCTCTTGCTCATGACTTGACTCACTCCATCCACTCTTCACAAACAGAATTTGAGGTTACACTTAGAGCAAGATGTTGCCATCAACACTCAAGATTTTCTGTGAAAGCATTAGTTAGGAAACTTCCTGACTTTCCAATGAATGAGCTGTGATGAATGCCAGGTAATAAATGGGACCTCAAATGCCTTATCTATTAAATTAAAGATGTGGGCCTGATGATATTGAGGTAGCTTCCAGAACTAATATCTTAGGTTTTTTAACATTAAAAGGTCTAGAATCTTGTTAATATTGGAGTTGGTTACAAGTTCAAGAATGCAGTTGGGAGAAGAATATTAAACAAATTCTGGAAAAATGAAATATTTTCCCCATAAGTGCAAATATTAAAGAAAATCTTGTATCTTTAACTCAAAAACTAACCATAAAAATGCATAAATCGCCCTTAAATCCAGTGGTCTTTTAAGTATTTTGTATCAAGGCAAAAAAAACCCCAAGAAAACCAAATGTGTCAAAACATGCTATATTCCCTCTATAATGACAGTAACAAATAACAGACTTACTTTCCTTCAGCATTTTATGGTTTAGAAAAAACTCCTAAGTAGTCACCAAGCGAGCTGACTGGACTCTAGTGTCCAGCTCTGCATTTTACTAGCCATGTTATTTGAAACTTAAGTCACTTAAATTTGAACCTCCCTTTAAAAAATTCTGAAAGAGAGGTGATAATACCAGTTCTATCTACTTCCCAAGGTTGCAATTAGAGTTATTCATTCATTGCAACTGGTTTATTTGGCACACCTACTGTTCTAAACACAGAGTGCTGAGATGAATCTTTTCTGCCTTTGAGGTGTTTAAGACTTTGGTGGCTAAGACAGATGCAAAAATATTAGCTAGAGCAAAATTAGCCATTCCTCCCCAGTTTAACCTAAACTCGTTCAAGTGGAAACAATCACCCAGCCTGATTCCTGGGGGATCGTGCAGGAGGAAAGCCTCGTAGGGCAGCGAATGGGCCATGGTTGGAGGGAGAAGGTGTTGGTATTAGATTTTCATGTGACATCTTTTCTTCATAAGGGCCAGCAGGTGACGTGGGTTACACAGGCTGAGTAGAACTTTGACACAAAACTGGGAATGTAATTGTATTCTTTTTGGACCAAAAAATATCAGCTTTAAATAGATATGTGTGACGACTATTCCTATTCTCCTCTGGGTGATTTATTTGCACAAAAATGTTGGGTCTGTAGTCTTTTTCCTCTGTGTATCATCCCGTAAATACCCATAGAAGAGTGTAATAGTCTATACTGTTGTTACTGTTTTGGCAAGTCATGTATATGTAGACCATTGTCTCTGCTGAAATGTAAGGAAGCATAGTAAGCTCCAGAATTAGTTAAAGGAAAGCAAGAAAACAAAATTAGTTACCACAGCAGGCTGTTTCATTCTAATTACAATTTTGTGGAACGCTAACCAGTACTTTTTTTTTTCCTTCCCTTGTGAATTCTAGGCATGTTCAAAGCAATAATCAACCTCCGCAGCCCCCAGTTCCACCATTAGGTTACATGTCCGGAGCTTTGATTTCCGATTTGGAAACAGATGTTCCAGATGATGATGCTGATGATGAAGAGGAAGCTTTAGAAATCCCCAGGCCCCTGAGAGCACTAGAACAGACGCCCGGATCCAGTACGGACAATCTAGACAGCTCTGTGACAGGTAATGGAACTGATTTAATAGGAATAAGTGACCCATTTGTAATATTAAAATGCATCGAAAGTCAAATACTTTCTTATGTAAGATTTATTCCACTCCATCTATTTCTTTAACATTTTTAATATGTTAATATTAAACACAAAATTCAAAAAGGATTTGGAAATACTTTTGCTTCACTGCAAAAATGATAAGAAAAATTCATGAATTTTAAAAAGCTTTAAGACATGAAAGAAAACTCAGTTATATCCAGGGCTTTCATGAAAAGTTCACTCTACTGGGGAAACAAGTCTATTACGTAAAAAACCTTGACTTTTAAAAATGATATATTTTGTATATCAGGAGCAACATACAAAGTGAATGCAATCTTAAAACACTTCTTGATATTTCACTCCGTAAAATCATTCACTGATGAAAATAAGCAACTCTTCAGAATAAGGCTCTCTAAGGTTGCACAAGGTATTATTTTTAGAGTGGAGAAAATGTATAGCGAGATAAACTATACATTTATGCATTTCATATTGTTGATCCAATAATTGCTTCTCTCCCAAGAAATAGTTATTTTTGCTGTTTACCCCTTTGACTTCCTCTGGCCTCCTTCACCAAGTGAAAGGCTGCAACTCGTATCCTCCTAGGATGATCCCAGGACTGCCACCTTTTTCCAAGGATTTAAATTTAGCAAATTGTATTTAAAAAAACTTAAATCCTAATGTGTACACAGTGACTGTGGAGAAAAGTAAAAATTCAGTCTTTCTATTCAAGTAGGTATCCGTTCTTTGATACACACACGCAAATGCCTCTTACGTGACTATAAAGATATAAGTGCCACAAATGTGTCGCCCATGCATGTCCTATCCTTGAGTCTTCTCTGTGTGCCACCCATTTCTATATTTACCTTCATGACACTCTTCATTCTAGGAGTGCATTTTACCACAGTCCCATTTAATTCATTTTTCCTCCAACGGCTTCTTAATTTGCACACATTTCACACTGTGTGTTATAGTTCAAAAACACTGATGGAAATTCCTTTATGAAAGTGATGGAGAAGCATGAGTACCTACATGTTTCCTCTGCACGACTTCCTGAATTACACAATGTCATGCACAAGCCTACACTTTTCAGGTTTTCTTTTTACCTGGGGGCCGTCTGCATGCCGAGCTAATTAAGATTTAAGAAGTGCAGATAAACTGCTGTGATTTGAAATCCAGATCCGACTGAAGGTGGCAGAGCAAAAGTTTAAATCTTTGAATGCAGAGAGCTAACTTATTACTGCACTATTATGTTAAGCCCCTTTGCCTGAATTTCTAGCATAATCTCCTTTAGGGTAAAATCTGCATAGTTTTGCATGTCTCGCTGCTGATACTGAACTCTTTTCTATTAGGAATGCAGTAAAAATTGCAATGATAAAAGTCAGCCAGAGCCTATGTAGTTCTTTTCTTAAATATTATAATGTCAAAGATGATAAATATACCTATAAATCAGGAGAAGGCCATTTTGAACTTTTACATGCTCACCTGTTAATAACATGTTTCACTGTTAATATGACTGCAGTTAAAGACAATCTGAATTTCCCCTTGTAGCTGGTATAATGTTCATTCCAAATGAAGCTTTTATTGGTAAGAAAAAGTCTGTTTTCCTACTTAAATTCGGTGCTTAATTACTGCCATATATAAAAACCTCAAGGTGTTTAGGTATGCATTCCACAATGAATTTATCCTATGAATAATATCTCTCCTTAGTTAGTAAAAGAAGTTGCACTCTATACCAAAGGAGCCAAGCAGGAAACTTTTTTCTTTTTTTGGGGGGGGGGATTTACAATAACTTTGTGGGGAAGGTATGATCAAAGATTTAATTTGCTTTCTAGGGTGTAAGTGTAATTTAAAGTAAATAAAAGTTAAAAATAAAAGTAAATATAGTTTTTCAGAAAAAGGATGTGTGTGTAGGGAGGGACTGTGTGTACAGAAGAGTGTGCGTGTCTGAAAGTATAGCCTGGGTTTGTGATTATGTGTAAGGTGTGTGTGTGTGAGTGTACGTAGGAGTATGTATATGAGCATACATAGGACGTTGAGTGCAGTAGAGCATGTGTGCATGTGTGTATGTGTACCTGGGGGTGGCCCTGAGATGCATGTGTGTATGGACCAAATGCTACAGAAACCAACATGCTAATGAATATTACTCTAACGTGTTTATGTTTTCTTCAGACACTCAAGGCTAGTTTAATGGTGCTAAATGAGGTGGGCAATAAAACAGAGGCTATTTCCATTGGCTTTGTATGTTTTTAAGATGGTAAGTGCCCACGGAGAGGATTCTGATTTTTCCTCAAATTACCTTGAATTCTAAATTTGTGTGTGGTGTGAGTAAATTAGTCATCACTTTCATCTGAATTCTCTATTTTCATTTTCATGAAACTAATGACCATTTTTTTATGAAATAGAACTAACAGTTACATACCAGTCCTTGAAACTCTAAAGCCAACCAGAATGAAAGCCCAGCAATAACACAAAGATGGGCTAATAAGACTGTATATAAAATTATTTAGAATTTTACTTCTGAAATATGTTGCATTCCAACAGCTGCCACATTAAGGAATATCAGCAGTTAACAGGGTACAGAGCCTATTTTTGTAAAGAAATAAATATATTATTTTCAAATGTTTTCGGAACAACTAAGTAATTTATGAGGGCCTTTAAATTTTTTGAAATAATGCTTCATGAATGGAAAAGGCCAAGAAGAGAGGAAAGTATCAGTAATTCTATAACCCATAGTCTCAGTGGCTTAGTCTGGTTGGGTAGTTATAACAAAATATCATAGACTAGGTGGCTTAAAGCACAAACAGTGGAAAGCTGACAAGTCCAAGATCAAGGTGTGGGCAGACTGGGTTTCTGGTGGGAGCCCTCTTCTTGGCTTACAGGAAGCCATCTTCTCACTGTGTCTTCACATGGCAGAGAAGGAAGCAAGCTCTCTGATCTCCTTTTATAAGGTCCCTAATCCCACCTTCATGACCTCACCCTCATGACCTCATCTAAACCTAATTTCCTCCCAAAAGCTCCACCTCAAAATACCATAACGTTACGGGTTAGAGCTTCAGCCTATGAATTTCAGGGGGATGTCAACATTCAGTCCATAACATTCAGGCGTGGAAAATGTATTTGAAAATCTGTTATTTATTGATTTCCACAACAAATATTTATTGAAAGTCTATTCCTTCCAGCCACTTGGCTAGGAATTTAGATTTGGTAATAATAGTAATAACAACAACAACAACAACTTGCACATATATAGCCCTTTGTACACCCAAGGCACTCTTCTAAACAGTTGCCTGTTTTCATGTATGAGTGGCTTAGTGAGCTAAGAATGCTTCTTACATTTTTAAAGGGTTGTAAGAAAACAAGAAACAAACAAAAAGAAAAAATAAATGACAGACAACAAAGCCTAAAATATTCAGTATATGGCACTTTGCAGGAGAAGTTTGCTGATCCCTGTTCTAAGGTTTTAACATGTATTAACTCATTTAATTGTCACAACCCTATTTTTATTCTCATTTTATAGATAAGGAAATTGAGGCACAGAGGGGTTTAAAGACTTTCTTTAAGATCACCCACCTGATAAGTGGCAGAAGAATGTTCAAAATCAATCAGCCTTACCCCAAAGACCAGTTGTCATGATCCCTGCTCTGGAAATGCTCAACTGTTTTCTCATCTTTGGATTTAGCATTTTTAAGAGGAAAATGATTTCCTGGTCTGTTCTTCTCTCTCCCTTTCTGTGCATGTGCATGTATACATATATGAATAAATATATATTTATACAAATACAACACATTATTTTATCTCTGGAAACATTCATTTTTACCCCTTATACACTTAATAAGATCAAAAATATTAAATTTTTAGATGTAACTTTTATTATTTGTTTTTTTCATATTTCATTCTATATTCAGTTATAATGACTCATGCCAACAAAATTCAACTCTCATAGGGAGTCACATTTTTATAATTTTATTTTAATTTATACTTACAGTTTAAACCTACTTGGTTGTAATAAAGTACAAACAATGTTCTGATTACAGCACATCACACTCTTTTTTGTCTAGAAAGTAAACATACAGGATTGTTTCAGTCTTCAGGAATATGCTTGTAATATTTCCTTCTAAATGCCAAAACCACCACTTTTGAGTAACAGGTTGGGGGAAACCTTTAATACTTTTTTCTTTGACTTCCATGGTGGGAGTCAAGGGTGAGTGTTTCCTGTATTTAATGACTCCAGCACAGGGAAAAAAAACAAAAACAAAAACAAAAACAAAAAAAAACAGAAGGCAATAGGAGAGAGGGCAGGAGAAAAATGTCCTGAACATGGAGTCAAGATTCTAACTGCCTCAGTGATCACAAAAAGTAACACTGAGAGTGAGTGCTGTTAAATGAAACAAATAAAAATTTCCTTGACTGCTGAACCCCACGTAAATACCCTGGTTGAAAGGAAATAGGGGCTCTATATTTTCTGTATTTTATGTCTTTGGAGGTTTTTGCTGGAAGTCCCAAAGCAGATTATTTTGAAAACAGTAAAACCTGGCAGCCTCACCACCTTACTTGACCACACAGCTTTTAAAGAATTGGCCACTTAAAAGCATGACCTGATTTCTTGCTTTTATTGCAAAAATTTAAGGAAAATATTTTTGTAATAAGGAAATTTCAGAGGTAATGCTAAAAATCACTAAATAATTTTCTTAGACATTCTCCACAGCTCTGATTTATTTAAAAAGAAATTAAATACTTCAAAATTTAACAGATAAACGTGGAATATCATATATTCAATTTTTATCTGAGTAGAACAAATTAGCAGGTGTCATAGGTCACAAGGAAGAGATTTTTTAATTTCTTATTTTGCTTTCTCTTTTATATTACACATTCCTTTCTCTCTGAGGAATGTAAGTGAATTGTTGTGCATTCAATATGTTTGAGTGAAAGAACTTCTAAATATTAGAAATGTTCTTCTACATCTAGGCAGAGGTCAATATTTGGATTGATTTGTCCAAAGACACTTAGAGCTGAAGATTTTATTTAACAGATAGTTAGACAGATTGCACTTAATAGGAAGAGCTCCTGTATTAAATATTGGCTGAAAAAATGGGGGACAGCCAGTTTTTGTATCTCATAAAAATGGTAATGCAACAATTAGCAGGGTCATATTATAAAGCATACACTTTACTCTAGCTTAATGGGTCTAAGGATGAGCATCTATCAGCAAGGAAGGATTTAGCATAAAACAACATGTAAATGAATTGATGACTGATCATAAATTAATTTTAGTGCTGAAGACATAATGGAGATACAGCAAGATACCACTTTATCATGGTATTTTACTGCTCAGTACCATTTTGCAACAGCTTAATGTCCTATCTGCAGTTCTTCCTTAACAGCTTGAATACATTTGAGATTTTTTTGGCCTTTCAGCAATTTTTAAACCTGAGAAATTTGGAAAGATGGAAGATGCAAACACAAATAAATCTGGCTATGTTACACAAATTCATTTTTCATTAAATTTTTAAATATGTATTGATTATGTTTGTGTCTATAACATGTCAAATTGGCATGGATTGCTTGTAATTTGTGAAGAATCTCTACCTTCGCTGTTTTACCTAGTTTTGGTTTCAACTTTCGTGGTTATGTTTACATTTATGAAAGAAAGCCAGTTATCACAAAAATGGCTTACTTTCTAATTGATGAATCACTGTTTTTCTTTTCTTATAATCATTGTCTTTTTTTGGTAATAGTTTACATAAATCTTCAGATAATCTTTGATGTTTAAATATAAAGAAAAAGAAAGAATGGTAGCCACAGAGAGATGAAATCAGAAATCATGAAATAAATTTTAACAATTTTACACTATGGAAGAAATTTAATATATGTTATATACTTTTTTACTCATGGTGTATTGCCAATTTTCCTTAAAAATATTGCCCGCAAATGTAGCCATTCCGTATATCATAAGTACTCCATATCTCAAATAGAGAGAATGGGTTGTCAAACATAAAGACAGAGGAGCAAAGAGGGAAAGAAATTTTTTTTCCTTCTGTTTGTTTCCTTCTTGCCCTCCATTTTGAAGGCAAACTCAACTATATTAAGCTGAAGGCACTTGGCCCTCTTTAGTTTGTGGTGATGAGGTTTCCTATTGCCCATTATGGGCAAATCACTATGGCACACATCTCTTCAACTCTAAAGTCATCTATCTAGTTTCTTTGCTCTTACAGAGAGTGGTGAAAAAAGAATATCTTTCTATATTGACCAACACCCACTTGAAGCCATGCCATTCATCCATGCTACCCTCTCTTCCCAGGGAAGGGAAAAAAAGCATCAGAGAAAACTTCGTGAATAACTGGAATTTCTGAGTAATAGTAAGGAGCATTAATGATTGAGATAAAGTCAGAGCAAAGACCCAAAGGCCGGAAAATAGTTGATTTGTTTAGGAATTGGCAAATCTGTATGTGGAAATCCTCATATGAAGGACTAGTTACATCACTGCTTTCCCCATTGTCCAAGTAATCAACAGGAGTTGACTGACCTTATATTTCTTATTTAATAAATGTTCTGGGAGTTATTTTGAGTATGTTCTTTCTGTAACTAAAGTAAGGCCATTGCTAGGAAATTACACATGGAATAGAATCCCATGCAGAATTTATACTGAATAATGAAAATATCGAAGGCATTTAATTCATTATGCCAATGTTCATTGAATTTTTACTGGGAAATGTCCCTGTACATGAGGTATTAAAATGAATAATAAATAGTTCCTAATCTCCAGAGTTCCACTGTCTGGAAGAGAAAACATATATGCAACAAACACTAGTTTGTAGAGATATGATATGCTACCATATGCATACTATTTGAAAAACACAAGAGGTAGAGAAATTGATTCTCTCTAAGACAGGGTTGAAGACGAAGTGGAGTCAGGGTGATAAAAGAGATGATATTGATTTGGACTTTGAAGTTAGGCACTGGGCAATACAGTTAGTAACAATCTAGAGGTGTGTCAAAGGAATGAGAGGCAATGGGGCTGAACTGGCTATTAGAGGGAATGGGACTGGAAAGGTAGGCTGGGCTAGATATTGAAGAATCTCAAATACCTCAGTCAGTGTTTAAATGTATTGGCAAACTAGGTAAGGCTTTGAATGGAAAGACAGAATTATGTGATAAATGTCCCAGAAAAAGTGATTCATATGACAAGGAGGAAGATAGAAGGAACCAGAAGGAAATCAGTTAGGAAGAGCTTAGGAATGAAACTGGAGATGTAGAAAAGGAGATGCTTGTTTGGAGAGTGAGTTTCAAATAGCCGGCACAGATTTATTTGCAGATTTCAGCAGACATGTAGAAATACAGAAAACAGGACATAGAAGGGACCAAAACTGAGCTTTCCCATGTTTCCAAAGTATCCTCAGTTCTAGGGTTTCATATTCTTTTCTGATCACTGGCTGAATCACTTTGATTTTTTTCTTATCTACTGTAGCATTATATTGCAAAACTGATTGCATCATTTCTCCTTTCATTTTGGGCTGCTGGTCCTCGACTTGTGATTATTAACTCAGAAATGGTTCTCTCAGAGGAGGCTCAGTTGCTGGTGTTATCTTGGCTTCCTTGCAGTGGCCTGTGTCAAGGGAATTTGTTTGGAAAGTAAAAAGTGTATCTCCATGCTTGTGGCAAATAGAATCAAAACTCTTTCTTTTTCTGCTACACTTAGCACCCTTTTAACTTCTCTGATCCTTCTAACCCCTCCAGTGTCTGTTTTCTCTGTCTTGAAAGTGCATAAACCCGTGTTATTGAATCCTGGCACCTGAACTAAAAGTACAAACACTTTATCGTGGCAACACTTCTAACTCTACTGCTGTCTCTTAAATATTGGAGTAAAGGGGGAAGAAAATCTATGGCACTTAACTTTAGTCTCTTTGATGTGAATACGTGTTTGTTTTATTCTGGAATATTAAATTAGCTTCCTATAAATACTTTGTGCCTCTCTTTTTAAAAATTTGGGATAAGCAACACTTGGTATTTTTATTGGGTCATACTCTAATGGTACAACAACCTAAATAAATACTGTAATGTTAATTGTTTTAAGTAATAGATCGTCTCAGTGTGCTTTGGTCTAAAAAAAAAAGGATAAAAGTGTAAATGACTTGCTAAAAATTAAGAATAAGCATTATTTCTCAATATCATCATATTTTGCAGCTCTTTACGCATAAAGCTGTGATTCTTTTCCTCTATTGCCATGTTGCACTTTGCAGAAAAATCCATGTTAATGTCAGTGGTATTCTTTATAATGATTAATTTTCTAAAATAAAGATTAGTATTAAAGAGAAAACTGGAGGTCTTAAAGTAATTGAAAAACAAAGAAATCATACTAAGCTTTGAAAAAAATAGAACTTTTCAAAAATAAATTTTTTGTTATATTCTAAGTCTATTTGCTCTGGTATTATTCATACATTTTTGATTATTAGTGTTTGTTATTTCCTGAGCAATTACATTTTTATTTTAAATTCTTGAAATAATTCTAGCCCTTCTGCAGTAAGTGAGTGTAGATTTCATGACAATTATCACTAGTCTGCATTAAATTCAAAATATATTCACACTATTTGTTCAACTGAGTTCTTGATAAGTTGACTTTAAAGACACTATAATTTATTTCAGTAAAAATGTTTTTCTCTGAAGTCTAGGCCTTAAAATATACATAGCAATTCTCCTTTAGAAAATAATGGTGTAACAATTTAAACAAGGTAAGAACGGAATCATACAGAGCATGTTTTGTTCATGTGTTGAAAACAGATACATGTCTTAAATGAGCTTAATTCTTCTGCACTAGAAATGTTTAAAACATGGATGATGCTTGCACATGGCTAAAGAAGTCTTGATGAAACCCGATTTACCTCAAGGAAGAGTGAGGAGTGAAGGCTTTTGTTCATTAGTATAGTTATGTACAAGCAGATGAGCTATCCAATATATACAACTCACTAGACGACTACATTTGTTTTTAGGTTCAATGGTAAATGGATGGGGCTCTGCATCTGATGAGGACCGTAACTTTTCTAGTCATAGATCTAGTGTAGGTAGCTCCTCAGATGGCTCCATCTTTGCCAGCGGCAGTTTTGCACAAGCACTGGTGGCAGCAGCAGATAAAGCTGGTTTTAGGCTGGATGGAACCAGCCTTACAAGAACAGGTTGGTAGACTGAGTCAACACTCTTTGCATGAGAGAATCTTGTCCTTGGACACTGAGCTATTTATCTTCTGTTCTTTCTCCTCAGTGAGTCTGACTGCAGGGTTTTCTTTAATATGCATGAACACAGTTTGGGTGCTCAGTTATCAGACAGAACTCTCTTCTGATGCCCCCTTTGCAGAGCCAAGAATAGGCTCCTACTCACCACCTTCCATCCTTTGTTCCCCTTTCCCTTCATGGTTCTGCTGATTAATTGGAATATGCTTCCTTCTTATACTACAGCAAAGCTACAACTCAGATTGCCATTAAATTTTCAATAATTCGCACTTTGCAAAATTCTCACACAATCAATAATGTACCCAGTGATTAAAATTATTCAGCTTTTATCTCCATTACTTTCCTTTGCCCCATTTCTTTCTGCAAATGCATTTTCTGGGAAGGTTTTCTCAGCATGGGGTGAATGGGTCTGAAGCTGTCAGTCTAACAGTTCAAATGGCTGATGGTCTTATTAGTTGTTTGGCTGTTAAGATTTTAATCCAATAATTTATTATTTGTTTTAAAGGATGCTAATTAAAAATACACCCACTGCATTTGCAAGTTAGATAAAATGATGACTACTTGTATGTTGCTCTTTATCACAATCTAATTTTGGTTTCTGAAATTAATAAATAATAATAATATAAAAGACCAAATATGTAATTTTTCACATTTCTGATCATTAACTCAAAAATAAATGTGGGATTCACTCTATTAATAGATCAGTAATTTCGTAATCATTTGTTTTACTGAACAAAATAACTTTGGCATGATCCTGTTACATGACTGTGTGTACTTCTTAAATGCACATAGAAGAAACTTCTGATATATGAATTAAACTGAGTTGCCTTACAAAACAAACTAATTAAACTCTAAATGCATTTTTGAAATCTTAATAGTATTCAAATAGTAGAAAATAAAGGACTTTGACCCTTCACTAAACTCTCAAGTTATAAAAATGAGTCTTGGAAGCTTTCTTTGAATTATACCATCATATCATGTTATACTATTTCTTTTGAGTATGCACTAGGTATCTTCAAAGTAAAGAAGATTTTCCAAGCATTGCAGAGGTTTATTTTTCATATAGCATCTGAACTAAAATATGTTGTAATATAATGGTTATTTGAATTTTCTTGCTTTCTAAGGCATAAGTCAGAAACTTTATGTTGCCTGAGTGCTTTTTGTGGCATAGCTATAAGCAGAACAGTGAGAAAGTGCAAGGAAACTAATAAATTAGAAGACACAAGTACATTTCTTGCATGTATGCTAATAGCTAATAAAGCATTAAGCGATATCATGTCACATTGACTTAAAATGTAACTATATACAGTAATTTTGAATGAAATGAAAACATGCAATAGAGAATAAATGTACATAAACCAACCCTCTCATACCATAATAAACATGTTATTAAAATTGTAAGATGTTGAAAATTCATTAGCTTACCTTTTGCCAGAATATATTTCCCTGTATATGTACACTAAACTACAAGACAAGGACATAACACATTTCATTTTTCAATGAGAATTTGGAGTCTGCTCAGATACAATACTATTCATCAGAAAACACCTATTGCACTTTGGATATACAAGGTGATTTTAACCTGCTCTCTATCCTATACTATACACTAATGTTATTGAGTTTCTGCTAAGAGAGGTAGAATTCATCATGTATGTGTATGGGTGGTAAGGTCAATTAAATATATGTATCTGAGCAGACCTTTCCTGTAAAATTTCAAATGTAATTACTACAGGACATTTTTCAGTGCTCAAAGAGCGTTTGTAAGATTCCAAGGGTGAAATTTGATTAAACAGATAAGACAGTACATAATTCACTTTAGAAATAGCTTCTTTAATTTTAAGGAGTAAAAGCTGCATGAATTTGCCTATATCTACGAAAATATTACTAAGATTGTCAAGGTTAAATAAAAATATAATCAAGGAATATTGAGTTTTTGGTTAGTGGCTTTGTTTCATATTCACTTGTTTAAATTTTTTCAGTGGGTAGTATGTTGTTTATAAAAATCGGACAAGCTAAATGCAGCAGGGCATATTTTTTTTCTATGGAGATGCACCAGTATTTTGTATCTTCAAATGTCATCTCCAGGCAGGTTGAGAGGCTAGTCTTAGAGCAGAAATACAAGACAGAATCAAGGTCTTATAATAACATTCTCTATACCTCATTCCCTTTGTTTACTTTTTAGGCAAAGCCTTTACCTCCTCTCAAAGACCTCGACCAACCAGCCCATTTTCTACTGACAGTAACACCAGTGCAGCCATGAGTCAAAGTCAGAGGCCTCGGCCCACTAAAAAACACAAGGGAGGGCGAGTGGACCCACAACCAGCATTGCCTCACCGAAGGGAAGGAATGACAGATGGTAGGTTTGTTTCCTTCTCTCGTCTCCTAACTGAAAAGACATGCTCTGTGCAATCATTAACTTAGATTAAAGAAGCTATGGTAGATTAGGCATTGCCTTGTTATATAACCAGGCTGAACACCTGACAATGTGGTCTTGTTTCAATAAAACACCCTCTTTTTTTTTTAACAATCTGGAATTATTTCTACATTATCCAGCCCCAAGAAATACAGGCCATACTGCTTTGCAATGTTGATTTTTCTGCTGTTCTGGCATTTTCCATTAGTGCTTTTTAGTGAACATTCCTTTTTAAGATTAAGGAAGAAAACATAAGTAGCATTGCAGTTGCCATGTTGTTGGATCATTTTTGAAATTGAATTAAGATATCTTAGATGGTATTTCACTTTAAAAAAAGACCGTGTAGTGATTTCCAATTTAGTAATTTTTTAGTTTCATTAATTCCAGGGCTAAAAATATGCTATAGATCATCTGGTTGATGGATCAGTAAACTTTTTCTGAAAAGTCCAGATAGTAAATATTTTTGGCTTTAGCAAGCCAAACAGTGTCTGTCAAGACTACTCAACACTACTCAATTGTCGTGTCTGTGAAGCTATAGAAAAAATGTACATGAATGGGTGTGACTGATTTCTCATAAAACTTTATTGACAAAACAGGCAATGGCTTAATTTGGCCCATGGGCCATGGCTTGCTGATTTATTTCAATTCCTTTATTTATGTATAGCATCCAGTCTTTGAGTATTTGCTTAAATACTGCTAGTTTCAGGAAACAAAATATTACTGGACGATATCCTTGTTCAATAATGAGTAGTTCATCAGCCCTATATTCAACTTAATTCTCATATGTTTAAATATAGGAATAAAAGTATTTATCCCGAAGTTTTATCCTCGGGAATATGTAAGATAATATATGTAAAAAGCCCAATATAATGTCAGACCCAAAGGTAAATTTCTTCCCCCTTCTCTGTACTGTCTCCTGCAAGCACACACACTTTTTCCTGAGATAGTACTACGAAACATCAAAAAGATGAACCTAGCCAAGCTGCACATTAGAACCATCTGGGAACTCTTAAAGTATACCCTGGAGATTCTGATTTAATTGTTCTGGGGTGAAAACCAGTCACGAGTATTTTTAAAGCTCCATGGGAGAATCTAACGTGCAGTCAGCTTTGAGAAGCTATAACTGAGTTCTGTGCACTCATCTCAGTCTCTTAGACTTATCATTACAGGACAGAATGAGGCTTAGTTGGAAAAGAAGTATTTGTTCTTTATTGGTTTGGGGGTAGGTCCTTAGCTGGCAGCCACCGTTGTGCTTTCTCTTGTCATTTTATAATGCTAAGAAGATTTTAAAAGCCAAAATAACTTGGTCTAAAAGCCTTCAGGTTTACTTATCTTCCCTGCTTACTTTGTCCCCATTGGAAAGTGTTTCTAGGGAATGCAAGGGTAAGGGTACAATCAAGATTTTGATTCTCTATAAGTGGATATCCTGTGGTGAGCAAAAATGCTTATTACCTCCTTTCTGCCCCAGATGATCTAAAGATTAGTTGAGCACTTGAAGCGTTCATCTTGTTCCCTCTAAATAAAAAGGACTACTCCCACTGATATTCTAGTTACAAATCGCAGCATTAATAATTTTGTGTAATTTTCCTGATATGACTGTCATGGAGAGAGGAAAAAATCCAGGGACAATATGGGTTTTCTGTGGCTTTTCCAAAATGTTTGAAGATCGTGTGCAGAATATGTGGAAGATATAAAATATAAATCAGCAAAATAGAGAGCTCTTTTCTTCCTTCCTAAAACACTTACCTTGCAAGCTTTCTTCAGAATGTCTAGTTAAAACAAGCTACCTCCTAGTTTAAAGCATGATCAATATGTTGCTTATATTTCTAAAAAGCAAATAGGTTCCTAACGTTTCAAATTTACTGGCATTCCGAAAAAGGTTATGGATTAGGTGCTATTAGTAGATACATTTTGGAAGTGGTGATATTGCAAAGCAAATTTTGGCTCACATATCTTTCCAAGTGTTTGATCCAAAGACATTTTAGTTATGATACAGGGACATTTATTTTGGATAGCACTCTACAGATTACCCTTAAGGATTTTGTTATTTTACCACAGATGTATATGTCGTAGCTTTTGTATGGTATGAATCCATGCATCAGTAATAAATTTATAACATTTGTGTATAAAATCAAACTGTTCTTTTGAGGAAGGTTGCTCTTTAGTAGCACTTAATGTATAGACATTTTACCGTAAAATTTTTGCATTATAGATTTTAGAACAGTGTTTTATGAGTACATTAATCAGAGTAATTATTGCTAGCTGCTATACCAAACAGCTTCTATCCCCTCAGTGCCTTAGCACATTAAGCGTTTATTTCTCATGGACACAGTGATTTATAAAAGTCAGGTGACTCTCCTCTAAGTTGTAGTGTAAGGGTGTATGCTTCTTAAATATTGAGACACCATTATTTCCAAGATGGGACCTTGATGGTTTCTGAGTGAGGGGAAGACAGAACGTAGGTGATTATTTGAGAGGTTCTATGGCTAGTCCTGAAAGTGGTACATGCCTCCTTCATTGGCAAGAACTCTGTCACATGGCATCAAACTAACTACTGGAGTGGGAAAGTAATCTTCCCTTGTGGCCAATGGAGGAATTGGGAGTGGTAAGCAACCTCAGTCTCTGTCTCAAAGACTATGCAAAAACTCACATACATGTTAAGGAATGTTCTTCTCCCTTGGATAAAGTCTCACCTAAACAGACATTGTTCAGTTCAAATCATCTATTGCATTTGCATAAGCCAAAGAATATCCTTTAAAGCAAATACATTGACCAATGCTAAACAAAGGAGGCAGAGAGGTAGTTCTCTATCTATCAGCCTTTTTTCCCATCTCCTTCCAGCCTGTCCTTCCCTCACCCTACTGTCTATTCAGAGAAGGGGCTCTTTTCCAGCTCTACCGTGGACTAGCTTTGACCATTGAGCAAATTTCTTTATTCATTAATCTATTCATTCAAATATTTATTAAGCTCATACCAAATGACAGGCACAATGGGAACCATACAGACAAAATTCCCTGCCCTCCTGTAGCTTACATTCTAGTGAGAGAAGATAGATAAAGACCAACATAAATATATAAGTGAAAAATAAAAGCATACAAGATGGTTGTAAGTGTCATGGAGAAAAAAAATAAAAACATAGGAAGGAAGTTGAGAAATATAGAAGTGGGGGAAGTTTTAAACTAGATTGCTCAGGGAAGGACTTACCAAGATGACGACATTTGAGAAAAGACTGGAAGATTACAAGGGAAAGAGCAATGATGATATCTGAGGAAAAGTCATTCCAGGAAATGAGAACAGCAAGTGGAATCCTGAAATATTTGATAAAAAGGAAGAGGAGCAGTGTGACTGAAGCAGAGAGAGCAACAAAATAGACTGTGAAGTCAGACAAGTAAGTGAGGACCAGCGTTCTGTAGGACCTTTAAGTCTCTATAAGGACATTGGCTCTTTACTTTGAGTGGGAAACCACTGATGGTATGTACATGTGTGTGTGTGTGTGTGTATGTGTGTGTGTGCGTGTGTGTGTGTGTGTGTGTGCATGTGTGCGTGTTTAAGGCAGAGGAGTAACAGGATTTTCCTTATATTTTTATTAAAAAACAAGTCATTCTAGATGTTAGGTTGAGATAGACTGAACGTGCTTCTATGTAGAATCACAGAAACCACATGGGAAATTGTGGAAGTGATGTAGGGAATAGATGCTAAAGGTTCATGTCAAGCTAGAATCAGTGGAAGCAATGAGAAATGTTGAATTCTGAGTATAGTTTGGAGGCAGAGCCCACAGGGTTTGTTGATGAAATTAATAAAGGCTGTAAAGCAGGGAAGCCAAAAATTACTCCAAAGTTATGGCCAACTTGTAGTAATTGAGATGAGGAACACTAGAGAGGAAGTATAGTTTGTGGAGGAAGATCTAGAGCTTGGATTTCATGTGTGAAATTTGAGATACTTTCTAAACATCAAAGCTGAACTCTCCAGTATGGATTTAGTTAGATGAGTCTGGAGTTCATGGAAGGAGAGACCCAGGCTGGAGATACTATTTCTTTATGCCTTTTTTTCTTACCTAAAAAAAAAGAGCATAATAATGGCACATATATCATTGAACTGTTGTGTGCCTGACAATAGCAAATCCTCAGTAGGCCTGCCAGAGACTCTTTAGTGAATTGATTTAGTTGAAATGAATCAACAGAGAAATGAATAATAAATTTAATTTAAGTAAACATATTTGATTACATACTTTTATTTTTTCCACAGCCATTCTTAATCTCATCTTTTTTCCAATTTGTTTATTTCAATGTGCTTTCAATGTTCTTTCTTCTTAGACTATACAAACTCCAAGGATATTACTTAATTACGTAGCCATATGATTTCAGGTTAAATTAAATAGTAATCAGAATTTTAGCTAGCATAAGCAGATGCCATTTTGGCCATTTGAAAAATTAAGCTGCTCTGATGGAGAATAAAAATCGGTGAAAAGATATGTTATTTTAAAAGCAAATATAATAATTTCCCCCCAACTGGCAGTCTTAAGTCCAATTACTCAAATGAAATAATTAATTTATATTTATAATAATACAAATTGAAGGGAGTCAGTGTTGAATATAAAGAAAATACCAAACTCATTGGTGAATTATTCAACAAACAGTTTTCTCAGTATTGGATTAGCTCTTCATTTTGGAAGAAATGTTCCAACTGCAACTTTATTCTCCCAGATAGAAAACCTGTTCCCTTCAATAATTAGTGATTCATAATCTAACAAGAGGACATACATAAGAACTGGGAATGTTGCTCCAATGTGGGAACTCCCGAAGCAGATACGGAGGAGATTTTCATTGTTGGTTCAATGGAGGGCGGTATTATTTTGTTCATAAAAGAGAGTATGAAGCTTCTTACTAAAGTCTTTAAAAGCAGTAACTTAGCCTTCCTTAAAGAAATTATGTTTTGTACACAAGAAATTTATACTTTCCCCTTTTAAATTTCATGAACAATATTATTAGAAACAAGTGCATCATTACTAAAATGGCCTGGGAAATAATTACCTATGTTATATACAGTATCCTCTATTAATGATATAAGTATGTATATTGTCCACGATATTTGATCTTTGTGAACAAATAACATAATTACTGATACTTTAAGGATGAACAAAGCAGTTTGCAACAGCATTCCAGAAAAATGAGAAGAAAATAATCCAAAAGAATGTTAGAATGTTTAGAAGATTTCAAAATCTTCCATAAAGTAATTTCAGGACTAGTATAATAGTATAAATTAGATAATAGAACGATAATACTTAAAGAAATATGAAAGAAGGGACTATGATTCCACAACTAAAGACATTCAAAATATAAAAGTATCACGGAATGAAAAGCTAGTAAAAGAAAAATGAGCTGAGTATTTGAACTTTTAGTTTTTTCATATCTGATATTTAATGTAAAGAGCTTTTATGAAAAATTATCTATTCCACTACATCTCAAATTTTCATGATGCATTGTCTACTCTAGCACCATGAAGCATATTCTATCTAAACTCTGAACATTGGTTATTACTTATTAAAATTAATACATTGGAAGATTATAATATATTAGTTGTAACTCATTAGCTAACTCATGAAACGAACAGCCAGAATTGGTTGTCAGGCAGAATGTTAATTGCATTTAATAAATGTTAGCTTAACCCTTTGACTGTTGCTAAATGTGCCACGCACACGGATAAGAGCCGTCATATGCTGTATACGATACGGCATACAGTTCTTAATTTCCCAAGGGCAACATTTCCTATGGAGATTGGCAGGGCAGCTTTTATTATTCCCAGGGCTTTTTATTAACACAGCTGCTAGGATTTCTATTCATTTTGTGTCTTGGTATTTCTACTTTGGGGAGGTGGCAGTGGACAATGGATTAAAGATGGAGAAACCATAAACTGCTCTTTACACCTTGAACATCAGCCTCAATGTGCAATTGAAAACACTCTCTATGTACAATAGTTGGATAAAGCCAGTTGATTTTATTTCAAAGACACTGTGATCAAAAGATAGCAAAGAGATCAATAATGTGCATTTTAGATATAAATAACTGACCTTTTCCTCCCCCAAATTCATTTCGCATAGGTGATACCTGTAGGAGGGCAAGGGTTTTTTCTTCATCTTGAATTAAAACCTGTACTTTTCATTACATTTTAGTCCATTCTAAACATTATTCAAAATTTTTAGATCTTCCACCACCACCAGATCCCCCTCCCGGTCAGGGTTTAAGGCAGCAAATAGGCCTGAGCCAGCATGCTGGTAACGTGGAAAACTCAACAGAGAGAAAAGGAAGCTCTCTGGAGAGACAGCAAGCATCCAACTTAGAAGACACAAAGAGCTCTTTGGATTGTCCAGCTAAAACATCCCTAGAGTGGCAGCGACAAACCCAGGAATGGATAAACTCCACAGAACGCCAAGAAGACATACGGAAAGCCCTCCACAAACAAGGTGTTGGACCAGGTGTGTTCTGCACAGTCCCAAGAAAGTGTGGACTTTTACATTTTTTTTTTCTACCAGGTATCTTGGAAATGCCAGTTGTTTAAGGGCATCTGAAATGCGTTTGCTTTGAATCACTAATTGAAGTTGGAATTCCGCAGCAGAGATGTAAGGTGTAAAGAGCACATCCCTTAAGCCTGAGTCAGTTCAGTGAGGGTTGTTCCTCAAGTTTACCTCTGCATAGGGTCTTTGAGCTCAAGAGACCTCCAGGCTTCATCTGCAGAGCTCAAGAGACCATTTCATTTTTTTTTGTTTCTTTTGTCTTTTATTGTTTGTATTGAGTACTTTTAGACCACTAAATTTCATCTTTAGTGTCAGTTGAATCTCTGTCTTCAACCGTTTGTTCATTTTGACTGAAGTAGCTAGTCATTTTGAGAGAATTGCTTCAGTCAAATAGGTAAATTAATGGAAATAACAAAGTTGCAAATAAACAGGCAATTACAGAATTCTCATATTAGAAAAGGTTAAACTGGAGCCTGCACTTGCTCCAACGGATTAAATTTAGTTGATAACACTTCAATGTGAAATGTTTTTGTTTATAACTCAAACTTCCTGGAAATGTCACAAAATAAGTTCCATGGTTTGTGGTTGGATTTTTTTGGCAGGGGGATGTTGACCCACTTATAGAAATGGATTTTCTAGAACATCTCTTCTTATGTCAGGATTCATTGAGTATTAAAATACACACACACACACACACAACACACACAATTGAGTTTCCTTACACATTCTTTTATTCATTCGGACTTTTCTGGATATGTCCTCTACTCGTGCATTTTCAATAATTATGTTTTGTCACAACTTGGTGCTTAAGGTTTAAGAAGATACAGTTATAAAAAAGCCAAAAGATGATAATATTAGTATCTAGATTTAGTGGAACATTTAGGATGCTTACGGTTGTGAGAGAAAAATCACGTGACCCTTGTCATTAAAGACTATCTAAAAAGAGAAATACTAAATTCAGTCAGTATTTTTTTCAGTCATCTAATCACAGTAATAATAACCCATACCTAGAAAGAAAGAAAAAACAGAGAGGTGGAGAGAAGGGGGGGGGGGAAGAAAGAAGATAGAAAGCAAAAAAAGAGAGAAAGAAAAAAGTTATTTCAGTGTTAAGTATTTAGTAATGCACATCATGAATTATTTTTAGAGAGATGGTACATAAAAAGAATATGGACATTATTAAAATGAATGAGTTTCTCTTTTTCTTTTAAGGAAATACACAGCTTTTCAAATAATGTATTTCTATCCAAAGAAGCAATAGAAATTTTAAAAGCCTAGTTTATTACACTGATATATACTTCTTTATCTAAGTTGATTGAGAAAATGTTGCCATAATTTAAACTAAAACACAAACCATGTTCCTTCCTTCTTAATGAAAAAAGTAAATTGCAGCCTCTTTGAACCCAGAAATTAATCTCAGAAATGCTTTAAACAATATGGTTATTGTATGCAAATATCTTTTAAACTGGGTTTAAATTTTGCAAATAATATATAACATTAGATACTTATTCCAAGATCTCTTTTAATTTAATCCTGCCTCAGTTCCTATTGTAGGAAATGTTGCTTGCACATAGAAATTCCTTTACTATTTGGGCCTTATTAAACTTATTTTTAATTTTACTGAAGAATGGAATCATAAAATAGCCTAGCTTGAGCTTAGTATTTAAAGTTAAGTTTGTTTTGTCTCCACATTGTTGTTCAACTCAACCTTTTGTGTTTCTTTTTTCAGAGGAGACCTTGGTGCCCTACAGCAAGCCCAGTTTCCCATCTCCAGGGGGTCACAGCTCATCAGGAACGGCTTCTTCTAAGGGATCCACTGGACCTAGGAAAGCCGAGGCATTGAGGGGAAGCCACCAGCGCAATGCCAGCGACCTTCTTGACATAGGATATATGGGCTCAAATAGTCAAGGACAGTTTACAGGTGAATTATGTAAGTGCTTTAGGACGTTTAAAAGGCTATGGTGATTCAGAAAGACGACTGGGTTAATAACGTAAGACAGAAAAAAGTTTTCCTTGACCTTCTTAGGATCTCTGACTGGGTCTGAAAACCAAACTGATGAGATAGATTAGCAGGAAAAAAGCATACAAATTTTATTGAATTTTTACATGAACATGGAGCCTTCACAAGAGAATGAAGACTCAAAGTGACCAGAGCAGGAAGCTTTTCAATCCTTTAGACAAAGAAACAATAAATGTGTTTACATTTGGTAAGACAGAGAGGTTTGGGCTAGGGGTAGTAAATGGTGAAGAGGCAACTGAGAAGATAAGGATTAATTTAATAAGGTTTGTTTGTACAGATTTCTCAGCCCCCAATTCCCCATCTCTGGTGACAAGACTATCTTCCTCCTGGTACTACAGGGTGGGTACCTGTCACACAGGAGTTTTTATGATCCTTCAGGGACAGATGAGGTGGGAGAGGTCACAGTGACCTCTCTGTTTCTGCGGGGTTTTTTCCAAACTCCCTCACCTTAAGGTATTCAATATGCCAAGGTACCATATTTTGGCGTAGCATGTCCTGAACCCCTACAATGACATTGCCACAATAAACAAATTTCAAAATTATAGAAAGCTTGCTTTACTATGAGAAAAAAAATCATGATTTTGAGTAGGTTTGGTTATAATAAAGACCATTGCTATTTACATCAGTCAAATAAACATTTTTCTCTTTCGTTTGAATTATTCTGTGCAAAAATTGCATAATTTAGGCAATTAATTTTAATACTTAGAAATTAATTAAATATAGTTCTTGTAGTTTTCTTTGCCTTTTCTTTCTTATTTAATAAGGAAATGTTGGCTCTTTGGTAGTTTTAAAGAACTTCCTTGGGAATTCCTCATTCCTTAGTTGCTCTTCATTTATTTATTTTTTTAAATTTAGGCAGTCAACCTTGAAAGGTTGATCTTTGATTTTAGTTAATTTTAATATTTGAATTATAATAACATATAAATAAATTTCTCTTTTGATAAAGAACTGTCATTGGTAGTTAATATAACTAAACTACTTTCCAAGTATAAAATACTAGAGAAAAGTAGGATGTCACAGTACGTCACACACAGTAAAAAACATTGAACTCTGTGTTAATTTCATCATGAAAGTTACCAATTTCACTATACAATGTCAGAATTATACTTGCTGAATACTTTCAACTGCTTCCGTGAATTCAGTTTATCTGAAGGAATAGCCCTGAATTCCAATCTTGTCAACTTTTACTGGTTATATGAGAAGAGAAAGTAAACTACCGTCTTAATTTCTCTACCTCCTTATCTAAAATATCGTATTACTCTTATGCTCACATCACAGACTGGGGGATGCCATGAGATAATGAAAGTGAAAGTACTTTCAAAACTGTAAATTTCTTTATTAATGGAAGTTATCATTACTGTTGTCTATTAATAATCTGATTAAGATACACTTATAATTTTTCATTTGATTCAGGACTACTTGGATTTTTCTTTAACTATTATATTGGAGTAATTATACACTCATAAGAAGTGCAAAAATGATCTACTCAGATTTTGTCTCCAAATTTTACAGTGTTTTTTTCTTTCACTTTCCATAAGTATAATTTTTTAAATTCACAACCTCACAAAATCCAAGATGTTATCTTCATCTATTATCTGTTTGCTTTGCTTTTTGTTACGCTGATCAAGATAAAGAATACTTTAAATGTAAACTTATTTCTGATTTTTTTAAATCTCTTTATAGAGTAACTGAGAGGAGACATGCAAAGCTGCTCTGAAGGACCATCAGGTCTGAACTCATGGAAGTGATGACACTAAACAGTGCAATGAACAATTTCTATTTATGTACTATTAAAAGAACTGTAAATGCAATGTAAAGACACACAGCCACACATATCCCACAGATATTTTACTTGTGTTCTTCTCTTAAGTACACCACCCACCTTAACTCTTTCTTGTCAGGAGTATATAAAAAAAAGAAAGAAAACAAAGCTCGCCCTCCAGGAAGAAAAGGATTTTCCTCTGTATATAATTTCTTTTGTGCATTGCTATGCAAGCTCACTCTTTTTAGCTCTGTTCATATTATTGTCCGTTCTTATTGGTCTGTTGTACTATATGTGAATTAATAGGCTGTGGTGCCGTATATTAACTTTTAATTGTGTAACTTTTATGTTTAAATTTTGCACTGCAATTTTATTTGGTGATAAGCACAAATCTCTACTCCTCGTGACATGAAGAAAAAGACTGAATGTGAAGGGAGTTTCTGTACTGTAAGCTAGGTTGGATAATGCTGGTTGTAACCGATCACGTTAGGGGGGTTTCAGTTGGGGTGTAGAAATAGGAAAGATGCAAAGGAACAGTGGTGTTGGCGAAGTCTTCTTGGAACATCAGCGACTGAGTCAATAAAAAAAAAGCAGAAAGGTGGCTTTTACTATTGACAAAAGCAGGGGTCAAAAGAAGGAAGTTGAAGTCTTAAGACTGAATAGGCGTTAAAAAATACAGGTAGCAATGATGTACTAAACTTGCTTAAAAAAAAAATTAAAGTTATATTTAGAATCAGCTTTACCTGTCATTGTAATTGACCCATTTGAGAACTACAACAAGCAAGAGGAAATTAAGGTGTTTCACAAGAGCTGTATTTATATTACAGTTTTTTTAAAAAAGCATTTTCTGAATTACCATAACTAATCTCTCCAATTCATTAAGTCAGAATATAATATGAAGTTCCCCAAGGAAACAAACAAAATGAACTCTAGAGTATCTAGCAAATAGTTAAAGAAGCAATTTATTATTAGGACATACTCGAGCTGCTTCCAAATACAAAAACTCTATTGCAATATCTTGTTTCATCTTTTTAATACATGTACAGTACACACTAGAGGATAGAGCTGCATCACTTAAATTCATGATTTTTTTTAAATAATGCAGTCTATATACAATTTTGTGTTTTATTTGATTAAGAAGTGAAGTTATGCCACCAAATATATAGCCAAATTGTAAGTGCTTAAAAAGCAGTGCTCAGAGTATGTTCAGTTCACAGTAAGTAGAGTTATTGGAATAAATATTTTATGGTACATTCTCAAAAATTGGCTACCAACTAAAATATGTTTGACCCATTTTGAATGAGTAAATCGAAAAGAAAAATTCTAAAGAAGAAAAATGCATGTTTATACACTTTTTAAATAAACCAAACCTCGTAAGTGGACATTAATAACAGTGTCCTGCCTCATTTGTTTACACGACTTTGAGAACAAGAAGTTCCTGAACATCAGTCAGGTATCGTCCAAATGAATATGACTTTGAAATATATGTTAGCTACTGTACATGTATAGTCAATCATTCAAGTAGAAGAGAACTTTCCTGAATTTCCCAAACTTTCCTGAAATTCCCACTTGTGACATTTTTCCATGTGCTGCCTACACAATTGTAAATTCTATCTCTAGTTATACTTTCTCATGTTTTTCCTATGATGTGTTCAGTAGTTGGTACTATGAAAAATATTCAATGTAATGATTAGAATCAGTTCTAAAATATGGGGCCAGTTTGAATGACAGTTCATACTCCGTGCATTATTGGCTCAGTCACCAATTGTGTGTCATATTGTTATAGCAAAGGAAGGACATAGTTAAATGTTTCCATCTTTTTTATTCCCCGAGACTGCATCAACACAGGCAAGAGTAGAGGAACGTAATGTTCTTTATGGGACCAACATCTTCTTGGTCCCATGTAGTTCATTTCTTCATAGAAGAGAAAGAAAACTCTGAGACCCACTTACTCATCCCTTTATCAACTTTCCACCATCAGTGCCTGAACCTTAATGCAGTTTGATTTCTCTGGGACAGAGAGACTGGGGAAGATGAGAAGTTTCTGTGAAGAATGAGTACATACTTATTCACAGCTCTAAGATGTGAGGAATTTAATTCTTTATTTATGCAGTTCCCTACTTCACCTCTTTCTATTTAAAAGCAAAGTTTTGTTTGTTTTTCTTTCCTCTTTATGCTCCTCTATAACCCAGTTTAGCCTAAAACTTTAATTCATTACGCGTATTACACATAAACATTTACCCCTGGTAATTGGCAGGTGTATGTGACTAATAAACTAAGACTTCAAAAACAGAGTATGTGTATGCAGGTGGCTTCTGGAGTAATGCAGGGCGGAGCATCGTACCTTTTTGATTGTCTTCAGTGCATAAAAATTAACTGTTTTGGTTAGATTATATCAGGCCTTATGGTTACTTGGAATGTTCTTTTACAATAGTTCACATCCTCTGTTAAGTCTGGTTTTAAATTAATTGATTTCGGTCTAATATTGCACCCAAAATATCCTCCTCCGTAGCTATAAAGCAAGAAAAAATACCGTAGCGATTCACACGAATTCGGGAACACTACCAAAAGTCAAAAGCCTTTGTCAACTTGCTTTATGTAAAAAACGTCCGATAAGGATAAGTCAGAGTATCATGAGAGCTACCATGAATTTTTTCATTTTTGAAGCCAGTTAAATGAATGTGG
Source organism: Grampus griseus (assembly GCF_964374135.1). NCBI lineage: Eukaryota > Metazoa > Chordata > Mammalia > Artiodactyla > Delphinidae > Grampus > Grampus griseus. The sequence goes on along the minus strand of NC_138998.1, from coordinate 112,859,632 downwards.
AAATTCACAGAGCTCACTCTTGAGCAGGTCTAAACAGAAGCCTGCATAAGCTGTCAGAAGGAAGCCTGGGTGGGAGAGAAAATAATCTTACCTTGCACTCACTGGCAGCGCTGCTATGCAGTCACGCCCAACACAAGCACAGCTCCATTCTTAACATGCAAGGTCTGCAACTGGGGCCATGGCCGAATCAATGCCCCAACTCAGGTGTGCCTCAGTGTATGCAGGCAGAGGCCCCGTACCCCTTCTCCAAATCTTCCCCATCCTGGATTTAAAGTAAGGTGGGATAGTACGGGGGCATGAAAACAATTGATTTCTTCACAGGATTTGAATCCAGTTCAAAGGAGAATATAGCAAAATCCAGACCAACATTTAAGATATCCTGTAACCAAAGGGAAGTAAAAGCATTGCAAGTTGACTTTCTCTGTAACAAAACATTAAATGGTGTTCTATGTCATAGTCTAATGCTCTGGCTATCTAAATATACCTTCAATGGGATTTGAGTTGAAAGTTTGTATGAGTTTAATAGAACACCTCCAAATTTCTATTCAACAAAGTTATGTAATTGTCCATTGACAACATAATTATAATACCAATGAGCTCTTAACTGTGGTTTCTCCACTGGAAAGTGATTGTGTGTCAGTATTAAAGATATGCAGAACTGTAACATTCACTGATTTGTTCATCTGCTTCTGTATATTGTATTTATAGAATTACAAGACAAGAATTGGTGTAAAGCAACATGTCTTTCCACATTATCTTAGAGGTGAAGTTACTTTTATTTTGCTTCTCTGCGATATGTACTTCAAATGAAACACCATAATTTTTACTAATGAAGTTAAATTTTTTCTTATCTCATAATTTTCAAAAGCATTTATTGTGACTTTAAAGTGTTGCAAGATAAGGGATTTTGTGGCCGTGGGTAGACTTTTTATACTTTGTTTTATAGATGTACTTTTTTTTTAACTGTAGTTTGTTTAAGTCACCAAACAGTGTCCAAAATCTTAATGTGTTTCATTTGATGTTGTTAGATCGGAAAAGAAATCGGCATAAAATTGATTAATAGTATTGTCAAAGAATTGTGTATTGTGTACTCACTGGGAAAAAAATAAAATATATTCACATTTCAAATCTGTAAAAAAGCCATTTATGTAAAACAGACTTGCTTGTAGACAAATCAAAAACAGACCATTTTGTCACTTTCAGAACTCTACATTAATATTTTGTGGCCAAATGCATAATCTCATTTTCTCATTTGGTTATGGGTTGGTGGCGATTAATAGAAATTGATTAATAGAAATTATAGTAGTGACTAAAAGTCACTGATGAAATGTTAAAAGCGTTTGAAATTATAGATCCCACTCCATCAGCACTACTTTACAGATCTGATCAGCCCAATCCCACAAAGGCCTTCAGATAGATAGAATACAAACTTCTTGGCTCATTCGTTTTCACTAAGTACAATTACAGGATCAGATGCTCTGTAAAAATAAAAGGAATTTTTGAGTTCTTTAAATTAATAATCGTAGCAACAGGAAAATGAAAAAAAAGAAAACTTTAAATATTTTTAAAAATACATGGTAAGTGGACAATACATTTCAGAGTTTAATTTAGATTAATAATAAGAAAATAAAATAGTATTAAAATAATTACAAATAATGCTGTCTTAATATAATACAATGGTAATATATAATACATGTGGTTAAAGAAAAATATATCAGTTACCAGTATGATAAATGGTAGAGGAATTACAAAACAATCATTGCTCTGTTGAGTCTGAGTGTACCATGGAATCTCCTGCAAATGGCGGAAGTGCAAAGTTACCAGAAAAGTTTATTAAAGATACACTATGCTCTATTTTCTTTTCACTATTCTCTCTTAATTATTGTACATGAGCTAGAGAAAAGATATATCAATGCTACAAGAAAGCATTTAAACAACAAATAATATTTAAAGTCCTCAGCTTGTGAAAATGTATTTTATCTCTTTCAAAGAAGCGATTGGGAGAGTTCATGCTAAATTTCACTTTATAGCAGAGATGTGAAATAAAACTGCAGTAACAGAAGACTGCCATAAGAATTCAAAAGAAAAGGCAAGTGGAAAGACTTGCTAAGGGTGGGACAGGGAGGGGGCTGGGATTCGTGGCGTAGGTGGGGAGGTTATATGCCAGCTCCAAAAGCTCTCATGGACTCTTTCACCTCGATGAATTTAGCATTTTGTTTTGGTCTTCACCCTCAGAAGGAATTTTCTTCAGGACCAGGGAAGGAATCTGGTACACAAGAGTTGCAAAGTTGTCAAGAATCCAAGTGACAGACGCAAGACACTTGTATGATTGTGCATTTAATTTAGAAAGAACTACAAAGGTGACTTCCTTTGCATCTTCTAGTCAACACATTTTCTCCTTCCAGCTGTCAAGCTACAAGAAATATATATATATATATATATATATATTCAGTTATCTTTGTAATTAATAAAGGAAAGATGCTTTTGTTTTATAATTCAAATACAATGACCTTGGGCTCAGGTCAACCTCCAATTTGCAGGCCCTTGTAACTGCCCTTAGGTCACAGCACCATATCACCCTTTGTCTATAAAATGCCTTGGTGGATACAGCTTCTGGGTAGCAGACAACATTTTTTGGTCCATTTTCAGACAATGTTTTTCTAGAGAACATCTATGAATAATTTGTTTCTGACAAACTAGTTTGTTTTTTTTTTTTATCGTTGTTTGCTTATGCATTCCTTTTGCAAGCAAGCATTGAGATATTATGCTAAGAATTAAAGATTCAGAGTAATTAAAACAGAAATGGATTTTACCTTCATAAATGGATTAGTATCTTCTGTGAAGTCTGGCCCTGATCTCTAGAAAAGTATCTTTTTGATTACTGTTTTTGAACTAAGGGAAAAGAAGCCTGAAGCAAAACTTTCCAAAAAATTCACAAGCAATAAAATCTGCACTAGTTTCATTAATTTCCCTTCACCCCATCACATTATCCAATATTCTAATTTTTCTCAAAACAGTCTATGGAATTTTAATAGGTATATTTAAAATAAAGAAGAAAATAAAGGGGTGAAAATTCTATGGTTGAATATGTAGAGATTTCTTTACTACTTGACTTATTTTCAAATCTGTTCAAATCTTATCTGACATAAAACCCTTAGTCCTGGAGCATCTTGTAAGACTAGTACTATGTGAACCCACTTTGAGAAATACTCTTCTAGAAGCTGACATACCTCATTCTGTCCCTAGGCTCTACATTAGTGTCCCCCAAGGCATGCATGCCATGCCTTGCTGTGGTTTTTTAAAGTCATTATTAAGTTGTGAGAAAAATGCATGTGAATCCCAGGTATTCTGTGGAGATAACAGAAAAAATACGTAGTGAGAAATTGCATGTATCCTCTCCTTTTTGCTAGAGTTTCAAGTACTTAATTGATATCAGTGTTGAGCACTTGATCAACAGGTAAGGTTGCAATATGTTCTTTAGCTTTTCCGTATTTCATTTGTGTATTGTTAAATCTCCAAATCATTAGGCTAAAACGAAAGCACAAAAATACACTCATTATCTTCCCTCTCCCCTAACTCCCAACTCTTACAAAAGGATAGTTTATTCATTTTTTAAGAGCACTGTCTGATTATTACTAGGTTCTACTTCAAATGGAACATTGCTAAAAATAATAGTGGATCACACAAAATTTACAAGGACAGAACTTATAATTTGTCAATAAGACAATAGAGAACTAAGTTGCAGTGGGATGTGGAAAACATCTAATTAGTAATGATGAACTTCAGTGTACTCAGAAATGGATAAATATAAAAGAGAAATTGAGGATTACCGTTATATGAACTTTTGCTGGCATTAAGTGTAAAAGAAGATGATATGTTATAAGGGAAATTAAAGTGAAATGGGGGGAGTAGGGACTTAAATGTACTTGATTAATTTTGAATAATGGTAGATGAATGCAATCAATAGATTAAAATGCCTCAACATAGATGATTTGAGAGTAGTTGCTTATGGGTAATGGTTAGTTTAATAAAAAAGATTAAACAGGTAAATGGAAGCAGCCTGGAAAAAAAGACACAAGATGAAAGTGGCAGTCAGCTTTAGAAAAGGGATTAAAACATTTTCAATAAATGTGCAAGCATTTTTGTGCAAGTAATTATACTCCAAAGATTAAATCCCTGTCTTCATTAATGTTGATGATGCTAATTTTTCTTAGCATTTCCCTGGCATTTAAAGTATACTTCAACTATACCTAAAATGCATAAAATACACAATCATAAACATATGACAATAAAGCATAATTTTAAAGAAATATGTGTTAAATATTCAATATCATCCAATTCCTATTAAAATCATTTAACTAGTTATTATCATAAAAGTTAAAATTTATAATGATGATAAGAGCTGCTTTTATCATTGACTCTCAAGAGGAAAGATATTTTGGATCTGTTTAATAATATTAAAAATAAAATGAATTTTAACACTTAAAATGTATTTTGTAGCCAATAAATGCAGTAGGAGATACACACATATGTATACACACACATATACATATATAAATGATTTTCAATTCAGTAGAATCTAAGATATGATGAATACACTCATGGAGTATGGAAAAGGGCACCTAACAAAGACTATAGGCATCAAGACAAGTATCCCAGACTGAATAATGCTTTAGATAATCTCTGTTTCTCCTGGACAAAGTATATAAGCATTTATACTTATATGTATGTATATATACACTCATGTGCATATATGTTTTTATATATATGCATTTTTATTTGTGTGTAGTACACATACACTCATTTTTATATATACATTTATATTTATACATATGTGTACATACACTCATGTACACATAAACTTATGTATATCATATGCATCATATATATCAATATATACATATATGTGAAGGAATGGGTATTTTGTTGTTTGAATAAGCAAATGTTTTAGAATGAATAAACAAATGTATACATAGTATTGTGCTTGGCACAATGTCGTGGGAGGCTGGCAATGATAATAATACAATCTCATTATAAACTAGTCGAAAGTAATAGAAGACATGAACATTATATTAGAAGTAGAAAGTGAAGCAAACAGTATAAGACTGAATGTCGCAGAAATCCATTTCAGGAGTTAACAGGTAGGAGAGAACACTGAGGGCTGGTATGGTCAGTGAGACTTCGGTGATAAAACAGATTGAGTTTGGCCTTAAATGGGAAGAATTGATAGAACATAACCTGGTGGAGAGAGGAAGCAGACACAATGCAGTCTCCAGCCTATAGGAAACTGCAGTCTCATGAGAGAACCAGATAATTGAACTGTTTCCAACCAACATCATATGATGGAATCCAAGATATGATAAATATGTGCAGTGTTATAGTGAGATATGGAAGGTGGGCACCTAACTCAGACTCTAGGGGTCAAGCCAGGCCTTCCAGACCAAATAATGCCCCAGAGAGTCTCTATTCCTCCTAAACAAAGGAGTTAAATGAGGGCTTCACTTTCCCTCTGCAGAAGCACATGCTTCTTTTTCCATTCTGGGGAGGTAAGAACCTCTCACCCTCAAAGGGGATTTGTGCTTTTGGAAATGGGAAAATTCAATTCTACCTTTAAATTCTATGTATCCAAATTTGCCATTCATGTGATAAGTTTCCAAATAAAGAATGCTATATATGCCTAAATCTGCAAACTAAATAAGTATCATAAACATAACACAGTGTGAAGTATTCCTACTTAGAAAGTGTGCAGTTTCATGTAAACAACAACAGGAAATACCAGGCAGAAGCAGAACGAGACCAGTTACAAGGAACACCAAATGGGGCAGAGCAGCTTTCCACACATGTGCAATTGAATGCAGCAGAGCCAAACCAGACCCCAGGGCTCAAATAGGACCTTCATTAGGGAAAATTAAGAACAATACACAATGCTGATAAACTTGATATAATAATCTGCCTGAGGACCAACCACCAAAGGAGCACAAACAAATCAAACTATATCCTGGCAAGAACAGATGAACTGAAACAAAGATAATGATGTGCAGTAAAACGTTGTAGGGAAAAGTGGATCTTGGTCCTTCTGTCTTACCTCCCTCCCATTCTGCCTTCCCCCAGGATCCTAATGAGTTGTTGATTATCTTTTATTAAAGACCAACAACAGAAAAACTCAAAAACATGAAAAATAATTAGAGCATAAGACTAAGTATGGACAATTATGAAGTGACAAAATATAATTAATCATCCTTTCCCTGCAAATCTCTTCTAAAGTGGCTCCATAATTTTAAAATGCACAAGAACTTTAATTTTGTAAAACCCACGCACACTCTTGAACACACACATACAAATGGCAAACCAAGCTATTTGCTGACAAAATAAAGTTGCTATGAGATTTAGGGGCAATATTCAACATACTCTTGAATGTGAGTTGGCTAGATTAGCTTTCCAGGCATAAACTATACCTGCTCAACACTTTATTTGATATCTTTCTCTAGTTATAGCTTGTCCTCAGGGATTTCAAGTTTTCCATGTTTAAATTTAGTGCTATTAGAAATGATTTTTTTTCCCTTGAAAATGTGGATATTTATTTTCCCAACCATTTGAGATTTGAGAGAGGGTTTCTTAAAAAATATTGTGAATTATTTAAAAATGTGCAACACTGAAACATCATGTCTTATGCCCCATTTGTAACTTCCACTTTCTGACGCAACACTAAATTGAAAGGCTACTAAATTGACTTGACTATACTGGCACCCACTGAATTATTTTACCACATTAAGTAAAATAGTATTGTGACTTTTCATGTAAAAGCATTCATTCTATTTGACTAAATACCCTATCTAAGAGCTTAAAGTCTGAACATATTAAAAGATAAGCCAACTAGTAGTGGAAACAGAATAGAGGGCAGCAAAAATGTGTTTAGAAACCACTAGGCACATGCCTGTTGAACAGTTAAGTTTGGGGCTTAAACCCGCTTAAGAGAAGCAAAACATAGCACATCATTTTACCTCTTTATGTCAAAGTAAATAACATGAAATTCCTCTAAAGAGACAACCATATTTATTCTACTAAAACCTCAGGCAAGCAAAAATTTACTGGGAGATTTTTTTGTATAAATTGTGGGTAAGCCAGTAGAACTACCTTCAACTGCAGCTTTGCAAAAGTCAGAGAACTGTTTTTCAAATAGATCATTTTTTAATATAAACCCTTTATAAAAGCTGAGGATTGAAGTCATAGTAAATATTACCTTATCCAGGCAATTTTATTGGTGGTGTTAAAGTGTAGGCAGTAGACCAATATTTTGTACCTGGAGAGGTCAATCCACTTAATCAACATATACTTAGGGAGCAAATAGAGTCAATATTTTCCTGTGAGAAGATCCTTGCATCATCTTAAGCATTTAGCAAATGCCTGAATGCTGCGTTATGTGGAAGAAATTGTCCTTGAGCATAAAACGATTCCTGCATGTGCTCTTGTAAGAAAAACTACAGAAACTCAGCTATGCTGTGGAACGTACTGCAGCCTGTTGAGCACACCAGAAGTCACCCAATATACTCATGAAACAAGCAACTCGTCAATTAAACCAGTGGATCTTAGATTTTCCGTATAGATGTTGATGAGTGTGATATACACACTGGTTTTGTTTAGTACTGTCGACAGAGAAAAATAATGCACAACCTAAAAGTTGAGAGTTGTGTTTTATTCTGCATTCTTGGGACTTCAAGCCTGCTAGGCAGCATCTCAAGTGACCCTAAGAAAACTGCTCCGAAGGGAAAGGGTGGGAAGAAGCCAGATATATAGGAGTTTCTGCAACAACACCAGGTAGTGAGAACAAAGGATTACTGATAATAAAAGAAAACCAGAACCTCAAGTTAAGGAATTTAGCGTTTTTCTAAGTATGATGATGCAAGAGTCTGGGCTCACTGAAGTGATTCCTTTGATATGCACCTCAGCTATCTGGGGCCAGTATCTTACTGTACTTTTGAGACAGGCTGGGACCTGGGACCCTTTGCTTGCACCTGGACAAACGTCTCCTTGAGCAACAAAATAAAAAGAAACTATGAGGGACTAAAAATAACTGTGTACATGAACAGTTGGGGCAAATTTTGGATAACAAGATACAAAAAGACCAAAAACCCAACTGCCACTTCTAAAGAGCTGTGAGCAAAAACAGGGTGTTAGGAGCAAAAGCAGAGTACTGTGCATGCCCCCTGCACTCAACACTACCAGAGGGGTGGGCAAAACACCTAAGCCTCCCCTCTGGCCCGACCCCTGGACACAGCCCTACCCTCACTCCATATGAGGCAACAGCTCACGCCCCCAGGGAGTGAGCAGGGGAAACTATTACTTGTTTTTGCTCCCCGCTGCTGCAGCAGGAGCCCCAGTAAAGCCCTGCCTGAATCTTGTCTGACCTTTTATCAATTTCTATAGATTAAGGAAGGCCAAGAACCCTGGTCGGTAACACTTTCTCAGCCTGAGTCTCCTCAGGGTGCACCGTTGGGGGTGGGATTGGGGGAATTGACTGATAGATGGTGGGCATTCTTTGTTTCCTTCCTGAGTTTCCTCAGGGCTCACCATCGGGGCAGCTGCAATGTAATGGCTGATGCCTGGGACATTCTTTGTTTACTGATATGACAGGCAATATTTTATTTCTCAGTACAATGACTGCTCAGTGGAAGTTATCAGAACAGATTAGGCAACAGGTTTTAATCTTATTAACATTTCAATTCTCATTTTCTTGTTTACAATAATAATGATATGCATTTATTTTTTCCTAATTGTTGATCCAAATTGTGAAGGTTCATATGAAAAACAAGGGGTAAATTAAAAAATATATATGTAATTTTATTTAAAATTTTTCAGTGTAATACCCCCTGTGTATTAGTCAATGCTTCTGGGTGCAAGAAACAGGATATTCCCCAAAGGAAGTAGTTTAAAAATACAGACTTAATGTAACTTAACAAGCTGCCAGTGGGTAAGTAGTTCCAGAGTAGTTGCAGTGAATGAGTTGGCAACAAAATAAATGTAATTAGTTTTGGAATAATCTTGCCCAAATCCTACCCACTCTTTGTTATTAAATTTGTTCAAGAGAAAAATTGTATGGAGTTTCAGAGCTTTGTTCAAAATTATTTTTTTCACTTCAGGACGTGGACAAACAAAGGAGATTTATCTGTGATGTTAATTATTTTGTAAGAAATCATGCTTTATACAGATTCTGAAAAAGTCCAGTGGAAATAGATATATTTCAGATTTATGTGAATCATCAGACATTTTAGAAAAGATGGAGTTAGTAGCTCCCAGATGGGACAGGCAAGGAATAATAATAATAAAATTAAGTATGTAATATGGATAATCTACCGGTTCTCAAAGTATCTTTCCAGTACCCTGGGTGTCCTCAAGACAATTTCAGAGACATTGTGAAGTCAACACTATTTTCATAATAATAGCAAGATGTCACTTGTCTTTTTCACGGGGTTGTTATCTGCAGTGATATCGCAAAAGTAGAGATGGATGAAACTTCTACTCCTTCAACACAAATCAAGTTACTAGCACCAAAATGTACTAGTAGGGCTTCCCTGGTGGCGCAGTGGTTGAGAGTCCGCCTGCCGATGCAGGGGAAACGGGTTCATGCCCCGGTCCGGGGAGATCCCACATGCCGCGGAGAGGCTGGGCCCGTGAGCCATGGCCGCTGAGCCTGCGCGTCCGGAGCCTGTGCTCCGCAACGGGAGAGGCCACAACAGTGAGAGGCCTGCGTACCACCAAAAAAAAAAAAAAAAAAAGTACTAGTAGTCATTGTGCTTTTTACTGTATCCATTGTATTGGTTTCCGAGGGCTACCTTAACAAAGTACCACAGACTAAGTGGCTTAAAAAACAGAAATTTATTTCCTCACAGCTCTGTAGACTAGACAACCAAGAGGCCTTGGCTTGTAGACAGCTAACTTCTTCTTGTGTCTTTACGTGGTCCTTCCTCTGTGTCTCAATATCCTCTTCTTATAAGGACATGAGTCACATTGAATTAGGGCCCATCCTAATGTGCTCATTTTAACTTAATTACTTCTTTAAAAACCCCGTCTCCAATACAGTCACATTCTGAGATACTGAAGGTTAGAAATTCAACATATGAATTTGAGGGGGACAGAATTCAGCCCATCACATTCACCATCACACATAACTTAAAAAGATAAGAATATCTTGATGAAGCAGTAAAAAGTATTAATTTTATTAAATCTCAACCCCTGAGTAAATGTATTTTTAATATTCTGTGTAATGAATGGATGGGAAATACTCATAAATACTTCTGCTCCACACCAACATATGAATGGGAGTCCCAGATAAAACATGTGTGAGATTGAACTAGCGACTTTTTAAAAACAGAACATATTTAATTAAAATTAAAGACTAACATACATGTGTTAATATATGATATTTGTTTTTCTCTTTCTGGCATAAATCACGCTGTATGACAGACTCTAGGTCCATCCATGTCTCTACAAATGACCCAATTTCATTCCTTTTTATGGCTGAATAATATTCCATTGTATATACATATGTTGAATCTAGAAAAATAGTACAGATGAACCTATTTGCAGGGCAGGAGTAGACTCAGATGTAGGGAATGGCTGTGTGGACATGGGGGTGGCGGGGAGATGAACTGAGAGATTGGAATTGATGTATGTGCACAGCCATGTGTAAAACAGGTAGCTAGTGGGAAAATGCTGTATAGTGCAGGGATCTCAGGTCGGTGCTCTGTGGTGACCTAGATGGATGGGATGGGAGGGTGGGAGAGAGGTCTAAGAGGGAGGGGATATATGTAAGCATATAGCTGATTCACTTTGTTGTACAGCAGAAACTAACACAACATTGTAAATCAACTATACCCTAATTAAAAAAAAAGTTTTAAAATATAAAATAAATAAATACTAACAGACAAATAATAGCTATTCAGATGTGAGTATTTGACAGATTTAAAACAAATACAAAGGAAGTAAGCCTGACACCTCAAGCAAAAATACATGAGAGTATTATTAATGACAAAATTTGAGCTCTCAAACAAAAATTAGAATTAGAAAACATACATGTGCCACCATGAACGTGACAACTTTCTAATATTTAAAGGCTTTTCTGGTAAGACTGGTAATAATATTGGCATATATGATTTTTTGATATTATATAACAAAGTAAGCCAACAATTGAAAGATCAGCATAACTCAATGGGTCAATGTCTTCCAATTGGCCAATGCATGGTACTTAAAATCTTGCATAGACAAAAGATCTATTCAAAGTGCCTGATAGGCTAATGGATTTTAATGTAACAGAGTTTTAAAAGTTCACTGATACGGTTTCAAATTTCGCATTGTGACTTAATTTCAGAAAATTCCACTTGTCAAGTTTTATATAGTATAAAAATAGGAATAGCCATCATTATTTGAAAAGGCTGTTAAAATACTCCTCCTTTTCCAACTACTAATGTGTGTAAGGCAGGATGTAGTTCAACCAAAACAGCATATCTCAGTAGATTAAACATAGACGTGTATGTGAAAATCTGTCTTTTTATCAAGCTAAACAAATATGTGTTATGTAAATTGTTTACTACTGTTATTTCAAAATATATTAACATATTTTATTAATTAATTAAATTTTGAATACAGTAAGTCTCTGTAGTTATAACCCACATAAACAAAATTTTTTGAGTTATCTAATCTTTTGAGTGTAAAGCAGCTATTTCCAATAAGACCTTCTGCAGTAATGAAAATGTTCTATATTTGTTGTGTCCAATGAGTTGTGTCCAATATAGTCACATGTAGCTACTGAGCTCTTGAATTGTGTTTGTGTGATTGAGAGACTGAAATTTTTAATTTTATTTAGTTTCAATATAAATAGTGGATGTGGCTTGTGGCCATCTAATGGATAGTATAGGGAAAAAGCATCCTGAGACCAGTGACATGGAGAGCCACTGGAATAAACCATTGTGGGAGTTTCTAATTCATTCATTAATTCAATTATATTTGTTGTGTAACTGTGATGGTTAATTTATTTGTCAACTTGACTGCAATAAGGGATGCCCAGATAGCTAGTAAAACACCATTTTGGGGTGTATCTCTGAGGGTGTTTCTTGATGAGGTTAGCATTTGAATCAGTAGACTGAGTAATGAAGATTGCCCTCACCGCTGTGAGTAGATATTGTCAACTACAAATTGGCACTTGTCATTGGCACTTGCCGTCGGCACTTGCCGTCTACCTCTACAGGGATTAAATCATGTGCTGCTGCATCTGCTGACTTTCAGCACCCCCTGAAAGGACTTCAGGTGGAGAGCAGAAATGAGGCACTCTGCGCTCTGGGGAAAACTGGCAGAACAGGTCTTCAGATAGTAAGATATTTTCAGGAGCTGATTTTATGAGCCCAATTCTTGTACCTCTTCATATCTAGAAAAGCACTAAAATCCTTCATGGTCTGCTTCTTGTGACTAGGAGTAACCATGAGACTAACAGTAATCTTCTGCAAAAAATATGTGCTTGTTTGCATGTACTCCCTCTTCACCAAAATCACATATATTTGACCTTCCCCCCTACCTCTTTGGAACAGTTTCACAGAGCTATCTGAGATGCTGCCTCCAAGGCCATAGTCCTCCTTTTGTCCCCCAGAAAACGTAACTCACAACTCTCATGTTGTGCATTTATTTTTAAGTCAACAGTATCATCCAATCTACTGAGGGCCTGAATAGAACCAAAAGGGAGAGAATTCGTTTTCTCTGCTTGAGGTGAGGCATAATTTTCTCCTTTCCTTGTTTATTTGTACTTCTGGTTCTCAGACTTCCAACTTAAACTGGAACTACACCACTGGCCTCTAGATTCCCAGGCGTTCTGACTCATATTGAATTTTACCACCAGCATTCCTGTTTCTCCAGCTTAAACCAATGATGCAGGAAAGGCATATGATACTACGGGGCTTTCTAATTGGGGAATTTGATGTAATCATGGGTTGTGGTAGAGCTGCCTCAGTTTCCTAGCTGCCTTACAGTTAAACTGGGTTATATGAAAAATTCCAGTGAGTAGGAAATGATATTTATCACTTCCGAGCCAATGTAGAGAAGAGCACGTGTGCCTGACTTGGAGGATTCTTCTCCTGCCACGGCAGTGGAGGAAGCATGTATTTCTGGGGGTTCAGTTACAAGATTCTGGATTTCCCATAGGCCTGGATTTCTCCATGAGTGGATGGAGTATGTTCCCATGATGGGCCTCTGCCGTTAGCAGAGCCTTATACCAGACATTGGTCCTCCTGCGCGTGAGGACCTGTGTGACTGCATATGTTGCATGACCATGAAGCTGACCTTGTTAAGTAGGAAATAAACCTTTGTTGTATTAAGCCATTGGGGTTGTGGTGTTATTTATTATCACAGCATAACCTGACATATCCTGACTAATAAAGAACTGAAGAAAGGTTAACTAAAGAAGTGACTTTCTAAGCTAATATCCAAAGTATAAATAGGAATTAGCAAAGTGAATAGAAGAATTACTCAAGAAGGAATGACATATGCTAATATCATTTCTCAGGAGAGATCATGACAAACACAGTATAGAGATACCCTATTTGTTGGATATGTCTATTTATCCCTCCAAAATACTCTTTACCATTTAGCTTGCTGCCCCAGGAGCTGACCTGAATAGTTTATAACAATGGAGTCCCTTATCTCTGGCTTGTAGTTTTTTAGTTTTTGGTCAGGGGGAGACCTAACCCAAAAAATAAAAGAAAAAACAACTGAAGGGAGCATAAAGAAACCAAGATATCCATTCCTCTGGCTCCCTCCTTGTGGGGTTGCCTCAGGCGATGCCTTTCACTACAGGTCATGGTTTCTTTCAAGTCTTTTCCAAAAGGATCTATCTTCCCAGTTTTCATAAGCACTCCTATCTCACAATCCCTTTGGTCCTAAGGATAGTAGCACTTTTAGGGTGTGCTTTCAATCTGTCTTACTCACATATTTGTAAATAGTTCATTTATTGAGCTCTTATTGAACTATCTTGTTTTAAAAGTTGTCATATTGTTCCCATTTGGCTATAGTATGATGATGCTAGTATCAGAGAACACAAGGATGAGTATGGTTTGAGATGTGGTTAGAGGGCAATGTAGAGGCCAGACAATGCAAGTCTATGTGGTTATTTTAAGAAGTTTTGTCTATCATTTTTTAAGTGAAGCTACTGAAGTACATGCTGGAGGCATGTTATAAATGTAGGTACACTTGGTAGAAGAAAACTGCTACTACATATTACATTTGAAGCAAAATATAACATAGACTCTAGCTCAGTGAATATACTCACCCTTGGACTCTACATGGTTAAATCAATTTTTTTTTTTTTACAAAGTCAATCACAAAACTGTTGTCATTACTCTGTAGGTATTAATCATAGTACATATGAGTAAGAGAATAATGTAACCATCTGTTGTCTTGTCTATAGGAGAAAAAAAGTATATAATTAGTCTAAAAGGACAGCTCTAGAGGTAAGAAAGCACAGGTTTTTAGGTTTTAATCAGCTCTAAACTGTAGGTAATTAGCCATAATTTCAGAGTAAATCTCAACTGCATTACCAGGTTTATAATTTTCTCACTCCTACAAAGAAATTCACATATTTACTTTATAGCTAGAAAAAGAATTATTAAAGCTACCAGTTGAATGAGGTTTGTACCTCATTGTGGCTAATAATGGTATCTAGTTAGAATTTTCTGAATAGCTATTTAATCATGCTATTTATGTCCATTCATATCAATTTACTAAGTCCAAGAAATATTTGTTTCCTTTTCATCAAGTTTGTGTTTTAGAAAAAGCTTTATGTTGTATATACAGTCTTGCTAGGAACTGAATCGTGCCACCCTCTCTTCGCTCCCCACCTCCAAAATCATATGTTGAAGCCCTAAGTCAAAAAGTGACCATATTTGGAGATAGGGCCTTCAGGAGATTTTAAATTTAAATGATGTCAAAAGGATGGGGCCCTAAGTCAATAGGACTGGTAGTCCTATAAAAAGAATAGGAGAGAGGCATGCCACAGGGGAAAGGCCAGGAGGAAAACAGCATGCAGGAGGTTGTCTGCAAGTCAGGAAGAGATTTCTTCCTGGAAACCAACACTGCTGGACCTTGACCTGAGACCTCCAGCCTCCAGCACTGTGAGAAGATTAATTTCTGTTGTTTAAGCCACCCTGCCTGTGGTATTTGTTATGGAAGCCCAAGCTGATTGGAACAGATTTTGATACTGAGAAATGGAGTGCCGCAGTAACAATTACGTAAAAATGTGGAGGTGCCTTCAGAACTGAGAAATGGGTAGAATCTGGAAGAGTTTTGAGGTGCAGGCTAGAAAAATCCAAGATTGGGGTGAAGGGGGTGTTGATAGAAATATGAACGTTAAAGGTCATTCCGATGAGATCTCAGAAAGAGAAAAGAACTGGAGAGAAAGCTTCCATCTCCTTAGACAATAAATAAATAATCATGAGTAGAATGTTGGTGGAAATATGGATATTCAAGACCATTCTTGTGAGATCTTAGATGGAAAGGAGGAAGAGGTTATCAGAAACTTGAGGAAAGGCAATCCTTCTTACAAAATGGCAAAGAAATTGGCTGAACTGTGTGCAAGTTCAAATGTTTTGTGGAAAGTAGAGCTTGCAAGCAATGGATTAGATATATAGCTGAGGAGATTTCTAAGCAAAGTGTTGAAGGAGCAGCCTAGTTCATCCTGACTGGTTATAGTAAAATGTGAAAGGGGAGAGATGAATTAAAGAAGAAATTGCTAAGCAACAAGGAACCAGAACTTGAAGATTTGGAAAATTCTCAGCCTATCCATTATTACCAAAAATGAGAAAGCTTGTTCTGAAGAGAACGCTGAGGGTATATCTGAACAATCATTTGATAAAGAGGTTAGTATGAGTGCAAAGCATGATTTTAATCAGCCACCTCAGTAGAGGGCAGAACAGAGATGTGACACTGGACCAAAGGAAACAGAGAAAATAGGGCGGAATGAAGGAAGGCTGTGAACATGTGTTAATCTTCAAGAAAAGGGAAGAATGACCCCCAAAGTCAATTCAGAGATCGTGAAGGCTGCCACTCCCACCATAGACCCAGGGGGAAGGCTGTTTTCTCCTTTCAGTGGACAAGAGGTCACCACAGATAACTGTATGAGGGGGACCCTCACAGAGAGCTGCATGAGGTGGGGAGGTTACTCCACAAATCCAAAGAGACGACTGCCCTGCAGAGCCATGGGGTGATGTTGCCACCCCAGTGGGCCTGGAGGGGAGAGCATCAGAGCAAAGAGGACTGGTTTTAGCCTTAAGATCTAAAGGGATTTGCTCCACTAAATCTTGGACTAGATTGAGGCCTGTTGCCCTTTCTTCTTTCCCATTTCTCCCCTTTGGAATGAGAATTTCCCTCTTACCCCCGTCCCACTATTATACTTCAGAAGCACATAACTTGGCTAGTTTCACAGGTTCACAGCTGGAGAGGAATGTTGCCTCAATGAAACACACCTTGAGTCTCACCCATACCTGATTTTGATGATATTTAGTTGAGACATTGGACATTAGACTATCTGCACTGAGTTAAGACTTTGGGGGATGTTGGCGTGTAATGAGTGCATTTTACATTTGAAAAGGACATGAATTTTAAGCTAGAGACTGAATTCTCACCCCAAATTGCCATGGTGAAGTCTTAGCCCCCATGTGACTGTATTTGGAGATAGGACATTTGAGGAGGTAACTGAGGTTAAAAAAGGTCATTTAGGGCTTCCCTGGTGGCACAGTGGTTGAAAGTCTGCCTGCCGATGCAGGGAACACGGGTTCGTGTCCTGGTCCGGGAAGATCCCACATGCCGCGGAGCGGCTGGGCCCGTGAGCCATGGCCGCTGAGCCCATGCGTCCGGAGCCTGTGCTCCGCAACGGGAGAGGCCACAACAGTGAGAGGCCCGCGTACCGCAAAAAAAAAAAAAAAAAGTCATTTGGGTGGGGGTTTCATCTGATATGATTGTTGGCCTTATAATAAGAGGAAGAGCTCTCTTTCCACATGCCACAGAGGAAAGGCCATGTGAGGATGCATCAAGAAGGTGGCTGTCTGCAAGCCAGGAAGAGAGCTCTCCCGAGGAACCAAATCTGCCAGCACCTTGACCAGGGACTTCCAGCCTCCAGAACTGTGAGAAAATAAATTTCTGTTATTTAATTCATACTGGTCTGTGGTATTTTGTTATGGCATCCTGAGCCGGCTGATACAAGTCTTATTTTAAAATTATAGATAATAGAGAAAGAAAAAAATTCCTGCCCCCCTACCTTAATACACACTATGTAACTTTTGTCTTAAAAGAAAACTGAATCCGTATCAGTTTGAGTGAGAAGCCTGGATTTGGGGGAAAGAGTGAAGCATGCATAAAATAATGTAATGCCCTGGCAATACTCCGCTCTACTATTTTTAAAGCCAGATGGCTAAGGGTGCTACCGCAGGTCTCTCATGAAGATTGTTGCTATCATATGAATCGCTTGGCAGTAGCTTTTCTACCCCTTCACAAGTTGCCAGGGCAACTCGAGTATTGATTGTTGTCTTTTTGCTTCTACGAGTTCCCTTTGCTGTATTTTGTGAGTTTGCTGAGATATGTTTATATGAAGCAATATATGTGTGTATGGGGGGGGTGTTGCTTCTTTACATATGAGAGATTGTTTTTCACATGCACTAATCTGACACATGTTAGTTTATTTTTTTCCCCCCGTACAACTAGTGGACCACTGACCATCTTTGGACCTTGTAACTTCTCAAATAGAAGCAGAGCTGACCTCCACTGTGCTTTCTAGGGTTACCCAGGGCTTTCAAAGCACATGGCCTCCTAGGACTCTGAGGCAGTCCACAAATCATCTATAGGAAATGATAATTTCCATTTTGTCTGTCAAACTATAAGTTCTAGATTTAATGTCAGGCAAGAGATATGGTTTTTTCTTGAAGAAAACCCCCCACTGCTAACAGTGTTATTAGTTCTATTTTCTGCATGCTCCAAGCTCTCATTAAGATCATCCAAAGGAATGAGTAAGTACAGGATTAGAAATCAAAGAAATTTCCTCTAGTTCTGGCTCTGCCACTGTCTAGCTGGACAGGTTTGGACATTGTCATTTAGCATTTTTTTGCCTCATTAACTCATTAAACATTATTCAAGGACACACTATATGTCAGATGTTGTGCAGGGATAAAGAAAGAAAAATAAACTAAAACGAACAAACAGATAAAGAAACCTAAAAGCTCCAAGTCCCAGAAGAACTAAAAACCTTGTAGAAAAAAAAAGCATAGGTAACAGCAGGGTGTCAGCTGACATCAGCCCGGGAGCCTGCCTGTGTGTAAAATGTGTGGTCCATGACCACGGTTCCAGGTAGCCAAAATGTATGCATTCTTTAGAAGTAGTAAAGGAAGAGGAGGAGAGATGTGCACTGCAGTCACAGGGAAAAAGAGAAGAGAGAGGAGGGCCATGGAGGAGAAACTGGGCTGTACTGGCATCTGGCCTCCTGCAGGACCACGGGATTGGATCTGAGCTGCAGCCTAGAGAAACGTGAGACACTAAAGTTGATCCTGCTGTTTTCAGTTGGAAGCATCATGCGATTCTGACACATTGGTCGTTTTGCAGCTTTGGGCTGCCCTGGACTTTTGGACTTTTGTACTCAGAGCAGGACCTCATTCTCCCAAGAGGAGAGAGAATTTGTGGCAGGTAGAACAGGAGCTAAGAAACTCATCAATCCAACAAATGCCCAGCAGATAGAAAAGGTCAGCAGTAGAGGCCTGAGTCTGGGACAGCTCCACCCAGAGGCAGGTACTCATCCTTTCATACATGTGGCTTCCACAATATTTGAGAAATGGGTGGGTTGTCTTTGCAGGAATTTCCTGTCTCTGCAGGAACATGAATGTGAAGGGGACCGAGGTAACAAATGATTATTAATGCTAATATAATCTCAGAGTCTATGGAAACTGAATGGGAACATACAGGTTATATGCAGAGTTATCACTAACATGTAAAAAATATCTAGTGACTGCAGGTACAAATAGCTATGAGGACACCTAAAGGTGTGGAATTAATAACTCCAGGAGGATTTGAGGGAGAGATCAACAGGAGAGGCTATAGTTAATTATTTTCTTAAAGGTAGAATAACACATTTCACACAAGGAGAGAGGAGACATTCATTCCAAAATGGCCAGCATTAAAAAAACAAAACATGGACAAATAACAATGGCACCTTGAGAAAGTGCATTAGTTTAGAATGCTCTCCACTGCAAGTAATAGAAAACCTAATAACAGTATTTTAAACAGAAAAGTTGGCTTTTCTGGCATAACAAGAATGCTCACAATAGGTAGTTGCTGCATATGGTTCAGGGAATCAATTATGCCTTTCCTTCATGGTTGCAAGGTGGCTGCTGCAGCTCCAGCTATCACACACATTCTTTAGTCAAGATGAAGGAAAAAGATAAAATGTCCATACCAGCCATCCTCTTTTACCTGGAAGGATAGAGCTTTGCTAAGACCCTTCCTCCCTTATCTATGACTTAAGCTAGATCTCAGCCTGAATGTACCATGTTTGTTCCCTTTCAACCCTTCTCCTCTCTCTTCATGCCTGTCAGCAAGGAAGCAATCTGGGAAAGCAAATATTTAGCTGAGAACATTGTCATATTGAAAATAACAACAACAACAAAGAATTCGTTAGGAAGAATAAAAGAGGAACAAACAGGGAATAGGGAGAAATGACGTATGACTGGAAACGTAGTCTTTGAGATGGAAGGGGGGTGGGGGGCAGGGAGCTTCAAAAATGAAACCTAAAAGTAAAGATATGGTCAGATTTTAAAGGCCTCTTTAGACTATGTTTATAAGGCTTGTTCTTTTGTTCCTTGAAACATGGTATAGTTGAATTCTCTTTTAACTTTAAGATTCTATAAGATCCCTTGTCAATAATCCCTAATATTTAAGATCTTTATTTGAACGTCAGAAATTTTCTGTTGGTCACACGCTTACTGCTTGCTCTACTTTCCCTAAAGCTCAACGAATGTAGAACAATGAACCCTTCCTTCCCCTCTTCCTCTCTCATCACCATCAGTGCTAGAACTTTAGCCACATAAAGAACTTAATTGAAAGTAGCCTGTTTTTAACAGAATGGCATCTGTGGTGTATCCAGCAGCTTGAAGGAGCAATGGGTTGAGTAAAGGACGCAGAAGCAGGAAATTCTGGTCAGGTCCCGTCACAGATGAGCTGTGACGCTTTGTGCAACTCTCAGTCTCTGGGCTGGTGTCATGGAGAAAAATCTAAAATAGTAGACTGAAACCAGTAAAATTCTGGAGTCCCTTCTAGTTCTATGGTTATTTGTTGACTCATTTCCTTCAGTTCCTCCAAGCATGCACATACCATGGCTGTATTTTATAAGGACTGATCTAATGACATTTAATGGGGAAAAAAAAATTCCTTTATTATGAGATGTATGGATCTCTAACTTAGCTAGATTTGTAATCTTGTGCAGCTAATGATTTTGCTGTAAAGGAACCTATTAAACAATACCCCCTTAGTTTGGGGGTCCTACATTTTTATGAATTCAGTGCCTCTTATTGCACTGTCAGAAGTTTTAAAGTCTGGGGTTTTCAGATAATTCTCGTTTCCTTCAGAGCGCATTTCTGCCCATGTAGCTTGGAGCTGCAGCCTTCATGTTCCTAGACAGTCACCAACATCTTTAAATGTCTGTCAGGCATGACTGTGCTTATAAGAATGAGGAGGTTTTGCAATTGAGTTCAGGGAAATAATGACCTCTCTGTCATTTATCATCAATAAGCTGTTGAAAATAGTACATGAAGGCGCTCTGCAGGACAAAGATGCCAAGCTAGGCTGTTCAACTAGCATCCTAGCAGCTCTGTTGTTTATTGCTCCTCTTGGATCACTTCCTTTATTTAATTTTGGCAAGTTACCAAAGTTAAAGAAGATATTTGCTGCTGTTGTGGCTCAGATCAGCCCACTTGTCAAACAAGCGGATTGTGAGATGCGGGGGGAAACTTCTCAGTGCCAGAGACCAAAGACAACAATGTTCACTGATGGAGAAAATCTTTATTACTGTGAGGTGGTGCATGCTGTTTTTACAGGACGTTTTTCTAACTGGATTGCATCCGCACTTTTAAAAGACAGACAACTGGAGTATCACTGGAGATAATAGGATCTGGGGCTGGAAAGCCTTCATATTTTATTAGGGCTGCATTCATTCCATTTCTTTAAGTAACTGGAGTGTTATTTCATGTTCTAGTGTCTGCATAACTGTGTTGCCTTTGATTCTCAGTTCCATTTAAAATTCCTCAGCATATCAAGGCT
Organism: Grampus griseus; assembly: GCF_964374135.1. Lineage (NCBI taxonomy): Eukaryota > Metazoa > Chordata > Mammalia > Artiodactyla > Delphinidae > Grampus > Grampus griseus. The sequence goes on along the minus strand of NC_138998.1, from coordinate 112,838,302 downwards.
AGTGAATGTCAGCGAAGACATCAACATGTAATAACTTCCAAATATGGGAACGTGTAGCTGGAAAACACTTAAATGAGCAGGTCTTTCTATAAGAAGTGGGAGCCAGGGGAGGACAAAGTAACTCCACCCACCCTGCATGTATGTCAGATTCCATTTAGGTTTTGACTGTGCATAGACATAGGCATTTATCACAGACGATCAAGGAACTGGAGTAGGTCCCAATGAAGAATAAGGTTACATAGACCAAATGAGAGACCCATAGGGTACATGACAGAAAATATTTATATCAACCAGCTTCAAAAACCTGTAGGAACTGGGGAAAGGATATAGCCCAATTGGGACAGTAAGGAAATCCTCAATAAAAACTCAGTTTAGTAACTTGCTTAGAACTCCATCCAGGTTGTCTATTGTTGCATAAATAACTATGACAAACAGTGGTTTGAAGCAACAACTTACTATCACCTTTATTGGTTCTATAAGTTTCCCATGAGGCTGCAGTCAGATGTTGGCAGGGTCTGGACTCTTGAGGGCTCAACTGGAAATGCAAGATATCTTCTTCAATCCCAAATGTATTGTCTGCCTGAGATGGGACAACTTAGGGCCGCCTAGGCATCTTTCTCTCCATGCCACCTCCTTGTATGGCTAGATGGGTAGCCAGAACATGGCACTCTCAGGAAGCTAGCCTTCCCTGGAGCAAGTGTTCCGAGAGACTGAGACAGAAACTATGAGATTTCTTATGATCTAGCATCAGAAATCGGACAGTATTCTTTCTGTCACATATTATTTATTACAAGTGAATCACAAGAGTCAGCCCAGATTCAAGGGAAGGGAACTAAACAAGGGCATCAGTATTAGGATGCTGGGTGCTATGGGATCCATCTTTAGAGACTACCTACCAGAATCTTATCGGTTCATTAGCTAAGTGAATTGTTATAGCTTACTATTTGCCAAGGAATATACTAAGTTCTCTTAAATAAATTTCTTGGTAGGACCTTCAAGATGGCAGAGGAGCAAGATGTGGAGATCACCTTCCTCCCCCAAAATACATCTACATGTGGAACAACTCCTACAGAACACGTACTGAACGCTGGCAGAAGACCTCAGACCTCCCAAAAGGGTCTTGGTGCTCTGGCTGTCTGTCAGACCTGAGCCTCTGAGGTGGGAGAGCCAAGTACAGGACACTGGACCACCAGAGACCCCGCAGCCCCACGTATTATCAATTGGTGAGAGCTGTGCCAGAGATCTCCATCTCAATGATAAGACTGAACTCCACTCAACGAACAGCAAACTCCAGTGCTGCACGCCCCATGCCAAACAACTAACAAGACAGGAACAGAACCGAACCCATTAGCAGAGAGGCTGCTTAAAATCATAATAAGTTCACAGACACCTCAAAACACACCATCAGACACGGTTCTGCCCATCAGAAAGACAAGATACAGGCACATCCACCGGAACACAGGTGCCAGTCCCCTCCATCAGGAAGTCTACACAAGACACTGAACCAACCTTACCCACTGGCGGCAGACACCAAAAAAAAAAAAAAAAAAAAAAAAACGAGAACTACGAACCTGCAGCCTGTGAAAAGGAGAACCCAAACACAATAAGTTAAGCAAAATGAGAAGATAGAGAAATACACAGCAGATGAAGGAGCAAGGTAAAAACCCACTAGACCAAACAAATGAAGAGGAAATAGTCAATCTACTTGAATAAGAATTCAGAGTAATGATAGCAAAGATGATCCAAAACCTTGGAACTAGAATGGAGAAAATACAAGAAACATTTAACAAGGACCTGGTAGAATTAAAGAGGAAACAAACAACGATGAACAACATAATAATTGAAATCAAAAATTCTCTAGAAGGAATCAAGAGCAGAATAACTGAGGCAGAAGAATGGATGAGTGTGACCTGGAAGATAAAATAGTGGAAATAGATACCTCAGAGAAGAATCAAGAAAAAAGAATGGAAAGAATTGAAGACAGTCTCAGAGAACTCTAGGACAACATTAAACACACCAATATTCGAATTATAGGGGTCCCAGAAGAAGAAGAGAAAAAGAAAGGGACTGAGAAAATATTTGAAGAGATTATAGTTGAAAACTTCCCTAATATGGGAAAGCAATAGTCAATCAACTCAAGGAAGCTCAGAGAGTCCCATACAGGATAAATCCAAGGAGAAACATGCTAAGACACATATTAATCAAACTATCAAAACTTAAATACAAAGGAAAAATATTAAAAGGAGCAAGGGAAAAGCAACAAAAAACATACAAGGGATCCCCATAAGTTTAGGAGCTGATCTTTCAGCAGAAACTCTGAAAGCCAGAAGGGTGTGGCAGGACATATTTAAAGTGATGAAAGGGAAAAACCTACAACCAAGATTACTGTACCCAGCAAGAATCTCATTCAGATTTGACAGAGAAATTAAAACCTTTACAGAGAAGCGAAAGCTAAAAGAATTCAGCATCACCAAACCAGCATTATAACAAATGCAAAAGGAACTTTTTTAGTCAGGAAACACAAGAGAAGGAAAAGACCTAAAATAACAAACCCAAAACAATTAAGAAAATGGTAATAGGAACATACACATCTATAATTACCTTAAATGTAAATGGATTAAATGCTGCAACCAAAAGACATAGACTGGCTGAATGGATACAAAAACAAGACCCATTTATATGCTGTCTACAAGAGACCAACTTCAGACCTAGGGACACATACAGACTGAAAGTCAGGGGATGGAAAAAGTTATTCCATGCAAATGAAAATCAGAACAAAGCTGGAGTAGCAATTGTCATATCAGACAAAATAGACTTTAAAATAAAACTATTACAAGAGAAAAAGAAGGACACTACATAACGATCAAGGGATCAATCCAAGAAGAAGATATAACAATTGTAAATATTTATGCACCCAACATAGGAGCACCTCAATACACAAGGCAAATGCTAACAGCCATAAAAGGGGAAATCAACAGTAACACAATCATAGTAGGGGACTTTCACACCCCACTTTCACCAATGTACAGATCACCCAAAATGAAAATAAATACGGAAACACAAGCTTTAAATGACACATTAAAGAAAATAGACTTAATTGATAGTTATAGGACATTCCATCCAAAAAAAACCAGAATACACTGTCTTCTCAAGTGCTCATGGAAGATTTTCAGGATAGATCATATCTGGGTCACAAATCAAGCCTTGGTAAATTTAAGAAAATTGAAATCGTATAAAGTATCTTTTCTGACCACAACGCCATGAGGCTGGATATCAATTACAGGAAAAAATCTGTAAAAAATACAAACACATGGAGGCTAAACAAAACACTACTTAATAAGCAAGAGATCACTGAAGAAATCAAAGAGGAAGTCGAAAAGAACGTAGAAACAAATGACAATGAAAACACGATGACCCAAAACTTATGGATGAAGCAAAAGCAGTTCTAAGAGGGAAGTTTATAGCAATACAATCCTGCCTCAAGAAACAAGAAACATCTCAAATAAACAACCTAACCTTACACCGAAAGCAATTAGAGAAAGAAGAACAAAAAAACCCCAAAGTTAGCAGAAGGAAAGAAGTCATAAAAATCAGACCAGATAAATGAAAAAGAAATAAAGGAAATAATGGCCAAGATCAATGCAACAAAGGCTGGTTCTTTGAGAAGATAAACAAATTGATAAACCATTAGCCAAACTCATCAAGAAGAAGAGGAAAAAGACTCAAATCAACAGAATCAGAAATGAAAAAGGAGAAGTAACAGCTGACATTGCAGAAATACAAAGGATCATGAGAGATTACTACAAGCAACTATATGGCAATAAAACGGACAACCTGGAAGAAATGCAGAAACTCTTAGAAAAGCACAACCTTCTGAGTCTGCAACAGGAAGAAATAGAAAATATAAACAGACCAAGCACAAGCACTGAAATTGAAACTGTGATTAAAAATCTTCCAATAAACAAAAGCCCAGGACCAGGTGCCTTCACAGGCGAATTCTATCAAACATTTAGAGAAAAGCTAGCATCTATCCTTCTCAAACTCTTCCAAAATATAGCAGAGGGAGGAACACTCATTCTACAAGGCCACCATCACCCTAATACCAAAACCAGACAAAGATGTCACAAAGAAAGAAAACTACAGGCCAATATCACTAATGAACATAGATACAAAAATCCTCAACAAAATACTAGCAAACAGAATCCAACAGTACATTAAAAGGATCATACACCATGATCACGTGGGGTTTATCCCAGGAATGCAAGGATTCTTCAATATATGCAAATCAATCAATGTGATACACCATATTAACAAATTGAAAGAGAAAAACCATATGATCATCTCAATAGATGCAGAAAAAGCTTTTGACAAAATTCAACACCCATTTATGATAAAAACCCTCCCAAAAGTAGGCACAGAGGGAACCTACCTCAACATAATAAAGGCCATATATGACAAATGCACAGCCAACATCGTTCTCAATGGTGAAAAACTGAAACCATTTCCACTAAGATCAGGAACAAGACAAGAATGCCCACTCTCACCACTATTATTCAACATAGTTTTGGAAGTTTTAGCCACAGCAATCAGAGAAAAAGAAGGAAATAAAAGGAATCCAAATCGGAAAAGAAAAAGTAAAATGGTCACTGTTTGCAATTGACATAATACTATATATAGAGAATCCTAAAGATGTTACCAGAAAATTACTAGAGCTAATCAATGAATTTGGTAAAGTAGCAGGATACAAAATTAATGCACAGAAATCTCTTGCATTCCTATACACTAATGATGAAAAATCTGAAAGAGAAATTAAGGAAACACTCCCATTTACCACTACAACAAAAAGAATAAAATACCTAGGAAAAAACCTACCTAAGGAGACAAAAGACCTGTATGCAGAAAACTATAAGATAGCGAGGAAAGAAATTAAAGATGATATGAACATTTCGAGAGATATACCATGTTCTTGGATTGGAAGAATCAACATTGTGAAAATGACTATACTACCCAAAGCAATCTACAGATTCAATGCAATCCCTTTCAAACTACCAATGGCATTTTTCACAGAACTAGAACAAGAAAATCACAATTTGTATGGAAACACAAAAGACCCTGAATAGCCAAAGCAATCTTGAGAAAGCAAAACAGAGCTGGGGGAATCAGGCTCCCTGACTTCAGACTATACTACAAAGCTACAGTAATCAAGACAGTACGGTACTGTCACAAAAACAGAAATATAGATCAATGGAACAGGATAGAAAGCCCAGAAATAAACCCATGCACATATGGTCACCTTATTTTTGATATAGACTTCAGACTATACTACAAAGCTACAGTAAACAAGACAGTATGGTATGGCACAAAAACAGAAATATAGATCAATGGAACAGGATAGAAACCCCAGAGATAAGCCTACCCACCTATGGTTACCTTATCTTTGATAAAGGAGGCAAGAATATACAAAGGAGAAAAGACAGCCTCTTCAATAAGTGGTGCTGGGAAAACTGGACAGCTACATGTAAAGGAATGAAATTAGAACACACCCTAAGTCCATACACAAAAATAAACTCAAAACGGATTAAAGACCTAAATGTAAGGCCAGACACTATAAAATTCTTAGAGGAAAACTTAGGCAGAACACTCTATGACATACATCACAGCAAGATCCTTTTTGACCCACTTCCTAGAGAAATGGATTTAAAAACAAAAATAAACAAATGGGACCTAATGAAACTTAAAAGCTTTTGCACAGCAAAGGAAACCATAAAGAAGACGACCCTCAGAATGAGGGAAAATATTTGCAAACAAAGCTACTGACAAAGGATTAACCTCCAAAATTTACAAGCAGCTCATGCAACTCAATATCAAAAAAACAAAGAACCCACTCCAAAAATGGGCAGAAGACCTAAATAGACATTTCTCCAAAGAAGATATACAGATTGCCAAGAAACACATGAAAGGATGCTCAACATCACTAATCATTAGAGAAATGCAAACCAAAACTACAATGAGGTATCACCTCACACCAGTCAGAATGGCCATCATCAAAAAAATCTACAAACAATAAACCCTGGAGAGGATGTGGAGAAAAGGGGACACTCTTGCACTGTTGGTGGGAATGTAAATTGATAACAGCCACTATGGAGAACTGTATGGAGGTTCCTTAAAAAACTAAAAATAAAACTAACCTATGACCCAGCAATCCCTCTACTGGGCATATACCCTGAGAAAACCGTAATTCAAAAAGAGTCATGTACCACAATGTTCATTGCAGCAATATTTACAGTAGCCAGGACATGGAAGCAACCTAAGTGTCCATCAACAAATGAATTGATAAAGAAGATGTGGCACATATATACAATGGAATATTACTCAGCCATAAAAAGAAACGAAATTTAGTTATTTGTAGTAAGGTAGATGGACCTAGAGTCTGTCATACAGAGTGAAGTAAGTCAGAAAGAGAAAAACAAATACCGTATGCTAACACATATATCTAAAAAAAAAAAAAAATTGGTTCTGACGAACCTAGGGGCAGGAGGAATAAAGATGCAGACATAGAGAACGGACTTGAGAACACAGGTGGGGGAAGGGTAAGCTGGGTTTAAGTGAGAGAGTGGCATTGACATATATACACTACCAAATGTAAAATAGATAGCTAGTGGGAAGCAACTGCATAGAGTGCATAGCACAGGGAGATCAGCTTGGTGCTTTGTGGCCACCTACAGAGGTGGGATAGGGAGGGTGGGAGGGAGACTCAAGAGGGAGGGGATATAGAGATATATGTATAGGTATAGCTGATTCACTTTGTTATACAACAGAAATTTACACACCATTGTAAAGCAATTATACGCCAATAAAGATGTTAATAATTAATTAATTTCTCTTTTGATGATACTATTTTCTTAATTTTATAAAGTAATTGATTCAAATATTTTTTGATGGAAACTCTGTAGCAGACTGTAGTAGACAGAATTCTGAGATGGCATTTGTAATCTCTGCTCTATAGTGTTACTCTTGTGACTATGTTGTCTTCCTTAGCAAAGGGTCTTCTCATATTTCGTTAAGGTTCCTAACCAGTTGACCTTTTTATAAGAGGATATTAACTCCAACTACTCTGTGTGCATGTCAGATTTAATTTGAGTTTTGACGGCTCATGGATATAGGCATTCATCTCTGATGGTCAAGATCTGGAATGTGTTCTAATGCATAATCAGGCTCCATAAACCAAATGGGAGACAAATATCCTACATCACTGAGAGCCTTTGTATCAAGCAGCCTCAAAATCCCATAGGAACTAGGTTCTTATATAATAGGTGAGCCTAATCTAACCACACCGGTAGCAGAAGGGAAAGTCAGAGATAAAAAGCCCATGAAATATTCCAAGGGTCATTGCTGACCTTGAAGATAGAGGAAGCCATGTGCAAAGACTGTAGAGTAGACTTCAGGAGCTGTGAGTGACCCTGATCCTGATCAACAGCCAACAAGGAAACATGGATTCCAGTTCTACCCTTGCAAGGAACTATATTCTGCTAAGTACCTGTATGAACTTTGAAGCTGGTTCTTCCCAAGAGTCTCCAGGTGAGAGTTCAGCCTGGCTGATGCTTTGATTTTGGCCTTGTGATCTGTTAAGCAGAGAACCTAGCTGGCCCTCCCTGGGTTTCTGACCTACAGAACTTGAGCTTATAAGTGGTCATCGTTTTAAGCCACCAAGCTGTAATTTGCCAAGTAGCAATAGAAAACTAATTTGGTACCTGTGGGAATTTCCTTGATATCACACTCTCGTGTGATGTCCATTCTTTCCAAGTCTTATCTACCCACTTTGGCACCAATTTTTTTCAGTGAATTCTTTCTAGTAACTCTATTTCACACAAACGTTTTCTCTGAATATGATTTTGGGGAATTCAATATAACGTAGTTGTTAACAGAGGTGGTTTAGAAAATAGATGGCCAGAATGGAATTCTGGAGTGAGGTCATTTACCAGCCAGATAGCAATTAAAATTGGATAGATGGTAACTCCTGGCACAACACTGCCTTACAATTGCCAAGACATTCCATTTGGTAAATTGGGATGGGAAGAAGGTGGAAGAGGATGTATTGGCTTATACAATATCTCTAACATTTAAGTAATGTAGGGGAAATAGTTACTTTTAGAATTGTGGAATTGATTGCTTTTTTGCTAAGTTTCAATTATGAGGTAAAGAAAGAAAATGACAAACTCAGGTCAGTCAATGACCAACTCGGTGCATGATGTGAAAGTGAAAAATCTTCCATGGCATCACTAATAGAGACTCTCATCACCTATAGCCAGAGAGTAGACCATGCTGAGGACCAGGCCCAGAATTCAAGAGTGAGTATAGCAGAGCTACAAAGAATGATGAATTCACAGCCTTGGCAAGGTCTAAAGTCAGGAAGGGAGTGAGATCCTATGACCTGCTATGGAGATATCTGGGTGAATGTGCTTGAATACATTTAATCTAAGATTACCTTGTACCATCCGTGTCTACAGAAATGGCTACTTATTATTGCTTGAGGATAGCAACATATCCTTTCTTAAAGATCACACAGAGACATCTCTTTGCCTGTGATCATGCTAAAATCTCCCCTAAGGAGTACCCCTTCTGGCTAGGACACCAATAACTAAAGTCAAGTATTAGGATGGTCCAACTGGGAAGTACTGACTCTACTAAGGGAGGATTGGCATTATTCACCAAAGGAACAATAAGGTCTAGACAGTATGGAGCAGCTAGAATCAAGGAAACTTAAATAAGACTTGAAGGTACTGGACAAAGTAAGTTGTATATAACGCTAGATTGGGAGGATTGGATATATGGTGGGCTTTTTCCGACGATTTAGATTCAACACCCAAGCAAGGGCTTGGTTTTGATACATTGTTGGGTTGGCTCTTGGAAATCTGGACATAATGATGCTTCACATTAAAGTACTTGGAGATGACAGAACTCTTCTTGGAAGAATGTTGAGAAAGGATCAAAAATACTCAGAGAGGTAGATAGGCAAGAATATATCTATTATGTGAGCCCCAGACCTAGCAAATAGCTACGTTTCCTAGGAGGGCCCAGAGGACACTCCTTTTCCTAAGGAAAGCACTCAGTGAGAGAGGAACCAGCAATGTGGAAGCTCAGTGGTGGACTGATGGCTATCCACTAAAGGACAACATTAATAATAGAAAATGTTGTGAAACTGAGCTTCTGTTATGAGAATGATAGATTTACAGAATAGCAGAGGCCAGGTGGTAACATTTAACTATCAGACACAAGGTGAGTGTATTTGCCATTATGGGTAGTAAAGTTGAAATGAAAACAAGGGGACTCTGACCCACAGAGTCTAATATACCAGGACATTCTCAAGAGTCAGATAACTGGAGGAACCAATGTGGTGTAACTTAATATATATAATCAAAAAAAGATTGAATGCAGATGAACTGGTATTAACCATCCCAGTGGAAAATCATTATTCTTCATCCAGTTTCCAGACCTGAGCTTGATTGAAAAAGATGCAGGTGCATTTGAGGAGAAAACCTGCAATGCATCAGCAATTCACCCAATCCTTCCCCAAAGAGATCTATGTCCATTGGAATGGGGGGATATCCAGAATTTTTGAAAGTTGTTAGTTACAAGCTAACATGATACCAAGGAACTCAAATCCCCTTGTAGCCACCCATTATAGTGCAATGCCATGTGGCAAACGAAGTCCTTGTCCAATTCTAGAGGAAACATAGTCTCATCTTGTGGTCATTTTCCAGTCCCTGAGTTTTTAATTGGGATAAATATATTTATATCGAGGGCAGACAGTAACTAATATACAGTCCAGTCTTGATCAGTGCAATTTTAACTCTCCTACTTTATGATATGGTCCAAGGGGATCTTGATGGTCTGCACATTCTTGCTGTACCGCAGTCCTGTGCATGACGGGTCCTGAAAGACAGTGGCAAAAAAAAATCCTCCCAACAGACAGACCTTGTGTAGCATCTGGTCTTCTATCTCACGTGGAGAAAGAAGTGGCCTGTGGTAGGGACATACTCAAATCCCTGACCAGTGGTAAAAGCCTTCGCTGGTTGATCGGTGGCTTGGAAAGAGCAAGATTGAAAGAGAAAGTCTAGATTAAGGGCATATGGTTAGACTCATGAGAGTCATCAGAATGTGTGCAGGTTTTTGTAGAACACATTAATGCAAACCAGAGTAAATGAATTAATTGGAGGTACTAAACAAGCAGGGGGGCAGTGACTCATTCAGATACACTCTGTACTCATTGATGACAGTGTTCGTATAATAAACCCATAAATGAACTAGCCATGACAAAAGAGATGATGGCTATACATGAATCTAATAGCATGGACTTATTCTAACAAATTTGATATAACTACTGTCATTGCGCGGGTTCAATCCCTGGTTGCGGAACTAAGATCCCACATGATGCGCGGCGTGGCCAAAACATTAAAAAAAAAATCTCACTTGTCAACAAACTGTGATGCTGGGCTCTTGATATGTTATCAGTTCTCAAGACCCATCAGCCACGTGGTGGCAAGTTGATTACACCAGACCCCATCCACTCTGGAATGGGCAGTAATTGACAGATATGCTGGTATGTGTTTTTCTTTCCTGTCCTTAATGTTTTGGTCAGTTTTATAGGCTTACAGCGTATCTGATTTACTGACATTTTATCTTATATAATATTTCTTCAGACCAAAGCGTACATTTTGCAGAAAAGTGATTTTAATATTGAGCCTGGCTCAAAGGATCACTGGCTCTACTATTTTCTGTAGCACCCAGAGCCTACCAGTCTGATACAATGCTGCAATGGCCACTCAAAGGCATAGCTAAAGTTCCAACTTGCAAATAACACCTTGCTAGTTTGGAGGATTTCAGAAATGGTATATACCTTTAGCCAGCAGCCATTTTGTCCTGAGTCCCTGATACTTATAAGTCCAGAAATGATAGGGTGAAAGTAGAAGGGACAACCCCCCCCCCCATTGCCATCACTCCCAGTGACCCGTTTAGAGGATTTGTGCTTCTTGTCCTTCCAATTTTTAATTTGGCTGGTCTAGAGTTCTAAAACTATGACTTCTACCTGGCCATTTTGGTCCTCAATCCAGTAGACCAGCAGACAAGAAAGTTACCGTATTGGCAGTGGTAACTGACTCTGATCATTATGAGGAGGTAGAATTGCTTCTCTACAAAGCTACAGAAAGTAGTCTGAACCTCTGGAGATACACTGTGGCAACCTTGGCGATCTCAAGACTGTTTTAACCATGAACAGATCACAGCCAAACAAAGACACAGTACCAAGGGCTCTGTCACTTGCAGTATAAAGATCTAGATTACCCCAGCATTTAATTAATCCAGAGCAGCAGAAGTGTTGGCCAAGAGGGGAGTGAAAGTAGGCAGAGGATGAATATCACCTCTGCCTCAAGACCAACCACAGCAGTGGAAGCTGTAGCTTAATCCGCTAATCTTTCTTTAAGTATTATTTTTAGAAATGTTACCAGGCACCATCCTGAAGAATCAGTACAGTGAATTTAATGCGAGGGTTGAGTGGATCTCACCTTGAAATGGGTGGATTGTAACAGACCCTGTGCTTCACACACATTCCCTGGGATAACTTTACAAATTCATTTTCACTCTGACTCCAACAGCCAGAACCTGCATCTCTTGCTCATAGGACTGTTCTTGGGATGTTGAGCTTATTCTACTCACACAAAGAGGGTAGGAATTGGCTTGGAACTTATGTCCCTCCAGGCGGAGCCCTAAAACAATAATTATGGTATCAAGGTATGAATTTTCAACTCTCTTACACCTTGATCTAGACAACTCTACCGTGTGATGTACTCTGTCTATAGATTAGCATTTTGAGATTGAGGTAGGACTTTGCCTACCATAGCTGTACTTGGCCCCCTGCATTCCCATGATACCTTCCTGGAGCTCTAGACATCTATTTATTCCTGCCCAAGTTCTGTAGAAGCAATTCTCCCTTCTCATGATGTTCAGGGTCATTTAGCTCAGCCAGTGTGATTCTGCCGAAACCCAACTATGGTAAGTACTTAGGACTTTATTCTGAGTGAGACACAACACCATTGCCAAATTTTAAGTAGAGTAATGACATGATTTTACTTTACTGGATATTTTGTGAAGTCGAGTCTCTACAGGACAAGAACAGAATTGAGGAGACTAACAAAAAACTATTGCAGGTAAGAGATAATGACAGTTTGGGGGAGGGTGATACCATTGAAGGTTGATTAATAGTGGTCAGACTCTGAATGTATTTTTAAAGTAGAGCTCATACTTGTTGATTAATTGAATGTGCGCCTAAAGGGAAGAAAGGTGTCAAAAATAACTCAAGATACTGGCCTGGACAATTGGAAGAAAGGGATTTCCAGTTAGTGAGAAGTTGTGTTGTTTTTTGTTTAATTCATAAAAATGTAACTGGAAATAAGCTAAAAGCAGGTCAATCTTAACAGTGTGAAAGGATCAAAATGTTTCTTGGCTCGTTTTCCTCTCTCATTTAGCGCAAAATCAGAGCTAGAACATCCAGCTTCTATGCTTCCCCACATCTTTGCAGCCCATTCCTATTCCTGTTCAAATCAAACTTCAACAGCAGTTTTGTGAAGCCTTTTTAGAAAAGGTACCATCTCCATACCCAGCCCTCCTCGGGCTGTATCATGTTTAGAGTTGCAGACTCTAGAGTTAGACTGAATTCAAACTTTGGTACAACCACTAACTGCCTTGAGTAAGTCACAAAAACTTTAAAACAATGCATCTGTAAAAAGAGATAATTATAATACCTGCGTCTTGGAATTAAATAAGACATAAGAAAATAAGATGACAGGTTTAAATGATTTAGGCTGTGTTATTCTGATAAGTGTTAAAAACAAAAACGAACAAACAACAAAACAGATCACCAGGTTAAAAGATGGACCTGATTTGTAGCATCATGATACCACTGAAAGTTGGGTTAAATGGATATGCACCGGATTGAATTTTGTGTGCAGGTGAGAGTCAGCTCCAGCACACCTATAAATTTGGCACAGTGAGTCACATGTAATATGTGTTCATAAACACTACCTATTAGTGTTACTATTCGTACATATATAACTCTTAGGACCCTGCATTATATTGTATGTTCATGTGTCAGTCTTTCCTGCTATATTATGTACTTCTTGAGGGCAGATATTATGATTATAGTTTGGAAAACCTAACAAGATACTCTGACCTCTTTCCTTTGGTTCTTCTCATCCCATTTTGGGAATAAAGACCCATGTCCTTATTATTATGTTTGGATATGAGCACCCCATTGACCTCCATCTCTCTCAGGGCTGAACTGGCTAAGTCATCTCTGCTACCTCTTTGCCTCATTTCTTGTCTTTAACATAAGCCTCCTTTTTCCTGCTTCTTTTTGCAAAATATAAACTGAATAAATGAATTGTTGAACAAATGAACTACAATGGGGGAATATTGAAAGAATAGCAATCCTGAAAACTGGTGCAAATACCAGATCGTTAGTTTGGGTGAGACTTAGGCACCCATCATTTGGTCCTGGAAGATAATAATTAATAATAGTAATGATAGGAAAAAAGACAAATAATAAGTATAGATATCACTAACAAATATAATTATAGATATGCAAATGAGAGTCATTTGCCTAAGCATTTTCTCTCCATTTTAAAAATTAATCATCACAGTGACTCCATGGGACATACACATTATTTCTACTTTACAGAAATTAGCAGCAAGGGACACTTGAGAGAGAGTAATGCCTGGAACCTTAATGATAAGTATAGGAACATAACAGTTCAAAGCCCCATCTGATTAGGTTGGAATTAAGGAGAGGGTGTTATAGATGCTATGGAAATATATTCTGGTTCAACTGGGATTAATTCAGGAAAGTTGGGGATGCTGAATCTGCATATGGGAAATCAGTGGATCTATAGAGAGTTGAAGAAGATAGAAAAGAGAAAGCAAAGGACAAGAGTGCATATAAGGATTCCAAATCAACACAAATATGAAGAATGGAAATGGGATGGAGAAAAACTTCACCCACACCTAGCATACAGTGAGTACCTTCTCTTTCCAAGAAGATGCTTTCTTGAATGTGAATTCCTTTTATATTCACCAAATAACCCTGATAGATGGGTATTCTTCTCTCACCTCTCTCTGTCTGTGCTGGTTGGATTTCACTATTACCTTCTTCCATTAGACTCTGAGTTCCATCTTCAGTTCTTGCTACATGGTAGCTGCAAATGATTCTAAACAACAACAACAGCAAAAGGCAGGGAAAAATGTCACAGAATTTGCTTTGCAGAAGAGATAAGCAACTCGAATCTCTCCATTTTTAATTTGCCATTTATATTTTTACTTGGTGGTCAGCCAATTAAGTTTATACTAACTTGTATATAGAAAAATCTATGATGTTTTTGGTGAGCTAAAATAAAGAGTAATTATTTAGTATCTTCTACCTGATGTAATCACATTATAAAAGGAATAAAATTGTACTAATTTGTGTCACACTAAACTATTAAAATCTCTTCAGCATTATTTAACCTCTGAAATATAGTTTATATAAACAATTTTATTAAGAAAAAAATGGGGTCAATTCTAGACACAAATCTGGCACCATAACGTTTTTTATATACACCATAGTTAATATGTAACACTCCTTCTCTCCAGGATACCTGAAAATCATTGACCTTAGAAAATATATCAGGACTCCTGGTTGCAGATTACAAAATCCCAAATTGAATTAATTAGGCAAAACAAGGAATGTTTCAGCTCAAGGAACAGAAGGTATAGATGAATGTCCAATGTATGAGCAAGTTGGGGGTGTAGCTGAGGCTTAAGAACTCCTAGAAACAGGGTTTAAAAGACCAAGGTATTAACTGAGCTGCCATTTGTCTATTTATATCATTTTCCTCAATACATAAAAGCTATAATGGCTTCCTTTATATGGCAGAACACATGGCTTTTTATAGCTTCTGTGTTTTTCATCTTAAGTTTTCAAATCTCAGAGAGACAGACTTACCCTGGTTAGTCTGGTAGGATACAGTTCCCAAGCCTGGACTAGTGACTTCAACATCAGGGAATTCTATTTCTACCAGTTTTGGACAAGTTCTCGCCCTTGGACCAATGATGGTGCTTAAGAGATAGAGTCATGAAAACATGGCTTCTACTGAGAGAACCATTAATAAACAGCAAGAATTCTGGAAGAAGGAGAGAATCAGGCAGAGCAAACAATAGATATTCAGTGCAGGGATATAAAGAGAGAGTTTCCAGTTCTTACATTAACTGTTACGGGGGGACCCAGTAACCTCTTTAATATGGCTCGAAATGGTCCTTGGGTACCAACTCTCAGATTTCAGCAGGCCCTTACCATATATCAGATCTACCAGGCATAGTTCCCTTCCTGTCGTTTGTTATTCCTTCCCACAAAAGGAGTACTGTTAGTATTCACAACAACACTTAATAAAATGAAATCATCTATTTACTCAATACCAAAGGCAGTGTTGGCTATTAATTAACCCTCATTGTTGCTATAGAAAAATAATAACAACAGTTCTTTATTCTTTTATTACTAAGATTGTAATTTAGCAGGAGTTCCATTCCTGTCTTTTTCTTTAATAGGCACTGACCTGTAACAAATTTCTACAAATAACATTAATATTTTCCTTCTCCATCCTTGCCCTCTCCACCCTTTGTCTCCACTCTGTCTTTCAAATCACTGTGGGTCATACAGAGGACACATGTTTGATGTTTGGATTCCAGAATTACAAGCTTCACAGCCAATTTGTATTTGCATAAAAGCAGACTCCTTTTTCAGACATTAGACACACATTGCAGTATTCAGCCTGCCAACTTTATTACTGTTCATTTCACCATCCTACAGTAGCTCTTGCTGAAAAGAGTACCATAAATTTCAGCAATATAAAGATAGTATACCATAATCACTCATCAAAGAAAGAAGATATTATTTTATTCTATGATACACATCAATGATACGGTATTTGTCAAACAATTTATGATTTGGAAACAAAGGCGATAAAATCTAATTGAATATTTGAACCAGATACCTTGAAGGATAAAAGTAGAACTCAAGGAAAAATTATATCTATCTTTTATTTTGGCTGGGAGTGCTATGCCAGCCGTGCTATCCAAATACCTGGGTACAAATGTGGCAGTGTAATAAAAATGCATCCCTAGGAAGAGACCATCCTATATATTTTAAAACAGACAGACCCAAACACACACTCCCTGTACCATGTGTTCACATTATAAAGCCCATTCTGTGACTTGCTGAACCAGCTAGTGCGTTACTGTATATTTGAAGAATTTACACTAAGCCTTTTCTTTCCAGTTTTCCTTTTACTGCAGGAGTTACTGATGCTGATAGAACTCAGTGGCTCAATAAACAACTTTGCTATCTCAAAAAATACACCCACTTTGCCAGCAAGATGTTTGGAGTCATTCCAAGAGAAAGAAAAAAAATAAATCTGATCAACAGAGGGAAGGGACCACATTGAAACGTACACACTCCTGTTTTTACTCTGGTCACAAATCATTATCCACTCTGGCATTGATTAATTGGTCTTCCTCAAATCCTCCAGGATTCTTATGAAAACCCAGGATAAAGGACGATTACAATATTAGCAACAGATAGAAAGGGATACATTTTCAAAATGTTGTCTGGAGATAACAGTGTATAGACAAAAATGTGCCACATGGGAGGTAGCTTTTGCTTATTTACATTTTTTAAGTGATTTAGTTCTTTTTGTCAAAGTCTTCATTCACTCCCCTTCTTATCTCAGGTCCACAACCAAGTCTGAGAAATGCGGGGTGACATGCTCTACATACTCCACCTGTCAGGTGACACCATGGCATCCGGGACCCATTGACAATTTCTGTGTTATTATGTCTAACTCTTCAGGGTGTATTGTTAATGATCAAGTTTCGCATTGTTAATTTCAGGTACTACTTTAAATGGATGATAAATGGGCTAAAACAGCTGCCTGAACGTCACATACGGTCAGTCTCATGGAGAGTTGCCTTGTAATTCTAACAATAGTTTCACTTTGATAGTTAATAAGCCTTTCATTTGAGTACTAATGTTCATCCACATTCTTCTTTACTTACGCACTCTTCAGTGACTGGATTTTTTCCACTTTTGTTTCTCTGTTTTAAAATAAGCTTCTCATTACACTCTATAGTTTGTAATTACCATCCTAAGTGATACATATTGCTCAGTAAAGGATGGCTATTACTATATGTGTATAAAGGTTAAAAGTGTGGTAAGACACAGGAAAAGTAAAAGAAACAGACCAACGGATTACATTCAAGAGTCCAGATACAGACCTGTGGACATATGAGCACTTTGTGTATGATAAAGATGCCGACACTTCTGTATATGGATGGCTTATTATAGGGCATTGTGAAAATTGGCTAATTATATGGAAAATAATAAATCTAGATGCCTATTTTACATGACACAAAATGTTTAAATTTAGGTGGATTAAAAAGGAGAGAAAGGTAATACTGTAAATCTTGTGAAAATGTATGAACCCATCCCCACTCCACCCCTAGAGTGATGAAAGCCTTCACAAAATCTCCAAAGCAGAGAACCTAAGGTAAAAATTAAAATTAAGTAGACAGTTTAGATTGTTTAAATAGTTCTACAGTGATAGCAAACCATCCAAGTTCCAAAATTTTAGAGGATTTAAAAATAGATAGAACAATAAATTAGCAGATTACTGTTATGCCTAAATTAAGCCTAGCCATTTATTCATCAATTTTCAAAGAGAATGTCAGATAAATAAATCTACAAAATTGAGCTTTGTAATGAATCGCTAGAAAGAGGAACACAAAGTCTTACTAAATGTCCACATTTTAATTAACAAATGGTATACAGCACAAACCATGTGGCAAAGCATTGTTCTAAATATTGTTACAAATCTTAACTCTTTCACTATTGTAACAATCACATGAAATCGGTACTATAATGATTATCTCCATTTTACAAATGAAGAAAGTAGAAAGAGGTTTGTGACTCACCCTAGGTAAGACAGTGAAGAAATGCACAGACTGAGATAGGAACCTAGGCAGTTTGGTTACAGATCTGTCCTTCAACCACTACCCTGTATTGCTTTCCTCAAAATTTTGTATAGAAATAGCAATTAACATTAGACTTCTGGAAAATATTTGCCTTTTGCTTTGATTTTTTTAAACATCTCATTTACAATCATAGGAAAAGAAAGCAAATATTCCACGTAGTGACAATTAAAATATTCCCAGCTCACCGATGTAGACTTGTAACAAAAATCCTACATCTTTCTATGATATTCCCATTTCTAATGTTTTCTACTAATCCATAATTTACTAAAAAATAATGGAATAATTCTTACCTTTCTCAAACATGTAAAAATTAGCACTAAGAAAAATGGAATAAGGATAAAAATTGAATCAGATGAAAATTTACTTGGAAGAATTTGGGTCGGATGAGATGAAATTAAATAGCATTAGTTCTTTAAATGTATAAAACATGAACCAGTGAGGACATAAGTCCATGCTGTAGCTCTCAGTCTCTTTGAGGGATAATTAACTAAAATACTGCAGCATTTAAAATTATAAATACGTATATGAATTACTAGTCTGGGAGACAGAGAACCCCAGAAACATGTAAGTGGTGTGTTACTGAAAAGACTTACTTCTCAGAGGTCAGACACATGTCCTTTTTAAATCATAGAATTGTAACATCTTGGTGTTGGAAAGATGCTTCTATATTATCTGCTCAAAAGACCCATCCTACCTTGTACTCCCTTACACCATACTCCTGACAAATAGGAAGTCAAGCTCTGTGAAGAGCTCTGGAGGTAGGGAAGCCAAGACTTCCCAAGAGGAGTAGTGGAAAACGAAATTGATTGATTCAGACTTCCTTGGTTCTAGTTCTGGCTGGGCCAGTAAGGAGCAGAGAAGCAAACCATTTGACCTTGTTATGTCTACATTTCCTCACATGGAAAATTAAAAAAAAAAGAACTTTAAATAGTTCATTCTATGATTGTATTTTGTAAATAGATTTTCATTCTAAGAGTCTTTATATAGTCAACCAAAATTGGCCTCCATGTACTTGTTGCAAAAATTTAGAGCTAACCCTTCAAGAAGTAATTGCTCTTTGTTCTGGATATTTCTTGCTTCCTAACAAACCATCAAAAATCTTAGTGGCTACGAACAATGACATATATTTTGATCATGGGTTTGCGAGTTGATCAGAGCACGGCAGTCATCAGCTTGTCTCTGCTCTACTCAGCTTTAGCTGGGTGGTCCTAAGGCTGGTGGCTGAAGTATTGTTCACTGAGGTGTCTGGTGGTTGATGCTAGCTCTTGACTTGGACGTTGGCTTGTGCCAGTGGCCAAAATACTTACACATGGCCTCTCCATGTGATGTGACCTGAGCTTTCTTCCTAAAAAAAATGGTGGCTAGGTCCTGAGGATGACTGTCCAGCGAGACAATCAGGTAAGTTCTATCAACTTGTATGACTTATGACTTAGATGTGGAAGGTCATTCAGTGTCACTTCTTTTTTTTTTTTTTTTTTTGCGGTACGCCATCCTCTCACTGTTGTGGCCTCTCCCGTCGCGGAGCACAGGCTCCGGACGCGCAGGCTCAGCGGCCATGGCTTACGGGCCCAGCCGCTCCACGGCATGTGGGATCTTCCCGGACCGGAGCACGAACCCGTGTCCCCTGCATCGGCAGGCGGACTCTCAACCACTGCGCCACCAGGGAAGCCCCAGTGTCACTTCTTCATCAATCTATTCATGAGAAGCAAGTCACTAAACTTCCACTTTAAGGGGGAAGGACTCAAACTCCACCTTTGCATGAGAGATGTCAGTCTTCTATGTTAAGCCTTTAAAATATTTGAATATTAATATCCTGTTCCCTTATATTTTCTCATTTCTTGGCTAAATGTATTATTCAGTTTCTTTCAACTTTTCTATCAGACTACGTTTTAGGTAGTAAAATGACTTGACTTCTTTAAATAAAAAATCCTTTTCATTGGCCATGCTGAATGAGACTGCTCTTCTTAAAATTGTGAAGCAGGAGTTCTCAAAATATGATTCTGAGATTACCTGGGAGTTTCTAAGATTGTTGGGGGCTCTGCAAAGTTAAAATTACTTTCCTAATGATACTAAGGCATTATTTTTCTTTATTGTTCATTTTTCTCAAAAATATACAGTGGAGTTTTCCAATCCTACACAAGTGATTTCACTGTTGAAAGCTACTTTAAAAAAAAAAAAAAGGTAAAATTATGACTCTCCTTTGGATATGAAATGATCATGCAATTAAGCTTTATTCTACTCATTAACTGAGAGAACCAGGCATATGAGGGAACCAGTTTAAAGAAAAACTCAAAAAGGCCCAAATTTATAGGAATAAAAGAATGTTGCAATGAATTGCTGATAGAGGCAAACCTTTTTTTCACAGAGTTCAAGGGAAGATGTTTAAACCTCTACCAAAAAAGAGAGCATTTGTACGGAGTGGTATGGTAACTAGTTCTCACAGAATTAGAATCCGAGAAGGTGGACAGGTGTGTTATAGAAAATGCATGTTTTCTTCTATGTCACAGCAGATTGGGGCTCTTTGAAGAAAAATGGAACTGCATTTTTTCATCTCCAGTCTTTTGGCACCTCTTTCATTTTCTGCTTCTTTTATCAATTTACCACCAGTGGTCCAATTATCTTCCCTGATTTCAGTTAATTGCTACATCTTTTAAAAACATAGTTTTCTCTATTGTCAAAGATGATCCTCAGGTACTTAAAGATTTGGTGTAGAATTTGGTATACTTTAGGCTGACACTTCAATCTTGTCTGTACTCTCTATGGCTTACTGAGGTTTCCATCCCCGTCTTCCAGATGCTTTTAGATCTGGACCATTACATTCTCTATCATCTCCTGCCTCTCATTTTGTAAGGTCTGTGGAATATTCCTTGAACTCCTAGAGTAGTGTTCTTTGAAGTATGCTCCAACGATCACCCATATCAGAATCTTTTGCTGGCTAAACAAATACACATTCCTAGACAACAGCACATTTTTACTATATCAGAATTCCTGGTTTGAGTTGAATTTCTGTCATTTGTAACCAAAAGACTTTTCACTGGCATTCTTATAATATTAAACCTTTTAGGAGTTTTAGCTACCTTACTCATTTAGCCTTCATAAAAACTTATTAGCCTTATTTTATGGTTGAGGACACTGAAGGACTAGCTCAAGGTCACACAGCTAGTAATTGTCAGAGCTGGGAATCAAATCAGAGCCTTGTTTATTTGTTTTTCTCCCTCCTAATGTCTCATAGGCTGAGTAAACACCTGAAAGGTCCTGGGAAGGGCTTGGTGACCAAAAATAGTTCTCATTGGCCCTGCGTCAGAGTCTGAAATCCTCAGCATTCTCCAGTTCTTTCAGTTCCAGGCAGCTGTTTAATTGCAAATTACATCCGGAAGGGTGTCACATTAATAGCTACTACCAGCTATTAACTCCTAAACACAAATCAGTGTTCTTGTTCTCTAGACTAGACAGGACTCTTAAAGAACGTAATGTTTGTAGGAAATTTTTGAACTGAGAGTGAAGGGAATAGTAAAGGTTGGGGGCAGAAGGACGCTGTCACAGCGGAGGCTCTGGACAAATGACAGATCTCAAGTGCTGGGGGGTGGGCAGCCCATGACAAGTGAGGGGAGTACTGGGCTGGGGACACAGGCTCAAAGGATTTTAGAAGGGGCGATAAAGGCAAAGATTACCTGCTTTCCATTTTTGCATAGAACCATTTCAAATTCTGGCATCCATTTTGATCCTGCTTCAGTCTTTATGATAAAACACAGGAAATTACCCCCCGAATGTGCAGTGTGTGTTAAATATGAAGAAATAATCCAAGACTGCCAAACCTAATTCACATAAGGTCCCAGCATGAGCTCACATTCAATAATCATTAACATCTTTAACCTATTCTTCAATTTCTTTAATGAATACATGTATCTTATTTCCTTAGAATGTAGGATGATTGGACTGTTCTTCAGTGTCGTATATACATGCAACGTAAAATATGACATTAACGTGATTAAATCATGTAATAAACATTATCACGTTGCTTTGTTGTCAGAATCATAACTAATGGAATGAGGTCGGAAAGGTACTGCAGAAACAGCTGCAGATTTATAATTTTTCCCATGAATTACTCATAGAAGATTTCACAAACCAATAAAGTAATTCTGAAGCTGCACAAATTACTAAATTACTTGTTAAGTTAAAAAATAAGTGACAGAGCTATTTGTGTCATCGTGGCTAGTGTCAGTGACCAATAAATTTGTTATAAAATGTTCCAGGATTTAAAAAAAAGGGTCCTCATTTAGGCTTAGATTAACAGTAAGAAGCAGGAGCTTTTCCTAAAGCTCTAGGTGAACAATGGCACTTGAAAATGAAACACTGGCAAATTGCCCATCTCCTGTGGGAAAAGGAGGAAGGAGGCGGCAGCATCTTTGTAAGGAATCACACTAGAGAAGGCAGGCTTCTTCCTGGGGCATTAACAACATCTCAACAGGACTCAGAGATTTTTGTCAAGAGCCACAATTTACACAATAATTACACTCATTGGAGCAAATACTGATCCCAAATTGCCTCCTACTTCTCGTCCTCTCCCCAAATGGAATGTTTTGTCTATGTACCCGAGTTGTTTTAGAGGATTAGTTTACTCATGTATTCATTTAACAAATACTGGCTTTTGTATGTCTGTTTTATTTTTCCAAGCAATCAATTCATAGAGCAAACACCCTTTTCCTTTCTATTAATGTACTAAAAGAAAAAAAAAAAGGAATATGTTTTGGAAACTCCTGGCATACCTAAGCCATGACTCTCTTACAAGCTTAAGGAAAACAGATATGTTTAAAAGTGTGTCTAGGCATGCTAATCATAATTTATTAAGAAACACAAAACCAAAGGTAATGAAAGACAACCTGGATTTATGTGGAAACGACAAAGATTATATTGTGCATTTTACAAGACAAAGGTAGTTCCTCCAGACTATTAGTTGCTGGTTTTTCAAGGACAAATGCAAAGCTATCATTTTTCCAAATGAATAGCATGAGGAAGAGAGGTGCATTTGCCGTGGCCTTTGCTCATATGCTTACTATTGTTCAGGAAACATTCACCTATGTCTGTTTGTCTTGACAACGTGGGAATTCACTGAACCGATGATCAGACTCTGCCTTCATGGTGCCATGAAAGAGAAGGGTGATTTTAGTCCACCACAGCTGAAACTATTGATGTCCAAGCTCATTATGCATTATTAACTTCTTTATGGTGTTGGGACACCAAAGAGACATCCTGTTAAGAAGCAGAGAGTGCAAAACAGGATCAGTGGGGTATTGTAATCAGGTTGGAGGAACAACCAAAGTGCCTGGGAAAAGATCTCCAGATGGTGATGAAAAAAAGATGACCTCCAGTGGCGATGCTACACAAACTCCTGGAGGGGAGCCTCGTGACCACACGCTGGGAAGGGAGCTTGAAGAAGAAGAAAGAGCAGGCAGTTCTTCCTTCTACGCAGAGCTCACGGCAAAAGCTTCCTTGGGGATAAAGCGCAAACCCTTCGAGCAAAAGAATTTTGTTGATTATCTGTGGATTTCCATCACTCGTACACCACCCCCCAACTCCCGACCAGCAAGAATTAGGTGCTGCACAAACACATGAAAATATCCTTGCCTATCAAGTCTAGGAGTGTTGATGCCTCTATCTGATATAGCCCAGCTCTGCTGTTTCTTCAAAGCTCTAAAGAAGCAGACCTAATTCATGTTCCAGGAATTCTCATTTGGAGGCAAACTGAATGCTTTGATATGAGAGGTCTTTTCACTTCTGCTGGTGGGAAAAACACCAATGATTTATTAACATTTTTTTAAATCCACTCTTAAGTTTCTCTTCTCATAGAGTTGTGAGAATGAAATAAATTAATATTTGTTTTAATATTTAAAATCCTGTACAAATGTGAAGTATTCGTGTTATCCTCCTGTTGACATTGAAATTCATGCATTAGGTAATTGATTAAAAATCTACTATGAAACGATGAGGCAACTGCTTAATACTGGATCCTCACCACTACCCTCCAGATTTCCCTGCTTGTTGACAATAGTTCCCCAGAACTATGAAATGAGATTATCATTTTTAGAGTGACATTGTAATGGTCAAAATTATTTGCATTGCCTCAACTTGAAAGAAATAGTAAATAGTGACTTAGGTGACCTATGGCCATGATTTCAGTATCCTATTTGAAGCTATGTATGAATATCTTTTACTAACTGAAGCTCTAATGTAACTGGTCCTATTCAGTCACAAACATACACTCATATGCAAATGCATAAATAAAAACAAACTCAAAGAAATACATACATTTCCACAGGAGACAAGTTTCAAATGACAAAAATAGAACAATTTAGCAACACTTTAGATGTCCTGTATTCAAAGTAAAACAATCCATGCACTGGGGGAGTAGAGCGCTTTATAAGCAGTGAAGCACTGTTCCCAAGGGATTTAGTGCAAGAGTTTTCTAGAGCATTAGAAGCGCCAATACTCAAAAAGGGCACGATTGGCAAGGGGGCCAGGGATTTCTGTATAAGGTGAGCAGGTCCTATCTTCTAGGATAAGGTAAGCTAGCCAAAGCTGAGTTGGAGGATTGTAACTGATGTACGTTAGGTTTCCTTGTCAGTGTGGTATTTCCCCTGAAGGCCAGCTGGTTTGGGTTTTGATTTGTGACATAAGCTGGGCCACTGGGGCAGCCTCCATTTTGTGAGTCCCACCTGATGGAAGAAATACCGAGGCATGTCATTTAGAAGCCAGGAGCTTAGATAGTAAGAACTTGTCTCTGCAATACGCACAATGACACAAAAAGACAGTCCGTTGATCTGGTAAACCTAACCAACCATATAATTTGAGTTGGGCTTGAATGATCTCATTACTTACTCAAAAAAAAGCCAGAATGAATCCTGAGGTCAAAAAATGATCCAGGGGGCTTCCCTGGTGGCGCAGTGGTTGACAGTCCGCCTGCCGATGCAAGGGACACGGGTTCGTGTCTCGGTCTGGGAAGATCCTAGATGCCGCGGAGTGGCTGGGCCCGTGAGCCATGGCCGCTGAGCCTGCGCGTCCGGAGCCTGTGCTCCGCGACGGGAGAGGCCACAACAGTGAGAGGCCCGCATACCACACACACACAAAAAAAAGATCCAAATTTCTGCAAACTAGACTAGTCTATGTCGTCCTCACAAGGTACACATCGTGATCACACAAAGAAGAGACCGAGAGAGTGTATGCGCGGGGTGTGTGTTTGTGTTTCTAGAAGTAGGGAAGCGGTGGAGGGGAATGTTTGATAGGAGTCATTTTGTCCATTAGATTATCTAATGTTTTCTGGAAAAATAAAACCCTGAAGGGAGGAGAGGTGTGAAACGCCACAGTATGTTGGGAGAGTAGGACCACTCTGATTGGGCCAGACCCTTAGCTGTGAGGTATTATAACAACACGATAGAGGAAGAAAGAATAATTCCTTGCCCGGCTGGAGAGATGGGGTGGGGTGGGGTGGGGGGCGGCATTTCATCACCCTGCAAGCAAATCTTACCTTTCCATCCTCACAATATCTCCATTAATATCTACCTTATGTTACTGATGCACAAGTATGACTATTTAGTTGTTCATTTATTGAGGGCAGACATTTTCTTACTTATCTCCAAACCTCTATCCTTAGCAGTGTACCTGGAAAAACCTGGCACTCAGGAAATACGGGAAGTAAGAGGGATGAGAGAAAGGAAAGAATCGCAGACTCTGAGAACAGCATTTGACCTGCCAAGGGAGTCTGACTCCCTCTACCAGGGTCCCTGAGATTCTTCTCCATCTCCACCATCAGGGCGGTGGCTCTGTGGCCAAAGTGGGAGGCATCTGAAGAGCAATCATAGGAGTGGATAGAGAATTAGCTGATCTCATGTGTGGCTGTTGGACTTTAACTCACAGAGAATACTGCATCTGAAAACGAAGGTGAGGGCACGTTTACCTAACTCAGTGGTCCTATGTCTCTAACCTCCTGCCCTCTCTAACATTCCACAACTACGTCCAGTTGTATTGGTCAGAGGCAGACAGCATTATTGATGCCTAATGATTTCATTAACAACAGAACTCTCATTAGAGCAAAGTGCTAAAAATGAAATGCACTATTCCTTAATAACCAGTAAAAGAATCTGAAATGAGCTCAATTTAATTTTGCTCTAACGAATTGTAGGGCTATACAGCAAGCTGTGAATAATCTGCCTCAGCTCACTGCAGAAAGTGCTGTGTATTCAAGGAGAGGAGAGAGAACATTTCAGTCTTTTCAGTGGCTATAGATTCGTGTGGCCATTAGCACAACTTTATAAATCCACCAGCTTAGAATTAGAGACGGCGAGAAGGTCACAGGCTGAAATTTCTCAGAGCACAGCCATCAGAGACATTTCAGAAACAGTTTTATAATTTCTCCTTGAATTCTTGTGCTTTCTGCATTAGACTATTTACATTTTGACACACACATCATGTCAGTCAAGTAAGAGAAGATAGACATCAAGTGCTCCAGGGCCCTAATATACCATTTAGGAGGGAGCCACCAGCTGTGGCATGGAAAATGTGAGGGAAGAATACAATCTTTTTAAAGAACCCTTTGAAACATAAAAGAAAAATTACAGTGTGCTTTGCTGCTTGATTGTCTCCGGTACAAAGGCAACTGACACTGACTAGAATCTGTGGCCTTGCAGCCCACGTGCCTTCCAGATGAGCTAAATTACTCGGGCTTGAAATGAGAAAACTTGAAGCCGCGCCTTGTATGTAGACACACGCAGGCATTTGGTTGTTTCCAATCAAACGTTGATGTGAAGTATCTCTCCGTCTCCTCTCCCCCTCCTCTCTTAAAACAAAACCAAAATCAAAACCTGAGGTGAAAAATGTTGCCTTGATTCCTGTCAAACGTCATCAGTAGAAAACTGTATCATAATCTCCATAAATAAATAGGTACTAGTCTGTTCCCGATAATCATAATAACATTATATTGAACCCTGATAGTGTCATTTCTAAGCTAGTCAATGGAACTTACCATCCTTTTCCAGAAATTCACCAATTCTGAATTGGGGGCTCGATATAATTAAGTGCTACCAGTTGAAGATTCCTTGAGGATCTGACCATTCCCTCGAGAGAGATATATCCACTCCCTTCTGTTAAATGCTGGTTGCCAGCATCTCCGAATAAATAAGATGCGACGGTTGATTTTGACTTAGTGCATGACGTTCATAGGACGAGAGCTAATTTGTGTTTTCAGATCCTATATTCCATCTATTGCTTCACTGACTAAATAGATTAACCCAGGTAAGTTTTACGTTATTTATTTATTTATTTTTTTCTGTCAGAGGCTCAGTATCAATATCCGAATTAGAGATACTGTGGACTCGTTCATGGAAATGTATGGGGACCAGGTGACCAGCATTGATAGAGTGCCTACACAGTGATCCAAGGCATCACGCTGTTGGCAGTGTTCTCAGATTTCACTGTGCATTAGGTCCGCTGGGTGGTTGTTTGTTAAAAATGCAGATGCTAATGCCTTATTTCACATCTGCAGAATCAATCTCAGGATGTGTGTCTGAAGCTATATCGTGAAAAGCATCATAGATAATGTAGGTGAACCTGGGGTCTATATTTTGAAGAACACTGGTTTATAATGTATTAGGTAGAGTCCGCTAGAATGGAATAGTGAAAAAGGTACTGGATTTAGAAGCAAATAACCTTGATTCCATTCTTAGTTTCTTGGTTTTCTAACTGTGTTCTTAGAGAACACAGTTCTCAGCCTTAATTGTTTAATCAATAAAAACAAGGAGGGGCTAAAATCGTATGTTCTTATCCTTGCATCTAGCATAGCCCAACTCACTGTTTTGCTTTGTTTGTTTCTGTTTGTTTGTTTCAGCCAGGCCACCCGGCATGCCGGGGTCGGGGGGGGGGGGCGGATATTAGTTCCCTGACCAGGGATGGAACCTGTGCCCCCTGCATTGGGACCGTGGAGTCGTAAGCACTGGACCACCAGGGAAGTCCCCCTACTCATTGTTAATGTTGTGTTTTAAAGGAATTTTAGTTAGTTTATTTATTTACCGGCTTTAGAAAAAAGAGATTTAAGCCAGGTTAGTATTGAAACAATTTTCATTGAAATAATAATGTTCACCCTACAATACTTTTTGAAAATCTGCAATTCTAAAGTAGAGATACATGAAAGTAGTTTCATTTTTATTTACATGGATTTGTAGTACATCAACATTAGCGATTCGGTGCATAGCTAAGAACGGGTCCTGGTACCAGTGAAAAAAATGAATAAAAAAACAAAAGAAAACAAACCATCTTGGGCCTCAGAAAGTATGGTATGGCCAAAGAAACAAAACAAAACTGAGGGCTTGGTAACCACTTACAACACATTTCGGGTGCAGGCCCTGTTCCACAACTCAGATCTTGGTAATTTATACCATCTACCCCCAACCTCTAAGTTAAATGTCAAAAGAGAAAGAAATTTCCAAAAACATGCCCTTCCTTTCCAAAATTACACTCTTTATTCCAAAATAATATTAGCTCTGGAGTTAATACCTTATTTTATTTCCTTACTGTGAAGATATTATTATGTATTTAACCATTATAGGTGTTACCAGGGTGATTGCCATGTATACCACATTTCAAGGAGGAACTAAGCTTCTTGAAAACTCCCCATTTGCAGACACTCCTCACTTCCCCATCACTTAAACAAAAAGAACATTCTGGAAAAAACATTTGTGTACTATATCTACTCCTGTCTATAGCAGAAGATTTAATCATATGGACAGAATTTTATACCAATCTTGCAAAGGTGGCTTTATGTATGCAACTTGGCAAGGGTGGAACTAGGAATGAGGGGAAGACCTCAGAATAATTTACGATTTTCCAAGAGCTTATTGATTTAAAAAAAATCCTTTGTTTCTATAATATTGTTCTCGTTTTTATTTCTAATTAGATCTTATCAGAAGTTAGTACAAATCAGACGGTGACATTGTCTTCAGAATCGGAGGAGTACAAAAGGAGGCATTTGGCAATTCATCTGTGAATCCTTTTTGCACCTGCATAATTCCTTTCTGAGTTATGTACTTGGAGGCCTAATGCCATGCCTCAAGGGTAGATCAAGGTGTACCCTGGCAGCAACAGTCTAAGTAAACTTCCCAACACCTGCAAATATTAATTGTTAGTCGAATTTAGACAGCTGGGGTAGGCAAACCCTTTTTTCCTTCTCTTTCTCCATGTGGTTCCAATCACAATTACGGGTAACTACATGATGTTTGACATTAATAAGTGCAAATTTACTTCTAGGTCAGGTTAGTTTCTACAATACTGAAGAGGGGGAATGGTATTCTCTTTAACTAGTGATTAAAATTAAAATTTATTGTAATTTCCAAAGAGAAAAAAATTACTGCTTTAAACGTACTAACGATACAGTGTATAAAAAAGAATTAAATACTAAAATGCATATATAAATCTCTAACACAGCTAAGACTTCCAAGTTGGGGACGAGACTGAGGTGAGGCGGCCAGAAGCAGATTCTGCAGGAAAGGGAAGACTGGAAACATGGTACTTGTTTCCCTGACACGGTAAGGATGAGCCCTGAGTAAAAATGCAGTTTTACAGGAGGTTGGATGAAAATAAACCACTATAAGGGAGAGGGCACAATTTTCTAAGGCTACACACAAAGCCATCAGACGACACCACTAGAACACTCTGTCTTGCCACTTCAACTTCAGAAATCTTAAAAGAATAAATTTTGAAGATATAGTGTTACAAAATAGAGCGTGGCTACTTTGTAGAAACTTCTTCCCATTGTGTACATGCATGATGCGTATTTCCTATTTGCCCCTCCAGACCCACTGCTCTTCTCCCCCAACTCCTGCCTCCGCTTGTTCCCTGTGAGGCTGGTCCCAGTCTATAAACACTCTGGCCCTCTGTGCCGAGACAAGTTTATATGTCCCCAGATCTGCGCCATTACCCTGCTTGCCCTATGACTGATGCAGCCTTAGCAGAGCTAACATTGTGTTAAAGATCGTGGAGTTAGGTCTTTCCAGCCACTTCCAGCTGAGAGTGACTCTGCTTTGGTGGTTCCTTCAGACGGTTCACAGGTGTGACCCCACAGAATGCTGGCTCAGGCTTCACGGTTTTTTCCTTGCACCCTGCAGCTTCCTCATTGTTGTTTAGTGGGAAACACCTCAGGACCACTCAGTGCCCCTGCATGACACAATCCAGAAGATGAGAGGAGTTGACACTTCATACGGCCACTAATAGCCAATGGGACCCCTCAAACCCTTGACAGACATCACAGCTTCATACCACTTTTTCTGGAGGTGTTTTGTGAAACCAAGACATCTGCCTGTTGTGAAGATGGGCCAGCTCAGTAAAGCACTTTTTTTTTTTTTTTTTTTGCAGTACACGGGTCTCTCACTGTTGTGGCCTCTCCCGTTGCGGAGCACAGGCTCCGGACGCACAGGCTCAGCGGCCATGGCTCACAGGCTTAGCTGCTCCGCGGCATGTGGGATCTTCCCGGACCGGGGCACGAACCCGTGTCCCCTGCATCAGCAGGTGGACTCTCAACCACTGCGCCACCAAGGAAGCCCAGCACTTTTTATATTTGCTCTCCTTTTGCTTCTTCACTCCCCCTTCCCTCAGTTCCGCTTCCCCAGGATTGTACTCCCAAGGAATATGTTAGCTTAGGCTCTGTTTAAAATACACTGGCTTCTGGTTTGGGACAATGGGAGGTACGGTATGTTATAGGTAGTTCAGAAGAAAGTGAGTTCAGCGTTTTTGTTTTCCCGTCTTCATTCTTGCCAATTGCACTCCAGCCCTCTCCTCCAACCATTCTCTTGGGGTTCCAGCATCTGTTCTCTTTCCTGGCTCCTTCAGGCCCACAGGAGACAGTGAGTTCAAGGTACTGCACCATCTCTTACTGCTTTCTCTTAACCCTGCCCACACCTTTGTAATTAGCCCATTTATAACATATCTTCAGTTATACTGCTGCTTTGTTCAACATCTTCCTTGAAAAGTTTGCAACAGATCCAGAGAACGAGCCTCACAAGTAAGTTGGAAACTGACACGTTGATAATCTTCGAATAGAAACGACGGAGTTTACGGCCATACCACATTGAACGTGCCAGATCTTGTCTGATCTCGGAAGCTAAGCAGGGTCGGGCCTGGTTAGTACTTGGATGGGAACAATGGAGAAGGTCTGCCAAGTTTATAGAAGGTATAAGTGAAAAAAGGATTTGGCAAACTTGTTAAACATGTTACAGAGCTAACATTCCGTGATCCTTGCTCAATGAGCAACTCAATTCTTAATGTTAAGCGTGTCTAATGAATGAAATAATAAACGGGAAAGTTTTAGTAGTTTTTCCTACTTTATGTCGGTAAATGATACGAAGCAAGCAGGAAATGTGCTCTGATATACTAAAATGTAAAACAAAAACCACTCAGCTTAAAACCAGAATAGATGAGATAGAGTCACCATTGAGATACTTATTAACTATATGACCCCAAACAAGTCATTTCCCTGCCCTGAGTCTTAGTGCCCTAATATGTAAAATGGGGATTAAAATGCCATGTTATGTGGGTCACGTGATTGTTATAAAGATTAAAACAGATGAAGCATGTGAAAGTACATTATTTTGCTAGAGCATTAGTGATATTATAAATATATATGTAAATATTTGTCCTCCATGGAAATAGCCTAATATGCACAAAGGATTGCAACCTAAAATTATGAAATGGAAAACACTGGAAAACATTGGACATGCCTATTTCTTTGGGAAGAGAATAAGTTCTGTGCTTGTCCACGGTGAAATTCACATTTTGATAGCAATTTATAAATCTTTGGCTAAATAGTGCGTACTTATATACAATGCATCATATAACTTTTTAAAAGCCTATTTTATATTATTTCCAACAAAAAATTCATTTTTCTGGCCATAATCTTACAAAAGATGTTTCTCTAATCAATATGCCTGAATGTTGTTTTCTGTCATTCTTTACCATTTTTGCAGCATAGTAGAAAAAAAAAAAGTCACCTTTCCAAAACAAACAAAACATCTGTCCTCTAGGAAGACAGCCATAGGCATAGACCAAGCCCCAAGCAAACCCTGGTCTGAAGATAAGACTTAGATCCAGTTCCTCTGGCTCCACAGGCTTTGCCTCATTCTGTGGCGAAAACTCAGCTGCTCTGAATCTTGGTTTCTTTGCACAGACTCTGCCTGAAACTGCGGCATATGTTACCACAGGCATTTGATTTGCTCGTATTTCTGAGACTGATTCAGAAAGAACATTTATCAACTGTTCCTGCTTTCTTTGGTTCACGTGTTGAAGTTTCGCTGACATCCACTGTAGAACGGAAATCAGATTCAATATCCCATCAATTTTCAGCATAGAAAAGCAAGCACATTTCAGCTGTGTCACTGCATCAGCAGTAAACATATTTAATAATATCAATTACTGACTTCAACACTTTCATGATCTGGAAAAGCATACAGCTTCTTGGGGATAGAGTCTTTTGCAACTAAGAGAAAAATGCATTTATTATACAGTATGGTGCAAACATTTTCAGTGGGTACTAACTATGTAGCTACAGGAATAGTATAATCTTTTGTGATTATTCTGGGAATAGAAATCTAGGCTGAGATGCTAAATAAATCATCTAATTCCTTCAGATATGGTTCTTCAAGAAATCATTGGATTCCCTTAAAGGAGCTATATTTAAATATTCCAGAGAGGCAAATTAAGTTGATTTTTTTAACTTGTAGGAAATTCCACACTGAGTCTTGGAAATTACAGGTAGTTGAATTCAACACAGAGATGAATAGGTGGATTTTTGTTACACTCACCATACTCTTGTTAGTTGCTCTATATGTTTTCTCATTTTATTATATCAAAAGTCATATCAAGTAGATATTAGCATACCCGTTTCATAGAAGAGAAAGCAAATACTCAGAGATGGTAAATAATTCAGACAAGAAGCTAGTAAGTGGGAGAGACAGATTTTAATCCATGTTCTACTAATTTAAGGTTAAGTTCTCTCAAAGGTGTTCTGCTGTTATTTTTGTTCAAGAAGGCATTAGAGATTGATTTCTTTAAAATCTTGGTTTCTAAGATTATAAGCAGTATTCTTTTCTAGAAGTAAAAATTTCTCCACTGCTCTCCTTGTGGCCTTGCACATAGTGTGCTACTCTATAGAAGACACTCACGTTGTGATAGTTTCCTATAGATTGTAATTAAAAAAAAAAAATTGGCTAGCCACAGTTTTTTGTAGGATCTAATGTGCTTAGCTAAGGGCTATATTGTAAATGTTTCACCTTATGGAGGCAATAATCAAGTGAGAACTCCAAAACTTAAGAAAGATTTAAAAAATAGGAGTTTTCAAAAGAATGAGGATGGGGTCCTAATTTTGGACCCAGCCAAAGGAGGAACGAAAGACAACCCAGTTCCGTCTTCCCTACCACCTCCTTCTTACTAGGTTTATGGAAATGTGCTCCCATTAACTGGATAAACCCATTGGCACTGCACTAGCAGTGATGGCGTCCTTAGATTCTCACAGCCAAGAATGTGATGGGTCAGTTAAATAATCCTGGATGAGGAAACCACATACATGGGACTACTCCTTGGGGTCTACAGAACTGAAATAGAAGCTGGTTGATTCAGCTTCAGCTGGCAAAGTGGTCAAGCAAAACCTCCATTTACTAGTGTCAGAGAGACATGAAAAGCAATAAGGAATTCTAGCACAATGCAGAGATGAGCAGTCAAAGGCCGGACTCCTGGGCCATTGGAATCTGTCAAGCTCCGTCATGGGAAAAGGACCTACCCACCTGGTAAGGAAAATGAGGCTGGAGGGAGAAGGTGAGCCAGTTCTTCACCTTGACATGACCAGAGAAGGCTGCATCAACCTGCGAGGGCAAACTCTGTGTGGATGGCCACAGGAATGGCAGTCCTGGGGGGCACCTCTCAGAGACCATAAGAGCAAGAGTTTCTCCCAGACAAAAGGGGATGTGGAAGCAACGGCACCAGAACAGAGGCTTAGCACAAAGCCAGTGTGCCTGACTCCCCTGGGTTTGCAGAGTTGCTGATTCATCTTTCTATGGCAGGATGAGGTTTGCTGTTCTCGTCAGACATTTTGCTTTTCATTTTGTCCATGCTCTTTACATATATTATCAATTAATTTAATCCTCAACCAATGATATGAGGAAAGACATTAAATAATGTCAGAGTAGTGTTTCAAACCCAGGCAGTCTGGCTCCAGAATCCATGAGCTTGATCACTTTTTCACGTTTCCAGACTTTACCCATTAATACTGGAACAACTTTATATAAAGAAACTTCATGGGATAGTATGGGAAATCTTGGTGCAGAAGTACACTAAAAAAGAAAGACTTATGCTGCAGCTTCTCCATTTGGAGAATCCTAAGGACTATAGCTTCCCTGTACGAAGACCAATAAGGATCTATTGCTATCTTTCCAGTCCGGCACCAGTACCCTGTAGAAAGATCCAAAAAGGTTTGAAAAGATCCTGAAAAATGCAGGCAGAAAGAAGAGGGGAAGAGAAGAGCTAGGGGGAGATGAAACACCTGATGGCCATCTGAAAAGGACTCTAAAGAGAATGAACATTTTCTGCTTAGAAGAAGAAAACAAAGATTTGGTATCATATCCTTGACTTTGTTTTTGTTCACAAGTTATTAATAATAAGGTTGATTTCTTTCTATTAATGGATAATCATTCCAGCTCTTCTAGGCAATTCAGCCACAACTAAGGAGTTGTATTTATTAATTACTGTAATTATTGTAAGGTATTTGCTTCTGCAATCCGTCTCCCTCAATGGACCATGAGTTCCTCCAGGGCCATTCCATGTTCATTTCATCCCCATTCCCCGCACTTAGCTCACAGCGCTGTTCAAGAAAAAAGGAAACCATAAACAAAACAAAAAGACAACCTATGGAATGGAAGAAACTATTTGCAAATGACACGAATGAAGAGGGCTTAATTTCAAAATAGACAAACAGCTCATACAGCTCAAAAAAAAAAAAAACAATCAAAAAATGGGCAGAAGACCTAAATAGACATTTCTCCAAAGAAGAACTACAGATGGCCAACAGGCACATGAAAAGATGCTCAACATCACTAATTATTAGAGAAATGCAAATCAAAACTACAATGAGGTACCACCTCACATTGGTCAGAATGGCCATCATCAAAAAGTCTACAAATAATAAATGCAGGAGAGGGTATAGAGAAAAGGGAATCCTCCTATATTGTTGGTGGGAATGTAAATTGGTGCAGCACTATGGAGAACAGTGTGGAGGTTCCTCAAAAAATGAAAAATTGAGTTCCTATATGATTCAGCAATCCTACTCTGGGCATACATCTAGAAAAAATAAAACTCTAATTTGAAAAGGTACATGCATCCCAGTGTTCACTGAAGCACCATTTACAATAGCCAAGACATGGAAGCAACATAAATGTCCACTGACAGATGAATGGATAAAGAAGATGTGGTAAATATATGCAATGGAATATTACTCAGCCATAAAAAAGAATGAAATAATGCCATTTGCAGCAATGTGGATGGACCTAGAGATTATCATACTAAGGGAAGTAAGTCAGACAGAGAAAGACATATATCATATGATATACTTATATTTGGAATTTAAAAAATGATACAAATTAACTTATTTACAAAACAGAAAAAGACTCACAGATATGGAAAACAAACCTATGGTTACCAAAGGGGAAGCAAGGGAGGATAAATTAGGAGCTTGGGATGAACAGATACACACTACTATATATAAAATGGATAAACAATAAGGAACTACTGTATAGCACCGAGAACTATATTCAATGTCTTGTAATAACCTATAATGGAAAAGAATCTGAAAAAGAATATACATATAAAAATATATATTTAAATATATATATAACTGAACCACTTTGCTATACACCCTGAAACTAACACAATATTATAAATCACCTATACTTCAATTAAAAAAAAATTAGAGAACAAATGTTATATTTGTGCCCAGCTATTTGACTTGTATCTCTAAGCTGTGGAACTCTTTTATTAATAAACAATTCTACCTGGCAATTCTTTGGCTATGGGAATGATCTCACATCTTAGAAGTTACCCATGACCATGTTCTCCACTAGGACTTGGAAAAATAGAGTCTGGGAACTTCTCTGTGAACTGCAACTTTTAGGACATAATCCAGTCACTATCAGTCTTATGGGGAGATTTAGACCTTCCACAGAAACAAAGTCAGGCCCAATTTCACTTCAAAGTGAATGTGAACATTGGGGAATGTCGGCAGAGACAAGGAAAGTCAGAAAATTCAAAGATAAATGTTACGTGGTTCCTGCAACTAATGAATGTGCTCAGGGCTACTAAGCAGTTGGCGCACGTAGACGTCAAATAATTAGTATGTATTTTTTTTTATTTTTAAAAACAAACCTTATCACTTGAATTTTAAACACACTGTGATTCCCCAAAATATAAACTGCTCTAGTTTCTCATATTTTATTTTTAGAATGACGTGCAAACATCGAGGTGAGAAAATGCATTCTGTGTATTTATTTAAAATTCAGACCTGTTAATGGCTTGTGTGCCTATCAAACACTCTGAAGGTAAAAAGAAAGTTAGTCACTTTAACAATTGTCAGGCAAATAACCAACTAGAAAAATTTTAAAAAGCTAAAATTATTAAATGTCAGAAGCAGATTAATCTATTATTTGCTCCAAGAAGGGGAAAGAGAATGAGAGGCCATTTAATGTAATTATTGGGATAATGTCTTGTTATATTTTTTCCAGTTGATCAAATAGTGAACATGACAATATGACACTTTGTTTAATAGCTTTAATTTTATTTTGCGTATGTGCCCGTGTATATGGGGTTGGGCTGAGAATGTCAAAAGAACTGGGTGAAATAGACTCTCCTTCCCCCATCATGAAGGCACTTCTATTGCACAGGTTGTGTTTAGAGAGTGAAAGCACTTGTCTAGTTTAATAGTTTTCACTCCAAATTAATTATTTAATTAACTGGGGTGACGTGGCCATTATTTTATTTAGAACCACGAGATATCTCTGCCTAAATGCAAGCCCGTTTCATGAGTTTTTTCTTCCTTCCTCTGTCCACCCTATGTATTTTCTTCTGTTATCTTCCTTTAGATCTTGCAATTGTGCCATTTGGGACCTCTTGTCCCACTGACAATAAACTGTCTTATAACTCAATGTCTCCACGTGATTTCCTTCTCTGTATTGCCTTGAATCTGAGTCTCCTTCTGGTGTCGCTTCTTTCTTCTTTCCTCTCCTCCTTTGTATGGGCTTCTTATTCCCCCCTGCCTACGTGTCAATGGGACACGAGGTTGGGATGGCATCATCCTATCTCCCAATCACAAGTGCAGTCATTACATGCCAGCATCTGAGGTTTCCACCCCAATTCTACCGCCATCTTGGAGAATGTCAACATTCACGCACATGATTCTCTAACAGCCTAGCTCCTTATCCAGTTAGGAAGACATTCAGTTGGTTGCAATCTTGAAAGTATTCACTCCTGGGAAATTAAATATCAGTACTTCGGAATGTCATATTCTATACTTCTAATACTTTCATTTTATTATTTCCACTAAATTGCTTTGCTGATTTCCTATCAAATGTCTTGAATTCTCTTTGTTCTCCAAATATATTAGTCCCTTATTTTAATGAATATAAGTGAATTTCTAGCTGAGTGTTCTGCGTATTAAAAGTATTTAGGAAAAACTACTTTATTGTTAGCGGTATTGTTATTATCATTATTACTATATTATATGTAATTATATATTATGTTATAATTATTATTATATTATTACTATCCAGATGGAGCCCATGGTTTATCTGTTCAGCCATTTTCTTATTAGTTCCTTTAGTTCTCTAACCTTATTCTTCCTTCACAGACCCCACATGGCAAATTCCAACATTGTTTAAACCAACCCATTGCTTTTCCATTTTGCTCACACTATCCCATTTAGCAAATTGCTCCTTACCTTTATTCCCCTAATGTGGTTCCCCTAACAAACACATATCCTGATCTTAACCTTGTTTCTAATTCACGTTTGGAAAAAAGACACAGATGAATGACAGTGAAATAATACTTAGCAATTAGAAACAATT
Organism: Grampus griseus; assembly: GCF_964374135.1. Lineage (NCBI taxonomy): Eukaryota > Metazoa > Chordata > Mammalia > Artiodactyla > Delphinidae > Grampus > Grampus griseus. The sequence goes on along the minus strand of NC_138998.1, from coordinate 112,800,053 downwards.
GACTAGCTGTTCACCCTTCAGCATGGATACATCATAAAAACTCACAGCTGGTGAAAGAAAAGTAAGAAAGAGAAGGAGACATATAGTACAATCATAACATTTGTCCTAACTAAAAATACATGAACACAGGATAACACTAAGCATTTTATAAGAAGCTAATCCTCGTCTATCATATCTACACTGGTTTATTGTACCACTCTACTGACGGGTCTCCCTTAGCCCTTGACCCATTACAGTTAATTTGCTAAAATTCTTCCAAGGTTTCTCACAACACAAAGCAAAAGCCAAAATCCTATTCGGGGACAACAAAATGCAGCACGATCAGCCTACTGCCCTACTTTCCTCTCTGTGGTCATCTCTTCCAGCTACAGTGGCCTCTTTACTGTTTTGTTGAACAGGCCAGGGACACTCTTCCTCTGGTCCACACCCTGCAGACATCTCCCATATGCCTTCCAAATATCCCATGGTTTGCTCCCTCTGTTCCTGTATTTCTCAAATATTTATTCAAAGACTAATTTTCTAGGTACTTCAGGGATGGAGTGGGTGGTCGGTGAACATATCCGTGGCTAAAACTGAAAAGACTTCTTCCTCCCCCGCCTCCCCAGGAGCTACCTTTTAGTGTGTGTGCCAGTGGGAGGGTGGGGAGGGGAGTTGAGGGGAGACAGATAATAAACAAAATGAGCAATTCCTATAGCATGTTAGAAAGTGATACACGGTCTGGAGTTAGATGAGACAGGGAAGAGCGGTAGAGACTGTAGATGTGGGATACAGAATATGCTAACATATTTACTTATTTATTATCTTTTGGATGCTCTGTTGGCGTTATTAACCCCCTCTTTCAGGGGTGGCAGGACTTCGTAGCTGGAGAGCAAGAAAGGAAGCCAGGAAGCTGTCGTCTCTGTATGGGTCATTAAAGGGGTACGGAAGGCACCCTGCGTCTCTTGGAAATCTATTCCCATCCAACATAAGCATGGACACAATGTATCACCGTTTTTGGATCAGGGCATGTTACCGCTTTCTTTTAACTGCACACTCAGGGAAGGCCTTGTTGGGAGAGTGACAGTTAAGCAAAGAACAGAAAGAGGTAAGTGGGGGGGTGCTGTTTGGATATTTGGAGGAATTCGATTCTAGCTGAAGGAGGAGCAAATGCAGAGCATGGGAGGTGCTGGCATTGGCAGCAGCACAGTGTCCATTATTTCTGGGCCTTGGGGGAGAGGGGATGTGGGAGATGAGTTTACAGTGGTGAAGGATGCACAGGTGTGTAGGGCTTTGTAGGCCTTTCCAAAGGATCCTTGGTTTTGCTCTGGGTGATGTGGGAAGCTCTTTAAAGGTTCTGGGCAGAGAAGAGACAAGATGTGACGTCAAGTGTTTATTCAAATGTCACTTTCTCTGTGAGACTCTGACTGCCTTAATCAGGACCCCAAACCTCTCCCTTCCTGGGCACTTCCTATTCTTATTCTCTGATTTCTTTTTTCTTGTTAAGACTTATGAGCATCTAAGCTATATGCTTTACCTAGAAAATAAATATTTTCTTTTTTCTTTCTCCCTGCTTCCTTCCCGAATATTAGAATAAAAAATCCACAAGGGCAGGACAATGATTTTCTTCTATTTTGTTCGCTGACATATTCCTCAACCCCATCTAAACATGTGCTAAGAGTAATGCACTGGGAGATAGATAAATATCACTGGTAAAAGACATTTGAATAAGTGCCTATAGGGGCAGAGCAGATGAGTGAAATTGGAAATAGGGATAAGATTGATGAATAAGTAATACAAAAGAAGAAACTTACATGGGTCAGTTTTGATAGTGTGCCATGAAATGTTAAGTCAGATTTACTCTAGGCAAACAAAATAAAAATACATATATACATGTCTAAATAGAGAGAAGCTCTCAGATACAAATTTCTTTAAATTACTGATCCTCTGTGATAAACTTTACTGCCTCTGTGTCCATTTTCACATCTGCTCCACCCTTAGTTTAGAGACAGAAGCCTCTCTCTTTTGTAAAGCGAATCCTTTTATGCTTGGTCAAGAGAGTTCCCTCAAAGAGGAAAAGTCCTCAAAGAGACTTTCCCTTCACTACGTTGGTATGTTTATGTGTTTCCCATCTTGATAAACAAAAATGAAAGCAAGTAAATAAGGTAACTTCTGATCCTGTGTACCTTTCCAAATGCTGCTCTGTTTCTTTCAGAGCAAAGCTGAGAGAAGAGGCCTAAACATTCTGTTTTGACTTCGGGTTCCCGGAATCATTTCTCAAACTGGTTCCTGACCATATTCCATACCTAAAACTCTTTAGTTAAGAGCATCATTAAGTTGTTATTTTCTGGCTCATTTAAAAGATTATTAGACATATGTAATATGTGTCATCACTCTGCTAGACATTGGGGAGGCAACATGGCAGGAGAGAGTATTTTCTTTACCAATCTATCACTACCACCTTCTTGGGCATAAAATGTAGCCTCTCTTTTGGGTATTAATCAAGTTAAAAAAAAAAAAGATGCAGCCTTTAAAATACAACTTAGAGAAAGAAAGGAAAAGGAAATCTCTCTCTCTGTATAAAACACAGTAGTTATGCTAAGACAAGATTGCTCAGGACGTCTTTTTGATATTTGATCCTGAGGCTGAAACAGTCATTCTTTCCTTCAATATTTTCTCTATTCTCAGAGATCCAAAAATTCTCAATTCATTTTAATAAAAATTAGACCAAAGGGAAAGCTTGTAAACCAAGAATAAAATCTGAGAAAAAGAAGCAAGATGCTAGTGCAGGAATAAGAGAGAAAAATTCCTTAAGGGACTCTGGAATGAATGGGAGAGGGGTGAATAAAAAAGGAATTTACAGTAAGGAGAGACTCCTAAGTGTACTTGGGAAGTGAGAATAAGAAAGAATGAAGTTCTGTCACATTCAGGAAGTTACTGGTAGATTTGTTGAGTAGCGATTATAAGCCTCTTCTTACCCCTCACTCACTATGCAGTCCTGTGTGGAGAAGACTTGGACCAGAAGTAAAGAATTTCTTGGTATATCTCTCTGACTCTGGGTGCTTAATTCATGGGATAACAGAGAAAGGGGACACGATTCTGTAAAGAACTGTACTCATGTCTCCTTCCTGTGTTAATGACATATAAGAAATAAGACACTACCTAATCCCTCAAGGAACTATAGCTTACTGAAGAGGGACACTTCAAGTAAACAGTTGTAACTAAATAAGACAATTGCTCTAATGATGTGTGTGCCAAGTGCACTAGAAGGAGAAGCACCTAAATCAGCCTAGGGGTGTCAAGTTCAATGTCACAGAGAATACAGCATTTGAACTGAGAGTTTTAAGATATAAAAAGTTGATCAGACTCCCAAGAGAAGAGGATACCAGGCAGAGGGAACAGTGCATACAAAGGTATAGAGGAGAAAGGCTTGTTCTGAAATCTACGGGCAATTCGATATTGTGGGATTATAAGTAGGAGATAATGTAAACAAGCAGGACCCTAGGGGGCCTTTTCTAGGACAGACTCCACATGTCATCCGCCTGCCTCTTGTTTGTAGAAAAACTTTAGCCTCTAGCCCTTCCCCGTGTTCCAAATAATAAATTTAATCAGAGAAGTGAGAAAATGCAGAAACAAAGGAATACAGTTAAGCAAGACAAAATAGTAATAGTTTAGCCATTAAACGAAGTCAAGGACATTTAGCTCCTCCTCAAGGGTTATAGAGAATATTCTGCGCTGTTTGGCAGATACTGAAACCCCCATCAGGTGGAAGAAATTAACTGTATGCTGCCCACAAGCACATAGACCTCAGACCAGTTGGAACCAGAAGTTTGATGATGTTGACTCCCAGTTACCTCACCACCAGCCAATCGGAAGAATGTCCATGAGCTGATCACATACCCCACAACCCCATTCCCTCACCCTGTCTTTAAAAACTTTTCCCTTTTTCCCTACAAACCATCAGGGAGTTGGGGCCTGATGAGCACTAACTGCCTGGACTCCTTGCTTGGCACCTCGCCATAAACACTGCACTTTCCTTCATCAAAACCCGGTGTCAGTAGATTGGCTTTACTGCACATGGGCAATTGGACCCAAGCTTAGTTGGGTAATAATAATAGCTAGGGAAAGGTTGCAAAGAGCAAGTGGTTGGATCAGGAGCCAGAAGTTAGTTAAATGTTGAAAGACTATTTTATGTCTTGCCAAGGAGTGTAGACTTTTATTTTGTAAGCCAATGGAAAAACATTGAAAACTTTTGAGATGCGGAGGACCATGGTAAGATTTGAATATTGGCAAGATTACTCTGACTATTTTTGTGGCAGGCAGACTGGAGAAACCTGAAACGTTTCTCAAAGAGTCTTCCATGGGACAGGACTTATGTATGATTTTCCTCAGAGTAAGTATACTGTGGTCAAATACATTTAAGAAAAACACTGCATACTTTATATTCTTGGTGGTTCATAATGCACATTTAAGTATCCTAAAGTTGTCTTTAGTAAAAAAAAAAAAAAATGCATAATAAAATTAGCCCTGAGCTTTCCAAGTTTATTTGATGTGTTTTTGGTCAGTATTCTTTTTTTTTTTAAGATTTATTTACTTATTTTATTTATTTTTGGCTGCATCGGGTCTTAGTTGCGGCACACAGGATCTTCGATGAGGCATGTGGGATATTTCATTGCGGCTCATGGGCTCTTCATTGTGGTGCATGGGCTTTTCTCTAGTTGTGGCATGTGGGTTTTCTCTTCTCTAGTTGTGGCGCACAGACTCCAGGGTGTGTGGGCTCAGTAGTTGTGATGCGCAGGCTCAGTTGCACTGCGGCATGTAGGATCTTAATTCCCTGACCAGGGATTGAACCTTCATCCCCTGCATTGTAAGGAGGATTCTTTAGCATTGGATCACCAGGGAAGCCCCTTGGTCAGTGTTCTTTTTTTTTTTTTTTTTTTGCGGTACGCGGGCCTCTCACTGTTGTGACCTCTCCCATTGTGGAGCACAGGCTCTGGACGCGCAGAGGCCTAGCTGCTCCGCGCCATGTGGGATCCTCCCGGACCAGGTCATGAATCCGTGTCCCCTGCATCGGCAGGCAGACTCTCAACCACTGCACCACCAGGGAAGCCCGGTCAGTGTTCTTAATCTCCAAAAAGAGAAGCCACTTCAGGAAGACTGGGGGAATGCAGTGTGCTTTGTTTGGGTAGGAGAGCCTGGAAGACGCACTCCTTTCCTCGTCTTTTCCCCACCAGTTGTCCTTGGATGTCAGTGTGTAACGAATATAACCTACCAGGCTCTTGTGGAGAGAGCCTGAGGATCCTCTGAAAGCTAAGGAAATGGACATGATCCTTGCCAAAACCACTGTACCAGCAGAAATCAGTGGCATCAGATCAAATCATATTTAGAACTCAGACACCTGTCTTCCACTCAAAAGGCAACAATGGACTTCACTAGCACCAGGGACCACATGCCGGTGGGGGAAGATACAGGTAACAGGAGTCAGCTGTGGAAATCCTCCCCCCCATACACATACACCCTATGTCCACCATGCATATCTTCCTTCCAAGACACAGACCCCATCTCAGAAAGGACAAAGAATCTTGAATATGATGAAAATGTCATCCAAAGGAAATTCAGCTTCCTTTAATTGTAAGCTTAAGATTTTGCATCAGTCACTGAAAGGTTAAGGTTAGCTGTGGAGGAGGTACGTTGCCTACTTAAATTTCAAATATCACATAAACAAGGGAGTACTAAAGCCAAACAAAACTTTTTTCTAGATACATTTCATTACATCAAAAAATATCTGTTATATATTATTAAATAAAAAACGGCAAGTTGTAAAATAATATATATAATTGGGTATCTTTTATTTCTAAAATTAAAAAAATATATTAAAGGGTGCATAAAAAGGCTGCAAAGGCATACTACAAAAGGCTAGCATGGTTATCTCTGGGTGATGCACATGTGGTTGTATTTTATTTTCCATTTTCAGGTTATCTGAATTCTCTAGATTTTCTACATGAACAACTTCTACGTTGGTAATAAGAAACAAAATAAACGGAAAATCTTTGCCCTCTTGCACACACCTGGGTGCAATTAATACATTGACAATGAACTTTAATATTTAGTCCCTTGTGAATTTGTTAGGTATAAACATTGTCTTTGAATCTAATCACTGCTTGTGAACTGATAAAATCAATTCTCTAGATGTGATCAACTATTTTCTGAAACGTCTACTGGTGATGAATAAACTGAACCACCTACAACTCATAGAGGAAAATGTCAACCAGAAGAAGCATTTTTCAAATTCTATTTCTAAGGCTCAGTTGCACATATCTTAGCAACCATATACTCACCAAGTGCCATAAGGCTTTGCCTGGGACGAAGCTGAGTTTGAAGACTGCTGAACTGTAATTTTTTTGAAAGCCTCTTTGTTGTATTTAAAATTGCTTCCTATTTTTTAGCAGCACTATTTTTAAGATAGTTAAATCTTCGATTTAGCATATCCTCTTGCAAGTTTTATTTTCATAGCTGTTTCCTGTATTAATGGCGATTGCATTTTTTTCCATTTTATCTTAAGCTCTTGTTAAGGATGGAGCTGTATGATCTATTGTTCCTAGGAATGACTTCAAATTTTCTCATTACTGCAAGACGTTAAGTTGCCAAGATATGATTTACTTCAGTAAGTGCCTTTTATGTCATCTATGTTGGAGAGTTTTTGTGACTGTTATTTAAATTTCATTTCCCTGGCACTCTGTCTCGCAGTTAAAAAACAAAGGACAGACTAGATGTTGAAATCCACTAAAATACCTAAAACCTTAGATAACGGCCACCGCCTCGTTAGGCAGACACCACCACCACAGACCACATACCACATGAAACCGGAGCAGCCCTCTGGAAAAAGCAGAGGAGAGGGTTGCTCCTTGGCGCTGCCTTTCCAAATGTGTTCCTATCAACTGCACACATTTCTGAATACGTTGAAGCAAAGAGAAGACCACAGAAGTGGAAAATTGGAAGGCAGAAAAAAAAAATCCCCTCAGGCAAAGATTTAAAGTTAATTTTCAAGAATGTTTGGGTGGAGGACGCTTGCTGGGGTTCGATACAAGTAAGGAATACAATAGAAGGCTTCTGTTCGGAGGCTGAGGGACTGTGTTGAATTGGCTGATAAGAAAATGAAACTGTGTAAACAAATTTCATGAAGGGGTTCAATCATGCTGAGGACTTGCTAAGCAGAGCTCAGAAAACTGTCACCATATACATCTGAGAAAGTGATGTTTTTCATGTTTGTACTCAGTGCGATATTTGGAGGAAAAAAACTAAGGTTGATAGGGATGGTCTAATTTAAATCACCCCTCCACTGGATGGCAAAATATTATAATATTTTTATTGACTGCATTAAGCAAGAGAGAATAATTTGAAATATTGGGTTAAAGCAAGTGTTTAATAAAGGAAGCAAAATAATAACACATATTTAAATATTACTCTGTCATTCAGATAATTTAGTAGTCATATTTTATTTGCTGATAATATCTAAAGCCATTATTATTATTCCTTTGATTTATAATGTGTACTTACTTTTAAGGCCTCCCAGCACATGTAAATTACAAAAACCGAAATGATTTAAACAATGGCATAACTAACAATGGCACTTAAGAATTGTATTAGCACTGCAACACTCCTATTACTCACATCAGCAGACCTTAGGTATATCATCACAGAAATGACGTTATTGAATTATTCCCATTCTTATCATATGTATTCCTGTCCAATGACATTAACCTAAAAATTTTTTTTTAAACGTTAAGAACAAAATTTTAAATCATATTTTCTAGAAAGATTCCTAACATCAATTATTATTTTTCTTCCAATGCCACCATCTTCACATATTGCCTCTTAAAAATAATAATAAAAATGGCAAGATACTATGTGCCATATATGCACTTTACATACCAACAATCTTATGAGGTAAGACCATTACTGCATCTGTTTTTACAAAGGAAGGAACTCGAGGCACAAAGAGGTCTAATCATTTTTTGCAGTATCACATTGCTACTAGCTTAGCGAGGCTCAAACCCAAGCGTCTTGGCTCAGTTTTGAAACAAAGAAGAAACACTTCCCCTTTCATCACTGATTATTTTAGGTTAATTTAATGTGTTTTGTTCTTTTTTAAAAAAAGAAAATACTATTAACTATAAAATATTAATTGGTGTTACCCAGGGTGTGAATTGTCAATCGCCAAACAACTAATAATTTGGAAACATTTGTATTTTGGACCAACTTTTAAAACTTTTTGTTTCTGTCTTTATTCTTTCTGCTGGACTCCAGTTGGGGGTTGGGCAAGAGAGACTGAACAGAACAAAAACGATGAGGCAGAAAATCAGGGTAAGTTCCTGAAGCAGGCAATGGAGGAAGTTTACACAACTGAGATATCCTGCCATTAAACAGGTGATGACCTGGCAGGTGACACAGTTTGGCAGCAGAGTCCTATAAAGCAATTAGCACTAGGAAGATACATTCAAAACTATTGTGATCCCAGCCAAATGGTATTCAGAGGCATGTGCCTGGTCTTGGGAAATGAAACAGAAGAAAGATGCAATTGAATAGAAAAGCAAAACAGGTAGGATAGTGGGATCCAGTGAATAAAATAAGAACTTGAAATTTGCAGCATGGACTTTTTTTGGAGCAGAACAAGATGTGAAAGTAAAAGTCAGTCCTGACTGTGCTGTTCTTCGAGGAACATCAACCATTTTCCAACGAATTAGGGACAATGCTAACAAAGAACAGTATTTCTACAGAATCATGCCCAGGGCCACACCACAGCTGCAAAAGTACTGAGGATCAGCTCTTCAGAGGGATTGCTACTTTCTTACCAATGACATTCCCCACCACATTTCATTTCTCGCACTTCTTGAACAAAGATTACTGCAACAACTAATTGCAGAACTGTTTCACTTCTTTAACGCATCCATCTCAAAAATGGCGCCTACTTCCGTGTCCCTACTTAGAATCAACCAGTACAAGCCAAAACCCTAAAGAGACCCTCTTCTTGCACACCTCTCCTTCTGTGTGCTCCCCACCCATCCCCCCGGCCAATAGCTCTGCTAAGTGTTTTCTCTTGCTTCCAGAAACTAATAGTTCTCACCTTGTTTCACACATGTGTGCTCCTGATCGTCTTTGGTCAGTGGGCTGCAGCAAATAAAACGGGCCAGTTTTTAGAACGAACATGATTGGACAAATAAGATTTGCTCTTTCCATGAAATGGGTATATGGTAAACCAGACTAGATTCAGACTTCAGTACAGAACCTTAAGAGGAGCTAATTCATGAAGTTAAGTAGCCCTAGCTACAAAGTTCAGAAAGACTGAGGGCCAGGAAGTCAAGAACATAACTATAGCCAAAGATTAATTATATCATAGTTCCCTAATTTATTTATTTTTTACCCTAGAATTATAGAGATTCGAGATTAAGGTGGTATTTTAGGTAATCCAGTAAGGGAGTCAGACACTTGCTCATTTATCTGAATGTTCAGTCTTAATGGCAATTTTGTGATAAATATATTTTAAAAGATCTAAGATATATTAATGGGTTTTATAATTTGTCTGTTTTTGTCTATAAAAGAAAATTCAGAGCTTGTAATCATTATCTGAAAGATACTACCCTTGACACAGGGACATTTATGTTTGGTATAAATTTCCTTAGCAAGGCTTTCATGGACTGTTTAGGGTTGCTTTGAAGACAGTATGAAAAGAAGATATGCATTGCTTTACCCCCAGAAAATTTCCCTATGAAACATAAATATTCTACAACATTTTAAACACAGAATGTAATCTACTACAACGTACAGTCTTGAAGATGTTTCCAAGCCTGCCTGTTTATTTACCAAAAAAAAAAAAAAAGGGAAAAGAAAAGTAAAACAGTACCTAAACCTCATTATAAATTCCTGACTGTGCCGAAAAGGTGCAGCTGTTAGCATTTCATCACCTAAACTTTGCTTTGTTTCTATTGACAGATCATTTTAATAACCCCAGTTCTCCAGTTGATGTAAAGTATTCCACATTTCCATGCTTGAGCAATTTATTATCACCTGTCTAAAATAGGAAATTTTATTTCTGCACTTCTCCTTGGTACCTCTTCTTCCCAGTACATTTGTTTCTCTTTAAAAGGGCACCTGAATAACAATGTTTGCCTCTTCCAAAAAAATTTTGGTCTGACAGTTTAGCCAGACTTGAGAGATAAACAGGAGCTCAGTGTCACGTGACCTACCATACCTCAGAACTGTTTTCTATGCTGGTCGACACTACAACTGATCTCTTCTGTCTGAATTTATAGAATTTGAGTTAAGTAATTTAAAAAAAAAAAGAGTGGAAAAATTAACACACAAAAATCAGGGATGACGTTCAGTGTTGTATAGAATAGATAGAAAGACTGACGTGTGTTCACTGCATAACATCCTCCGGATTCTCAGCCGCACTCCCAAGCCTTCCATCCCTTCTGCTTAATGAAAGGTGGGAAACAATGCTAATTCTTTCCATCGTGGTTAGTCTAGGAATCAATACTGCAATGACGTTATTTTGAACAGTAAAGCATTTCTCCCATATTGTACTCTAAGTTAACGATGTGGCAAGATCCTGGAGAATATACACTCCAGTTTTGTTTATGACAACAAAATGAGCCTTGGGTTGTCCACGTATTCACTTAATGAATTGAACTATGAAACTGAAAAATATCCATGAAATAAGAAACCACAGTGTTCTGCAGGGATGAACTTCAGCATGTCTTTTTCATGCTATTAACTAGCTGAGTGCAAGCCGATTTGAGAACCACCTGATAAAGTTTATATTTTTAGTCTCAGGGAAAAGTAAACGATAGCTCAAAAGGCTATTTTCATTGCCCTTGATGATTTTGTTCTTCATGGCATTTCCTTATTTCTTGCTGAAGCAATTTTGCTGAAGGCTACAATATACTGAGAACTAGAGCTGGTGTAGTGGAAGTAAGTTAGCTTTGAAGCTAAAAGTGGCCAGACTGCCTCCCTCCGGCAAAAATATCTCCTTATGATATGGCAGGATTCCTTTACAATAGCCTTGGTGAACTTCTAAGATATTACCTAAGTGTCAGGTCCAGTTTAGAATGTACTTAGGATGTCATTTTGAAGGAAGAAAATACCACGTTTGTCCAAGTAAGCCTTAAAAATAACACTCAAGCTTTACTTTTCTTTCCCTCCTGCAGGCAAGGCCAGGGAAAGGGTTCATGACCATACATTGTTGCAATTTAAAAAAGAGTTTGGGGAAAGGAGCCCAAATAACCAATATGTCTGGCTTCACCAACTTCAGGTTCAATGTAAGGTTGTATGACTTTTCATAGTCATATCACTATGGCTTTGAGACTGCATGCCATGTATACTGAGGAAATCTTATCTTTTCCTCAGTTTCTCTTCCTGAGATCTTCTCCAAAGCCCACTAGCGTTAGTTTTGAGCAAGGGTAAGTAAATCCTGGTTACCATCACTGGAAAGTATTGCTAGCTTGAGGGAGAGACCATTGCCACATTAGCTTGTTGTCAAGACCCAGCAAACTCCGTAGTTTGGATCAATGATTACTGACCACGTCGCTGCACCCCATCATAGTTCCTCAGGATGCAAGGTCACGAGGAATTTAAAATCATCTACATACTTTGCTGGTAAATTTGCTACTTTTTCAATGTGTAGTGTGGGTTCCAGCCTTTCACAGAAAAAAATTCAACCAATGAACAAGATAAACCAATAGTGCACAGCAAAATTTCCCCCAGATCTCTGTTATTTCTTTCAAGTGACCTATTGTAGAGGCCACCAACATTCCAATTAACTTATTCATTTATTTCGAGAAAAAAATTTAATCATTTATAAGATTATCTGGCTATAGATAAATCCAGTTTATATAACCATGTGGAATCCATTAATATCTCCATTCCAATTAAGAAGACTTTTTTACTCCTAAATCATAGGTGGGTACTTGTCTCATATATATGCAACTGAAAGGCCTTTTCTGGAGTCTTTCCTGAAGTAGAGGAAGGTTAGCTTCAAACATAATTATACCTTCTAGAAATGCATATTGTCAAGCAAGCCAAAGGTAACCTCTATATTAAAAATCAAAACAATAATGTACATTCAAACAAACCACATTTCTAAATAATTTTAATTGTACCTACCTGTATATTTAGCTTAGTGCTTTATATATGGCATCTGGGTTATTATCATGAGATTCTACAGAAGAATTTCAATTACTGATATAACCTGGATCTGGAATTTTTGAGCCATTTGATTAATATGTTCTGCTCATGAAAGATCTTCCTTGTTTTTGTTTTCTTTATCATTTCAGTTGGAAAACATAGCTCCTTGATTATAAAAGTTTTTCAGCACAGTGTCAAATGTTAATTAAATAATCCTAGCTGTTTAAGATGCTATGTGATGAATGTTTCAAGCCCATATTTTCAATTTGTTTGATTCTAACCGAACTTCACAGTTGTAATTAAATTTTCTCTCTCTAGACAGACATTCAAATTGGAACCAGGGTCCTATTTTAACATCAAGATGTACTGAGTATAACTAGTGGAGCAACGATTTTAGTTTTACTGTGGGCCTAGGTTAGGAAACACTCATGTTTTGCATAACATGTTTAGCATAATTTAACATATGTTTAGCATAATTTAACAGAGTTTTGTTAAATCTTTTTAAGTTTTGGTCCCCTGAGGTATAAGAAGTTGACCTTGACTTTTTTATTATTACCAATGGAATCACTTCTCCATGGTTAACAACTCTCAGTGGAGTAGGAAATTCATAAACTGAGAAAAAAGAAATTTCTGTGTCATTCATGTGGGAAGATTTTCTAAATTTAGAAAAATACCATAGCTATACAAGTGGTCCGCCAGCTGACACAGGTATGTTTGGCTTTGGCTGTTTAGTTGAAAAGACAGAACTGGCAGCTGCTGTATATGAAAATGCTCACCCTTCATCTGTTTTGAAGGACTTTGGTGGAGGATGAAACATGATTCCTAAAACTGCTGGACCAGCTTGGGGAGCCAGGTATAAAAGATGCCTGTATGGCAAGACACATTAATTAACGTCTCATAACAACAATGCTAGTTATTATAGCAAATACCTCCAACACACACATTCACATCATAGTTGGATGCAACTGAGTGTTTGCCTGGGCAAGGTTTTCCTGCAAGGTTGTGACTAAGGGATTCTGGCTCTTTTGATTTCATAACTCTGTCACTTTTGAGTCTTTTGCATTCTTCCTCAGGGCAAAGGGGAGAGAACACTCTAGTTGAATCTGGGAAATTTTATCTGGGAGAATCTGGAAGGTAGGAAGAAGCAAATATCACTGCCATTCACATTTCATTGGCTAAAACAAATCACATGGATTTCTAAGTTAACTTGGAGAGAGGATATGAAATATTCTTCTGACATGCTCAATAAGAGAAAATGGGAAGATTGAGTATCTACCCAGGGTCTGCTACAGTGCTCCTGACAACAGCCAGACACTGTTGCATTTTTCTGAAGTCTCTTAAGCTCAGTATAACGAACTAGGGGTGGGCAGAAAGTCTGCTGTGATCAATGCCCTCATCACAAATCCTGTGCAACTCATTGTAGAGACCTAAAGAAGTTGTGGGGTTTCAGCAAATATTATAGGCTATATATTGAAACTACACGTGGATTGTCAAACTTCTCACTGATTTGACCTGGTCCTGGAGCTGCTGGGTATCTATCCAGTAAGGAGATTGAAGTGGCAAAACTTTGTGTGAGGGGACTTGGCTGACTCTGGTTTGGGACTCTGTTCTCTTTCATGAACAATCAGAGGACTTGTGAATATTCTCCACCGCTAAAAAGGAATTCCTTGAGAGTGTGTTTTCTATGACATGTTTAACCACATCACTTCAGAAATAAAATGAGGCTGCAATACTCACTTTTTTGTAACTCTGGATCTCTTTGGTTTTCATCTCTTTCACCTAAATTAACTCCATTTTTAGTGAGAACTAAAGGGAAATTTCAGATGAATCTTAGGCCCTGAGGTAGACTATCAGCTCCTGGATATACTGAGCTCCTTTCAAAAATTGCCTAAGCAATGCCTAAGCCCATGCTGCTCTTGTCTACAGTCAGTCTGATAAAATATATAAGAAGCATGTCAACCATTATTTCCTGGGTGGTTAAGGAATTGTAATTTTCCTCCTTTATCCTTGCTTTTCTCCAAAAATGCTCACTTAGAGCCCAGTGACGTATGGTACACTGAGGGTGACGTGTTCAAGGATTTTAAGCGTTATAGAACCCAAAGACTGGGCCTTTCCTGTTCTAATATCCCTTGTTCTTTCCTGAATTTCTGATAAAAGTCAAATGCAAAACCCCTTAACTTTTAGTACATGGTTATATCCAAAATAGACTGCCCTGCCTGGCCTAATACTTGTCCTGAACCATTGGTCTAGGAGCTCAAAGTAGCCACCAGTGAATTGATGTCTGCTTGGGTTTTCCTATGAATTCTCTCTTTGCATCAGCTTTCTCTCTCTCAAAGTCACATTACTTTCTTCCAAAACTCTGGTAAAGATGTGGTCTTACATGCTCCTTTACAGAACCTGTTTCATTCTGGCATTTTCCAGGTCTCTCTTCGGAACTACCATTGGTAAATTCGCATAAGACATAGTGCTATCCTTACAGTAGTGTTCTCATTCAGAGACAGTTCCTTTTCTGTCTCTTTTCCTCTGAGAGGGAATTCTGACCAATAGTCGGCACTCTATAAATACTTATTAGATAAATGCATGGCAAATACTAGGTATGCTTCTTGTACCTTACATTAACACTTTAATTATCATACTAGTGTCTTGCCAGGGTTAGTTCTATGGAGTAATTTGGTTAAGGCACAGCCAAATACTGTGTCAGAGTATAATATTATAAGACAGCACCACCCTCAAATTATAACACCTCAAATTATAGATAATGAAGCCTATAACAAATATTTTTATTAGAAGCAAAAAACTATAGAAAAATTATCACTTTTGTTCAGTATAAGCACTAAATATTCCAACCCAAATAGCAAGTTTCACAATGTGGTGGACATAGCCTGTTCTATTCATCCCTGCCTGAGTCCACTGATATGGAGGCCTCACTTCTAGGTTTTCAGAAGAGACAGTGTGGACACATCCATGCTCAAGAGAGAGCACGACTTTCAAACCTTATTCTTTGTCCATTTCCAACACAGTTTCTTAGACCTTTTGTCCCTTTTATTCGTACTCCTCACCAAGTTTATACCTGCCCTAGTGCTGGCCTCTGGCTTGGATTACCAGGGATTTTGTTTATCAGTGGAGGTAGAGGAAAGAGAAAAGTGGACAAAGATGCTTATGGATGTTGGGAGAATCTAATAGAAAATCAGTCAATTTGTGCTTCAAAGATTAAGCTCCTTCTGGCATATAGTAGATATATTTTTAGACCAAGAGTGTCTGTCTCTTCCCCAACTTTGAGATATATTATAGAAGCTCCCTTTTAGACTCAGAAGACAGCTAAGAGGAAAGCAAACTGGGAAAAAGATGATAAATCTGTCATGACTTTGTTATCCATGCCTATTTTAATTGGCTCCTAATTAATTCGATGTGACGGGCTCCATATACAGATATGTGTGTCTTATCAATGGGGCAAGAGAAAGAGCGTAAACTTAGAGAAAGGAAAAAGTTAATTGAGATATCTTAGAAGGTTAAGAGATTTTCTTTTGTTCCCAAAGTTATCTTTGACTAGGATTATTGAAGTTAAAATCTTAACTTCCAGGGAACAATCAATAAATATAGATCTATTTCATTAAATAAGGCAAAGACAAGCTAAGCACTGAGATTCATTATCAAATTTATGTAATAAAAAAAGATATTTTTCTTGATTACACATTTTGTAGCTACTGATATCTCTTGGGAATGACATCTAAGCAATACTAAAAAGAACAATTTTTCAAAAATTATCATAAAAATTTTTTTTATAGTGATCTTGCCTGAATCACATGAACTGTTTTGATTTCCCTCTAGGGTGGTGATATTACTAATGTGATTCTTCATTTATTTTGGCAAATATTTTATTTTGGTTGAATTATTTTCCAGTTATTTTGATGTTTATTAATGTCCTCACCATTGGGTAGGGAGATGTGGGGATGAGAGAGAACTACAGTAAAAAGGAGAGGCTTAGCATGAATGAATCAAATTTGCATCTTATTATGAGCAAACATAAGTGTGTCGGTTTTTTTTTTTTTTTAAGTTGTAAGCCAGGGATTTAAAAATAGTTTAAAAAATTTGTGTTTTGCATGTTTGTATGTTTTCCTTCAATTTTTATATATACTAGAGTTTGTATTAAATTTATGAGCATCTTGAAGTATACTACATCCTGACCTACCATTTATGATTATAGAATATTCCTAATAATGTAAAATTTATGGAAATTCTGCTTAGGATTGTTTTATTTAGCTGACCGTCTCCATACATATTTACAACTTTTGATACAATTACTTTAAATGCTTTAATGCTATGATAAGTGAAAGCCAATATTTTATATACTCACTATTGAAGGCACCATGCTATGGGTCACTAACAGTACCAGTAATGAACATTACACAGGAGTAAGCACAAAATAAGTAGCAATCATATGAAGACATGTTTTACTGGTACTTCAAATACAGCATTTCCAGAAGGGATCTTATCATTCTTCCTCAAATTCTCACTTTTGATATTGAAACACTACCATGTGTCTCATCCTCTGGCTCCCAATATTGTTCTCTGGGACTAGAATCAATGTTCTGCTCAGGCTACTATCTCAAGAGTCACAAACCACCTACTCTCCTCTTTCACTCTTTTTGGCACCTTTGCAATCAGCAAGTCATATCAATTTACTAATTATATCTCCACATTCATATTGTGTTTTCTTTCTTTTCCTCCCCTGTTCTAGTTCAAGCTCATCATTTATTATGTCCTATCAGATCAACCATAATACATTTCTTCTTACCATGTCTAGTCCTACCCCTTTTCATCCACACTACAGACTGGTCAGAGTGAACGTCTTAATGCAGAAATATGACAGCATCACTCCCCTTATAGAAAAACCTTAGATAGGGACCTACTGTGTTAGTCAGGGTTTGTGAATGCAGGCTCAGAAAACAATTCCAGTTTTCTAACAACAAAAATGGAATATAATGACAGACTTAATGGGAGGTTGGAGAACAAAATTTGAAAAATGTGTGTTGGGAAAAGCCATTTGGGAGGGCTTTCCTGGAAATACAATAATTGTATTTTAGCAGGAAATGTCTGGCCAGGATGCTGCTGTTTCTGCTACAGGCACTGTCACCAGGAGACGAGAGGAGTCTTTGGCTTCCTCAGTATGAGAAGAGGTATTGCATCACATGGACACTACATGCAGTGGGGATGCCCCAAATCGGGAGGGAAGTAAGATGCTGGGCAGTCACTCCAAACAAGACCCACTTGTACAACAAACAAACAAACAACTATAAACTACAAGTGTCAATTAATTACATGAATAAGGCCTAACCTTGTTAGCATTGCACTTAAACTTCCCAAGCTGAGTTTCAACTACATTTAAAAAATAATTGCTTGCTGATATGTCCCCTTCTATTATGAACTGAATACTTGTGTCTCCCCAAAATTCACGTGTTGAATCCTTAATCACCAATGTGATGGTACTAAGAGATGGGGCCTTTGGAGGATAATTAGGTTTAGGTGAGGCCTTGAGGGTGGAGAACCCCTAATGGGATTAGTGTCCTCATAAGAGGAGCAAGAGAGACCAAAGATCTCTCTCTCTATGCACACAAAGAAGAGGTCATGTGAGCTCACTGTGAGATGGTAGTTATTTGCCAGCCAGAAAGTGGGTTCTCACCAAGAACTAAATCTGCTGGCAACTTGATGTTGGACTTCCCAGCTTCCAGAAGTGTGAGAAATAAATGTCTGTTACTTAAGCCACCCAGTCTATGGTATATTTTTATAGCAGCCCAAGCTGACCAACACATCTTCCAAAATGTCAGCTATACATTAGTCATCCCAGACAATTAATTATTCTTTCAAATTGTTGCACACCATTCACATTCAAGTTTGTATACATTCTATTCACTCAATTCTGGGTTTCTCAACTGTGACACTCTTGATATTATGAGCTAGATAATTCTCTTTAGAGGGGGCTGTCTGTTGCATTATAGGAAGTTTAATAGCATCCCTGGCCTCTACCCACCAGATACCATAGCAACTCTCCAGTTATTAAAAACTAAAAGTATCTCCCGAAATTGCCCAGGTGAAGAAAAAAGTTAAGGAGAAATGATTAAATTCCTGGATCCTAAAAAAAGAAATCTGTGGAAAAATTTGTGAAATTCAAATAAGGTCTTTGGTTAATAGTATAGTATCAATTTAATTTCTCAGTTCTTATCATTATAGTATGTTCATGTAAGATGTTGCTTTAGGAAATGAGTGGGAATTTCTAGTTTCTGGTTCTCCATGTAAGAAGCTTGGAAGTTGCCACTCTGCCTTAACAACAAATAAAAAACTCAACAGAGGGCAAAAAAACTCAACAAAGGGTGATGATGAATGGATAAAGAAGATATGGCACATATATACAATGGAATATTACTCAGCCATAAAAAGAAATGAAATTGAGTTATTTGTAGTGAGGTAGATAGACCTAGAGTCTGTAATACAGAGTGAAGTAAATCAGAAAGAGAAAAACAAATACCGTATGCTAACACATATATATGGAATCTAAATAAAAAAAAAATGGTACTGATGAACCTAGTTGCAGGGCAGGAATAAAGATGTAAACATAGAGAATGGACTTGAGGACACAGGGTGGGAGGGGGAAGCTGAGGCAAAGTGAGAGTAGCATTGACATATATATACTGCAGAATGTAAAATAGTTAGCTAGTGGGAAGCAGCAGCATAGCACTAGGAGATCAGCTCAGTGCTTTATGATGACCTAGAGGGGTGGGAAGATGGGAAAGAGGCTCAAGAGGGAGGGGATATGGGGATATATGTATGCATATGGCTGATTCACTTTGTTGTACAACAGAAACTAACACAGTATTGTGAAGCAATTATACTCCAATAAAGATCTATTAAAAAAAAAAACCACAAAGCTAAAAAAAAAACCAACTCAACGGATTGAAAAATCAACAGCTCTTCTTGATTCAAAACAGAGGGGAAGATGCAAGGCAAACCACTACCGCCCCAAATTAGAGAGAAAGATAGGCAACCACAGGGAGTCAAATCTCACCACAGCAGAGACTCACTAGCAGAAACTCCATGGCAAACAGTGTTGGGGTAGGAAAATCTGAGCTCTAATTGACTAATTCCTGTAGGTTCACTGTGGACAAGTCTGAGAGTTCAAAACTCCAGGGGGGCTCAGTCATAGGGACCCCCTGGAGTTAGGTGTACCTCTAGGAATTTGACCAGGTTGCCACAGTAAATATCAGAGAAAAATTCCCTCTCACTTCCAACAGGGAGAGGGGGAAAGGGACCATTTTGAAATATACCAGAGCATTTTCTTCTTAACAAGGACTGCCCTCAAGAGAAACTAGTTGACTAGAGTCTAACTGCTGGGGTATTTGCAGAATCTAACTGACCTGGGAAAAGGGAAATATCCAACTTCAGTTAGCTCTAACCTTTTATGTGGGAGAAGAGAAATACCTACCTCCAGCCTACTCTAGGCATCCTGTCCCACCTAAGGAAAAAGCTGAGAAACACATGGAAGGTCACAGGCCAGAGGCAGGCATAGGTTCCCTAAAAGACTGAAACCTAATCATAGGACTATAGAACCCTTCTACTCCCCCACATTTCACCACCATAGTACTCTAGGCCTATTTACAGCAGTTCCTTTCAGTCGTTGCAGCATGACCAGCTGTCAAGAAAAAATTACAAGGCATACTAAAAGGCAAAAAACACAATTTGAAGAGACAGAGCAAGGATCAGAACCAGACATGAATTATCAGACTGGGTGTTTAAAACAATTACAATTAACGTGGTAAAAGCGCCTACGGATAAAGTAGATAGCATGCAAGAACAGATAGACAAGGTAAGCAGAGAGCAGCAATCTTAAGAAAGACCAAGAAGAAATGCTAGAATTAAAAAAACACTATGATAAAAATGAAGAATGCCTTTGATGAGCTTACTAGTAGACTGGACATGGCTGGGGAAAGAATCTCTGAGCTTGAGGATATGTGAATAGAAACTTCAAAAACTGAAAAGTGAAGAGAATAAAGACTGAGAAAAACAATATCCAAGGACTGTGGGACAACTACAAAAAGGTGTAACATATGCATAAGGGGAAGACCAGAAGGAGAAGAGAGGAAGAAACAGAAAAAATATTTGAAAAAATAATGATTGAGAATTTCCCCAAATTAATGTCAGACAGCAAACCACAGTTCCAAGAAACTCAGAGAACAATAAGTAGGATAAATGCCAAAATACCTATACCAAGGTGTATTATTTTCAAACTACAGAAAATCAAAATCAAAGAGAGAAAGAAGGAAGTCAAAGAAAACATTGAGATATGCAAACACTTTCTGTACTATCTTTACATTTTTTAAGTCTGAAATTTGTTCAAAATTGAAATTAAAAAAAAAATTCTCCAGGCTGTTCTCACTAATTCCTCTAGTCCAGTGATTCTCAAAGTTTTGGGGTTTTCGTTTGTTTGTTTGTTTTCTCCCTGTCACTGTACGTCCCTCAACCATCCAAGAGCCCTTGGAAACATTTATTCCATTTGTCCTCCCTGTGAATTTGTAACACCACAGATGGACTGCATACGTTTATGTACTATATTTCTGTTTTATATACAAATGAGTACGTTTTCTTGCTTTCCACCCCCAGAACCAACATCTATCATATAACTATCAAGTACTGCTTTGCATTTTAGTAAAAGAAAATTTACATATGTGTGTGTCTTTTCTACCAGATCCATTAGCTTCTTAAGATCACTGGTTCTATATCATTCACCTTATATTCCTCCCACAGTGGCTGACACACAAGGCACTCAAAAACTGAATTGCTTTAAAGCAGAGATTAAATTCAACTGAGATGACTTGTGTATTTAATAAATGTAATAGATGGGCTTCCCTGGTGGCGCAGTGGTTGGGAGTCCACCTGCCGATGCAGGGGACACGGGTTTGTGCCCCAGTCTGGGAAGATCCCACATGCCGCGGAGCGGCTGGGCCCGCAAGCCATGGCCGCTGAGCGTGCGCATCCAGAGCCTGTGCTCTGCAACGGGAGAGGCCACAGCAGTGACAGGCCCGTGTACCACACACACACACACACACACACACATAAATAATTATAAATAAATAAATAAATGTGGTAGAATTAAAATAAGAAAATACAGAGGTCAAATTTAAGTAAAGACAAGAAAGTAAAAAAAAAAAAAGCAAGTTTGTAAAGGATGATCTTTATTATTTGACTAGAAATTTATTTGTGGGAATATAGGCAGAAATATATGTGTGTGAATTTGCAGTAAATTCACTTACAATGTGATTTATTGAAAAGAACACAAGATTTGTAAAATAAAAATTTTTAAAACACGGTTACTGGCTATGTGACTATGGACAGAATTTTAACGTGACCTGGATTAGAGATATTGTGTGAGTAACCCAGTTCGTAAAATGAGCTGGTCTCAGTAAGATAACAGAAGGCAACTGCAATCCCATTCCGTTGTTTATTGTTTCCTTCTCCTGCATAAAAGTCATTCAAGGCCTAAGTTTTTCTAGAGAGTTTCAGGTAACTAGATAGTCCTTTTTCCCTAGTATTCAAAATCAACTCCAGTATCATCTTAAAACTCTAAACTTCAACAATTAATATTTCTTCTCTTAACTTGCTGGGCCTACGTTGGGCTGAGAAACTTGCTGTGGGAAAAGTCAGAAACTCTTCTTTAAATTTTTCCTGCATGAATCAGAGACCAACCCTTTGTCTATCAAAATCCAGACAATGTATACTATGCTCTCCAGCAGTCCCCAGGAAGCCATTCTCACTTAGCTTGAGAGCAGGGGACTCTTTCCTGTGGTTGCACCGTGGGAAGGGGACGGTTCAGAACATACTGACCACTCTCTCCAGATGAGTTCTCACTATCATTGTCCTCAATTCCCTGATACCCTTGCCTCCCATGTGTAGAGGCTGAAGACAGGTGATGGGTTAATGCTGGCAGAAACAAGCATTATGCAAATCCTGCATAGATGCTACAGGAATCAATTTAAAACTGGATGGGTACTGGCACATATTATAATTTTTCTGGCCTCAGAGACGTTGGTTATAAACTCTCAGATTATAGGAAACTTCATCTCATCTGGTTATATTTTAAAGCATGAGTACCGTATCCAGCACATGATAGGTACCCAGAAGACGTTTATCTCCTTTATTTCCTATTTCTCTCTCTATCTCTCTCTCTTTTTTTATCCTTCTCTGAACTAAATTCCTTTCCAGTCCACAATTTTAATTCTATAAATGTCCTCTTGTATAAATACATCAGATTGCAAACTTCTGTACATTTTTATCAATCCATCTGCTTCCCATATCATGCAAAAGAAAAGAGAATTGGATTAATATGTAAACACCATTAAAGAATGTTAAAATATTAAATATATGAAAACTTAAAAATTATACCCTGCGAGCATAGCAACAGGATACATTATTTTGTTCTCATAGCAAATTGAGAACAAAATAACATAACTATACTAAATATTGCCAGAGGTCTCTCTTTGTCCCTCAGTTTCCTTAACCACCATGAGAGTTTAGAACTAGACAACGTTATTAATTTATAACTGAGAATGAAAAGATATCACACTGGGTGGAAATATGTTCCATCTCCTCAGTGCTCTGTTTCCGCCCACTTAGGGGTGTTTTATGAGAGGTCCTCCAACATATTAACAAGAAATATTTGTCTCCTTTCCTCCTTTAAATATCCACATGGATTTTAATAATTTTATGTATTTACAGATTCCCATGGATTTAATGATACATCAAACCTTCTTAAACCTACTTATAATTCTAGAGTCTACCATTTACAGGATAGGTTTACTGTTATATAGAGAAATACTTCCTGTTTTTTGAATGAAGTCCAAGGACTGTCCTCTATCTAAGAGCCTTAAATCACCCCACAGAAAGAGCTGAGGTGGCCTGAGGAATGGCGGGAGCTGATATGCTGGGGTTTCTGAGCAGCTGTCAGCCAGAGATCAGATAAGCCAAAGATATCAAGAGAACATCCATACCTGTGAGCAGAGGAGTAAGGAGTGTGAAGTCCAGCTAAATAATCTGAAACTACTGGCAGGCAGCAAAAATAACTGAAGAGAGCTCCCTCTGGAAGGAAAGGCGGCTGGGTATGGGGAGCGAAGCAAAGAATTCTGACACGGAGCCAGCCCACTGCCTTGGCCTCCACTGTCTTTATATTCCTTGCACTTGGTTGAGATTCCATCCTGACTGAAGCTGGCTTGGAAGTAAACTGTTAATAACTACAAACAGCTGCCTGGCTCTCTGAGTAGCAGATACGTCATCTACATTTGCTGTGGTAGAGGACAGACATATTTTTCCAGCATTGGCCGTTCCCTGACACCAGTATCAGTGAACATGCTCTCTGGGCCTCTCTGATTTTACAAACTTTGATCACAGTTGCTTCATCTTTTATGCCTGCAGTCTGAACGAGCCTTTAGACCTTCCACACGTGGTAGCCCCTTTTCCCCCTCAAATTTATCCTTCTCCAGGCTTTCTTCAACTCCATTATTTCTTGAGGTGGCTCAAGGAGATTTTTCAGATGTGGATTCTCCATTCATTTGAACAAGGATAAGACAATAACTTCAGTTTTATCCCTAAGCATTTTTCCCCGTATCCCAACATGCTTTGGGTTCCAAATGCTCTTTGAACAGTTGTATTCGTGGGATAATATGGTACTTTAAAAACATTTTAAAAAAATGTTATATTGGAGTACAGTTGACTCACAGTGTTTTGTTAGTTTCTGTACTTCTTAATATTAATGTGCATGGGCACCACCTGGGGTCTTCTTAAAATACAGATGCCAATGAAGTAGGTCTAAGTTGGGGTCTGAAATTCTGCATTTTTAGAAAGTTCCCAGGTGATGCTGCTAGCGAGTAGACCACCCACTGAGTAGTGAGGGATTAGTACAATAACTATCAGAAGTTTTCTGTGTGGTAGAAGAAAGAGTTTTCAGTAGAATGCGGATTATTCTCTCCATTACGCCCCCCATGCCCCAAACCATGGCTTTCTATTTTTTCCAAAATGGCATACAATGATTGATTTTCCTATGAAAACAAATACATAGGATCTCACTACCATTTATTTACATAAATTTAACATTATAAAATTTGGAAGAGTTTAAAGTTTGCCAAATACATTTCAATTTAATTATGCACTTCTTGTGACACCATGGAGCTTGTCATCAGGGCACGGACATACATAGAGTAGAGTAGATGGCAAAGAACTGGGATGTCCCCCAACAGGAAGTGACACAAGCTAAAAACACGGCTTTCTGACACTACAGTTTATCCAAAATGACATAAATGGTAACCAAGGAATTTGATTATCTCTAGGCATAGATCCAGTAAAAGTTGGTATCAGGAGTCCAAACTCTGTGCCATCCCATTATATGGATAAAAAGATGAAGAATTTGCTTTACAATTAAAAATCCAGTGCCGGGTTTCCCTGGTGGTGCAGTGGTTGAGAGTCCGCGTGTCGATGCAGGGGACACAGGTTCGTGCCCCGGTCCGGGAAGATCCCACATGCCGCGGAGCAGCTGGGCCCGTGAGCAATGGCCGCTGAGCCTGCGCGTCCGGAGCCTGCGCTCCGCAACGGGAGAGGCCACAACAGTGAGAGGCCCGCGTACCGCAAAAAAAAAAAAAAAAAATCCAGTGCCAGTGGGTGGGGTGACTGGGTAGAAGACTCATTACTATATTAGAAATTCAAAACTAGGGACTAAGGTAAATAAAACTCTCTTTCCCACGGGTAGAAGGGAGGACCACAGCCCACATAAAGCTAGCTCTAGTTGGGAGATAATACTAAGCCTCATTTAAGTTGTTTTAACAAGCTACACACTTCCTTCCTTATATCGGTTTAAGAGTGTACAGGAAAAAAACAGGTATACCTCACCTTTAGAGATTATTTTTAAAATAGGCCAATGGGGACTGCAGGTTTAGCATAAATACAGGAATGCCACTATGTCTCATTTGAATGAAATAATTATTTATTTGGATAGTAGGACTCATATTTTCTTTAACATTAATTTTTTGCATCTCCTTTTGTGGAAAATATTGACACTTCATGAATTTTTGAAAGCCTTTTTGAAAATCTAAATAGTATTCACTTATATTTCTTGTTTATATGATTATTTAACATCTACTTTTAGGGAGAAGAAACATTTCTTACCCACTCCTGATAGTTTCTCCCCTGTAGGGGGAGCTCTGCTAGTTCACACTCCTGCCTCTCTGTACCCCGTCACTCACCTAAATGTCAGTATTGGAATAGACTGGGCCTGGGAAACTTGGCCTCTTCTTCTTTCCTTGTGGGTTCTGCTTGCCTTCGGAAGTCATGTACTCTTGGTTATGGAGTCACTTTACAAGCTAAGGCTCTGCCCCATGGAAATGCTTGTGGTGGTCCAGGGCTGTGGATAACCGGGAGGTTATATCTTTCTGATTTTCTGGGACCAGTAGTTGGAAGTCCATTATTGCCATTTGTCCAAGCCACATTCTCCAATTCTGAGTTTAGTATAATTTTGGTCCATACCTGTATAATCTTTTGTCTTACTCCTCAGTTGTTTCAGACTTTGGCAGAGAGGAGAGATGACACGTACTTGGCATACCTTTGTACCCAAACATTCATTATCATCATTCCTTCAGAGAACTCCAGAAGGCTTGTTGTAACAGGAAATGTGTTGTTTCCTCCTTATGCTTAGTGTATGTGGATTCTAATACTTATGAATGACCATCTCATATCAAGACTTGGAGAGTTTGGCATGAGAAAATTTGAATTCAAGTTCCAACTCCCACTTTACAATTGAGTAAAGTTTGGAACTTAATCTCTTTGAATCTCAGCTATCTAATCGGTAAAATGGGGATCAAAAAGTCTGCTGTCTACCTAAAAGTGTGTCTGTAAGGTTAAAATTGATACATGTGAAAATGTATTGACAAGCATAAAGCACAGAACAAGTGTGTGTTATTATAAGAATTCTCTATATGTGTATATAGGCAAACATACATTGAAAAAATATATGACATTGCTTTGGATTGTATTCAACTTGCTTCTCTTTATAGAAAGTCGGCATTTAAACCATTTTTTTTATATATACACTATTTACCTTATTCAATGGGTCTGAGTCTTATTGCATATCATAATATCCACTTCCTTCTAGAGTTATTTTTTGCTATGTATATTAAAAATGTATCATTTTTAAATCTAAACACTGTGATTGGCAGAAAGTATTTCCTCATCTCATAAAGACGTTTAAAAGTGAATTATGTTTACAGCACTTACACAGTTTTCTTAAATGATGTAACTATCACCTCGTCTTGTTGCACATTTTTAGATTTATTACTTTTAGTTATACGAGGTGTCAAATAACATTTGTTAGCCTTATTTCAGTACAGGCTCCTTTAAAATGTCAACCAAACAGATGTTCTACTATAAACATGAATAAAAATGAGAGCATAGTGAGACTAAATATAGGATATGTTAATATTAATATTAATATTACTGAAGATTCAGTAGTGATGAAATTATATGTAATTAATGAAGATGACAAGAAAAACTCCCACATTTATAATTCTTTAAAACAATGTTGTGCTTTTAGTAATTTTTCAAGGTTAAGAAGTGATTTAATAATTTTTTAAAAGCAAGATTATGAGAATAAAGTTAGATATGATTTCTAGTGTTATTTTATTTCTGATTTCTGATTCTGATACAGATTTTATTCCTGATTCTCATTTTAATAGTGCTAAATTGCAGTACTATTTCAAGTTCAATATCCAAGTGGATGTTCTACGTTAATAATATATGCATATTATCTCATAAAAAGGTGTGAAAGAGAAAGACTCATGCTATCAAAGAAGAGAAAACATAAATGCCAATTTTTTTTGCAGTTTTTTATGCATCATAGCACTTAAATAATTTGAATTTTTTTAAAAAATTGTAACTAGTTACAAAAATAAACCAAATATGTTCAATTAAATTTTCACGTAAAACAATTACTTCTTTGTCCCTTTAAACATTTAACTCTTTCTGTAGCTGAATTAAAAACTCTTATAATGTATGTTTGCATAGACTGAGTCTTTCATCCATATGAAAATGTGCATGTAACACTCTGGCCCTTTCTAAACTGATAACATTACTACTGATATAATAATAGAATAATATAGTTATAATATTTTATTTTACTACACCTGCTTCTACTTTCTGAATGCCTGTTGTGTATCAGGGATTTTCGTAGGCAACTTATACGTGTTATCCTATTTAATATATTTGTTTTTAATTGAAATCAAACTGATAGCAAATCATTTTACCTTAAAATTCATTTTTCCTAATTCACTATAGGAAATACTTTAAAAGAGTTCTTAAATTTTGAATCTTATATGTAAAGAAATTTCAGAAGTATAAAACAAACAACTCTAAGTTTATTAATAATAGGCATTCTTGTGAATATTCATGATGAGCTGAAAGTAGCCCTTGTGTGCATGGCGAGACTCTCTTCTAAATGTAAAGGAAATGTATATACATGGAAAGAAAATCACTTTTGTTCTGGAGAATGCTCCATAATCTCAGCCAAGCTATTTAAAAATATTACACTGTAGCGCTTCCCTGGTGGCGCAGTGGTTGAGAGTCCGCCTGCCGATGCAGGGGACACGGGTTCGTGCCCCGGTCCGGGAAGATCCCACATGCCGCGGAGTGGCTGGGCCCGTGAGCCATGGCCGCTGAGCCTGCGCGTCCGGAGCCTGTGCTCCACAATGGGAGAGGCCACAACAGTGAGAGGCCCGCGTACCGCAAAATAAGAAAAAAAAAAAAAAAATTACACTGTAGATATTTTATATTTACATGTGTAATCCTTTTCTGTTGGTGGCTATTCAAAGAACCCCTAGGAGATCCCTTTTAAATAAATAATAGCTCTGTAAAATGTTCCATAAGTCTGTTTTTGTGAACTAGATTTCTTAAAATAATACCTGAAATCCATCCTTAATTGTTCTCAGTTCATACACAAAACACAATTATGCTTTTAAAATATTTGATTTGTTATAATTAGAAGCTACTTTAAATGATTCAAAAATAATTTAGCTTTATAATTCATAACTCCAGACATTTAAAAAATGAATCCCTAAGTAAAATAAAATATCTTTTTTTCCTTCCTTGGTCAACAGGGATTTAAACAAATATTTAAAAAATGATATAATAATGAAGTAAGGTGAAAACTGTAAAAGATTAACATTGTAGCTAGTTTAGAATTTACAAAGGAGCTCATCTGATCCCCATGGCTAGTTATCTCATAAACTTGGTATTATTACTTTCCTTCCTTTGTACATTAGCAATCTGAGACTCAGAGAAGTTAACTTACTTGCCAAAGGCTGCTGACCTAAGGGAAAATAGTGAGGTTAGAGTTATAACCTATAAATAATCTTAATTCTCATTCAAACAAGGATGAAAATATATCATGTAAATCAGAATGTATTTACTGACTTCCTACTGACTCATAATTTTTTCCACTTTGCTGTCAGAAAAAAAAAAATCTGCTAGGAAATGTTGAAAACTTTTCTGACAGAGTTCCATTGAAACCGAGGTCTTCTACTTTTAGTTATTATTGTTTGGGGAGGTTACCAAACACAAACACCATTTTTTTTTAAAGTTTGAAGGATTGTTTATTAGTTTCTTATTGCTGTCGAAACAAGTTAATACAAATTAGTGGCTTAAAACAAGGCATAGTCTCTTACAGTTCTGATCATCATAAGTCTAAAATGGTCCCCACAAGTCAACAGATGGAGAGGATTTTTGCCCCACAATGGATTGTATCTAGACCCACACTCATCCCTAATTTAGATGATTTAGATGATGAGATCTGGGAATTTTCAGCTGATGAGACTTCTATGAGATTTTGGACTTGAATTGATGTTGTAATTGTTTGAGAATTTTGAAGACTTTGGATGGGGTAAATGTATTTTGCATGTGGAATGGACATGGATCTCTGAAGGCTAGAGTGTGGCTTCTGCTCAGATAGCTGAGGAGGTCTGAGTCATGCATCTAATCTCATCAAGGGCCCTGCATATGACTGAATAATTTACCTTTTGATACTTCAGAGGCACTAGCAAAAGGTTGTCACCCACACCCTTGGTTTTCTCTAGAGCTTGCTTCCTGACAGTGACCCTCCAATGTAGTATTTTTTTGAAATTGAATGGAATAAGACTTCTCCCAATCATCCACTACTAGTTCTTTTTGGCTTAGCAGTTATTACCTCAATATATCTCTTTTCACCTGCATTCCACCAATGCAAGAATAAAGCATGCTGCACCGCTAACACATTCTTTGGAAATTTTCTCAGCTAAATTTCCTAGTTCATCACTTACAAGTTCTGTTTTCTACAAAAGTGTAGGACATAATTCTACAGTAAAACTGTGGAACACAATTCTGCAGTTTTCTGCCACTCTATAATAAGATATCCTTTCCTCTGATTCTCAATAATACATTCCTCTTTTCCTTATGAGATCTCATGAACAGCATCTTTACCCCCCATATTTCTATCAGCTGTCTGTTTATGACCATTTAGGTATTATCTAAGATGATATAGGCTTTAACACACTCTTCACTTCCTTCTGAGTTCTTACTATCCAGAGTCATTAAAATCCATACTACTTCTAACTACTTCTAACTACTTCTAACTACTTCTAATTTCAAGGCAATTTACATTTTTAAAATTTTCATTTTGAAATTAAAAAAAAATGTACTTATTCAGTCTATTTCACATATGTCTTGAGAACCAAGTAATTGCAAAGCACTGTTTGAGGTACAGGGGACACAATAGCCATCAATACAGAGAGGAATTTTGTTCTCAAGGAGCTTGCACTGTATTTAGAGGAAAGAAAACTAAAGAAGTTTACCAAAAAAAAAAAATCTGGTAGCCAGCATTAGCTTGATTTGAATTGAAAATTTTTCTTTTATATGTACATTTGTTCCTGTTATACTGCTAATAATTTTTCCAGCTTTTCCCCATTACCCAATTCTAAAGCCGCCTTTCCACGTTTGGATATTTGTTGCAGCAGCGCCCCACTTCCAGGTATCAAAACTGATATTAGTTTCCTATTGCTGCTCTAGTAAATTACCACAAACGTAGTGTCTTAAAACAACACAAATTCATTTAACTATAATTCTGAAGGTCAGAAGTCCCAATTGAGTCTTTCCTGGCTCAAGTCAAGGAGGCGGCAGGGTTGGTTCCTTCCTGAGTCTCCTGGAGAGATC
The DNA here is from genome assembly GCF_964374135.1 of Grampus griseus. NCBI lineage: Eukaryota > Metazoa > Chordata > Mammalia > Artiodactyla > Delphinidae > Grampus > Grampus griseus. The sequence goes on along the minus strand of NC_138998.1, from coordinate 112,769,630 downwards.
TATTCCTTGCCTCTTCCGACTTATTGAGGCTGCTGGAACCACCTCCCCGTCATCCCTGCCTTTGTTGTCACATTACCTGTTTCTCTTCAGTCAAGTCTATCTCTGCCTCCCACTTATAAGGACACCTGTAATTGCACTGGGCACACTCGGATAATCCAGAGTAATCCCCGTATCTTAAAAGCCCTTACTTAATCCCATCTGTAAAGTCTCTTTTACCGTATAAAATAACATATTTACAAGTTCCCCTTTGGGGGCCATTATTCAGCCTGCCACAGCTTGATGTTATCCTTCATTGATTTTTTGTCTTCTGGTTTTAGTCAACTCTGAAAGGTAACTGTATTTTAGTTGCCCAGAAACTTAAATTAGAGGTTTATTACTGGTAATTTATCCTAAATTTCTGTTATTCTTTAGTAATATAATGATGCCTATAATAAGGTATGTTCAACACAGATGATTTGGAGTTTAAAAGAAATGATTTTAAAATTATGCAGAGGACTTCCCTGGTGGCGCAGTGGTTAAGAATCCACCTGCCAACGCAGGGGACACAGTTCAAGCCCTGGTCCGGGAAGATCCCACATGCCGCGGAGCAACTAAGCCCTTGCACCACAACTACTGAGCCTGTGCTCTAGAGCCTGTGAGCCACAACTACTGAGCCCGCGTGCCACAACTACTGAAGCCTGCGTGCCCAGGGCCCATGCTCCGCAACAAGAGAAGCCACCATAATGAGAAGCCTGCGCACTGCAAAAAAGAGTAGCTCCCACTCACTGCAAATAGAGAAAGCCCGCGTGCAGTAACGAACATCCAACACAGCCAAAAATAAATAAATAAAATTACTTTAAAAAAAATCAGTAATAAAATATTTAAAAAGCTATGCATTAAAAAAATAAAATAATGCAGAAAATGTTTCTGTGATAGTCAAGATGTGAAATCGTCATATTAAAGACGATCTGTTATGTTACTTTTCTAAGTGCAACCTGGCAGAATACACCATATTTTGTTAGATAAGGGAGAAGAAAGACGATGTGGCCAAGAATCTTTTGTTGAAGATGAATTACTTGCTTCATTGTTTATCATTAACCTTAACCAAGAAAGATAAGACCATTGTGTATGCAAGTTCACTTTTTATAAATTTAAGTATTATATTCTGTATATAAGCCTATGTTGAAAGAAAATAAACATTACCCATCTACAAAGGAGAAGTTGAGGACATGTGATTTTTTTTTTCAGATTATAGAAAATCTAAAGTAAGTTTCAATAAATAAATGAAATGTACAGTTGGCACTACCCTCAAAGCAAACCAGTTTTCTCACATATGCAGTACAACCACAAAGTTATGAGTCTGGTTACACAAACTACAAAAGAATATCAGTGTTTTTTCTTCCTAGATACTTGGTACCAGAGCTAGTTTAAAGTTAATGCTTTAGTTACATTGGTGACTGAACGGTAACACGATACAGCCAGCTTTTAACCCAGCATCTCCAGTCAAACTCTGATCCTCTCCTATCTTATTCAGTTGACCACCAGTATCTGCCCCATCCATATCCACTGCCACTAAGCTAATTCTGTTCCATGAAACGACTCCCTGGATCTATTCAACAGCATCCCAAGTAGTCTTCTTTCTCACAGACCTGCTCAGCTCCAATCCATGTTCTCTATAGTGACCCCGATGAGTTTTTCCTAAAATGCTAATTTGATCATGTCACTTCCCTCCTCAAAATCTTGTGCAATAACTTCAGGTTTAAGTCCAAACAGTTCAGCATTCAGGGATTTCAGGATCTGGCTCCTTCATATCTTTATGAGTCACCTTCTCTTAGATCCTCCTCTTCTGAACATCCTCTAGGAGAATTAAGTGCTTTTCTCGTGGCTTCACTTCTGGATACTTACCACAGCTGACCAGGGCTTTAGGAGAAATTATAATTATTCTCTATTATAATGAGAATAACCAAAAGAAGTAAATAGTAATTAATAGTTGAGCCATACATTGTCTAGCTAGTTCTACCTTTGTTGAGTGCCTGGAGAGGATTTAGAAAGACCTTCGTGCTGTGGGTTAGAATTTATTACGTGTAAAAGAAAGGATTCTTTTGATCCTGCATGCTTGAAAGAATTCCCAGGTACTGTAGAGACCCATTGTTTCTCTCTAATAACTTGGCTAGAATTAGGTGTAAACAATTAATCATGCAGTTACCTATCACATACGTTGTGTCCTATTCTACTGGTAAGGACCTCTGTCCAGAAGGAATTTGGGAGTAGAAAAATGGGAGGGGCACATTCTCTTTATGCTGCATGTAAGTGGGCTTGTAATGAGAGTAACTGTAAAGGCCAATACTTATTACCACCCAGAAAATTAGGAACCACATAGAGAGGGTAATAGTTCTAAACCAGGGAGCCAACAAAGGCTTATTACAAATTAAGATCAGTTTGTCATTGTTTAAAATAATCCTGGTTTACTTTCTGTGCCTAATTTAGATCCATGTCTCAGAGCCAACAACCATCCAAATGGTGGTAGTTCTTTGGGACTTGACATTATTTTAAAAGGTCACCATAGGCAAATTATAACTGGCACCTCATTCTTATCAGAGACCAAACTTGCTCCAGTTTTAAAATCTGTCACATGGGGCTTCCCTGGTGGCGCAGTGGTTGAGAGTCCGCCTGCCGATGCAGGGGACACGGGTTCGTGCCCTGGTCTGGGAAGATCCCACATGCCGCGGAGCGGCTGGGCCCGTGAGCCATGCTGTTGAGCCTGTGCGCCCGGAGCCTGTGCTCCGCAACGGGAGAGGCCACAACAGTGAGAGGCCCACGTACCGCAAAAAAAAAAAAAAAAAAAAAGAAAGAAAACAAATCTGTCACATGTATTATATACAAAGACCCATAATGTTCCTAAAATTTTGTCACTTAAAAATTTGAGTCAAAAGACATTAGGTTTTTCATTTAGAGGCATGCCATAGATTCCCTTACAGTAGCATTAATGTTTAAGAAATGTCCCCTAAGATGTATTTTCTTCCCTGCTGTGTCACTACATCGCAGAAAACTTACAACCTTTACTCTGGTGCTTCAAAAGTATTGTATAAATAAATAAAGTGTGTATACATGTAATATATATGTTATTATACATATTATAATGCTTAAAATATATGTTTTAAAAGTTCCTTTCTCCTTTCAATATTAGACAGTAAAAATGTATGAGTCAGTTGTACATTCTCTCATATTATGAGTCAGTTGTACATTCTCTCATATTATCCCCATGTACTCTCATCCACAGATATACAGAGCTCTGGGCTGTCTGTTATACGTAGGCATATATTACATGTATATGTATGGGAAGAGGCAGTTTGGGAAATGGAAATGTACCCTTCATTTCACCATTTTGATATATTTACTATTACTTTGCCAAGCCAGTAAGAACTGATTATACTGAAGATTCAGAGGTCTTTAATTCTGAATGGAAACTTAAATTATGCTCAGTGTAGTGTTTTAATTTAGTGAATTTAATTCTTTTTTTGCATCCTTCCATACACCTACTTGAGCAATTATAAAAACCTTTGTTCAGTAGTAAGTTCTTGTTCTGAACCCTAACCCTATACCTAAAGTCTAGCTTCTTTGCCTGGGTTGTGCTAATAAACTCACTCATCATTTCTGAAGAGACGCTGTGACTTTAGACTCTTGCCCTGTAAACATATTCCCTTATTATAAGAAACTCATCCATTTGACTTTTGAGCGTAACTCATGTAGTGAAGATTATTTGCTGCACCTCTTTGATCACTATCATTGTAGTTTGTTTTATATTAAAGTTACCAACCCAAGAGGCCACCCAACACCTGTCTATGGCAAATATTGCTGTTTTAGAAATCATCTGGATGTGCTGTGAAAAATATATAGATTATGGAGTGGGGCTTGAGACTCGTTTTTATTTATAGAGTCTAAAGTATAGTCACATTTAACAGTCACTAACTATTCCTAGAATATAACTCCCTAAAGTTTCACACATACATATTACCCCTTGGTAGAGCTCAATGATCTTCCACTTCCCCATTCATAACTCCAGTCAAGGACATAAATAGGACATAGTGATAGGTTATAGTGTTTTCAGACGAAGAAATTAGGAGGCCTTCCACATCAAGTAGCCATTTTTCTGTTTGGAATACTTTAGCATCCTTCTCTCTTGGAAGTCTTGGAAATGTAGACGGGATTATCTCCTATTTTTGGAGGGGATCTTCAAACCACAATTAATTCAGGTTATTGGAGGAAGAATGTTGGTCTCTTTCTGGGCTCCAATCTAGGCTCACAAATAGTTAAGTAGAGTTTGTTAGAGTAGGAGATCACAAAGAGAGTCCAGGCCAAACCCTGGTCAATAATCAAGTGTTCCCTAAAGTGCTATCCACATAGTGATATCCATTGGGAACTACCTGCATCTTTACAGTTGCATGATGATTTCAAGAATGTGGAATTTAACCATCTTTGTCTCTCTTAATTAGACATTCAGCTAATTTTTAACATACTGTCTTATACTTATGCCTATGCTTTAATAAAGAATTTTTGAATGAAGAAAAGATAGTTTTCTTTATTGACTTCTTATGTAAAATGTTTTCTAATGCTTTAAAAAAATGACTTTATTCATTGAAAAAGTTTGAAATCATTATTTCCTCCCTGATTGGGCTCATCCTGTCTGTAATTTGCAGACAGGTAAGTTTCTGCATATGGATTATGATAGTTATGCATACATTAAATCTCTTTTAGTGTTTGGATCTCTCCAAATAGATTTCCAAATCTGATTGAAAAAAACATGGCTAGATAGCTAGATAGCTACATATATAGTCTAACCTCCTTAGCCTGGTCATAGAATTAATAAAAAAGATATCTGCAAATATTCTGACAGAGTTCAGACTCTTGATTAAAAACAGAGATATTTTGTATTTATGAATTAGTAATTTTGTAGGAAAAAAATGACTCACCATTATGTGTAATTGGTAAACAGATGCAGAGGAATGTTATGTACTTCTTTTCTTTGTTTTGTTTTTTTAAAGAAGAACAAGTTCATTTTCTTGTCCAACTGAAAGTGGTTGAGAGCAGTATAACAGATGTGACTAACTTCAACTTTTGGAATGACACTTTTTGGAATGGAAAGGGATAGAGAAAAAACATTTAGACATATTCTCATTCTATGTAGATTCTGGCTAGAATTTAAAATAAAATATATTTTAAAAACATCCAAGAGAAGAATTTGAATATTTAGAATCTTGATCTCATCAGTTTGTAAAAAATGAGTAAATCAGAGTTTCACAATGTATGTTTTCTGGAAATGTCATTTTTAAATGTATCAACTGGTATTATTCAAGACAGAAGATCTGTGGTCAAATAAATTTGGGAAAAACTGGTTTAAACAAGTCAGACAAATGTCTTTATTGTACTTCTCATAACCTTTAAACTGTTAATTTGTACTATATATATATGAATATTTATATATTTCCTTATTTATACATCCATACTCTATATACAATATATGGACCAGTTTTCAAATGCATCTATTTCTTTTTCCCTTAGAGCATCTTGGAGTAAGTTTCTGTAGTCTATACTGAAGAAAACTGAAATAAGTGTTCCTCAATTCATCCATTAAGTCTTCAAGATTACCACTGTGTATTGGTATTCACTACTGAGTAGACTAACTGGTATTTAACTGGTCTGAAAATGTTAATCTCAGATAAGTGAATCATGTACTGGTTTCTATCTAAATTCTGGTTCACCTCTCCCTTTTATCTAACATGTGAAAGAAGGTCATGATTAAAATGTACTTCATTTATTATTATTATGTTTTTATTCTTTTTGCAGTATGCGGGCCTCTCACTGTTGTGGCCTCTCCCGTTGCAGAGCACAGGTTCCGGACACGCAGGCTCAGCGGCCATGGCTCACTGGCCCAGCTGCTCCACGGCATGTGGAATCTTCCTGGACCGGGGCACGAACCCGTGTCCTCTGCATCGGCAGGCGGACTCTCAACCACTGCGCCACCAGGGAAGCCCAATGTGCTTTAATTTTAACCTAAAAATCTTTGTCTGTCAGCAGGAGGAAAGAAAAAGAGCCCTATTTTTACTCGAAATTATACCAAAAATACTTAGATCCTTGATGAAAGAAATCATCATAATAACAATATTCATCATCTTTATTATTTCTTCAGAAAGAAAATTAGCTTCTGGGTATTCTTAGAGTAATCCCATCTGCCACCACAAAATTTGGACTTCGAAGCAAATGCATTGGATATTTCCTGGATCACATTCCCAGATAATGAAGAGCTTCATTAAATATAGAAAGCTTGCTATAGCCTCTGCCTCCCACTGGTTTAATATATAAAACCTTGCACTAGACACAGAAATTATATTTGCATTATCAAATCCACAAAGTTGCATACCATATTGTATGAGAGAGACTTGAGGCCAGTCTCTATGCAATAGCTGACAAGGACTAGTGTTTGGATTTGCCTCCCTTTTTGCTTGATTTCAATTAAAAAGAAACAGTAATAATGATAATGACACAAAACATTTCAAATCCAGTTTTCAAGTAATAATAGCTTGCATTTCTGCAAAAAAAAGTAAAGGTTTTCCAACTGAAAGCCATGCTGACATCAGATCTGGTGATCTTTTGTATCCATGCAAGGCAGACAAAAACACCTAAGGGGGCATATGCTGAAAAATAAACTGGAAATCTGGGTAAATTTGCTGTGGAAAATTACTGGATACATAACAGTAGTAATATATAAATACGATTTAATTGAGAAAGTCAGGCCAGGCAAAATGCTGTTCTGGCTGTCTGCAAGTCTAGTCTTAGTTCCAAGCTCTGGGACCTAAGACCAAGAAAAGATGTAGCGGGACTTCCCTGGTGGCACAGTGGTTAAGAATCTGCCTGCCAATGCCGGGGACATGGATTCAAGCCCTGGTCCAGGAAGATCCCACATGCTGTGGAGCAACTAAATCCGTGTGCCACAACTACTGAGCCTGCACTCTAGAGCCCATGAACCACAACTACTGAGCCCACGTGCCACAACTACTGAAGGCCACATGTCTAGAGCCATGCTCCACAACAAGAGAAGACACCGCAATGAGAAGCCCGCACACCACAACAAAGAGTAGCCCCTGCTTGCCACAGCTAGAGAAAGCCCGCGTGCAGCAATGAAGACCAAATGCAACCAAAATAAATAAACAAGCAAGCAAATAAATAAATAAATAAATAAATGTATTAAAAAAAGAAAAGATGTAGCTTCCTTATCGAGACATCTTGCCTGACAATGGTGAATATTTTGCTGTGTATCTTTTAATGGTAACTATAAAATTGCTTTTTATAAATTCTCTAACAAATAAAACAGTTAAAAAATCTAGTGTGGGAATCCAAACGATCTGAATGAGAAATTCTCATAAGCTACGTAAAGAGTGTAAACCTTGACAAGATTCCATCAAGGAATCTGAATAACTGGGTACAGAGTACATATGTGAAATCATGTGAAATTGCCAATATTCTACTGCTGGACCACAAAATGTCAGTTTTATATTGTGTAAGATAATAAAATGGAAACTAAATATTAGAGTGGATAACTACTACAAACTGAAATTTCATTTTTTCTTTTCAACTCTTTTTTCATCTCTTATTTTCTGTACCTTATTACATGCAATTAAAAGAAGCCAATTTACATTATCAATACTAAACCTAGAAATCTCCTTACTGACCAAATCAGCACATAGTCTAGTTATCTTTTAATGAGACAGAAAGAGATTTTTCTTAACACAACAAAAGCATACCCTTAATGGACACATTTTGGTATATTTTACTACATTAAATTAAAATCATCTCTATATCAAGACAATTGTAAACAAAGTTAAATAAAAGTCAAGTGACATACATGGTCACCTTATTTTTAATAAAGGAGGCAAGAATATACAATGGAGAAATGACAGCTTCTTCAATAAGTGGTGCTGGGAAAACTGGACAGCTACATGAAAAGAATGAAATTAGAACACTCCCTTACACCATACACAAAAATAAACTCAAAATGGATTAAAGACCTAAATGTAAGGCCACACACTATAAAACTCTTAGAGGAAAACATAGGCAGAACACTCTATGACATATATCACAGCAAGATCCTTTTTGATCCACCTCCCAGAGAAATGGAAATAAAAACAAAAATAAATAAATGGGACTTAATGAAACTTAATAGCTTTTGCACAGCAAAGGAAACCATAAAAAAGACAAAAAGACAACCCTCAGAATGGGAGAAAATATTTTCAAAAGAAGCAACTGACAGAGGATTAACCTCCAAGATTTACAAGCAGCTCATGCAACTCAGTATCAAAAAAACAAACAATCCAATCGAAAAATGGGCAGAAGACCTAAATAGACATTTCTCCAAAGAAGATATACAGATTGTCAACAAACACATGAAAGAATGCTCAACATCACTAATCATTGGAGAAATGCAAATCAAAACTACAGTAAGGTATTACCTCACACCAGTCAGAGTGGCCATCATCAAAAAATCTACAAAGAATAAGCGCTGGAGTGGGTGTGGAGAAAAGGGAACCCTCTTGCACTGTTGGTGGGAATGTAAATTGATAGAGCCACTATGGAGAACAGTATGGAGGTTCCTTAAAAAATGAAAAATAGAACTACCATACGACCCAGCAACCCCACTACTGGGCATATGCCCTGAGAAAACCATAATTCAAAAAGAGTCATGTACCACAATGTTCACTGCAGCTCTATTTACAATAGCCAGGAGATGGGAACAACCTAAGTGTCCACTGACAGATGAATGGATAGAGAAGATGTGGCACATATATACAATGGAATATTACTCAGCCATAAAAGTAAATGAAATTGAGTTATTTGTAGTGAGGTGGATGGACCTAGAGTCTGTCATACAGAGTGAAGTAAGAAAGAGTAAAACAAATACTGTATGCTAACACATATATATGGAATCTAAAAAAAAAAAAGCTTCTGAAGAACCTAGGGGCAGGACAGGAATAAAGATGCAGATGTAGAGAATGGACTTGAGGACATGGGGAGGGGGAAAGCTAAGCTGGGACGAAGTGAGAGATTGGAATGGACTTATATATACTACCAAATGTAAAATAGATAGCTAGTGGGAAGCAGCTGCATAGCACAGGGTGATCCGTTCAGTGCTTTGTGACCCCCTAGAGGGGTGGGATAGGGAGGGTGGGAGGCAGATACAAGAAGGAGGAGATATGGGGATATATGTATATGTATAGCTGACTCACTTTGTTATAAAGCAGAAACTAACACACCATTGTAAAGCAATTATACTTCAATAAAGATGTTAAGAAACAAATTCCAATTGCTAGTGGCAAAAAAAAAAAAAAAAGTCAAGTGACAGATCTAGAGAAGATTTTTGCAACTTATATAATAGAAGCTATAACAAAGGATTATTAAAGTGTACAAAGAAGTACAAATTAATAAAGAATACCCAACAACCTGATAGAAAAATGGGCCAATGATAAGAATAGGTAAGTCACAAAAGAGTAGAATACTAACATCCAATTTTACAGTTGTCATTACAAGTTACTACAAACTCAGAGGCTTAAACAACACAAATTATAGTTTTTGAGGTCACAAGTCTGACATAGTTCTCAAAGCACTAAAATCAAGTCAGCAGGCTATTTCTTTTCTAGAGGCTCTGGGAAAATGTTTCCTACACATTCAGGTGGCTGGCAGAATTCAGTTCCTTGAGGTTGCAGTACTGAGGTCCTTGTTATCATGCAAACTATAAACTGAGAATCGTTCCCAGATTCAGAGGTTACTTCCTTCCTTGACTTACGGTCCCCTTCCTCCATTTTTAAAGCCAACAATGGTAGACGGACTCCTTCTCACACTGAATTTCTTTGACTCTTCTTTCATTTGTATGCTTTTAAGAGCTCATGTGATTGGGTTGGGAGAACCCCGATATTCCAGGATGATCTATGAATCTCAAAGTCTTTAGCCTTAATCTGCAAAGTCCCTTTTTCCATATAAGTTTCTGGGTGCATAGGTTCTGAGATTGGGGAGTGGATATTAAAGGGGCATTATATGGCTTTCCACAGCCAATAAACATATGATAATTATTTTAAATTAATTTGCAATCAGAAAATGTAGATTAAAACAATGATATGTGGTTGAATTGACTCCATCAAATTGACAAGGATTAAAAATTAAACTTTATTTCCTTCATTGAATTGGCAAAAATGAAAAACATGATGTTATCAAGTGTTTTCTAGGATGTGTGGAATCAAGCTACATTTATATACTACTGGTAGGGGAATACATTTGTATAGATTTAAAAAAGGCAGATGGCCATGTCCATACATATAAATAAAATCCAATATATTGTTTATGGATATATTCTGGATAGGTTTATAGTCATATAAATATGCATTTTAAATACTTTTAAAATCCAAAAATATATCCATCAAAATCATCACAATGATTGCCTCAAGAAGAGAGACTGTAAAGAGTATGTGACTTCAGGTAGTAATAAAATGAACTTTATTTTACCTGCAATTTATACTCCTTTTTTTTTTTTAAGCCTGGAAGCATAATATGTAAAATAATAAAACAATAACAAGTTTTTACTGTGGGAAGTGGGATACAGGGCTGGTTTTAAACTACATATGTATGTATGTATGTATCTATCTATCATCTATCTATGTTCTATTTATATATTTGGATTGCTTTTTACTTGTAAGATAAGTATATGTTAAAACAAGAAGTAAGAGATTTATTTAGACTATATAAACGTACTCATCAAAGTATCTTCTAGTAATTGTTCAAATCAGGGGTCAGCAAACTTGAGCTTTCTGGCCAAATCTTGGCTGATGCCTGCTTATTTAAATAATGTATATTAGAAAACAGAGATTATTAGCATATTGTCTATGGCTCCTTTCCTGATATAATGGCAGAGTTGGGTCATTGCAACAGAGATGACATGACCCAAATATTTACTATTTGGTTTTTTAAAAATCCTTTTTACCTAGAAGAGATGCCTCATTAAATCTGGCTAGGGACTGTGTGACTAGAATCCATTGCTTAAATGTGGGTAGATGGGTTGCAGAATTATTTAGCATCAAGTATATCATGTAGTTCCTTAAAAACAGAGATGATACAGGGTCTGGTTAAGAATAAGTGCTAATGGAATTATTAAATGTATAGATCACATCTTTCTACTCATCCACAGACTGTTCTAGTTGAAGGTATGCACCGAAAGGCAGAATCTTGTTTGGTTCCTGATTGGGGCCAGCTAGTCAATCAAATAATTATTTCCCACTATGTTTTTTTTTTTTTAACATCTTTATTGGAGTATAATTGCTTTACAATGGTGTGTTAGTTTCTGCTTTATAACAAAGTGAATCAGTTATACATATACATATGTCCCCATATCTCTTCCCTCTTGCATCTCCCTCCCTCCCACCCTCCCTATCCCACCCCTCCCACTATGTTTTTATAGAACTTTCTATCCAAATAGTATCTCACTTAACCCTTTTAGTATATATTCCAATGATAGGATTAGTATCCTTATTTTACAGCAGAAAAAATTAGGTTCTGTGAAATTATTTGCTTAGTACATGACATAGAGGACTAGATCTTTGCTTCTTGTTAGTGTGCATTTATGTAAATATACATATATATTATATAATTTTTTTTTCTCTCTTGAATGGGGCCATAAGAAAGATGACTATTTGATGGATGTGGACTGCTGAGTGTGGACTGCTGTCTTTTTGAAAGACAAAGAGCTCTATTTAAGGATATGGCTTTGTTCCAAAAATAAAGAAATGGGAAATCATGTACATACTCTTTGTAAACCAAATTTCTCCAGCACTCCCTAACCCATGGGTGCAATTTAGGTCATCTTTGCATTACTACTGCAGTCTCACTAGCTTTGAGCCCCTAATTCTTCACACAGAAGTTCTAATCCTGGTCACAATTCACCACTAGGGTTGCTGATATTCTCCACAATGACTGTGAACCAGTCTAAACTTCTATTCACCATGGTCTTCTAGACAGAAAATCTCTGCCTGGTCCTTTGGGCACCAGTGCAGGCTTTCCTTGCTCTCCTGTCCTCCTCTATTCGGAGTCCTGCCAATGCTGCCAGCTTCCACTTTCCCCTTCCAATTCCAACACTGCATGGCAGTCTCTTGAGAAGAGGAAATGCTATATCTGGCCTTTTTTTTTTTTTTTTGATGTTCTTGCAGTAGGGTTTCAAGGGCACCAAAATGAAAGCTCTTTCTATTCACTCACTCAGTCACTCAGTTATTTTTCTCCTCACATGCACGTGCCATCAGATTGCAAAAGATTACTGTGCCTGCACTCTACTGTATGTGAACAAACCAGTCTCTTCGAAAAGCCTGGACCTTGTAGGTAAGGTAGTTGAAGAATTGCAGAAAGCTTGACTCAAAGGGACAGAGAGTAGAAAATGAAAGCTTTTGGATTTCCAAACTTCTGTAAGCAGGAAGCAGTTAGAGACATACATTTCCTTTTGTGAAAAAAAATGATAACAGTGCAGAACCAAGATACCAGAGTGTGGAGGCCAGAACCATGGTAAGTCATTTGCACGCAGGAGTTGAACTGAGTCCTAATCAAGGAACGTTCAACATGTGTCTGGATGGATTTCAGAACTGCTGTGGGTCAGTATGTGTACCTCCTGTCTTCCCTTTTGGAATAAAAGTTCCTGTAGCAGTTCTCCTGTTCCTGTCCCAACAGTGATGTATGTTGGCTTTTGTTGGGGGAAGGGGGCAGATCACCTGTCTCTTTAGTTAACAGGACACCAGATTGAGAGGATCTGGACTCAAAGAGCTTTCCTTAAGGAAATACACACAAATAGACTCCCCTGCATATGGACCTGATTAGACAAAATTCTGTATATCACACTGAAGGTAGAATGAGGTGAGACTTTGGGGTCCTTGGGAGTGGGGGAGAGTATTTTTCATATAGGACAGACATGAATTATTGGTGGAAGGGGCAGACTGTCTCCAGAATAGTCCCCATGTCCTGGAATGCAAACTCGACTGCAACCCCTTCCCATATTGTAACAGAGTTAGGCTCTGTGACTAATTTATGAGAAGTAATGGTACTTCATGTGTAACATAGATTACAAAAGATACTATGCCTTTCATCTTGATGCTCCTCTCCCTCACTTTCCATCCTTCCCTCAGATCACTTGTTCTGGGGAAAGTCAGCTGTCATGTCATGAGCAGCATAATAGAGACACCCACGTGTTAAGGAACTAAGGCCAGTAAGATCAACCACCAGTAAGAAACTGAGGGCTACTATCAACAGCTACATGAATGAACTTGGAAATGGGTCCTCCAGTCTCACTCAAACTTGCTGCAGACTTCAGCCTAAATCTCAACTATAACATCCCAAGAGAACCTGAATCAGAATCATCCAGTTAAAAAACTCCCTGATTCCTGACCCTCAGGAACTGTGTGATAAAATAAATAACTCTTGTTTTAAGCTGCCAAGTTTGGTGGTAAATTGTTACATGGCAACAAATAACTCATACAGTCATCCAAGTGCTTATTGATATCTCATCAGATCTCCTACTTTGTATGAGGAGCTGTCAGAGATAATAATGAAAAATAATATCTAATGTCTATATCAGTCAGGACTCAACGCTGAACATAGAAATCACTGTAGGAATTATTGCCTGGAAGAGTTTTAATAGAGGGAAATAGATGCTTAGAAATATATTGGAAAACTTCAACTGCATGGTCAAGTCAGGGCCTTTAGGAATGTTGACCAAAAACATAAATTGCCAGTTATTTCTCTAGCAAAAATGGGCTTATTCAGGATCAGCAAAGAATTGCAATTCAGCATCTGCAACCATGGTGAGCTACGTGCAAGACTCCACACAGGGAGGAGAGGAGAAATCTTTTAAAGAGGGCAAAAGGAATTGGGAGAGCTAAAGTAAACAGAGTTCACTGGAAGAACTAAAAGTTCAAAGTATAGTGGCTTTCCATTGGCTGAATTGTGACAGTATCTCATGAGCTGAACTCTTGTCAGGCAAGAAGAGGAGTCTTTCTTCTCCCGTTGGGCTCTGCCATCATATTAGGGCATGAGAGCTTCCTCCATTTGCCTCCCGACTGTATTTTTTTTAGAGAGATCTTTATTGGAGTATAATTGCTTTACAATGGTGTGTTAGTTTCTGCTTTATAAAAAGTGAATCACCAATACATATACATATATCCCCATATCTCCTCCCTCTTGCGTCTCCCTCACACACTCCCTATCCCACCCCTCTAGGTGGTCACAAAGCACCAAGCTGATCTGCCTGTGCTAAGTGGTTGCTTCCCACTAGCTATCTATTTTACATTTGGTAGTGTATATAAGTCCATGCCACTCTCTCACTTCATCGCAGCTTACCTTTCCCCCTCCCTGTGCCCTCAAATCCATTCTCTATGTCTGCGTCTTTATTCCTGTCCTGCCCCTAGGTTCTTCAGAACCAGTTTTTTTTTTGATTCCATATATATGTGTTAGCATACAGTATTTGTTTTTCTCTTTCTGACTTACTTCACTCTGTATGACACTCTAGGTCCATCCACCTCACTACAAATAACTCAATTTCATTTCTTTTTATGGCTGAGTAATATTCCATTTTATATATGTGCCACATCTTCTTTAGCCATTCATCTGTTGATGGACACTTAGGTTGTTTCCATGTCCTGGCTATTGTAAACAGCGCTGCAATAAACATTGTGGTACATGACACTTTTTGAATTACGGTTTTCTCAGGGCATATGCCCAGTAGTGGGGTTGCTGGGTTGTATGGTAGTTCTATTTTTCATTTTTTAAGGAACCTCCATACTGTTTTTCATAGTAGCTGTATCAATTTACATTCTCACCAACAGTGCAAGAGGGTTCCCTTCTCTCCACACCCTCTCCAGCATTTATTGCTTGTAGAATTTTTGATGATGGCCATTCTGACTGGTTTGAGGTGATACCTCATTGTAGTTTTGATTTGCATTTCTCCAATGATTAGTGATGTTGAGCATTCTTTCATGTGTTTGTTAGCAATCTGTATATCTTCTTTGGAGAAATGTCTGTTTAGGTCTTCTGCCCATTTTTGGACTAGGTTTTATGCTTTTCTGATATTGAGCTGCATGAGCTGCTTGTAAATTTTGGAGATTAATCCTTTGTCAGTTGCTTCATTTGCAAATATTTTCTCCCATTCTGAGGGTTGTCTTTTTGTCTTGTTTATGGTTTACTTTGCTGTGCAAAAGCTTTTAAGTTTCATTAGGTCCCATTGGTTTATTTTTGTTTTTATTTCCATTTCTCTAGGAGATGGGTCAAAAAGGATCTTGCTGTGATTTATGTCATAGTGTTCTGCCTATGTTTTCCTCTAAGAGTTTTATAGTGTGTGGCCTTACATTTAGGTCTTTAATCCATTTTGAGTTTATTTTTGTGTATGGTGTTAGGGAGTGTTCTGATTTCATTCTTTTACATGTATCTGTCCAGTTTTCCCAGCACCACTTATTGAAGAGGCTATCTTTTCTCATTTTTATATTCTTGCCTCTTTTATCAAAAATAAGGTGACCATATGTGTGTGGGTTTATCTCTGGGATTTCTATCCTGTTCCATTGATCTATATTTCTGTTTTTGTGCCAGTACTATACTGTCTTGATTACTGTAGATTTGTAGTATAATCTGAAGTCCAGGAGCCAGATTCCTCCAGCTCCGTTTGTCTTTCTCAAGATTGCTTTGGCTATTCAGGGTCTTTTGTGTTTCCATACAAATTGTGAAATTTTGTGTTCTAGTTCTGTGAAAAATTATGTTGGTAGTTTGATAGGGATTGCATTGAATCTGTAGATTGCTTTGGGTAGTATAGTCATTTTCACAATGTTGATTCTTCCAATCCAAGAACATGGTATATCTCTCCATCTGTTTGTATCATCTTTAATTACTTTCAGCAGTGTCTTATAGTTTTCTACATACAGGTCTTTTGTCTCCTTAGGTAGGTTTATCCCTAGATATTTTATTCTTTTTGTTGCAATGGTGAATGGGAGTGTTTCCTTAACTTCTCTTTCACATTTTTCATCATTAGTGTATAGGAATGCAAGAGATTTCTGTGCATTAATTTTGTAACCTGCTACATTACCAAATTTATTGATTAGCTGTAGTAGTTTTCTGGTAGCATCTTTCTCTTTGTATAGTATCATGTCATCTGAAAACAGTGACAGCTTTACTTCTTCATTTCTGATTTGGGTTGCTTTTATTTCTTTTTCTTCTCTGATTGCTGTGGCTAAAACTTCCAAAACTATTTTGAATAATAGCGATGGGAGTGGACAACCTTGTCTTGTTCCTGATCTTAGTGGAAATGGTTTCAGTTTTTCACCATTGAGGACAATGTTGGCTGTGGGTTTGTCATATATGGCCTTTATTATGTTGAGGCAAGTTCCCTCTATGCCTACTTTCTGGAGGGTTTTTATCATAAATTGGTGTTGAATTTTTTCAAAAGCTTTTTCTGCATCTATTGAGATGATTATATGGTTTTTCCCCCTCAATTTGTTAATATGGTTTATCGCATTGATTGATTTGCATATACTGAAGAATCCTTGCATTCCTGGGATAAACCCCACTTGATCATGGTGTATGATCCTTTTAATGTGCTGTTGGATTCTGTTTGCTGAATCAGCTTTTGTTGAGGATTTTTGCATCTATGTTCATCAGCAATATTGGCCTGTAGTTTCCTTTTTTGTGACATCTTTGTCTGGTTTTGGTATCAAGGTGATGGTGGCCTTGTAGAATGGGTTTTGAGTGTTCCTCCCTCTGCTATATTTTGGAAGAGTTTGAGAAGGATAGGTGTTAACTCTTCTCTAAATGTTTGATAGAATTCGCCTGTGAAGCCATCTGGTCCTGGGCTTTTGTTTGTTGGAAGATTTTTAATCACAGTCTCAATTTCAGTGCTTGTGATTGGTCTGTTTATATTTTTTATTTCTTCCTGGTTCAGTCTCGGAAGCTTGTGCTTTTCTAAGAATTTGTCCATTTCTTCCAGGTTGTCCATTTTATTGGCATATAGTTGCTTGTAGTAATCTCTCATGATCCTTTGTATTTCATTCAGGTTCGATGGAGAAATTAAAAACTTTGCAGGTAAGCAAAGCTAAGAGAATTCAGCACCACCAAATCAGCTTTACAACAAATGCTAAAGGAACTTCTCTAGGCAGGAAACACAAGAGAAGAAAAAGACCTAAAATAACAAACCCCAAACAATTAAGAAAATCTTAATAGAAACATACATATCAATAACTACCTTAAGTGTAAATGGATTAATTGCTCTAACCAATAGACATAGACTGGTTGAATGGATACAATAACAATACCCGTATATATGCTGTCTGCAAGAGACCCACTTCAGACCTAGGGACACATACAGACTGAAAGGGAGGGGATAGAAAAAGATATTCCATGCAAATGGAAATCAAAAGAAAGCTGGAGTAGCAATTCTCATATCAGACAAAATAGACTTTAAAATAAAGACTATTACAAGGGACAAAGAAGGACACTACATAATGATCAAGGGATCAACAAGATATAACAAGATATAACAATTGTAAATATTTATGTACCCAATGTAGGAACACCACAATACATAAAGTGAATGCTAAGAGTCATAAAAGGGAAAGCCAACAGTAACACAATCATAGTAGGGAACTTTAATACCCCACTTTCACCAATGGACAGAACATTCAAAATGAAAATAAGTAAGGAAACACAAACTTTAAATGACACATTAAACAAAGTAGACTTAATTGATATTTATAGGACAATCCATCCAAAAACAATAGAATACACTGTCTTCTCAAATATTGATGGAACATTCTCCAGGATAGATCATATTTTGGGTCACAAATAAAGCCTTGGTAAATTTAAGAAAATTGAAATCGTATAAAGTATCTTTTCCGACCATAATGCCATGAGATTAGATATTAATTACAGGAAAAAGTCTGTAAAAAGTACAAACACATGGAGGCTAAACCATACACTACTAAATAACCAAGAGATCACTGTAGAAACCAAAGTGGAAATCAAAAAATGCCTAGAAACAAATACAATGAAAACATGATGACCCAAAACCTATGGGATACAGCAAAAGCAGTTCTAAGAGGGAAGTTTATAGCAATACAGTCCTACCTCAAGAAACAAGAAACATCTCAAATAAACAGCCTAACCTTACACCTAAAGCAATTAGAGAAAGAAGAACAAAAAAACCCCAAAGTTAGCAGAAGGAAAAAAATCATAAATATCAGATTAGAAATAAATGAAAAAGAAATGAAGGAAACAATAGCAAAGATCAATAAAACTAAAAGCTGATTCTTTGTGAAGATAAACAAAATTGAAAAACCATTATCCAGACTCATCAAGAAAAAAAGGGAAAACACTCAAATCAATAGAATTAGAAATGAAAAAGAAGTAACAATGACATTCCTGACTGTATTTTAATTGAAGTGTCTGTTGATTTATTTTTACTGGAGCTACTGATGTAGAGATCATCACTATTGCCAGGATTTCAAAAACACACCGCTATAGCTGAACGAGGCAGAAGAGGTGAAAAAGCCACAACCATATTAGCTGCTGCTACTGATACAAGTGTTTGGGAAGGTGGAGAATGGACACAAGAATGTTACTGCAGAAAAACAGCACATGTCTATAACATTTCTCATTAGCATAACCAAAGATGTGCAAGAGAATGGTTTCTGCCTCACTTCCTACCCTCCAGTTCT
Organism: Grampus griseus; assembly: GCF_964374135.1. Lineage (NCBI taxonomy): Eukaryota > Metazoa > Chordata > Mammalia > Artiodactyla > Delphinidae > Grampus > Grampus griseus. The sequence goes on along the minus strand of NC_138998.1, from coordinate 112,750,884 downwards.
TCTCAAAGTAAATCTAATTGGTGGACCCAATTCTCTTCTGGAATCTTAGTGGCCAGGAAGTCTAGGAATGTTTTTAGCTTTCTAATTTCTTCAACTTGAAGGGAGATAGAATGGCAGTTGAGAGAACCAGTTCTCAGCCTTCCTCATAGTCTGTGCTCACTGGGGTTTACAAGCATAATAGAATGACAAGATTAACATAATGTGACAAGATTAGAGATGGGGCATGTGCTAAATGGAGTGTTACAGCTTAAGTGCAATAGAAGATCAGAGAACAAGGGGATTAGAGTGTAATGGAGAATTCAGAGAATGAAACTTAATGGAAGAACTCAGCTTTCAGCTGGGGCTTTAAAAGATGGTAGGAATTGAACAAACATAGAAAAAAAAGGTATTTAATGCAGGTGGACAACAAGAGTAAAGGCCTGGATTAAGGTAGATGACAGCAGATAGCTACTCTGATTCTTGCAAAAAATAAATAATAAAGGGTGGTGATAACAGGACTTTGAAATATAAAGGGCTTTGAAAATTGAAGTAAAAGTTTAAATATATTGCATGTGGGTACACATGTACTGAATGTCCATAACACACATTTTTATAATTATGTAAAATAATGGATGTTATTGTCATTCAGCAAATTTGTTTCTTTGCCAGATGATGATGGACCTAGACTGAACTACAGAGATCTCAACATTTCCTTCCCCCCCGCAACCTCGGTCATATTTGTGTAGCCACTGTGACAGCCTTCAGCCTTGTATTAATTCCCTTATTATAAAAAGAAGCTTTCCCTGAATTCCCTACATCTTGTTGCTTCCTTCCCTATTGAGGGTCTGTACTAGTCCTCATATCTTCCCAGCTACTGCCTGTGGTCTTGTTTCTCAATGGACAATTTGGGCAGTGTCTTGTGAACCTGTCTGACTTTGAGTAGTGCATATACCAGAAATTACCTGCTACTCTGCCTCCTCATTTAGATCACATCTTCATCCATTTTGATACATTAATAATAATTATTATTATCACTTATTGAGCATGTGTTATTTTTCAGGAAAAGCATTAGATACTTTCTAAATATCATTTCAAATCCAAATACGTTTTTCTTCCCACTTCATAGATGAAGGAACCAATGAGATTTGTTTATTTAACCCCAGAGCCTGTAGTCTTTCCACTGTATCACAAATATCAAAACAAAAAGTAATTCCTTTGTATTATAGTATCTCAGATCTCACAGCTTACAAAGTATTGCTGTTGTTCATGATCTCATATGATCCTCAGAATAAGCCTGCAAATGAGAAAAGTGGAGAATTACCCTTCCTTTTTTTATAGATTGGAGAAGCAACTAACTTCTAAGTCACGTGCCTTAGCAAGTTGAATGTTTGATAACCGTTGTTACATTTTGATAAAGTCTTGGATAAAGAAAAATTTTATTCCATATACATTAGATAGATGGATACATTGATAAATTGATGGGTAAATAGATAGGTTCATTTAAGGATTTGAAATTTAGAGAATTTAAAGTTTGGAAACTTTCTCATATCACAGGGAATAATTTTTTCTGTTACAGCAAACTGATAAAATTTAGTTATGATAAAACTTTTTCTTATATAATTGATTCACCTTGATGGCAGTTATTCATGATCCCCACTTGCACATGAATGTCATATCTCACATTTTAGACAAGGGAAACAAATCAGACATCAGTCACCGTTCTGGGTCTTTAGCCAGTCTCTGAAGTCTTCTGTTAATGAGTGCATTATTTTCAATAGTGTAAGAGTCAAATGAACCTTGTTGGTTTCTTTTTTATCCCCAGTTGGCCCTTTACTGTTAAAGACTCCAGAAAGGTATTCTTCAGCCAACTTATACATATATGTTTATATTATGTTGGAATATGAGTTTTATATTGAAGTTCACTATAAATGTAGATAGTTGTTTTTGAAAGTGCTAATGCAAAAGGTAACTTCAGAAAATAAAGCTTAACCTCAAGTTTAAAAAAAAATGGAGTTTTAGTTATTTGTCAAGATATGGGAAAGAAATATAACTTCATAATGACCTCCAGTTCTCAAATTTCATCTTTCAGCAATTAGACTCCACAACCAGTCTGCCCTTTTCCAATCAAGAAACAAAAATTTATGCCCATGTAGTATCAAAAATTCCTTGGTTATAATCAAGAGGAACATAAAGGTGAACATTTTCATTAGTGCATGTCATGAGCGTTGTAGAAAAAAGAATTATAACCTACCCCAGTCCAATCCATCTTACCCGAGAAGCCATTTAAGGGAAAAAAAAAAGAAGGAAAGAAAGAAAGAAAAATCTTTAATCTTTAGTTTTTCAGTTACTCCAACTCCTTGAAATAAGTTTTAAAGTTACACAGGAAAGTTCTCAAGAAATAGCACAGGCTTGATCTCAGCTGGAGCCATGTAAAAAACTAATGACTTTACATTAGGAATAATGCATTCAATTCTAAAACGAGTGCTATTGATTGAAATCCAAGAGATAGATGTGGGTCTTAAGACTACATTTTTCCATATATTTAATTAATCATGGTCATTACAGGATAAAGAATTAAAGATAATGCATCAACAGTGTATGCCTTTTGAAGACTTTATAACTACATGAAACATATGAAAAGTCAAATATTTTGCTTTCAAATCACATGGAAAGAATTTTGTAGCTTAACCCTAAATTAAAAGTTGTCAAGAAAGAATCAGTTTTTGGCTGAATAATATATTATTACTTCTATAAAAACCACAGAATCATCTTTTAGACTAATAGATTTATTAATAGATATCCAAGTTGTTATTGATACTGTATCTTTCTCAAAGGAGTAAATTTTCAAGTTGTCAACTCCAAAACTAAGCGTGTTGAAGAAAACTAGATTTTCTTAACTTTCTGTGGATTAAACTAATATAAATTTGATGTTACATAGTGCATGGCATTCCAGATTATTACAGTTAACCCTTGAATAATGAGGGAGTTAGGGACACCAACCCATGCAGTCAAAAATCCTTGGATAACTTATAGTAGGCTCTCCATATGCATTTCCTCCATATCACAGTTCTGCATTCATGGATTCAACCAGTAGTGGATTGCATAGTACTGTAGTATTTACTATTGAAAACAATCCACATGTAAGTGGACCTGCACAGTTCAAACCTATGTTGTTCAAGGATAAATTATATTTGCTTATGCATTTCGATATCTTTAATTTTCACTATACTGTTGACCCTTCACATTACATTATCTCATTTATTTCTCACAATCACACAAATGATCTTCTTTGTTAAGCATAACCTTCCCTGCTTTTACAGTTGAAAAAACTGAGCTCAACATCACATAGCTGGAATTTGGCTGGGCTGCTAGTAACACCCAACTTTGCCTAGTTCCTAGTCTTTGGTAGATTGCATATTTGACTTAACATCTTCATATCTCCCTAAATCCATCCTCTTTATGGTGTCTCCTACTATTGTTTGGTGAACTGAATTTATCCATGGGACTTGATTTGACCAATGGAATTTCAGCAGGCATGATACAAGCAAAGGCTTGAATTGAGTTTACACAATGGGACTTGATCTTTTGTGTCTCTATCATTGTCATGAGAAGAATATTCTCAGTCAATCTCCTGGTTCCGGGAAGGAGATGAAAGACATGAAGAGCAGAGCCTCTCTAGTTAAGCTACCCAAGGTAAGCAGTAAAGAGAAGAACTCTCCAAGACTAGCAAATTGCACATGAATAAATCCAGTCAACCCAGCTAAGTTTAGCCTAGACCAACTGCGTCTGAGGTGTTTACAGATGTGTGAGCTGAAAGGATAAACAATTTTTGTTTGCAGTGGAGGGGTGGTTTGTTATGCTGCAATAGATAACATATACAAAATTGTATGCCCTTTCCGTAGCATATTGCAGATAATGAAATGAAACACAATGCCTGATAGAAACTTATAGAAGTGTTGAAGTATCTTTACTATCCTTGGGTAAGGAAAGTTTAACAGTAAGGTTAAGAAGCAGGAGGAAAGGGACCAAGATAGGGACCTAGGAGTCTCCTGAACTTCCCTTTTCTGTGGACACACTGTGTGTACACATGAAAGTTTCCTCTGGAAGAAATCCACAAGCTAGCTGAGTGGCTCCTACACATCAGGGGAATGAGAAAATACCCACTTTGAAATGAATACAAAAGGCTGAGACATACTCCCACCATAAACCCCACTCCTGGCACAATGCCATATAATCAGGAGGAAATGTCCAACTCCCAGATTCCCCCTGAAACGTAAAGGGTTTGAACTGTGTATCTAGCACATCACATTTTTAGACTTTCACCTAAGGGATGGGCCCTGAAAACATCTAACTCTGGAAGCTGAAGAGAGTTGTGTCCACAAGACTCACAGGACTATAGTAAACAAAGAGGCAGTTCTGATAAGTCCCCAGCAGATATTTCAGAAGCTGAAATGAAAGGATGGTAATTAGTAACATGAAAACAAGTAAAAGTATAAAACTCACTGGTAAAGGTAAACATGTAGTTATATTCAAAATACCCTAAAAAAAAGCATCCCACTACAGAAAATTATCAAATCACAAAGGAAAAGAGCAAGAGAAGAAGAAAGAGGCAGGGACTTACAAAACAGTTAGAAAGCAATTAACAAAATGGCAATAGTAAATCCAAACCTATCAACAATTATTTTAAATGTAAATGGAAAATAATTCTTCAATTAAAAGACACAGAGTGGCTGAAAGGATTAAAAAAAAAAAAACAACACCCAACTATAGGTGTATGGTCCTAAAGACCATATATAACATACCTACTGCTAATGCCATACTTAATAGTGAAAAGCTAAGGGCTCTTTCTCTAATATCAGGAACAAGACAAGCATACTCACTCTTGCCATTTCTATTCAACATAGTACTGAAAGTCCTAGCCAGAGCAATCAGGAAAGAAAAAGAAACAAAAGACATCCAAATCAGAATGGAAGAAGTAAAAACAAACAAACAAAAAACCCAAAAAACAAAACAAACAAAAAAAAAACCCTGTATTTGCAGATGACATTATATATAGACAACCCTAAAGACTCCATCAAAAACTGTTAGAACAAATAAGTAAATTCAGTAAAATTATAGGATACAAAATCAGTTGCATTACTATATATTAATAATGAACAAACAGAAAGAGAAATTAAGAGAACAACCCTGTGTACAATGACATCAAAAAGAATAAAATACCTAGGAATAAATTTAACCAAGGAGGTGAAAGATTTATACATTGAAGTCTATAAGACATTGATGAAAGAAATTGAAAAAGACGTAGATAAATATAAAGATATTCCATGTTAATGGAATGGAAAAATTAATATTGTTAAAATGTCCACACAACCTTAAGTGATCTGAAGATTTTAATGCAATCCCTAAAAAAATTCCAATGATATTTTTTACAGAAATAGACAAAAAGATCCTAAAATTTGTATGGAACCACAAAAGACCCCCAAATAGTCAAAGCAATCTTGAAAAAGAGAAAGCTGGAAGCATCACAATTTCTGATTTCAAACTATATTACAAGCTATAGCAATCCAAATAGTATGGTATTGATAAAACAACAGACACATAGATTGATGGAACAGAAAAGAGAGTCTAGAAATAAACCCATGCGTATATGGTCAATTAATTTATGACAAAGTCAAGAATATACAATGGGGAAAGGATAGTCTCTTCAATAAGTGGTGTTGGGAAACTGGATAGCCACATGTAAAAGAATGAAACTGGATCACTCTCTTAAACCATACACAGAAATCAACTCAAAATTAAAGACTTGGAATATAAGACCTGAAACCATAGAACTCATAGAAGAAAACATAGGAGTAAGCTCTTTGACATTAGTCTTGGTAATTATTTTTTGCATTTGACATCAAAAGCAAAGAAAACAAAAGCAATCAATAAGCAAGCTGGATTACATCAAATTAAAAGTTTCTGTACAGCAAAGGAAACCTTCATCAAAATGAAAAAGCAACCTATGGAATGGGAGAAAATATTTTCAAACCACATATCTGATAAGCAGTTAATATACAAAATATACAAGGAACTCATACAACTCAACAGCAAAAAACAAATAGCCAATTGAAAAATGGGCCCGACTAGACACTTTTTCAAAGAAGACATACTAGTGGCCAACATGTACATGAAAAGTTGCTCAACATCCCCAATAACTAGGGAAACAAATATCAAAACCAAAATGAGATATCATCTCATGCCTGTTAGGATGGTTATTATCCAAAAGACAAGAGATAACAAATGCTAGCAAGGATGTGGAGACAGGGAACCTTTGTACACTGTTGATGGGAATGTAAAGTGGTGCAGTCACCATGGAAAACCGTATGCAGATTCTTCAAGAAATTAAAAATACAACTACCCATATGATCCAGCAATTCCACTTCTGGCTATATTTCCCAAAAAACCCCACAAAATCACTAACTTGAAAAAAATATCTGCAGTCCCATGTTCATAGCAGCATTATTTACAATAGCCAAGACATTGAAACAACCTAAGTGTCCACTGATGGATGAATGGATAAAGAAGTTATTGAACCTCACAAAAGAAGCAAAACCTGACATTTGCAACACATGGATGAACCTGGAGGACATTATGCCAAATGAAATAAGCCAGACAGAAAAAGAAAAATACTGCATGGTATCACTTATATGTGGAATACAAAAAGAAAGAAAAGTTGAACTCATGTAAGCAGAGAGTTGAATAGTGGTTGCCATGGGGCTTGGGGGTAGGGAAAATAGGGAAAGGCTGGTAAAAAGGTACATAATTTCGGTTATAAGATGAATAAATTCTGAGTGCCTAATGTACAACATGGTGACTATCGTTGATAATACTGCATTGTATAGTAGAAATTTGCTAAGAGAATAGAACTTAAGTGTTCTCACCACCACCATCAACAAAAAAGGTAAATATGTAAGGTGCGGCATATGTTAATTAAGGTGGTGGGAATCCTTTCACAATGTATACTTATAACAAATCATCATAGTGCACACTTTAAATATCTTACAATTTTATTTGTCAATTATACCTGAATAAAGATTAAAAAAAAAAGAGGCAGGAAGGACTGGGTTTAGGGGACATGTTAATTTTTCCATCTGAAACAGTTTGGTTTGGTGACCGCTTTTACTCTAGGGCAAAAGATGAGAACAAAAAGGAAGGAAAGTTACTATCCCAAATATAATGTAGTGACTTTGCAGTACACTCCTGAGTGGACACGTATCAAGAGGAGGTATTCCTGACTGGCTCTTCCGCTCTCTTTGTAAGCAGTGCTCAGAGAGGTATCATTATTGGCCAAACTCACATCTGTACTTCAGGGAAGCATGGGGAGTTGGGATGTTCCATCAGGGATTGGCAAATTATAGTCTATGGTCTAAACTAGCTCACTGCTTGTTTTTATAAGTAAAGTTTTATTAGAACATGGACCTTCATTCATTATATATTTTCTGTTGTTGCTTTTGCTCTACAATGGCAGAGCTGAGTAGTTGAGACAGACATTAGAGCCTGCAAACCTGAAAATATTTATGATCTCACCTGATTCAGGAAAAGTTTGCTTACTCTTGCTCTAGAATGCTATAGGAGGTCATGGCTGGAAGATATAGGATCAGAGTAGAAAAGTACAGATGAGATTGTCTAGAAAGGGCAGCTTGTAGGTGTGGCAGTTTGTAGTTTGTAGGTGAGGTTGTAGTCATTGTAGTTAACAAAATGCGAAAGGAGATGTGATTTCAGGGAATTCTCACTGGCATCCACTGTGAGATTTGAGGCCAATTCTATGTCATTTGCTTGTTGCAGAAAATTATTTACTGGTTTATCTGCTTTAAAAGAAATCTTTCTTTGATGCAGCATATTTACAATATTGGTGCCATCTGAAAAAATTTATTTGTTTTCTAGGTGGAAATTTGAGCCAAGAGCTAGGTGACACTCTTAAAAGCTAGTGAGGTCCAGATATATTTTCTTTAAAATATCTTGTGTGTGTGTGTGTGTGTGTGTGTGTGTGTGTGTGAGTGTATATATTTTAAAGCTATTTCTCAGACACTGTCCCAATAACATACACATTTCCATTTGGATATAGGTTAAAGTGTATACATTATTACAAGGTATATGCTGTCTGACCATATTTGGGGGCACACTGAATTATTTACGTATTATGTGCATCCTTTAGCCCTGACAAATCCTGAAGGACAAAATACTGCCCTTTTGTGCACTTCGAAGTTCCTCTGAGTTCTTTCAAATTACAGTGGTGGCTAAATTTCCCCTTTCCATTTGCCTGTCCTTTGTCTGTTTTCACAGTCCTCCTGGCTGTGTAATCACTCATTCTCTCATTTATCACAGCCTTTCCTGGTACTGACTACACTATCTCCCCATTTTTGTCATGGTGCTCTGGTACATTACAAATACAATTAAACCTCTTACAATACTGTGGCTTTTGGCCAAGACATCCCAGCTTCAAGGTTGAAAGATTTCTGATATTACCTTCGATATCACTTTTTTCCCGTTTATCGGCAGTGTCCGGACTAATGCAGTAGTGTTGCATTAATTAAAGGAAGCATCTAGTAATACTACTGTTTTTGCCAGTTCGACACTGAATCGGGTGCCTGATGCCTGCTCATGTTTTAAGAACCATTTATCACCCATGTCATCCAAAGCAGCCAGCTGCCTGAGCCAAGCCTCATTTGCATTTCATCAACCACAGACTCTCTTTCCCCATCTCACTCTCAAGTCTTTGTATAGCAGCTTTAATTTTTTTTAAGTACATTTTTCAAAGAAGGAGCTTAGCTAAAATTAGTATGCTACGTAGAAAGATGATTTGAATACCAGACACAAGTCTCTACACTGATTGTGGCCAAAATAAGTAACAGAGACTGTGCATTGAATTTGCTTTCTTTTGGTGATGGGGAGAGTTGTAACCATTACTCTACTCCCCAATGTTACTATATGAACTTCATCGATATTTGTACTCAATAGTAAGCATAAAGATTCAATTTCAATTCTGATTATGAAAACAATTTTGATGGTAATAAATTAAATGTATTTGATTCAATTTCATCCTTAATTTTGTACGTGGATTACTGTTCTACCCACTTTCTCCAATCCCACATTATATAACCTTCTTCTCTACTCACCAAAGCTTTGAAAGACAGAACTTGATTCAAAATTTCCTAAACCAGAGGAAAATCAACTCATGAACTTGTGCAATTTGAAACTATTTTGTAATAAGTTTTGCACTTGTCTTCATAATTTTAAAACCTGTGTAATTAATACATGCACAAGTTTTCTTTTTTCATATGTAAGTCTTTAATATATCATCTTTTTCTATTGATCCAAATCTTAATTCCCCTTGAGAAAATTTAGTCTTTTCCTTTCCAAATCATAGGGGTAATTCCCCATTTCCCTGAAGCATCTTCTCAACAAATACCTTTTGGTGAAGCTTATGCAGAGTGTGTGTGTTGTCCGGGGGTGGGGAGAGAGAGAGAGAGAGAGAGGGATTATGTTAAGTCATTGTGCATGAATTTGTCTACCGTCAATGTTTTGCCTAAACCAAATCTCTGGAGATCATTTTTAGGGGCAATCATATCCTTTTATGTTCTTGCTTCTTAACCCAGATGGTCAACAACAGTGGACAACTATCTCTCACCGAGACCATATGATAAAGGTCATTTGACAGCGTTTCCTGATAATGCCTTTTAGTCCCTGTGGGTTTGGTTTCAGATTCCATGCAGTGACCTAGAAACTTGAAAGCTCTGTAGCCATAGCTGACCCCTTGGGATTTCTAGTCCTCAATAGGTAATTATTTCAACAAGTTTCTCTCTGAAAAGAAAGTGGTCTTTTGGAATTTCTATTAAATTAAATAGGAAAATAAGAACTTTGTAGGCATTAGATTTAGTTTACATCTAAAGCATATTTTAAGATTAATATGATTTAAATTTTAATTGGCCACAAACCATTTAGAGCAAATAAACAAAATACTTTTAAATAAACTCTGCAAAAAATAGGTTTTAATTTGATTTTAGGATAAGTGTTTTTGATTTATTAGTATGTATTTTATAATCTTCCTAATCTGTTCTCAAAACACCTTGCAGTTTTAAAGCAGCAAGATGTGTTTCATAGGGAAAGGTATGTTCTAGAATCCCTTTTAATTCAACCAGGATACTATAAATTATTGCATAAATAACATGAGTTTATTTTCTATTGACTTGAAAATTCCATGTTGATACTTCCGAACTCACATTCATCCTTCAAACAGTAAACTGGTTTTCTGTAGCTTGTGTGTCACCATATATTCACAGAGATTCATGAAAGAGACATTTATTTTTTTACATTTTTTCATATCTTCTTCTAATGCCTTTATTTTCTACCTATTTCCCTTCAGATTTATGAACTAAGACCTTAATGCTGGAAGTTGAAACTTTTTCCCTCAGCTTTTGTACATGTAAATCTCTTTTTATATTACAACTCTTCCTGCCATACCCAAGGTTATTAAAATATGTTCACATCTGTGTAGAAGGATTGTTTCATTAATAACATTTTTGTAAACAATTTTCCTTTGACTACTGTAATTTGCTTTCATATTTATCCATGATCCATGCAATATCATGGATTTTGAGAGAAGGATAAGGGCTTCTGACATTAAGAAGAATGGATTTAATGAAACCAGCTTTCTTTTTTTGCTTTGTTTCTGGGGAGATTATTATTATTATTATGTCCCTCTTTAAACAAAAACATAATAAAATTGTAACGGAAAATGACTGTTGGTAGTAGGATGGATTGTTTTAAACACTGATTGGGTATGCATATGAAGTCACTGTATCTGATACATCTTAATTATTTTTTTAAATTTTATTTATTTTTGGCTGCCCTGGGTCTCCATTGCTGCGTGTGGGTTTTCTCTAGTTGCGGCGAGCAGGGGCTACTCTTCGTTGCCGTGCACAGGCTTCTCATTGTGGTGGCTTCTCTCCTGTGGAGCACGGCCTTCAGTAGTTGTGGCACGTGGGCTCAGTAGCTGTGGCACACAGGCTTAGTCCCCTGCATTGGCAGGCAGACTCTTAACCACTGCACCACCAGGGAAGCCCCTCTGATACGTTTTTATTTTAGAATTGTTTTAGATTTACAGAAAAGTTGTGAGTATGACACAGAGAATTCCCATACACCCCACACCCAGTTTCCTCTCCTGTTAACTTCTGACATTCATAGTGTACCTTTGTCACAGCTAAGGAACCAATATTGATAGATTGACTAAAGTTCAAACTTCATTCAAACAAATTTTCTTAGTTTTTACTGAATGTCATGAAACCATTCTGATACAAAAAAAATTTGTGGTATAATCTCCAGGATGACAACCTGCAAATAAAAAATAGGTGGTGGTGTATGTGGTGGGCAAGGGGTCTTGCGGGGGAGGAAGGACCCTTCTGTCTCAGCTGTAACTTTGAAATTCACAGTTTTAAACCATCATGTTTTCCTAAATTCATTAGCTATGTGAACATACTCAAGTTACTTTGCCTCTCCAAGTCTTAGTCCCTTTACATAAATGTGAGCATAACAATAACACCTCCCAGAGAGTGGTGGTGAGCATTCAATTAAATGTTGCAGATAAAGTTTTTAATGCAACATCTGGAACATAGTAAGTTCTCAACAAATGTACTCAATGAATGTTGGCTATTTTTCACTATTATTACTAAATTTGAAGGCTGGGGAGGAAGTAGCCTACGCATGTTCAGAATGACAGAATGTTACTGTTGCTTCAGGCTGATGGGTATGTTCACACAACCAATAATTACCTCATTTTCAGGTATAGTTCTCCAGTGCAGATACCTGATCTACCAAACAGCACATCAGGTATCCAGCAGTGAAAACTAAATAGAAAGAGAAAATCCTATTCTATCTGGTTTGCCTATAATTGTGGCTGAATTCATGTGTAGTAAAATAATAGTGATGTTTTGATTTTCGAAGTATTACCATTTCCAAAACATCTGGGGATTGTTGTGGAATAAAACTTAAAATTCTGATAAAATATAGAAAGAGTTCTTTTTTTTCCCATTAAACAGTTTGTGTTGGTGACTACTTTGCATTGTGCATGGATGAAAATGTGTTCCAGGCATTCCCAAAATTTAACATAAATTGAAGTCTTTAAAGTTCCTACTGTCCTCATACTTGCATCATAAAGACTCAGACAAAAGATTTGCTATTTTGAAAAACTATATTTCTTTGAGGAAATGTAAGAAGAAAAAGGAAATAAAAAGAAACCAAAACAAGAGTTTTGGAGGGTAGACTTTTGACAATGGTATCAGACTGAAGGATGCAAATGTGGATTCGTTTCAGTCAAAAATTAAGGAACAGTTACAGTTGTAACAATGAACCAAAGAATTGGTGCGTACGTTGGGGAGAAGGAATCAGACAGGGATTTGATAGCCATTCAGACATTTTTCCAACAGCAAAACTTCACAAATTGTGCGTTGGAAATAAAGATTTATAAATTAAGAAACCCAATATGCAGTCCACCCTAGGATAATTGCAGCTCTGTGCGTGTAGATGACTGTTTGAGCATGGCTTGTGCTTTGTCAATCATAACAATGGGTGATAGAAACAATAAGTGTGCATGAGACACTGTGCTAATGATAATGTTACTGGGGTAAAAGCAAAAGGAAGGCCATTGCTTTTAAGCAATATCTAATGTAATGTTAATCAAACATTGCAGGGGCTTATTCATATTTAGATTTTATAACTATACATTTATGGTTATAAAAGAAAAGTCTATATTATTAAAATTTCTGTAGTTAAAAAAAATCATTTGTAATTGCAAATCTGAATTTTTCTAACCTGTTAAATTGACTTCATATAAGTTAATTTTTTTGATAAAACAAAGTAGATTTTTTTTTGTAAACAGGAATGAGGGTGCTCAAATTAAATTATAGTATGGAACCCATCCTTTCTTTATATATGTATCCTTTTTCTGTCCTTCCTCAGAATACTGTCTTTCACATATTAGCACAAATCTCTTCCACCAACTTCTCGGAATACTGCATATTCAATCAATGTCCACAAACCTTGGATACAGAATGTTGACTTACTACTATTATTGAAAACCAGTATGAGTTATTATTCAATGTTAGAAGGAAATTCAGGAGCAGTGAGCACCACATGGACCAAATTATTGTATGTAAAGGTACTAAAAATTGTCAGAATTTTATCTAATTTGTGAATTCATGAATATTTTGTTAATGGATATGAACAACTTTGATTTATACATCCTTGGGAAAACAAAAGATTAAATGATATAATAGTAATACGCTCACAAGCACTTTTCATTCATGCTGGATAATTTTCAGAGTGCTTATCTGTTCATTATTTCAGGTGAGTATGTGGTTAGTTAGGTGGTCAGGACTTCAGATGTCACATACAAAGAAGACTTCTTTCTATGCTGCATTCCACTCTTAACTTCTCATTTTCCCTTCCCCTTCCCTCACTCCTTAAAAATCTCAATCCTGGGTTCTAAATCACACATAGTTTTATTCATGTGTAGTTGTACCTGAAAAAGAATTAGACTACATAAATCCAGCTATTAAAGGTGTGGAGGGATAGACACAGAACCATTCACGTTGATTACCTTAGTGTAGGTGGGATTGGAGGAGGAAGAAGATGAGGAAAAAGAGATTACTTTTCTCTTTATACAATTTTGCATTATTTGTGCTGATACAAGGCTCATGTATTACTTGTAATTAAACACCAAAAAGTACATGTGTTTCATGTACTGTAAAGGATGTATAAAATCACAAATGGAAAAATTGACTTTATCCCTCAGATTATTGATCCTGAAAAAAATCAAACCATTCTGAACTTTCATGGAGGTATTGAAACAAAATACTATAGAGAAAGGGAAAATAATGAATGCATTTTTCTTTATTACTTAATCATCATTGGTAGATTGAAAGCATCTAATTTATAGGTCCTGAATTAAATCTGATCTTTTCTGGGAGAGTAGTGAGGAGTGCTGAGAGTGGACAGAGAGCAAAGTGTGTTTTGAAAGATATAAAATTTAGAGAAACTTAATTTAAAAGCTTCTTGTGTGTCAAATAGCTATTAAACATAATTTTCATGATTTTAATATAAGCGAATCTGAACTAGCATATGGACTAAATTTCTTTTAAGTTACACATGGATTTAAAATGTAGGGGAAAAAGATCACTTGGCAAACATGTTTTTGGTTTTGAAAAACTTCCAAATGTTTAAAAAGTAGTTTTCAAATCAACCATATCCATATGCATCCAGGTTTTCTCATCCTCACAATTGAAGGATGAAAAGAACTAGAATGGGGGCAGAATGGTTGGAGATGTGATACATATGCCGTAAAACTAAAAATGAGTTGATACTCCAAGGAACTGGTTAAAAAATAAATTTGGTCCTTATGGCAACTTTACCAAAAGAATCTAACACTTTTATTCTTAGAGATTTAGGATCATAGATGATATTAATCTGTTATAAAATTATCCTATGACCATTTCCAGAAATGGAAAAATGCAGAAATAGAAAATGTGTATAATATTGCTATTTTATTTTTTTTCCAGGTCCTGTTACTATCTGTGGAAAGCAGTGTTCCAAGGAAAGAAATACTTAGATGAATTATGACATGAACTATCATTTGCGATGACTTATGCAGAGATAAATTGATAATAATTGAACATTTTTCGCATATGGCTTCCAGATACGGTAAAGTTTCCCTCATAACATCTAAAAACTAAATATATGTGTATGCACACTTTTTAAAAAAATAGAAAGACATTGTTTCTTCAAACAGTTATTTTGAAATGATTTTAAACATTAAAAGTTACATTCTTAATTAAAAATTTTAAAATAAGAAGCTGAATTTAGGCAAATAGTTACCAATTGTTTTTCCAAACATCAGGCAAAATATGTTTGGCTTTTATTTTTGTTCTAGATGAATTTGAATATATAGATGCAAAACAAATCAAACAGTGCTACAAACAGAATATGAGTAGTGTCAATAATTCCCAAACATTGAATAATACACAATGAACTTCTACACATGCACTTAGTGGTCCACCATTAGATTAAGAAATAAATACACAATTTTCTTATCTTTTTAGTCTTTGTTAGTTTCTTTCATTTTTCACTATGTAGACTAAGTAACTAGATAAGTATGACCGAATACATTTGCTTTGTTCCCAATTCTTTTCAGCAAATTTCTTCTTTTGTCATTTTAATTATGTAAAATTTTTAGAGGCTAGTGAATATAGATCCTATAGCAATACTCATTTGTATATTTGGGAGATAAAAAATTATTGTCTTTTACTCATCAAACAATAAATATACTGTCAGGCAAGTTTGATGAAGAAGGCAATATTTTAGCCTATGAATGAGAAGTCTATAAGAAAATATGGTATTTTATAATATCAGGTATGTAGCCCTTCTATACAATCATATATTGGTTATTGTTATATCTCTTTTGCCCTTTCCTCTCGGGAGAGTGTGAATAAAGGATTCTTCTTTACATTCATTTATCATATCTTCTCCTACATAACCACCTACAAATAAATTTCCTGGAATATATTAAGGAAACAAAAACAAAGAAACACACAAAAACAAAATGCAGGAGGCTGGAAGGTGAGAAATTAAATGTAGTACAGGTTAAACTTTATACTGTACAAGTAGCCCAAAGTAGTGTTTTAGATAATTTCACTTTGGATAGAGACATGGTCAAGTGATGTATTTCCTTTATCTTTGTTTAAACTGATTCATGGATCTGTATCTTTGGAAGAGAGGCATGGAGTGCAGTAGACTGACTACCTTAGATTTCTGTTGGGCTGTGGTGAAGATGAACTGAGCCAAATGGAAGTATAACTTTCCTAAAAGATATCTAGGATTCTGTCACATTGATTTATTCTTTAAAAAGTTATTTATTCTGCAAATAGATATTGAATACCTGTTATGTACCAGATAGTGTTCTAAGAAATTGGATATATGAATTAACAGAACAGATCAAATCTGCTCCATGGAGATGTGACAGTATCACTCAAACCTAATTTGTCTTTTGCATCCTCTTAGCTCTGGCTTAAGATCCCATTATGTTTTTCTCGGATTCCTGGGTCTCCTAAATAGTGAATCTACTTTCAGTGTTGCCTTCTCCAGTTGAACCAAAATACTAACAACACTTTCACTGTTCTAAAGCATGACTCTCCACTTAATAAAATTTCAATAGTTTACATTCACATCTAGACATTTTTATAAATACTTGTATTAGGGGCCCCTGCATTCTCAATATAATCACTGATAAACTTACTTTTCTCAACTCATGTTCTACAACATCCCAGTATTTTCCGTACCTACACCCCATTTCCAGCTGCACTGCACAATGCCTGTAAACTTCATGAACACAAGACATAAATTTGTCAGTTTCTTCCCTACCTATGGTGAGCCTGGTGCAATCTTGGTATGTAGGTAGTTGTTCTGTTATCTATTGATCTTGCAACATATTACCCAAAATCTCAGTGGCTTAAACAAAAATAATATACTATTTTACTAATGAATCTGCTTTATGAGCATATTAAGAATTGGTGGGATTGGGCACCTCTGATGAAGCTGGTTCAGTTTGACTGGGGCTGGAGAATACATGTCAAAGATGGCTCACTCATATGTCTTATAAGTGTGTGCTGGCCATCAGCTTGGAGCTCAGCTGGAGTTGTTGTGCCTTGACTCCTCTCCACATGGATTGCTTCACATTACTGCTTGGGCTTCCTTACAGCATGGGAGCTAGGTTCCAAGAGCAAGTATTCCAAGAGACAGAAGTAGAGGCTGTCAGTCTCTTAAGGCTTAGGTCCAGAAACTAGCACAATATAAATTCTGCTATATTATACTATATAAAATATAATATTAAAGAAGAGCCCTCCTAGATTCAAGGGAAGGAGTGGCAAAGATTTTGTACCCATCTTTATGCTGTGACAGAGGTGCTTGAAAATAATTAAGTGAATGGTTATTTAATGTCTCCAAATACTTCTTACATTTCCGTATTGTCGTGCCTCTGCTCCTCTAGTCGTTGTTCAAAGGATGACTTTATATCTCTCTTAATTCGTCTAGAAATGCCTTTCTATCAACTCTACATGCCAATGTCTTATGTATTACCCCTATGAAATTGGTCATGTTCCCTTTCCCTTATTTTCTTATTGTTTTTTCATGTTTAATTACCTTATAGTCACTAATCAATCATAATCTGCTTTGCTAAATTATTGAGTATGTGCCTGCCTCTCCCATTAGACTTTGGGCTTCTTGTGGTTAATAACTGTGTTTATTCTGCAGGTATGCTTAAACCAATGGAAAGATGGGGTTTCTCTAAACATAATATAGAGCAACAGGTTGAGTCTGTACACAACATGTTTGAACTTCTACTATCTATTTAAAAGAGGTAAGCTGGCCAGGCAAATTTGGAAGACTCTTCTATCCTTTGTGACTAAAAAATGAATTGCCAGTAAGTTTATGAAATGTGAGATAAGAATAAGCTTTTTAAAAGATTATTAAATGGTCTTGAATACTTTCAACCAAAATCTTAATGTTTTCTAATTCTCATGGAATAGAGCTAAGTAGGAAGACTTTGAAGAATATCTCATGCTTTCCTTTTCTCCATTGCTTTAATGTTTAAAAAATTATCTCTGGAAATGGACTATCCCAATTCATGTACTCACATGTTTCCCTAGAACAGTTGATCAAATCCCATTTTTCTCAGGTGAAGGAAGATCCATCACATAGTAAATGGCCAAGGTGACTCTTTAACCTGTAAGACAGCAATTTTCAAGCATTATGTGGCACAATCAACCATTTATAGACAGTCATTCCCTCATTTTTATTACACAAGTTACTGGAATAGGAGAATTTAATCTTGTAACTGAAAGGGATTGGGGTACCAGGTGGAGATTAGGTTAGATCTTGGTGAGCACAGGGATGGGAACCAAAGAAAAACACAGAAACAATTATTCTCTTCCTATCTTAAATTTGAATTAAGGTGTTTTAATTATAGATTGAGGTGGGATTCTCACAGAAAATGAAATATCTTAGTTACAGGTGAAATGCATCAAGAAAAAAATATTGAAAGTTAGCAGCCGTCACCTTCAATCACATCTATCTATCAGGTACCTATCTCTCTACCTATCCATCAATCATCTATCTATGTGTATATTTACCTTAAAAATAGAAAAGACAAAGAAACTAAGAGCACTGTTATTCATTTCTTAAAATCTGCTGATTTAGTGGAGATACTGCAACGAATGGTCTATGGAATGTTAGCCCTTGCACAAGCCAGTGAGCTTTATAGACTGTGACGTTGATAGTCTATCCTGCAGTTATGCACTTTACTATGTGAGGATTCTTTGTTTCACAATAACAAGAAAAATCTAACTGTGTTACTTCTAATTTTTTAGCCCCTATTTTAGAGAAAGTGTGTGCTGCCTCAAGTGCATTAATCTAGGATTTGAAAAACTGTCCCCGACTTTCCTCTGGATGTTTTGGATGCAGTACAAATAATGTTTTGAAATACATGGACTCACACATAGCAAATGAAACCATGAGGTAATTGGTTAATTGCAGGTGAAATTGGCCACTCACCTCTTTTATTGAAAGATCAAGTGACTAATTGCATTTGTGAATGCTCTAGGAGAACAAATTGTTACCTAATTATGGAGTAATGTGGGTTTGGTGGGCATGAAGAGGCTCATGTGGGAAATAAGCCATGATGTACAAACATGTATTCCCTAGGTCTGTCCACTGAGAGGACCTGGAAATAGTAATAATCCAAAAGAAATGATGGAAATGTGGAAATGATACCAGGGCAAGGAAGGGAAAGTATAAAATAAACCTGAAATGTGCTATTATGCCAGAAAGCAATGACATACTCAAAAATGATGGAAACATCAAAGTAACACAAAAGCCAACTTGAAGGGCTCCCACTGGACAAATAAAGAACACACTGAGTATCAAAATAAACAATGTCAGTAATAAATTATGCCAAATGAATACATTAGAAAACCATAAACCCATATTAATAGATTAAATGAATGAACTGAAACTTTGATGAGAAATCTGATTAACGTATTTTATAGTTTCAGAGTACCTACCCTACTCCTGTCCCAAATCCTTACCAGTAAGAAAGGGAAGATGTGTAATTTTACAATGGAGAAGCTGGCAGATACCCCCTTAAACAAGTGATCAAATTTATCAACAACAATAGGACAAATCAAAATCATGTAACACTTGTTGGAATGCAATGAGAAGAAAATAGCATCACTTCTATGCTATTCCTGCTGAAGATGCATAACCTGATTTTAATCACGAAGAAACATTTGACAAACTCAAAAGAGAGACATGCTGTGAAATAACTGGTTTGTATGCTTCAAAGGTATCAAGACAAAAAAACCAATGAAAAATGGAGGAGTTGTTCCAAATTGAAGAAACTAGGCATGGCAAGTAAATTAAATCCCTGATTCTAAAATGGATCTTCTTGCTATAAAGATATTTTAGGGCCATGGATTAAGAAAAATATTGTTCATTCTACTGTACTTTCAATTCTTCTATAAATTTGAGCTTATATAATTTTCTCTTCTCACCTGATAGTTGTCATTTCTTTCACTATTTCTTGGCATCTAAAATGGGTCAGTGGATTTTAGGTATTATAACCTAAACACATTAAATATTTTAAGATATAGTAAAACAACTAAATAGTTTGTCCTGTTTTATTAGAGAAAATGAAAATATAATTTCAGAAGATGCAGTATTCTTTTGGGAAAAATCCTCACAATTTAGGTTTGACTCCTTATTTTGTTCTAGGCTCTGGGGATAGAGCAGTAAACAAAGTTGATATGCATCTCTGACCTCATGAAGCTCACATTCTAGTGGGGCAGATATCAAACAAAGAAGTAAATTATGTTACATGTTTCAGATATTTGCACAGTGAAGGAATTAAGAAAGGGAGGAAGAGAAGGAATTGAGAGGGTCTGTGCCACTGTGAATGAAGCAGTCAGGGAGGACACTGCTGAAAGGGAAACACTGAAGCAAAGAGCTGAAGAAGGGGAAGAACTATGCCACACATGTGCTTGGGGCATAAGTGCAAGTGTAAGGAATGTTCTGTTTTAGTTAACATTGTGTGCTTTAACATGTTTCTGGTTTAGGTGAATTTTGAAATGTTGACAAGAGACTGCTGATTGAATTTCTCCATATGTATAACAAGCAAACAAATCTCTGCTTATGGGAATGAATGCCATTTTGAAAAAAACAAAACAAAACACTTGGACAAAGTCTTGATTTGAGCATAATATATGTAAAGAACCATGCATAGGACATAAACACATGTAAAATCAAAGGAAAAGCTGAGGGGCTTGGTACCATAAAAAACGAAATGTGTGAGAGGAACAAAAGGAATAAATGAAGAAAGAAAGAAAAAAGTAACAGAGAGAGAAAGAGGGCAGGGAGAGGGAAAGTAAAGATAAAAAAGGTAGGAAAGGGAAGGATAATAGATAATTAATCAAAGGGAAGAAAAAACCTAGGGTAGGGGTAGAAAGGTTTTTTTCTCTAAAGAGCCAGATGGTAAATATTTCAGGCTTTATGAGCTAAAAGGGAGCTCCGTCACTACTCAACACTGCCTTTACAGTGTGAAAGCAGCCTCGGGAAATGCATAAAAGAAAGAGTGTGGCTATGCTCCAATAAAACTTTATTTATAAACATTAATGTTTAAATTGTGTATGTTTCAAGACATGTCACAAAACATTTTTCCTCTTGTTGTTTCTTTTCAACCTTTTAAAAATGAAGAGAAACATTCTCATTATGAACTCTACAAAAACAGAGGGCAGGGCTTGGTCCCAGGCCATGGTTTGCTGACTCCTAACTTAGAGTCACAGTACTAGTCATGTGAGTCAATATGGTGCATTGGGTAGTGGAGAGTAATCAGATCAAATTACTGGGTTCTTATCTAGGCTTGACAATTTGTTAGCTCTTTGAACAAGATTCTGCCTCTCAATGCTGTACTGTTTTAGCCAATGAAATGAGAGTGTTGAAATAAATGAAAATCAAATTCTCTTCTTGCAATAAATTCTATTTTATTACCTATCAGAACTAAGAATAGATATCCACAAAGGAAAGAGCATTTGATTTCAGTTAAAGTTTATTTTTTCAGTTCCATTCTTTGCAAAAATCTCTTCTTAAGACAACAATGTGTTTCATCCCTTGGGTATAGAATTTAGTCCTTAAGGTCCTTTAGAAAATTGGTGTCACCATGATTTCAATGATACCTTACTAGAAAATACCTGGAGTGACCACTCTCAAATGCTCAAGGCCACCATATGGCCCCACAAGATGTTAATAGTTTGTTTCTAAATAAAAGCCATTCTTAAGTGGGGTGAAAATTCTCACCCATAACAATTTACATCATTCTTTCCAGTCTAGATTTCTTTGAGAGGCCAGGTGCATTGAGGTTTGGTTTCATAACGGTGAACACGTGCTTCTTGTTGAAACAGCATTCGCCACACTGCTTCAGGGCAAAGAGGGTACAGCTTCTGATTTCCTGTTTAACTATTTTTCATAATGATTTCAAATTTATATATGTACCAAGCAATTATTTCAAGATCTATCTCATCTCTCTTTTGGAGACAATGTCTGTGTGTCTAATATAATTTTAAACGTTATTCTATAAAACGGCCATCCCCAACATTTTTGGCACCAGGGACTGGTTTTCGTGGAAGACAATTTTTCTACGGACAGGGAGGGGGCGTGGTTCAGGAAGTAATGAGAGCGATGGGGAGCGGCAGATGAAGCTTTGCTCGCTGGCCCGCTGCTCACCTCCTGCTGTGCAGCCCGGTTCCTAACAGGCCACAGACTGGTACTGGTCCACGACCCGGGGGTTGGGGAGCCCTGCTATAAAATATACTGTCTTTTTGAATATCAAAACAAAATATATTCAACTGATTTAGATTGTGTTTCTAAAAAGGGCCACAGTAGTAGCTCCCATTCTACTCCCACGTCAAACTTTAGAATCTATTTTCCCCTCCCCTTGAGTCTATATGACTAGCGAACTTGTTTTGATCAATGGAATTTGGTGGAAATGACATTATAATCTGTGAGGCCAAGCCTGATATTAAACTTCCTATTCCTCTCTTGGAGTCCTTGGCTGCCAGGCAAAAATGTCCAGCTACTGGAAAGATGACATGGAGAGAGAAAGAGATATACACCCAGGCAGCCCCCAGCTCTTCCAGCCATTCAAACTGAGACACCACACAGGTGAATGAATCCACCTTGGGCATTCCAGCTCTCACTAGCCCCCACTGAACCCAATTTCTAGCTAATAACCCAGCTGAATGCAGGCAAATGAGTAATCCCAGGAAATGGCATAAAAAAGAGAGAAAAAAAAAAAAAGCCCAGTCAAGCACACCCACCTTCTGAATTCCTGACCCACAGAATCTTGAGCAAATAAAAATGGTACTGATGTTAAGCTACTAAATATTAGGGTAGTTTGTTGAACAACAGAAGATAACAAAAACACACTTTACTTGAATTAAATTTCAAAATGATCAATTATACTGCCACCTACACTTTAGGGGACTATACACAGCTTATCATCGACTAGCTGCTCTGTGGTAAATCATGCTGAAATCTGTAATATTCAGGCTATATGTCTTCCTTATTGTAAACAGTCATTATTCTTTAGGCAATATTAGCATCATTAGTTAAAAATGAAATACAACTAATAATGAAGTAGAATATATAAAATTTAAAATTATCTGCAATAAAGTTAACATGAATTAATTCTGATTTATCCTTATTAGAATTAGCCATTTGATCACAATACCAATAAAAATGCAATTACATTGCTCTGTGGAATGTCGTGTTCATTCTCCAAATAAATATATTTTTTAAATAACTGTTAAATCAGGGAAAGATGGAGATTTATTCAATTCATATGTTATTGAAATTAAAATAATTTTTCTTAACGTGGGGGTAAAGTTGTACTATATAAAACTACTTATTAAAATGGCATTATACATCTGATTTTCATTTTAATCACAGCTTATTTGAGGTTGGTCTAATGTTTTCTTGATGCTCCCTCTTCATGACAAAAAAAATGAGACTACTTAAATGGTGACACAAATTGATGTTAATAAATTAGTACATTCATACAAGGACTCCTAATTTTACTGCTAAAAGCACACCATTATATGAAGCATTATGTAGTTTAAAAGGCACACTGATAAGTGCCTGTATTCAAATCCATTTCTGTGCCCTTTGTGTTCTTATCTTCCCTGGGCCAGCAGACAATCCCGCTTTTCACTAACCTTTGGCACTCCACCATCAGCAATAAACTGTGTGCTCCTTCCGAGTCCCTGGGCTTCCTTAATTAGCATCACCTGTGGTAGGTTCTATTCCGAGCAGCCCCATGAGCGGCACACACCTGCTTTGGTGCCTGCAGGTAGAACAAGGCTCAGTGTCTCAGGGCTCTGGGGAGTCCATCTGTGTGCCCTAAAGCAATAACTAAATATCATCTTCTGAAAGCTTAGTGTAGACTCTAATCCTCCTAATTGTGCCTCAGTGAGGTAGAAGTAAAATGATAAACATGAAACTGAACAGATCCACACATCCACACTATAGTGCTCCAACAAATTCAGTAAAACATTTGTCCTCTGTTTTCAAAGTGAAAAAATGTGTTTTTACCCAAGAAATTAAAATATTTTCTACCCTTTTCAAGAAGAAATGTGCTTATTTTTACATTTGGATTTGCTCTAAGCTTTCCTTCATAAGCCCCAGAAGTTGCAGACATGTACATTTTTATTTTGTCATAATATGTTTTAAAGCACAAATTTTGAAGTACAGTTTCAAAAACATTCAAGGTCATGTTTTCCCTTAAAATATTTGAATGGCATAAAGCATTTCACATGTATGTTAGAAAGGTAAAATTGACACACTTAAAACATTTAAAATAAAAATAAAACCTATCAAAGAATCATAAAAAATGTAATGAATGCGTTTTACTGAACAATGGATGAAACATAGGTTTTTAAACCAAAGGAATTTTAAAAGGCTTAATTTGTGTTCTTCTCATGAATCCACAGTTTTCTTTTTTCATACCTTTTTTCTTTGCCAAGAAGAATTGGCTGTGACACTTAATGGGTATATTTCGTTGAAGCTAAGTTCTTTTAATGTCAGGCTATTATATCTTCTACATACAGAAGAGGAATGGTGCCAAGATTTCTAACAAGTAGGTGCACATTTTTCTTGAAACAGAAAGGCACTAAAAAAGCTTTGAGTTGGTAGATCAACAAGTTGAAAGATATGCAATTCAATTCTGAGTCTATTAGACTAAAAACTGTTTTTGAGAAAAGAGCCTATAGATTAATACTCATGCTAATAAGTCTCTGATCTTACCCAATTTATGATAAACAACACATATTTTTATCTATAATAATTTGACTACAAAACTAGGGCAGGAAAGTTGCCTTAATTGTACAAGGTTTTACTAAACTGAGTATGGGTCTATTTCTGTTTATATATTTTAAGTAAAAGTTAAAAAAAGAAATACATTTTTAGTCTTCAATGACTTCCAGTTGCAATGGCTCATATGTGTAAGAAAGAATGAGCCATTGTAATTTAATTACTTATGAAGTTTTGATTTCCCATTCCATGTTCAGAATGAAAGATTCAAATATATGAATCATATACTCTTCATCTTACATATGAGAAACTGAGACCCTGAAAGTGACTTGCCCAGGGTTATACTGTTATTAGTGATTAAACTCTGGTCCCTTGATTCTCAGTTTAGTGCTGTTTCCACTACAATATGCCACCTTCCTCCACTGACTTTGAATCTCTGAATATCAAATGAAAAGGAGGAGGTGAATTTTAATAACTATCAGTTTACATTAAAGCTCAAAGCTGCATATACTTTTACAATTTGTAATGGGCTGCATCTCTCTTAGAAAGTGGGCAGGAAATGACCCAGAATTCTAGATTACAAAGCATAGTCCTCACAGTCGTAGTTATGAGTCAGTTCCTTCGAGGTATGTCACTTTAGTCACCAATGGTCATCAACCTATCTAGAAGTTTTTCAGAAAAAGAAACAGACTGCATAGACCAGGTTCTAGCTCTATAAAATAGCAGAATGAAAAGAAAATGTAACACACAAATGGAGAGCTTGCACATCGTAGCATTGCATTGTATCAGAATGCTGACAGTAATGATTAAAATATAAGATCAAAGATTGTTGGTTGTACTTATGAATGCAACATTAAAGTAGCATTTTTCAAAATATGCTTTGCATAATGTAAGTTTCTCAGGATATTAGTAGGTTTTAAGTGAAAACAAAAGATTTCAAATTCATGTACACTTGAGAAAAACTGGATACAATATCCCTTTATTGATATTTTCAATGAATATGAACATATGAAAGGCTCTACGAAGGTGGACAGTAAAGATATATATTTAGCTTTGTTTTATCAAGTGTTTCCCAAACTTATTTGATCTCAAGACCCTTATTTTTTTTTTTTTTTTAAATAATAGCATTTTCTAGTACATGATAGGAAATGCTGTATAGTTTATGCTCTGAGAAGCTGAAGCAAAGAGTTCTATTATCCATTCTCAAGCGAAAGTGTTGTTTCAAATCTCTTTCCTGAGAATAAAAGATATACAAAATATCATTTTATGATTAACGTTTCTCCTTTAGTTTCATTTTTTTTCTGAGCAAAAAAAAAGTTAAAGACCCACAAAAGTTTAAAAGCAAAACATCAAATGTGGCTATCTCAATAAGTAAAAGATGAAATCCACATCCTGGTTTCATTTGCTTATAAAGGTCACTGCATCTGTCACGAGGGCCAATCACTTTACGTAAGATTATGTATTATCTCCCATCCCTAACACATACTCACACACACACACACACACACACACACACACACACACACACACGAGTCTGTTTTATGGCTTATGAATTAAATGTGGCAGCACTGCATGGAGCTGAGTGCCTGAAATTCTGCTAGGCTACGTCTTATGAGTTTCCCGCTAGTATGGAAGTAGAAGAGTAGGTTACTTTGCATAAAAGTTAAAAACAAACAGACAAACCCTCAAACAGAGCCTCCTGTAGAACAGAGGTTTTCAAATGAAAAAGATAAAGAAGAACTTGGCAAAAGCGATCCGCAAATTGTTTATAAGAGCTGGCCAAGAAGTTTTTCTCGCTAGTTGCTAGTAACTTGGAGAAATTGTTAACAACCCTTGCTGATAAGAGCTCTTAGCTCTTAAAGTCTTACCAGGATATAATCATTTAGACTTATTCTGTACAGAGTAGATTTCTATTAGATTATGTGAGAATGTGTAAAGTATGGTTAGTTAGAATTTTTCTTTCATGTGCAAGCTGCACAGACAAGGATGGAAGTGAACACGTCTGCCTGTACAGTATGGAGATTCAAGGCTCCTTTTGTTAATTTGCTAGGTACTGTTTCACATCCTAACTAGTTAAAATTTAGTATTGACTTATACAGAGAAACACAAATATCACAAGATATCACATATATGTGAAATCTAAAAAATGATACAAATGAACTTATTTATACAACAGACTCATGGTTACCAAAGGGGAAAGGGTGAGTGTGTGGGGGATAAATTAGGAGTTTGGGATTAGCAGATACAAACTACTATATACAAAATAGATAAACAACAAGGTTCTACCGTATAGCACAGGGAACTATATTCAATATCTTGTAACAAACTATAATGGAAAAAAATCTGAAAAATTATATATATATATATATCATTTTGCTATACACCAGAAACTAACAGAACAAACACAACATTGTAAATCAACTATACTTCAATAAAAAAAATTAGCATTGAATTATAAAGAGATAGGGGAATGATTCTAAAAATGTGATTTAATCAGGTATTACCAAGCAGTTTAGCATTACTTTAGCACTGAATTATAAGCTTCAGAGTAAACCAAATATCAATGATAAAACCCTAAACTGTTTCCCCCGTCCTCAAATATATATATTACATTCTTAACAACTCATTGAGCATAGAGCTGGAGCTTTGTTTAATGCAAAATCTGGCCGTGTGAAAAATACGGGCACTGAAGTGGAAAATATTTTTGCATTTTTTCATGTCAGTGTTGCCCTTTTCTGTCAAGTTGCACATGCACGTGTCCACAATGGGAGCAATATTTACAAGCTGTATTTTACATAATTCCAGGGAATGACTATCTACTCTTCCACTGAAGAGAATTCCCTTGGCACCTCTGCTTGCCATTCCATCCTGCTGGTTCGTTTGTTCTATTGTACAGCCTGCGGAGTGATACATTGTAGCATCCTTGCCGGTTGTAGCTGAAGTGGAGTCATCCATCATTCCAGTCACTGGAACTGAGGACCTTATGGACTGGGAGTATATTATGAAGCTATGAGGAAGGTGATCATTTTTGCAGAAACAGCTATTTTATGTTCCTGTTCTCTATACCATCCTTCCTTTCTTGTTTGGGATAATGAAAGAGGAAAAGTCACAGGACCAGTTTTTGTCCTTTGTATTCATGCTGAAGGAAGTTAATATAATCAATAAAAATGCACTTAATAAGCCTAAGATTGACTGGTCTTTTTCTTGTTTATTTTGAATTTCAGATGTGATTTTCAGTTGAACTGCTGTTAATGCCATGTAGCTGCGGATTTCCCAGATCTAAATGTGCAATAAATGGATAAACTTCACCATGTGGGATGATTTAAACGAACTGATTTGAGAACCAGTCTGGGCACTACAAAAAGAAAGTTGTCAATTATCTTAGCGAATTTCAGTCATGTAGAGTCAAACTAGTTAATTTATTCCTCTCCTACCCTCTCATCCCTCCTCTTCTGCAAGTGAAAGCATCAATTAATGGCTGAACACTTGCCATTTTGCTTCATGTAATTTACATAAGTTTGTATTTTATCCTAGTGAATTTAGAATCAGTTTAACATTCAAAATCTGGGGAAAATATGCCTAGGTAATTTCAAGAAAAGGTGACTTGTTTCCCAAATATTATTAAGGAAAATTGAAATTGAAGATTATTAAACTTTAAAATGGAAATATATAGTTCTAATACATGACCAATTTGACTAAATATTTGTTCTTCCTCCTTATTCTATAGTTACACAGTGTGACCCTGTAAAACTTACTAGCACTGACCTGCTTTAGTTTATCTTTATTGGTTTATCTTTATTATATACATATTGACTATTTTCCAATAGAGGAGTGCTATATAATAGAAGAGTGCTATCGTGGACACTTACTAATTCTTTAGACAACTTTTAAATCTAAGAAGTGATTATTTTGTTTATTAGAGAGAGCTAAATGGCCTCACTTTGAAGACATTTTTGTTTCTTGTAAACAATGTGATGACACTTCAATATAGTTGCTTTGAAATGGCTTAATAGTAAAACTTTTGCATATAAATCTACAATCCAGTAAATGTAATCTAAATTAATATTTTAAATTTGGAAGGTGCATTGTCTTTTATGCACAATAGGACATCAAAGAAAGCATTCTAATTAAAAATTAAACGCTGGCTAGAAACTAAGCCTGGGTTACATTTGGTTGCTGTACATGGGAGATAGATATTTAACACAAATTAAACTACTATTTTTGAAACAAATATTCACTTTTTATATAGGGTGACCACACACGTATGTTTTTATATTACAGCTACTGAATGTTTATGCAAAATACCAACAGACACAGTAGTAATAAAGTCTAATGGAAATAAAAGTTGGAAAAGACATTAAACTTGCTTTGTACAGGGAAAAAGTGTTTTTTATCTGAAACATATGAAAGGAAGCTAATCTTACCACGTTTAAATGCAAATTTTATTGCAATAAATCAAAGGCAGTGAAAGGTAGGCCTAGTAGTTTCATTCCATTTAAACTACTTTTTTGGCCTCAGCTGCTGTCTTTGAATGATGTCAGTTTCTCATACTCTGTTGACAGTAGCCTATGCCCAATCTTCCACCCCAGAAGAGACGGTTCACCAAGACCTGAAGAACCTTTCCATCACCTTTTCTCGCCAAGTGAGCAAGATAATGAAAGAGACACATTATGTAAAAACATATATATATAGTTGTATATTTTTAGTTTAAACATTGGAAACTCTGAGTGTCTTACAGGAATTACAGGAGCACTAACTAAACGTAGACTGTTCCAGAAGCACTCTTAAATGCTGCACCCATAATTTTCAGTTGGTGGACGAGGCTGTTCATCCAAGGGTAGTTTGGAAGGGGTGCTTTTAAAAGTTCCACAGTGAGCCAACCTCAGGCTCCAGAGGGACACGGTTCTAGAATTTCACTTGTCTTTGTAATAAAATATTGAAACTCTTATTTCAAACATAGATTTATAGCTTGTATGTAACTAGGTTGCTCACATTTCACATGAATATCCAAAACCAGATTCAATTCATATGGTTCTCTGTATGGGATGAAAACCAGCTTTGGTTGTACTACCTTCTTGTGTCTGCTTTTACTAAAAGCTAAATCACATAATCCATAGTTAGTGGTCTCTGATGCTTAGGAAGTGTCTTTACAGCTCTTTGTAGACCATTTCCAGTCTATTGTATAATTTAAAAGAATTTATGTCATTGACAGAGCAAGAGATTCCCATGTCATATCTTAGACAATCATTTGGCTGATAAGTACTGTAACATGACTAAACTCTTCCAGTGGTGCGTTAATTCACCACATAAATAATTAATAAAAGCCATTGTTGAACTAGGTGGAGCAAGGGAGGTAAGTCAGTCTAATCGCTGGCATGCATAAATTTCAAATATATATGAGATTACAAAGTACTGCACCTCAATCAGATAGTGTAATGTATTAAATATTACTAGTTTTGAGCCCTATCATTCACTTAAAAAGTGATTTCCACATGTAAACTAAAATAGCTAATTTGAAATATGCTAATATTTATAGAAATATAGACAGAAAATATATGTTATGCTCATATCAGAAGCAAACAAAACTCTGCTATTGCTCTGCATTGTCTGACTTATCATTTTACTTTCTATTTACTATCAAAATTCAGAAGTTTCACTTAGTAGGTTTCTGTGCTCAATATCTTTATACTGTAACACAATTATTTTGATATAAATCACAGAAGCATACATGTATCTTCCTTCATCAACCCATTTGAAAATGTCTTCACAAGAGTAGCCTTTAAATGTTACAAAACTTGATTTTGTATTCCCAAGAGGAACCCCATTTTCCATCAGAGGCACATCAGGATTATTATTTCATAGGAAGGCAATCATGATGGTGCCTTTAGCACCTGTGACTGATTTTCTCTGTTTACATGTTCCTACATATTGTTAATCCTTCCCTTGTGTACTGAAAAGGCATGTGGCATTAGTCAGTAGTGAATTAAAGATCTTCTGTTTGCTTCAAAGATATCTTTAAGGCCCTATATTCATGATGTAGAAAATGCATGATTATTCATTTTTAAAGCCCATTGCGTAATTTTCCTTGGGTATCTTTCAAAATTAAAACACTAAAATACATAAAACATAAGCTAGGAAATAAAATTAACTCATATAGCTGCACAGTAACAAAAGATTTCTACCGTCGATTCACGCATTTTATTAGACACACACTTTATCCAGCCCATTTTTGCCTTTGATATAATCACCAAAAAACAGAACTAAGTATGGCATCTGTACTGGGATCCCAGACAACAATATTGTAGGAAAACAATGTCAGAAGCCTAGGAATAGCTTTAGGACATCTATGGATGATGAAAAGTTTTCCAAATACCCTATGTCCAACAGCATAGAAAAGAGTCCACGGTAACTCACAGTGCTTAGAATTCCAAGCTAAAATTTCCTCTGGACATGTCTTGATCTTTTCATGTGGTCTTCTACCTCTAGTACTTTTTATCTGCACCAACTCTGATGAGACATAGAGTAAATCTGCCTCATGTATGAGGAAAATGGCTACTCAGCACTTCTTTGGTTTTCATTTCTGTGCAGTAATTTTTGTTTTTTGTTTGTTTGTTTGTTTTTTTGCTGTACACGGGCCTCTCACTGCTGCGGCCTCTCCCGCCGCGGAGCACAGGCTCCGGACGCACAGGCTCAGCAGCCATGGCCCACGGGTCCAGCCGCTCCGCGGCATGTGGGATCTTCCCAGACTGGGGCACGAACCCTTGTCCCCTGCATCGGCAGGCGGACTCTCAACCACTGCGCCACCAGGAAAGCCCTGTGCAGTAATTTTTGCAACTCATGGAGCTGCAGCCAATCAAGATTTGTTCAGCTGTTCTCATCTGTCTGTAGCAGAGAAGGTTAGAAGGCATAAGGAGGATAGCCAAAGAATACACTAAATTTAAGAGTTCTGGTAAGAAAATCAAATCAGCAACCATGAAGAAATCAACAGCCCAGAAATCTTGTCATGAGTCTAGATATTGGTGGAGCAATTCTATGAATGCAGGGGTTTTTGTCTGTTTTCTTCTCTGCTGTAACCAGAGTAGAACATATTAGGAACCCAATGGACATCTGCTTAATGAATGGATGAATCAATATGTACAACACAAGAGCAGACAAAAGACAGAGCAGATAGCAATATAGAGGATGAGGTAAAAGAAGAAAGGCAGAAACTACAAAGCAATCTAATCAGTGAAATATAAATCAAGTAGGCATACAGACAGGAATAAGAAAATCCCAAGATATGAGAGCAAGGAAGGCAATGATGAACTTTATAATAAAGCTGACTTTTTGTTTTTGAGCATTTGCTCTGTTCCAGGTATTGTTCTAAGTGTTTCACATATATTACCTTCCTTAGCCTTTCACCTTATCCTATTATCATAATGTTACAGATAGGAAAATAAGTCACAAGAGGTTTTCATCTTGTTCAAGGTCTTGATTTCACACCGGAATCCAGAATTTCTGCTCTTCCACACTTTGCTCTATTGCCTCCCTTTGGATCCCCTGCAGATAATAAGAAATGGGGCCTGGCAAATCAAGCACAACAATGGTTGCACAAAACTAGGAGGAGAACTTGATTTGGAGCCAAACATTTAGACCAGCCAGGCAAATTAATAAGTCAGATTGATGTTTGAGCAGACACCAACCCTGAAGCTTAGCTGACCCAGGAAGTCATGTTAGAGTGCCATGTTGGAAGCACATGGCAAGATATGGGCAGATTAGGAAAGCAAGTTGTTTTTGACTTTTATGTCATGCCTCATCCACTTTAATTTTCCTAGTCGAATAATCCAATGTAGGTTTTTTTTTGGTTGTTTGTTTTCCCTTGTGGTACGCAGGCCTCTCACTGCCGTGGCCTCTCCCGCTGTGGAGCACAGGCTCCGGACGCACAGGCTCAGCGGCCATGGCTCATGGGCCCAGCCGCTCTGCGGCATGTGGGATCTTCACGGACCGGGGCACGAACCCGTGTCCCCTGCATTGCAGGCGGACTCTCAACCACTGCGCCACCAGGGAAGCTCCCAATGTAGTTTTTAACATTAAATCATTTTTTAACATTAAATCATTTTAAGGATTACCAATGATTAGAATTTATATTTTAGTACCTGATCTAGTGATCGGTGAAGTAAATGAATAAATTAATAAATATATAAACATTCCTAAAAATAGAGTAATATTTCCTATGCACTTGCATTTTAAACTTTATAAGAGCATCTGCATAACTTAAAAAATGGAAAGCCGTACATTTAAGACATATTCTTTACTTAATTAATAGACATGTTCTTGTGATTTGGATTATTGAACTTTTGGATGAAATCTGATGACCACAGAAATTTAATCTAACGAGTAAATTCTAAGCTACATTAGGGTCACTATTATTTATTACGTTTTTATTGTTATTTCCTTATATTAATTAGAGCAGTTATTCTCAGCTGATATTTTTGTTATGGGGGACTGCACTGTAGGATGTTTAGCAGCGTCCCTGGCCTCTATTTACTAGATGCCAGTAGCAACCCCCTTTAAGAGTGAGGTTCGTAGGGTACAGAATGTAATGCCGTCTCAGGTCATTTGTCACCTTACTCTGGTCCCAGCTCTGGCAGATATTGTCAAATGCCCCCCTGGGGGGGCACGATAGTGGAAAAATTTTACTCAGTGAAACACTGAGAGGAATACTAACAGTTTTAACAAGTACATTACAAAATGTATAAATGGGCTCAATAATCTAGAAGTTTATTTCTCATTCAAATAATAACTCAATGTACATCACTTGCCCTGAGAGTGCTACGTGACCATTCAGGGACTGTTGTTGGAGGTCATTGAGAGGACATGACTGCCAGTTAATCCAAGAGCAATCAAAGAGGCTTCCCACCCCTCCTCTATCCTTGGAATGTATATTCTACCCACCATTCTCACACTAGGAGCCATTTCAAGGATACAGACTTGAGAGAGTAATGTGCTGTTGAGACCATCTGGACTGATACATGACTGAACCCCATCAGGGCCTCTATGTAAACTTTTAAGATTCTGGCAAGGGGTGGAGTGTGGTAGGGAGATCTGATCATCTTGCATCCGCCCAGGACAAGCCTCCTATGTCAGTTTTCTTGCTAATTAAACCTGCCATCTACCAATCTGGAGTGGTCTGCCTCTTTCTTTGGTCTCTCCTTGCCCTTTGTGTTCAGGGGCCAGTTTCAAATTTCACTCCTGGCACTCCTGAAGTTGTGATACAGTAGGGACCAAAGTTCTTTCCCTATTGAGCATCCTCATCTTCTAAAGCCTTTTATTTTCTGTGACCAGTTGGTGGAAGGGGACATGGAAGGAGAAAACACTCTTCTTAAAAGCTGAATCCCAGGTATAAAATACATTGTCTCACATTCCACTGACCAGAACATACCTGTGTCAAGGAAAGCTGAGAAATGTAGTCTAGCTGTGTACCCAATTTAAAGAGGAAACATAGACTTAATGAACAGTTTGTACATAGACCCTAGAGAATACAGCAGTAATGTCTGTGAGGATAAAAAAGAGAAAGACACACCCCTCTAAAACTTGAAAAAATTCAAAATCACTTTGACAAAAAATAAATAAAGTGGGGTATATTCATAAAATTAGACACAATGCAGCAGTAAAAAGAAATGAACTACAGTAAACATGACAACAGGAATACATCTCTGGAAATATAACAGGGCAAGATAGTACATCTTGGAAGATGACTTACATTATTATATATAACTATAGAACTTAAACAAAGCCCAACAATGCATTCACATGACAAAAGTAGAAAATCTAGGAAGTGGTGAATACAACATGTAGAATAGTGGTTATCTCGAAGGAAGGTGTGATAGAAGAATGGCACAAAGGTAGATGGAAGTTATAGGAAATGGTCCAGTTTGGAGGGTTGGGTGATGAGTTCAATGTAATTCTTCATATTATTATTCTTTATACCTTACAGATATCATTTATGTATTAAATAATATATTACAATGTAAAAGATTAAATGAAAAAGATCAAAATAGAACAAGCACATTAATATTGTTTATTATTGAAAATTATATATTCGCTAAGCACTGGTTTGTGCTAAATTTAACCAGATTGTTAAAGCTTTAGGACTTGCACTGCTACTTATTTTAGAAAACTTCTTAAGGCAGGACAAAGCAGCTAATTATACTGTTATGAATTTCTGATATTATATTTCACTTTTGCTTTAATTAGGTTATTTTGTGATTTATTTTGATTACAACACATTAGTTTTAATATTGAGATTTGTTAGTACACTATTTTGAATAACTTGGAGGAAATTGTTTTCCACTCTATTATGCATTTGAAAATGTAATTTTATTATTTCAAGGAAGAGTTATTTTTTCAATATTTTAAATTTTTAATGTGATCCAAGAGCAAGTAAGATGAAAATACAGAAATAAGTTTTATATTAAACTCTATTAGCATAATATATTTCATTAGATAAGGAATGTTAAAAGGGAAATAAAAAACCTCTTCGGAGTACGTTGTTAAAAATAGCCTATCTGTGTACCGGAGAGTCAATTCATTTGGAATTAAAAACTTAGAAATAATCTTATGGGGAGACCTTCAAGATTGGGGAAGAGTAAGACATGGAGATCACCTTCCTTCCCACGAATACATCAGAAATACATCTACACGTGGAACAGCTCCTACAGAACACCTACTGAACGCTGGCAGAAGACCTCAGACCTCCCAAAAGGCAGGAAACTCCTGATGTACCTGGGTAGGGCAAAAGAAAAAAGAAAACACAGAGACAAAAGAACAGGGACGGGTCCTGCACCAGTGGGAGGGAGCTGTGAAGGAGGAAAGGTTTTCACACACTAGAAGCCCCTTCGTGGGCGGAGACTGCGGGTGGCAGAGGGGGAAGCTTCGGAGCCATGGAGAGCACAGCAACAGGGGTGCAGAGCGCAAAGCGGAGAGATTCCGGCACGGAGGATCGGTGCCGACCGGCACTCACCAGCCCGAGAGGCTTGTCTGCTCACCCGCCGGGGCGGGCGGTGCTGGGAGCTGAGGCTCGGGCTTTGGAGGTCGGATCCCAGAGAAGGACCGGGGTTGGCTGCATGAACACAGCCTGAAGGGGGCTAGTGTGCCACAGCTATCTGGGAGGGAGTCCGGGAAAAACTCTGGACCTGCCTAAGAGACCACTGTTTCAGGGTGCTCGAGGAGAGGAGATATAGAGCACCATGTAAACAAACTTCAGAGGTGGGCATGAGCCTTGGCTATCAGCGTGGACAACAGAAACGGGCATGAGACGCTACGGCTGCTGCTGCCGCCACCACGAAGCCTGTGTGCAAGCAGAGGTCACTCTCCACACCTACCATCCCAGGAGCCTGTGCAGCCCGCCACTGCCAGGGTCCCCTGATCCAGGGACAATTTCCCCGGGAGAACGCACGGCGCACCTCAGGCTGGTGCAACGTCCTGTCGGCCTCTGCCACCGCAGGCTCGCCCTGCACTCCGTACCCATCCCTCCCCTCGGCCTGAGTGAGCCAGAGCCGCCTAATCAGCTGCTCCTTTAATCCCGTCCTGTTTGAGCAAAGAACAGACACCCTCTGGCGACCTACACGCAGAGACGAGGCCAAATCCAGAGCTGAACCCCAGGAGCTGTGCGAACAAAGAAGAAGAAAGGGAAATATCTCCCAGCAGCCTCAGGAGCAGCGGATTAAATCTCCATGTACCCTGCATCTGTGGAATACCTGAATAGACAACGACTCATTCCA
Source organism: Grampus griseus (assembly GCF_964374135.1). Classification (NCBI taxonomy): domain Eukaryota; kingdom Metazoa; phylum Chordata; class Mammalia; order Artiodactyla; family Delphinidae; genus Grampus; species Grampus griseus. Next base: position 112,714,699 of record NC_138998.1, on the reverse strand, counting down.
AAATTGAGGCAGTGGACGTTGGGAACAATATATATATTTTTATCCTTTTTTTCTCTTTTTGTGAGTGTGTATGTGTAGGCTTCTTTGTGTGATTTTTGTCTGTATGGCTTTGCTTTTACCATTTGTCCTAGGGTTTTCTCAGTCCTTTTTTTTTTTAGTATAGTTTTTAGCACTTGTTATCATTGGTGGATTTGTTTTTTGGTTTGGTTGCTCTCTTCTTTTTAAATTACTTTTTAAGTTTTTTAAAATTTTTAAAAAATTTTTATTTATTTATTTTTTTGTGGTACACCGGCCTCTCACTGTTGTGGCCTCTCCTGTTGCAGAGCACAGGCTCCGGCCGCACAGGCTCAGCGGCCATGGCTCACGGGCCTAGCCACTCCGCAGCATGTGGGATCCTCCCAGACCGGGCCACGAACCCGTGTCCCCTGCATCAGCAGGCGGACTCTCAACCACTGCACCACCAGGGAAACCCCAGGGTTTTTTTTATTTTTAATAATTACTTTTTATTTTAATAACATTATTTTATTTCCTCCCTTCCTCCCTTCCTTCCTTCCTTCCTTCCTTCCTTCCTTCCTTCCTTTCTTTCTTTCCCTTTCTTTCTTTCTTTCTTCCTTCCTTCCTTCCTTCCTTCCTTCCTTCCTTCCTTCCTTCCTTCCTTCCTTCCTTTCTTTCTTTCTTTCTTTCTTTCTTTCTTTCTTTCTTTCCTTCTTTCTTTCTTTCTTTCTTTCTTTCTTTCTTTCTTTCTTTCTTTCTTTCTTTTCTCCCTTTTCTTCTGAGCCATGTGGCTGACAGGGTCTTTGTGCTCCTGCTCAGTGTCAGGCCTGTGCCTCTGAGGTGGGAGAGCCGAGTTCAGCACATTGGTCCACCAGAGACCTCCTGGCTCCATGTAATATCAAATGGTGAAAGCTTTCCCAGCACCTCCATCTCAGTGCTAAGACCCAGCTCCACTCAATGACCAGCAAGCTACAGTGCTGGACACACTATGCCAAACAACTAGCAGGACAGGAACACAACCCCACCCACTGACAGAGAGGATGCCTCAAATCATAAGGTCATAGACACCCCAAAACACAGCACCAGACACGGTCCTGCCCATGAGAAAGACAAGATCCAGCCTCATCCACCAGAACACAGGCACTAGTCCCCTACACCAGGAAGCCTACATAACACACTAAACCAACCGTAGCCACTGTGGGCAGACACCAAAAACAATAGGAACTACAAGCATGCAGCCTGTGGAAAGGAGACCCCAAACCCAGTAAGCTAAAGTGAGACCAGAGAAATATGCAGCAGATGAAGGAGCAAGGTAAAAACCCACCAGACCAAACAAATGAAGAGGAAATAGGGAGTCTACCGGAAAAAGAATTCAGAGTAATGACAGTAAAGATGATCCAAAATCTTGGAAATAGAATGGAGAAAATACAAGAAACGTTTAACAAGGACCTAGAAGAACTAAAGAGCAAACAAATAATGATGAACAACACAATAAATGAAATGAAGAATTCTCTAGAAGGAATCAATAGCAGAATAACTGAGGCAGAAGAACGGATAAGTGACCTGGAAGATAAAATAGGGGAAATAACTACCACAGAGCAGAATAAAGAAAAAAGAATGAAAAGAATTGAAGACAGTCTCAGAGAACACTGGGACAACATTAAATGCACTGACATTTGAATTATAGGGGTCCCAGAAAAAGAAAGGCAGTGAGAAAATATTTGAAAAGATTATAGTTGAAGACTTCACTAATATGGGAAAGGAAATAGTTAATCAAGTACAGGAAGTGCAGAGAGTCCCATACAGGATAAATCCAAGGAGAAACATGCCAAGACACATATTAATCAAACTATCAAAAATTAAATACAAAGAAAACATATTAAAAGCAGCAAGGGAAAAGCAACAAAAACATACAAGGGAATCACCATAAGGTTAACAGCTGATCTTTCAGCAGAAACTCTGCCAGCCAGAGGGAGTGGCAGGACATATTTAAAGTGATGAAAGGAAAAATCTACAACCAAGATTACTCTACCCAGCAAGGATTTCATTCAAATTCGACGGAGAAATTAAAACCTTTACAGACAAGCAAAAGTTAAGAGAATTCAGCACCACCAAACCAGCTTTACAACAAATGCTAAAGGAACTTCTCTAGGCAAGAAACACAAGAGAAGGGAAAAACCTACAATAACAAACCCAAAACAATTAAGAAAATGGTAAAAGGAACATGCATATTGATAATTACCTTAAATGTAAATGGATTAAATGCTCCAACCAAAAGACATAGACTGGTTGAATGGATACAATAATACTTGTATATATGGTGTCTACAAGAGACCCACTTTAGACCTAGGGACACATACAGACTGAAAGTGAGGGGATGGAAAAAAGCAAATGGAAATCAAAAGAAAGCTGGAGTAGCAATCCTCATATCAGACAAAATAGACTTTAAAATAAAGACTATTACAAGAGACAAAGAAGGACACTACATAATGATCAAGGGATCAGTCCAAGAAGAAGATATAACAATTATAAATATTTATGCACCCAATGTAGGAACACCTAAACCCATAAGGCAAATGCTAACAGCCATAAAAGGGGAAATCGACAGTAACACAATCATAGTAGGAGACATTAACAGCCCACTTTCACCAATGGACAGATCATCCAAAATGAAAATAAATAAGGAAACATAAGCTTTAAATGATACATTAAACAAGAGGGACTTACTAGATATTTATAGGACATTCCATACAAAAACAACAGCATATCCTTTCTTCTCAAGTGCTCATAGAATATTCTCCAGGGTATATCATATCTTGGGTCACAATTCAAGCTTTGGTAAGTTTAAGAAAATTGAAATCATTTCAAGTATGTTTTCTGGCCACAATGCTATGAGACTAGATATAAATTACAGGAAAAAATCTGTGAAAAGTAGGAACACCTGGAGGCTAAACAATATACTACTTAACAACCAAGATATCACTGAATAATTCAAAGAGGAAATCAAAAAATACCTAGAAACAATTGACAATGAATACACGACAACCCAAAACCTATGGGATGCAGCAAAAACAGTTCTAAGAGGGAAGTTTATAGCAATACTATCCTACCTCAAGAAACAAGAAACATCTCAAATAAACAACCTAACCTTACACCTAAAGCAATCAGAGAAAGAAGAACCAAAAAGCCCTAAAGTTAGCAGAAGGAAAGAAATCATAAAGATTAGATCAGAAATAAATGAGAAAGAAATGAAGGAAATGATAGCAAAGATCACTAAAAGTAAAAGCTGGTTCTTTGAGAAGATAAACAAATTGATAAACCATTAGCCAGACTCATCAAGAAAAAATGAGAGAAGAGTCAAATCAACAGAATTAGAAATGAAAAAGGAGAAGCAACAACTGACATTGCAGAAATACAAAGGATCATGAGAGATTACTACAAGCAACTATATGGCAATGAAATGGACAACCTGGAAGAAATGGACAAATTCTTAGAAAAGCACAACCTTGCGAGACTGAACCAGGAAGAAATAGAAAATATAAACAGACCAATCACAAGCACTGAAATTGAGACTGTGATTAAAAATCTTAACAAACCAAAGCCCAGGACCAGATGGCTTCACAGGCGAATTCCATCAAACATTTAGAGAAGAGCTAACACCTATCCTTCTCAAGCTCCTCCAAAATATAGCAGAGGGAAGAACACTCCCAAACTCATTCCCTGAGGTCACCCTCACCCTGATACCAAACCAGTCAAAAATATCAGAAAAAAAGAAAACTACAGGCCAATATCACTGATGTGCATAGATGCAAATATCCTCAACAAAATACTAGGAAACAGAATCCAACAGCATATTAAAAGGATGATCCACCAGGATCAAGTGGAGTTTATCCCACGAATGCAAGTATTCTTCAATATACGCAAATCAATCAATGTGATACATCATATTAACAAATTGAAGCAGAAAAACGATATTATCATCTCAATAGATGCAGAAAAAGCTTTTGACAAAATTCAACACCTATTTATGATAAAAGCCCTCCAGAAAGTAGGCATAGAGGGAACTTAGCTCAACATAATAAAGACCATATATGACAAACTCACAGCCAACATCCTTCTAATGAAAAATCTGTATGCAGAAAACTATAAGGCACTGGGGAAAGAAATTAAAGATGATAAAAAACACTTGGAGAGATATACCATGTTCTTAGATTAGAAGAATCAACATTGTGAAAATGACTCTACTACCCAAAGCAATCTATAGATTCGATGCAATCCCTCTCAAACTATGATTGGCATTTTTCACAGAACTAGAACAAAAAATTCACAATTTGTATGGAAACACAAAAGACCCCCAATAGCCAAAGCAATCTTGTGAAAGCAAAACGGAGCTGGGGGAATCAGGCTCCCTGACTTCAGACTATAATACAAAGCTACAGTAATCAAGACAGTGTGGTACTGGCACAAAAATGAAATATAGATTAATGCAACAGGATAGAAACCCCAGAGATAAACCCACACACATATGATCACCTTATTTTTGATACAGACTTCAGACTTTACTACAAAGCTACAGTAATCAAGACACTATGGTACTGGCACACAAACAGAAATATAGATCAATGGAACAGGATAGAAACCCCAGAGATAAACCCACACACATATGGTCACCTTATTTCTGATGAAAGAGGCAAGAATATACAATGGAGAAAAGAGAGCCTCTTCAATAAGTGGTGCTGGGAAAACTGGACAGCTACATGTAAAAGAATGAAATTAGAACACTCCCTAACATCATACACAAAAATAAACTCAAAATGGATTCAAGATCTAAATGTAAGACCAGACACTATAAAACTCTTAGAGGAAAACATAGGCAGAACACTCTATGACATACATCACAGCAAGATCCTTTTTGACCCACCTCCTAGACAAATGGAAATAAAAACAAAAATCAAAAAATGGGACCAAATGAAACTTAAAAGCTTTTGCACAGCAAAGGAAACCATAAACAAGACAAGAAGACAACCCTCAGAATGGGAAAAAATATTTGCAAATGAAGCAACTGACAAAGGATTAATCTCCAAAATTTACATGCAGCTCAATAACAAAAAAACAAACAACCCAATCCAAAAATGGGCAGAAGAACTAAATAGACATTTCTCCAAAGAAGATTGCCAACAAACAGAGGAAAGGATGCTCAACATAACTAATCATTAGAGAAATACAAATCAAAACTAAAATGAGGTATCACCTCACACCAGTCAGAATGGCCATCCTCAAAAAATCTACAAGCAACAAATGCTGGAGAGAGACGGTGTGGAGAAAAGGGAACCCTCTTGCACTGTTGGTGGGAATGTAAATTGATACAGCCACTATGGAGAACAGTATAGAAGTTCCTTAAAAAACTAAAAACAGAACTACCATTCGACCCAACAATCTCACTACTGGGCATATACCCTGAGAAAACCATAGTTCAAAAAGAGTCATGTACCACAATGTTCATTGCAGTTCTATTTACAATAGCCAGGACATGGAAGCAACCTAAGTGTCCATCGACAGATGAGTGGATGAAGAAGATGTGTCACATATATACAGTGGAATATTACTCAGCCATAAAAAGAAACGAAATTGAGTTATTTGTAGTGAAGTGAATGGACCTAGAGTCTGTCATACAGAATGAAGTAAGTCAGAAAGAGAAAAACAAATACTGTATGCTAACAAATATATATGGAAATTAAAAAAAAATGTTCTGAAGAACCTAGGGGCAGGATAGGAATAAAGATTCAGATGTAGAGAATGGACTTGAGGACACAGGGAGGGAGAAGGGTAAGCTGGGCCGAAGGGAGAGAGTGGCATGGTCTTATATATACTACCAAATGCATAATAGATAGCTAGTGGGAAGCTGCTTCATAGCACAGGGAGATCAGCTCAGTGCTTTGTGACCACCTAGAGGGGTGAGATAGGAAGGGTGGGAGGGAGATGCAAGAGAAAGGAGATATGGGGATATATGTATATGTATAGCTGATTCACTTTGTTGTAAAGCAGAAACTAACACACCATTGTAAAGAAATTATACTCCAATAAAGATGTTAAAAAAAAAAGGAATAATCTTTTGGAGCACAGATATGGAGAAATAGAAACAATTTACCAAAAATAATGTTGCCTGGTCTGTGGGCCAATTCGTTGACAGATCTTTATTATATTCAAATACTGTCATGTGTCCTCAACTCAGAGTCAGAAAATTAGAAGGTAGACTTGGAAGATGTCTAAATTTAGGACTCCTGTTAGCACCTCAGATCACTGCACTATGTATTTTTTAACCTTCAATCTGGGACTATCTAGATGCTAATCATGACACTGATACAATGCTGGGTCCTGGCAAGAAGGAAGGAAAGATGTAAGAAATTCACTCAATCTGTCTTTTCCCTTTTCTCTTTTAATATCATAGGAATGCTTCTAGGTATCCATTTAAAGTACAGAATCAGAGAAATATCTCATAATCTTATTAGCAATGGGTGATTGATGAAAACATATTAAGGAATTAATGCCTGTGAAAAGCATTGTTTAAAAGATTTGACATAAAGCCAAAAATGCTCACTTATATTTCCTTTTATATTTAGTTGTCATTTGGGTTTGAGTATTCATAGATCTGCATATTTAAATATGGTGGTTTAAATATCTTATTTTGGCAGAGGTATGTACAAAATCTGAAGCAAATATATTTGCCTAGGGATGGTTGTGATATTTTGACAAGTTTAGGATGGATAAATATAAAACTGATGAAGAAACTGTGATGCTTGACAGACTTTGGTGTTTGCTTCATTATTGTCATGGAAATTTTGTATAAAAATAAATTTGACAAGCTTTGTTATGTTTGGTGCAATTGAAAAAGTTGTTTGTGTAATTCCTTTGATGATTAACTGACTGGAGTTTTAATGATGCCATTGAAGAGAAAAACAATGAAGCATCATTCCTAGCAACTGGTACCCAGCAGCATAGAAAATGATTCACATTTGGCAAATTTACCTTGAATACAGCTGTTGGATGAACATAAAATTTGAATAGTTGGAAGAAACATGAGATATGGAGCCTGGCATTTAAAATGAATTATCAAATGTGAGTAATTGTACTCAACTGAACCAAAACATTGAACTTTTGGAAGCTGACTCATCACTTTCATAATTTCCTTTTAAAACTTATTTTATGCCTAATAAATCCACATAACATCAGAGAGCTATAAAAACATAGCCAGTGCTATTTCTTTCATTACATGAAGAAGGAGGGAGCTTTAAAGTAAAAGTTTTTCTCCTGAAAAAAATCTGTTTCTCGATGATATAATGATTACCAACTCTTGATTCTGTCTGTCTGGGTTCTTGATCTGGTTAGATTTGCTACCTGATTGCTACTCTGGGTAGAAACTGTGTAACAATAATGTAGTTATTTGAGCAAAATTTGGTTTCTGGAACCAAGAAATTTGCCAAAGAGAAAGAGCATGAGAACATCTGCAGGATGAGGGGTGGACAGAATAGGAAACGCTTTTTTTTTTTACTTTTGCTAATATGCTGGTTGCTTAGGGCCAGTTATCCAGAGTCCATGATCTCTGAACTTAAACCTAATTGGCATAGATCTCTCCATCAAGAATAATCATGGTAATATCTAAAGGGGAAAAGATCCCCAATACTTACAATCATCTCAGAGAATTAATGGCATTTGCAAAATTACTGCCTTTTTCCAGAATGTACAACAAGACAAAGGAGCCTTGTTTAATGTGCCTTCTTAAATTTTACTTCCCCCTTGTGCCTAGTGTTTATTGGAACAACTATGTTCCATTAAGTGGGAAGAGGGATTTTTACTTATTGTGCAATAAATAAAAATACAGTACCCTTTTACCTTGTTTTTTGGGCATCTAGGCACACAAATAACACATAGAAATTGCAACTGCATTTCGGGCATTCTGGCATTTAGGAACACAAATAACACACAGAAATTGCAACTGCATTAGGTGAACTTAAGATTAAGGCATCAGTAAACCAGACTGAGAGGTATATTGACCTTTCAGGGTCACATTAGGAATTTGTGGCTGGTGTTAGGAGACAGACTATTCACTGGTAGGCAAAGATCCAAGAAAATACAAGTCTTTTGAAACTTGTAAAATCTGTTTATCATTCTCCTGCGTTTTTGAAGTTTTACTGTTTCTATACTTAATATTTTGTTTGCTTTTGCATGTTTTTAATGTATATTTTGCATGTTTTATAAAGTATATTTATCATACTATAAATATTCTTCAGAAGCACATTCTTTAAATTAACTGTTCCTAAGATTTAGCCATGTTGTTCCTTTTAACTGTTATCCACCAGTTCTCTCTGCTGTACACTATTCCATTACCTGGATATACCACAATTTACTTACCATTCTTCTGATTATAGACATTTGAGTGTATCTGATTATTTTTCTAATGGGAACAGTGCTATTTGAACATTCTTATACCTGTCTCCTGGGTATATACAGGAGTTTTTCTAGGACAGTGACTTTTGATATGTTTGGCCATGACACAGAATAAGAACTTTGTTTTTCATGGTGATCAAGTAAACAAAATTTTCTCAAAACAAAAAAATCATTCTCATTTAAGCCGGTCTCATGTTTTCTATACTTTTGTATTAGATTCATCATCTATCCTATGTTATTTTAGTTAGTAAACCTTATGGTCACCTTCTAAGGGCTACAACCAGGAGGTCATGAAAATTAAAGCTCAAGTTCATCCAATTTGGCAAATGAACTCAGCTGAAGGCTGGTTTACTATTACCCTAATCTCTTTGAGGTTCCTCTTTTACTGAGTGTTGGGTCTTAGGGGACTATCAAATTTGTCCATATCATAGTTGGTATCACAAAATCTCTCTTCCCTGCCTTGCCACCTTTAAGCGGAGTGAATTCTTCTCTCTTTCCTCTCCCAATGTGATAAAAATATCCTGAGATCTATCCTCCTCTACAGTGAGTGGAGAGATGGGGAAGAGGCTGCTGCTCTGAAACTGTAACTAGGTAGGCAAATCCAAATAAGAGTGGAAAGTAGCATATTCCTGCTGTAAACTCCAATCTAGTTTTACCAGTAATGCACACTTAGATTCTCATTTGGCTTTTCGTGTTTGCTTTCAGTTGAGTGGATTTAACAGGACTGAAAATTTCTTGACAATCCTTCCATTGAGAGGTGGGGTCATTATCCCCTCCCCTAGAAACTGAGTGGGAATCAATGCTAATTTGACTTCCAGGACTAGGTCATAGAAATGCCATGTGGCTTCTGCTTTGTTCTCTTTGAACACTCACTCTCCAGATACTTCTTCTTGAGTATCTCAGAACCTAGTAGCCAGTTGCCGTGCCCAGAAAAGTTCAAACCATCTAGTAAGGCCATGTGAGAGTATCCAGTTGACAGTCCAGCTGAGCCCAGGGTTATGCCCTCCTACCCCAGACACCAGATACGTGAGTGAAGGAGGCTCCGTGATAGTCTAGCCCCAATGTATTTGAGTCATCTCCATCCATTTGCTCCAGAATCCTGGAGCAGAAGTCAGCCTTTATTTTTTGGATTCTATCTGAATTCCTGACCCACAGATTAATGAACAGAGAAGATGGTGGTGGTTTTAGGCCACTAAGTTATTAGTGGTGGTTTGTTATGCAGCAGTAATAGTTGGAATAACTGGGGAAAAGAAAGTGTGGATGAGGGGAAACCAGAAAGCTTTCCCCTAACCTCCAAAATATGTCCAGGCAACAGATGAGTCATACAAAGGAAAAAGGTAATTCTTGGGAAAAAGATAATTCTTGGGAAATAGAACCCTCAGAAATGTGTATCATTCTTAGGAGTTCTTCAAGGCTTATCTGGATCTAACCAGCTAGGATAGATTCCTCCTAAGTAAGCCCCTAGTATTCAAAACAGTTATTACAGGAAGTCAGAAATGGCATTAGGATTGTGAGTTCGGATGATTGAGGCCAGATGGTAATAATTAGACACAAATATCACCTACCTGGCCAGCTCTGTGTTCTGGAATGCATATATATATATATATATATATATATATATATATATAAAAGACTATAATTATAAAAAACTTATATATATGTATATATTTAACTTCCTTAGAGAAAAAGGCAAATGACAAGACAATAGATTTATATCAGGGTTTAGGTTTAGTAACACATATTTATCTTCAGATATTTAAACATATATCCTGGATTTGGTGCAAACCTTGTACCATCTCTTATATTGTCTGCGTTTATATCTACATTTCTAAACAATGAGAATTAGTATTTATGTGAATTGAAGATCCTGAGAAAATTAAATATTTATTTTCTTGACTATACATCAGCAAGTAAGTATATTAAGACCTAAAAAGTTCAATAAACAAGGATGAAACAAAAAAGCATGAGCTGAGTGGCTGAGGTCATAAGAACCACATTATTCCTGGAATGTAATAGTCAAAGGTTTCCCCCCTCTCTTAGGACTGAAAAATGGTTGCAAAATTTATTTTGGAATTTATATATATAATCTATGTCATTTTAGTGCCTGATTTACATCCTTGGGAGGAAAAACTTCTCTTTGTACTGGTTATTAAAATTCTTAGTTTCAAAAACAGATACTCGTAGGTGCTAGCTTAACAATGTGGGGTTTAATGATTTAAAACTATCTCGTAGAAGTGAAAGAGTAGGTATAAAAATTTCCTTCTTAGGAAACATCTAGGGATAGCAAGGGGAAGGTATTATGCCTCTCTTTGTGTCTGCTTCAATTTTCTCCCTCTCAGAGATAAGCTTACTCTTGGTTTCCTGACCATATAATATAGAAAAACAAACAAAAAACCCAACCAACAGCAAATGCAACAAAGCAAAACAAAGCATCAGCATGACTGCTGATGAATCCTCAGCTGACATGTTGCACTCCACAGTGGACCTTTCTTTCTCAGTCCCAATTTTAAATTCTGAGGGACTGAGCCAGGAGTAGCTTGGGCTAAGTGATCATCTTTGGGGAATGCAATCTGATGGTCCTGCCTGGCCTAGTAAGAAGCAAGGTATGTTGTTCAAAATAGTTGCCCAGACTAACCCCTGCCATCCTGCTGTAAAAGAGGGAAAGCAGTCCCCATGTAAGTGTGGCATGGAGAGACAGGGCCAAGTGACTTCCCCTGAGGAATTCATTATGAATATAAATAGCGTATTTTGACACTCCAAAATGATTTACTTAGAGAAGCCAGTGAATTAAAAAAGAGTCTTTCTGTGCCCCTAACACGCATTCAGCTCTGGAATGATGCTCAATGCATCTACCATTTACACTGATTCCTTCAAGAAGCCTCAGAATAACAGCCACCTCTGTATTGATCTTGTCATGTTCTGTTCCCTTTCTGTTGTCTACACGGTTGATGAACAAAAGGATCACTGCCGAGCAGTCTCTGTGGTGACCAAGGGGAGAGCCCCTTGTATGAGAGACACACTACCCTGGATTGTGGTGACCAACTCATCAAGGTGTTTCTTTCTCAGTGAGTTTGAATTGAAATCACTGACCCTGACTTTAGAGTCAGTTCAGGTGTAGCAGGCTCAGCAGAAGCAGCTGGGTATTGAAGAGGCAGAAGTATTTCCCCAGAGCCCAGGCAATACCTGTTTCTGCAGAAATGACCAGTAGAGATGCTTCCGAATCAGTACAGCTATTGCCAGTCCAACAGAGCCACGGGTTACGAGGAACAGTAAGAAATGGTATTTTAGGTCTGGAGTGGCTTCTAAGATCACTTCCTATTTTCCCAAACTTTTCTATATATTGTAAAAATAAGCCTAGATCATCTGAGGATAACTGAGTGTGATTCTGTGCCGTGGAAATTAAAAGAACCCAGCTGACACACTTCTCAAGATACAGAGGTACTGACAGTGAGTGACAATGCGGAGATTAACAGTAAATAATTCTGAAGGGGGGGAGTAGCGATAATGAAAAAATGTGGTAGTAATAACAAAGACAATAATACTAGCTACTTTTCATTGAGTGCTATGTTCCCATGGAAAGCACTTCACAGATATTATCTTAATTTAAACAACACAATAGTCCTATGAGGTAGGTTTTACTGTTATCCTTCTCTTTACAAATGATGAATTTGAGGCTCAGAGAGGTTAAGTTTCCCAAGATCCCATTGCCAGAAAACGATAAAGCAAAATATGTGACTACAGAATCTGGGCTCTTAACCGCTTGGCTAAACTGCCTCTCCTACGGGATTTAAAATATATATATAGCATTGAGAACAGATTGTAATTTCAGTTTGAGAAACCAAGTAAAGCGCAACATAAAGACACATAGAGGACTCCCAGTAGCAAATATGTGGTTACCTTTCCACATAGTTTTTGAAATATTTGTCCTTAGATACTAATCCCAAAGTATTTCAACATCTGGTTCAAATTATGCATTTTGCTTTATCTATAAAACTGCAAAACGTTATATCATTAGCACCAAGCAAACATGTGTTCTTCATTATGTTTTATTCTATTCATATTGAAATAGTTATTAAAATAACATAACACAGTTTCTCTATTCTCTTTACTTGTACTATTTTAGGAGCAAATAAAATGTTTTATTGTTAGCATGAAGAGGCATATTGGAAATTGGAGGAATCTTATTCTCTTATTTTGTTTTTGCAAATTATCAACTGTGATAAAATATTAAAATGCTGTAACCCAGAGTTTATTAAAAATATCTCCTACTCTAATGAAACTGTACTTCCAAGTGCAATCAGTTATTGTTTAAGAGAAGTTGGATATTGGAGGAATCTTATTCTCTTATTTTGTTTTTGCAAATTATCAACTGTGATAAAATATTAAAATGTAACCCAGAGTTTATTAAAAATATCTCCTACTCTAATGAAACTGTACTTCCAAGTGCAATCAGTTATTGTTTAAGAGAAGTTGGAAAGCTTTTTAAAAATTAGCTTGTCTCTATTCACCATTTTAGGAACCTTAACACCGTGGATCGCCTCCTATTTTCTAAATAAAAATTTCCTTTTTTGACGTAGTTGATGTTTTATTCTGGTCTGTCCACCACTCAGACTGCTCCTCTAGGTCACTGTACCTTAACACAGTTGTCTTTCAAAGCACAGTGTGTTTTTACTAGGATTTTTGATATTTTTATTCATCCAGGAAAACAAGTGTTGCTAACTGTGGTTTCAAAAACTGCATGTAGTTCCAAGGAGCATGTGTCCTGGACTCTCACTTCTAGTATTCACATCTCTCTCCAGTTACTATACTGTGACCTTGAGTGGGAAATCGAGTATCTTCCTACTTCAGTTTTTTTATCTGTAAAATTTGGAAAATCATAATACCTTCCCATAGGGATATAGAGAGGATTAAAATGAGATAATATGAGATAATAAATACATGGCACATTATAAGTGCTTAATCAACATGGGCTGTTTATTTCAGCCTTGACCTCTCAACCATACTCCAGTTCCATATTCCTCCCACTCTCCAGACACAATAGTTTGTAGTTAAGAATAAAGACCCAGGGGCTTCCCTGGTGGCACAGTGGTTGAGAATCTGCCTGCCAATGCAAGGGACATGGGTTCGAGCCCTGATCTGGGAAGATCCCACCTGCCGCGGAGCAACTAGGCACGTGAGCCACAACTACTGAGCCTGAGTGTCTGGAGCCTGTGCTCCACAACAAGAGAGGCCGCGACAGTGAAAGGCCCACGCACCGCGATGAAGAGTGGCCCCCGCTCGCTGCAACTAGAGAAAGCCCTCACACAGAAATGAAGACCCAACACAGCCAAAAATAAATAAATAAATTTATTTTAAAAAAAAAAAAGAATAAAGACCCAGTGATTAGGAGTAAATATATTTTAAGAAGATAGTGAAATGACAAGAAATTTAGGGTCTGGAGGCAAGACTGCCTGATAGATGGCTGCTGTAGCTATTCAGGCATGGAATGGTGGAGGGTCTGCTCTAAGAAATGGTAGTAGGTATGGCTAGAATGATCTTTTGGAAATGGAGCATACATGACTTTAAGACTGACTGCAAGAAAAAGAAAGGGGAGGATAAATAAGAATAAATAAGAGGGATTATTTCCACTGATTGAAATACTGAATAAATTGTTTGACAATCCCTTGATACGGAGAATAGAGAATATTGAGAGTGGCAATGAGGGTGACAGTGAAAGGGGGTGTTAAGTTCAGTTTTAGACATCCTAAAGGTGACCTTTCTGTTAGACATTCAGTTAAAGCTGCTCAGTGTATATGTGTGTGTATGTGTGTATGGCTAGTGTATACGTATATATATATATAGAATATATACGTACGTATGTATGCATGTATATATGTACACACACACACAGACACACCAGTTTAAAGCTCTTTCAATTATGAGGAATAGTATACATTTATTGGTTATCAGCTCATGAATATGCATAAGATCACTTAAGGAGAACTTTAAGACTGAGAAGAAAATTGAATCAAGAAAAAAAATGCAATGCAATATCAACTATAAATAATATGTGAAAGAAAAAGAGCCCAGAAATGTAATTGAGAAAGATTGTCCGGAAATACAGAAGAAAAAGCTTGAGATACACTTTCATGAGACACTAGTTCATAGAAGCTGGGGATGAATGCATTTAAGAGTTGGAATGTGAAGCAATCTAACAGCACTATATGCTGTCAAGAAGAGAAGATCCCAACTTGAAAGTGTGCCTGAGATTTGGCAACTTGGGGACACTTGAAATTTTCTGAGAATATTTTCCACTTGACTAGTTGAATTGGAAGCCATACGTACGTCAGTGAGTCGAAAGACAAATGGGAATAGGAATGTGGAATACGAAGAGGAAAATCCTGTGTTTAGAATCTTGGCTGTGAAGGAAAAAGATTTTGTAGCCATAGTACATTACAGGTATCTAAAGGTAAGGTAAAAATGGTCTATGTGTTTGTTTATTGGAGATGATGGAAAGGTGGAAATGTTTCCTTTTTGAGAGGAAAGAAATAATAGAGTGAGAAATTTGGAGTCACAGATGAGCTAGAGGATAACCCATGAGGCAAGAGCCATGGTAATAGAGGAGATGGGAAAAGATCTCACCAAAAAAGCCAAGTATTAGATTCTGAGAAGGATGTGACATACCTGCAAGTGAAAGAGGGTAGAAGGTAATGATTAATGAAAACACAGATAAGTGTATAGACTGAGACAGTAGGAGACGAAAGACTTTTCTTCTGATATACCACCACCACAACCACCACCAGCATTACTACCACTACTCCACTACCACTACCACACCACTACCACCACTACCACTACTCCACTACCCCCACCAACACCACTACGAGTACCCCCACCACCACTACTACACCACCACCATCACTACCACTACAACCACCACCACCACTACTTCTATCACTACCAATACCACTACCACTACCACCACCACTACCACTACCACCACCACCACTGCTACACTACCACCACCACTACCACTACCACCACCACCACTACTACACTACCACCACCACTACCATTACCCCTACCACTACCACTACCACTGCCACTACCACTACCACTACACTACCACCACCACCACCACTACTTCTATCACTACCACTACCACTACCACTACCACCACCATTACCACTACCGCCACCACTACCACTACCACTACCACCACCACCACTACTACACTACCACCACCACCACCACTACCATTACCCCTACCACTACCACTGCCACTACCACTACCACTACACTACCACTACCACCACCACCACCACTACACTACCACCACCACCACCACTTCTACACTACCAATACACTACCACCACCACCACTTCTACACTACCAATACACTACCACCACCACTACCACTACTTCTATCACTACCAATACACTACCACTACCACCACCATTACCGCTACCACCACCACTACCACTACCACCACCACCACTACTACACTACCACCACCACCACCACTACCATTACCCCTACCACTACCACTGCCACTACCACTACCACTACACCACCACCACCACCACCACTACACTACCACCACCACTACCACTACCACTACCACTACCACCACTACTACACTACCACCACCAACACCACTACCATTACCCCTACCACTACCACTACCACCGCCACTACCACTACCAAAACACTACCCACCTCCACCACTACACTAATACCATCACTACCACTACCACTACCACCACCACCACCACCACCACTACTACACTACCACCAACACCACTATCATTACCCCTATCACTACCACTACCACCACCACCACTACACTACCACCACCACCACCACCACCACCACCACTACTACACTACCACCACCAACACCACTACCATTACCCCTATCACTACCACTATCACCACCGTTACCACTACCACCACTACTACCACCACCACTACCACTACCACTACCACTCTCCTCCTGTCCTTTTTCCTTCATGTTCCTGTAATTGTTCTTCTTGTTCTCCCCTTCCCTTTCTTCCTATTCTTTTCCCTCTTCTTCTCCTCTTTCCTTTTCTTCTTCTTTTCTTCTTGTTGATTAAAAGGAGAATCGATGGAGTGAAAAAGCTTGAGAGCCATTAGTGTAAATATAACTATGTTTCTCATATTGTGACAGTGGGGGAAAAAAGAGGCATGGGGAGAGGGAGAGACAGAGAGAGAGAACAAGAGATATAGGTGTATATATATAAAGACAGATAGATAGATAGGTAGATAGATGATAGATATAAAATACTTGGAATCCAAAGACAAATAACACATTTCTGGAAACACAAAGATATTATTGTATTTTGTATTTCCAGATTGAAAAATAAAATAATGTTATGGTTGTTGAGATGTCAACAGAGAAAATATAATGCATTAAAGACTGGAGTGAAAACAGTTTTGGCAGAAAGAAACAGCAAGTGTATATTTTCTTGGTTCTCTAATATTTTCTTCGATTATGTTAAAGTAAACAAACAAAACCTATTAACTCAATATGGCCACAGAAGGCATACACCCCAGTGAAATTTTCTATAATGAAAAAGCTGGTGAGCTAAAAATAAATGAATAATATATATATAGAAAAATAATTAGAGATAAACCCATGCACATGTGGTTACCTTATTTTTGACAAAGGAAGCAAGAATATACAATGGAGAAAAGACAGCTTCTTCAATAAGTGGTGCTGGGAAAACTGGACAGTTACAGGTAAAAGAATGAAATTAGAACACTCCCTAACACCATACACAAAAATAAACTCAAAATGGATTCAAGATCTAAATGTAAGACCAGACACTATAAAACTCTTAGAGGAAAACATAGGCAGAACACACTATGATATAAATCACAGCAAGATCCTTTTTGACCCACGTCCTAGAGAAATGGAAATAAAAACAAAAATCAAAACATGGGACCTAATGAAACTTAAAATCTTTTGCACAGCAAAGGAAACCATACACAAGACGAAAAGACAACCCTCAGAATGGTAGAAAATATTTGCAAATGAAGCAACTGACAAAGGATTAATCTCCAAAATTTACAAGCAGCTCATGCAGCTCAATGTCAAAAAAGCAAACAACCCAGTCCAAAAATGGGCAGAAGACCTAAATAGACATTTCTCCAAAGAAGCTATACAGATTGCCAACAAATACATGAAAGGATGCTCAACACCACTAATCATTAGAGAAATGCAAATCAAAACTACAATGAGGCATCACCTCACAACAGTCAGAATGGCCATCATCAAAAAAATCTCCAAACAATAAATGCTGGAGAGGGTGTGGAGAGAAGGGAACCCTCTTGCACTGTTGGTGGGAATGTAAATTGATACAGCCACTATGGAGAACAGTATGGGGGTTCCTGAAAAAACTAAAAACAGAACTACCATATGACCCAGCAATCCCACTACTGGGCATATACCCTGAGAAAACCATAATTCCAAAAGATTCATGTACCACAATGTTCATTGCAGCTCTATTAACAATAGTCAGGACATGGTAGCAACCTAAGTGTCCATCAACAGATAAATGGTTGAAGAAGATGTGGCATATATATACAGTGGAATATTACTCAGCCATAAAAAGAAATGAAATTGAGTTACTTGTAGTGAGGTGGATGGACCTAGAGTCTGTCATACAGAGTGAAGTAAGTCAGAAAGAGAAAAACAAATACCATATGCTAAGACATATATATGGAATCTAAAGAAGAAAAAAAAAATGGTTCTAAAGAACCTAGGGGCAGGACAGGAATAAAGATGCAGAAGTAGAGAATGGACTTGAGGACACGGGGAGGGGGAAGGGTAAGCTGGATGAAGGGAGAGAGTGGCATGGACTTATATACACTCCCAAATGTAAAACAGATAGCTAGTGGGAAGCAGCCGCATAGCACAGGGAGATCAGTTCAGTGCTTTGTGACCACCTGGAGGGGTGGGATAGGGAGGGTGGGAGGGAGACGCAAGAGGGAGGAGATATGGGGATATATGTATATATATGTGTAGCTGATTCACTTTGTTATAAAGCAGAAACTAATGCACCAGTGTAAAGCAATTATACTCCAATAAAGATGTTAAAAAAAAAGAAAAAAGAATTAATATTTTCAGATCTCTTTTCAGGTGAGTTTCTATACAGCTATGGTTCTACTAAGCAGGTACAACCACATGAACTCAGAATGAGGAAGAGAGCAATGAGCTGAAGCAAGTATACTTGCTTGCAACATGAAAGCATATTGGGCAGTGGCTTAAGGGGTTGATGCCTTGTGTTCAGCCCTAGTGGAAATCCTTGTACACGGTTCCTAGTACCCTAAGTGCCTAGTGCTATAATGAGTAGTGGTGGTGCTTTCATTAGAGACCTAGAGACTGGCAAGCAGAGTGAAGTTAAGTCTGAATGAGAAAAACAAACATCGTATAATATCACTTATATGTGGAATCTAGAAAATGGTAAAAATGAACTTATATAGAGTCACAGATACAGAGAAAAAACTTATGGTTACCGAGGGGGGACGTGGGTGGGGGGATGAACTGGGAGGTCGGGATTGACATATATACACTACTATGTATAAAATAGATAACTAATAAGAATCTACTGTATAGCACAGGGAACTCTACTCAATGTTCTGTGGTGACCTATATGGGAAGGAAATCTAAAAAAGAGTGGATATATATATGCATATGACAGATTCACTTCCTGAACAGCAAGAAACTAACACAACATTGTAAAACAGCTCTACTCCAATAAAAATTAATAAGAAAAGAAGAAACTTAAATATGATAGCTTTTCCTAACTTCTATTGTTGCTAGACTTCTTGGAGATTCTTCCAGCTTGCTAATAAATCTCTTTCTACTTAAACTAGCTAGAGGAAGGTAAGAAAAACACAGATGCCAATAAAGAAAAAGGAACATATTTAGGTTAAAAACTACACTTGAGTAAAAGGAGTACTCCAAATTGCTCCCTCGGACCATGGGGATGGAGCAGAGGAAGGCCAAAGTCTAGAAAAAAGAGAAAGAAGAGGTGGAAGAAGAGAAAGAAAAGGCTGGGGGAAGTGATGGAGAATGCATGCATTTTAACAGCCTCAGAAATATCAATGAAAAATTTCCAGGTACTTAACATTAACTAATGCTGGTGATAAATGTAGGCTGGCTTTAAATTCAGGGTCACACATTATTTGACTTTACTTATAGCATCCAGATACCAACCGGATCACTTCTATTCTTCATTACCTCCTGTGGTGTCATATGTCTAGGCACGTTATCCAGCTCACCTCTCTTTTGCCTCAGTGTCCTAGGACTCCCCAAGGATGCTTACTCTTCTTTGAACAGCAGTTCAAGTGTAGCCAAATCTCCATCTGAAATACTGTATTCCTTAAATTTTACCCATTTCATATTTATTCTGTAAACACAGACATCTTTGAGACTAATCTATAGGTCCATATCTCATCATGCTTTCTTTTTCCTTGGGGAAATACTCTGCTTTCATTATGTATGCCATCCTATACTAGTGTCATTCTGTCTCTTTAGCAGGACTTTCCCCCTTCCCTCCAGCAATTTTAAATATCTTTCCTTCACAGGACTACCTCTTCAAATCCTCCAGGAAGCCTTTCAGGATTACTCCAGCGGGAATTTCCATATTAATATTAATTGAACTGTACTGTAGCACCTACTCTCTGATCCACTATTTTTTAAAATTTATAAAGATAGGTTGCTTTTTTTTTTTTTTTTTACTGCTTAATTTCTTGATGTATCATCTCATCAATTAGATCCTAAGTTCCTGAAGAGCAGGGAAAAGCTTTTAGCTTTTTACCATTGAGTATGATTTTTAGCTGTGGGCTTGTCATATATGGCCTTACTATGTTGAGGTATGCTCCCTCTCCCCTTCTTTATTACATACCCCAAGTTCTTAGTTTCTGCTTTATTCAGGGAAGTTTGATGACTACAGTGATGATTTGCCTGCATCACTTTCTCATTAATATCATTGGGCTTTAAGGCAACTATAAAATACAAGCTCCAATGAACCATCCATATCCTGCTCCTTGTTCCTTAGACTCTGCTCTGTAAGTAGGATCATTTTGAATATGAGCTCAAATGGCATCAGAAATAGAGAAACAAAAGATTTATGGATTAAAAACTTCCTTGGTGAACTATCTTGATAGGGTCCACTCAGAGGTTGTGAGCTACTTTAAACAATTTTTTAAAAGGAGGTTTAGGGCTTCCCTGGTGGCGCAGTGGTTGAGAGTCCGCCTGCCGATGCAGGGGACACGGGTTCGTGCCCCGGTCCGGGAAGATCCCACATGCCATGGAGCGGCTGGGCCCGTGAGCCATGGCCGCTAAGCCTGCGTGTCTGGAGCTTCTGCTCTGCAATAGGAGAGGCCACAACAGGGAGAGGCCCACGTGCCGCAAAAAAAACAAAAAAAAAGTAAGTTTATAAGTAAACATATTAAATAGATACAATAAAATGTGTTGTCATAGCCAATAACAGCAATTCATAATATGCTGTTATGCATATTATGCATATATTGATGCATATATATGCATATATTGATGCATCATAATATATATGCATATATATGCATATATTGATGCATCATAATATGCATCAATATAAATGTATTAACTTCCCTTAAATATATATTTTGAATGTTTATGGAAGTTTTCTTTCTGAAACACTCTTCTGATTTTGATCATCTTGTCTAATTTTCTTTAGCTCATATGTGTTTTACTGAGCATAATTAAGTTTGATTTTAGAGAAGGGATAATTAAATTTCAAGAAAATGATGGAAAAGTGAAAATGGCAGCCTTATATTATCTATTAGTGGAATATTATCCATAAATTACTCATTTTATCAATTATCTTCTATTTTAAAGCTCTACTGTGATGCAATAGAAAGATTATTGTCTCTAAATCTCAGAAATATTTCATTATTGCACCTAAAATCTAAAACAACAACAAAAATTTCCTGTCTAAAAGTAAATCCCAAAGATATAAACTAACAATAATGTTTTAAAAAGCAAATAAGCAGAAGCTAGCAAATAAAAGGCGCTCAATGAATAGTTTTAAATGAATGGAAAACCAGGTGGTTGAGACACTGTACTTTCCGAACTGTGTTATTGGCAAGTACTTCCAAGCTAGTAATTAATTCAGGGTGAATATGGGCAACCTGAATATAGTTTATTGAACTTCAAAAATGCATACTTAGTTTTTCACATTGCTCCACAGACTGTGGACATTGAATCTCTGAAAAAAAATTATGTAAAATCATGTCACTGCCTCTCTGAACTGGTAACAAGTAACTGTTTTACCTTCCAAGTGTCTCTGTAAATTTTTATTCAACTCAAAATACAATTTTCATCTTTTCACTCATTCTTTCTTCTAAATAATTGTGCTTAGTTTAATCATGCTCTAAAAAATGACTTAGCCATGCTTCAAAAATATAAAACCTGTATTTGAACTACCTGTGTTCAGTCATAACATTCAAAGAAAGTTTTGTGCAGAATGCATGCTTCACTTTGTGGAGAGTTCAATAAAAGTTGAAAACGAATGGGATAAAATGAACTGCAAAATATGGCTTTTAGTACTGAAATGGCCTGGTTCCTCAGAAGATGTAAAGGTCAAATTGTAATGTCATGCCAATATGTTTTGTAAAGTATACTAAGGGCACTGCATTTAGAGAACCAAATTTGTGTGACAAAACTTGTAAGAAAAACAAAGGTTGGCACAAAAATCAATATTCCTGTGACAGGCACTGCAATAAATAATAAAAATGAAGAACTGGTTGAATTTAGCTCAGTTTTATTATAAAGTCAAACTAATATCCTATTTTATTGTCTGAGAACAGTATGCCCAGGAAAATGCAGAAAATTATGAGCTGTACTTTACATTATTTTAGTGCTCAATCAGTCTCAAAAATAAAATTGAAAAATGTTTCTGACCTTCACTTTTATACTTGAAGCACAATACCTACATGTATCTGTAAATTGGCTAGTTTTTACATAACATGAGCATAATCGGGCCATAATGTTCATAATGAGGATTCACTCAGCATGTACATCACACTTCATCATGTAAACCCAACAACAGCTCTTCCCTCTGGGACCAGATTTATTTTCATACTACATTTCACAAATAAGGAAACTGAGGCATAAAACGATTAACCTATCTGGCATAGGTCATAAGGAAAATCTGTGCCAGATATCAAATTATGATTCTTAGCTGCTGGAAGCAGGATTCAAGGCCACTGAGTCTTTAATCTCCTGAACTTTTATTTCTTGGGTCATGTCACCATGGATATAATTACTGATATACATAGGCTAAGGGATTCTCTGTCAGGATGATTTTCCCATTTACTCAAAGAATTGCAGCTACGAAAAACTAGCTTCGGTTCCGAGAATAGCATCTCGAGGGCCTGGGGACATATGGGGATGTACACAAGTATATGCATGTGCATTTTTAAAGCTAAAGGAAGTTAAGTGTGTGAAAGAGAAAGCTCATATATAAATCTAGAGTAGTAAATTTCTTTGTGTGGATATGCAGTCATTATGACCTTGTTCATGGCCATCCTTGAAACTGGAACATCTAATTAGCCATAGATATAACCACTGTATGTTTTGAATTGTTTAGAACAATCTTAATTTACTATAGTTATATTCTTTAAAAAAGATTGTTTATTACATATATAAATATGTGATTTATTAAAATTTAAATGCCTTTTTGAGATTTTTCATTTGCATAAATCCATAAATATTAAAAATGTCTTTGACCGTCATTATGTCTAAATTTTAAGTTTATTATCAGTGGTGAGGACTGAAGTCAGGGAAATTATATATTGCATTTTTCAAACTCCCAAATATATTTTAATTGCTTTGTGTAAAATCAAGACAGCTTCAGAGAGAAAATATAGACACATGAAAGGCAACTTAAAGGGGATATGGTTGTAGTGAGAAATAATTGCCTTGGTGATTCTTTTGCAAGATATTGTGTGATAATTTTATTTAGCAGCTGCTGTCTCTTAAAATATGATATGTTGTCAGAAATAATGGGTCCCATATATTCCAAGAACAGGACATTCACTGAAATATGTTACCAAAGGTAGCTTTGTCCTGAGTTTGAAAACCAGTTTAGGGACATCATCTTCCATATTACTGATAATGAATTGAAATTCGAGAAAAAAATTCATGTTTATAAAACTTATATATGTATATGATTTTTCCAAGAATTATGTATACATAGGTGATTATGGATAAATATGATTAACAATATAGACATTTCACATACATTTGCATATTTGAATATATATATTCTATATATATATATATATATATATATACATACACAGAGAATCTTATTTTAGTTGTCATTTAGTGAACAGTAATTATACTTTAAGTTTTTATTCTATCATTAGGGACATTCAACAAAATAACAATGATCCTGCCGCTGCTGATAAATGCTACTTGAGCTGATTTAAACATATGAAGAGAGAAGGAAAGAGGATCCTTGGCAAGAATTGCTCTCTGTTTTCTAACAATGACTTGCTTTGTTTAATTCCTAACAAATTCACCATCTAATCTTCAGTAAATTTGAAGTCTTAAGTCTTTTAAGAATCAGGAACAGATGTAGTGTGCTAACCACAAATTTGCTTACATTGTGACTTACCAGTCTAAGGTTGAATTACTTATTTTTCTGTCTACTCAGAATTTAATTAAATAAAGCCCTTTATTTTTTACTTGATCAATTACAACTCTTTACTCCTCTGTGCCTATGAGGCAGTGTTTACTATGCTATGAGATAATCTCGATGGGGTTCTGTGAAAAGCAATTTCAACACCAGCAAGGGACCTAGTTAGACCCATCGTTCAAACCCAACAAAGGTGTCTCCCTGTTTCACTCAGTTTTATTAATAAAAAAAATGTCAAAACTGATGAAAAATCAAGCTAGTCAGAGGTCCATTGCTTATCCCCTCCCATTCTCTATCTTCTTCTTTTCTCTTGTTTCTTCTCCATCTCCTTTTCTCCTTCCCTTTAGTGATTCCCTGAGGCCCACAAAAAGTCCAAGAGCCATGTTAACAAGTGACAAGGCAGCCAGGGCAGAAATATGCCAGGTACTCACACAGGGCTCAGAATTCAAGAGAGTCTGCTGCTCCTAGGGACATCTGCTTCCTGCCACTATTCCACAATCTTGAGTGGGCAGCACCTCTTCTGTAGCATCATTTCCTCTTCAGAGGTCATGATATTCCTTTCAACAAAATTTCACCTTTGTAGCACACAAAATTTTATATTTCCTAGAGATTTTGCCCTAAGTAAAAATTTACTTCCCTCCCACCACCTCTCTTTCTCTCTCTCTTTTTCTCTATCTCTCAATCTCTGTCATCTTTCACTGTTTCAGATTTGGAGGCAACCATCCCCACTAACCAAGCTGAATCAACTGATCATCCTATGACTTCTGAAATCCATGAATACTGGGCCTATATAAAATTGTATTACTTTGTACAAGTTAATACTTTTTACTGTTTTACTTTGTTAGATAAAAACATTAAAATGTGTTAAAAAGTAGTGTACGATTATGCAGTGTTTAGAAAACATTGGATAGTTTTTTAATCCTGTGTCCTTTAGAAAAATGAATATGAAAAATCATGATCAAGAAAACATTTGAATCTTATTACATAATTGAGCTTCATATTCTCACATGTGAAGATTTTGATACAGATTATATCCTTAAGTCAGGAATCAAGAAAACTAGGTTGTAATTCTGCCAAACATTTAGAGAAGAGTTAATGCCTATCCTTCTGAAACTATTCCAAAAACTTACAGAGGAAGGAACACTTCTGAACTTATTCTATGAGGCCACCATCACCCTGATACCAAAACAAGACAAAGATATCACAAAAAAAGAAAAGTTCAGGCCAATATCACTGATGAACGTAGATGCAAAAATCCTCAACAAAATACAAGCAAACCAAATCCAGTAATACATGAAAAGGATCATACACCATGATCAAGTGGGATTTATCCCAGAGATGCAAGGATTTTTCAATATCTGCAAATAAATCAATGTGATACATCATATTAACAAATTGAAGAAGAAAAACGATATGATCATCTCAATAGATGCAGAAAAAGTTTTTGATAAATTTCAACATCCATTTATGTAAAAACTCTCCAGAAAGCAGGCACAGAGGGAACATACCCTAACTTAATAAAGGCCATGTATGACAAACCCACAGGTAACATCATACTCAATGCTGAAAAGCTGAAAGCATTTCCACTAAGATCAGGAATAAGACAAGAATGCCCTGTCTTGCCACTCTTATTCAACATAGTTTTGGAAGTCCTAGCCACAGCAATCAGAGAGGAAAAAGAAATAAAATGAATCCAAATTGGAAAGGAAGAAGCAAAACTGTCACTGTTTGCAGATGACATGATACTATACATAGAAAACCCTGAAGATGCTACTAGAAAACTCAAAGAATTTGGTAAAGTTGCAACATACAAAATTAATGTATAGAGATCTGTTGTATTTCTACACACTAACAATGAACTATCAGAAAGAGAAATTAAGGAAATAATCCCATTTATCATCACATCAGAAAGAATAAAATACCTAGGAATAAACCTACCTGAGGAGGCAAAAGACCTATACTTGAAAAACTATAAGATGCTGATGAAAGAAACTGAAGATGACACAAATAAATGGAAAGATATACAGTGTTCTTGGATAGGAAGAATCAATATTCTTAAAATGATCATACTACCCCTGGCAATCTACAGATCTAATACAATCTCTATAAATTACTAATGGCATTTTTCACAGAATTAGAACAAAAAATTTAAAAAATTATATGGAAACACAAAAGACCCCAAATAGCCAAAACAGTCTTGAGAATGAAGAATGGATCTGGAGGAATCATGCTCTCTGACTTCAAACTATACTACAAAGTAATGAAAACAGTACAAAACAGCAGCACAAAAACAGACAATAAATCAATGGAATAGGATAGAGAGCCCAGAAATAAACCCATGCACTTATGGTCGATTAATCTACAACAAAGGAGGCGAGGATATGCAATGGAGAAAAGACAGTCTCTTCAGTAAGTGGTGCTGGGAAAACTGGACAGCTACATATAAAAGAATGAAATTAGAACACTTATCATCATCATATACAAAAATAAACTCAGAATGGATTAAAGACCTAAATGTAAGACTGAATACTACAAAACTCCTAGAGGAAAACATAGGAAGAACATTCTTTGACATAAATCACAACAATATTTTTTTGGATCTGTCTCCTAGAGTAATGGAAACAAAAGCAAAAATAAACAAATGGGAACTAATTAAACTTGAAAGTTTTGCACAGCAAGGGAAACCATAAGCAAAACAAAAAACAGCCTAAGGAATGGGAGAAGATATTTGCGAATAATGCAACCAACAAGGGCTTAATTTCCAAAATATAGAAACAGCTTATACAGCTCAATATCAAAAAAACAAACAACCTAATCAAAGAATGGTCAAAAGACCTAAATAGACATTTCTCCAAAGAAGACATACAGATGGCCAACAGGCATATAAAAAGATGCTCAACATTGCTAATTATTAGAGAAATGCAAATCAAAACTATCATGAAGTACTACCTCACACCAGTCAGAATGGTCATTATCAAAAATTCTACAAATATTAAATGCTGGAGAGGTATGGAGAAAAGGGAACCCTCCTACACTGTTGGTGGGAATATAAACTGGTACAGCCACTATGGAAAGGAGTATGGAGGTTACTCAAAAAACTAAAAATAGAGTTGTCATATGATCTTGCAACCACACTCCTGGGCATATATCTGGAAAAGACAAAAACTCAAATTTGAAAACATACATGCACACCAATGTTCCTAGCAGCACTATTTACAATAGCCAAGACATGGAAGCAACCTAAATGTCCATCTGCAGATGAATGGATAAAGAAGATATATATATATATATATATATATATATATATATATATATATATATATATATATATATATACACACACACAATGCAATATTACTTAGCTCTAAAAAAGAATAAAATAATGCTATTTGCAGCAACATGGATGGACCTAGAGATTATTATGCTAAGTGAGGTAAGTCAGAGAAAGACAAATATCATATGATGTCACTTATAGGTGGAATCTAAAAAAATGATACAAATGAACTTATTTACAAAACAGTAATAGACTCACAGACATAGAAAACAAACTTATGGTTACCAAAGGGGAAGAGGAGAAGGAATTTGGGATTAACAGGTACACACTACTATATATAAAATAAACAACAAGGCTCTACTGTATAGCACAGAGAACTATATTCAATATCTTGTAATAGCCTATAATGGAAAAGAATATATATGTATAACTGTATAACTAAATCACTTTGCTGTACACCTGGAATATTATAAATAAACTATACTTCAAAAAAATTAAAAAACAAAAGAAATCTGGGTTGCCATTTTGTGGTCACCAAATATTTCAAGCTTTCCCACTTTCTGACACATAGTTGCACTGTACTTTTTTGGTTTTTTGACATTAGTTTTGGTCATGGGACTTGCTTCCAAATGTGATTAACAGTGACATGTGAAGGGTGAAAAACCAGAACTCAAGCCGTCAAGTTACCTGAAAACTTCTTTCAGCCTGGCTTTTCTTTCTTTTTTTTTTTTTTTAACATCTTTATTGGAGTGTAATTGCTTTACAATATTTTGTTAGTTTCTGCTGTATAACAAAGTGAATCAGCTATATGTATACATATATCTCCATACCCCCTCCCTCTTGCATCTCCCTCACACCCTCCCTATCCCACCACTCTAGGTGGTCACAAAGCACAGAGCTGATCTCCCCATGCAATGCCACTCTTCCCACTAGCTATCTATTTTCCATTTGGTAGTGTATACATGTCAATGCTACTCTCTCACTTCGTCCCAGCCTGGCTTTTCTTATAAACACAGTGAGTAAAGTGCCCTAATAACCTGCATTGGTCATCTGAGAGAGAAATGAACTTTTGTAGGGTTAAAATACTGATAATTTTTGAAGATCAAAATAAGTATACTAGGTGTAAATACTTAGTATATGCCAGACTGAAATAAGTGCTCAATAAATGTGTTTTCTTATTCATAATCCAAGTAATATATTTCATTGCAAAGCAAGAGGAGACTTTAAATATCAATTCTAAGACCTACATCCTTTTTTCTAAATAAATGGCAAAGATAGTTTTTTTTGTTTGTTTTAGATTTAGGGTATAATTGATATTCTTTCATCAATCTCTTTTAGTTTTCAGTGTACAGGTCTTTCACCTCCTTGGTTAAGTCTATTTCTAAGTATTTTATTGTTTTGATTCTGTTATAAATGGGATTCATTTCCTAATTTCTCTTTCAGTTGGTTTATTGTTAGCATATAGAGATGCAACTGATTTTTGTATGTTAATTTTGTATCTTGCAACTTTACTGAATTCATTTATTAATTCTAACCTTTTGGTGAAATCTTTAGGGATCTCTATATATAAGATCATATCATCTGCAAAACTCCTTCCTTTCTGATTTGGATACTTTTTATTTCTTTTTCTTACCTAATTGCCTTGGCTAGGACTTCCAGTACTATATTGAATAGAAATGGGAAGCATGGGCATCCTTGTTCCTGATCTTAGAGGAATAGCTTTTAGCTTTTTACCATTGAGTATGATTTTTAGCTGTGGGCTTGTCATATATGGCCTTACTACATTGAGGTATGCTCCTTCTATACACAGTTTGTTGAGAGTTTTTAATCATGAAAGGAAGTTGAATTTTGTCAAATGCTTTTGATGTGTCTATTGAGATAATCATATGAATTTTATCCTTCATTTTGTTAATGTGGTGCATAACATTGACTGATTTCAGAATGTTGAACATCCTTGCATACAGGGATAAAAATGACTTGATTATGGTATACAATCCTTTTAATGTGCTGCTTAATATTATTTGCTAGTATTTTGTTGAGAATTTTTGCATCCTTATTCATCAGGGATATTGGCCTGTAATTTTCTTTTCTAGTTGTGCCCTTGTCTGGTTTTGGTATCAAGGTAATCTTCGGTATCAAGGTAATTTCTTTTGGAGTTTGGAAGTATTCCTTCCTTTTTAATTTTATGGAAGAGTTTGAGAACTACTGGCATTAATCTTTCTGTAAATGTCTGGCAGAATTTACTAATGTAGCCATATGGTCCTGTGCTTTTCTTTGTTGGGAGATTTTTGATTACTGATTCAATCTCCTTACTAGTTATAGTTCTATTCATATTCTCTATTTTTTCATGATTCAGTCTTAGTAGGTGTAAGTTTCTAGAAATTTATTTATTTATTTTAGTTCTTTTCATCCTTCAATGGTAAAGATGAGAAAACCTGTATGCATATGGATATAGTTAATTTGAGAACTATTTTTTAAACACTTGTAAGTCTTTCAAAACCAAGAATATATTTACCAAATGATCATTTTCCCCTACATTTTAACCCCAGTCATTTAAGCTAAAAGAAACTCAGTCTGTATGCTAGTTCAGATTCACTTATATTAAAATCATAAAAATGATGTTTAATATCTACTTGACACACAAGGAGCTTTTTTTTTTTTTTTTTTTTTTTTTTTTTGCGGTACGCGGGCCTCTCACTGCTGTGGCCTTTCCCGCTGCGGAGCAACAGGCTCCAGACGTGCAGGCTCAGCGGCCATGGCCCACGGGTGCAGCCGCTCTGCGGCATGTGGGATCCTCTCGGACCGGGGCACGAACCCGCGTCCCCTGCACCGGCAGGCGGACTCCCAACCACTGCGCCACCAGGGAAGCCCACAGGAGCTTTTAAATGAAGCTTTTCTAAATTTTATATCTTTCAAACTCTACATGTTCTCTATTCACCTCACCACTCTTCACTACTCTTTAAGATCAGATCAGATTTACTTCAAATATATTTAGTTCAAAAACACATCCTCTTGGTTAATTGACCCCATGGTATCTGTGGGGGATTAGTTCCAAGACCCCCTTTGGATACCAAAATTCATAGGTGCTCAAGTCCCTTATATAAAATGGCTTAATATTTGTAAATAACCCATGCACACCCTCTTATATACTTTATATAATCTCTAGATTACTTATAATAGCTAATACAAGGTAAATGCTGTGTAAATAGTTGTAAATACAATGTAAATGCTATGTAAATAGTTGCCAATGTGCAGCAAATTTGAGTTTTGCTTTTTGGAACTTTCTGGAATTTTTTCTTCCAAATGTTTTTGCTCTGTAGTTGGCTGAATCTGCAGATGCAAAGCTTTTGGATATGAAGGGCCAACTGTATATACTGACCTCCTTGTCTCTTGTTACAGTGCTTGAATTAAAGTCTATTTTCCCTGGTATAAGTACAGATAATCCTGCTCTCACTTGGTTTCCATTTGCATAGAATATCTTTTCCACCTCTTAACTTTCTGCCTATATGTGTCTTTGATGCTAAAGTAAGTCTCTTGTAGGCAGCATATAGTTGCATCCTTTTTTTAATCCACTTGGCCACTTTTATGTGTTTTGATTGAAGAATCTAGTCCATTTACATTTAAAGTAATTATTATGTAAGGGTATATTATTCCCATCTTGTTAATGGTTTTCTGGCTGTTTTCTACTTCCTTTTTTCCTTTCTTTCACTCTTCCTATCTTGCTTTGTGATCTGATGATTTTCTGTAGTGGTATGCTTTGATTCCTTGATATTTTGCTTTGTGGTTACTATGAAGCTTATATAAAACGTCTTATAGTTATAACAGTCTATTTTAAGCTGATAACAACATAACTTTGATTACATATAAAAACTTTACCCTGTTGTTTCTCCCTCCCACATTTTATGTTTTTGATGTCTCATTTTACATCTTTTTATATTGTGAATTCATTAAAAAATTGTGGTAGCTTGAGTTACTTTTAATACTTTTGTCTTTTAACTTTTATACTAGAGTTAAGTTACTTACATACCACCATTAGAGTATTAGAGTATCCTGGATTTGACTATATGTACTTTCCTTACCAGTGGAGTGTTACACCTTCATGTTTTCATATTACTGAACTTAGTGTCTTTTCATTTCAGATTGAAGAACTTTCTTTAGCATTTTTTTGTAAAGCAGATCTAGTGATCATGAACTCCCTCAGTTTCTGTTTGTCTGGGAAAGTATCACTCCTTCATTTCTGAAGGATAGCATTGCTGGGTAAAGAATTTTTGATTGGCAGGATTTTTTTCTTTCAGCATTTTGAATATATCATCAGACTCTCTCCTGGCCTGCAAGATTTCTGTTGAGAGATATGCTGAGAGCCTTATGGGTCCACTTTTTTTGGTTTTTTTGCAGTATGCAAGCCTCTCACTGTTGTGGCCTCTCCCGTTGTGGAGCACAGGCTCTGCATGCGCAGGCTCAGCAGCCATGGCTCACGGGCCCAGCTGCTCCGCGGCATGTGAGATCTTCCCAGAGCGGGGCACGAACCCGTGTCCCCTGCATCGGCAGGTGGACTCTCAACCACTGCACCACCAGGGAAGCCCGCACTTTGTTTTTTGTTTGTTTCCCTTACTGCTTTCAAAATTCTTTTTGGTCTTTGATTTTTGACAGTGTTAGTACCATGTGTCTCAGTGAAATTTTCTTTGGGTTGAATCTGTATGGGATCTATGAATTTCATGTACTTGGATGTCCATATCTCTTCTCATATTTGGGAAATATTCAGCCATATTTCATTAAATAAGTTTTCTATCCCTTTCTCTCTCACTTCTTCTGTGACTTGCAAAATGTGAATATTGTTTCATCTGATGATGTACCATAATTTACATAGACTTTCTTTACTGTTTTTCAATTTTTTTCTCTTTTTTCTCTGCTGACTGCCTAATTTCATCTTTGAGTTCTCAGATTCTTTCTTCTGCTTAATCAAGTCTTCTTCTAATGCTCTCTATTGTGTTTTTTATTTTATTCAGTGTATTCTTCAGCTCCAGAATTTGTTTAGTTCTCTTTTAATAACATATCTCTCTTTTAAACTTCTCATTTTGTTCATATTTTTTTTCTGACTTCGTTGAGTTGTCTATGTTCTTTTATAGATCACAGCTTCCTTAAAATGATTATTTTGCAGTCTCTGTCCAGCAATGTTTAGATCTCCATTTCCTTAGATTTGACCACTGGAAACTTATTGAGTTCCTGTGGTGGTGTCATGTTTTCTTCATTTTTCATGTTTTCTGTAGCCTTGTGTTGATGTCTATGCATTTGATGAAGAAGTCACCTCTTCCAGATTTTATGGACTAGTTTTTGTGGGGAAAGATTTCACCTGTGGGTTGAGGTGAGGGTGCTATCTGGGTGTGTGCTAGTTCCAGCTCCTGGGAAGGTCCAACAGCACAGTCTTATTTAGCTTCATCAGCTGAGGTCAGTGTTGATGAAGATTTCAGAGGCCCTCAATGACCAATGCTGAGGCTATCTGTAGCAGTGGTGAGGGTTTTCGGAGACCACCTGATCTCTTTTTTTCCCATGAAGGACGTGGCCAAGGAGTTCCCTGCTGGTGTCAGAACCAGCTTGTGGGCACCCTCGTGGTGGTGGTGCCCCTGGTATCTGATGTGCAGATTCCTGTGGAGCAGCCATGAAGCTAGGATTTGAAGCCCAAGTGCTCACAGAGTGATAGTGGCTCTAGGGTCTGGGGCATTGGCTAGTCCACAGCAGCACTGATGTGTGAGATACAGGTACACACTAAGCTGCCACAAACCCAAAGTCTGGAGCACAGGCATGCATGGAGTGACAACAGCTCTGGGGCCCAGGATTCTGGTGATACCACAGTGATGTTGGTTTTGGTGCTTGAGGTATACATGGAGCAGCTACGGTCCTGAGTCTAGACTGTGGGTGTATGCAGAGCAGCCTCAGAGCTAAGATCCTGGAGCACATGTGCACACGGAGTGGACTTGAAGCTGGGGCTGAAGTGTGGGCCCACATGGAGCAGCTGCAGCTCTGGGGCCTGGGGCATGTGCAGGATTAGGGGGTGCGGTATCCCTGGTCCTTGGGCAACACAACAGCAGCTTTTTCTGGGGGAGCAGTACAGCAGCATCTCCCTCTCTGGTGAGTCTCTAACAGCTATGGCTGTTGGCTACTTAGTTGCAATGGCTGCCAGTGTCTTCTGTAGAGCAGGCCTCTGGGGTCCATGATGACAAATATTATGGGGTCCTCTGCTATGAAAGTTGTAGGGAATCCACAGCTGTCATAAGGGCTGTAGAGGCTCTCAGAGGCAAAGGCTGGTGGGTCTGCCACAAAGTAGGCCATTGGGGACCATAATGGCACCACCATGTGGCTAATATTGTTAGTCTTGCCTTTCTTATTTGTTCCTAGCTATCTCCAGACATTTCCACTGAGCTGCTTTCCCTAGTGATCCTTTATGTGTAGATATTCTCCATTTTTCACTATAGGTTCTTAATTGGACTCTTGAGCCCTCTCGGGGCTATATTTGTTTGTAGAGAGCTGTCTAATTACTGTCATTTGTGGGGAGAAAAAAGGCTGATATCTCTTATTTTGCCATTTGTTGACATCCCAAAGATAGACTGGGGAGTGGGAAAGGGGAAGGGGCAATATAGGGATGGGGAAAAAAAGGATTATTATGGAATTATATGAAATCTTGTGCGTGAAACTTTTGAAAATTGTAAAGTACTATAGAATTTAAAGAATCTTTCATTCAATAAAAAGGATAGATTTTTTAAAATTCCATTTTTAATGACTTCTAGGAACAAATAACAATATTGTGTGAATACTCCTTTCTAATGTTAAAACACTGACAGAAATTCTTATGCCCAAGTTAAATTCCACTTGATTTTATTTAAGTCATCTTATCTCTAGTGTCGTCTTTTCTAAAGAGAGAGAAGGGATTGTCTGTAAATTTCCTACACAATCTGTCATGTAAAATCTGTCATGTGTCTTTTCCAATTCTGTTTCCTCTGCCAGAAAGAAAAATTCCTCCTCCTGCCCACTCCCCAATGCATACACACATACACACACACACTCATTCATACAAACATACACATATACAGTTAAGAATAACTTATCCTTGAAACTCCATTGTTGGAAATTAATTATTCAAATTTTACCTTAGTCAGATCACTATCCCTGCCTCAGTTTAGATAGCTTCTTATTCTCTGTTGTCCTATAATGCCCTGACATGCGTCTCTTATAGCAATGGTCCCCAACCTTTTTGGCACCAGGGACCAGTTTCGTGGAAGACAATTTTTCCACAGATGGGGGTATTGGGGACCCTTGTCTTATAGTATTTGCCACATATCATTGTACTTATTGATTTTTTTTTTTAACTGGGCTGTTTGCTCCTTCTGAGCAGGCTCAATGACTCACACATTACTGTATTCCCAGTGCTTAACACATATCTGGAAAATAGTAAAAGAACAATGTGTCATTTAAATGAATAGAAATGAGTGAATTTTGCTTCAGTCATAATCTTTTGTCTCAAGTTTCTTTCTTCAAGTCATTCATTCATTTAACAAATATTGCTTGAATCCTTACTATTTTCAAAGGGGATCGGAAGAATTTATTTAGAATAAAAAATATCTGACATATTAATTATCATATGCCATCAATTAACATTTGTTGGATATCTCTTTTTATGGAACTCTTTTATTTTTTAATTTTTATTTATTTATTTAGCTAGTTAGTTATTTTGGCTGCATTGGGTCTTAGTTGTGGCATGTGGGATCTTTGTTGTTGTAGCATGTGGCTCTTCATTGCGGCCCGCGGGCTTCTCTCTAGTTACAGTGCACGGGCTTCTCTCTAGTTGTGACATGCAGGCTCCAGAGCACGTGGGCTCTCTAGTTGAGGCACACGGGCTCAGTAGTTCTGGCATGTGGGCTTAGCTGTCTCACAGCATGTTGTATCTTAGTTCCCTGACCAGAGATCGAACCCGTGTCCCCTGCATTAGAAGACAGATTCTTTACCACTGGACCACCAGGGAAGTTCCCTATGGAACTCTTTATTAAAACGTTAAAAAATAAAGAGAAAAGCAATTCTCCAACTAGGACATAGCAGGTATTGTGGATACTCTTAACAAACTGGACTTCTGTTGTAATTCATAGCGGTCAATAAAGGAGTTCTCTTGTCTTTAGTTATTGCCTCTTGGGGCTATGCTAGTATGTTAATGCTTATATGCAAGTGGCTACTGTTCATTCCCTAAATATAGAGGGTGTATCCTATGGTTTAATTCACACTTTTGATGGACCAGTTCCCAGTTAACCAGGGACATTTGAATTCCATTTTTGTGCCTTGTAGTGTTGGCAGTCTTCCAAGATGGGAACAGATAGTGTGCTCATTAAGCTGAGTGTGAGGCTATCTTCCAAATCATTAATAAAATGTATAAAAAATACTGGGCATTAGAACTGACCACAGTGGGACAGCTCTCAATATGTGATCCTAGGTTGTCACATAACCATTGATCATCACCTAAGGGTATGAGCTTTCTTGAAGTTATACATTGACTTTACAAAATATTCCAAATTTCTTGGTGAAAAATGGCATATGAGTCTGTAACAGAGGCCTTACTAAAACCCATATATATTAACTGTCTTGCTCTTTCTTAGGCATCACTGCCATGGAGAAATTAAGTTGTTCTAGGGTGATTAACTTTCATAAAATCATATTAAGTTACGGTAGAATGCCTGAGCTTTTCTAGGTATTTGCTAGTTAATAATCTTATGATTATATCTAGTAGATATAAACATCAAAATTAGTCTGACTAATCTCTATTAGGATACGTTTTTCTTATATTTCTTCAATTCTACACTTTCATTCTCTGTTGCAACATGTCCATCCCATCTCATTATACTTTCCAAACAACTTGTTTTATCTTCCTGCTTTAGATGATCCCCCTTCCCCAATATTGTCTTCCTACTTGATCACAGCTAGCACAGTCTTAGTCTCATTGAACTCACTGGATTTGTATCTGTTCCTTTATTTGTCTCTAACTGCTCCTTTCGGAATGCTTATTATTTTGAGAATGGAAGCCTTCTACATCCCCAGTGCCTGATAAAGGGACTGGCAGAGTATTGACACTTCATCAATAGACACATGCTCAAGAAATTTATTCTCAGGCTTTTCCTTAAATATCACTTCCATTTCTTTGCCTTTCCCCCAGAACAGATTGCAGCTGGATGTTTAATGTGCTCCCCAGACATCCATATTGACAGAACAAGGCATTTGTACATTCCTTGCTCCCTGCAAGTGGTCAGAATGCAGTCATTCCACCCTCTTCTTCTTTTCTCCAGTTCATATTGACAAGGTTCGTTGTTGTCCTTTAATACAGTCATTTACTGAGCTACCCAGATCTTCTTCTACTTTCCTCAGTAATTTCAGCACCACGTCTACATTTTCATTCTCTGCCTTGTTTCTTGCAAACTTTATGGTTATAAGATATAATTCAAACACTTTCCAGTTCCACAACCTCCTCAACTCTAGTAATTTAACTTCTACCAGCCACAAACACAACCATATAGCCCTACGAGTTCATGAACAATGACATTTATAGTTTCTCATATAATACATGTTCTCACTCTGCACCTAAGCACGCAGATCTAAACATTCAGAAAGTGAGTTTGGAGATCCCATTAACATGAGGAGTGTTCCAAGAGGGCTTGAGTTGTGCATGTAATCAGGAGGGCTGCAGTGGGTAGGAGATTTGACAAGAAGGAACTTAGCAGTTGGAGCTAGTGAGGCCTTCAAAACTTTCTTCAGATAATTGCTTCTGAGTCCTTTCTCAACTCCCACTCTAACCCTCACACCTAAAGAATGAAAACTTATTTCCCTGAGATGTAATTCAATTCTACACATCTTTATTGAGTGTCTTTTACTTATGAGATACAGTTCTAGGAACCTGGCATACATCAGTAAGCAAAACAGGTAAAGCTGCCTGCCATTTTGGCATTAATATCCCTGGCTTGAACACTCTTGCAGAATGTATTTTGTCTTGTACTATATATATTGTTTAGAATTCTGTAAGTTACTATTCAACAGAATCTTGGAACCAGACAAATCCTTCCATTTCCTAGCTTAAGTAATATCTCTTAAGTTTTAGTTTCCTCTTCCATGATAGGAATGGGTAAACTCATAGGCTTGTGGACAGGTTAAACAAGATAATGTTTAGAGTGTCTTGGATGGTGACTAGCACAGAGTAAACATTCTGAAATATTTTTACTACTATTGATATTATAGTAGTAGTATATTTATTAGTATTGATTAGTATTAGTATTGATATTATAGGGGTAGTAATAGTACTGTACTTATGTGGGAAATAAATTGTAGCTATTTATATTATCAATATTTTTTACATGACACCTCCCTACTGAATAGTAAGCTCTCTAAAGCCAAAGATTCTCTCTTTCTCCCCCCCCCACCCCTTATGAACTTCTGTGTGGATGGCACATTGCATTCAAAAATTTTTTACTGTATTGAATTTAATTAAAAATTATAATTTCATCTTAATAACTTCCAGGTTTTTATTTGTTCTCTAATTTTTCCAAAATAGCCTGTTTTTAACACCTAGCAGTTCCTTAAACTAAACCTGGAGAGCAAATCATAAGATACCACAGATCTAAATATTACTAAGTTTAGAAAGGAATTTCAAATTTCACTCTCCTATTAAGAAAGTTGTAATTGATTTTCTGATCATGATTGAGATTTACCCAATATAGAGACAATTTATGATACATATGAAAGTTTCAGCATTGCTCATTGAAATGGGATATGAGACATCTTATTGTCTAGATCTAGAGGGTCATTTATGGGGAGGCAAATCTGAGACATGTACATTTTTCAAAAAAGATACAAATCACCCAGTTTGAGGACAGTAAAATCTAGCCTCCAACCTTTCCAAAGCCCGGATATTCCATATTTGATATGCTAATGACTAATCAAATCACCATCAATATGCCTTTTAAACCACAATGCAAATACAAAACTTCATTTGGTGATATAAATACACGATAATAATTATGGAAATTTCCTTGGGTGAAGGGCAGCAAATATTAGTACAACTAATAGGTACTTATTAGGTCCTAACTATCTCAATCTGCCAAATGCTGTTAAGGAAGCTGCCCCCTACTGTCTTGGTTTTTCATTCTCATTGCTGAAAAACTAGAAAGGAACAACATCCATTGCAAGTAAGCCAACCTCCTCTGACACATGTCCTCCATGGTTTAGCTGTACTTTTCCAGATAACTTTATGATAATAAGCTAATTTTATGGCCCAGGCTGTCTTGCTTCAGTACTTTAGATCATCAATATGAATATGTGGAAGTGTCTTACATATGGAGAAAAATGCATTTGAATAAACAAAGAAAGAATCAGATGGCCATTTTTGCATGGGAATAGTCAGCAATATAATAATATGCAGGAGCTTTTTCTGGATTATTGGAGCTTTTCTTTTTGAAGTTTGAGATTTACTTTGTTCTATTGACTGATGATGATAGCCTGCTCTGAAGGAGTTAAACCTGGCTGAAAAAGAAGGCAGTGTCTTATCTCTGTAAGAGCCATTTACTGCACTGTCTTCCACCTGGAATTAGAGGTGGGCAAGATAATCTTATCAATAGTTCAAAGCAAACTCATCTACAGATTTCACATTATGAGATAGCACTATGCATTGCGGAGTGGTCTTCCTTGCTTTATCTCAAATTATTTCCACAATTCTATAAAGTAGATTAACTGAGGGATATAGAGTTAAATTACTTTGGTTATTTGCCTTAATGGACAAGCTTTCAAATTATTTTTAGTTAGAAAATGATATTTTTTCTTACAGAAGATATTAATATATACTGAAATATACAAAGTAATACAAAGTCTAAACATTAGAAAAATATGTAATATAGAAGAGAAAGTCCTCTGTAATCCACCTCCCCATGCCAAGAACTGTTTTCAGTTCACATTCTTCTAATATTTGCTACATATATTTTCCATATATTTTTCCATTTTTTTCACTATTAACAAAAAAGCAACAATAAATTGATTCTATCCTCAACATATTATGAAAAAATCTTGTTTCTTCCCCTTTCCAATAATACTTATACTTTTTTTCTCTATGTCTGTATGTGTGTGTGTAGTTGGATTGTTTTCGATTTTTCACTAATAACAAAAACACTACAATAAGAATTCGTGTGCATATTATTCACTCTCAGGTACATACATTTTTGTTTAATTTAAAAAACATGAGTCTATATCAATAAGTAATATTATATATGTTGAATAATTTTATATATATACATACACACACACAGGTGGCCTTTAAGGAAAAGGCATTGAATATCACTAAATATATATCATTATACTCTTTTTTTGAATTTTTGAATTTTATTTTATTTATTTTTTTATACAGCAGGTTCTTATTAGTTCATTACACTCTTTATACGTCATTTAATTCCTGACAATACACAGTAATTATTACCTGAATATTGGGAGTTAATCTGAAAAATTAAATTTTCTAAATTATTTTACAAAAATACCTTTATAATCTATTTGAAGTAAATTGGCCAATTCATGTGTATTTAACTGACTAGTAAATGAAGTAAAAACATTTACTGTGCATTCACAATGGAAAACTTGTAGGTTACACACTCCAGAAAAGGGAAGAAAAGGGGAAATAAGGCTTATATAATCTCTATTATGATATAATCACTGTGTTGGATATTTTTTTCTGCCATTTAAAAATATACAGACAATCCTGCATATTATGCCTTATTAATGGTTTCTATAGATAAAGAATCTGATGTTTTAATTGGTTAAATAAACAGATAAACAAAATGCCAAGATTGCAAACTTTGTTTGTGGTAAAGTCGAGATTTGAATCAAAATCTCTGATGCTAAGGTTAATTCCATCCTCATTACATTATACTGTACAAGATGTAATGCAAAGACATTAAGTATTTTCTGAGTATACAGTCTATTATCTGCTTGTTTGCTTGTAAATGGCATATTTATAGAAATAGATATGGATATGATACATGGTTTCTTATAACACAATGGGGTCTCACGAATTTAATAATACATTTTTCCTGTAAAGAGGAATACAATTCAGCTGATTGTTTCCAAGGGGTAGATTAGATAAAGGTGTTAATGTTGCACACTTAGAGAGATCGTAGAATCCAAATATTAAATTTCTGTAAAAAGCTAAAAGTGGAAATGTAATCTTTTTTAATAAGTCTAGGTTGCTACTAGCAATGTGGAGAATGTTAAAAGGGACATTAATAAAACACTTTGCAGAGCAAAAAACTCAAGAAGGATTTGCCAGGAATTAGAGCAACATGATGAAACATAACACAGACAAAAATGACTGGAGTTTTGGGCTTCCCTGGTGGCGCAGTGGTTGAGCGTCCGCCTGCCGACGCAGGAGACACGGGTTCGTGCCCCGGTCTGTGAAGATCCCACAGGCTGCAGAGCAGCTAGGCCCGTGAGCCATGGCCGCTGAGCCTTCGCATCCGGAGCCTGTGCTCCGCAACGGGAGAGGCCACAACAGTGAGAGGCCCGCATACCACAAAAAAAAAAAAAAAAAAAAAAAAAAATTACTGGAGTTTATTTATTACAAAGCGCTCAGAGTGGTTAATGAGGACTCCTATCATGTTCTGATGAATTTTAAATCATAAGTTCAGCTCCCACACATTCTATCTAATTCTAAGTGCATCTACCCTTACAAGTACAGTTGCTGGCTTTTCTCCCATATTTTGAAATGACTAACAATATGGAGAATTTATATCTGCCAAAAAATATCTTCTATGAAACATTGTATATGTTTATTTCATTTTGGGAATGCTATAACTCTTAGGGATGGTTTGGTTATATGGTGCCTAAACTCCTCCATGACAATAAACTGCATGCCCATATTACATGAATTTACATATCCCAGATGCCACAAACCCACTGAGTGAAGTTTTCTGTTCAAGCACGCTTCATTGCAAAGACGGGCATAGCTTATTCCCCAGGAAATTTACTTACCACGACATCAGGAGTTTTATTGTACCACCTGCACATTTATTAGAGTAAAACCCTGTATTTAAAGGAAATGTACCCAAACAACATAAGGTAGAAGCAGTTAAACACAGATGGCCTTTTTTTAAAAAAATGTCATTGAATATCACTAAACTAAGGCAGAGTCACCTGCATCTGATTATAACTAAATTGTTGAACTTTTGATAATCCTTCCCTTCCAAAGTTTTTGGAAAATGCCACTATACATTTAAAGCAAAGGGATCAATGCCTTGGTGAAGTTTGCCTGGATCTTTGTTTCTTGCCTTTAGCTCCTTCTAACTGTATGAAATATTTGGCCAGTTTGTATTCCTTTTAGAAATGAGTTTACCCTGGTTGCCTGTGAGTATTTTGTGTGTATTGGCAACATCACTGGATTTCAATAGAAACTCTTTTCACCCCATCTTCTGGGCTCTGGAAGACCTGAGTGTGATAGAGATTTAGGGAACTTCCAACATGGACCAACACTCTGGAATAGGGCAGAGTTCACTCTAGTGTGTTCCTTTTCAATGGAGGAACTGGATACTATTTGCATGGAAATAATCTCATTTGCCTTTCTTTTGTTTGCATATTTCTACTTGAAAAAAAATACCAACCACAATGACTGCAGCTTAGGTAACAGTGGAAGACAGCAGGCAGGGGAAGAGAAGAGATTTTATAGTAAAAGACCTGGTTGTGCCTCTGACTAGCTGTATGATCTTGGACAAATCCTTAACCTCTGGAAGTGCTGTTCAGCACCACTGGGGATTAAACAAGGCAATGAAAAGCATCTAGCTCACAGTGGACTAGTTCAGGTAGATACTTAATTTTAAAAAGTTACAAAAATGTTCCAATAAACCAATTTCATATTACACTGTAGTAGAGGATGCCTAGGGTATGTATGATCTTAGTGTACTACAAAAAATGTGCTGGATAGGATCTTTCACCGTTTGCCCCTGGTGAAAAATAAAAAAGCCATTATAATGCTTTCTAGGAGGTCATTTTGTTAGGCCTGGGGACTGCAAAACAAGTTGCTTGAAATCATGATGTAAACTATATGTCACAAGAATTCAATATTTAAGTGTTATTAAATTAATTGATTACAAGAGAGTGTTTCTTTGAACTGATGCAATAACTCTGTTAGGTTTGCTGTGTGGAAAGAACAGCAGCCAGAAGGATTTTGAATACACAAAGTAGATTGAAATAATTGCTAAAGATGGATTAAAATTAAGGGATAGTGGCCAGATGGCTCTGTAGCCTTTGATCTGGTATCAGGCTCTGAGGATGTCCAGTTAACGCCCACATGTCCATCATAAGGTGCCTAGGCTCTAAGGAAACCCAACAGGCACTTTGATGGATCTTCTGCATTAAGGTCTTGGGTCTGTTCCTGGTATTACTTCTCTCTCAGTCTATAATGACCACCCAATCAGTGCCTGAGATCTCAAGAGTCCAGAAAAATTTCTCCAATTTTTACTGCCTGTTGAATTGACATCCAGAGGTAAATGTATGCAGGGATTTGCACTATGACGAAAAGCTTGGTTTCTTTCTTGAGGGTTTGGGAGTTGCAAATGGCTGGTTGCTGACAGTAAAGAAGGTGTATGTGCTTGAAAATAGGCATGGCTCATTGTAGACAGTACCTTATAAGTGCCTGGCACATAAGAGCAGAGATAGCACTTAACACAGAGGAAGAGCCTGTGTCCACTCATCCCTTGGAAGAGTCCCCAAATAGTGGGGTAACAACAATATATGGTCAGAAACATGAGGTCTGGGCTGAAGCAGAACACTTGGAGGAGACAGTATTGAGAAGTGACCATTTTGAGACAGGGAAGATTTTGAAGCAAAATGTAATATTATGGTTTTTGGTTACCAGTGGATGCAAGAAACATATATCTGACCTTTCCTGTGGCTAACTCTGGTAAAGAAAGACAGTCCATTTCTATTCATTTATTTCTTTAAAATATAGTTATTTAAGAAATCACATATGCACTACTTTGACAATCAGAAAAACAAAATAATGAAATCATTATTTTAAATTAATTAGATCTGGGTTTGTCTCTAAGGACATTTCACCCATATCCTCAGGTTATGATTAAAAAAGAGTTTGGTAACAACAGTTCAGGGATAAAATGGACTCAGCCAGGAAGTGAGGATGTCTATTTTAGACATTGCTTGGTAACTAAAAGAGTTTGTTTCCTTGCTTGCTTATTTTCCATCCATCCATCCATTGAGTGAGTGAGTAGGACGGTGATAGGGCCTTTGTTAAAATGTAGCACATCGAAGCACATACATCACACTTTTCTATTAAAATGGCTGACGGGCCAGAAGTTGAGTCCATTGGGCATGGCTTTGGTCCAACATTTGAGCCTACTGAAAAGTATTTATATAAGAGCTAAACACTCTCCCTTCCTTCCTTCCTTTCTTCCTTTCTCTCTCTTTCTTCCTCCCTCCCTCCTTCCTTCCTTCTTTCCCTTTCCTTTCCTTTCTTTCTACTTGTTATTTTCCTATAATTTTAGAATTAAAGAAATGAGCATTCACATATACCTTTTCTCTAATTTTAAAAACTTACAGAACCTTCATATAGTTATCAAAACAAGGAAATTGATATCAGTATAATACTATAAAATAAACTACAGGTCATGTTCTAATTTCACCAGTTTTTTCACGCCTCTTGTCTTATGTTCCAGGAAATAATCTAGGATCTCACATTGCAACTAATTGTGACTCCCTAGCTTCCTCCAACCTGAGGCGGTTCTTTAGTCTTTCCTTGTTTTTCATAACCTTGGTGTTTGGATAAGGACTGGCTAGTTATTTTGCAGCATGTCTCTCAATCTGGGCTTGTCTGATATTGGCCCGTGATTAGATTGAGGTTATACACTTTGGCAAGAATACCACAGAAGATTTATTGTGTCTTTCTTGGTGCACCTATACTGGGGGTACATTGTGTTGGTATATCTCATCGTTGATCTCTTGGTTACAGTGGTGTCTGCAATGTTTCTCTACATAAAATTATTATTTTTCACTTTGTAATTGATAAGGCAGATACTTCAGAGAAATACTTTGAGACTATGCAAATATCTGTTTTTTTCTCAAACTTTTGCTCCCCTGATTTAAATATATATTAGTGGTATTTTTTTCTGCAACAATTGTTACTATAATGCTTGCCTATGGTCACTTTCTATTTCTTCATTCCTTCTATAATACAATTAGTAAAATCTGGATTTATCTCTAATGAAGAGCTGTCTGTTCTCCCCAATTTAATTATGTACATTGGTATGGACTTATCAATATTATGGGAGGCTGGAAAATGGCCCCCCAAAAGATATTCATGTCCTAATTCATGGGACCTATGAATGTGACATTATACAGGCAAAAATATGATTACATTATGGGTTTGAGATGAAGAGAGTATCCTGGAAGAAAGAGTCA
The DNA here is from genome assembly GCF_964374135.1 of Grampus griseus. Lineage (NCBI taxonomy): Eukaryota > Metazoa > Chordata > Mammalia > Artiodactyla > Delphinidae > Grampus > Grampus griseus. Next base: position 112,669,825 of record NC_138998.1, on the reverse strand, counting down.
GAGAGAGAATTTTCTTCCTTCCACCCCTTTCTTAGCCACCCCTTAGAGGTAACAAATTTCTCGAGCTTCTGTTTTTGTCCTTTCTGCAGTTATTTTGCATAAATAAGAAGATAAATGCATTTTCTTACATCCCCTTCTTTCTTGTAAGAAGGGTAAGGTGTTCTTCTGCAATTTGCTTTTTTCACTTTACAGTATATCATGGAAATCACCTCCATATCATTTCACGAAGAACATTTGTATAGTACTCCATTGTATGACTGTAACATTATTTATTCAACTATGTTCCTATACGTGAGTATTTAGACTGTTTCCAATATTTTGCAATTATAAACATCTCTGGAATGAATAACCATGCAAATGTATGCATTTTCATGTTGTTTGAGGCTTACCTTTAGGGTGGATTCTTAGAAGTGGGGTTGCTGGGTAAAAGGTTAATTGCATATATGTAGTTTTGTTAGGTATTGACAAAATTTCTTTCAGGCAGTCAGACCCCCGAGCATAGCTCAAAACCATAAACTACATTATATAGTGGCTAAGAGTTTGATTTTATGAAATACAAAATATTATTTATCTAGAAACATAAGAAATGTTCACCCAGCACAGTTGTGCAAAAGACATTTTTAAATGTCTCTTCACTTTTTTCAATCGGATCACTGTAATAGCCAAATAATGACTTGCTACATTGTTCAGTGTGTGGTGATGGTTTAGTCGCCAGCCTGTGAAAGTTTCTTGAGTGAATACTTTGTGGACTAATCTATATAATGCAGACAAGTGTGTGGATCATAAAGAATGATAACAGTGAGTTATCTTGCTGGTATGATGAGTTTCAGTGATCTTTGTTTACTTAAATATTTAGGAAGCTAAAATCTCATTCAAAGAATTGAATTGCAATTATGTTAATATAAATAATATATTCAATTTCTTTGTCATTATAATGTAAGACAATAACAAACCCAAGAAAATGCACTCAGAAGATGTCTGGTGCAAGATCAAGTCTTTTCAATATTTATTTCCTTTGTAGTATAAATGTCTAAGTTTGGGAATGACTGATTAATCAGACCAGGAGAGGGCCTGTATAATATAGATACATTATTTGTCACTGCAGCAAATGATTGGATCATAATCAGGAATAAAGCCCTCAAGTCCCTCTAATCATGTTTCTTTGGCAGCACATGGAATGCATGGGGAAGGCAATGTAGAAGGAGAAGACAGCATCCATCTCAGGTGACCAGAGATGGCACAGGAGCAACCTGGGATTAAAAGAAACACAAATCCAGTAAAAAGCCTGGTGTGAAGGAAATGTAGCATGACACTGGGAAGACAGCACTCTGTGCTCAGAGGTATGAAACATTCTACTTGGTGCTTTCGGAACTTATCATGAAAAATGAAAGTGATCTGAGGGTACTTTTAGTGTGGATAGTAGTCTCTAGAAAAATGTTTATTATTGCGACTGCTATAGAAGAAATATAAATGATACAGCCAGGGAAAAAAGGGGCAATAATATTTTACTTGAATGGTTAAACAATGATTATTGAATCAAGGAGAGTTCTGAACATATAACCAATTATTAACTGCTAAAAACTAAGACTCAGGTACTGTAATAACATGTACCTTAAGATAATTTCAAAGTTTTCCTGAAATACTTAAATTTCCTGGAATACCTAAAAGAAATAAAAATATGTCATTTGAGTCCCTACATCTAATAAACAGAATATGATTAATAAAATATTAATTTGATTTTTGATTTCCATTAAAATCAATCTGTAAAAATAGTCTATTGACTCTCCTTTACTGCTGGTGACCTTGTAAATGTGTATAATCACTTTGGTTATTTTTAGAAATACTGAAAATGAACATAAGCTGTATCAGCAATTTCACTTTCAAATATACTTTTAAAGTATCCCAAGTATGGCATAAGAAGGTCCTCACAAGAATGTTCATTTTAAGCATTTTCTATAGTAGTGAACAATTGGAATCACTTAAGTGTCCAGCAACAGGAGAATGGATGAATACGTTGTGGTATATTCATATAATTGGAATAGTATATAGCAGTTAAATTAAGAAACCAAAGCTATATAAATCACAGATAAATATTTAAGGAAAAAAGCAAGTTGTAGAATTGTAAATATAGTACACCATTTATAGGAAATTTAAAATGTAACCCAAAGAATACACACATGTTTATGGATACTTGCATATGATATCCAGTATTAAAAATTATGCATGGAAATGATAAATAGCAAATTAAGGGAATATTTATCTCTTGGGAGGGAGAGAGGAAAGGGAATGGAGTTCATTAGGGGTACATAAAAGACTTTAGTTTATCTCCAGAATTTCATTCATTAAAAAAATTAATATGAGTATTAAAATTTGAAAAAATTGGAAAGAATTAGTAGGTGGTATTTATTATAATAACACAGTAATGTTTAAAACTTTCTCTAGTTTAAAATATTTCAAAATAAAAAATATCATTTAAAAATTCCCTTCACCCAAGAATTTTAGTCTGTTGCCATACATCCAGTTCATTTGCCCATAAACTTACAGGCACTAGGTAAAACACAGATACACTTATGTAAGGAATTTTAGGTTTCATAGAACTTGATTATTTCACCAGCTAAATTTCTCTTACTAAGGTCTATACAAAAACCATTGTTTGTGGCTGAAATGAAAAGGTGTGATTATCTATTTTTTTGCGCATCAGATTCTCTTTGTTGATGGTAGATAGTAAATAACCCACAACAACAGATAAGTTTTGTAACAATAAGTATATTCAGTAAAATTTTGGTGGGATTTAATAGGCTGAAATTAAAATAGTGATCTATATCCATCTATACGTTTATGTGCGTTGTCAACCAATGTTGTGTGTTGTGTAAAGTAACTTGGAAATCAGTTTTAGGGTGGTAAGAAATCAACTTCTATCATTTAAAAATGTTATAGATAGTACACAAAGATGATAATTAAGGGGGTATTGCATCAATATATAAAGAAGATGAAAGGAATGACAAATCAGTAGACTTTTATAACATTTAGTTAAGAACCTTTGTTAAAATTGAGAAAAATATAATAATGTTTAAGGCAGAAATTTGAAAAAAACTCTTTACAGAATAAATTCACTAGCTCAGTAAAAAAGGAACACTATAAAATATAGAAACCATACTGACATGTTTAAGTGAAATTTGACTTATCCAATTACAGTGATGTAAAACATTTTAAGCCATAAATTATATGTGATTATATTACTCCTTTCAATAAAATTTTACCACGAGTTTTAAATGTAAATTCTACTAAATTGTTAACATAACTGAGACTAGTCTGTATATCTGAATATCATATGTGAAAAGAAATTAATTTTTAACATTTAAGTATATACTTAATCATTTAGTTTTTCATTTGGAATTGGCTGCTAGCAAGTTTTAGTCATCACCTTATCATGCAATGTTGGAGGTATGTGTCATTTTATTTAAGAAATGCTATGCTTCCTTTGCTTGTACTTCATGGTTGGGGGAGCTGAGATTTTCATCCATAGTGTGGCTCATATTTTGAATTATGTAGATAGATATGTATTTTAGTCCCTAGAGGTTTTTACAAATGCATCTTGATGATAAATGCTATTTTTACACAGGCAACACTCATTTCACTTGGAATCATAAAACCAAATGCAAATGGTTATTCAATGTGTAAAGGGATATTACTAATAAATAAGAAAGGTATTATGTCTTGTAGTCATTAACATGAAGGTGACAATATGTATAGACTAAATGCCATGTACACTACAAATCAGAGGATAAAAATGTATAGAAGAAAATCGGCCATGAGGAAATAATAGTACCTTACATGTCACAAACAATGTAAACAAACAGAAAACTGGGGAAAACTTATAAAACAGCTCTTTTCAGACATAAAAAGCAGCATAAAACTGTGCTCATTAAAAAAAAGAACACTTTAAATTCAAACACACAAGTTAGCAATAAAAGGATGGAAAAAACAAAACCATGCAAACACTACACATAAGAGAGCTGAATTGACTGTGTGAATATCAGACAAAATCAAATTTATGTAAAGGAACATAATCAGGGATAAAGAGAGATATTCTTCAGTGGGTGGTGCTGGGAAGAATGGATGGATACGTGTGAAAGAATGAGACTGGAACACACCCTGACACAATACACAAAGGTGGACTCAAGATGGATGGGAGATCTAGTTGTAAGGCCGGATGCTGTGAGGCTCTCGGAGAAGGACATGGGCAGAACACTCTATGACATAAATCACAGCAAGATCCTTTTTGACTCACCTCCTGGAATGAGGGAGGTGGGAGCAAAGGTGAACAAATGGGACCTAATGGAGCTTGGGAGCTTTTACACAGCATTGGAGACAGGGACAGGACAAAGGGACAGAATGGGAGAAAATATTTGCAAACGAAGCAGCTGACAGAGGATTGATCTCCAGAATATTCAGGCAGCTTGGGCAGCTCAATATCACAAAAACAAACAACCCAATCCAGGGATGGGTGGGGGATCTGAGTGGACATTTCCCCGTGGGGGACATGCAGATAGCTGGCAGGCTCAGGGAGGGATGCTCGGCATTGCTGGTCATTGGAGAGGTGTTTATCAGGACCACGGTGGGTTACTGCCTCACACCGGTCAGAGCGGTCATCACCAAAAAATCTAGAAACAATAAATGCTAGGGGGGTGGTGTGGGGAAGGGAGAACCCTCCTGCACTGTTGGTGGGAATGTGGATTGATACAGCCACTGTGGAGACAGTGTGGAGCTTCCTTAAAGGGCTAGAAGTGGAGCTGCCATATGACCCAGTGGTCCCACTACTGGGCATATACCCAGAGAAAACCATAGTTCTGGGAGATGCATGTACCACAATGTTCATTGCAGCACTATTTACAATAGCCAGGATGTGGAAGCAACCTAAGTGTCCCTCGGTGGATGAATGGATAAAGAAGATGTGGCATGTGTGTACAGTGGAATATTAGCCATAAAGAGGAATGAAATTGAGTTATTTGTAGTGAGGTGGATGGACCTAGAATCTGTCATACAGAGCGGAGTAGGTTGGGAGGAGAAAAATACTGTATGCTAATGTATATATATATGAAATTTAAAAAGTAGTACTGATGAACCTAGTGGCAGGGCAGGAATAAAGACACAGACGTAGAGAAAGGACTTGAGGGCACGGGGGAGGGAAGGGGAAGCTGGGATGAAGTGAGAGGGTAGCATTGACATATATACACTACCAAATGTAAAATGGATGGCTAGTGAGAAGCTGCTGCATAGCAGCAGGAGATCAACTCAATACTTTGTGATGACCTAGAGGGATGGGATAGGGAGGGTGGGAAGGAGGCTTAAGACCGAGGGGATATGGAGATATATGTATACATATAGCTGTTTCACTTTGTTGTACAGCAGAAACTAACACAACATTGTAAAGCATTTATACTCCAATAAAGAAAAAACAACAAAACAAAACAAACAAATAAATAAGATGAATTTATCAAGAAGACATGACAATCCTAAAGACTATGCATAGAAAAACAGCTTCAAAATACTTGAAGCAAAACTTGATAGATCTGAAAGGAGAAACAGACATATTCACAATTAGAACTGGAGACTATAGCACTCTTATTTCTGTAATTGACAGAACAAGTGGGAAAAAAAAATCAGAAATAATCTAGAAGATGTGACCAACATTATTACCTAACATGACCTAATTGACATTTAGAGAAAATCCCATCCAACAATGACAAAATGCATGTCCTTTTCAAGTGTGCATGGAATATTCACCATAATAGATATATATGAGGCCATAGAACACACCACATTTAAAGGGGTAAAAAATTTTAAAGTGTGGAAATTATACTGAATGTGTTCTATGACACTTACCTAAGAGGGATACAAATTGGAAAGGGTGAAGTAAACTGTCTTTATTTGCAGAAAACATAATATGAACAGAGAAAATATTAAGAAATCTAGAAAAAAAAAGGGTACTAGAACAAATACTTGAGTTTAGCAAAATCACTGGAGAAAAGGTCAATATATAAAATTCAACTGGATTTTTATATACTAGTAATGAAAAGCTGGAAAGTAAAATTTAAAATAATACTGTTTATAATAACATCAAAATATTAAATTAGATATAAATAATACAAAAGATACATAAAAATTCCCCAAATATTTGGAAATTAAACATTGTAGTTCTATAAAATTCATGGGTAAGAAGATAGCATAAGTGAAATTAGAATATATTTTACACTGGATAATATTGAAAGTATAGCATATCAAAATCTGTGGGATATAGCTAAAGTAATGCTTAGGATAAATTTATAAATGCTTTATTAGAAAGGGGAAAATACCAAATATCAATGTTCTAAGGTCCCACCTCAAGAATGAAAAAAGAAAAGCAAATTAACCTCTGTGTAAATAAAAAGATGGAACTTAAAATGATAATGAAAAAAATGAACTCAAAATTAGGTAAATAATAGGGGAAATTAATGAAACCTAAAGCTAGCGCCACACCAAAAACTGACTGAGTTTTACTGTATGTAAATTTTTTAAATGAATAAAAATTTTGAATGCTTGAAGCGATACTATGACAATGTGCTTTATAGTAAGATATTTCATGAACGATCACACAAATTCCATGTTGAACTTTCCACTTCTATCTTTCCACATGGCCCCATCATGGCACCTACATCCTGTCATGACATGTTTGTAGATGGACTCAGACCAGCTTGATCATCCCTACTGCCTGCCCGGTTGGATTCAGGCACAGGCTTGGCAGAAAATGACAGCCAGGGATTCTGTTACCTTTTAAGGTTTGAGTCATAAAAGTTAGCGCTTTATTTATTAACAAAACATTTGTAAAGAATGTGTTAGATTACTGATGACAAAGTACTTTTGTACATGCTTGTATTGGATTTCCACTGTATCTCAGAACAGGCTAAGGCAAGTAATATTATTCCCACTTTATGGAGAATAAAGTGAAACGAAAAATTAAGTGACTTATCCAAACTCAGTAAGATAATAATAACTAGAGGAGACTCAGCATTAGTCTTTAATGCCAAGCCTTGTTCTCTTTCCACTTCATTCAGTGATAAAGAATCCTGACTATCCCAGCCAGGTCAATAAATCTTTATTGAGAATAGCCTTATGCTCAGGACTATGTAGATATTTTAAATATTAGAAAATACTCTCTACCCTCCAGAGTTTTAGAATGTAATTGGATACTTGTAAAAATAGGTGAGAAGACGGTGGCAAAGAACAGACTATAAGAAGACAGGAAACCCAGAGGCTATATTTTATTCATTTGCTTATTTTTTTAACTTGGGCAACTTAACCACTACTATTTTTTTTAACTTGGGCAACTTAACCACTACTATTCATAATAACATGAATGGATCTCACAAATATGTTTAGCCAAAGAAGCCAGGCATATAAAAGTGCATTTTGTATGATTCCATTTATATGAGATTCCAAACCAGGCAAAACTAATTAAAGGTGATAGAAGTTATAAGAGTGGTTAACTTTGGGAAAATATTGACTATAAGATGATGAGGAAGCTTCCTTTTGCCGGTAATATTGTATATCTGAACCAGTGTGGTGGTTATTTGAGTGCATTCATTCATAAAAATTTCTTAAGGACTATGTTTAAGATTTGTGAACTTTAATATATGTACATTTTATATTAATTTAAATAAAGTTTATAAAAACCTGTTTTTAAAAATCAGTAGATCTGATAAACTTCTAGGTAGACTGATTAAGAAAAAAAAATAACATATACAGGTCATCAGTATTAGGAATAAAAGAGCGAACATCACATAGTTCTAAAAGTCATTAAAGATAGTAAAGGAATGAAAAATTTTTAATAAATTAGATAAAATGGACAAGTTCCAGGAAAGAAAAGAAATAAATAATAAATGACCATAACTGACACAAGAAAAGACAGAAAACCTTGATTGCCCCAAATCTATTAAAGAAATTGAATTCATAACTAAAATATCCCTCTCATAAAGATAATTTCACGTTCAAATGGCCTCAGTGATAAAGCTCCGTTCAACATTTAAGGAATAAATAATGTCAGTGTACACAGCTATTTCAGGAAATAAGAGGAAGTGCTTTCCAAATCATTCTATGTGGTCAGCATTATCCTGATAAGCAAACCAAAGAAAGGTATCACATAAAAAAAAAATTTCCCTCATAAACACAGAATCAAAACTCTTCACAAAATATTAGCAAAGCAAATCCAGCAAAACACAAAGTTGTTAACACATTATGACCAAGTAGGATTTACCTTGGGAATACAAGATTGACTCAACAGTCAAAAAGTATAAAAAATAATACATGATATTAATAAAATAATGAGAAAAATCATATAATTTTACTCAATAGATATAAGCAAAAGCATTTGACAAAATTCAAAATCCACTTATAATATACAAAAAAGCTTCTTAGCATATCCCCAACTTGATTAAAGGCATCTATGAAAAATCTACAGCTAACGTCAAACTTACTGATGAAAGATGGAATGGTTTCCTCAACCCTACACACCAGGATTGGGAAGAAGGTAAAAAAAATTCTGTTTTTACCACTTTTCTTCAACATTGTGTGTGACTGTTTAGTAAGAAAAAAGAAAGAAAGAAAGAAAAAAGGCATACTAGAAAGAAAAAATATAATTACCTTTATTTACAGAAGACATCATTGTGTACATGAAAAATTCTACAATATCTACAAAATAGCTACTATACTGCAGAAACAAATATTTGAGATTAGCAAAGTTGCATGATATATACAAAGTTAATTGTGTTTCTATATAATAACAATGAAAAATTGGAAAATAAAATTGTAAATTCAATACTATTTACAATAGCATATAAAATCATGAAATAATTATGTATAAACTAAGTAACATGTATGTTAGTATTGTACACTGAAAACTATAAAACACTGATGAGAGAAATTAAAGAAAATCTAAATAAAATGTATATAAAATACCATGTTCATGGACTGGAATGTTTAATGTTATTAAGATGTCAGTTTTCTCCAAATTGATCTACAGATGTATTGCAATCCTAATCAAAATAAAGACACGATTATAGAGGGTTTTTTTGTAAAAATGAACAAATTGCTTCTAAAATCAATATGGAAATCAGAAGAATTCAAAACTCCAAAACAATTTTGAAAGAGAATAAAATTGGAGGATTTATACTCCCTGATATTAAGACTTACTATGAAATTACAGTAATCAAAACAAGGGAGGTATTGGTATAAGTAAACTATATCAATAGTATAGAATAGAAAGTCCAGAAATTGACCCATATATATAGGGTCAGTTGATTTTTTAACAAGTGTAAATCAATGGGGTAAAGAATAATCTTCCATCAAATCATGTTGGAACAATCAGATACCCATTGTCAAAATATGACACTTAATCCTTACCTCACTTCAAATTCGAAATAGCTAGACATTACTCACACACTTAAAATTAAATGCTAAAACTAAGAACAACAAAAAGAAAATATGGGAGAAAATATTTGTAACATTGAGTTAGGTAAAGATTTTTTTGGAGAGGATGTAAAAAGCACTAACTACAAAAGTAAAATAAATAACAAATAGGACATTATATTAAAATTAATAACTTCTGCTCTCTAAAGGCATTATTAAGAAATAAAATGTAAATAACAGACTAGGAGAAAATATTTTCAGTACAACATCTGACAAAGGATGTGTATTCATAAAATATAAAACACTTCTACAAATCAATGGTAAAAAGACAAAATCTTAATCTAAAAATGGGCAAAAAATTTGAATAAACTTTCCACAAAGGAAGACGTACAGATGATTGATTAATTCATGGAAATACTGTCTGCTTAACATTAGTCAAAAGGGGAGTGAAAATTTAAAGAAAAGTTATATACTATTAAATATTAACTTGAATGCCTAAAAAAAAGTAGAAGTGTTAGTAATGATATGGAGCAAATTGAACTATTAAACTTTGCTCTCAGGAATTTTAATTGTTTCCACAATTCTGGAAAATACTTTTACATTTTCTTATAAAGTTAAACGTATAATAAGACCCAATAATTTCACTGCTATAATAATTACTCAAGAAAAATAAAAATCTATGATTATACAGAAACTTGTACTAAATATCCATAGTAGTTTTATTCCTAATAGCAAACAGTATAAACAGCATAAATTCCTATCAACAGATGGATAAACACATTGTATTTTATTCGTACTCGGAATATCATTCAGGATTGAAGAGGAATGAACTCATGATAAAAACAACGTGAGTGAATTTCAAAAACATTATTCCGAGCAAAAGAAACCAGACACAAAAGAGTATGTATAATTCCTCTAGAAAAAAGAAATCTAATCTATAGTGACCTAAGTAGATCAATTAATGGCTGAGGCTGAAAATAGGTCAGGAACTGACTAAAATGGAGGAAATTTTTAGAAAGATAGAAATATTCTAGTTTGTGTTGGTGATTACCCAGCTGTACACATTTGGCAACACTCATAGAACTATACTCTTAAAATGGGTACATTTTATTATAGGTAAATTATACCTTAATAAAACTGATTTGAAATTATAAGGAGAAAATTAAACAAATATATTTTCATTTGAATAGAAATAAAATTATATAGATTTTAATATGTAAGACAAATGAAGTATTCATTCCTCAACTTACTATATTTTATTATTATCAGTTATGTTCTATTATATCTCAAAAGATTGTTGACTGTTTGCGATTTGTAATTTTATTAAAGGGCATCCATAAACAATTTACCTTTGATTTGTGTTTTAATCACACTGCTGAACATAAAGCTATGGCCAGTAATTTTCAGAATGCTCTTCTTTGGTAAGCTTCTGCAGATTTCTAGGATATGAATTTGGCATATAAATAGGAATTAAGAGATCACTATCTTATGAAAAATATATCCCAGCATCTGAAAACTGAACCCAGCAATGGTAGGGTTGAAGTTGCCCTTGCTAAAACAGGTAAGAAAGGTGTTAAACCTAAGTCCATCATGGTTTTGGCTTTGTTTGCAATCTGCAAGGAATTGAGCAACCTTGTGAAATCACAGTAATTTCCTGGAAATGAAAGTAGACCTGTCACACAATATAACTCTGTTCACAGCCTTAGCTTTGTTCTGAAGCACAGTTAACTTTAGAATAGTGCAAGAAGGGTATGGCTTTTAAAATATCTTTGAATTTGGGAGCAAATCAATGTGGCCAAAAGATAATTGGTTGTGCCATGTTAGAGAAGTGATTGGTTTAAGAAATTAAGTAGTGAAACCAAACATGCTATCTTTCCAGTTAAAGATAAACTTAATAGTGGGCATAGAAATAGAAGGGTTAATTTGAATTCTGAGCTTTTTACTTATGACAACTATGTCTGCATTAAACACAAGTTGGTCATTTTGCTTGCAAAAAAGATGGAAACCTTTGCTTCTGTATAACAAATCTCACCAAATACAAGAGAGTTCTTATAAAGAATAGAAAAAAATAATAGAAAGAAAATGAAACACTATAAGAATCAAAGTTTACAGGAATGAAGAGATAATATAGGAGATATATAGATGAAAAACAAGAAACAACTCCATTACACTGGAGACCCCTGAGGAAAGCAAACATTGCTTCAAAGTATGGACTATATGCCAGTCACTTGTGTGTTTTGTGTAATTTAACAATCATCACAAGCACCCTGTATGATAGGAACTCTCATTTCCATTGCACAGGAAACCCGAGTAACTTGCCCTAGGTCATATAACCTGTAAGTTGTGAAAGTAGGATGTGAATCCAAATAGTACAGCTCCAAAGCTCATATGATGACTGCTAGGCATTTTTCTCTTACATCTTCTACTCTTATCTTCCTGCCCAATGAGTAAGGGATCCTTTCAAAGTCCTCCTAGCCAGTAGCACACTCTGAATAACCAGAATCTAGCTGAGAACTTGGACAGAGTCAACATCAGAGATGAGAGGATGGGAGAGGAAACTCTGCTCCAGTGGAGGGACCTGCAAGGTTCTTCTGACAAGTGATGGGCATAACTCTTCTGGGCACCAGGGTCCAGTTGAGAAGTGTAAGTCAATCTGTTACTACAGCCAGCAGAAAAAATACACATCATAATTCATAATAATTTGCTATGAGGGCTTTATAGAGGGGTATAGTTTTAAACTAACATGATGAAACAGGAAGGCACAGTCTATGGAGAACACATATCTAAACTGGAAAGCAAGCATATTTACTTAGACTCCTTTCATCCTCTACTAACTATTTATACTGACTTGTAATGGAGAGAAGCACAAAGGTAGAAGATGTAAAGAACGCATTTGTAAGACCTTTGGGACAACATTTGAACTATAGGGGTCCCAGAAGAAGAAGAGGAAAAGAAACGGACTGAGAAAATATTTGAAGAGATTATGGTTGAAAACTTCCCTAATATGGGAAAGGAAAGAGTCAATCAAGTCCAGGAAGGCCAGAGGGTTCCATACAGGATAAATCCAAGGAGAAACACACCAAGACACATATTAATCAAATTATCAAAAATTAAATACAAAGAAAAAATATTAAAAGGAGCAAGGGAAAAGTAACAAATAATATACACGGGAATCCCCATAAGGTTAACAGCTGATCTTTCAGCAGAAACTCTGCAAGCCAGAAGGGAGTGGCAGGACATATTTAAAGTGATGAAAGGGAAAAACCTACAACCAAGATTACTCTACCCAGCAAGGATATCATTCAGATTTGGCAGAGAAATTAAAAGCTTTACAGACAAGCAAAAACTAAGACAATTCAGCACCACCAAACCAGCTTTATAACAAATGCTAAAGGAACTTCTATAGACAGGAAACACAAGAGAAGGAAAAGACCTACAAAAACAAACCCCAAATAATTAAGAAAATGGTAATAGGAACATACATACCGATAATTACCTTAAATGCAAATGGATTAAATGCTCCAACCAAAAGATATAGACTGGCCAAATGGATACAAAAACAAGACATGTATATATGCTGTCTACAAGAGAACAACTTTAGACCTAAAGAAACATACAGACTGAAAGTGAGAGGATGGAAAAAGATATTCCATACAAATGGAAATCAAAAGAAAGCTGGAGTAGCAATATTCATATCAGACAAAATAGACTTTACAATAAAGACTATTACAAGAGACAAAGAAGGACACTACATAATGATCAAGGGATCAATCCAAGAAGATATAACAATTGTAAATATTTATGCACCCAATGTAGGAACACCTCAATACATAAGGCAAATGCTAACAGCCATAAAAGGGGAAATCGACAGTCATACAACCATATTAGGGGACTTTAACACCCCAATTTCACCAATGGACAGATCATCCAAAATGAAAATAAATAAGGAAACACAATCTTTAAATGATACATTAAACAAGATGGACTTAATTGATATTTATAGGACATTCCATCCAAAAACAACAGAATACACTTTCTTCTCAAGTACTCATGGTACATTCTCCAGCATAGATCGTATCTTGAGTCACAAATCAAGGCTCAGTAAATTTAAGAAAAGTGAAATAATATCAAATATCTCTTCGGACTACAACACTATGAGATTAGATATCAATTACAGGAAAAAAATCTGTGAAAAATACAAACACATGGAGGCTAAACCATACACTGTTTAATAACCAAGAGATCACTGAAGAAATCAAAGAGGAAATCAAAATATACCTGGAAATAAATGACAATGAAAACACGATGACCCAAAACCTATGGGATGCAGCAAAAGCAGTTTTAAGAGGAAAGTTTATAGCAATACAATCCTACCTCAAGCAACAAGAAGCATCTCAAGTAAACAACCTAGCTACACCTAAAGCAATTAGAGAAAGAAAAACAAAACAAAACAAAAAACAAAGTTAGCAGAAGGAAAGAAATCATAAAGATCAGATCAGAAATCAATGAAAAAGAAATGAAGGAAACAATAGTAACGATCAATAAAACTAAAAGCTGGTTCTTTGAGAAGATAAACAAAATTGATAAACCATTAGCCAGACTAATCAAGAAAAAAAAAAGAGACTCAGATCAATAGAATTAGAGATGAAAAAGGAGAAATAACAACTGACACTGCAGAAATACAAAGGATCACGAGAGATTACTACAAGCACCTATATGCAAATAAAATGGCCAATCTGTAAGAAATGGACAAATTCTTAGAAATGCACAACCTTCTGAGAATGAACCAGGAAGAAATAGAAAATATAAACAGACCAATCACAAGCACTGAAATTGAGCCTGTTATTAAAAATCTTCCAACAAACCAAAGCCCAGGACCAGATGGCTTCACAGGCGAATTCTGTCAAACATTTAGAGAAGAGCTAACATTTATGCTACTTAAACTCTTCCAAAATATAGCACAGGGAGGAATACTCCCAAACTCATTCTACGACGCCAACATCACCCTAATACCAGAACCAGAAGAAGATGTCACAAAGAAAGAAAACTACAGGCCAATATCACTGATGAACATAGATGCAAAAATCCTCAACAAAAGTCCTCAACAATATCTGATTCAGCAAACAGAATCCAAGAGCACATGAAAAGGATCATACACCATGATTAAGTGAGGTTTTATCCCAAGAATGCAAGGATTCTTCAATATATATGAATCAATCAATGTGATAAACCATATTAACAAATTGAGGGAGAAAACCATATGATCATCTCAATAGATGCAGAAAAAGCTTTTGAAAAAATTCAACACCAATTTATGATAAAAACCCTCCAGAAAGTAGGCATAGAGGGAACTTACCTCAACATAATAAAGGCCATATATGACAAACCCACAGCCAACATCTTTCTGAATGGTGAAAACTGAAACCATTTCCTCTAAGATCAGGAACAAGACAAGGTTGTCCACTCTCACCACTATTATTCAACATAGTTTTGGATGTTTTAGCCACAGCAATCAGAGAAGAAAAAGAAATAAAAGGAATCCAAATTGCAAAAGAAGAAATAAAGCTGTCACTGTTTGTAGATGACATGATACTATACATAGAGAATCCTAAAGATGCTACCAGAAAACTACTACAGCTAGTCAATGAATTTAGTAAAGTAGCAGGATACAAAATTAATGCACAGAAATCTCTTGCATTCCTATAAGCTAATGATGAAAAATCTGAAAGAGAAATTAAGAAAACACTCCCATTGACCACTGCAACAAAAAGAATAAAATACCTAGGAATAAACCTACCTAAGGAGACAAAAGACCTGTATGCAGAAAACTATAAGACACTAAGAAAAGAAATTAAAGATGATACAAAAGACTTGAAGAGATATATCATGTTCTTGGATTGGAAGAATCAACATTGTGAAAATGACTATACTACCCAAAGCAACCTACAGATTCAATGCAATCCTTATCAAACTACCAATGGCATTTTTAACAGAACTAGAACAAAAAAGTTCACAATTTGTATGGAAACACAAAAGACCCCAAATAGCCAAAGCAGTCTTGAGAAAGCAAAACAGAGCTGGAGGAATCAAGCTCCCTGACTTCAGACTATACTACAAAGCTACAGTAATCAAGACAGTATGGTACTGGCCCAGAAACAGAAATATAGATCAATGGAACAGGATAGAAAGCCCAGATATAAACCCACACACATATGGTTACCTTATTTTTGATAAAGGAGGCAAGAATATACAATGGAGAAAAGACAGCCTCTTCAATAAGTGGTGCTGGGAAAACTGGACAGGTACATGTATAAGAAAGAAATTAGAACACTCCTTAACACCATACATGAAAATAAACTCAAAATGGATTAAAGACCTAAATGTAAGGCCACACACTATCAAACTCTTAGAGGAAAACATAGGCAGAACACTCCATGGCATAAATCACAGCCAGACCCTTTTTGACCCACCTCCAAGAGAAATGGAAATAAAAATAAACAAATGGGACCTAATGAAACTTAAAAGCTTTTGCACAGCAAAGGAAACCATAATCAAGATGAAAAGACAACTCTCAGAATGGGAGAAAATATTTGCAAATGAAGCAACTGACAAAGGATTAATCTCCAATATTTACAAGCAGCTCATGCAGCTCAGTGTTAAAAAAGCAAACAACCCAATACAAAAATGAGCCGAAGACCTAAATAGACATTTATCCAAAGAAGATATACAGATTGGCCAGAAACACATGAAAGGATGTTCAACATCATTAATCATTAGAGAAATGCAAATCAAAACTACAATGAGGTATCACCTCACACCAGTCAGAATGGCCATCTTCAAAAAATCTACAAACAATAAATGCTGGAGAGGGTGTGGAGAAAAGGGAACCAACCCTCTTGCACTGTTGGTGGGAATGTAAATTGATACAGCCACTATGGAGAACAGTATGGAGGTTCCTTAAAAATTGAAAAATAGAACTACCACACGACCTAGCAATGCCACTACTGGGCATATACCCTGAGAAAACCATAATTCAAAAAGTGTCATGTACCACAATGTTCATTGCAGCTCTATTTACAATAGCCAGGACATGGAAACAACCTAAGTGTCCATCAACAGATGAATGGATAGAGAAGATGTGGCACACATATACAATGGAATATTACTCAGCCATAAAAAGAAACGAAATTGATTTATTTCTAGTAAGGTGGATGGACCTAGAGTCTGTCATACAGAGTGAAGTAAGTCAGAAAGAGAAAAACAAATACTGTAGCTAACACATATATATGGAATCTAAAAAATAATAATAATAATAAATAAAGGTTCTGAAGAACCTAGGGGCAGGACAGGAAGAAAGACGCAGACATAGAGAATGGACTTCGGGATATGGGGAGGGGGAAGGGTAAGCTGGGACGAACTGAGAGAGTGGCATGGACTTATATACACTACCAAATGTAAAACAGATAGCTAGTGGGAAGCAATCGCATAGCACAAGTTTATTCAGCTCGGTGCTTTGTGACCCCCTAGAGGGGTGGGATAGTGAGGGTGGGAGGGAGACGCAACAGTGAGGGCTTATGGGGATATATGTATATGTATAGGTGATTCACTTTGTTATAAAGTAGAAACTAACACACCATTGTAAACAAATTTTGTAATTTGTTTTACAAAATCCAATAAAGATGTTAAAAAAAAAAAAGAAAGAATGCATGCATAGGGATTTTGAAGATAAACAATAAAATAAAGCCCTTGAAATCTAGAAGGAATTTCTAATGTTATAAAACCTGACTTTTGTGTAATGTTATAAAAACTGATTTCTGTGTAATGGTTTATAGAAACTGATTTCTGTGTAATGTGTAAAGGTCTACCAGGAAAGAAAGTATACCTCTTTAGACATATTGAAGAATATTTTCTCTTGGATATTAGCTTACTCCATTTAGATTATAATAGCTAGAATATATTGACTTAAACAAATATGCTCTTTACAAAAGTTTTTATATAGCCTATAGGAGGCCAGGAGTTATAATAGAGCAGATGGAGATAATCTTATATCTTTTGTAAGATTTAAAGTGTAAGAGAAAATACAGGTGAAGTTAAAGTGAGATGATGCAGGGAATAAATGGAATATTTATTCCTGAAAATAATAAGAAAATAGCATCAGCTGGATATTGTCTGAGCCGTGAATTTTTCTAAATAATTTACAAATATTATCTCCTTATTACTTTTTCCAGTTATCTATTGATGAATAACAAACCACCTCAAATTTAGGCAGAACAAAACAAAAACATTTTTTGTTTCTATGCTCATGCATTTTGCCAGTCCAAAATTTGGACAGGGCCCAGTGAGATTGGCTTACTTCTGCTGCAATATGTCTGGGGCCACAGATGACTGTGGACTGCAGCCCACTGAAGGCATTTTCACTCACATGGGAGGGCTCCATGGCTGGGCACAGTTAGAACTGGCAACTGCAGTGACTACACAAGCCCTTCCTTCACAGCATGAAAGCTTCAAGGTTGTCAGACTTCATTCATTGTGGTTCAGGGGTCAAACAGAGAGTGATCAAGCAAATAAAATCATGACCTTCTACTCAATTCAATTAAATCCCAAACAGTGAATGCTTAACAATGTTAAAAGTTTTCTACAATATATCCATCTCCTCTGATCTCAATTCTTGTGTTCTAGAGATATCCCAGAACTGGTAGTAAGTATGGGGAAGGTTTCCATGCCAGAAGTTATGGCAGTAAAATCTTCTTCAACTTTATGATGATGTTAATTGTAAATGGAGAGATACCATGTTGAATAGGAAAATATCTTTAGAAATTTAACTTCTAACATTGTTCCTAAACATTGTATCTTGTCTGTGTTATGTCCTCATTAAATGTTAAATTTTATTAGGTTTATTATTAAGTTGTATTACTTTTAATGTCACTTGGCAAAATCTTATCCTTCATGAAGGCACAATTAAAATGTCACTTATTTTGTGACATTCACCACCCCTTCCCAGCAGACATAGCTTCACATATATGGCTCTGTCTTTTGTGCAAGCTCATTAAAAACATTAAAATGGTCTTACTCGTCTTTTATTCCCAGGATCAAGTATAATGCATAGGACATATTCAAATATATCTAGCTTATAAACTCACAGAAACAGAGAGTAGGATGATGATTGCCTTGGGCTGGGGGTGTGAGGGAAACTGGAAGATGTTGGTCAAAGGGTACAAACTTCCAGTTATAAGATGAATAAGTTCTGGGGACCTAATGTACAGCATAGTGATTATAGTTAACAGTACTGTATTATATACTTGAAAGTTGCTGAGAGTAGATCTTAAATATTCTCACTACACACACACACACACACACACACGCGCGCGTAAACATACACACACACAAAGTGGTAATCATTTATACACATGTATTGTCATCATGTTGTATACCTTTAACTTATACAAAATTATATTTCAATTATATTTCAATAAAGCTAGGAAAAAATAGGAAAAAACCCCCGAATATATCTGGCTTAAAATGATTAACACAGCAAGAGATGGAAAAAAAAAATAGTTGACGAATTGAAGCCAGGAATTCTTGAAAAGCAGATTGAAAACAAAAACAAAAACAAAACCCCCTCTTTTAAAAAGGGCAGAGGCCAGCCATATTTCTTTCATGTTAAATACAACAAATATTTGAAAAATATTTGGGTTGCAAACCATACTATGTTATGAACTCTGTCATCAAAATTGAGTATGTCTTGCAATACTATCAGAACTGTAGAAAGAGCTGGAAAAAAACAAAATACATGAAGGACATTTAACAGAAAGAGAAGTAGAGAAATCCATGAAAAAGTGGATTGCCTGGACTAAGTGTTGCTGCTGGCAGACCTGCTATAACCTCTCCTGAGAACTTGTCAGAAGTGCAGAATCCCAGGCACCACCTTAGAACTACTGAATCAGAATCTGTAATTCAGCAAGACCTCGTCGTGATTCATGTTCCTTTACTTTTGATAAGCACTGAGCTAAGGACATCAAGTCCATTTCAAAGGATCCTGTACGAATTTCAGAGCTGTCTCATAGTTCCCAATGGGGAAGCAAACGTACAAACTTACTGGTTTTTCTTACTCAATCACATTAATCCAGAGAGAAGAAAGACAAAATTTCCAAATCTAATTCACCCAGAGTTATTGGTTTAACGGTTAATGAGAAATTCAAATAAATTTGAGGACCTTTTATTTTGTTTTCAGTTTCTCAGTAATAGTTTTCCCAAATGGGAGTAGTTGTCTTAGACTAAAGAGTTTCTCAGACTACAAAGATTCGATTGCTGGATTTTGATCAATTTCTGTGTTAGCATTGTTCAGTTTAGGCGTCTGGTGAAGCAATCTAAAAGACCTTTTTTTATCACAATATTCTGCTGCAAAAAAAGCTGTGGAGAGGTTTAAAGGTGTTATTTGCAGTGGGCATAGAATAAGAATTACGGCTGTTGTTTTTTGCCTGAAGACGGAAGTCGCTTGGAGGGAAATTTCCCAGCTGTAATTGAATGCCTCCATGATACTCTTTAAGCAATTTCAAAATTTGTGACAACTCTTATTTCTTGTTTTCAGTTATATTTGTAAATTACCTCAATGTTAATGAACACTATTTTGAATATTAAAAAGATGCTCTCTATTGTCTTGGAGAACAACTAAAATTTAAGTATCTCATTCTGCTTAGAAGAATGACTGACTTTCACTTTATCCTTTTTAATATGTCATAAATACATAAATCAGGTAGATTTCTTTTCTCCCTGAGGCTTGCTTAAGTTAAGGTCAAAAAGAGAGAAAGGAAAAAGCTTTATTCCTCTTCTCTTTTAGATCTGATGAAAAGCCCCAAAATGAAATTAATATTGATTTCCTCTAAGAAAGGACAGATGTTTTAGGTGTATATATATATATGTTTATAATAGGCCTATTATTGATGGATGGTAAATACAAGGGCACCACTAGAAAGTGGAATTATGATTCAGTCACGAAAAGAAGAAAGCAGGATTTCAACTTCCTAAGACTTCAGGTCATAACTATACCAAAATTTTTTTCTCAGGAATAATCCAGACAACATAAACAATCAGTATGAGTACTGAAATCACATATCTGACTTTGTACAATCTAGCCATTACTTATATCTGTAGTCATCTGTGGTAGACAGAATAATGGCCCCTGGAGATGTCCATGTCCCAATCCTTGGGCGCTGTGAATATTTTAGGTTACATAGCAAAGGGCAATGAAAGTTGCAGTTGGAATGAAAATTGCTAATAAACTGATCTGAAGTAGGGAGATTATCCTGGATTATCTGGGTGGGCACAATATAATCACAAGGATCCTTAGAAGTTGGAGTGGGAGGTAGAAGTAAGAACCAAAGGGTAGCAGCATGAAAAGAACGCTGCTGACATTGCTGTCTTTGAGGATCTAGGAAGAGGGCTGTGAGCCCAGGAATATGGGCAACCCCTAGAAACTGGAAAAGGCAAGAAGATGGATCCTCCCCTAGAGCCTCCAGAAAACAATATACCCTGCCAATACTTTGATCGTGGCCCTGTGAGACCTGCGTTGAACTTCTGATATTCAGAATTAGAAGATAAATAACTTGTGTTGTTTAAGCTACTAAGGTTGTTGTATCGTCACAGGAACAATATGAAATGAATACACCCTATTACTATGATTCCTACTTCCACGCTGCAACTACAAAATGATAACACTGCAACCACAAAATGATCATGGCTGCTGTGTATATTATACATTGAGCACCTGTTATGTGCTAGGAACTTAAAATTTATTATTTTTAGTTCTCGCAAATCTCTGCAAAAAATATCCTAAATTTATCATTGAGGAAACTAAGCATTATATAAAATAACTTGTTATCAAGTAATGGTTGAACAAAGATTTGAATATAGATATTTCTAATTATTTCAAAATCTGAACACTTTCTAATATATCCATTATCTCTAAGATAGTAAGTGTAATCTTGCTTTAGTAGAGTTACTCTAATAACTGAATCATTACTGGATAAGAACTAAACTCAAGAACTGTGTAGCTATCTGTTATTATGCAGAAACAATCCATAAATTTCAGTAATTAAATAAGTTTGTTGTTATAGGATACAGTGACAAAAATCTGTGTAGATAGAAATTGAATAAATGTGCACTTGTCCTTTGAAGGATACATTTGAAGAATATACTTAAACTTTGAACACATGTATTATTATTTGTGCTGACCCCAAAACAATTATTTCATGTTTGTAAGAAATAACTGGAAAGGCCAAATTTATGGCTCAAATACTATTTTGCATTATTATATGTACTTCTTTCACAAGAAAGAGAAATATTCTTTCCTAACAGAGAATGAATACATCTCCTTGTGTGAGATCTACTACTATGTTTATATGAGAATACTCATAAGCCACTGTTACCTTCTTTATCAGCAGATGATCCCCTCAAGCATTGTTTTGTCTGCAATAGTACAAAAGTGTTGTGTTTCCTAGCCCTCTTCTCTCTTCTGGTGGCCTTATTACCTGGTCAACCTGCAAACCTTGCTTTACAACCTGTGATGATGCTCTGTATTTTCCCTTATAACTTTTTGCTCATTTGCTGGGGATGGGGTGGAGGATTGGCTACGGGAGTGATTCCACTGCAGTTTTTACTTCTGCTGAAAGCAGTACAGAGAGCAATGATTACAAGTCAAGCACTCATGTTTCCAACGACATCACTATTTTCTGACAGCTGACTCAATCGCTCAGCAAGCACTTTTAGTGCCATCTAGCCAGGTATGTGATTTTCAGTGGATATGTAATTTGGATCTTGGCCTCTCACTTCTTTAATTGTCAGAACATGGGCCTCCTAGAACAGCAGATTGCTCAGATCCTAGAGAGAAAGGGCTGACTCTCATTCATCAACAGACCATTAAATGAAGAGTCCCATCTGGTGAACTCCATAACTTTCTGTGTTCCTGTATAAAGCAGGATGGGAGGACATAGGGTGGTGGCAAAATTAATGAGAATGTAGTGAAGAGAACAAGTCTTTCATGATAATTCAGAACTAACTAGAAATATTTTCTTCTGCTTCAGAAATAAAATAAAATTTTAGAATGAATTAAACTTTAAATTAAAATAAAATTCTTATTCTTGAATATGTAGGCTTGAAGAATATGTTTGTGGCATCTAAATTTTTTCTACTTCTCTTTAGGCCAAAAGAAACATGTTTTATAAATTATTTTCTCAATATCTTTGATCCAAAGATTCCCTTTTCACTTGAAGCTACAAGGCTAAATTTTATTATTCAAATGCAAATGTTTCATGATTGGGATATATTTAAAAATATAAACAAATTTAAAAAATCTCTCTGTGAGACTCAGGGAAAGGCTGACATTTTTGCGTTAATATAGAATCCAAGAAATTAGACCAGCTCTCTGTGCTCTGTAAAGCCAAAAGTAATTTTTATGTCCCATGATGTTTATATAGATACGATAATACCCAAATCCTTCTTTTCACGAGATGTTAGCTAAATTTGAAAAATATCAAGATATTTTGGAAGACATACACATTCTTCCAGTCAAATATAGTTCAGATATGGTTTTACAAATGAAGAGCAAACATCTATGAGGTTACAGAATACTCATATATCTTAAATTTACCAAGAGTAATTTGTTAGAGAGCAACACCTACATCATATTTTAACACTGACTTTACCCATAGTACATAAATGTACTTTCCAATTGATTTGCAGAATCAGAATTCAATTTCTCAAAGCATAGGTCTCACCCTGATATGTTCCTATTGAAATGGTTTCTTTGCTTAAGGAATCACAAAGAAAAACAGAACTAAAACAATGTCCGTTCTGCTGCTCTCCCATAGATACTTCTAAATCTCCCAAGCCCAAATACTTTTGAATCGGGTAACGAAGCACCAGAGCTGTGTGCCAGTTTTTCCACATTCTGTTTGGAAATCACCTCTTCATTACCACTGTCTGTTTGGAAATTCTTCATCATTAAGTCCTCTTGCTTGTTTTCAAACCAGGAGCTGTCATTTTGCCTAGACTGATTTGGGCGGTTGATTTGAAATCTGATTGTCTGCCTGCTTCCAATATAGTATCTTTTGGCCTGTTGCACTGCCATTTGGCTCTCCGAGTTTCACACTGCTAAACTCCAGGTTTGAATGTCTTGTGCACTGCCCAAACCCCTGAGGGCACTCATATATCCAGACCCCTCACGTCTGGTGAGAAGAAACCGTGTACTGAAAACTCGTGTCGATGTTTTCATTTGCCTTAATGACTTTGCAAGTGAGTGAATTGGATAATAATGTTCCTAAAGCACCATTGCTAGGAGGATGTTTAATGGCGTAACACAGCAAACATATCAAGAGAGATTCTATGTTCAGGTTAGGCGCCAAAGTGTAAGTGGCTCTTTCTGCCAAAGACATCAGAACAGAACATCAATATTCCTAGGGGCAAAGAGAAAGCAGATTGTTCTCAGGACACCTGTGCACAAAGAAGGCTCAGATTTGAAGAGGAGAAAGCCATTCCTGCACTAACAAGACAGGCAGACAGCAATATTTTTGCTCACCCAAAAGGAGGACATAATTAGTGAGATTTAAAGTCTCGAAATGCAGACTAAGAACTAGTAATGAGAGGATTAAAACAAATAATTGCCGTGGAAGGTTTGAGGCAACAAAGAAGAATATACACTTCCCGGAAGAAGGAAAAATTGGGTGCAGATTCTTTTATCCACGTTAGTTCAAGTTTGCCATTATTTTTCTAATAAAATATCACCACAGTTTTATACCAGACTTTCACAGCACACCCCTAATGAGCTTTGTGTATAATTATGCTCAAATTCTCTGTATAGCAAAATACAGAATTCACACTCTAGATTGTTGGATTCAGTCATCTTCCGCTAATCCTTTTCTTGTCACCATGGTGTTGTAGTTTGAAAATATTCTTGTAATATTAGGTAGTGGTGTCTGCCTCAGCAGTCCCTCCTGGGGGTTGACAGAGCAGATTCCAGGGCTCACTATTGGAAAAGGGGGGAGAACAGCACAAACGAGCAGACAAGTGACCTTCCTCAGGGTAAGCCGCCTTTAAAAAGCTTTGTTTTCTTTGTGTCTAGAATACATTGAGGAGGGAATGATCCTGCCTTTCTGCCCTCAACAAAAAGTCATCTTTACATGACAGTAACCAAGCAAGCCCAAGAAGATGGAAACACTAGATGGTAGCTTTGTATACACTTCGTGGTAGCATTACGTGGTTAGTGAGAGTTTGGGCTTTGGAGTGAGACTGCCTGGATTGGAATCCTGGCATGGCTCTCTCTCATGTTTTTCATTAGTGAGGATAACTTACCTCTAGTTTGGTGGTAGATGTTGTCCGTCTGTTTATTTTTACAGGGATATGGGAGAGGTTCAAAAAGGACCTCTCCACAGCTACCATCTTTTCAGAATCCCCTTTGTTTATTTTTGAAGAAGAGGAATTATCTTTATTATATACGTTCTTTCTTGCCTAAAAGAACATATCATGTTGATTATTTTAAGGAAATTTGGGGGGATAGTTTAGTAATTTCAGTAAGCAGATTGGGCCACATAATACCTAGTCTCAGGTTTAAGCACATGTAACGTGGAACATTCTTTCCTAATTTTGAGGCAAGAAGGTATGTCATAAACTTTTGAATTCATTTATTCTCTTTCACCTTGGAAGGAATTTACAATATTTGAATACAAAAAAGTTTTGTTGAGCCAACCTTTTACAGATTATTCTAAGTTTAGACTTCTGTTTACAAGTATATTATAATGAATATATTACAACAGATCTACTATAATCTGTAAACATGCATTATTAGGATGAAAATGTCCCTGACATAGTCTCTTGTCTTTGGAATGAAAGCAGCCAAACAGAGGCGGCCACAACAACAAAAAGTTTCACTTACAAGGAAATAAGAATGACTATAAATTTGTAATAGAGAAAAATCCAAGACTGATACTGCTATCGGAAAAGCTTATAAAACAGTTACCAAGTAGCATAAATCTCCCCTAAATAATCATGAATTATCAACGATGTGGAGATTTAGGTTAGTCCTTTCTTAGTTTTGTTTGTTCTTAAAGTAGTAACAGAGGTAATTTTCTATCGAATTAAAATAAGCTATCGGCACTTCTTCGCAGATCATAGTACACTTTAATAATAAGGCCTATTATTGTTAACGGGGGAGAGTGATTCTACCAGATGAAAACCTGATGCATCCCTTGGTGCTCATTTATAGTGGTTAAATGGGATTTAGTGAATTGTTAACAAACTGACATATATTGTATACATGCATTTTATTGCCACTTTTGAGATAAAAATATTTCTATAAATTGAATTTCTAATATTTTAATCTCCACTGATTCAAATATTAGTATTTTGTCAGTAATTAACTTAAGAACAAATGGGCAAGGTTGAAATGAGGTAGCTTTTGATGTATAGTAAGGAAGAATCTACTAATGATTCAAGCCATACTGAGATGGAATGCTTAACATTTTTAACCCTTAAAAATATAGTGAGCTTCCTTTTATCAGAGGCATTAAAACAGTGCTGAGAAATTTATTTGTAGAAAAGATTCACATATGTATAGAGGCTTGGATAAGTTGCCTTTAATATGACATGTGAATCTGAAATACTGTCCTTTCATGGTCAGTTTTGAATCCATATCAAAACAGTGTGTCTAGGACAGTGCAACATACTTTATCAATATTATTATAATTGCAAAGTTGTTACTTTTTTACATACAAGTAGTACATGTAGAGTAAGACATTCACATGGTTAAAAAAAAATCAAGCAATAAAGAGAGTATTAAGCAAAAATAAAATGTTGTCCCTTATCTTCATTGCCATCTCCTAGATGTAGTCAGATTTAACCATCACTTTTTAATATTTTTAGTTAACCAAAATCAGAATACTATGCTTATATCTAACACTTTTCTTTATTAAATTTAGATATTATTGTTTTCCTGCCAATAAAAATAATGAATTCGTCACTATAACCTGTCTCTTGCCCCCGGTTGTCCGCGTTTAAGTTATTGTAATTTAGTTCTTTTATTTGCTACCTTCTGTTCTAGTTCTAACCTCTAGTTAGCATTCCATCAATTTTAAACAGTCTACTCTCCACTTTTACACTTGAATAAACACCTGAACTTCCCTCTTTTTACCTGTACACCATTAAAGTTTATAGTATTTATATTCTGTTACTGTGATTAATTCTTCTGTGCATTGCCTATAGAGTCTAAAAATTGAAATTCAATAAACTCTGATTTCAATTCTGCGTTTATTTACATATCACTGCACTAAGCAGAGTGATTGGAGCTAAAGAGAAAATTATGCTATCCTATGTACCATTTAAAAGAGAATGTTACAAGGTTCAAGGTCAGATATATTTATTCTATCTTTCCAGTTGCTCAAAAGAATGCCTGATTTGAGAGAGTCAAGTTCCCTAACACTCATTACAATTAGCAATATTTTTCTTTCTTAAGGGAAGCAAATTAGATTGGAACTGAAGACTATATCTATTTTTAATATGTCACAGTAAGATCTGTTTGCTCCCCTTCCAAAGAAACATTATGCATTTTATAATGAGGGGCAAGAAGATAAAAATATGTGGAATTTGTGTACAACATCTTATTCTATCCAAACCTTATGTTTGTGTTCTCTTTTAATTTTCTATTAAAGAATAGAGAGGGACCTGCACAGTCTCAAATGAAGTCATAGAGCTGTAACTGGGTATCATCATGGCTCATAATATATGCTCTAGGGATTAAAAAAGTTGGAATAATCTCTCCATTTTAAGAGTTCCCTGTAGATCACACAAAGCTCTGTGACAAGTTGTGTACAAGCTCCTTGGTGTCCCCTTAGACCAAGTAAACCGTGCCATTTTGTAATTTCTCCTTAGATGACAAGGAGTCAAGCAATATAGATGATATCATAACGTTGCTTGACATTTGTGGCTGAAACTATCATGTTCACTTTTATCCATGTGCTACTCCACTTTTGTTGGCCATGGGATTGAGTGGAAAGTGGATAGAAGTGATGGACGCCACCTCTAGGACAGGCCCCTCAAATGTCCTGCACATTCTATTTCCCCTGCTAGTCATCTGGAAATCAAGAACTATGAAACCTGAGAATCACACAGTGGAAGGAGCACGGTTCTCTGGGTCACTCTTTGCAGGAAAGTACACAGAAGGGTAACTTGATCAAAACTGATAAACCAAGAAATCAAATTTCATTTTGTTAAAAAGTCATGAGACTCTTTTCATTTCAGTGACATAAGCTGGCCTATTCTGACTTATATATCATTTTATGACGAAATTATGGTATACTTTATTGGACTCTGTTTCTTGGTCTCTTGAAACTTCTGTCATGTTTATTTTTAAAAGAAAAAGCATAGTTCAGAAAGGTTGGTTATACCCAATTTAAAACATTTTTAAAAAATTTTTAATTTAATTTATTTATTTATTGGCTGTGTTGGGTCTCAGTTGCTACACGCAGGCTTTCTCTAGTTGCAGTGAGTGGGGCTACTCTTCGTTGTGGTGTGCGGGCTTCTCATTGTGGTGGCTTCTCTTGTTGCGGAGCACGGGCTCCAGGCACACAGGCTTCAGTAGTTGTGGCACGCAGGATCAGTAGTTGTGGCTCATGGGCTCTAGAGCACAGGCTCAGTAGTTGTGGCACACGGGCTTAGTTGCTCCATGGCATGTGGGATCTTCCAGGACCAGGGCTCAAATCCATGTCCTTGCATTGGCAGGCAGATTCTTAACCACTGCTCCACCAGGGAAGTCCTGTTGCACCCAATTTTAACACCAATTTCATTTACTTCTTATTTGGACCAAGACTTCTTGTGGGGATGTTTTTCTAGAGTTTGTAAAAGCTTTTCTTTTTGTTGTTGTTGTTGTTGTTGTTGTTGTTGTTTTGCGGTACGCGGGCCTCTCACTGTTGTGGCCTCTCCCGTTGCGGAGCACAGGCTCCGGACGCGCAGGCTCAGCGGCCATGGCTCACGGGCCTAGCCGCTCCGCGGCATGTGGGATCTTCCCAGACCAGGGCACAAACCCGTGTCCCCTGCATCTGCAGGCGGACTCTCAACCACTGCGCCACCAGGGAAGCCCAAAGCTTTTCTTTTTTGTTGACAAAAATATATTATGATTTCTTCATCATGTTGCTAAAATAATCCATCTTAATCACAAAGTTTGTTTAATAAAATTTATTTTCTGAAGACATACTTCTCTGAGTCTTTAGTTATAATTTGTGGCATTTTACTCTAAGCCAAATCTTTTTATTTCTTCTATATTTGCTGCATAGCTGTCATTTCAAGTTTTCTTTTCAAGGGTTAGATCCATATCATTCCTTATGTACTATGCTTTGTTCTTTTGGTATCCCTTTTTCATTTCTCCAGATAATATCCTTTAATAATTAAAAACATTATTCAAAGGATATAAAAGTTTTGACTCCTGTATTTCTAAAATTATCTTTAATTTCCCTTCACTAATTATGCACTAACATAGGTGCAGAATTCTAGGTTTAAAATAATTTCTCTCAATCTTTGACAGAACTGTTCTACTGGCTTCTAGAATCCACGGTTGCTAATCATAGCATGTTGTCTATTATAGTCTAAGTTTCTTCCTTCCTTTGGAGATAAACTCTTTTTGTTCTCTGTAAGCTTTTCAGACTCTCTCTTTAGTATTAGTATGCTATAATTTCACAATGATGTGTCCAGTGTTGGATAATTAAAAGTTTACTCTGCTTGGCACTTGGTCAATTGTTTTGGTCGAAACTTCTTTTCTTCATCTCTGGAAAATTCTCTTTCATTTTTCTTGGATCATTTCCTTTTCTGCATTTTTTCAGTCCCACTCATAGCCCCACCACCCTCCAGAACACCCCCCAGTTATATGTTTAATATCATGGTTTCATGCTTCATATCTCTTTTTCTGTAGATGCAAGCTATTAACTAGGGTACGATACAGCCTTCTAATATATATATATATATATATATATATATATATATATATAAACAAATATATATATATAAAATAAATATAGACATTGGACTTTCTTGCCTTTCCTATCTCTAAACAATTCAGAATCATTGAGATTTTATGCTATCTTTTAAAATATGCTTTAAAATACATAAAATCACTACCTTTATGGCTATTTAAAATGTATTTAAAATACTTCATAAATAACTTTGATTTTATCCTTTCATCTATTTTAACCACATTTTAATTTTTCCCTTTAATACTCAAACTTCACATTATGGGGAAAAAGCGTAAGGGACATTTATGCCTGTGGAGAAGGGTTCTTACATCATTCAATCATAAATCAGAACTTTCTGAAACTACACCAACTCTCTCAATCAGTTGACACTGTTGGATGTATCATATGATGAAGATCTGAAAGAAAATTGATACTTAGATCCTATTTTTCTTCCTCGAGTCTTCCATTGATTCTATATAGATTCTCAATATATGCTCTCAATATTCAGAGATTTCCAAGTGAAAGCTTTTTTCCACCTCCATGATTATGCCTCTATGACAAGATTATCTTCCAGGTAACACTGTTCAGTCTTGATATATATCTGCATATGTTGTTTTTTGCATTTATGTCTTACAGCTAAATAATACTTCGATGGGACTGGGAATATATCTTATTACCTTTGAATTTCTGCATTTTCCTATAGAGTCCAGTTTCAAATATGTGTGTGTGTGTACACAATTTTGGGTGACTATGGAAGGAGGAACTCTTTGATGGTCTTCAGTGGTAAGGGAATTCTTGGGTATACTTTATTAAGTGTTGGTTCAGTTTTTAGTTATATAGTGTAGTTTCAGGCTTACTGTGTGCCACCAGGTTTTATAATTTGCAAACAGTTGTTTCTTTTTTATTGATTTCTCTCTGTTCTTTCTTTCCCCCTGCAACATCTCTTTGGCTCTTGAGAGCACCTGTGCCATCAGGTCTTAGTTGAGCCAGTTTCTTGGCTTATTCCCTCTTTAACACTGATGACAGTCTCCAACTTTTTTCTTATCTACATTGCCACCTTTGCATTTCTACAATAGGTTTCATTAAAGCAAAAAGTCCTAAAATTTACATTTACATTTTAACATAAATAGCTACAGTTATACAAAATAATCACCCTTATATCCCCATTTTGCAATGTGGATGCTACCTTATAGGAGCAAAAGAGGATTTTCCAAGAATCCTGTTGGTATTGACATTGTACATGGCTAGCAAGTAGTAGTCAGTATTGTGGTGTAAGCAAGACACGTACACAGAAACAAAGAAACAGAAAAGCACTGGTACCTTAGGCTTGTCCTTTGCGGGGGTGGGGGGGTTGTGTGTGGAGGGCGGGTGTTTGTGCTTTCAAATATCTTCCTTCTCTGATTGGTTGGGGTTATCATGTTAGGTAGTTGGATCTTCAGTAAATATTTGAAACTGATTAGCTGACTAAGAGCATAATTTATGCTATTTCAAGCATAAATGAATTATGCTTCATAAGATAAAATATAGAATCATTAAATAGAAAATAAAGGATGACATCATTTTTATCAGCTTGTGCTTAACTAGAAATCCTATTCAGGTCAAGTTTCCTAGGTTCACAGACTACAGAAACACCTGTTTACTTAAAATACTGCAAGTGATTTGTGAAATTTAGAACACAGACTGTAAAACACTCATAATTTGAAATATTATTTTTACTAATAGCAGATATTTAATTTTAAAAGTCCATGGTTTTTAAAACAAGAACTATTTAGCACTTATTAGTTATACAAAATACACACACAACAGAACTAGAAAAAAGAAACCCCAAAGACTCTTATATGCATTATAGATGAAAATATAAAACCTGTCTATAAAACAGGTTTTGAATTTTACTGTAATTGTGCTTTTCAAAGTAGGTAATTAAATTGCTATGTCTTTGGGAAAAGGTCAGCTGGGATAGCACAGATTAATCTCTCTAGGGCATTTGCTCTTAATAACCATGAATCGTTGTTTCATACGCTTGAAGGCTTGGCGAGGTTCCATCCAGCCTAAAATACTTTGAAAATGACAGAAATTCACTAAGAAACACTCTAATAGTTTTACTTAATCACCAGTTAACCTGCATAAGTACCTTTGTGTTCTCATCTACCTGTTAACCTACACTATGATCAGATATTGGGGAAAATGAGAACATGAAGCCTCCTGGGTTTTTGCTGTTCTTGTTGCTCATTCCTGTGTTGGGTATGTTTGTGCCCTGAGCTAGATGTAGAGGGCAAAAGAGATGAGCTCAGGTTCAGACAGAATAAAACCTCTAATTCTATAAATTATTACTGAGTGCCTGTCATCTAATTTTGCATTTCTATTGTAAAGTTCCCATGCTGTACCTTTATACAAATTATTAAGAATAAATTCTGGTACAACTTATAAGAGTCCTAAAAAAACCTTTCTAAGATATAATGGCAAAATCTATGTCTACACAAGGAAAATTAGAGTCCTTTTTTGAGACTATGTCAGTCTCAAGTCCTTCTAATGAGAAACAAGAAAACAAAGGAAAAAAACCCAGCTAATTCGATCCTGAATTATCTAACATGAATATTCTCATGTTGATGGGATTATCCTGCCTCCCATTCTCGTAGCCTAAAAGAAAAAAAAAAACTGATGATAAATTATAAGTGAAAAATGCTATTTTCTAAAGCATAACTATTAGAGACATAATACAATTCCTGCATCATTTTTAAAGTTGTGAGCCTAAATTTGATAATTCCATCAACATACACTTAAATTACCAGTAGAATATCTAGATCCCATTGGGGAAAAAAAATCCTTTTTCATATGGTAATTATTAGTGTATGCTTGATAATTATTTTTCAAAAGCTTGTTTAAAGGAACTGGGATCTCCACTGCTTAAAACAAGGGCTCTTCTAAAGTGAATACCTGTTTCCAGATTATCCTTCCTGGCCATTCAGCAACTTGTGCTTTCTAGTAACATCCTCTGACTTCTCTGAGTTATTAAAGAAGATTTTCCTTGTCTTGGTATTTGAAGAAAGGAGTCTTCCCTCTTCCTAATGCCTTCAATATGTGTGTTGGCATCAACAATTTGGACTCCTAAGAGAAGTGTTTAATACCCTGTAAGGGCAGCATTTAAGGGGAAGCAGCAAAAATGGAGATTATTCTAGGAGAAAATCACATTTTTTATTAGTCTTAATTAACAAGGTTCATAACAACAACAAAAATATACATGTAATTGCTTTCTTCTCTGGATTAGTAATGGTTTCCTTCTTGGGACACTTAAATTATACTTTAATCTTAAAAATAATTTTGTTCATTGATTTTGATTTAATCACCTTTCCCTGTGAGCACTGACTGTTGAGCACTTTGTGTTATGAAAGTTCAAAATGACTATTACTGTTGCATGATTACATCAACCTGAAAATATTTACAATTTAGTAAATTGTTGCCCAGAACAGCTGTCCTGAACCACCAAAATATCTACAGGACAAAGTATATTTTTCTTATCAACAATAGTTCAGTTCATCCCTTTTTAGTATTTACTATATTTTATTATTATTATTAGCAAGCCATTTTTATAATCAATTGCTGACAGAAGGATTTTTTTCAAGTTGACAGTTATTACTTTTTGAAACCGATTTCTTTGTTGCCAGTGTTTTGAAAAATATACTAAATAAATGTGAGAGCAATTTCAGCATAAATATATGAAGCTAACTGACAGAAGCTGTAGCTGCAAATAAATTGCTGAATCATATTTTTTACCTACTTACTGGGATCCTAAACACTGCTGACTAATATTTTCATAGTCTTCTCTTAGTATAAGTGTTTTTCTACAATTAGTAAAAGACATTTATTCTGCATTTCACATTTAGTAACACCTCAAATATTTATTTGTGCATCAGAAGGAGTTTTTCTAAAATAAAATGAACATAATCCCCACTGAGCTTACAAATCACATGTATTACATGTGTATTGTTAAAACATATAAAAGGATTCCAACTGCTGAGAAGATCTTGTACATTCTGTGATTATCTATATAAAATGCATTTGACTTTAATGTTAAAAATAATTTTAAAGAACTCTTACTTTTGTCCACTGTTTATTTAATTAACTGAACAGTTACACTCATTCTAGTCTATAATTTCTAACAATATAGTGAAAAGTTACTACATCTCAAAGCTATTCGGATCTGAAATTAATTTTATTTCTCTACTAGATCATTTAATTCTAATTCTTTTATATCTCCCCACCCTGTTTCAGATTATTTGTTTCATTTACTGTTAATAAACTTATTAGCCTAAAAAAGTTATTGTTTAAATTGTGTTTTCATGTGATGATAAAAATCTGCAAAATCGTTTGTTCATTGCCATGCCCCAAATTCAGTCATCAGCATTGAGGTAATCACTCTACCTTTAATTATGCTGCCTACAAAGGCTTACAATAGCTTCAATACTGAACAGAACATTCCTTAAAGCAATTCACCTCAAACTGTTAAACTAAGAAATTAATGGCTCTACTGTGGCTCTTTCTGGCAGATTACTTGAATAAGCTAAAGTTTTGTGTAAAGCACATTCTTTTTCCTTGGTCCTTGGTTAGCAACCTATCATGAAGTTTGATGACTTTCCTCCAATTCATCATTCTAATCAAACTTTCTGACTGGTACCAGCCACTTCCTGTGGTGCACATTTTAGTTGTTGAGTGTGAGTGTGTGTGTGTGTGTCTATATGTTTAGGGCAGAGAGGTTGTTACATGAAGAACAGTGTCTTAAGGAGTCATATGACAAAACTAAAGAGTATAAATATTAGTGGAAGAAAAATAATATGGTTTTTATCCCATGGCTTTTAACTTTGTCTTTCTGACCAAGAACTTACCTAGCTCTCCTTGCCTGATACAACCCATAAGAACTTCCTTTTAGAAAGGAATTTTATTTCATTCATTCATACTGAGATGTAAACGATGAAGGGTCGAAATATTTCTAAGGGACAGGGCTTTTATGTTTACAAAGAAATAGCACTATAATTATAAAAATTCATGCTTAGTTAAATAGTAGATTAGTACTATTCTTCAAAAATAATAACAATGATGATCACAATATATAGTTTATATTAAGAAATACATGGGCAAGACACATTCTGTGAGTTTTACAAACATTATCTCTTTTATTTAACAACAATTCTTTGAGGTGGGTAATATTATCCCTGTTTTGCATACATGCATCCTTAGAAAAGTCTCCCTGAAATCACATTGCTGAGGCAATTAGTAACATTTTAAATCACCTAATCATTGGAAGGGGTGGTGGTGGGGAGTCCTTGCCTTCATAGTTCAAACTAAGTTAAAAATA
Organism: Grampus griseus; assembly: GCF_964374135.1. NCBI lineage: Eukaryota > Metazoa > Chordata > Mammalia > Artiodactyla > Delphinidae > Grampus > Grampus griseus. The sequence goes on along the minus strand of NC_138998.1, from coordinate 112,635,043 downwards.
AAAAATATTACATACAGAATATATGTATAATATTACTAACTTAATATTATACATATTCTGCCCCTGGAGAAAGGCATAGGGCAGGTCTAGCAGATCTGTAATTGACCTCCCAAAAGGAGAGAAGATAAATAATGGGGGAAAAAAGGAAAATTAAGAATAATGGCAAAAATCTCCCCAAAGTTGGTGAAAATCAAATTGCTGAAACTAAATATGAGAGAAAAGTTTGAAATTAGCTAGAGAAAAAAAATGACACATTAAGAATAGGGGACTCAAAACACATATTACTGGAGACTCTTCATGAGAAATAATGAAGTCCCTAAGACAGTGGAAAGACACTTAAAAGTGCTGAGACAAAAAGTTGTCAACTCTATACCTGTTGAAAATAGTGTTGAAGAAGGAAAATGAGATACAGACTTTTACAGATAAAGCATAAAGAAAATAATTCATCATCAGAACAACTACACTACAGAAATGCTATAGGAAATTCTTTAGTTTACAGGGAAATGATACTATATTGAAACCCAGTCTTCAGAAGCAAATGAAATTACTGGAAAAAATAAATATGAGAATAAATATTATGTATACATTTTTCTTTTAATTAAAAAATATATAATTTTGTTATAAAGTATAAACTTGTATTATGTGTTGTACGTAATACACAGGACAACTGTAACAGAAAGGAGGGAGGAGATGAGGTAAGTGGGCCTACGTGGCTGTGAGTTTCTTAAATTTTACATGTAGTACAATTTTAACACTGAGTAAACTGTGAAATGTTAAAGATATATTTTGAAATTCCTAGATAAACCACGAAACATATTGCAAAGAGAGTTAGCCAAAATCAAACAGTTAAATAAAAATGGAATTCTAATAAATGCAAATAACACAAATTATGGAAGAAAATTTTAGATGAAATGAACAAATTCTGTGAAGAACATACCAAACTTTTATACATCATTAGTAGAAAACTTTACTATTCCTACATACATTAAAGAAACTAAGTTTATTATCAAAAACTTATTCACAAAGAAAGCTGCTGGTAGATACACTGGTGAATTCTAGCAAATATTTGAGGGAAACTCACACAGACTGTTTCAGAAAATTAAGTATGAAACACTTCCAATTTAATATTAATTTCCCTGATAATGAAATTAGACAAAGTCATTTAAAGGAAAAAAAAAACCTACAGACAAATATCTTTCATGAAAATAGAAAGATATTCTCTACAAAATATCAGCTAATAAAATTCAGCAATACATGTCAAATTGACATAATGACCAAGAGGATAATAATACCAGGAATGCTAAGTTGTTTTAACGTTTTAAAAATTCAATGGAGAACTAGAACCCATTCCTCTCTTACCACCTCCAACTTTCATTTCATGGGTTACCCGTGGGAGAAGATGGTATCTTTAACCCGGGGTTGCACATGCACTTGGCCTGGAATTCAGAAAAGCTGAAGAAGGAGATCCTCTGAGAAGTGGAGAAGCTACAGGCCCCATTGTTTGCCCCACACTCACAAAGTAAACTAGTAGATTAAAAAAAGTCAAGGTAACACCCTATTAACTGAATAAGAGAAAAATCATATAATCATTTCAATAAGTTAAGAAAAAGCCTTTGAGATTATTCAATGTCCGTTCATTATAAAAGCTCTCAGCAAATAAGAATAGAACACCTTCAATATGATGAAAAGAATATACAAATTCCTTCAACTAACATGACAAAGGTCAAAGACTAACCACTTTTCCCATAAGATCAGGAATGAGATAAGCCTGTCTGCCTGCACCACTTATATTCAATATTGTGTTGGAAATCCTTCCCAATGCAATAAGGCAAGACAATGAACTATAAGACAAATAGATCATAAAGGAGGTAGTAAAACATTCTTTATTCACAAATGACATAATATTTCTTTTTTAAATGTAGACTATGTTAAGGTATCTATAAAAGATACTACAACAAATAAGCAAATTTAGCAGTCACTGGATACAAGGTCAGTATAAATAATAATAGTATTTGTATATAATAGCAATAAACAATCAGAAAATAAAGCTGACAATTAAAAATTGCATTTAGAATTAGAAAAGCAAAAACAGAATAGAATCGAAAAACAAAATATTAAGGATAAAATAACAAAGGAAGTACAATGTTTTCACACTGAATACTATAAAATATTGCTGACAAAAATTAAAGGACATCTAAATAAAAGAAGAGATATACAATGTTCATGGATCAGAAGGGTCAATATTTTTAAGGTGTCACTTCTCCCCAAGTTATAGATTCAATGCAATCCCAATCCTGATTATATCAGGCTTTTTTTTTTTTTTTTTGGTAGAAATTTGCAAGCTGATTCCAAAACTTAGGTAGAAATAAAAAGACCTAGAATATTCTAAATATTCTTTAAAAGAAGAGCTAAGTTGGATGACTTACACTAGCTGACTTTAAGATTTTCTATAAACCTACAGTAGTCAATAAAGTGTGGTACTGGTCTAAAGATAAACAAGATAAACTTGGACAGAATAAAGAACTCAGAAATAGACCTATTTAATTAATTTTTATTTAATTCCATCAATTTTTGACAGAGGAGCTAAAACAATCTAATGGGGAAAGAATATCCATAAAGAAAAAAAACCAAACAATTCAAATTTAAACTCATACCATAGAAATTTAGGATGAATCACAGACTTGATTGTAAAAGTGAAAACTGTAAAACTAAATCCATACAATATAGGGAGAAAATTTTTGTGACTTAAGTGTAGAGTAAGGTGTATTATAGAAGGCACAGAAAGTAATAATCATAAAAGAAAAATGATAAACTTCATCAAGAAGTTCACCAGTTTCACCAAATGTAAAAACTTTGGTCCATTAAAAGATTCTTTTAAGGAAAGGGATAAGAGTGAAGTAAGTCAGAGAGAGAAAAACAAATATTGTATAATATCACTTATATGTGGAATCTAGAAAAATGGTGCAGATGAACTTATTTGCAAAGCAGAAATAGACACAGAGATGTAGAGAACAAACTTATGGATACCAAGGGGGAAAGAGGGGGTGGGATGAATTGGGAGATTGGGATTGACATATATACACTACTATGTATAAAATAGATAACTAACGAGAACCTACTGTATAGCACAGGGTAGTCTACTCAGTGCTCTGTGGTGACCTAAATGGGAAGGAAATCTAGAAAAGAGGGGATATATGTATATGTATAACTGATTCACTTTGCTGTATAGTAGAAACTAACACAACATTGGAAAGCAACTATACTGCAATAAAAGTTAAAATAAAAGAAAAAAGAAAAAGGATAAACTACAGACTGGGAACAAATATTCACAAACATATTATCTGTCAAAGGATCGGTATTGTAGGGGTCCAAAATGAGCCTCCCCAAAATGTCACTTTTGCATGATGATCATTCTGAGCCAAAGATAATCGAGACCCTGTGGATTCAAGAGAAAATATTACCCCTCCATTAACTACCTAGAAGAGTTTAAATTGGGGATTTTTCCCAGAAGAGAGTTATTATTAGAGATAAATCGTACCCAAATGGCCCCATCTATGTAACAGGGCAAACATCTGATTATCAAACATCTGCTTTTCTTATCATCCTGTGAATGACCCTCCTGTTCTGTCCCCAGGACTTTATCCCATTCCTTACCTCAGGATGGCATATATACCTTATTTTACCTTTCTCTTTTGGAACCATTCACATATGTGAGGTTCCAGTATGCATAAATTTGATTTTCTCCTGTTAATCTGTCTCATGTCAATTTAATTCTTAGGCCAGCCAGAAGAATCTAGAAGGGCAGAGGAACGTTCTCCTCCTTCCTGACAGTATCTAGAATTCATAATGAAATATTACAATTCAATAATGAAATATCAAACAACTCAATATAATTGGGCAAAATATTTGAACAGACATTACATAAAGAAAGGTACGTAAATGACCATAAGCACATGAAAACGTGCTCAAGATCAAGTCATCAGGGAAATGCAAATTAAAACCACAATGGCATATCATTATACAGCCACTGAAATAATTAAAATTCAAAAGAATAAAAACACCAAATTTTGACAGGGCTGATGAGCAACTAGAATTTTAGTACATTATTTGTGGTATTACAAAATGGTACAACTACCCTTGGTATTATAAAACGATACAACTACCTTTGGCAATTTCTTATAAAACTAAACACACAGTAAAACTCTTATTTTTCATTGCTGCTTTGGACTACTCTTTCATTACTGCTGTTGCTTCCTCTTCTGAAGTCCATTATATCCTCCATATTCCTTCATTTCTAAATCCTGTGGCTAATGTTTACTGTTGTCCAGATGTATCTTGATGATTTTACTGACAAGTTTTCTTCCTTAGATTGTTTTATGCCTTTCTACTTAGTGCTTTTATTGACTGCTTTGATAACCTATATGGCACAACAGTTCTTTGACCTTCTCAACTGCACTGACTTACAATTAAAGAGTTGCCATCTGGCAAATCCCCATCTCAGACTTTTCCTGCACTTGGAACTTGAATGATTTTTCTTTGACTTATAGCTTTTAATTCTCTCCATTTTCCAGTTTTACATCTGCTCTAAGGCCTTTTGACTCTTGGCTCCCATTGTGACCTCTGATCCTTCACCACCTGCTCATTTTCCTTGTTTTGTTCTTTCTTCACTATTGGGACCTAGCATTGGCCTTGAAACTGGAGACCTTCCATAAATGCTAAACTGAATTGAATCCACTCACCTCTCTGCTTTGGCTGCACACTGTGATCTGTCATCTCAATATCCCTTTTAAGGCACCCTAGAATCACTCATCCCCTTGGCCTGTACTGCATTCCTGAACCCTTAATCACTCTTACCTGTGGTTTCCTCTGTTCTCTCTTCCACCTTGTTTAAAGTTGATGTAAGAAGTCTATACAAATGTCTGATTACATATAATAATTACTATCGCTGTTTCAGAGAGACCTAGCTGTACCTCAACAGGCCTTATATTCATCTTGTGTTCTATTCCTATTCTACCCTCTACAGTAGCTAGTCTAATATTTTTAAATTTCTTCAAATATTTTGTTCCCAATCTTTTTCCTTTTCTGAGGAAAATAATGACTCTCCGGTTTTCCAGAAATAATAATTCAATGTTTGATTCCTTTTCATCCTGGTTTCTACAAAAGAGCAAGTTTTATCAATAATTGCCACCCTCCCCTGCCCATTGCATTTTTGATATTGTTTGCATTACCCTCCTTTCCCTCTTTCTGTAAAGTTACTCAGATCTCCTCCCTCAAAAAATAAATACATATTTGCCACTCAAAAATTTTTTCCATGGTACCCCTCCCCCGCAACACTATGAACTCAAATAAGTTAAAGACAAGCTTCCACTCATTATTTCTATTTCTTCAATTGTAAATTCTTAGCCCCTGGCCCCTTAACCACTTAAACCCTCCATTTGTGGAAGCTGCTTTCAGGAAGGCCACCTCTGACTTTTTCACCAAAAATCAATGTTTTTTTTCTGTTTTCTTCATCTTTGAACTGTCAAGTCATGTGACATTCTTACTCTGTGTTTCAAAATTTTATCCTTGACTTGGATTCTGTAGTTGAATTCCATTGAATCTTGTATTTTGTTCTTGAATATCTTCTTCACTGATTCATTTCCTTCTCCACTTCCTTCTCAAAGTTCTGTTCCACCTTGCCCTTCTTTTTGAAAGGGTTAATGGCTAACAATAGCAATTGGGCTCACCTAGTTCAAATACCTCTTCCTAAAAATAAATGAAGTTCTTCTTTTAATGAAGCTATTTAAAAATGCTAGGAGAGGGCTTCCCTGGTGGTGCAGTGGTTAAGAATCCACCTGCCAATGCAGGGGACATGGGTGCAAGCCCTATTCCGGGAAGATCCCACATGCCGCTGAGCAACTAAACCCGTGCACCACAACCACTGAGCCTGCTCTCTAGAGCCCATGTACCACAACTACTGAGTCCGTGTGCTGCAACTACTGAAGCCCATGCGCCTAGAGCCCGTGCTCCGCAACAAGAGAAGCCACCGCAATGAGAAGCCTGCGCACCGCAACAGAGTAGCCCCCTCTCGCCACAACTAGAGAAAGCCTGCATGCAGCAATGAAGACCCAACACAGCCAAAAATAAATAAATTTTTAAAAAATTCTAGGAGAAATTCATGATTTAAAATAAATTATATTCTGTTTGCTGATGGTTTATACCTCTTTTTCTTTCTCTCTCTCTCCCTCTCCACACACACACACACACAGACACATACACACACACACTCATGTGACAATAGGAACTGAGTAAATTATACATTATGCTTGGCCATGACAACCAAGTAGTTCAATTGTTAACAATATATTTGTCCCACATTGGTACTGGTAAGGTCCTTCGTAACTAGTATCTGGGTCCCAGTTCTTCTGTATCTCCATCTTCATTTACCCTGTTTCCTATGACAGTTCCACTTTGTCCTCTTCTGGGACACATATGGTCTAACTCATTTGGAGCACACTTTCTTAAATTTCTAGAAATTCATTCCAAAAAATAAAGAGCCTTTTCTTCTGTTGCCTCATAAAACCCAGCAACTATACTTCTGGTAGTAGAACCATTTCTGTTTATAATTGCTATTGCACAAGTCCAAGGAATGTCTTCACTGTGGTTCTCCATCTCTCACTTCCAAATCCTCCCTGGCAGCAGAAGCTAACATTAAAGCTGTCTACTCTAAGTAAATGCTGGCTCACTTTCTATTTGCCAACAATATAGGGATTAAATTCTAATCAAGTTACTTTCTGCTCAGTGAATCAAATTTTCTCCCGTCAATATACCACACCAACTCTAAATTCTTCATTAAAGCTTTCAAAATCCTTCATAAACTTGACCAAACTTATGTGTCAATTTTATTTGTATTCCAACACATGGTTCTCCTTTCATCACACAGATTGCATAGTGCCTGACACAGCATGATGATGCGTGTCAGCACAGCTTCTTAAATCGGGTTTGCTTCACTTCACCTCGATGTCTCTTCCCTCTTGCTTGTACCATTATTAATTCTACATATTATTCATGGCCGAACTCAAGTCCCATTTCATCAAGGAATCATTCCCCAATTATTATACCTTCCTTGTCTTCCCTTTCTCTGGTAACATTTACTCTGTACCACCACTGAGTATTTGGTCACAAGTATTATTATTTATTTTTAAACTACATTGTGAAAGTCCTGCTGTCAGGTGCTTTATTAAATAAAAATATTTATTGCCAGAAGGAAAGTACACTTATATTTCAATTGCACATTTACAGTGCCTGAATATTATATATTCAGAGAGTTTGCTGGGTGCCAGATGCTACCCTAAATTCATTTAATTCTCACCACCACACTCGGCAGTTGTCATTATTAAAGCCATTAAATAAATGAGAACTGAGGTTCAGAGAGGTTAAATCTCCAAGGTCAGAGAGCTAATCAAAACCAGTTATGTTTGATTGCAAAACCCATAATCCTTCCATTATACCTGGAAGATTCCAAATACTTGTGAAATGATTGTTTTAAATGAAAAGACTGTATTGGTTTAATATGATATCCAGTATTTGTTTATAAATATTCTGCCTAACTTTGAGTCTACACTCTGAAAAGAATTCTCCTTCTTCTGCTATTTTGTTGCTGTTCCCGTTGGCAGTGAATGTCCTTCTGGCCTGCCCCAAAATGCCATTTCAATCTGTGAAGTTCCGTATAATAGAAGTCCAGGTTTGTATTATCCAGTAAAAAACCCCTAAAGATCAAATGATTGAGATAAGAAACCGTCAAGAAGTACAGGAAGAAATTTTATCTCATAATGACAAGCAACAGAGTAATAAAACTAGAACATCTTGAAAATCTGATAATATTGTTTAGATGACCTGAATAAATTATGGGTGATTTTTAAAGGGATTTTTAAAGGTCTTTTTAAAGGGAACGTTACAATATTTATCTCATAGAAAATGAGAAAGATAGAAAATGGAAAAAAGGTTAAAATAAGTCATATAAAAGCTTCCAATTTTACTTTGTGCAAATAAAATATATTTTCACCCTTAGGGTGGAGGAAAAAAAATTGAGCAAACCTCACAATACAAAAAAGTATCATGTAAGTAGAAAAACTGGGTCAGCGAGGTAGTATTTATTTTACTGCATCAGCTATAACTATTTCTGAGAAATATATATGAAAAAAAACCCATGTAGAATAGAAATAGTTTGACCATGGAGTTATTAAGTTGAAAATCTTCAAAGTTAATCAGATTATGTCAGTATATCTGAATGACATTTTAACTCCAGAATGTTAAAGGAAAGTGCAATGGATAAGCAAAGGAATTTAGAACTTTTTGGAGTCTGTGTTCAGCTGAGAAACCCCAGGAATCTGTCATTTTCTAAGAAAGGTTTATGTCATTATGCAAGACCATCAGAACTGTTAGAGAGAATAAATTCTCTTTCCCTTAACTGCTTATCGCTTGTGTTATTAGTGAGTCAACTTGAATTTTCTTTTCCTAGCCCCGAATAAGGATCTTAAAATTGTTCGTTTGATTTGGAAACATCCCAGATATGAGGGCCTATGAGGTTTTCCAACACCTGGAACATCTGCCTCGAGCTCGTGGCACCAGGGCACATCACCAGATCCCCTACCATGTTTTGTTTCCAATGACTTTCATGGCAATCCATACAGGAGAAGCTGTTTATATCCATCATCCTTTATTATCTACATCATTTTGTTGGCTACAGAAGACATTTAAAAAAAAAAAAAAGAAAGAAAGGAGAGCGTCTCAATTTAGAAAAGTAAAAGAAAAGTAACTTAGCTGCTATCAAGGGACTTTGAGGCAAATAAAAACTTTTATATGAGAATAAGGAAAGAAATTTGACAGAGATGACAAAAAGACATCTCTTTCTGTGAACAGTATTAGTTTAGTTCCGCTGAGATCCATTAGCAGCTGTGAAGTGTGAAAATTAGGAGCTAAAGCACAGATGATATTTTAAGGCTGAGAACGCACTAAGCTTTCACATTTCCTTATCACTTCCCCCTTTATTCTATCCAACATATTATTCGTGCTATTTTTTAACGATTTCTCAACAGACTCAAATATTGCCTCAGAACTCTGTTGAGGGAACAAGCTGGTCTGGAGTGATAGCATCGGGGGCCTATTTCCCAAGAGAAACTTTCAAGGGCGTGGGGAAGAAAGCAGATGTTTTTCATCAACAACTGATGCTGGAGAGCTACCACATGCTCTAGGCCGTAATCATGTACTCCTCTCTTCTGCTTTCATAGACACAGCAGCATGTCATAATTCAAACCCTGTCTTGTTGACACAGCTTCCTTCAGCTGTTCACATAGCAAATTGTTTGTTCACTGAAACTGAAGACATGGCAGCTCTTTGTGGAATGACGAAAAGGAGCTGCAGATTTCTGGATGATGTTTGCAGTCAAGTTTGCTGCTGTGTGAGGGTCCAGAAACATTACACAAATATGTTTACACTCTTTCAGTCCCAGCTACGTATGGGGCATTTCCATCACTGCTATTCATATAACACACATTAGCTAAAACAGTGCCTGTACATCGTTTGGTGAGTCTCACACTACTACCAAAGCGACTTGATCAAATTTCTCTCTCTACCAAAACTGTAATCTTTATAAATGAGGGAACAAATGTGAAGGGGCAAAGGCGATAGGGATTATTATATGGGAGATAAAATCAATCTCTTATTAGGGCACTGTCAATCATAATATACCACTGGCCTCATCTTTCTATATCATATATGTTTCCTTATTATTAGGGCCAACCTACTGGTAATTTACCGCAATGGATTATTTTATTTAGGGTATTTGTCTCATCAAATGTGGTTGGCATTAGCTTATGGCAGCAAGCCTTAGTGGACAGAGGACTGATGTAGAAGTTCATACGGCTGGGCTTTTCCCAGCTGGACACAAATTATGTAACCAGAACAAATTCACTTTAAGACTCAGTTTCCTTATCTACAAAGTGAGAACTAAGATAACCCAAAAACTCATTTAAGTTTTTAAATGCCATTTTCTCCAAATTAATGCTTAGTTATCAAAGCCGCAAATCAGCACAATTGCAATCTAATCATCTTTCCAAATAATTACAAATACTTTTCAAAGTCAAAGTCCATATGACTAATTTTCTCTGCTCTTCTAAAGGTTATATGTTCACAGAGAAAATTTTCCTGTGAAAAATGAGCAATTTTGCATAATCAGATCACTCCTGTTTTTCATTCCACTTTGATTGTTCAAGTCCAGGGCTCTATATATTTTTTTTTTTTTTTTTTTTTTTTTTTTTCCGGTACGCGGGCCTCTCACCGTTGTGGCCTCTCCCGTTGCGGAGCACAGGCTCCGGACGCGCAGGCTCAGCGGCCATGGCTCATGGGTCCAGCCGCTCCGCAGCATGTGGGATCTTCCCGGACCGGGGCACGAACCCGTGTCCCCTGCATCAGCAGGCAGACTCTCAACCACTGCGCCACCAGGGAAACCCCTCTATACATTTTCTGGTTGGTATTTTTGGTCTTTAAGTCTACTTGCCCTTGCCCCCTGCCCTCCCTCATCCAACTCCTTTACATCACAGCAAGAATCATCTTTAAAAAATTATTTCATTATTTCCTTCCCCTTTTCCAGGGTATGAAATACTTCTCTGTTACCTGTGAAATCAAGTCCAAATTATTTGGTCTAGCTTTCAAGATCCTCATTTTTTATGATTAAATTTTATAAATGCCCCAGAATTATCCACCCTTGCCAGGCCAGTTTCCTTACTGACTGAGATACATCACCTTTATTTCTCAGTGATCCCCTCTCCTGTCATTTACATGCCTGGAATCTCTTTTCTCCTATACTTGATTTAACTGGGTTCTGCTCATCCTTCAAACCTAGTATAAACTCCTTTAGGCTGCTTCTTCCCAGGATCTCATAGGGCTCCCCAGTTTCTCTTCTCTTTGCATTAGGTTAAAGTGGCATTTTGGGGAGATACATATTAGTGCTTCTCCTTCCTGAGTTTGAAACCAAATGAGAAAAATGGAGCTTGAAATGTGATCTCTGTGATAAGGAAAGGCTGAATTGGAAGTTGTGACTTACCTAGAGCTAAGGCTGCAGGGAGTTTGACATCCATTATTTCAGCCCAAATTTGAACAACCCCACCCTAGGGTCTGGCAGATCACTGCCTGGAGCCCGTGCTGCCTGCCAGCAGGCAAATTGGACAAGACAAGACAAGACAAGTAAGACGAGGCTAAGCTCCTTCTCCTAAATTCCCAACCAGATGAGCCTCTCCCCTTCCTCATGGGTCAGAGAGAAGCCAGAAGCTATAAATATAATCTACATGAAGTTACTCCATGTGGAAACTTGATGCCTCTATTTCTTGATCAAAACAAGAGATCAAACACATATTGACCTTGTTAGTGCTTTACACATATTAAACATGTGTTCCCAGTTAGATTCTAAGCCTTAAGAGGACATGAAACATTACCTGTATTTCTTTCATTCTTCACAATGCTAATCACACAATATTGGTCAAAAATTAATCATTGCTTGCTTGCTTAAGACATTCAGCTCTTCTTTGTTTTTACAATTAAAACGTACCTTTTGAATTTGTGTGTATGTTGAATGTGAACAAAAATAAATATTTGCAGATGACAATAATCTTGAGAACAGTTATCATGTGACCTTCTAAGAGAAGTGCATACAGTCATATAGAGAGAATACTTTTTGTTGAAGTAGATGGTTTTATGAAGAGATATAACTACTGAATCTTGTTTTATTTCTGATGGAGTATAAACAAACAGAGCTATTAAGTGCAACAGCAACAAACAGACAAAACCTGCCATCTTTTGTTAGCTCTTCTTGTTAGGGAGGGAAGTCAAAGTGTTATTATTTTGCCTTAATGGGATGCTGTTAGTCATACATTTTACTGATATTATTGAGGGAAAGGGTCATTTTTGTAACCATAACATGGGAGACCTTCTTGGTGTCACAAACTTGGAATGAACTTGGGGGGAGAATAGAAATGTTTAAAGTATTACACTGAAATTTTAAGAAATAGTAAAATGGGTAAAACCACTGTGACAATAATCACAGTTAATTCATCTTAAAATAGTAAACTAGATGTCTTTGAAGGACTAATTGCTCTTGGCTATCTTTATAACATTATAGATATTTTTTCTAAAATTTCTATTATAAAATTTTAAAATTTTAGTCCCTTTCCACTTGTATTTTGCTGTATTTTTCTGATATTTGTGGAATACCTAGTAAGGGAGAGACAGAGAAGCTATTAAAAATTTATACGTGATATGATTTATATAATATATATTATACATTTAAAATTTACATATTATGATATACATTTTGTATGAATGTTGTATATGTTTATTACATAGTATAATAAAATATAATATTATATATTACATATTATATATAATTTTTCCTTGGTGACATTCTTTTATCTTGGGAAGAGGTAACATTGTGTTTTGCCTTGAATGTTGTTTTTGTCTATTTCTTCAGGGACATTATAACCAATTAAGTCTGAGCTGCCTGTTGGTAAGACATACAGGAAGTGGCTGGATATTGCATTCCATCAGGCAATTCTCCAGATGAAACTTGGGGGTCTTATGCCCTTAGGCCTTTCTCATACATAATAAAGGAGTCTCTAGTGTGTTGATCTTCTGGCAAGAGTAACTTAGTTTTAGGCTGTCTCAGTGAAGAAGACAATATGAAATTCATGATTTATTAGTAATTGGGCATAAATTGAGTTATATATTATACAGGTTGATGGGGTAATGTGTGCCGGGGGGTAGAATGCTGGCTATGATAGTCTGATAACTCTCTCCCTTCTTTCCACCCTCACCCAATGATATTCATATCCTAATCCCAGGAACCAGTCAATATGTTACCTTACATGGCAAAAGGGACTTTGCAGATATAATTAAATTAAGGACATTGAGGTAAGAGATTATCCTGGACTAACTGGGTGGACCCAATGTAATCACAAGGGTCAGTATAAGAGGGAGACAGAATGGTCAGACTTGGAAGGAGATGTGACAATGGAAGTAGAGGCTCAGAGTCAGAGAGTGATTCGAAGTTGCTATGCTGACTTTGAAGATGAAGGAAGAGACCACCAGCCAAAGAATGCACCAAAGAATGCAGGTGGACTCGAGAAGCTAGAAAATGCAAGGGCATACATTCTCTCATAGAGCCTCTGGAGGGAGCACAGCCCTGCTAATACATTGATCTCAGCCCAACAGAACCCATTTCAGACTTCTGATCTCCAGCAGTATAAGATAATAAATGTGGATTGTGTTAAGTCACTAAGTTTGTGGTAATCTGTAACAGCAGCAATAAGAAAACAATACACTGACACCTGTTAAGAAACGGGGGAAGACTCAAGTATAAGCTAACTTTACATCTATTAGAACATTTTGCTATGTTAAAGACATGTATCAATCTTCACAAAGGTCTTAAGGCCTTGTTGAAACAAAGCATTGTAAAACTTTCCTAGAACTTCTGCTTTTACCTTTTAGAAGGTCCATAAAAACTTTCAAAGCCAACTTGAATACACGATATCCCTGATTTGGATGATCCCTAAAGATTTAGGTCTATGTCAAAAGAAGCCTTGTAACCCTGGGTTGGAATACTTCCTGATACTGATCAATAGAACTTGGAATCACTTGTGATCTCATCGGCACTCAGTTAAATTTAATACTTCACCAATATTTGGTCAAGTATGTTCCAAAGCATTGTAGACTTTGAAAAGTTTTACTTTTTAATTTACCTGAAACAAAAGCTACTCTTCAGTTTTGAGAATTGCATATATCTGTGTGTTCAGCACCAGAATCAAGATATAGACTGTTGGGCTTCCCTGGTGGCGCAGTGGTTGAGAGTCCGCCTGCCAATGTAGGGCGCGCGGGTTCGTGCCCGGTCCGGGAGGATCCCACATGCAGCGGAGCGGCTGGGCCCGTGAGCCATGGCCGCTGAGCCTGCGCGTCCGGAGCCTGTGCTCCGCAACGGGAGAGGCCCGCGTACCGCAAAAAAAAAAAAAAAAAAAAAGATATACAATGTTTCCAAAAGCCCCCAGATTCCCTCATGCTCTCCTTTTGTAGTCAAGCATCCACCCCAGCCCCATTCTTTGGCAACCACCTTTCTGTCTTTTATTCCTACAGTTTTATGTTTTCCATAATGCCATATAAGTGGAACCATACAATAATTTGTATAATCACTTTTTGGATATGAGTTCTTTTACTTAGTAAAATGCAGCTGAGGTTTAAACACATAGTGAAGTATATCAATAGTTCATTCATTTTTATTGAGTAGTTTTCCATGGCATGGATGTACCGCAGTTCATTTATCCATTCATAGTTAAGAGAGGTTAGGGTGGGTTCTAAATTTTTATCACAAATAAAGCTACTATAAATATTTATGTGCAGGTTTTTGATGATCCTGTTTTCATTTCTTTCTACGAGTGGGAATGATAGGTCATACATTTAATTTTAAAATAAATGGCCAAACTGTCTTTTCTAAAGTGGCTGCATCACTTCTGCTTTACTGCGAGCTATGTGTGTCAGTTCCATCTGCTCTATGACTTGCCAGCACTTGCTATTGTATTTTTTTTATTTGTCTTTTAAAAAAAGTCATTCAAATAGGTATGACAATGTTGACTTAATTTCAATTTCTCTAAATATTATGTTGAGCATCTTTGCACATTATTTACAACCTATTTATCTTCCATGGTAAAATATCATTTCAAATCTTTCGCCCATTTTAAAAATTGTTTCCCTACTTTTGTGTTATGTGCTCTGGATGTAATTCCTTTCAGATATATCATCTGCAAAAATTTCTCACAGTCTGTGGTTGTGTTCTCATTCTTTTAATAGTGTCTTTCACAGAGCAAACTTTTTAATTTTGATAAAGCCCACTTTTTATCAATGGCTTCTTTTATCAATTATGCCTTTTGGGGGTCATATTTAAGAACTCTTTGCCTAAGCAAATGCTACAATGATATTTTTATATGTGTTCAGGAAGTTTTCTAGTTTTAGGTTTTATATTTAAGGCTATGATGCATCTTGAATTAATTTTTGCATAAGGTGTGAGATATGGGTTAATTTTTTGTTCTGTTTTATTTGCATATAAATGTCCACTTGTTCCAGCATCACTGATAAAAAGACTATCCTTTCTCCATTCAATTGCCTTTGCAACTTTATCAAAAATCAGTTTACTATATTTGTGTGGGTCTATTCTTGACTCTCTATTCTACTCAACTGATATGTTTCTTTTTGGTCAATACCACACTTTTTTGTTGTTGTTGTTATAGATTTAAAGCAAAGCTTGAAATCAAGTAATGTGAATTATCCAACTTTGTTTTTCTTTTATAAAATTGTTTCAGCTATCCTAATTCCTTTGCCTTTCTATATGAATTTTAGAATACACTTATTAATTTCATGAATGTCATGGTGGGATTTTTATTGAGATGAAAAATCCAAATTTAAGAATAATTAACATCTTAACACTATTGAGTCTTCTAATCCATAATCACTGTATAAATTTCTATTAATTTTGGTTTTCTTTGATTTTTTTATAGTGTTCATTATAATGACTGCAAATATCTTGTAATATTTATATCTAAGTATTTCTTTTTCTTTGGTGCTATTGTAAATTGTAGCTTTTCTTTTACATTTTGAATTTCAATTGTTCACTGCTACTATAGAGAAATATAATTGATGTTTTAAAATATATTGATCTTGTATACTGCAACTTTGAATGGGGTTAAATTCACTTAACTTTAGAACTTTTTGTAGAATTTTCATGAATATATATGTGTATATATATATATATATATATATATATATATATATATATACAGTTACATTGTCTGTGAATAGAGAATGTTTTGATCATTCTTTTCCAATCTGGATGCCTTTATTTCCTTTTGTTGTTTTATTGCATTGTCTGTGACTTTCAGCATGTTGTTGACTAGGAATTGTGAGAGGAAACGTCCCTGCCTTGTTCCCCATGTTGAGAGGGAGAAATAAGTCATAAGTATGACATTGGCTGCAGGTCTTTTATAGAAGCCCTTTATCAGGTGAGGAGGTTCTTTCTATTCCTATTTGTCTGAGAGTTTTATCATCAATGGAATGTGGAATTTTGTCAATGCTTTTTCTGCATTTTTTGAAATAATCATGGTTTTTCTTATTTAGTCTACTAACATGATAATGTACATGGATTGATACTCAGTTATTATACCAGTCTTGCATTCATATAATAAATCTTGCTTGTTTGTGATGTGTTATGCTTTACTTATATGTTTGTGGAATTGGTTTCATTATAATATTGAAGATTTTGCTATCCATACTTATGAAAGCCATTGGTCTGTAATTTTTGTTTCTTCTAATGTTTCTAGTTTTGATATAAATGTAACTATGGCTTCATAAAATAACTTGAGAAGTTTCCCTCTTCTTCTATTTTCTAAAAAGAATTTGAATTATTTCTTCCTTGAATGTTTGATAATGTCACCAGTGAAATTATCTGTATCTGGAATTTTCTGTCATTAGAAAATTTATAACTGTTAGTCCAAATTTTTAATCATTGTAGGTACCTTCAGATTGTTTCTTCTTGGGAAAGGTTTGGTAGTTCGTGTGTTTCAAAAAATTGGTCCATGCCAGTGTTTTTCATGCTGTTCCTATGTTAACAGTTTATTGTCCATGAATTCTGTATGATAACTCATATTTCATTCCTAATATTGGTATATTATGATTTTTCTCTTTTTTTTTTGGTTAATTAGTCTAGAAGTTTATTAATGTTATTAATTTTTTTAAAGAAGAAGACTTTGGCCCAGTTGACTTTTTCTATTTTGACTCTGCTCTTATTTTTATTGGGATCTTCCCGGACCGGGGCACGAACCCGCGTCCCCTGCATCGGCAGGCGGACTCCCAATCACTGCGCCACCAGGGAAGCCCGATTCCATTCATTTTGATATGCTGTACTTTTTATTTTCACTTAATTCATAATACTTTTAAAATTCATTTAAATTTATTTAAATTTTTGAGACATCCTCTTTGACCCACAGAAGTGTGATTTGTTTTGTTTTGTTTTGTTTTGCGGTACGCGGGCCTCTCACTGTTGTGGCCTCTCCCGTTGCGGAGCACAGGCTCCGGACGCGCAGGCTCAGCGGCCATGGCTCACGGGCCCAGCCACTCCGCGGCATGTGGGATCTTCCCAGACCGGGGCACGAACCCGTGTCCCCTGCATCGGCAGGCGGACTCTCAACCACTGCGCCACCAGGGAAGCCCAGAAGTGTGATTTTTTAAAAATTCCAAAATTTTGAAAATTTCCAGACAGTTTTCTATCATTGATTACTAGTTTAACATTTCGTGATCAGTTTAGTTCTATTATGGCCTAAAAACATACTTTGTATGATATTTATATTTTTAATATTTATTAGAGTATGCTTTATGGCACATATTTACATAGATTTTGGTAAATATTCCAAGTGCATTAAAAATGTGTATTTTACCATTGTTGGGTAAAGTATTCTAAAAATGTTAAGGTGATGGATATTGCTGTTTGGGTCTCCTATATGCTTGTTGATTTTATGTCTGCTTATTCTATCAATTATTGAAAGAGGAGTATTGAAGTCTTCAACTATATTTGTAGATTTGATAAATTTCTCTTTCACTTCTATCGGTTTTGTTTTCTGTACTTTGAAATTATGTTATCAGGTGAATACACATTTAGGACTGTTATATTTTTAAGAAGATTGGCCACTTTATCATTATGTAATGTCACTCTTCGTACCTTCTTAATTTTCTTATTTCTAAAGTCACCTTGCCTGATATTAATATAGTCACTTTGGCTTGATTTTGAATTGCGTTTGCATGGTATATCTTTTTCCATACTTTTCCTTTCTTTTTTCTTTTTTTTGGTACGCAGGCCTCTCACTGTTGTGGCCTCTCCCGTTGCGGAGCACAGGCTCCGGACGCGCAGGCTCAGCGGTCATGGCTCACGGGCCTAGCTGCTCTGCGGCATGTGGAATCCTCCCAGACTGGGGCATGAACCCGTGTCCCCTGCATCGGCAGGCGGACTCTCAACCACTGCGCCACCAGGGAAGCCCCATAATTTTACTTTTAAGCTATCTATATGTTTATATTTAAAGTGTATTTCCTGTAGATAGCATATGTGTGTGTCTATCTTTTTAATCTAATCTGACAACCTCTTTCCTTTAATTGATGTGTTTCAACCACTTACACTTAATGTAATTATAGCTATAGTTAGAATAAAATCTACCAGTTGCTAGCTATTTTCTGTTTTTTGATCTGTTCTTTGTTTCACTTTTTCTCTTTTCTGCCTTCCTTGGGGGTAATTTAGCAGTTTTTATGATTCTGTCTCATCTCCATCACTGGCCTATTAGAGACCTATTATTTATATCTCTTTTTCTAAAAATGGAATTTTCCTAGTGTATACAGTACACATAGAGTACACTTCCAAATAATTTTACAATATATTTCTAATTCCTCTCTCTTATTTTTGTGCTGCTGCTTTAATACATTTTAATTTTGTATATGATATAAGCAGAATGTATTGCTAAGTATTCCTACTTTTGGACAGCTATCTTTCAGAGCCAATAATGTAAGAAAAATAAATTTTAATTTTGCCTTCATTTATTTTAGTTCCAGTTCCATTTATTTCTTGTGTAGATTCAAGTTACTGTCTGGTATTATATTTCTTCTGCTGAAAAACTACCTTTAACATTTTGTTGTAGTGCAGAATGATTGGCAATGACTTTTCTCAGTTTTGGTTTGCCTCAGAAAGTCTTTATTTTTCCTTCATTTGTGAGAAATATTCTCACTGAGTATAGTTTGTTTTTGCTTCTCAGTTTTTTCTTTTAGCACTTAAAAGACAAGAGGTCGTCTTTGATTCTCATATTAAATATATGATTTGATATTATTAACTTTGGAGAATTCTTAGCCATTGTTTCTTTACCTGTTTCTCTGTTCTGTTCTTTCTCTTTGGCCTCTGCAAGTCCAAATACATGTAGGTTAGATCACATGCAATTGCCTCACAACTCTTGGTTGTTCTATTCTGTGGGGTTTTTTTCCCCCTTTTCAGTTTGGTAATTTCTACAAACCTATTTCACTGACCTATTCCTTAGCTGTTTTGAGTCTACTAATGAGCATGTTGAAGGCACTCCTCATCTTTTACTGTATTTTTCATTTCTATTATTTCCACTTGTTTCCCATAGTTTCATCACTCTACTGAAAATATCTACCTGACTTTCCATGTTTTCCATCTTTCCCACTGCAACGTTTAACTATGATAGTAATCACAGTTGTTCTCAACTCACTGTCTAATATTTCCAACCTCCATGTCATTCCTGAATTTGGTCCATAGATTTCTGTTTTCCTTAACAGTGGTACATTGTCTTTTTTTGCTATTTCATGTTGGTTAATCACTCTGCAAACTCAGCTTTCTGATGGGCTTAGGAAAAGTTGTGAATTTGAAGTTTGTCAGTTTTGTTGTTATTTTAATAGTGGAAGTTTTACTCTTTCCTGCTTTATATATCCCAAGTGGAAACCAAAACCAGTACTGTATACTTTTAATAAATAAGTAAAATCATCTCTGTTTTGAGGCAGCATATAGATCTAGGTGGATATATGTAGCAGGAGTGAGGTAGGGGGATCAGAAAGGAACTGATACCCAAAAGCTATAAAATGATTCATTAATTTTATTTAAGACATATTTATCATGTATCTACATTGCCAGATCTAACAAAAGTTTAAGCAAATTAATCAATGTGAAATCAGAGGCTTTTTATAATTATTAGTAGTTTTACATGTTATAATAGCTTATAATACAGGTGTTATTATTTGTGTCAGTATTGAAGATACAATGGAATAAATAATTTCCCCAATGTCATATATATGGTACTTATTAAAGCCAGGATTCAGACCTCTGTCTTACATGCCAAAACTCATGTACCCATCAAATTTTACATTCAGTTGGAGGCTGGTGGCAAAATGAGAAAAAGTCTTATTAAGGACACATTATTTGTGGTAGATTGAGAAATATTAAGAACAGATAAGGTCTACTGAAATAATTCAGATTAAAGATTAATTAGGGATGTGGCTATGGAATTAAAAGAGACGAATGTTAGAGTTGTTCGGAGATCAAGTCTAGAAAACTTGGATGTGGAGTTAAATAGAACTCGATCAGTGACTAGAAATGGTGATGTCAAAAGATAGATGTTTCAAACAAGGGGAGGATTAATAAAGGGGCAGATGAGGGAGGTGATAAGGTAGGTTTAAATATAGTATCTTGAATTGCCAAAAGCATATATATGGCCTCATGTCTAGTAGAGAGTTAGGAAGTACTAATTTGTGAGAGGATTGAAATAGAGAAATAGGCTTGGTATGCATCTATAAAGGAAAAGCATTAAACTTGTGGAAGCAAATGATATTCTAGAATTATTAGGGTGCTTATAGGGAAGAAAATAAAATCAAAAACAAGTCTTAATGGATACCTATATTTAGAAAATGGGAAGAGAAATGAAGTCCAAAGGAGATAGTCAAAGACTCAGTGTGTAATGAGTCAAAAAGGACAAACATTTGTCATAAAAGCCAAGGGAAGAGAGAGAGCTTAAAGGAAAAAAAAAAGAAAACAAAAGCAAGTTTAACCATGTCAAATGTTCATCTTGAACTGAGTAGGGGAAAGTAATATGTGAAAAGGTTACTGAACTTCTAGATGAAGACATTGTTAGTGAACAATCGTTCAAGAGGTCTTGTGGGGCAGAAGCCATAAAGCAGGAAATTGTATTCTCATATCGATTTTTATTAAATTCGCATGTTCAATTTATGAGAATTTACCCAAGCATCCTTTAATTCAACAACACATGCATTACTTTGGAAAAGGTTTACATTATATGCAAATGGAGAATAATTTGAAAATTGATATGCAAAGTTAAAACACATGTATTATATAGACCCACAGACATAGAAAACAAACTTATGGTTACCAAAGGGGAAAGAGCGGGAGGGATAAATTAGGAGTTTAGGATTAACATATATGCACCACTATATATAAAATAGATAACCAACAAATACCCACTATATAGCACAGAGAACTATACTCAATATTTTGTAATAACCTATAAGGGAAAAGAATCTGAAAAATAATATACATATATATGTGTGTGTGTGTGCACAGAGAACTATACTCAATATTTTGTAATAACCTATAAGGGAAAAGAATCTGAAAAATAATATACATATATATGTGTGTGTGTGTGCACAGAGAACTATACTCAATATTTTGTAATAACCTATAAGGGAAAAGAATCTGAAAAATAATATACATATATATGTGTGTGTATGTGTTTACATATATATATATATGTAAAATTAATCACTTTGCTGTACACCTAAAATTAACACAACATTGTAAACCAACTACACAGCAATAAAAAAATAAAATGAACTAGATCTTAAACAATAAAAAACAAAGAAAAAATACATTTTATTTTTGCCTTTTGCCCCCAAAATTTTAGTTAAATTTATGCAAAAATGAATTTCATGATGTTTTTTGGATTATCTTTTTTCTTCCCTATTAATATTTTCCTAGGATTCATCAAAATATGGGCATGATTTTACTATCCATTTTTAAATTTTTTCTGAGCATGAGGTAAATACCTGTTTTAAAATTCTTAGTTTAGATTGACTAGCTTGGTGTTTTAATTACACAGGCTCATTTCACTTTCTTTGGTTAGCCATGCACATCTCTAATTTCAGTTGGAATATTGGCCACTCAGGATCACATTACTTTTCAGTGTCATTTGTATCAATTCTTTTTTGTTACAGAATTGTTTATACTAAATTCACTAGAAGCAGTGAAATCTTCAGCAAAGTGGCACTGGAAAGAGTTAATTTTCAAGGCTGAACTGTTCCCATAGTTCCTACTATAATTGCTGCTAATTATTTTTATGTTGTAATGAAGCAATAATGATCAAAGCACAGGGTATTTCTTAGGGATTCATGACTGGATGGCTTTGCTTCAGGCCATTAGCCCCAGTCATTAATTCCCCTGGAAATACTTTGTGCTGAGGTCATTATTGTTAATAACAGAGCTGTATGAAAACATTTGCACACTCTCTATAGTAAAACTGTTGATTATTTTCTGCCTGTAAAGTTTTGTGATTGAGAAAACTAAGACTGATGAAGTTTGACCAAGAGAGAGAAATATTGTTCAGTGGAGAGGAATATGACATATATTTGACATATATGTAATATGATACCGTGTGTATGTATATATTTATTTAAACACTTAATGTGGACAGATGAGCAAGCACTGCATCTTATTTTTTGTCCTTGGACCGTATAAACATACTTAATTTGTGAATATATTTAAAAAATTTTATTTTATAATTTGTGAATATATTACATATCAGTTGAAGATTTTAAGGACTGCCATTCCTAATTATACATTCTCCATTATGAGAAACAAATATTGAGCAAATTTGCTTTCTCCTACTATACATCTGTTCCTCCTTTATACCACTTGGAGAATGAACATGAATAAAAATTTCTTTGAAAATTAATTCTCTATTCAGTAATAAACCAAAAATACACTTTTGTTTTCCCCATTATAATTTCCTTAAAATAATGACAGGTGGTGGAACTATAATTATCACACTGGAAATGTTTTATTTTATCGTTTTTAATATCCTGTATGCACATCAATGTAGTTCTCACCAAAAGAGTAGCTACAATGTGAGATTTAAGACCGGGGAAAATTAAATGGCCAAACAACTTAAACTCTGTCTTAAAGTTCACAGACCATTCCTAATCAAAGGACTATAATTGAATCTTCTCTTTAAGCTTCAAGTTAAGCTTCCTTAAGGGCAAGTGGTTGCCCTCAGAAAAAGGTTAGAGAAAAGGAGACACCAAATCGTTAAACTGGAATTGAGCAAAACTCAATATATTCTGTCCTCCCTTTACTCCCTTGTAAATGAAGTTGTTTCTGTGATAGACCTCAGTCAGTCACTATTGAAGTTTAACTTCTGAAGAAAGATAGTTTCTAATATTTATTAAAGTTTTTAATTTGTACTTTTAAGACCATTACAGATAATTGCTATTTAGTTATCTTTCATATTCTCCTATATTTAAAACTTATATAGTGAGGAAAATAAACAAAAGGGAGAGGGATATAGCTAGGGAGGATTTCAGATATTTTCCCTATATAATTAACTCTACCCAATATAACTGAAAACATTAGGTACCATACAAATGTAAATTTTTAAAAATTAACAAGCAAAAAAACCCAACTTGGATAAAAATTTTTTAGACTTAAATATGGCAGAAAGAAATATGGCAGAAAGCTGGTGATTCAATCTGTATTTCTCACATAGGTGCAAATCAATGAAATGTGAATTAGTGGAAAGATCTATCCTCATTTTACAGATGAAAAAGCATGGTTCAAGTAACTAATTTAATTGAGGTAAATCACCTACAGAACAGCAGAACTAGGGCTTAAATTACTCACAAGGCATATTTTTCTCCCTTGTTCCCCTTGGTTTTATCACAGAGAAACATTCACTAGTCTGTCGTTTTTAAACACTTTCTATAGATACACAGATGTCAATAGTGAGACAACTCTTTTCAGTAGTTGGTGTGATGGTTAACCTTATGTGTCAACTTAGTTGGATCATGGTGCCCAGAGATTTAGTAAAACATAATTCTGGATATTTCTGTGAAGGTGTGTTTTGGATGGAGTTAAACTTTATGTCAGTGGATGTTGAGTAAAGCAGGTTATTCGTCATAAAATGGGTAAGCCTCATTCAATCAGGTGAAGGCATCACTAGTCTCTACAATCTCATGAACCAATTCCTTAAAAAAAAATATTCTCTCTCTAGCCCTATGTGTATCTACGTAGATACACAACCTGAAGAATCTTGACTAATACAGATAGGAAAAAAAAAAGAAATAGGAAATATTGTGATGAACCAAATGTATATGGACAGATATGGAGGACATAGTATGAATTTGAAAATATCTTTGAGTGGCGTTTCAAAGGGATCCCTACCCTTTCCCTACCCCCAGAAACAAACAAACAAATAAAACACCATTGCAAAAACTTCTGGGTAGAGTGTGGGTTGATATGATGATCTAGTGAATTTTTTTTTTTTTTTTGTGGTACGCGGGCCTACTCACTGTTGTGGCCTCTCCCGTTGCGGAGCACAGGCTCCGGACACGCAGGCTCAGCAGCCATGGCTCACGGGCCCAGTCGCTCCGCGGCATGTGGGATCTTCCCGGACCGGGGCACGAACCCGTGTCCCCTGCATCGGCAGGCGGACTCTCAACCACTGCACCACCAGGGAAGCCCTAGTGATATTTTATTGATGCTTTCTTGCACTGTGAAATGCTGAAACCATTTATATTTGATATACCTAAACTCTGATTTCCCTTAGAAAATCTAGGTTCATATGTAGTTTAAAACTAAAAAATACTTAGGAAACTCTCTTTCCAAACTAATTTCTTTTTAAATTTTTATTGGAGTATAGTTGATTTATAATGTTGTGTTAGTTTCAGGTGTACAGCAAAGTGAATCCATTACACATATACATATATCCAGTCTTTTTCAGATTCTTTTCCCTTATAGGTTATTACAAATTATTGAGTATAGTTCTCTGTTCTATATAGTAGGTGTTTGTTGATTATCTATTTTGTATATAGTGGTGTGTATATGTTAATCCTAAACTCCTAATTTATCCCTCCCCTGCTTCCCCCTTTGGTAACCATAAGTTTGTTTTATACATCTGTAACTCTATTTCTCTTTTGTAGATAAGTCAGTCAGAGAAAGACAAATATCATGTGATATTGCTTATGTGTGGAATCTAAAAAAGGTACAAATGAACTTATCTGCAAAACAGAAATAGAGTTACAGATGCAGTATAATTTTTGAGCAGGATATATATAAATGAATTTATGTGTATGTGTATATATGGAAATAATAATTAGCTAAACAGATAAATGTGGAGGTTGGGAAAAATATATCCTTTGTGATATGTATTTCACAAAGACTTCTATTTTCTATAAAATTAATTTGCTGTAGAAAGAAAAAATCCCTGAAAACATCTCAATAACATATCATCTCTCCCAGAGGCTTCATATTATTTCAATTACATGTAATTATATACACAGGTATATGTGTATATATACATTTATATATATATATATATATATATATATATAATTTCACGTTTATATGCAGGGTGGCCTATTTGCAATGAGATTCATTTCATACCTTACCGTTTTAACAGACCACCCACACATGCTTTAGAAGTACTCATGCCTACATAGCCGCTTAAGGTTCTTTCTCCTGTAACAGTCTCAATGGCGGGAGGTGGTTTCCTCAAAAACAGAGCATCATGGGCAAGGGGGTTTGTCTAGAATGGCAGCATGTAGAAGAGAGTCAGTGTCCCCTATCCCTGGACTCAGCAAGGAGTAAAGATGATTCCTTCTTTTGGAGAGAAACGATACTTGTTATTCCTTGTATTTAATCTGTTATATTGCTAAACTGTATCTCTATAATATCATTTCCAGCAGTGGCAAGGAGGGAGATAAATGGAAAAGAAGGCAAGAACTCAGTAGGAATGATAGCGTATTCTTTTTGCCATAGCTGTTTACCGCTAATTTTGCCGGCACAGAACGTTTTATGTATTTAAGGGGAGATACCTTCACACCCACATCTGTGGGACAGAGATAGGGAAACGGTTCCCATTTTTAGACAGTTACTTTGGATGCTGCCTCCTGGCCTTCCTTCTCTGAAATCTCTCCTGCATTATAGCATTTTCAGGATGAAAGGTAGGAAAGAACCTTCTCCTTAGGAATAAATACAAATGAACACTAAAAGTCTGCAGATAGATTCCTCCTCTACAATTATTTCACAGAATAGAAAAGTGGCAGGGCTCATCTTCATTATTTTATTTTGTGTACTGCCTTTCACAAGAAGAGCTCAAGTTGATAATTTGATGATGAGCTATGATGATGATCAATTAAAAGTGAAGTATTATTCATGATAATTGAGGGCTTAAAATGAAAAGTTTTCATTTCAGAGTGGTGCCAAAAGCAAATTTTTACATAAATAGTATTATCCATCATTAGCTTAACATGCAGGCATTCTTTCCTGTGAGAACAATTTTTAAGTAATATTTGTTGATTGCTATTCCATTTCCAAATGTGACAAAACCATCCATAATTCTACCACCCCAAAATAAAATGCTTTTTTCTTTTTTTCCAAATTTACATATTTGTACATAATAAAAATGGTACTGTGAAATCATACAACTCTTTTAGACTTTATTTAGTGGAATAATACTATTCAATACAGAATATGAAAACCCTTCTACTAACGTATTTGTAAAGATGCTACAGTGAGGGAAATTCTGTTATCCTATTAATGCCTAAATTGTCATTATAGAATATAGTCTAACAGATATATACTTACTTCTTTAGAGAGATCTCTGCCTCCCTTCGTCCAACTTTCCCTAGTACTACATTCCTGCAAAATTCTTGCTGAAATTCTAAGAATATCTTACATTTATGTTTTATAATGTTTGTAGTACTTTCACACTTATTATCTCATTTTTCTATGTTTCTGTGTGTCATTAAGGTAACAACAGACAATTATCTCCTATTTTACAGATGTATAAATTAAGCCTCATGCAGATTTGCTGAAATTTTCACAAGTAAAATGGTAGTAGTTGAGCCAGGACTAAAACCTAAATTTCTGGTTTGCAAAAAGGTTGTATGTTGTATCACAGAGTCCTAAAAATATTCATATTAACAATCATCATCAGTGGCTTAAAAATTGGAGCAGAATTTTAAAATGGCCCATTATTTTGGGCCACTGTTACCTCCCTCTGGTTCATCTGTTTCATTGGCCACTATGGGACTTCCTTTAGTTCCAGGACACTTGATCAATGCCCACCATGTATGTGTCACCATTTTAGTGCCCCAAATGAGTATTACAGTATGAGTAACTTCTCTCTTCCAAGTTAAATACAGTCATTTATTTTCTTACACATCCATTTATTCATTGCAGGAAAGGTTCCAGCAGTAGGTCCTAAGCTGAATAACCATTGGAAATGCAAACAAGTCAGAGAATGAATGGGCTAAGTTTATAGGAAGTAGGTGGACACCAAGGGTCAGAAGGAGAGAAGAAAGAGTATATGTTGGGAAGGGCAATTTGATTGTCACATTAATTCAAAACCATATGCTTCTTAACTCCTTTGGACAAGGTCTAGATATGAATTCCCAATTCAATGAACCAAATCCTGCTCACTGTAACACCTGGTTATCCTCAGATTGTCCTTTGGCCCGTTTCTTTTAGAACAATGCAAGAGCCTTGGTGGTGGAGACCATAATAAAAGTGAATCAAATAAAATGCTTCATCAGTAGGGTTCCCGTTTAAAATTAAGATTACAAGTTTTGTGTCTAGGCAACAGGGTGTAATTCCAGAAGAGAAAGTTATTTCTCATCATCAACTTCAACATCTGGATTCCAGAAAGTAAAGACAAGTGGGGATAGATAAGGCACAAAAGTCAATAAAATGTCCTGCCAGCAGTTCTCGACAAAGAAATTTCGAGTAGTTGATCTACCCTCTGGGTGCTGGTTATAGGACTAAAAGTGAACCCATCTTGAGAGTGAATGAGGAAAAACACTGTAGCCTAATCAGAGAGGGAACTTTTATTTATTTAATTTTTTTTTAAATTTTTCTTACTGGAGTATAATTGCTTTACAATGGTGTGTTAGTTTCTGCTTTATAACAAAGTGAATCACTTATACATATACATATGTTCCCATATCTCTTCCCTCTTGTGTCTCCCTCCCTCCCACCCTCCCTATCCCACCCCTCCAGGTGGTCACAAAGCACCAAGCTGATCTCCCTGTGCTATGCGGCTGCTTCCCACTAGCTATCTATTTTACGTTTGGTAGTGTGTATATGTCCATGACTCTCTCTAGCTTTGTCACAGCTTACCCTTCCCCCTCCCCACATCCTCAAGTCCACTCTCTAGTAGGTCTGTGTCTTTATTCCTGTCTTACCCCTAGGTCCTTCATGACATTTTTTTTTTCTTAAATTCCATATATATGTGTTAGCATATGGTATTTGTCTTTCTCTTTCTGACTTACTTCACTCTGTATGACAGACTCTAGGTCTATCCACCTCATTACAAATAGCTCAATTTCGTTTCTTTTTATGGCTGAGTAATATTCCATTGTATATATGTGCCACATCTTCTTTATCCATTCATCTGATGATGGACACCTAGGTTGTTTCCATCTCTGGGCTATTGTAAATAGAGCTGCAATGAACATTTTCGTACATGACTCTTTTTGAAGAGAGGGAACTTTTAAAAGACTATTGAAGTACAGTTGACTTATTATATTACTTTCAGGTGTACAACATAGTGGTTCAAAATTTTTATAGATTATATATAAAATAATGTATAGATTATACATACAAAGTGGTTATAAATATTGATTATATTCCCTGTGCTGTATATGATATACAGTAACTTATTTTATAGTTGGTAGTTTGTAGCTCTTAATCCCCTTCATCTATTTTGCCTCTACCCCTGTCCCTCTCCCTGTGGTAATCACCAGTTGTTCTCTGTATCTGTGAGTCTGTTTTATTTGTTCAGTTGTTTTGTTTTTTAGACTCCACATATATATGAAAACATACAGTATTTGACTTTCTCTGACTTATTTCACTAAGCATAATACCCTCCAGGTCCATCCATGTTGCTGCAAATAGCAAGATTTCATTCTTTTTATGGCTCAGTAATATTCCATTATATATATATATATATATATATATATATATATATATATATATATACCACATCTTCTTTATCCATTCATCTGCTGATGGGCACTTAGGTTGCTTCCATATCTTGCCTACTGTTAATAATGCTTCTGTGAACACTGGGGTGCACGTATCTTTTTGAACTAGTGTTTTTATTTTCTTCAAATAAATACCCAGGAGGGTAATTGTTGGATCATATGGTAGTTCTATTTTTAATTTTTTGAGGAACCTCCATACAGTTTTCCAGAATGGCTGTGTCAATTTACATTCCCACCAACTGGGTGCTAAGGTTGCTTTTTCTCCACATCCTTGCCAAGACTTGTTATTTCTTGTCTTTTTGATGATAGCCAATCTGACATGTGTGAGGTGATATTTCATTGTGGCTTTGATTTGCATTTCCCTGATGATTAGTAATGTTGAGCATCTTTTCATGTACCTGTTGGCCATCTGTATGTCTTCTTTGGAAAAATGCCTATTCAGTCCTGAGAAGGAGAATTTTATGCTTTAGAGCAAAGGTAAGTTATGGGAGTAAGTGATTTTACTCACTGTCTCTATTCTAGTGTGGTCTGAGAATTTTCTGTTCAATGGGAGTTAGGTGTTTAACTCTGGGCAAGACACTGTGCCAAGTTTCTGGGGAATATAAATAGGAATAAGGCAAATTCCTTGAATTTAAATATAAGTGCTTAGACTCTATTAAATGCCAAAAATGATTAAATAGAGAATCAAAACAGGAAAATACATATGGAGAATTGAGGGGACAACAAACATGAAAATGGTAAACTTTAAGCTGGCCATTCAAGGGAGGATCAACTTTATCAGCTAGATTTCTGGGTCGTGGCACATTGACCCCCCGCATTAATTATTTTTACTATACTGAGATTTGAGTAAAACTCTCAAATTATATGAAAGGCAACTATAAAAATAACTCTATGAAATATGACATTGAGTCTATTGTAGAGAGTGGTCAATGATTTTGTTCTTTATAACATAGGATCCTGAGAGAAACTGTTGTCTAGACTTAGTTCCAGAAATATTTCTGCTTAATAATTGGTTCTGTTGTATGGACTCTCTAAATGGTGCAACTGACCAGATTTTAATTTTAACACAGTTTGTTAAAAAGGAAATGTGTGGCCCAGGCATAGTTCTGCTTCATTTGATAGTCCTGTTCTTGTTCTTCTTTATTCTTTTGCCTGTGCTTCAGTCTGCTTATTACATTTCATGTATCTTGCCTTTAATCTTTTCTAGATGAAGTAGGGTCAACATGGCTTCAGGAAAAATGAAAATTAA
This sequence comes from Grampus griseus, assembly GCF_964374135.1. Classification (NCBI taxonomy): domain Eukaryota; kingdom Metazoa; phylum Chordata; class Mammalia; order Artiodactyla; family Delphinidae; genus Grampus; species Grampus griseus. The sequence goes on along the minus strand of NC_138998.1, from coordinate 112,604,910 downwards.
AATGGTGAAAATATAGTTTCAAAGTATAGTTTTAGCAGAGAGATAACCAGGATTCTGAACACAGATGTTGTTTGTAAGAGTCTGTAATACCCTTTGAAACACAACATGTTTGAAGACGCACTGTTCTTACGGTAGTGGATCTGGAAAAGAGTAGATTCAGATTTGGGGTTTGGAGGATACTACTGAACCAAAGAAATGTTGAATCCCTTGAGGATTTTCAACCCAGTGCCTTCATGCAGATTAGAAGAAAGATATTTCTTAGTGTCTCAGGTTGCAGCAAGAGAGCCAAGGTGATACCAGTATGTACTAGTTTCCTAGAGCTTCCATAACAAAGTGTCACAAGTTGGGTAGCTTAAGACAGCAGAAGTACATCAGTTCCCAGTTCTGGAAGCTAGATGTCTGAAATCAAGATGTCTCTGCCGAACCATGCTCCAATTGAAGGCTCTAAGAAGGATCCTTCCCTGACTCTTCCCAGCCTCTGGTGGTTGGCATTCCTTGGTTTGTAAACACATCACTCAAATACCTGTCTCCATCTTCACGTGGCATTCTTCCCTATGAATGTGTCCAAATTTTCCTCTGATTTCCAGATCCACTACTGTGAGGATAGTACTTCTCCAGAAGCAAGCAAAAATTTTATGCTTTAAAGGTTGTTTACAGAATTTTACAAACAACATCTGAATTCAGAATTTTGGTTATCTCTATGTTAAGATCTTCCCTACTTTTTTTTTTTTAAGGCCCACTGTAATTCCCTATGATCTCATCTTAACTTGAGTCTACAAAGACTCTATCTCCAAATAAGGTCACATTTAATTCAACCCACAATAAGTAGTAACAACAGCAATGATACAGCAAAAATTATACTACAAACCAGGTTTTGGCCTCCTTCTCCAATAAGTCTTGTTACAGTTCCCTACTACTCAGCTCAAGTAGTTGTACAAGTTTATTTTTCCACTTTCAGTGATACCTGCTCTGTCGCTGTACTTGTACCTGAATTCTCCCTCACTGTATAGCTCCTTCAGATGAATGATTCATTGGCTGAGACAATCAGATGATTATTTCAGCTGCTAAAAATCTTGCTCCTTTCAGACGACCCACCCTGGACTCCAGTGAGCAAGTGATACTACATTTCCTCATAGACTCAAGCTCCTGTAGACAGAGGATTCCATACAAGCCACCTGGCTTAAGGAAAGTAAGGAGTCTTTGTTGACCCCTGTTCGAGTATGAAACATTTATCAACTTAACATGCATGGAATTCGGAGCTAGATCGAGATGAGTTCAAACTCTGATTTTGCAAATACTGGGGCAGACTATTCTATCTGGGCTTGGAAGAGGCACAACCATGTGTAAAACTGAGTCCCAGTTTTCCTGACACTCCAAAGCTTGAAGTAAAAAACAGTGAGCTCTATGACTCTCCTAGGAAACACCAGTTCATCAAAAGAAATAAATCTTATTTACATACAACTCTAGAGTAATTCAACAAAATATACATCCTGGTTTTGCCACTCTTGAGATCTGTGAACTCACACATTAATTCAACCCCTAAAATAAAATTCCTTTATATATAACATGAAGGAGAAAACAGCAGTTGTTAAGAATCCGCCTGTCAATGCAGGGGACATGGGTTTGAGCCCTGGACTGGGAAGATGCCACATGCCACGGAGCAACTAAACCTGTGTGCCACAGCTACTGAGCCTGCACTCTACAGCCCGTGAGCCACAACTGCTGAGCCCACATGCCACAACTACTGAAGCCCGAGAGCCACAACTACTGAGCCCACGTGCCATAACTACTGAAGCCCGTGCACCTATAGTCTGTGCTCTGCAACAAGAGAGGCCACCGCAGTGAGAAGGCCATGCACCGCAGTGAAGAGTAGCCCCCGCTCGCCTCAACTAGAGAAAGTCCGCATGCAGTAACAAAGACCCAATGCAGCCAAAAATAAATAAATTTATGAAAAAACAAACAAAAACAACATATTCAAATGATGATCAATATGCCTTGTTTGTAATTTATAAATAATGATAACATACTTGCAATGGTTTGGTTTTTTGTTTGTTTGTTTTTAATTTTAAGACTTTAAATAAGACTAAATATCTATTCATTCACACTTGAAAGTAGATGATCTACCAGAACTCATTTTGAGATTGGGGGAGGAAGGTGGGAAGAAGAAAGCAAACCTTTCAGAATAGGGACCATTTAAACATCACTGCACTGTTTGGATAAAATATGACAATGAAAGGAAAATGACATACTAGTAAATGTTTATTTCCTTATAATTTCCCCTTTCTAATGGATATCGATCTTCAACTACCATAAGCTGAATTTAGTATCCAATAAGAATGCTACAACCCTTTTCATATTATCACCAACACAAGTGGACTGCAGAATTTATATATCTTGAAGTTTAGAATGTTTCCTGCTTTGTGAAATCAGGATAAAATCTGCTTTCATTGGTAAATTTAGGGTATTAGAGTCAAGGCAAGTGGAGACTCAGAATGACAGCTTCTGAAGAGTTAAACTTATATATTTCTTTAAAATAACTAATCTAGGCATGTGTGCTTGGGAAACATTGGAAAATGTCATGGTAATATTGATGTACACTTCCCTAACGTGGAATTATTATATTTTTAGTAACCTCCTCAAAAATATTTTCCTTCTGTAATTGGCATTATTTCTATTTTCTGTCCTGTGTTTTATCCAAATAAATATCAGCCTAGTTTCATCTTCTTTTATGAAAGTGTGCTACATTTTGAGCACATGAGATCTGTCTATCTGCACATTTTTTTTTTACCCTTTTACTCTTAAATGCTTCAGGGTATATTTCCTAAGAATAATAATATTCTTTCATAACCACTGTACAGTTTAAATTTTTAGGGGATTTAATATTGACTCACTCTCCATGTTTTCTTGTCTACATATTCCAATTTTGTCAATGACATTCTTTATGGCAGCTTTTTCCCCTCCAATCTAAGATCCAGTCCAAAATCACAGGTTGCATGTAGTTTCCTTTAATCTGGAACATTCCTCAGCTGTTGTCTTTCATGACAGTAACATTTTGGAAGACTTCAGACCCTCTCTTTTCTTTTTTTTTTTTTAATTTTAACATCTTGATTGGAGTATAATTGCTTTACAATGGTGTGTTAGTTTCTGCTTTATAACAAAGTGAATCAGTTACGTATATACATATGTTCCCATATCTCTTCACGCTTGCGTCTCCCTCCCTCCCACTCTCCCTATCCCACCCCTCTAGGTGGTCACAAAGCACCAAGCTGATCTCCCTGTGCTATATGGCTGCTTCCCACTAGCTATCTATTTTACGTTTGGTAGTGTATATATGTCCATGCCACTCTCTCACTTTGTCATAGATTACCCTTCCCCCTCCCCATATCCTCAAGTCCATTCTCTAGTAGGTCTGTGTCTTTATTCCCATCTTGCCCCTAGGTTCTTCATGACCCCTTTTTTTTTTTCTTAGATTCCATATATATGTGTTAGCATATGGTATTTGTTTTTCTCTTTCTGACTTACTTCACTCTGTACGACAGACTCTAGGTCCATCCACTTCACTACAAATAACTCAATTTTGTTTCTCTTTATGGCTGAGTAATATTCCATTGTATATATGTGCCACATCTTCTTTATCCATTCATCTGTTGATGGACACTTAGGTTGCTTCCATGTCCTGGCTATTGTAAATAGAGCTGCAATGAACATTTTGGTACATGACTCTTTTTGAATTATGGTTTTCTCAGGGTATATGCCCAGTAGTGGGATTGCTGGGTCGTATGGTAGTTCTATTTTTAGTTTTTTAAGGAACCTCCATACTGTTCTCCATAGTGGGTGTATCAATTTACATTCCCACCAACAGTGCAACAGGGTTCCCTTTCTTTTCATTTTAATAATGTGTCTTAATGGGTTTGTCAGAACTATCTTCACATTTAGTTTCACATTTAGATGTGTATCCTGGCTCTAAATTCTATGTAAAAGTTTGTGTACTATTCAAGGTGTCATATTAGGAAGTGCACTTATGTCTCTCTATCTCTCAATGGTGATGGCAATTTGGATCAACATAGCAAATACTGTCTTGTTTCTCCACTGTAAAGTTACCATATTTCCCTTTGCATCTTAAAAGCAATCTGTAGGGAGATCCTCTAAGACCACGGAAATTCTGCTCTTCATCAAAAAATCCCCCTCCCTACTTAACTGAAAAAAATACTTTTTATGATGAGTGCAAAATGATGATTTTCTAACTCCTGTACTTTCTCTACATTTATTGATCAGCATTCTATTTTAAAGGAGAGCCCTCCCTTCTTTTTCCTTATTTACTTATTGATTATCAGTATGGATACATTTGTTTCTATTTATAATTCATTACTCTCCCTGCTTAATTACCTTGTTCCAGGCTTGGTTAGTGGGATCACCTTCAAGCTGGTGATGGTGTCCTTTTAATAGGTCATCATTTCTTTTTGCACATTTTTACTTTCTTGCATAGTAAATTATTCCAGACTCAACCTACCCTGTTCTAGACCATAAATTGGTAAGTTATCTGAAGATTCCTGTTTAATTTTTCATGGGGAGTGGTATAGAGGTGTGTGGGTTCTACATGTGCTTGTTGCCACTGGAGTTTCTCTGTTGGCTTTGCAACAGACAGAAGTAGTATTTATACCATAAATTCATACTGATACTTCTAACTGCAATCCACCTCAACATTATTCTTCCTTCCCTCCTTGCCCCCTTGCCATATTTATATTTTCCTTCATCTACAGTAGGGACCCTGGCTCTCAGCAATAACAATACACTTATTCATTTGCTCAAACCTACAAATCCTGTGTAATAATCTGAGAATCGTTTCATCCATACTAGTACAAAAGGAATTCTACTAAAAAGTTCAATATTTCTTTGCATTTCCACCCAAATCCCAATATCCCAGCCCTGGACTGAGGGTACATAGTCACACACTGTGTTCTAAAGTTACTTTGATTAAATTTTTTGCTTGGTTTACCTTTATCCCTCTGATGTGATATTGAAATACAGTTGAGTTCATCTGTTTTAATTTTAGTTTTTTAAATTCTCATTGACTTATTTTAAATTTTTGAATATGTAAAACATTAACATGCTCCCAAGAGTCAAATCCATATAAAAAGGTACACTCAGAAAAGTGTAACTCCCTCTTTTTTTCTTCTTTCCACTCACACCTCGCCTGTAATAATTTCATAGTTTTCTGGTTTCATAGTTTCATAGTTTATCTTTCTTATATTTTTTCTTCGAAGAGCAGATATATGCATGCTTATTTACATATATATTTTTCTCTTGTCTTTTGCTTTTTAAAAAATTTAACAATATATTTTTAGGGGGGAAAGTTATCATTTTTTAAAGACGACAATATCAGCTACATGGAATGTGTATGTAATAGTATAGAATAATATACAAAAAGGAGAATGAGTCCACAGAGGAGAAGCATTGCATTCTCATGTTGAGGACAGTAAGGTAACTCCTGTCATTCCATCAGGTATAGCCTGTGCCAGGCCACATTAAACTACATGCTTCCCTCAACTTCCCACTGCAAGACTAAAAATTCATCTTTTCACTTTTGCCTCCTATTCTCTGTGGAAAGACTGTCCCTTCTCTTAAAACTAGTCTTTAAGAATTTGTTTCTTCCATTTCATTCTGGCTTTCCTTCTTGTCAATATGTTTTTCTTCCATTAGATTATTTTCCTCATAATAGAAGTGTTTCTCACGATATTCCATGTCTTAATTACCTCCACTATCCTCTATCTCTTTCTGGACATCTCAGCATTTCACTCTCACACTTTATTGTAAAACTTCTCAGACAAAAGGTTTAAGGTTCATAGACTCTTCCCTATCTTCCATTCACTCTGTAATTCATTTCAGTATTAATTCTTCCCCACCACTCAAATAATTTTTCAATTTTCCTTTCTAAGTCATTGATGATGACACTGATGACCATTACCTCTTTCCTACTCAAAGTATGGTCAAAGCACCAGAATAAACAGCATTACTTAGGAGTTTATTAGAAATGTAGCACGGATACAAGGGAAGGATAAATAGAGCTTGGTGGAAGAACTGTCAATGTATTTGGTAGTCTTTAACCAGCCAATGTCCAATTTAGAAGGAGAGAAATAAAGGAATCAGAAGAGCACATTCCTTCTATTTAAGATAGTTCCCAGGGGCTTCTCTGGTGGCGCAGTGGTTGGGGGTCCACCTGCCAATGCAGGGGACGCGGGTTCGTGCCCTGGTCTGGGAGGATCCCACATGCCGCGGAGCGGCTGGGCCCGTGAGCCATGGCCGCTGAGCCTGCGCATCCGGAGCCTGTGCTCCGCAGCTGGAGAGGCCACAACAGTGAGAGGCCCGCGTACTGCAAAAAGAAAAAAAAAAAGTTCCCAAAGTTGAGCACTCCAGCTTATGCCTACATTCCAAGTCACCTATACTGGAGAGTTTGGGAAATGTAGTTTTTCTTCCAGGTGGCCACATGCATAGCTAAAAATTGAGATTCTATTAATTTTAAAGAAGAAAAAAAGGGGTGAGAGAATCAAAATTCAGGACAACTAACAATATCAATGTTAAACTGTCCAAAATGGAAAGCTTTAATTTCCTTCTTCACACATTTCAAAACAAAATTTTTCCTATCCCAATCTTTCCCATCTCAGAAATTTGCATTGTTACTCAAGCCTGTTATTCATCCTTGATTATTTCCTTTCTCTCACCTCTCCCAATTTATCATGAAGTCCTACTCATATTTTATATATTTCTATGTTTATGTCATTCCGTCTCCACGGCTGCCTTCTCACTCCAAGCCAGTGTCATCTCTCTTTGGTTCTCTGTAATCCTCTTCTACTTGGTTTCACTGTCCACACATTTGTTTACCTACCATTCATTCTCCATAGAAATGTCAGAGTGATCTTTTAAACATGGGAATCATATCATTCCTTCATTTAAAAATCCCATTTCAGGCAGGATAAAATCCAAAAACCTCCGATTTGAGTTTTCTGATTTGTTTCCTTTCCCACCTCATCTTGTGTATTATTGTCCTTCTTATTGGCCAGACTTCAGCCCTGCAGGCTTTTTGTTGTTGTTGTTCTATTTCTCAGAGATACAGGACACTTTTATTTGAGTTTATTATTCTCTGTGCTTAATAAAGTGATTTTTATTTGTTTCTTTTTCTTTTTCTCTTTTTAGCACTCTGCATGATGAGATCCTTCTCATCTTATTGGTGCTTCATCTTAAAGGACCTCAAATGAACTTCTCAGAAATGCCTTTCTGGACCAACATCTCTAAAACAGTTTACTCTAGAATTAGTCTATATCATAGCAGCCTTTGGATATCTTTTGGACATTTATCTGATCTATAATTATTTCATGTATTGATTTATTATTTTACTGTTCATCTCATCCTATCTATAAGGCAGAGTCCTTATCTGTCTTGTTTTCACTTTATCTACAACACTTAGCACAGTGCTTAGCATATAGAGAGGCTCAATAAATATTTTCTGAGTGAATAAATAAATGATTGAAGGCATGTTCTTCTAAAAGAACTCCCAGTTAAGACAACTATTGTGTGGCTTTAGTCAAAACTTATTCTGGAGTAGCTGAACATTTGCAAGTTGACGAAGATAGGCTTCAGTCACTCATAATCCTTTTCTTTAGTTAATGAATTTATTAATTAAAGACTGCACAGAGGGCTCTAATATTAATATTACTATTAGGTCCCTCTTTGCAATATTAATATTAATAAATCTTAACATGAAGTCTATAGGCATTTCTGAAAATTGTTTCCAGCTGATAGCATCTCTTCTCATTTTTCTATCACACCTGTAATACTTTCCTTCTTCTACAATCCTACCCCCTTCTCCTCCTTCTCTTTATAATCATCATCACCCCCACCCTCACATATCTTCTCTGTTATTCCCTGGATTTCTATCACTAAAAGCAAAATTTAATATTTTGTTTCAAACTTTAGTTGAACAGCTTTGAGAAAAAAATTTTAAGAGAGAATGGAAGATCTTTGGGGGTTCAAATCCTGAAACATACATTCAGAACTCAATGTCTTCATTGCTTTGGTTACAGAAATGACCAACTTTGCCCTTTTATGCATGGAAACTTTCTAAAGTCTGGTTTTGACAATTTGTGGAAACATAAACTAAGGAATACATTTTGTTGCCACTTCTAATCCAACTTGGGTTCTCTAGTGGACCCTGATTTTCAGAATGTAAAATTTTTATATGAGCAAACAATGCAGTAAATTACTGCTCTTAAATATTTGTTTCAAGGCCCATATATCTAGGAATAATTCCTCAATCTTGGCAGATGAATTATTCCTATGGTTGCAATATGAATTATATTCTAAGTAGAACATCAAGCCACTCAGGAAGCACATTTTTACTCAACACTACTGCTTCTGGATGAACTGTAAAAATGTCATTGCAACATTTTCCAGATTATCTCAACTTTACAAAAAGAGAAAAAAAATGGTTTTTAAATAAATATTACAAATTATATTTTTTTCTTGAGGTTTCTTGACACTTATTTCCTAAATGTCCTGTCAAAAATTTAAAACTGAAAATGCCATCTAGTGAGGGTTATATTACATTAAATAATAAAAACCTTTACCATAGTTCTTACCTTATAAAACAATGATTTTTATAATTAAAGACGTGCTGTTTCCTTCTTTAAAGATAGATTGTTAGATGATAGTTGATTTAGGATATCTGCCAAGGTTATTTGAAACTGTATAGTTTAAGCTAAAGAAATTTGCCAAGCAGAATATGGTTTATCAGAAGTTAAATTAGGGAAAAAATTCACAAATCAAGTTTTCTTTCACTTAAGCTTTCAGACCTAGCTAAGAAACATCCAAGTCTTGACAGTTCAGGATGAGGGGTTTTCATACCAACAGTACTGCTTTTCTGTGCCTTGTAATAAATTTTTTAAAAGGAGGTAAAGACAGTGCTCTATCATCAAACTCTCCTATTCTATATAAAAACTTAGTCAAATATATTTTCTTCTCTCTTTTGAGAAAAATAATACATTTTTGCTGAGTCATTTCAAACTAAGCATTAGTTTTGTTTATAGACATACTTTTAATTACAACATATTAATGACAATCTCAGCTCTACAAAACTATGTAAAGGTGTATGATCAAGACCTGATACTGCTTTGTTAATTAATTTTCTGTGATAAGCTTACAAATGGATATATTTCTCCATGGCATGTTGATTCTACATAGTAGGCCATCCTTCCATCATACCTGTACAACTTTTAACCAAGCTTTTTCATGCTCCCTAAGTTTCTACTATTAAATTTTTTAATTTAACCATTTATTGACAACACATTCTAATTCTGAGCTGGATCAAATTATGATACTATTCCTAAATAAGCAGCAGACTGGTTATGAAATCATATCTATTTCAGTCATTATGTAAGAATTAAATGGTAGAGATTATGATTCTGCTATTAAAAATATACTTTAATTACTTTTTTTCTATTATGGACTAGAATACTGTTATATATTTGAATGAGAAACAGGTAAACCAAAATCAAAGACCAATAATTTTTTCTCTTATGATGAAAGTGAACTTGAGTAAGGAGTTTTGTCCTGAGCATTTTCTTACTTTTCAATCATATATACATATATATACAGAATACTTTTGTAAATCTAAATCCAGGAGTGAGGGTCTTTTTGTACTGGGCTCATGCTTTAATCTTCTATGCTCTAATATTTCATGTCAAGAGTGAAACATTTTAAAGGAAATTGAGGGCTGCCAAAAAAGTTTATGATTGCCTATTCAAGATAATAATTATTATGAAATATATTGAGAGGAAAAAAATCTTTAGCTTCGATATGAATATCCATGCCAATACTTAAATGGACGTACATCAAATTAAGTCTCTCATTTCTTTAAGAAATAGCCTAAAGCATAGATCAGGTTAAATTACAGCATAGACCGCTAAAGAAATGTGAGCATTAACATTACGGTTTGTCATGGAGCTACCTGATAGGAAGTATAAAATATATTGGGTTGGCCAATAAGTGCCTTCGGTTTTTAAGTAAAAATAAAAGACACATTTTTCATTTTCACCAAGAACTTTATTGAACAACGTATTCACCCTTTTGTTCCAGGACCTTCTGCCATTTTTCAGACAATTTCATAATTCCATCTTCTGAAAACTTTTTATTTTTTTGAGCAAAGAACTCTTCCTGGTGCCTTTTACAGTTTTCCAGGGAATTGAAATTTTTTCCATTAAGAGAATTTTTTTAAAGACATAAGTAAATAGAAATTTGAAGGTACAACGTCTGGTGAATATGGATGAATCAGAACTTCCCAGCCAAGCTGTAACAGTTTTTGCCTGGTCATCAAAAAAACACGTGGTCTTATGGTACCCTAATGGAAGATTATGAGTTTTCTGTTGGCTAATTCTGGATGCTTTTCATCAAGTGCTGCTTTCATTTGGTCTAACTGGGAGCAGTACTTGTTGGAATTAATCGTTTGCTATCCCAGAAGGAGCTCATAATAGAGGACTCCCTTATCCCACCATATACACAACATCACTTTCTTTGGATGAAGACTGGCCTTTGGTGTGGTTGGTGGTGGTTCCTTTCACTTGCCCCATGATCTCGTCTGTTCCACGTGATTGTACAGTACCCACTTTTCATAACCCATCACAATGTGTTTTAAAAATGGAACGTTTTCATTACTTTTAAGTAGAGAATCGCATGCGGAAATACGGTCAAGGTGTTTTTCGCTTAACTTATGTGGAACCCGAACATCAAAGCAATTAACATAACCAAGCTGGTGCAAATGATTTTCAACACTTGATTTGGATATTTTGAGTATATTGGCTATCTCCCACATGGTATAACATTGATTGTTCTCAATTAATGTCTCGATTTTATCGCTATCAACTTCAACTGGTCTACCAGACCATGGAGCATCGTCCAGCGAGAAATCTCCAGCACGACACTTGGCAAACCAGTTTTTACATGTTTGATCAGTCACAGCACCTTCTCCGTACACTGCAGAAATCTTTTCTTGCATTTCAGTTGCGTTTTTACCTTTCTAGAAATAATAAAGCATAATGTGCCAAAAATGTTGCTTCTTTTCTTCCATCTTCAACATTAAAATGGCTACACAAAAATTCACCAATTTTGATGTCTCTTTTTAAATGCACACTGATATGACAGCTGTCACATACAATCTAACAAAATTGTTTCAAATGAAATTAAAGACAACTAAGTGCTACTAGAACCATCTTATGGAAAAAAAATGAATGAACGTTTTGGCCGAACCAATAGCATTTTTAATTGTAACGACATTTTAAAAAATGGAGTTGGCACTCTTATGAAGGTTGAGAAGTCCCAGTGAGCGAGTTCAGAATCAGGAGAGCTGATGGTACAGTCTGAGTTCAAGTCCAAGGCAGAAGAAGAGCAATGTCCTAGGCTGACAACACTAAGGCAGAGAGAAAGCAACTTCTCCCTTAGTCAGCCTTTTTGTTCTATTTATGCCTTGAATGGTTGTATGAGGCCCAACCATACAACCTATATTGGGCAGGGCAGTCTGCTTTACTCGGTCTACCAATTCGAATGTTAAACTCTTCTAGAAATACCCTCATAGACATACCCCGAATAATGTTTAACGAAATTTCAGGGTATCTTGTGACCTAGTCAAGTTACACATAAAATTAACCATTACAAGCCCACCTTGTAAATTTGGCACCCATATGCATCTCTTTAAACCATATTTAATCTCCAAATAAAGATAATAGCAGGATCATAATTCCACCTAACATGATACAACTATCATACATAGAACTGAAAACACAGTAACTCCTTCCCCAGAAGAGGAGGTAAAGTCCTTGAGTGATGTTTACCCTTCTCCATGATATCCCATAATTAAAATGCAATGGCGTTATACCCTGAGAAAACCATAATTCACAAAGAGTCATGTACCACAATGTTCATTGTAACTCTATTTACAATAACCAGGACATGGAAGCAACCTAAGTGTCCATCGACAGATGAATGGATAAAGGAGATGTGGCACATATATACAATGGAATATTACTCAGCCATAAAAAGAAACAAAATTGAGTTATTTGTAGTGAGGTGGGTGGATCTAGAGTCTGTCATACAGAGTGAAGTCAGAAAGAGAGAAAAAAAAAAAAGTATGCTAACACATATATATGGAATCCAAAAAAAAAAAAAAAAAAAAAAAGAGGTTCTGAAGAACCTAGGGGCAGGACTGGAATAAAGATGCAGGTGTAGAGAATGGACTTGAGGACACAGGGAGGTGGAAGGGTAAGCTGTGACAAAGTGAGAGAGTGGCATGGACATATATACACTACCAAATGTAAAATAGACAGCTAGTGAGAAGCAGCTGCATAGCACAGGGAGATCAGCTCTGTGCTTTGTGACCACCTAGAGGGGTGGGAAAGGGAGGGTGGGAGGGAGTCACAAGAGGGAGGAGATATGGGGATATATATATATGTATATATGTATATGTATATATACATATTTGTTATAAAGCAGAAACTAACACACCATTGTAATGCAATTATACCCCAATAAAGATGTTTAAAAAAAGAAGAGTTATACAATGGTATAAAAAAAATGCAATGACATAAAATTAACAATACTTAAATACTATGATAAGTTCAATGTAACTTATGTTACATGATAAGGGAATAAGAGAGAGAAGAAAATAAAGATATTTTCTTAGTGTATATATATTTATGTATATATACATATTTAGGTATATACACATATGTATATATACACATTCATAACAAAATAAGGAGAAAATACTCATTAACATTACAGTCCTTATTTCTGTAACCAGTTACATGTTTGTATTGAATAGCTGCTATTTTTAACTATCTTCTTCCACTACTCAGTGTATTCAGTTTGCACTCAGCAAGCAACTCAGCTGGTATTAGTTCTTTACCTGGTGGAGCAGTCTAAACCTGGAATGAAGTCTAAACCTTCATTCTTGAAGGATCTTGACCACTAATATTCCTGCCTGGATAGGGTTGTTGTAATTTTCCATTGACCATAATCACAGAGCATGGTAATACTAGGACAAGCCCTAAGGGATCTCCTGTATTCCAGACATACTCTTCCCTACCTTCACTGGAGAGTAGCAGTCCAGTTTCCACTTAGTAGTCAGGATCAGTCACCATGGCCAGCACAGTAACTCCCTTCTTTTCCTACTGATTCAGTGGCTTGCAGAGTCCAAAGTGGCCAGCTGGAAGTCAACTTCCAGTTCAATGGAATCATTGTTGTGTCTCCTTATGGTGGTACTTCTCCCTTGGAACTAAGACCTCCAGGCCAACAGGGTATAAGACTGCAGAATCGGAAAGCAAAAATTTTGCTAATGGGTCACTAGGGGTAATAATGAGTGATGTGACTCCTATTTCCACTCCTTGATTCCTGCACCAGTGAATCCTGGCTATAGGAGAAACATGACCATATATTGGATGCTGATTCAGAACATATACAGCCTTCTGGAGAACCTTGCCCATGACTCGCAAGGTATTACCACCTAATTGGTGCTGTAACTTCGTTTTCACAAGGCCATTCCACCATTTTATCAAGCCAGCTTCTTCAGGATGGTGAGGAACATAGTAAGACCAGTCAATTTCATATGTATCTGCCCATTGCCACACTTCTTTTGCTATAAAGTGAGTTTCTTGATCAGAAGCAATGCTGTCTGTAATATTATGACAGTGGATAAGGCATTCTATAAGTCCACAGATGGTAGTTTTAGCACAAAAACTGAGTACAGGGAAGACAAATCCATATCCAAAGTATCTATTCCATTAAGAACAAAAATCTACTCCTTCTATGATGGAAGGGATCCAGTGTAATCAGTCTACCACTAGGTAGCTAGTTGATCACCTTGGGAAAGGTTCCATACTGGGGACTCAGTGTTGGTCTCTGCTGCTGCCGACAGTGGCTATAGCTGCTGCTCGACAGTGGCTATAGCAAGATCATCCTTGGTTAGTGAAAGTCTGTGTTGCTGAGCCCATGCATAAATTTTATCCCTGCCACCATGGCCACTTTTCATGAGCCCATAGTGTAATGACTAGAAAGAGAGGTTGACTTATACCCACAGAATGGGTCATTCTATCCACTTGATTATTCCTTTGCTGAGGTTACCCTTTGTGAAGTTCATATAGATGCAACTATCTTCATTTTTTCCCCCATACAGAGATATCTATTGACATATCTCATTCCCAAATTTAATCGTCCCCAGTTTTCCATTTGTGTTCCTTCCAAGTCCCTGACCATCTAGCCAAACACAGCCCATCAACTGGTATATAATTGCACATCTGACCAATTCTCTTTGCCAGCAAGGTGAGCAAACCAGTGCACTGCTTGAAGTTCTGTCCACTGGGCAGATTTCCCTTCACCACTGTCCTTCAGGGATATCCCCAAAAGGGGCTATAATGCACAGCTGTCCTCTTTCAGGTGGTACCTGCATTTGGTGCAGAATCATCTGTAAATCAGGCCTGAGTCTTCCCTTTCTTTGTCGTTTGATTATAGGGAACTCCCCATGAGGCCAAATGTGTAGGCTGGGAGAGAGAAGGCAGTGTAGCAGGAGTTAGAACCATGGGCATTAGGGCCACTTCTTCCTGTAGCTAACTTGTGCCTTCAGGGCCTATTCAGCCCAATCATGTATACACCACTTCCATTGCTTGATGGAGTATAGCTGTGCACACATGACTTTACCTAGCTTGGTGGGTCAGATAACATCCAGTTCTGCTAGGCATCTCAGGTCACATGGTAACTTAACGGCCCACGGTTAAGCGTTCGTTCTCTCCTAAGGCCCAGTAGCAGGCCAAGAGCTATTTCTCAAAAGGGAGTAGTTATCCACAGAGATGGCAGGTTCTGCTCTAAAATCCTTAGGGCCTGCACTGTGGTTCATATACAGGGGCTTACCAAAGGCTCCAATCAGCATCCTTATCTGACACTACAAGCACCATTGAATCTGTTGGATCCTATGGACCAAATGGCAGAATCACCCACATGGCAGCCTGAACCTTTTGCAGAGCCTTCTTTTATTCTGGGCCCCACTCAAAATGAGCAGCTTTTTGTGTCACTTGGTAAATGAGTTCCAACTCCATAACACACCCAAAGGAGGAGTATGTTGCCTCCAAAATCCAAAGAGGCCCAATAGGCATTGTGATTCTTTTTCAGTTGTAGGAAGGACGAAATGCAACAACTTATCCTTCATCTTAGAAGGGATGTAGTGACATGTCTTGCACCACTGGACCCCTAGAAATTTTACTGAGATAGAAAATCCCTGAGATTACATGGGATTTATTTCCCACAGTCTGATAGGCAAATTTCTTACCAGTAAGCCTAGAGTAGTTGCTATTTCTTCTCACAAGGAGTAATAAGTATAATGTCATCAATGTCAAAAGCCACTGTGATATCTTGTAGACGGAAAAGGCAATCAAGACCTCTATGAGCTAAATTATGACATAGGGCTGGAGAGCTGATATATCACTGAGACAGGATAACAAAGGTAAATTGCTGGCCTTGGCAGCTGAGGGCAAACTGCGTCTGGTGAGCTTTATTGACAGGGATGGAGAAAAATGCATTTGCTGGGGCATAGTACCTGGGAGCACACCACTGGATATGATTATGTGTATAAAAACACTTAGAACTTCATCCTGAAGGGAAAGAAAGGGAGCATAGCAGGAAAGTTCTTATCTTTTGAGAAAATAAGTGTGAATCTACCAAAGAAAAAATAGATTTGTCCCCTTCCTACACCTTCCCTCCCCTCTCCACCCAAATTTGTAGAGAACATTATTCAAGAACATCAATTTCAATTAAACAATTAATGAGCAGCTACTACATCTTAGATCACTCTTGAAGCCATGTGGAGAGTAAATCTGTGAGGGGGACGGCCAGCAATAAAGGCTGATCAGTAGGCAATAATCTAGGCGAGATGTGCTGAGAGTATGATACAAGAAAGGGGCAATGGGAACAGGAAGAGAAGAACTTAGGGTGGTTATTTTTGATCAAGCAATGGAGGCAGAAACCAGATTGCTATGAGAATTGAGAACTTAATATGTTTAAAATGACTAAACCACAAGAGAGACTGTAAGCAGCTCAAGTTTGAAAGACATTCCTTTGCAGTTCATCAGTGCTCATACAGCTGAAGTTGGCAGAGATCTCACTATTCCAGTCCAGAGGTCTTTCTGTTACATTACCTGCCTTGGCTTCTGCCTATATAAGGAAAATGTTCTCTTTGAAGGAGAAAAAAAAGTGAATTATGTAATGGTTTCTTTTACAACCGGATACTTCTGTGATTAGAGGCTATACGTAAGAATGCTATTTGAGATGGTGTTTTCATTCTCAGCGAGAGATTTTCAGTTAATCATATGTTGGTCTACTTGACTGCTGATACACATCTGCTTTTGAATTCACATTTCTGTTTTGACCAGGTCATCGACAGGTTATCATTTATTACCACCCAAGTAAATCATTTCCTTCTTGTCTTGTGGCTCTGGGTTAACCAAACCCTTAGGTTCCCTGCCATTGCCTCTTTTTGCTGGGAAAAAAAAAAGAGTATCTGTGTTTTGTTTTGTTATTCTTAGTTATTTCCTTGCAGCATCTTCTCATTCTTTTAATTGACGAATATTTTTAATGGCCTATGTGATACTTGTTATGACTCTTCAAAAATATTCTGATAGTCTTCTCCTACTAGGTGTGACAGAATTGCACTCCACTGACCATTTTGAAGTTAGGTGAGGCCATGTGATTTGCTTTGGCTAACCAAATGTGAGCAAAAGTGATTCATCTCATTTCCAGGAAGACACTCTAGGAATCAAGCAGGTAGCCCCTCTATCCCCATTCTCCTTCCTGCCATACCGAATACAGAAGCCCATGCAAAGATAGAGACTAATTCTGCCTAGATTAAGTGAGACTTCTGTTGGATTTGTGGTCTAAATAAACAATATACCTGAGACTCTGGAGCTATTTATCATTAAAACTACTGAAATTTGGGGCTTCCCTGGTGGCGCAGTGGTTGAGAATCTGCCTGCTAATGCAGGGGACACGGGTTCGAGCCCTGGTCTGGGAAGATCCCACATGCCGCGGAGCAACTAGGTCCGTGAGCCACAACTACTAAGCCTGCGCGTCTGGAGCCTGTGCTCCACAACAACAGAGGCCGTGATAGTGAGAGGCCCGCGCACTGCGATGAAGAGTGGCCCCCGCTTGCCACAACTAGAGAAAGCCCTCGCACTGAAACGAAGACCCAACACAGCCAAAAATAAATTAATTAATACATTAAATTTTTTAAAAAACTACTGAAATTTGTACTTTGAGATGCAGTGCTAATGTAACAAAAATCTACAATATGTGGCATTGGTCATAATGGTCAATTGGTGAGGAAAAAATATATATATATATATCTTGGAAGGTGGAAAACAGAAGTTCAATGTTTTGAAATAAAAGATTTGGTAAAGCTGTCTTCTCTTGTAACTTAGAAAGAAGATCAGTGGACGAAAGCAGTTCAGGAGCTTGTAGTTCTAGAAGAAGTCTGAAAACAGAATACCTGCATTTCACAATATGTTCAAAGAAAGAGAGGCTGAGAAAAAACCTGATCAGCTTGAGAAGAAATTAAAGAAATTGGGAGAGTACATAAAATCAGGACTTTCAGAGTTGAAAGAGGCTATTACTTCTCACCCCAACAAAAATGAGAAGAATATTGACCAATGGAAGACTGTTAAAATTCACCTTGCACTGGAATTAAATCAAGGAAAATGCCAATATACTTACATACTGGTAAATCTTCTGTTTTGGTTATGGTATCCCAGAGAAAGAATGCAGGCTGTGATCTTCAGCAAATACTTTCCATTAGAAAGGAAAAAAATGCCCTACGAACATTAACAAAGTATTTGCTTTTTTTCCTCTGAAAAACACTAGGCTCAAAGTACACATTACTAAGTCTAGAGAGAAAGGATAGGATTAAGAAAGCAAAGAAAAATCACCAATT
This sequence comes from Grampus griseus, assembly GCF_964374135.1. NCBI lineage: Eukaryota > Metazoa > Chordata > Mammalia > Artiodactyla > Delphinidae > Grampus > Grampus griseus. Next base: position 112,586,897 of record NC_138998.1, on the reverse strand, counting down.
AAGAATAATATCCAGAAAAGAATGCTGTTCTTAAAAGGACTGTAAGCATGGATTTTGACACATGGAGGTCACTGGAATCAACTAGGTAAAACCATTAGGAAGTTTTTGAGAGAGTTGTCTTGCTAAGAGAACCAGCACCTGGACAAAAAGAAACTGTGATTGTTTACAAGTTAAAGTGACCTGTGGGGCTCCATCCAACTACCGGCTAATAGTTGGAAACTAATCTGAGAAAGAGCTCAGGGCCAGGATGAACACATTCTTCAATGTTGCCTAGTTCAGTTAGAGCAAGGAAGATAATGGAAAAGACAGTGTCCCATAGGCAGAGCAAAGTGCTGTGTTGGGCCCTGGACAAAGCAAGCATGACCAGGATGGACTCGGGGTCGACTCAAGACATTCTCCATCCAGAGGATGGGGTCCCTCACTATGTCTAACTCCTCAGGACATCAAAATTGCTACTGCCACTGTCTGCAGTGCATCTGCCTTTCTTCCCCTTTCTGAGTGAGTATGTTTACTTTGGTTATTTCTTCTATCATATGTTTCTATCAAGTACAATCTTGATTAGGCTATTAAAATCTATCTGTCTACTCCATGTCTCTACCTAAACACTTAATATCAGTGAGAAAAAAAAAAAACAGATTTGCTGACTGATCTAACTTTAAAATTCAAAACTAGAAATTTCAATAGGATTAAAATCATCAGTGCCTGAAAAATATACCATTCATCCTTTATATGCTCAATTTTGCACTCTATATAAAACCATCACAAGAATTGTTTCTGTCATTTCAAACTTGTGAGAAAAATAAGATCTGATTCCCAGTCATTTTCAAGTGTTACCTTTATTTTCACTTATGCAGTTAATGAGAGAGAAAAGCAAGAAGGAAAAGGAAGGAATGACTTTAGGAAAAAAGCAAAATAAAAAAAAGTTCAGAAAAAACAATTTAAAAATTTGAAAAAATTATTAAAATGAGTTTGTTTTAAATCATATATTGTGTTTTACATATAGTTCTTTTCTGTCAATGTTTCTGAACTCTAGATTATTATTCTTTTATCTCCATGAAGTCAAGAATTTAAAAAATATATTTTTAATTCTGTTTTCATGATTAAAATATGTAAGTATATGAAAATGTATAAGCATAAAAGCATATGAAGAAATTCCTTAAACATGACTGTTTAAAAACAATTACATCCACAAGATAATTGCATGAACATCATATACCTTTAATTTCCAAACATACAGATATTTAGCCAGGCCTGTGTTTACATCAGGAAAATATTTGTAATAGTGTGGTTAATCTTATTGTTTTAGTCATATTTTTTTCCCATCCACCCAGTAAACAAGGTGCTATAGTGGGACTAGATGTAGTTCCACTGTAAATATATCTTCATCTAAAAGTACCTTTAGGATACATGTTATGCATGTTTTGAATTAAACTGGTATCATTGTTTTTATGTCTGAAGCAAACTGCTTCTATACTAGCCTTGTAAGCAATATAAAGACTCCAGTACAACTGTTAAGTTAGCCTCGGGACTGCTTATTTGAAAAAATATTTTCATTAAATGCTCTATTTTTGACAACAAATGGGCACCAGCTTATTTCCTTACGGAGCATCTATCCTTTTCACATCTCTTTTGGTTCCTTGACCAAATCAAGGACATCTTGGCCCAGAGCAGCAGCACACAGCTGTGTTTATAGGTGTTGTTGACAAGAGAACATGCATCCCATGCACCAGGAATATGAAACAGAGTTGTTATATAGAGAGAATAGGGCATGTGATGAATTCCACTACTAAGAAATTCCATTTAGCTTTTCCCTACTTCAGTTTTTTTTTCTAAGATACTAGAAAAGTAGTCTTACTATATTAGAGGTAATTATTTAGAAAGTACTTTTCAAATGTAATTTGGATAATGTTACTGAAAAAAATAGTCAATATTGTCTGAAAAGCATTGAACGTGGAAGGCACCAAGAATTTAATTCCAAAAGTAAGTATAAGGAATAAAATAAAATCAGGGTGTGATATTAAAGAAACTATTGGTCTATTGAAAATAATTATGCCAATATTTGTAAGAAAGATGGATTTTATATATATATATATATATATATATATATATATATATATATATATATATATATATATATATATATATATAGTAAATGTTTCAGGTAATTAATTATACCAGGTCGATATAAGGAAATGAAGGTACAAATGAGATATCATATATTTTTTCCAAAGGATTAGTTATAATTTTCCCAGATTTAAGAAAGAACAATTTATTAAACATCAAAAAAATTGAAAAAAGGAACATCAAGCTTATAGCTGAAATAAAAATGGTGACGGAAATCATATAATGTTGAACATAGTAGTTCATCTTGAAATTGAGGTAGAGGAGTGAGGGAGAGCAAGCTGAGATTAACAAAAATGAAAGTGGATTTTTAGATGCTGTTTAAAGAAAGTTATGTGTTATTTTGATACACAGTTAATGGAAAACGTACACTGGTACATTTTTGGAGGATAACTGGGCAACAGTTTTCTAGAGATGTAAAACTGAACATTTCTTAATTTGCAAAAAAGAAAACCATCAAAAATATTTTCACAAAGTAATTTTCTCCTCAATACAATACTTTCATCTTTGAGATGACAAGTATGACAGCAGTCATGATTCATCTAGAGTATTAAAAATATCACCAAGTTTCCTAGCTGCCCAAGAGGGATGCAGAGAAAAACAAGCATTCCTTTAAAATTTCCCTCTTTCACTACAATGCATCTTTCCTTTTAAAAACTACAGAAAACCATTACCACACAGAATGTATTTTGTCTTTCACAGACAAAAGAGAGAGTTAAGAGAAGGACTAGTTTGCCACAGGCTATTGGGAAGAGTGAATAAAGAGACATGCCTCCCTTCTGTCTTCTTTCTGAACTCTATTTTCTTTTTAAGTATATTGTCCCCTGGCCTCCGCTGAACTGGCTGGCCCAAATCTAAATTGGACTGAATTTCTGTGGTAGAAATATATGCTTAGTCAATGGTCCTGATAAATGATATCTCCCATGCTTTCTCTGCTCTGTCCACAGAAAAGCACTAAACCAGTGCATTTGCCACTATCTTCTTGGATAAAAAACAGGACAAGATAAGACCTGAAAAGGAATAAATTCTTAACGTCAACGCCACATTTCCTGATTTTGGAACTCACTTTGTATTTATTCCTTCTCTCTCCTCTATCAAAACCATGGTATCATATAGAAACTAGCAAGCATTCTCAATTTTTATCCTTCCAAAATATATTCCTCATCATAAAGGAGGAATTTTATGGAATAAAAGTGGTTGATAAGGAAGTTTTAGAACAGGTAATATTTAAATTAAGAGAAAAAAAAGTAAGGAAACATACTGAAGAAACAAGTTTTCTAGAGTGGAGAGCCCATATTGTTTATTTTTTAAATTAATTATTGATTGTTTTAGAAACAAATACTTATTGAGTAACTACTAAGTGCTACTACTAGGGGCTAGGAGCTATAATGGGAAAATATGCTTTTTTGTGGTTGAATAGGTTTGGAAGGCCAAGAAACTAGTAGTAGAAATAAGGACTTAAATAAATAGGCAAAATGAAGCCTTTAAAATTTTTTGAGAGAAAATAACAAAAGTATTAGATTTGACATTATAAGTGAGTTCCTCAAACCACTGTTTATGGGCCTAAACTGGCCCTCTCAAGTAAGAAATTTCTATACATTTTTAAATAGTTTTTAAAAAGAAAAAGAACATTTAGTGATATAAAAATTATATGAAATTCAAATTTCAGTGTTCATAAAGGTTTTTTTGAAACACAGCCACGATTATTTTATTGCATTGTCTATGGCTGTGCCTGTGCTACAATGGTGGACTTGAGTAGGTAAGTAGTTGTGTTTTGAGGTGTTTACCAATAAGTAGGACCAACTTTTTTCCTCAAGTTCTAGGTAAGTTAAAAAATGAAAGAGTATATTAAATGACACAAAAATATAGCTCTACTAACTAATAAAGCTCATTTTTAAAAAAGTTTTATATCAGTGGGCTAGGGGACCTCCTAATAGTGATTCTCATTTTGGAGAGATTCGCCTATTAAGTTAAAAGAAGTTCTGGGCTCCTATATGGGGGGGAAGGCTTCTTCTACCATATGACATAGGACAGGACAGGAGACAGAGGAGAAGTCATCACAGAGATAGAGAAAAGCCACTTGTGTTTTCTTATCATGGAAATTAAAGGACTGGGAGATATATATTCCATCCCAGCATTTTGTTTTCTTCACCCTCTGGCCTTAAGCAACAAGTCAATCAGAGCTATGATGATCCTCTTCAGGGAAGCCATCAGCACATGGACAATCTTGCTCCACCTTCCTTGAACACAAGCCACTGGTCTTTTGTGGTTCCTCCTGGGATCACTGGTATGGCCCATAGATTTTTCACCTACAAGTATCTCAGAACAGTATACAAACAAAACATACTCCAAATCCACTGTGCCACCAAAGCTATACATTCAGTACAAAGTTGTCTGTTATAGTCTATCTGAGCTTCTATAAACAATGAAATTATAGGACACCATTATAGTATTGCCATAATAAAATGAATACCAGAACTTCAAAAATAAATTGCCAGTAATACAAAGGTATGCCAAACTTGTGTGCAAATCTTCTCCTCCCACTATCAAATTCCCAGTAATAAAAAGGTATGCCAAACTTGTGTGCAAATCTTCTCCTCCCACTATCAAATTCCCAGAATCTTAGGGAGAACCTGAATTCTGAACTTACCATGCCTCACAAGTTAAAGTCTAAAGAAATCGAAGTGCCTGTTTTTCAAATTCCCCAAATCAATATCCCTACCTTCTGCTGCCTTGTCTTCCTGGGTTCCATATTTCAGTTACTACTGCCACTTACACTCTGGTCTCTCACGCTAGAAACCTGAAAGTGATCTCCGTCATCTATTACACATCCTAAAAACATGTGATTGTCAAGTCCAGGTGATTCTCTCTCCTAAATCACCCTTACATGTGTCCAGTTCTTCTATTTCAGTTTACATTTGCCAAGAACACACTTTTATCACCTTTCAAGTGGATTACTGTAAAAGCATCTTACAGGTCTCCTGCCACCAGGAACCCTCTCCTCCACCCATCATCCCATCCACACTAGTCAGGAACTAACCTAGATTCAATCATAACTGCCAACATAGAATATAAAGCATTTATATGCAAAGAAAAATATATCAGCCCATTCACATAAATAATAAAAAAGGGAATGATCTATATGTAGGCGTGCATGCATACAAATGGATAAAAGAACCTTACAAGTATTTGGAAATACCAAATGTTTAACAGTGGTTACCTTTGGGAAAAAAAGACAGGAAGACTAATTTGGGTAAGTGAATGTGAAGGTAGAATGTTACCTTTTATGCCACATAATTCTATATTATTTATTCTAATAACATAGAATATCACTGCTTATTATGTGTGCTATTAGAAAAAAGTAAAACCATGTCTGGAAATATATATAGCAACAACAGTATAATAAAAAATATGGCATCTAACTGATACAATATAAGAGCCTGGTCACAGATACTAGTCAGTGGGCTTTCTACTGGCCTGTGTCTGAGGTGATAAACTTCTGGATAGGGAGGCGTCAATGGATAAGGGAGCAGGATAGCAGAGAAAAGGGGGCAAAACCAAAACACATTTGGAATGGAGAAAATCCAAATAAGTCACCCAGCCTAGCAGATAAAAGAGAATGAAATATCAAAGGTAGAAACTTCCCTGGTGGTGCAGTGGTTACGAATCCGCCTGCCAATGCAGGGGACACGGGTTCAAGCCCTGGTCTGGGAAGATCCCAAATGCCGCAGAGCAACTAAGCCCGTCTGCCACAACTACTGAGCCCACAAGCCACAACTACTGAGCTTGTGTGCCACAGCTACTGAAGCCCACGCCTACAGCCCGTGCTCTGTAACAAGAGAAGCCACCACAACGAAAAGCCTGCGCACCGCAACGTAGAGTGGCCCCCGCTCACCGCAACTAGAGAAAGCCACACGCAGCAATGAAGACCCAATGCAACCCAAAATAAATAAATACATTTATAAAAACAGGTAACTTCAAGGTTTCCATCTTGACAGCTGTGGTGATTTACAACTGAAATAATAGCTTATACGTGAGGTGACATATTTTTCAGGTGATATTTTTACTGCCATCTTAACGGGTTAAGTTCGGGGTCATGACAAGACAATCAGGTGGAGATGTTGTATATATAATCAGAGTTGCAGGCTTAAATGCAAAACTTAAGGTGGAAGATTTGATTGTTTCATTATTATGAGCATATAGGTAATAGTTGGATCCATGAGTTCTTGTGGGGAAGGAATGGAATGAGAAGGGACCAAAAGGCTGAACACAAACCTTTAAACAGAGTCATGAAAAGAACAGAAAGGTAACAATGAGAATAGAATATATAAATAATATTGATCTCAAAGGGAGAAAACATTCCAAGCAACACTGGGGGATCAGCAATCCCAGATTTTACAGTGCTATCAAGGATGAATGTGTATGAGAAAAGTCCTTTACATTTGACAAGAAATAATTATTAGTGACCTTGCAAAGAAAATTTTCTGGAAATATACCTTTCCCCTTTCAGGAAAAAAGAATACATATTAAAATAAGCTATCTGTATTGTATGAGTAAATATACTATACCATATAAAACATACATTCTGTGAGTAGAAGCTAATATGGGCAAATGATATGAACAGATGATAAACAGACAGTTAAACACAAATAGCTATCAAGTATATGAAGAGATCCTCGAGCTCATTTGTAATCAGAGAAATGCAAATTAAAGTCAAATAATTTACCACTTTACAACCATCTGATTGGCAGAAACTAGGAAGTTGAATGGTGGTAATTATTAGTGGGGATGTGGAGAAAGCAGATGAGCTTAATCTCACTCAAGAGCACTCCAGCAATACTTACTCAGATTTAAAGTGCATATACCCTATGTCCCAATATTCCTATTTCTGGTTACATGGCCCCAAGATATTCTCACACAGGTCTAGAAAGGGGTTTATATGATGATTATATCAGTCAGGGGATATGAGATTATGCTGTGGTAACCTCCAAACCCCAAACCCCTTACTTGGAATACCGTAGGTTTCTTTTTCGTTCACACTGCAGGTCCATCACAAGACTGGCAGGTTAAATCTGCTCAGTGTACTCACTCAGACTGAGGATGTAGCCACCCATCTCAAACACTTTCAGCCACCATGAAGGGGGAAAGATGAACTCTGGAGATTTCAAGCCAGCAATGAAATGTTCTAGGCCGGAAGTGATACATGTCACAACTGTCCACACTCATTGGCCAGAATTATATATAAAAGTGATCAGACAATACAAAATGCCTCCCATGTATTCATACACTGCAAGAACCAGAAATACCTGTGAACAATGCCAATGACTTTCAAAACACAGTCAATGGTTTCGTGGGGTAGCAGATAGTCAATTTAGGTGTCCATTTCCAGAGGATTTCTGGAGATGTAAAATATTCTATAGGTTTTGTGTGGAATACTATGCAGCACTTAGAAGCAAGGATCTAGAATACGCACAGAAAGGTGGATGGATAATTAGATTCTGAGTGGAAAAAGAAATAAGATAACAAGGTTTTTGGCACAATAACATTTACATAAATTAAACATATATGCCTACACTAGAAAACAATGCAAGGATACACACAAACTTGAGGATATATATCAGACACATTTAATTTAGTTGACCATGGGGGAGAGGAAGGTGGCCGACAGTAGGAAAAGAGTGAAGAAAGTCGTAAATTAAATAAATAAAGCAAAAGGGCATTCCATACTGACCACTGATGACAGGTTCCATGAATGGAGTAATATGATTAATTTGTTGCTTCATATGAGGGTGTACACAAGGCGTAAGCAACTTACATATGACAGAAGTCATGATAAGACTAGAGAGTGTCTCTGAAAGAGACTGGGGAAATTCAAAACCCAGTGGAGAAGTTGAAACCCATTCTATAAAGTACCACTTGACTACTGAAGTGAGGCAACATTTTGAGAATTAAAGGGAAAATGTGGAATGTTGTGGAAATAGATATAGGCGACCAAGGTGTGGTAAAGTGGACCCATCAAGTATTGTTAGTTCATTAAAGAAAGAAAAACGTAGAGTTGAAAAAGGGACAAATCAACTTATGTTTGAGGAAACATGTGCCTTTTTGTCACCTTTTATGGAGGCTGCTTAGAATTACAATGACAGGAAAAAATGCTAAGAATGATAGCTCAGGATAAAGCAAATTATTAGCAGCTGCTTATTAGAAATTTTAAATCAATAAAGAATACTGAATTGCTGTCCTCATTTTTAAGAGAAACTATACTTGGGGACAGATGTGAAAGCTTCCCATACATCATGCATGTTCTCTATCATGTGACAATAACTTCTACTTTCGGACCCCATCTTTGCTTACTGTTGAGCTTCTTTGCCTTCTTAGATTTCTGCTATTTCTCCTCCAAACAAGTCAACTTGTCTCTGATTTGATTCATGTCAGAATTGGCCCATCTACTTAGCTTTCCCACTAGAAGTGAACATCATATGGTGTTTGACGAGTTTTAGCCCGACCTTAGGCTGGAAATTCCCGCCTTGGAAGGATTTCATACCTATCACTGCCCCTTAACCATCTAATGCTTCAACACACACAAGCAGCATACATTTAAAAAAAAAAAAAAAAGTGCCCAGAGATCTTGTTTCTCCTCTTCCTCTTGTTACATGTCCAGGCCAGAAGCTGAGGGGAACGTGGATATTAGGCTGGTGGACTGCCAGAAATCCATAACCACATCTTTAGAGAACCTACTGGTAAAGATCATGCCTCTATCACTTTACTTTTTTATAATACTGAGTCATTTTCTAAGTAGTACTCTTACATTTGCATGTGTGATCTTCCTGAATTTCCTGATCATATGAAAGAAAGCTAAAATTAGAGAGTTGACAAAAATTGTAGTGTTGAAAAGGCTAGAAGTGATTTTTTTGTGGTTAGTCAAATTTCACAGTTCTCTTTTGGGAAAAACATGACCTCTATTTTATAGATCCAGAAATTGATCCCACGTTAGAAATATATTCAGACAGAGGGGAGAAATAGTAATGAAAGGAAGAAAGGCAAAAGGACAGAATTAAAATTATGGGGTTCTTGTAAAATAGTTTATTATTTCCTTGAATTTGTAATAATTCCACATTGTACTAAGTGTTTGAAATAAAACTTAGCTGCATTAATTCTAATATGCATGTAACCTTAAATGATAATTTGTTAACGATTCTATTCAGAACTCAAAATAATATTGGCATCAAAAACTACGTTATTAGCTGGAGATGCATACGGCTTACAGAGATTATAGTAAACAAACATTGATTTTTGCTGAGGTGAAGATCAATGTAAAAATCAATCAATGTTTTTCCATTTCAACAAAATCTTAGAATTACCAGCATCAAAACCTCTCACTCTTTCCACTGGAAAGCTTATGTGAAATTGCAGCACCCCCTAAAGAAGTAAGAAAAATTTTTTCTCCAGAACCTTCTTGTATCCCTTCTGGGCCATCTTCCTGACTCCAGATGTATATAGACTTGTCCAATCCCTCAGTCAGGAATTAAATAACTAGGTGACAACAGAGGGATGCCTCTTCTTTAAATGCTCCCTGCTCCAAATTAGGATTAATTACCCTCTTCTTCAATAATTTTTTAAGAAAAGAGGAAAAAGAAAACAAAATGGAAACAAAGAACTATTGAATGAGTAATAGTCAGTCATATTTTCATATACTTCATTCAAATCCTACAGAATTTTTAACAAACCCTTCATGTACGTTCTTGTCTAAAAATACTTAAGAATAAACTATACAAAAATTGATAAATTTTATTTCCACTATCACTATGGCAACAATATTTACTTTTTAAAACTTTAACTTTTTATTGATTTTTTTTATATATCTTTGAGTTATAGATTGAGGATTGCTTCCACATCCCCATTAGATAACCACCTTAAAAATCAAAACAAATTTTTCCTGTTATTTAACTTTTTGTCCTTAATATTCACATCCATAAAATCACTCAAATTTCCCAGAAAAAATATGAAATTGAAAATGCACACACACACACACACACACACACACACACACACACACACACACATGAATACACCCACAGCCTAAACAAAAGACATTGCAGGGAAAAGACTAAGATGCCCTACCATGTGAAGTCTGTTTTTCCTTCCTCACCCTTCCCTTCTCAGCTCATTTTGAAAAAAGAGACAGATCAAACAATTGATTGTGAACGCATATGCTGTGACCAGGTGTTTCCTGCTTTACTAACATAAGAGATGAATCAAATCACAATATGCCAGAGCTGGATTTTTCCTTATATACCAGTCCCACCTGCTCATTTTATAGATAAGGAAATCATTCAGAAAGGTTGCTACAACCACAGAGAAGACGGCAGAGCTGAGAAAAGAAAGGAGGTCTCTGGTATGTAGCTTATACAAATAAAGCCTCCAGGTTTTATTCTCTATACTTTTCCAAACATGAGATTGAACACTGAGAAAGATCTATGTTTCTATTAAAGGGAGGTTTGAAAATGTGGAGAAACTTTAAGAAAGGAGGAAGAAGAAAGAAGGAAAAGAGTTGCTAAATCTTGATTAGAATTGAACTTTCTAAAATAGAAAAACCTTGTTTGTAGTTTAATGTACACTGGTCCTATTGCTCAGTCCCCTTCTCCATCTTTTCTCCAGATTCTTACCAAACACCCCTTGTTCTTAAAATTTACCTTTCCTCTATGCTGCTTCTGTCTGTCTCTCTCTCTCTCTCTCTCTCTCTCTCTTTTTAATTTTGGCAAAATTTTTATTTTTAAAATGTATTTATTTTACTTATTTTTTTGGTTTTGTCGGGCCTTAGTTGCGGCACATGAGACCTTCATTGAGGCATGCGGGATCTTTCGCTGTGGCGCACCATGCGGCCTCTTCGTTGTGGCCCGCGGGCTTCTCTCTAGTTGTGGTGTGCGGGTTTTCTCTCTCTAGCTGTGGCACGTGGGCTCCAGGGCACGCGGGCTCTGTAGCTGTGGTGCGCGGGCTTCAGAGCTCGTGGGCTCTGTAGTTTTCAGCACGCAGGCTCTCTCGTCGAGATACGTGAGCTTAATAGTTGTGGCACACAAGCTCAATACTTGTGGTGGGCGGGCTTGTTTGACCTGCGGCATGTGAGATCTTAGTTCCCAGACCAGGGATCCAGCCCACATCTGCCTACATTGGAAGGCAGATTCTTTATCACTGGACCACCAGGGAAGTCCCTAAATTTTGACAAAGGATTTGAAGTGGCTGATACATCTGGGATGCCATTAACCTCAGGCAGCCTTTGTTAATAAGTAGAAAACTGGAAATTCCCTCCTCAGTATTTACTTTGGCTCCAGGAAGCTATTATAACATGAAACTGCTGTGAAAAAAACAAGTTCAAACCACACACTCTCCTGAACTGCCTTTCAAGCTCAGTCTAGTTCAATTAGGAAACAAGGCCCCAAATCAAACTAGCGTTTGATTCACATTGAAATGAACATACACAGGTCTTTCCTGGCAGAAGTGGTAGCAACACCAGTTGCTGATTCATATGACTTACTCTTAAAGTTCCCATTTATAAACTTCTGCATTTTGGGATACGGCATTTTTCTCTCCTTTAGATGGCTAATTTTGTTATGCTCTCTTCCCACTTATACCTATTAGAATTCTAAAAAAGTCATTAAACACAAGATACCATCATTCATATTAAGGCACCGTTTACTGGATGTATTTTTCTATATGCTATTTTCCAGACATTTAATTATTAATAGCAACTATTATTCCCACTTTATAAAAGATGGAATGAAGATAGAGAACATTATTAAGATACTTGTCTAAAGTTACATCACTGGTAAGTGTGTTTGTTGGAATCTGAAACCAAGTTTGGCCAACAGTATCTCCACACTGATGCCTTTCTCACTGTGTCTCTCCAACCCAGGATCTGCCCTGATTTCCACACTCATGTATTCACTGCCTATTTGGCATCTTTGTTTGGATGTCTGGTGGGAATCTCAAAATTAATCTATCTACAAGAATGAGTCTTTTAATACCATACTCTTTCTCTGACCCCTATTTCTACTTTATTAGTAAATGGTACCACTACCTACTTAGCTGCTTAACCTAGAACCTTACAGATCCCTCTATGAATCTTCCCTTTCTTTTAGTCTCACTAAGCATAACCAATTAATGAGGAAATCTAATCAGTTTTACCTCCAAAATACATATCTCATATATAATTCTTTCCATTTTCACATTTCTCCCTAGATACCAAGACACCATGATATCTGTCCAGAACTATTTCATTCTAACTGTGTCTCTCTGCTTTTACTCTTTTCTTACAATAAGCAATTTTTTGCAAAATGGTTAAAAATATAAATCAATTGATATCACTTCTTTGTCCACAGTGATTTTTGCCATTCCTCTTAAAAATCCAAATTCTTTAATTAAGCCTGAAGTCTGCATGATCTAGCTCCCACATTCATCACAAACTCTCTTCTCTTTTACTGTGCTGTATTTACATGAACATCCTTTCGATTTTTTTAACACCTAAAATTCTTTTTCAACTCTGGGTCTTTATGCATACCTCTTTCAGATATCTCCTCTTATTATTCTCATTTCCCAAGACTGGGTACCAAAATCATCTTCTCAAGGAGGTCTTCCCTAATTATCCTACATAAAGTAACACAGATTATTATACTTTACCAAAATTACCCTGTTTTATTTCCTTCCTTGCATCACAATCTATCAATTTATCTGTTACATATTTGCTGTTTCCCTCCTCTGGAACATCAGTTTCATATAGTCAAAACTTCTTCAGTCTTGTTGGTTGATGTATTAATAATGCTTAGTTTAGTATCTAGAACTTAATTGTCATTCACTAAGCAGTTACTAATTGAATGACTAGAAAACTCACAATCATTCCCTAGCTCTGCTCCTGCATCATTAGGAGTAGAGGAAGCAGAAAACTGGATGGCTGCCATCCCAGGAAGCAAGTACACTTTAAGGGCAAGAGTATATAAGCTATTGGACTAAACCTTACTTCTGCTCCTTTTTGGATGTATCAGTCTAATTTCTGAACTACTCATAAAGGTAGTGAATGGAGATGTAATTATTTAGTGTCATGGTTTGCCTATAATCTATGAAAAAGTTTTGTCACCTGCAATTCTAAAGCAGATAACTTTCACTAATGAGGTTCATTTTTCTTGATGAAGATGGGCAGTTAGATAGATAGACATAGACAGAAAAAAATAAAGCATGGAAAAGATAAGGAAGATTAGGGAACAAAACTTGGGAGTACATCAACAAAGGATATGAAATGCTAAATGAGGCTCTGAAAACATGACCCTAATGATCACCCGATCCTTTTCTAATTTATTTTCTAAGGTGACTGTTACGATTGTCTTCCTTTTTCTTTTTTTAAAAACTTCCTCCTTCATCATTCCATTCACTAAATAAACAATGGCATTGTACTAACTTCAATTTCCATTTTGCAGTAAGATTGAGTTTAAAAACATCCACCCCTACAGCAATACTGAAGTTTTCAGTTGCTGACTTTTTAGTGGACTACATTAAATTTTTCAACAAGGAGTGCTTCACTGAACAACCATCTGTTGCATACCTATCATATATCAGGACCTGCTAGATCCTGAAATTATAGCAACATATGGGACATACAATACTCAGAAGTTTTTGGTCTGGAGTGTGTGGGATAGATGTAAAAGTACTAGCAGATACGTTACAGTACAATATTAACATTACTGAAAGTAAATAAATCCTGTGACTACTTTGGGGAGAAAAAAATAAACACTGCTTAGAGATATCGTAACATATACAAAGGGGAAGACATTTTGCAGATATATTTAAAGTCCCAAATCAGTAGGGTTTGAATTATTCAAAAGGGAGAGTATCCTGGGTGGGCCTGATTTTATCAGGTAGAAGACTTTTAAGGAGGGCCAGAGAGTCCCTTGCTAGTTTTGAAGAAGCTAGCTGCCATGTGTAGAGAGGGTCTATATAGTGTAGCAAGGAACTGTGGGCAGCACCTAGGAGCTAAGAACAAACCCCAGCTGATAGGCAAAAAGGAAACGGGGACTTCCATAGTACATTGGGAAGACGACTTACGCCAAAGCCTGAAGGAGTGTGGGGTATTGATAGATTGTTTCATGGACAAACCTCTGATGAGACCACAGCCTCGGCCAGCATCTGATTGCAGCTTTGTGAGGCCGAGCGTAGAACCCAGCTGAGTTGTGATGAGACTTATCTGTGGAAATTGCGAGATGATAAATGTGTGCTCTGCGAAGATGTGAGATTTGTGGTAATTTGTACACAGTAGAAGAAAACTGACGCAGAAGGATCTACCTTGAGCTCCACTTGGAAGGATAAGTTGCAGTTGCTCACACAAAGAAAAGAGATAAGTAGATATCATGTGAAGGCACAATATGAGTACATTGAGAAAGGACATGGCATAGCTGAAGAAGGGTGAAAATTTCATTCTGGTAAGAATTTAGGATGTTGACTTACTTTTCAAAGAAATAATATTTTTTAATATTTTTCTACACCCTCGTGTCGTATTTCTTAGATTTATTAGACAGACATAACGTCCAACTGTTTATTTACAATTTGGAAACTTGAGATCTACAAAAAAGATTACTAACTTGTCCAAAGGTAGAGTAAGGTCTTGTGGTATATGAGGCTTAAACAAGGGGAAATTTCTTTAATAAGAAGAATATACAATTATGAATACAAAATTAAATACATATTAAGAACGAGGAAAACTATGAGAAATTGGAAATTTTAAATAGCGCAAATATTGGAAAAATCAAAAAAGTAAAATAATGTTATTTAGTTAACTGGCTGACACACTGTGCTATCATCTTGGACATGTCAACACATGGTAGGAAGGGTATTTCCAAAACTCATCCCACACTGGGCTATCTACCTAACTATTCACAAAAATGAATGCAAACCACATAAATATATCCCATATAACCTAAATTCAATCTGCCCTCAACTCAACCTCCTCATGCCGGATGCAAAAACCATCAAAGGTGACCAGAATGCCACCTAATAAGAGGGAAAGTCTCACAGAAGGAAATTTAGAGTGGAAAGAAGCTGTAATCTTAATCATTTATAATTAAAATATCTACTTCTCCAAATTTTTACAAAGGCATACAGTCACGTGACCACATTTATAAGGTCTCTTACAGTAGCATGAAAGAAGCCTATACAAGTGATGGGTGTGAACTAATGAACTAACATTCATTAGTTCCATAGTAATCTGCCCTGGATTTGTCCACAGTCATACAATGAGTGGCAGGACCTTGACTAAAACCGCATCTTCTTAATACTCAGTCTCACGTGCACACGAGAATCATAGAGTGAAAAAGCTAGTGGTACAGGTGTATACGTTTGTGTGTGTCTTTCCAGATATGTAATGAAGAGTCGATTGACAGAGCCTGCCTAATGTGTTTTAATCCTAAAAAAAATTGTGGCACTTAGCTGAAGTGTGCAAAGGCAGTTTATATTCATTAGAAAAAGTACTCAATGGATTTTGAATAAATAAAGCTGTAATCGGAGATTATATTAGGATTATATTAAGAAAGTAGGTTGGAACTTGTTTTTTGTAAATTAATTTGGCAGGGATATGCTCCTTGGGAAATCAGACATGTTTTGAAACAGTGCTGAGGCTATGAATCATAGTCTGTTGACAAAATATCCAAAATGTGGAATCAGCTTGTTAATAAAGTCATGTACAGACAAGTATAGATGTTCTTTTTTCTCTCTAACTCCCCTCTCTTTACACTCCTGCTGCCCTAAATAAAAGAATATCTCATTACGGACAATTGGTTATATGGCAATGATAAGAGTCTATGAAAAGAGGCTAGGAGAAACCATGGGGAGTAGGTTGGATCTTGAAATAGGGGTAAGAACAGGAGACCAGGGAGGAGAATAAACCCTTTAGCCATATGTAATGGCCTGGAAAGGCTAAAGCAGCATCTTTAGTGTTCTGAAGAATAGGAATGGAAAGAAAAAGAGTAATCTGGATAATCCTCTAACACAAAAACTTCCACCTAAAATCATACGAGTGGCAAGTCAAAGGCTCTCTTCCTGGACTAGATGGTGAACATTACAGAAATGGAAACTGATGAACTTATTTGCTCCAAATATGTTATAGTATTGTGAAAGAATATAGACTCTCAAAGTGAATCACTAGTTTTAGAAATTTTATTGTAATTAAAGATATAATTTTATATCTTTTCTGGGAATTTGAATATTGTTACAATCAGTCTCATTCTGAATTTTTATAATGTTAAATTGATATCTGAAAAACACTTTAATGGAACCGCAGGAGGGTGACTTGGACGTCTGAGTTTTATTAAGTATGAAAATTCTATATTTTCAAGGATAATCAGAGCCTGTTGATTGTTATAATTTTCTATTTATTCCTTCTTGACAATATTCAGAGTATTTTTTTGTTATACCACTACAAATATACAGTCAATTCTGGGTGTATCCAAAAAGGTCTGATTAAGTGTTTGGTGTATTTCCCATGTCTTATGGTGGTTCTTTTTCTTCCTGTTACCTGCATATAGATAGGTTTTCAGTCAAAAAGTAAAAAGTATTCTAATATAAATAAATTATATTAGTGGTTGTTAAAGACTCTCATACTTTAAGAGATTAGCCTGTAGATTTTATCTTTTAAAATTTCTGTCACCCAACAAAGTAGATTATGTAGATTCATTTCCATAGGAATTTTAATGTTATTTCTATTACTAATTTCTAGAGTGCTTATTTTAAAATGATCTACAATGGAATCGCTTCATTTAATCAATTATATAATTTAAAGTTAAGTAAATTAACTATAATAAAGACATTATTTTTTCTTCTAGTATTTCATATCAGTAAGTTAAATCATAATTGGATTTTTGTTACTTGTTTTCTGGTAGTTTTAAAACAAAAAGAAAAGAGAAGTAAAATTAAATTCAACCCACAGACAAGAGGGAATTTGTTGTAGGGGAAAGACTACTGGTTTGTGTGTCAGTCAGATTTGCATGCTGTATTGACAGCAAAGAAGGTTTGGAAGTGGCTTCTGCATTTTCTTATTTGCTTTTAGTGTATTTTGACTTATTGGTATTTAAATGACCATATTCTTTATTTTCAAGGCTGCTAAGTATGTAAAAGAGAGGTGATGAGGGCATGAATCCATAAGAGTATTAGAAATAAGCGAGTGCTTAAAAGTCTCAGCCCTGAGTGTTGGATTCACAAACAGTGGTAAAAGTACACAAGTGTTTAATAGTTGCCTGCAGAGCAACCAGGTCAGGTGATATGCGAGCAAACACAAGTGAGTGAGAAAATAACAAAGTTGCCATATTTGTATTCCTGGTATGGACTCCTAGTCAGCCATGTTCTGGACTAAGAAATAAAGAAGATCTAGTCATATCTGAAACAAATCTGGCCAAAATAATAAAAATGAACAGCAATTCGCACAAATGGAAACACCTCCTTCTCCCTAACCAGCTGTGCTCTCCAAAGCCTGTGGAACTACATGAAAACCAGAGCTTAAAGTCTGTCCCTAATTCTCCTTAATGAGAATGGCTCTCATTTCAGGAACATAACTGCTGGGGGCAAAAAAGCAGGAATGAGGAGAAAATAGTTCTGTTATTATGCTTCCAGTGCAGTTTGAGTTTATGATCATGACAAAGTGGCTAACGCTACATGAGATATTGATGGTGATGTATGCAAAAATAGGAGCAGACATGAAATGAGAGATAAAGTTGTGGATTACTGGTTAATAGACTATTAAGAGTCAGGAAAAATGATCTATATAAAGATCATCTTTGGCATCTATGCATAACTCCTTCAGTTTACAAGACATTTTGATGGTTGATAAGGAGTTAGGGAAATGAGGTCCTAGGAAACTATCCAAGGACAGTTTGAGACCTAGAAGGATGAAATAATTTAGAAATCTCAATGACGAAACTATAAAAAAGTGCAGATCAGTGATCTGGGAAGGCAGGTGTCAATTAAGATTCCAGTTTTGGAACAGTCAGATCTCTGGATTATATACAGACACTAGAGGGTACATTGGAGGGATGTATGGGTAGACATTGGGGCTCATGTATGGGTAGCTTCTTATTCACTGATTTTTATCAGTAAAGAGCTCTGGTCTATTTGGGGGTTAAATTATATGTTCATAATCTACCTTCTTACCTCTAAATTAAATAAGTAGAAAGAATTTTATCCCATCCCATGTTTTTTCCCAACCCCAATAAAGTGATGTGTCTGATTTTATTTGACTACCATGGAGAAATCCCAGCTAGTATTTAAAACTGTATTAGTCTCCAGGCTTCCTGTGAGTTTCCATTATTTGAAAAAATACATAATTTCTCTCTTGTGTTATCAATCCCACACAATTCTTTTAAAATGCTGAGATTTTAAGTAAATCTACATGATTATTGTTTTGAGATTTGAATTAAAGCTATAATTTTTTGGCAATTATGTTTCTGTTTTCATTATGTAAAAACGTGTCAGCTTTGTTAAATAGAAGTGATTTGTAAAGCCTGCATTCTCTAGACTTCTATTTTTATTCATACTTCCTGCCACTAATTTCTCTGATTAATAAAAAGCAATGCTTATAAAACCCAGAAGAGAATAATTCTGTTAAGTCTTAAAAAACTGTCCACTCTCTCCCAAATGTCCTAGTAAGTCTGAACCATTTTGCACCTTACTTTACATTGATATGTTTCCCTGATTCTCAAATCACTTGGGACATTTTGTTTAAAATAAAGATTTCGAGCCCACCATAGATCACTTCCCCATGTAATTCTCAGGATGAGCCAAATTTGGGAAACACTACTTCATATATCATTGTCTTACCATGTACACGGAGACAAAATAAATTAGGAGTATACCTTTTACATATGCAGACGGTCTTTGCAGAATCAATTTCATCAATAGTGGCATTTGGGGACTTGATTTATCTAGAAAATTCACTGCAGTGATAGACCTTATTGAGAATGAGTTTCAATGGAATCCATGATATTACTCTACTACCCACTGGGAACATTTTAATTTAAAATCTTTAGCAACTAGAAGTCTCCAGGATGGTGAGTGATTACAACTGTGAATTATAGTTGCAGCAGCTCAATATTGAGACAAGAACTGCATGACAATATGCAGGAAAACTTTTGACAACTGTCATTCAAAGAGATTAATTAGAGGGACTTCTCTGGTGGTACAGTGGTTAAGAATCCACCTGCCAATGCAGGGGACATGGGTTCCAGCCCTAGTCTGGGAAGATTCCAGATGCCATGGAGCAACTAAGCCCGTGAGCCACAACTACTGAGCCCATGTGCTGCAACAACTGAAGTCCGCGTGCCTAGAGCCTGTGCTCTGCAACAAGAGAAGGCACCGCGATGAGCAGCCCATGTACCACAATGAAGAGTAGCCTCCACTCACTGCAACTAGAGAAAGCCCGCACACAGCAATGAAGACCCAACGCAGCCAAAAATGAAGAAATTAATTATTTTTCTTAAAAAAAAGAGGGATTAATTAGACAGTTTTGCTGAAAAATGAACTGGTGTCTTTTGGCTCAAATTAGATTAAGAGATTTAGAAGTGATATATGTATATTTTAACTCAAGAGGTGTAAGATGAAAGAATAAGACATGGTATCCCTGTTTATTTGTATATCTTGATGTTTAGGAGGAAAGTGTTTCTTCTGAATTTAAAGAATATATTAAAGGCTGTCTCTTGAATTGGAGTCAGATTATATCACCACCCCTTGTACACCCACACTCCCAAGATAATCTTAAGGCAATACATGTTTGAAATGTCCAAGATTTTCTCAGCTGGATCAGAATTCAGGCAAATTGATAAGCTCCCCAAAGCCCATATTCCTCCCATTAGTGTCTTTTCTTTCTCTAGCACTTTCCTACTCCTTACTGCAAACACATCCCAGACCCCAACCACTTGAACTAAAATATTTCCCAATGCACAAACTTTTGAGTGATGTCTCTCAAACATGTCTTGCTCTTGTCAATTGCTCTAGTGGCCGGGACCACACAGGTGAGACCTGAGGCCTCTTTCCTCACATCTAAACCAAATCAGCAAGCAGTAGAGCCATTAAAATACTTAATGGAGGGCAGTGGTATAAGGCAATCAAATCAATAGAAAATATGACTCCCAACAATTTTTTTTTAATTTCAGTATATTCCCACAGTAGAACATTAATGCAATCATTAGAGAAAATGCTTTGTATAGTTTCTATTAAGGTGGGGAAATGCTTTTATTTCTTTCTTTTAAATTGAAGTATAGTTCATTTACAATATTGTGTTAGTTTCAAGTATACAGCAAAGTGATTCAGTTATACATACATATATCTATTTTTTTTCAGATTCTTTTCCCTCATAGGTTATTACAGAGTACTGAGTATAGTTCCCAACTCTCAGCAATTTAGATATTGCCTGTCTATCAACATGGACTTTTAGAACTTGATTTTATTTTTTTAAACAGTGTTTAGACATTCTTCTATGTACTTAACGAATAATAACATTAAATTCTAAGAACTAGCCCAGGCAGTAAGAAGGTAATATTAGTACCCTCCTTATTTTACAAATGAGGCAGACAGGATTAAGAAAGCTGCCCAGAGTAACAGAGCATCTAAGTGAGAGGGCCAGGATTTGAACCCAGGAAAAACTGCTCCAAGTCTGAGCTTTGACAACTATTGAGATTATTCAATACCTCACAAAGTTAATGGCACAGCTCTGTCGCCTATATATAAAGGTGACACTCCACTAGGACTGTGTGTCCTTCTTAAAAGCTCAAGGCATCCTCAGGGTATCAGGTTACCAGGTATAACATAATGCCCACCCTCACCCATCCTCTACACAATGTGAAAGCCACAGCACGCACTGCTTATCATGTCATAAATGTCCTCCTTTCTTGTCGTGATCTTTCCCCACAAGCTCTTTGAGAAAATCACATGCTGGAATAAAAGACTTTCCAAGTCACAAATCAACAAGCTAACCTTTAAGGAAACTGTCATAGGGACTTTATGGCTGCTTGTGGCACACTGAAAAATGACTCAGTGATCAATCTTGTGGGGTTTTGAAAGAAAATTAGAACAGAGGCTCACCAGTAGTCATCTAGTTCCAACTGGAAGAGGCTATGGACTGCTACTTCTGTCATTTGGTCCCTTCCTATAGATTTAAGTTGACACATACTCGAGAATAGGGTTTCTTGCCATTTTATGGTCTATCTGAGAAACAGATTAAAAGTATAGACCCTCTCTCCAAAAAGATGCATAATGTATATACAGAGCAAAAGTTGTCACAAAATTTATAGAGACTACCCGTACTTCTCACCATGCCCAGTAATGGAACCTTGGAGAGCCATGAACTTGCAGTTAAACGTCATCACTCAGAGGAATTGGGTAATGACCCTTTAAGTTGTGACTGCAATTTGAAGAATCTTTTTTGATAACCTTAACTTATTTTGTAAAGTGGTTATTGATCACTGGTGACCCTGCTCTCAATATAATTGTTTTTGTGCTTTCTTGGGAAAGTTAACTTTAAACTAATTTCTCTCTATATATTTCTCTATATGTCTACCTCATGATCTATATAAAGTGATAGAGAAAATTACTTAACATTGGGTGTGAAATGGCAAAACAATTAAATGTTTAAGTTGCTTACCTAGAGAGTATAATTATGTTTTAAAAATAGTTGTCAAAGTGCATAGAGTCTTGCCCAATGGGATGTCAGTTTTCAACTCTAACTCAAAATGAAAGGCCCTTTAATCTTTGAAAAGATTGGAAACTATTTGGAAATTGGAGAGCTCAGATTAAACCATTTCTTCAATTAAATATATATATATATATAGAGAGAGAGAGACAAAGAATTTAAATTATGTGCATACAGAGCTTTAGTACAAAAAGAAAAGTAGCCACTAGGTTGGATATTTTGCTCCTGTTAATGTATTTTCAACAAAACCTATACTTGGTCTATCACAATATTTATTAACCTTTACTGGCTTTGTTGTTTAATTAGCTGACTTTCCTGCTAAACCATAAGTTTCAAGGGGGTAAGGATCACATATATCATTGTAATGTATGCCTCATTCCATTTATAATATTTATTAGGGAACACATATATTTATTAGTAATAATAAAAAAATAGAATTATAAGTATGTGCCAAGCACTGTACTAAGTACATTCTCACTTATATTTCCTTTCATTGCAATAGGCACAAGAATGTTTTGGTAATCTGAAGTAAATATAACAGCACATAGAGGATCTATGCATTAATATATATTTGTTAACAATATAAATGTATTTATGCACTTTTCAAAATTTATAACAATTTTACTTAGTGATGTTATAGTAATTTGAATAAATTTCAAGCATTTTTTTTGCAATTAGTAATTGGGATACATATATGGACACTATGTAATTAAGCCTGTTGCTGTTGCAATAAGACAAACATGAAAGGTACACTAAGTCAAATAGAATATAAGAAAAGAAATCCAGATCTGATTAATCAAAGGCAGAGATTATACACTTGGTCATGTCTTGCTAAGTATTATCACCATTTTATTGATGAGGAGAAGTTGAAAGATTATATCAAATCCTCAGAATATCATTTATAGTTTTGACAAGGAACTTTTTGTTTTGGTTAACCCTACCATAAATTACACCCATTTCTCAATCTAAATGTGAGTATATTTGTTCATAACCAATCTCCCCATTGTCTTCATGAAACCTCAAGTTAAGAAATGCTCTGTGTGTCATTACAAATGGATGTTGAACTGGGATAGACTCCTTGATAATTGCATTCAGTTTCTGGGCTCCAAATGAATAGAGGTGAGCACCACTTCAAGAAGGCTATTTAGGTATGCTTATTTCAGCTTTTCTGTGCCATATAATCCAAGACCTAGAAGATACATAGAATATCCCTGTATCTAGAAGAAGCCATCAAATAGCCTTAAGTTGTTTTAATCATCATGGAGATACACATCTGCTAACTTGCTTTATTTCCTCTTCTCACATCAGAAACCACTGAGAGACATGTCTTTTGCTTGCAGACCTACCATTTCTTTCACTTTGGACTTTAAAGCCTGTAAATACAAGACAAATCTGACTAAGTACGTACCCTCCAAATAATTCTATTTAAAAATCATATGAAACATGAGTGTCACAGTGAGGCCTTTCTGCCTGCAGCACTCAGTCCTAATTCAAACTAAACTCTCCAACTACAACGAGATTTTGTTCACTTGCTCCGCCTGACCTGCCTCTACAACTTTGACTACATTTTTGTCTTTGGAAAAGCCGGATACATGATGGAAGTATAGGATTCTCTCCATCCACTGAGAACAGAGCATCACAATTCCAAAACCCCACCGTGACGTTGAGCTAGGGAAGAGAAAGGAGACAGCCATCTGTATTACAGGGACAAAATTAACTTCAGAGATCAATAGAAATTATAATTAAGCTGTGATATTTATCCCTCTCAAAGCCTTCCATTTCTCAAATATTTAAATGATGACTTTGCAGTACGACTTTCACTTCGTCAGCGTCTCCACGGAAATTGGAAATTACTGTATGTGATACAATTAAAATGTATATCCACAACCACTCAGAATAATCATGGCTAATTAGAAATTATGAATCATTAAAATGACATGGTTTTCTGTCAGTATGTGTGTACAGCACACTCATGTCTTCGAACTTCCCAATCCAATCTCAGTAAATCTAAGGAGGTACATTTGTTTCAATATTTCTATTAAGACCCTCCATTAAGTAAATTACCATTACAGCCAAAGTTTAAAGGTTATCTGGGCTAGCAAACTACTCAACAGAGCTAATACATATAATTAGCTGTGGTGAGATTTCACATTAAACTTTTCCACTGCTATTTAGTGAATTTTCAAAAACAAATCATTTATGCAGGCTTATCAAGATTGCTACAGTCCTCCTAAAGGAATTCAGGACATCTTTATCATAATAAAATCCTAATTTCTATTTTTTCTTGTATCTATCATTAATTTTAAGGTTGACTAAAAAAATCAACTAAATACTTTAGTATTTCTAGAACAATGTTTGGGATGTTCTATGAGGAGAGTAGAAGTATAAGAAAATTTAAAAAAAGGAAAACAAAGAGAACTGAATTAAAACTGATTTTTTTTGAAAATTCAAAGACTTTGGTTTTCTTTTTCTTTTTTAAGTTCAGAATAAATTTAAAGGAAAAAGTACCTACCTAAAAATTGTTTCTGTTCAAATAGGCTGCATGCAAGCAATATTCTCAGCTGACAGTTCTGAATTCATAATCCAAAGAAAAGCTTCAGATACCTCCTTCCCTGAAAGGGTGATGAACACACTCCAAGGTCTAAGTAGATTATGATTCCCAAACTCTCCAACTCGAGAAGAAAGAACTTGATGTAAGACTTCAAAGTTTTAAGTACCTAGTGGGTCATGAGACTGGACTGAGTCCCAGGAGATGTCTGGTGGTAACTTGCACTTAGGTGTGTATGTTTCTAATTATTAGTGTATCCATAGATAGATGAAACCCCATTGCTAGTCCATAAATATTCTCCAGCTGATGCAGAATTGATGCTGCCACCATTGATGTGCTAGTTATTAAGCTGTTGTCCCTTAGCTTTAAATCTGCCCTTCTAGCCTCTTCTTTGTCATGCTGAGGCTGGGACTCTATGAAATACATTTCTGCTTTGCCAGCAGGAACCGTGTTACGCTTTGCCAACAGGGGCCACTAGAAGGAGACGAGAAGTCTGGAGGATGAAGAAAGGATTTGCTCCTCCTTGTTTTGCATTCTTTTCCTTTCACTGTCCCTTCAGCAAATGTTCTTCACCCTCAGAGTGGCATCTAGCACCTGTTTCCAGTTTGCATTCTCACATCCAGGAATGAACCTCATCATGGTCCCTCACAGACACCAGCTCTAGTGGGCCAATACTCTCTCCTCAGAGGTCTGGCTCCCAGAACTGCAGGTACACCCCTCCAACCTTCTAGGTTCTAATAATTTCACCCTCTTTTTTGGGGTTAAGTGTCCCCCAGACATGGAGGTTCTAGCTGCTTCTTGCAGTTACCAGCTCTGAAATAGCTCTGTGTTACCTTTGTCTTTTACATCTTCCAGTACCTGTTTAACTAATTCTCTACATTCAAAAGTAACTGGTGTTATTTTCTGACTGAACCCTGACTAATATGGTAAGTAAACAACTATTTTAATATTGACATATGTAGGCTTGCTCTGCATTTCATGATTCTGCCTTGGTGTACACCATGGTGGACTTAAACTGCTTGTCTAGCATCCTTTCCTTTTGAAGACCACCCCGTCCTTAATGCTTTGGTCCTGGTGGGAGTAGTGGTGCTGTCATCCCATCCCATGACAGGTGTGGACTCAGGATCTAGGTTGACTAATCAGATCTCACCCATCTTCTGCTACACAGATTTATGGGGAAGGTATGAGATGTAGGTGGGCCAATCACAGTCTCCCCTGGGACTTTTCTATTCGAGTTGGTGACATGGTCACATGAGGGACAGAAGTCGTGGGAACTAGTTTCAACTTACCCTCTTGCATGGAATTTTTATCTACAGTAGAAGGAAATGAGAGAAGGAAAATTATTTTGAGAGAGAGAGAGAGAGAAGACAGAGACAAAAACAGAGAGAGAACAAACTTCATCTGAACCCTCAGATCCAGTTATTATGCCACAGGGACCTACCTACCCAGGCATTTCTATAACTAGAAAACAAAAGTTGTCTAACTAACGTGCACCAGCAAGAATCATGTGAAGGACTAAATAAACATTAGTAATGGAAGAAAAAGAAAAATACTTTTGCTTAAATGGCCAAAAAATATACATTTCAGATTTACAGAGATGGTAATCAAGCTACTTTCACATTTTTTATTTAAAAGGGAAGCAAAACATACTACTAGTGTTTAGGAGGCTAGTGTAGTCTTTTTGCTCACAATTGAAATCAGCAGAAAATACTCTGTTGGTTATTTATTTTGCATGTTTTAGAAGTACATTATTAATTAGTATATGAAAAACTAATTATAAGTCAAAATCCAATCTTGCTTAAGGGCATATCTAAGAGTAACAAATCCTTGGTAATCTAGGAGTAACAATCTTTAGTTTTACATGCCTCATATGATACATTACAAAACCATGAGAGAGTCATATCTTTTCATGGGGGCAGTGTTACAAGAGATAGTAAACAAATTAGAACAGCTAAATCAAATGTATAAAGCACCAAGCTTTAGAAGTCCCCCCCCAGTACTTGAACTTTTAATATACACTCTGGTCTAGTAAACAGTTATTTCCTGTATACCACTCTTTCTAAAAGCTGATGGCTTGTTTCCTTTCATTTGGCCTAGAGCATCAAAGAGAGTAAGAGAAGCTCAGGATGACTTATGATTTCTCTCCTGGGGTAATGATGTCTTTTCCTAGTCTCAGAAAGAAACCTGCTCCAATCGTGAGAGAGGCTTCTCCTTCTTAGGGGTATGCAGCCTGATAAGATTTCTACATCATCTCAAAGTGAAAGATTCCAAGAAGTTGGACCTCAATTCTGCTTGTTGGAAACACAGCATCCACAAAGTGATTTTTCATCTCATTCTGTCAGCATCTGAAAGTTGCCACTCCAAGATCTTCCCAGGAGGGAGGAGGGATTCTAGCAACCTACACACTTTGTGTGACCTATTATATCCAAATGTCCATTCCAATTCAGTCTCGTTGCTATTGTTTCCAAGCTTATTTACGTAAACCTTGCAGTCCAATAGATGAAAGTGATGACACATTTCTCAATCTTGGGTTAGAAATGTGAAGATCAGATCCCTGTTGTAGAATGATTTTATAGTCCTCCCCAACATATTGGCTCTCTCAGATGCTTTTCTTCTTTGAGCATTCACTAAATGTTGGTCCTGCAATTTATTTTTTAATCTCAACTGAATGAATATTTACATATGAAAGTAGACATCTATTTTTATCCATACTACTGTGTCATGATCAGGAGGATTTGAAAGCTACACTCCTGTGCTTATATCTTCTGTCTCTGCTGCCCATGCCTTCATTCCTCACCCCCTCCTCCAATACCCACAGACCATAAACAAAAAAACCTAAGATAACTGCACTGAGCTAGCGTGACTGAATCTTATATTTTCAGTTTATGCCATGGTCATAAAAAATAGGACTTTTCTCTAATCTTAAAGGTATTCATGCCAATTGTCTGTTCTCTAGCTGGACCATGAATATATGAAATTACTCATAACAGCTGTTTGACTTTAGCTCTTACTCTTTATACTTTTTTCTATCATTGCAGGAGAGTTGCATCATAGCTTGAACTTACTCTATTGTCACAACAAACCAGCATTTTCCAATGATTTTGCAATTGACTGAGTGCTTAAATATTTTTTTGGTTTTTATTAAAAAATGTTAGAAGCCCCAAGGAGAAAGGGTTAACCATCTGTACATGCACAATCAATTAAATAGGCTATATATTACAGTTATATAAATTTTCCAAGTATCTGAAAATTTGTGAGTCAGCTTTTCTATGCACTAGAATATTTAGCTATCGTTGTTGGGTAGACACAACCATAATCAATTAAATTGAATAGTTCATGCAAAGTGCTTGTTGATACCTGACACATAATGTCTATTAATGTCAATTATTAGTATTATTTACATTGTTAGTCTTTAGGCTATCTTTAAAATGATTAAAAAATAGAAAAACTTACAAATAACAAGAAGGGATTTTTTTTTTCATTTCATAATGAACATTTTATACATGAACTGCAGTTTAACTTTCCCACGATAACTTCATAAAGTTAGCATAAACCATTCTTAGCATTATACCAGAACAACTCATTCCGTATAAAAAACAGGAGACATAGCTCAAATAAACCTTCAATTTTTATAGAACTGATTTTCCATTTTCAAAAGAAGAGTATCTCTTAAGCATTCTGCATTATTTTGCTTATTAAATTGTCTCCTTAATGTAGCAAAATTGCCTTTCTGAAATCCATGCTTAAACATCTGTTATAAAGATTAAAGAAGTTTATGTTCTCTCTGAATAACAAAGCATCCACTTACCTGTAACGTTTATGCACACAATATAGTGAGATTATGCAGTTTACTTAGTAGTTTACTTAGTAGCAGTGATGCTAGATACACATCTCTAGGCATCATTTCTGTGACTGATGCACTAGAAATATATTTAATGTGTAAAATTTTATTGAAATTAATTTATTTTTACTTGTTTATTACCTCTTTTTAATATTTAAAGATAACATTAAAGATTTAACAGTATATAATAAAAATATATAAATAAAGATATAAAGGGGATTTGTATATAGCCAAAAAATGGAATGTTATATTGATTTTGCCAATAACCTTAAAAATTGATTAAACCTATATGTAATGGGGTAGTTACATAAATTTTGAATAAAGAAAAAGGAATAACTTTAGTGACAGATTTAGCAGTACTAACAACCTATATTACAAGGAAATTGACACTTTATTATAGTTCAATTGTATTACAAATATCATGATGTTAAAATATGTGAGTATAAATATTGTCCTATCAGATGTGAAAACGATGTACCTGGGAACTAAGAGAAAAGAACATGGACATAAGTTATATCAAAGATGAAAATCATTTTTATAAATTATATTCATTTGTTTACTCTGCAATTGGTAAGACATGTTGAGTCTGAAATATATAAGAATCTTTTAAAATGCCATACTTTATAAACCTGTAGTTTATTTACACCAGAACATTTTATGTTACAGTAGAACAAAAAGATATTTTAGAGAATAAGCACAATTGATTTCTATTAATAATACTGTTCTCAGAAAATAAGAATGCCCTACTAAAATTGTATACTTCCCTTGTTTAACCTATTATATAATGATGGATTTATTTAAACTATACTTGAACATGCTTTTATTTTGCAAGACTTTCTGTTATAGTATTGTGCATTTTGATCACATTTGATTGCCACATTCATAAACTACATGAGTGAGCAATCTCCCAGTATATTAATCCAAATTTAGATGAGATGTTTGTTCATCTGTATTAGTAATATGCATTAATTTTCCTTTTTATCCTATGTAGCTGTCTACCTTAAGCTAGGATAGCTGTTTCCTCACTTACACGAAAATTGAATTCAGATGGGAATTATGTTGGAAAAATAAGCCATAAAAGAAAAATCCATTTATATGAAATACATAACACGCAAAGCTTTGGGTGGATATAAGCAGATGCCTTTGTTTTTTATTTATTCAAAGCAAAAGAGATCAATAGTGAGAACAGACCTATTCATCTAGTTAATGGGATATTTTCTAACTCAAAATTACAATAAATTTTGAGGCTTCAAATATTTTTTAATTAAGTAAGGATTTTAAATATTCCATAAGAAGGAGAAAAGTTAGGATAATTGTATTTACTGTTTACATTTGGATTATTTTGTCATCAAATTTGTGAAAATAATTAACAGCATTTTAGTGGAAAACCACTTATATCTTTGGTTGCATCTTGGGTGTGCTATGGAGACAATAAAAAAATATGACTTTAATAACTACAGATACACTGACCTAACAGAAATATTTTAGAATTTAATAAGGATCATTTTGAATCACTGCTGTAAAATACAATTTTTTTCTAAAGGGTAAACCAATCTAATTCTAGAGGGTACGAAGGGACTAAATATAAATGCTATAGCCAGTTGCCCAGAAGTGATTAACTTAGAAGAAAATATTTTTTTAAGAAACTATAAGTATTAGTTTCATCAAAAGTTATTATATCAAAAATGTTATAATTTTAATCCCTTTTTATGAACCTCTGAGTAGTATAGGAAGGCAGTAGGTCATAATTTAGGATGAAAAAGAATTCGAATTGGGGTTCTACTTCTGTTTCTACCCTATGGAGAACTGGTAGCAAATACTTGGTTCTTCGAATGTAGAAAGGTAAGGATAGGCTATTAAAGAAAAAAATGAATAGAAAATATTACGGCAAACATTTCTATTTCTATAGTGTAGTGTCAGTAACATTACCATTAACACAAATTTTTTCATAAAATGATGTAAAGACTATAGATAGTGTATAATAACTGTCTTTACTGGGAATTTCATTTCAAAGAAAATAAATCAGAAAGTTAAAGCCCCAAATTATTTTAATTATTCTGTCGATGGACAAAAACTGGTCTAGAGAAACAAATCATTTCCACTCATGACAGCCAGCAGTTTACATTTACTCATCAGTATCTCAACAAAAATAACATTGGAATATGCATATAAATATATTTATTTTATGATAACATTTTAGCAAATATATTTTTGTGGAATCCTTAGATGTAGTTTTAAATGTTAAATAGTTATCCTTCATGATTCTTCTAGAGAGAAAAATATTTTTAAAACTTTAGCTGGTTCTACCAATATTTTATAGATATTGATAATTGAACGTGTTCTTGTTTTTTAATGTTATTTTCAAACTTTAGCTGTGTTTTATAATATTTAGATATTGATAACTAACATTTTTAGTGCTTTTTCTTTTTTAAACCTCCAATTTATTGACTTACTAATAGGGTGGACAAGGTTTTAGCTCTCATTCACGGTCCACATTTTATACACAAACACACATACACAAATGTGCAGACACATAAGCGCATAAAATCCCACAGGTCCCACATCTTACCAAATGTATTGCATCATTATTTTTTCTGAATAATAATTGGGATTTGTATTATTTCATCTTTGTAAATGTTATTTACAGATATCTATATAGTATATTTATTTTATAATTCCTTTGATGGAGTTGATAACTGCATTAATTTTCACATACTTAGTCTTCTTATTCATTCTCTAAATCTTTGTCAGAAGTTTAAACGCCTTCAGTTCCCCCATGAATTGATCCATTGTTTTTTTTTCTTGGAGATATTATTTCTTAAAACCTCCATCCTTCTACTCCTATTTGAATTGGTTGATTTTCTGCCCTGATGCATGAGTGTTTTACTGATATTTCTTTTCTCTAATTTCCTGGAACTCCCTTCATCCCTGTCTTGGGTTAAACTACCATTTCTTATCTTTCTTTTCCTTTAGGAGAAAATCCAACAGGATTATGTTGGAAAAAACAAATGAATCATTAACCCAAATTATGCATAACCGTTTGTCTGGAAAATAGGAAAGGGACACCATATTACACAGAGTGGCAGTTTAATATACTGGTGATGTTTTCTTTTTTAATTTGATGGCTAAGAATTTGAGGATTATTTAATTATTGATTGTTAAACTGTACACATACATGTATATGTTTACTCATCTCTTTTATATATATTTCACAATTTTTAAACAAAGTTTGTCAAGCATTCTATCCAGATTACGTCAGAGAAACTGAAACATTAGGGGTTTGGGTAATCTGCACTATATGTACTTTTTTCAGAAATGGAGTGGTTCTCAAACCCTCATCCTATAGCTGGAGTCCATATCTTCTGGAAATTTACCCAGACAACTTTGGGGAGATAATCTTAAACTTATTAAAATTCTTAACATAAAGTTATTTACTTTGAAAATAAAGTATTTTGCAATTTAAATATTTTTTCAAGATTTTTAAAAAATTAATTAAAATATAGAATCATAGAAAAAAATGAAGATCAAGATTTAAAAACGCCTTTCATCTTTGGGTTACAGAGATTTAGACATTTATAATATTTTAAAGGTTATCTTAGTTTGAGGATATAAAAAGAATGCAAAAGAAACTGAAGTAATACTATTTGAAATATGTAAACCACTTAGAAAATAGTTGGATTCAAAAGAGTATGAATAATAAGCCATACTAATGTAATACAATAAAAAGTAACCAAGCAGCATGAAACTTCAGCTGGAATAAACCTTCATGATTTTAACAGAAATATAACTTTGCAAATAATAAGGGATTAAATGTGAAGTGTTACCAACCTTTTCACCCCGCATAAAAACTAATGGTGATTTTGTTAAAAATCATTAATTTATAACAGAAGTTTAGTAAACATTGTCTCTAAAATCTCATTCTTGAAGAGATGATATAGGAAATAATTGTGTTGTATATAATTGGGGTACTATTGGCTTATAGAAAATATTTTTGTAAGTATAGTTAGGAGAAAAATAACAAGGTAACTTGAAATTATCAAATGATCTCTTCTATATACTAATGTGTACATGAATTTTATTATATGCTCATACTTGGAAACATGCCATACTATGTGTAGAAGCTATAAACTAATACAATTAGGAAAATAATTTACCAATTCTTTTATACAAACATTTTCTGAGTTCATATTATGGACAAATAATAGACTAGTTAATTATTCTAACCTCAATGATTTCATGGAAGCCAAAGGAAGAAACTTCCGAGTTGAAAAAGGCAGCAGTGTCAAATGTAGTAGAAGAACAACAAAAAGAGGATTTTTTAAAAATGACAATTGAATTTGGCAAGTAGATCAGTGATGTCATTTGCCTAAAAGTATCACTGGAGTAGTGAGATAGGAAGCCTGATTTCAGCCTCCTCCTGTTGATGGGAGGAGAGGAAATGAAGACATTGCATGATGACAAATAGAGCTTGAAGGAGCTTAGTCCTGAAGAGATGTAAGCATTAGGAGTCATGAGGGAAGTATGAGTGTTTTGTTTGTGTGTATGTATGTATATGTTTTTCAAGTTAGAGAATATTGTAGCTTGTATTATGGACTGAATTGTGCCCCCCTACTACCAAATTCATGTGTTGAAACCCTAACCCCCAATGTGACTTTGTCTGGAGATTGGGTCTTTAGGAAGTAATTTAAAGTTAAATGAGGTCATAGGGTGGAGACCTAACCCAATAGGACCATGGCCTTATAAGAAGAGAGAGAAAAAGAGATCTCTCCCTCTCTCTCTACCACGTGAGGACACAGCAAGAAGGTGGCCATCTGCAACCTAAGGAGAGAGTACTTATCAAATACCAGCCCTGCTGGCATGTCAATGAACTTCCAGTTTCTAGAACTTTGAGAAAATAAATTTTGGTTTTTTAAGCCTCCATTCTGTGGCATTTTACTATGGCAGCCCAAGTAGACTAATATAGCATTTTTTCCCTGGATCTAAATCATAGAAATACACAGCTTTTAAAAAAGCATTTTTATTACCGTTAATAATGTTTGATGAAGAATTTTCTTCATTTGTAAAAATGTTATCTGATATATATATATTTCTAGCTGTACCATTTATATAACAAATCCATTTACTATTGAGTGGTAACAACTTGAGATTAGGCACTGGATCTCTCTGATCTGTACACCAACCTTTTTCACTACTCAGATGCACGTATCTTAGATGCTATGTGCTTAATTATGGGTTGTTGGATTGAGTTTAATGATAAAATTAAAGACCTGTGGCCATTCTGCAGAGTCTCCCAATAAACCTAATAGAAGTATTTTGGTGAGAAGTCAGAAGGTAATAGTTGCTTAAGTAAAATGGTGTGTGTTGTAGAAGAACACGGATATCAGGTTACCGAGAACAAGTCTCTAACAAAAATTTTCGTTTACCTCAGTGTGTTGCAGTAATGTTTTTATCCTAGCATTTTCTCTCTAGATCTTGGGAAGATCTAATTCTACTTGTAGAGTTAAGAAAAATTTGCACTATGACAAGACTTTTTTCCTCCTTATAAAAACAAGTGATGTGATCACTCAAGTTTTCTAAGTATATTTAGTATCAGTATAATTAATTTTCATTATCCAGGAATGAAATTCAAAAGTTGAAGTTGAGAATGTGTATGAAAAGGCATAGCTCTTTCCTCAAACAATATCTCCAATTTCAAATCAAAGGCCAGCAAGGCAGGAAAGACCAGGAAGTGTATATGAGTTTGCCATGGCTGCTATAACAAATTACCACAAACTTGATGGCTTCAAATAACAGAAATATATTCTTCCACAGTTCTGCAGGCTAGAAATCCTAAATCTAACAGGGCTACTCTCCCTCACAGGGTTCTAGGGGAGAATCTGTTATTTACCTCCCAGCTGCTGGTGGTTCCAGGCATTCCTTGGCTGTGGCCATCATCACTCTAGTCTCTGCCTCCATGGACATATATTGCCACCTCCTCTTCTCTGTATCCCTTAAAATTCCCTTTGCTTTTCTCTTATAAGGTATATATTTAGGTCGCACTGGGGTAATACAGGGGAATCTTCTCATCTCAAAATTTTTAATGTAGTTACATTTGCAAAGACCCTTTTTCCAAATAATGTAACACTTGCAAGTTCCAGTGATTAGTACTTGCTATCTTTGTGTGGCCACTGTTCAACCTATTACCAAGGGGATTTTTTTTTTTTTTAAATCTTAAAAGGTAAGAACTCTCAAAGAAGGCATACATGTAGATGTTCATAGTAGTAACAACAAACTGGAAATAATCCAATGCCCATTAGCAGGAGAATGGATAAACTATTATGGTATAGTCATATAATAGACTACTACTCAGCAAAAAAAGAGTGAACAACTGGTATACCTGGATGAACCTCATCAGATTATGCTGAGCAAAAGTAGACAGACAACATAAGCACATACTGTATACTTCCATTTATATGAAGTTCAGAAAAAGGCAAAGTAAGTCAATAGATATAGAAATAAGAAAAGTAATTAAGTTTGAATGGGGGAGCAGAGTAGGGGATTTATAGGAAGTGAGTTTGAGAGAACATTCTAGAATGATAGAAATGTTCTATATTTTGATGGGAGTGTGGATTAAATGGGAATATTCATTTGTCAAAATGTATAAACTGTACTTTTAAGATCTGTGCATTTATCATATTGAATCACATCTCAGTAAAAGTAGGGCAAGAGCCAAACTGAGTAGATCTATGAAGAGAAAAAGAACCCATCATCCTACTTCCACTGGCAAAGGAATCTCAGACCCTGTGCCTTTATGGACAACCCCATAGTCCAAACCCCAGACTGTGTCCTCTGGCATATGATTAAAAACAAGATTACTCTAACTATTACAAAACACAACTGAATTTCTCTTATTCAACATTTCACTCTTCTGTTTTTGTCTAAAATTGCCATATCTCCAAAATATTTCAAGAAGGCATGTTCTGTCATTTTTATTGCTAGCAGTTACTAGCAATACTGGTTAGCCAGTTACTGGTTAGCAGTTACTGGTTAGCCAGTATATGCCGAGTTAGCAGTTACTGGTTAGCCAGTATATGCCGAGAGCTTAGCTGGTCTATTTACAATTGATTTCAGGCAAACCACAACCTCACCCCCCATAATACCTTGGTAAATTGAGAGTTGACTGTGGTTGTCTCATTTCATCCCTCTCCTCATATTTCCTACAGAATTTACATAAAAATCCTATAGATTTCCACTTCATAAAATTATGCTTTCACATCTTTGTACACAAATTTATACCTCCACTTCCTTTCAGGTCACCTTAGTCCAATGACCCAGAATATGTCTTTCATTTTCTTTCATTTATTTTGGTCATATGATTTTCAATCTGGATTTAACATGTTGTCAAGTGGGCTTTACTTATTTTCCCCTGGCACTGGTTGAATCAAATTCCTTTGTGTGTACAGGTGCCCTTTTTTTTGGGATCTCATTGAAATTGTTATGATTATTTATCTATATTGGACAAATCAAGGCCTAGAGTCTCTTTTTAAGAAAAAATAAAAAGAGGAGATCTATACTGTTTTGTAAGGAAAAGAGGAAACATCACCAATAACAAAAGAATATTAAAAAACAGAGTATACTGGGTTTTAAAGAAACCATATACAGTGGTAAAATTCAGATAAATATTAGGGAACACAGTTCCAGAAACAGCAAGAGATTGAAAATTATTCCTTTAAATGTGTGGAGGGGGTGGGAGATTGGGAGTGAATAGCTGGTAGAAATTGGGTTTGAGTTGCTTACAATAAATGTTTCAGGGAGGATTTGACGATCCACCACCCCTTTACTTGTAGCAACGTAAAATCTGTGTGAGCTCTGAATTATACACAGAGGAGAATCTACGGGGATTTAGCTTGGGTTAATAAGTGTCAACTTCCTGGGACTATGAAATAAGCTGGAAATAATTTGCTAAGAAGTTTCCTGAATATGAAGTGGCTTTAATAAGATAGTTTGATGAGTAAATGAATCAGAAAATTGAGGGCTAAATTCTCCTTACATTTCATACATATTTGCAGTGATGGTAAGGTCAAAACATTTGGATTATAATTTGAGAACCATCAACTCTTGAGGTAAAGATTATTAAACCAAGTCATTGTCAGGCACTAAAATAAAATCATGAATCCCACTAATTCAAATGCAATTCATGGGTCTAGAGCTCACATTTGAGAAAGGAAAGCTAAGCCGCACTGTTATACATATTATGCAAATGTATAGCTCAGCTGCAACATTCTGAGATTGTGAAGTGTGCAGAAAAACATGTCTACTAATAATCAAGGATGCAAATTATTTTTAAGTAAAATCGAATGAATTTAAAGTTATTTTTATAAAACATCACATACATTTTTTATTGAATAAAATAGGGTTACAAGGAGCACTAGATATTTATACATAATTGGAAGCCTCTCTTATCTTTGCCAAGACACTGCGCTGTTAATGATTCCTGTGATCACACATTATTGTAGTGTTTTACTTTCCTGAACATATTTTTTGAATGACAATATAAGCATATATCCACAGCAAGGTAGTGCCCTTGTGAATGTCATCCATAATAGGTATTATAACAGAAAAAGATTTGACATCATCACATATACTACTTTTATATTATATTTATTCACACATCCAAGTATATGGAGTATTTACTCTGTCTCATGCACTTTTCTAGGCACCGGGCATACAGTAGTGAACATGAGAGATAAGGCATGGGCCCTAAATTTTCCACCTGAGCAACCTACCCTCACACACACAAATGTACAAAATATATGAAGTAATGGTTTTCATGAGGATGTTGAAAACCCCACAAATAACATCCTCCTTCTTCCTTTCTAAAAACTATTTTTTGATTTACTTCCATCTGATTATGCTGTGATGATTTAGCCCATCACCCAGACTAGATACCTCAGAATCATCTTTGATTGCTCATTGTACTGTAATCCAGAAATACAGTTTTTGTTTGTCACATGAATCTGCGTATTATTGTCTTCTGTTTTCCTTCCAGATGGCCCTTTGAGTGTGTGAAACTAATCTCTTCACCATGTGTGTCTTTTTCATGTTCTAGCAAAGAATAAGATTTAGAGGTTGCTCACCTAAAATCCAAGTTTATTATCAGATAACCTTACCAGGTACTTACTCTCTAAATACAGTCCCTGCTCTGACATAGAGTCCTGCCTAAACTCTGGCCCATTTGCCTTCATTCCTGAATGCAAATTTCTACTGGAGGAGCATCAAGCTGAATATTTCCTGGGTGGAAATGCAAGGTTATGAAAAGGAAAGTACGTGTTCTAATGTTCGTTTTTACATATTTGAAGATTTTATTTGACTCTCCACATGATATATCTACTGCATAAAAGGAACAACCAAGCAAAGAATGTTTTACATTTTACAAAATAAAATGTTCAGGCCAAGGCATTTTGTAACTTTGAATTTTATTTTGCAAAATGTGAAACATTTACTCAGTCTTTCCTTATTGGTGACAATCAATTTGACCTTATCAGAGTTCTCTTTTTTTCATATTTTATAGTAAAAATTAACAACAGGGGATATTGAGAAGCCTGATAATTTTAAAATCACTGATTATCATGCTATTAACAGTAATTAAAAATTCAAACGTGTTCTCTCAAACCCTTAGATTTTATAAATTCAAAGCAGTTGCACATACATTAAAATAAATTTTTCCACCAAGTTAATTTTCCAACAAATTAATTGACTATTAAAAAATTCATTAATACACTGCACAATATCAGAGAGTTTCAATTTATCAAAAGTCTATATTATAGTCAAATTTCATTAAGATAGAAGAGAGTACAGTCTTTCAAATCTGTTCACGTTAACATTTAGGTTTTATTTTACTTTCAAACCATAACATTTAGGTAGAGGAAAAGGAGAGGAGCGGAAGATGTTGGTAGTTTTGCAAAAAAGTATCTGTTACTAATACAAATGCAAGCATGTCTGGGAAGAAAACTAATATTACCCTGTGCACTGAAAATTATGCGCACTAGAAAGTACATATTGAAATAGCAGTAAATAAAGGCTTCCAGGTGAAAATACTGTAATAATTATCAAAACTTTCTTATTTAATTATTAACTGTTATATCAGTTGGGATGCTTTCAACTGTAACTAACAGAAAGTCCAACTAAAAATGTTTTCAAAGTTATTAGCTCCCATAACAGAAAGTCAAGAGGAAGGTAGATGTCATGGACTGTTGATTCAGTAGCTTAATGATATCATCAGGAACTCAGTTCTCTCCATCCCTTTGCTCTGCTGTTCACATTTTTGGCTTCCAGAGATATAGCTCAGGGCAAGAGCATTTGACTGCATATTGTTTGCTTCATCTTAAGACGTTTCCCTTGGGATCATAGAAAGGCTCTCAGCAGCACATGAAAATATGTTTCCTTACTAACATCTAATGGAAGGGAGCCTCTCCTTCACTCGGGAAGTGTGATCCTTTCCCTAAGTGTGAACAG
Organism: Grampus griseus; assembly: GCF_964374135.1. Classification (NCBI taxonomy): domain Eukaryota; kingdom Metazoa; phylum Chordata; class Mammalia; order Artiodactyla; family Delphinidae; genus Grampus; species Grampus griseus. Next base: position 112,548,185 of record NC_138998.1, on the reverse strand, counting down.
CTAGGATTTCAATAACCAGGAGAATGGCCCGTATGTGTCGATTTATTTTTAAATCATGATTTTTTTTTTAAAGATCATGAAACAGCATTTGAACTGAGGATGGATCCAGTTTCTCCAAAAATGCAATGGGATGAGTAGTTTGTCATCAACATCTGAACAAATCAAGGTTTGGTTATGAACGAGGAAGTGGGGAATAGATTCAAGCTGGGCAAATAGCCATGCTTTCTACAACCATGGGTCTGTCTCCACTGAGTGCTCTTAAGTACATTCCTCATAGTCTCCCGTTGCAACACCAGCACGAGAGCTTACACGTGGTTGGTGTTCCACAGATGTTTCATTGTCCTGCCTGATGGGGAATTTGAAGGAAGCATCCCTACTGTAGATAAGAAACGAGGAACAACTGAGGAGTGAAGAGTAAATATTAAAATGCTGGCAAAAAATGGACTTGTTATCTTGGATTTAATAATGGCCATGCTGGGCACAATCAAAATGTGTGTGAGAAGCTTAAAAAATGGTGTGGTTCAGTCTCATAGAGGTGCTGTGGACCATAAAACATAATCCATGCAATCAAAAATAATTTCAACATGCATCAAATCCTTTACTTGTCAAATACCGAGAAGGAATCATAATCCCTAGAAATACCTCTTAGCTTCCCCCTTGTTTTTCTCTGCCATCCTCAGACTTTATGTACTTTTCCACTCTTTACCTCTGTCATCAAACTAACTGTGCACTCTGCTCCTTCCTCTAGCCTATGGCACTTTTACTCCATTTCTTCCTATATGGGCCTTTACACATGAAATTCCTATTCATTGTCTAAGAGGTGGGAAGGGCTACCCATTCTTTTACATTAAATATTTTTTGTCCTTATAATGAAAGAATTTAAGGGGAATTGAATTGCAAGAATGTGAATCGCCAAAAAATTAGTTCAATCGTCTCAGATCACTAAAACTTTTATCCTGAAACAATGAAAACAGATGAATTTTCTGAAACACTGTAAGTACTATGGGATAAAATTATGCAGAATGGACATGATGTCATACGAGTGGAAATTATCTAATTAGCATCCAGATATACATATTCTTATAACTGCAGATTTCGTTGTGCTTTTCCTTTTCAATAACACAATGCTGGCGATGGTGATGTGAGAGCAAGCAGCAAGACAGGTATTCTCATACACAGCAGCTGATGAGAGGATGACTGTTTCTAGGCTAGACCTTTAATTTGCTCATATCTTTTGATTCCGTACTTCCACTTCTCTGAGTTAAACTTAAAGAAAAAAATATACACTGCAGAGAAGGCCAGTCTGCATTTTTCTCAGTGTCATTCATAAGTATAAATTATTTGAACAATCTAAATACATAATACTGATGAAATAAAAATTTATATTACTCAGCCATAAAAAGAAATGAAATTGAGTTATTTGTAGTGAGGTGGATGGACTTAGAGTCTGTCACACAGAGTGAAGTTAAGTCAGAAAGAGAAAAACAAATACCCTATGCTAACACATATATATGGAATCTAAGTTAAAAAAAAAAAAATGGTCATGAAGAACCTAGGGGCAAGACGGGAATAAAGACACAGACCTACTAGAGAATGGACTTGAGGATACGGGGAGGGGGAAGGGTAAGCTGTGACAAAGTGAGAGAGTATATATACACTATCAAACATAAAATAGATAGCTAGTGGGAAGCAGCCACATAGCACAGGGAGACCAGCTCGCTGCTTTGTGACCACCTAGAGGGGTGGGATAGGGAGGGTGGGAGGGAGATGTAAGAGGGAAGAGATATGGGAACATATGTATATGTATAACTACTACACTTTGTTATAAAGCAGAAACTAACACACCATTACAATGCTTTACAAAGCAATTATACTCCAATAAAGATGTTAAAAAATTTTTTAAATAAAAAAACCCAAAAAACAACAACAAAAAATTATATTCTAAGGCAAGTTGAGGAAAATTTAAACATAAAAATTTTGTCTTCCTTTTGGCCTCCTCTCCTCCCTCTACTGTGCATTGTGTATCTGTACTATGGATCCACCAAACCTCCCCTTCAACAGAAATACCTGCTCAACCATAAAAAGCAACATATCCTAGCGTCAAGATAACTCCTTGGGAAATAACCATTCTTCTTAATCTTGTAAGAGCCATGATGGCCCATTACCCACTACTTGCTTTGTATGTATAGATCTGGATTGTGTAAACAATCAATAATATATCATTTAATGTACAGTCCTCTGTCTCAAAAACTTATATCTGTGCTTTGACCTCTAATGGGTGGAAAAGTTCTCAGAACTATCTGACAGTCTGTTCTCGGGTTATAACCTTCAATTTGTCTCAAATAAAATTTTCCCTTTCTTTCTTGGATCAACTGATTAATTTTTTCATCGATAATACAAAGCTAATGATTCAATAAATTCTAGTTCATTTATGAACTAGAATAGAATTTGGCTCTTAAAAATGGTACCTAGGGCTTCCCTGGTGGCGCAGTGGTTGAGAGTCTGCCTGCCGATGCAGGGGACACGGGTTCGTGCCCCGGTCCGGGAAGATCCCACATGCTGCGGAGTGGCTGGGCCCGTGAGCCATGGCCGCTGGGCCTGTGCGTCCGGAGCCTGTGGTCCACAACGGGAGAGGCCACAACAGTGAGAGGCCCGCGTACCGCAAAAAAAAAAAAAAAAAAAAAAAAGGATTGAAAAAAACTGAAAAGATATATCCTGGAAAGGGAAGGATCAACAGTATAAGGATATCACTTTTCCCAAAATTAACTTTTAAATTAAATGTCTTCCCAATTAAAATCCTTGTCGGAAACTGAAACACTTAATTCTAAAGGTCATCTACTAAAAGATGCAAAAACAGTTGGGGTTTTTTTGAAAAAAGTAATTTTTTTTTGTTGTTGTTACGGTACGCGGGCCTCTCACCGCTGCACAGGCTCCAGACGCGCAGGCCCAGCGGCCATGGCTCACGGGCCCAGCCGCTCCGCGGCATGTGGGATCCTCCCAGACCGGGCACGAACCCGCATCCCCTGAATCGGCAGGCGGACTCCCAACCACTGCGCCACCAGGGAAGTCCTGAAAAAAGTAAATATTAATTGTGTTAAACATCAAAAGTAATAGAAGAGAAATATGTCACCATGTTAAAAGTAATAATCACGAGTAGCAGGAGGATAAAGGAGCCTTTTTTTTTCTCAAACAGATTTAGATTTTCTCTAGTAGATGCAACTTCTATTTTCATTTAAAATACTAATAAGTGGGCTTCCCTGGTGGCGCAGTGGTTGGGAGTCCGCCTGCCGATGCAGGGGACACGGGTTCGTGCCCCGGTCCGGGGAGATCCCACGTGCCGCGGAGCGGCTGGGCCCGTGAGCCATGGCCGCTGGGCCTGCGTGTCTGGGCCCTGTGCTCTGCAACGGGAGGGGCCCCAACAGTGAGGGGCTCTCATACCACCAAAAAAAAAAAAAAAATTAATAAGTATCTTTATTTTCTGAAATAAAAAGATACAGATTCAACAAATTGACAAAAGGGCTTAATATAATCACAAAACAATTTTACAATGAATTGTTATTGTAAAAGATTATGAAGCATTAAAACTAGGTACTATATTTAGAGCACCTACTCTGTGTCAGACATGTCCTTATATTGATACAGTGCTTCCACTGACATTACAATGTTGGTAGTAACTTTTTTCATATGGAAGAAAATTATAGATTTTCCTTTTGAGTGATTAAGTTTATTGGAAGTTATATCAAAATCCATCCACATTAGTGAATAATAAGTGCTCTCTTTGAAGGTGCAGCTTTACATAAAGAATTATTTAGAATTTATTCACATCTGTCTTGAACTCTACAAGCACTTCATATTTGGACAATTTGTATAAATCAAAATAAATCAAGAAATTAATTCAGAATGATGTCATACTTCATGAGAAAGTTTACTCATATTATTTAAATGCTCCCTCTGTTTTCTATTACTGTGAAACCTTCAAATATCTTTGTTCACTAAACACTTTTGGACCATATTTTATTACTAAGAATTTCAAAATAAGTTGTATTATGGAGACATAAATAAAAGTAAGAAATCATTTTTTCATCTTTACCACAAAATTTTATAGAAACAAATGAGTAAAGACATTTTATCATATGGAGATAAGAAATGAGACTTTTTTTTAAGGAGGCAAAGCTATAAAGCAAAGAGTTATAAAATCTGCAGGTTTTAAAGATGTAATATGTTAACAGAATAAACATAAGACTAAAGCTCAAATAAACAGAGACAAGGAGATATGAATAATAAGCAGGGGACATTGAACTATTCAGATAATTAGGGCTAATCTATTTATTTTTTCCTAATTATATCTCAATCTGACCTCAGGGTCTGGTCAGATTCCCTTGACAAGCTATTATATTTGTTTTCAGATATTCCAAAGGGCATCAGGGGTTTCTAAAATCACTGGAGAACAATTTCAATATCAAGTACCAACAGAATCTATCATAGCTGAATCATGTCACAAGATTTAGGAAACAAGATGCTGAAAAGAATGTTGATGTAGGCAGCAAGTAGGATCAAATGCTCAGACTGAATAATCCCTAATTTCACCCAAAGGTCCCAAGTGAAGACGAGTATATCCCGGGTAGAACCAACAGTCTCCTAAAACCTGATCCGGAACCAAAGTTGTGTAAGGCAGAAACCTCAAATATATTTATCTCAAGACATGAAACTAAATAACAGGAACGTAAACCCGGGTCTAGAGAATCTCTCACTCTCATTTTTTTCATACTTTTGGGGATTACATGTTGACCTATGGTTAAAAATACCTCTTTTTCCTTTCCATAGTTCCATCAGGGAAAAAAAAATAAATCAGGTGAGAACCCACATATATCTCAGCCACCAATTATGAGGGCTTCTCTGAGAAACTGTGAATAAATCATTTGTTGTGATTATATAGTTCCTAATTGACAAAGTTTTAACAGAATACTGTTGTGGGGTAGATACCATAAAATACCTAAATCTGTTCATTTAGTCAAACATTCAGTCATTCATTTCCTCATTAGCTCAACGAGTATTTTTCAGGCACTTCGGGTACCATGCTTGGTTCTGGGAATACAGCTGAGTACAAGAAAGTATTGATAATAATGCTCCTCAGAGAGAATCCAGTGGCAGTTTCCAAGAGTAAGGAAGCAATAAGAATCAAATGATGATAACTGTAATGACCTGAGACCACCAACCTCAGACCAAGTCTCTTTCTAGAACAGTTGACGAGTGATGTAAAACCTGTGATCTGAAAGTTAATGACCCTCTGCCAGGTGAAATGTGTTTTCACGTGTGATGGGGGTTAGAGCAGATAAAAGGGAATGTCATCAGAGGTATTCGGAGGCAGAATAAAGGTCATGTCTAAAGTTCGAGAGGTAAAAGAGCATGTGGCTTGTTTGCGGGACTGAAGTCCTTCACTCTGGCTGGATCTCAGAGTTTGATATGAGTGGATAGAATTTAATCTGAAGAGGGACTTGCCTGGCCGTCCGGTGGTTAACACTCCCAGCTTCCACTGTAGGGGGTGTGGATTCGATCCCAGGTTGGGGAGCTAAGATCACGCATGACACGTGGTACGGCCAAACAATTTTTAAAAATAAATAAAAATAAATAAATAAAAAAGAATTTAATCTGAAAAGGAAAATAAAGGTCAGATGCAAAGGGTTTGTACAGCCCTTTTGTACACCTTGCGCACCTCAAGAGTTTGGACTTTTGAGATCAGTGGGAAGCCATGGAAAAGTCTACAGTCAGGGAGTGCTATGGTCCATTTCACATTTTAGAGCAATTGCTCTGGCTGCAGCATCGTAGATCATCTTCAGGCAGACAAGGTTGGAGTCAGGAAGTCCAATGGGAGGGCAGTAGTAATACAGTAAGTGCAGTAGTAATGTAGAGAATGTAGTCATTGTAGTAATGTGGAGGGCAGTGGGTGCTCAGTCACTATTATAGTTGCTACAACTGGCTGTGAATGTGGCCAGCAATAGGAAATAATTATTGTACTTTCTTCTTTCAGTGGATTATTCCGTTTGATCAGTTATCAGCCATTTAATGGTCTTCTAACTGGTTTCCCACATTCATCTACTCTGGCCACCACTTCATTAACACTGAAGTCAGAGTTACATTTAAAAATGTAAAGATTGCTTTACTCCTTTATTTACTGCCATCCCATTACTCTTGGGGTAAACACAATTCTTAACATGCCCTTCTGTCTGCTGGACCACATCTAGCTCTAGCATTATCATTTATAATCTGCCCTCAATACACCAACCACATTAACTTTCCTACAGCCATTCTTACCCACTGGATTAGTTCCTTCTCCTTAAACAGTCTCATATCATTTGTCTTTCCTTCTTTTTACCAAATGGCATTATGAGTAATGATTGGCACTTCAAAATGTAGCAGAAATATATGGAAACACATATAGAAAAATAACGGACTGAACTGATAGGAACCCCCCTTTTTTTTTTTTTACAAACACACCAAAATGGTGGATAAACACATCAAAAAATGTTTAATTTCATAAACAACCTCAAAAGAAGGAAAGGTAAATCCTTAGGTATCAACACTAAAGAAGAAAACCTTAAAGCCAGAGCAATAAGCAGAAACTCACACTGTTGTAGCTACTGTGATTTTTTTTACTCAAGTTTAGTCTTTCACACCCATAAGTGGATGCCATCAGAAGACAATCATAGCCAAAAATTATTTTTGTACATAAAGACTAAAATTGCAAAAAAGTTGCTCCAATTCTGAAAAGAGAACCAGAAAAAGACTGAAAAGTTAATGGAAAAACTTTTATTTCTTCCTAGGGTCTAAGTAGGGGGAAAAAAGTCACCTATGGAAAATAAAAACAAAACACCTAACTCCTTCTAAGCATAAGTATTGAAACTGAATTTTCATTTGTATCATGGTGCTGTAATCCCAAACCAAGAAATTAACACAAAAACTAGTTTAGGACCTCTTAGGCCACCGCAGAAATCCATACAAAAACCTCCTTTGGGGACATTTGCAGAATCTAGGACACATGGGACTCTTATGAAATAAACACACACTTATTACCGATTTAGTTTATGTATATCCCACATTCAGTTTGGCCTCTCTGCTACTCAGGACTCAGTTGATTGCCTCAGTTCCTGGATGAATAACCCTAATGATGACTTATACTGTTATAGTCAAAAATCCCTGCCACCTGCTAAAGATGTCATGCACACCACATAGACCAAAGATGACATGCACGCAACACCAATGAAAAAGGAAAGCCTATCTCAGCAGCACATGGACTGAACGGACCTGTGGAAACTCTGCCTATGTGCAAGGAACATCTTCCCCTGGGAGAAGACTTTTGATCAGTTAGAGAGAGGAGACAGGAAGAAGACATCAAGTAAATTGTTCTCTCTTAATCATTTCACCAGTGTCCTCTTCCAAATGCATTGTTCCGTAAAGGCTTTCTTGAGAGATTATGTGTGACTAAGCACCAGCTCTGTCTTGTTTGCAACGCTGTGGACAGCTCAGTAATGCCTTATCTAGCATTTGCTCCCATTCCCTTCTTGGCTCACTTTAATCTTTTCTTCACTCCTCCTTCCCCAGATTTTTATCCTCTAATATAATGTTAGCATTATAGAGGTAAAGAAATAAAAAACAAAGGAGAACAAGTAAAAGATACTGAGAACAGAACAAGAAGTCTCAAAAATAAATCTACAGGTATTTTGGAATAAGAAATTAGAGAAAGAGAGAAAAGGCAAAATTTGAAGTGATAAAGGTTGAGCATTTTTCACAATTGAAGAAAGTCATTGCTCTTCAGGTAGAGAAAGCACACTAAGACTCACCACCATAGTAAATTATGATGAAACTGAAGAAGCTAAAAGACAAAGAGGAAATATTGAAAGCAGAAAGAAAAACAAAAAAGACAAATTGCAGACAAAGGAATAACTATTCAATGTACAGAAGACTTCACGTTAGCAAGACTGACATCAGAAAACAATAGAATAATATCTTATCAAGTTGAGAGAAAATAAATGTCATCCATGAATAATACAGCCAAACTATTGTTTAAGAGTCATATTCAGACAGATTTTTAAAATTTATCATCCATAACCCTTGCCGAAAGAACTTCTGTAATACTAAGATAGGCTAATAAGAAAGAAGGAAACAACCCGGAGTTGAAAAGTTGTTGGAAATAGCAATAGCATGCAAGGAAATTAGTGTGTTGTTATGGTTTTAGAAGACATCAATTATAAATAACAATAATAACTGTAAATAATAAAGGTAATAGTAGGTTGGGGGGATTTTAAAATGTAGAATAGAAAATAATAATAAAAGCGTAGAGGTAAGAAAATTTGAGATAATAAATTCTGGCAACAATTGATAAAATAAATTAGGCAAGCTATAAATTTAAAGTAAACAGGAATAACAGAAGTATAATGAATATATAGTCTAAGATAATAGAAAAGTAAAAAGAATTTAAAAACCCTATCAATATACTAGAAGGCAAAAAAATCAGAAAAAGATATTAAAGGAAAAGCACAGTACATTTTTAAAATATAAGTATAATGTCAAAAATATCAGTATCACAATTAATGTAAAAAACTTAGATATACCCATTAAAACATAGAGTTTCTACAAATAGATATAACCAAAGTCTGGGTATAGGTTATTTGCACATACCTGTTGATACATCTACATATAGATTTACACCTAAGCATTATAATAAGAGAGAAAAAAATTGAAAGTAAAAATTTTGTATAAATAAGTAATCATTAATCAAGTAAGGATGGTATTAATATAAAAATATTAATATCAGACAAAATACTTTGGGGCAAAATGCATCATTAATAATAAAGCATAATTTCCAATTAATTTAGGTATCAATCCACTAAGACAATTTTATACTTCTGAATGTGTATTTACCTAACATTATTGTCTCAACCTATATGGGTGTTTATATATAGTATAAATACATATACTATGTTTATATATAATATATATATAACATATTTCATAAATATACAGTGTAAAAATAAATGTACACAGAGATATATGAACCTACACAAGGCTTGAGTTGAGACATATCTAGAAAACTCAGCCCAAGAATTCATGAACATTCTTTAAATACATGCCTGAAATATTTATAAATTATGACAAGATAGCCACTCAAAGGAGAATAGCTATTTCCATGGATATGATAGAAGTGAGCTGAAAGAAGAGGAAAATAGGGGATCGATGAACCAATATATGCTGTGCAAAGTGTTATGGAGAAAATAAACTGGAAGACAGAAGGATGAGCCATATGTATTCTTTTTGTTAGAATTTGATTATTCATTTAGAATTCATAATAATTATAAAAATAATAAAATGCATTGTATAAATTGTCAAGGAACTATACTATTATCATCAAAGTTAATTTACTTTGAAATGAGTTGCGAAAATAATAAGGTGAAATTTGTATAAGCACTGTGTGGTTATTTTCTGTTCTGTGTACTTCCTGAAGTACAACGTACAAAAAGAACACCCAAGTCATCTTGGTGTGTCTTTTAAAAGTTAGCTTTATAGTTCAGAAAACACAAACACACACAGGAAAAAAGTAATTGTTCTAAAATAACACGTTTGAATGTTTCCAACAATTCTATGAATTGATTTTCAATTTCATGGTGTTTTTATTTGTAATACACCTTCAAAAATGCAATCATGTGCATATATTTTATTGAGCAGGTATGTAACACAGGTTAAAGCACCCAGATATATTCAACTGAGTATCTGTCCTATTAAACACATGTTTCCTGTCTGCCCCTCTTAAATCCTACTGATGTATCATACATTAAAAATTATGGAGCAACACTGCTGTATTTAAAATAGATAACCATCAAGGAGCTACTGTAAAAAAAAAATTATGGCGCAAATTAAGGCATTCACCTGAATCATTCTCACAAAAAAGTTACTTTTTTCCTGGAATACTGGGTGGGCCAATAAAATATCATTAATTTCTATAAGTTCTGAATATTTGAGAAAGTTCTATTCATATTGGCCCCTAGATAGTCAATTAGGAAAATGAGCCTGTACACAAATTAATACTGTAAATTAATGGAATGTGGCCTGCCTGAGTTAAGGGCAAATAACAGCTCTCATATATTCGTAAACTCAACTGAGACAGAATATTTTTGTAGACTTAAGGAAAATATCATAATATATATTAATACATTATATTATTAATATATTACTTATACAATATTAAAGAACATTTAGATTCACCAAGAACTATCTCCATTCATTTACTCTATCTTTAATACTTTCTTTTATTTGTATGCATTAGTATTTCATAGACTATAATAAAATGTCAGTGTCCTGAAAATAAATTGTAGGCATTATTATTCATCTTTTAATTTTTAATGTCAGAAGGTTTATTGTCAAATTGGTTGGTAACCCAATAAACGAATAAATAATTTCTTCTGAAATTAATTAATTTAAATGGAACTAACTAGCTCATATAATCCAAGTTGAACTGTATATGCCTACTGCATGAAGTTCTAAATCCCTAAGGCAGCTATCTAAAGGCCCTGTTTTCTCTCTCCAGACCTCCTTTTACTGTCCTTCTATGTATCTTATATCTCTCAGCTATCTAACTTTTTACTAATCTACTTACCTAGTTATATCCCACTGACTATAAAGCAGTTCTATCACTAGTCCCAGTCCACTTGTGACAAAAGTCCAATTCAGAGATGTTAAGTAACTTGATTAATGTCACACAGCTAACAAGTAGGAAAGCCAAGAGTGGATCTCAGAAATGTCCAACTCCAAATCCATAATTTCAGTGCCTGCACTGTACTGCTACTGCGTGTCCTCTGACACAGAAGTCATACAAATATTTCAGATTCTCTGGCAAATTTCCACATTCTATTCTTGCTCAGCCTGTTCTACATGCTCAGAAAAGACACCGGTCTTTTGAATTTTACAGATTCTTCATATCTTGTTAAAATGAGTTAATGTTCACAAAGCTTTTCCCAATTCTCCTTATTATAACATGCTGAAGAAATGAAAACACAAAGAATAGACTATGGATTTTGTTCAGTTTGAATACTAATTTTGACTATATTTTTGAAGATTAAAATTTCCTTTTCCTAACAATTTTAAAATTTAAAAATGTATTGACACTGTGGATATTTTTTATAATTTAAAAAGTAATTTATATAGTATCTAGATCAGAATGCAAATATCTTTACTACAGGTGTAGAACTGGAGAGCAGGGAGGGAAGAGAATCTGCATATACCCTGTGGTAACTGCAGGAGCAGAGTGGAGGCAAGGGTTATATTTGCAAAGAAGTTGGGGGTGGAGGGAGGTTTGGAGGGAAAATAGGAAAGAGATTTAGACATGTTCTCAGATCCCAGGACACCAGGTTTAGACTATCATGAAGGAGGGGGTAGAAGCTCCTTTATCGTCTCAGATGAAAACTGAATTCACTGGAGCAGAAAAGACTCAGTGGGCATGAGTTGATTTTTGAATACAAAGAATAATTTTAGGTTGAAACTTATTTTATCTTTCTATCCACATCTGAGGCAACTGGACACAGGGTTCTCAAAAACAAGAGGTATGAGAAACTGAAAAAAAATTGATAAATACAAATGCTGTAACATTTGAAATATTATTTAAAAAATCAAGAACTTCTATTTCCATTATAGGGAGCCCAAGCATTATTCTATCACAGGTGGAAATAAACCTCTCTTTTGTTTTAGTGAGAGAAACACAGTCAGTGACAAAGGTAGGCAGATCACTACCAGTAATTATGAAAGGGTCACACCACTGTAACAGCAAAACATCCCAAGATGGGGCAACAAAGCAGCAGAGCTTGGTGGTGACGTAGCGGAAGAAATTGATCCCACAGGGTTACAGAAGCAACCAACCAAGGCTGCTAAGGAGAATCAACCACTAACCGAACTCCCTGCCAGGAAATGGGAGGATCTATGGGAAGAACTTGGAATCCTAACAATTCTGCTTGGCAAAACAGAGACAGCGTATGTCTCGTGTTGTTATTCTTGTTGTGATCATGCCTTCTTCATTGTCCTCTTGGCTAATGCAAAAGCATGTGCTATGCAACACAAGAAAAAACATTAAACATTTAACATCACCTTCTAAGTGGCATTTAAAAATATAGCACCAGCTGCCTCTGTTTCCAGAGCTGGTCTCATTGGGTAGGGAGAGGTCATAATTAAATTTTCATCTTGGGTGAAATATTGTGCCCTAGATGTTTGCAAGCAGGTCTAATGGGATTGTGAAGAACTTCAGGTGCATGTGTCAATCTTTAGAAGAGCTGATTCATTTCAGACTGCACACTAGCATCCACCCCTTGCCTGTGTATCTGTTTGGTTAATTATTTCTCTCCATTACACTATAAATCCCACAAAGTAACCCTGCAGCATTTTCTTTGCAAAATAAAGCATTATCCTTTGTCAAAAGAGTGCATAATTGCAACAAAACAACAGTTCAAAACTGCTTACAATTGGTTTTTTACATTTGACAAACACAGAAGAGAATAATTGCCTAAAGACTGTGTGTAACCTTGATTTAAATGACTTATTATGCACACTTCGCATATATGCAGCGAAAATAAACTTCTTCGTTCAAAACAAGCTTCACCTGCTGACAAATGAATTTGTTTAGGTTGAAAACAGTATACATTTATAATCCCCTTGTCTGTTTTATAACTTCGTGGATCTTCCATCCACTCCCTTTTTACCTCACTGTCCTCTTTTTAATCCAAGAGATTGTTGTTCATCTATGTTAACTTTTAAAAATAAAACTCAGGGCAAGTCTGAGGAAAATAAAGAATTCAGTCATACAAATAGGGCAGATAAAATTAAGGTAAGAGTAGTATTCCTGTCTCTCCCTCCCACTCAATATATACACCACTAATGCTGTAACGATGGCTATAGAGAGAGGTAGGTAATAGCATAAACTGCTACAAATAGTATTTAATGTCCTGCAGACCCTCAGATTATATATATCCCAATTAAGCAAACTCCAGTTTTGTCTTTTTCCTTTTACAACAGGCAATGATAATTCTCTGAATGTTTTGAGAGTTCTGTAAAGGTATTTTTGCGATTTACAGGTAGTTCGGAGGGTTAGAGTCTTCATATACTTTCAAGTCTCCCACCTTAAATGTTGTCAGATTACTGATCAAAATCAATGTGAAACCAGATGAGGTTTCCTTTTTGGTTTTTTTTTGTTTGGTTGGTTGGGGTTTTTTTGCAGTACGCGGGCCTCTCACTGTTGTGGCCTCTCCCGTTGCGGAGCACAGGCTCCGGACGCGCAGGCTCAGCGGCCATGGCTCACGTGCCCAGCCGCTCCGCGGCATGTGAGATCTTCCTGAACCGGGGCACGAACCCGCGTCCCCTGCATCGGCAGGTGGACTCTCAACCACTGCGCCACCAGGGAAGCCCCAGATGAGGTTTTAAGAGCAGGATGTCTTATTCCTCTTGAATAAGAACACCATTAAACAGGAAAGGAAAATGCAAATAAGAAAGAGGACAGATCAAAAAGACCTCAAAATATTTGAGAATGCCTATCATGTGTTTTGATATTATTGCCTGCCTTTTCTTTAGTAAAATTCGGACTCTAGCCATTAAGTTGTACTTAAAGCTTTGCAGCAGATGGTGGTCAGTATTAATAGATGCTTACTTATATCAAGCTGTTGGAAAGTCGAAAGTAAAAATTGCTCAGTGATGGCATGTAAGTAGAGAGGAGGGTTCCAAAGGGTCTGAAAAATTTAACATATGCAGAAGAAAAAAGCCAAGTAATTAAGGATCAGAAACAGAGGGCAAAAGCAGCTGCCCCACAGGCAGTGCATATGGGCCCTTTTTGGGAAAAGACACACTGATATAAGTATCATCTGAGCCTTGCAGCACATCTCTTCGTGATCAGTGTTTTTCAAACAGAAATCAGTGAAGGAATACCTAGCAATCTCCAATCTCCTCTGAATAAGAGGTTTTTGAAAACATATTAACTTTAAAAATTAGATAACAGAGGTATATACTGGATGATTTTAAATCATTTAACCATAAAATGAAGTACAGTGAGGTAATTAAAGCTGGCATTTCAATGTCACTGGATACAATCAGATCCAAATGTCCATTCGTCATTCATTTATTCAATCATACACACACACACACACACACACACACACACACACACAGAGTCTCTGCTATATGCCAGGCATTAATCTAAGACTGAATATATACAGCAGTAATAGGACAGACAAAACTCTTGTTCCCATGAGAATATATGAGACACTCGTGGGATCTGGAGAGCAAGCACTATCCAGAAAATTAAACAGGGTGATGTGATAATAACATGCCTGGGTACTGAGTTCAGCAAAACCCTCTAAGATGAGATGGTACTTAAAGTGAATCATGCATGATGAGGAAGAGAACATCAAGGAGAAAAATAAATAAATGAAGTGGAGAGAAATCCAGGCAGACTAGTTAGTGCAAAGACCATCAACACCTATTTTTGTGTGTTAGAGGAACAGAGAAAAACACTGTGACCCTTGGTACTGAGACAGGAACCAGATGATGGAGGGCTCTGTGGTCCAGGACAAAGAGTTTTTGAATTATTGTAATTGCAATAAAAAGGAATCCACATTTTTAAGCTCCAATATTTCTATTAAAAAGATTGCTCTGGCCCCTAAATGAATAATGGTTTATAGTGAGTTTAAAAAAAAGGATTCAGTTAGGTGGCTTGTAGGAATCCATTCAAGAAATGAGTATAGCTTATACTCTGATGCTAATATAGATATGGAAAGAAGTAGATGGATTCACTGGGTGAATGTGGGAGATGAGAGGGATGAAACAAAATGGGAGAAGGGTGATGGATCCCTGGTAAATCTCTGATCACGTGGATAGGCAATAGTCATATTTTCTGAGTGGCGAAGACTCAGCATTAAGCAGTTTGATGGGAGAAGGGTACTAGGAATATGGAGTTGTGGTTTGGACATTTACAGTTTGAAATGCTTATTGGTCATCTAAGTGGAAAAGTCAAGTAGGCAAGAGAAAAAGGTCTAAAGTTTCAGGGGAAGGTTCAGGGCAAATCAATGACAGAGAAAAATGATAATGCTGTGGATGCTTTAGAATTGTTTAAGAGATTGAGAAATGCTCTTAGAAAAGTAAATGATCTACTTTATGATCATATTGCTAACATCCAATGTCAAGTGAAGGGTACAGTATCATCCCTTTAAATAGCTAACTCAGAGTAAAAATAAAAAAGCCCCAAACCAAAAAGGCACACTTGAATAAGTTCTTATTCAATGTAATTATTTTCACATATTTGCATTAATAATTAAATGTTATAAAACATAACAAATAAATTTTTATTTTTTCTTCATGATATTTCCAGTCAATATTTTAAAAAATAATCTCTTTTGACACTTTAGCACCCATTATACAGATTCAGGTGAAACCCTACCAGAAAGATAGTCCTTCTTTTATTAAATATCTTTTGTTTTATGAATATTAATTGTATCAAAATATTATTCATTCTCCCTACCTACCCCCCCCAAAAGAAATTGTAGTTAACAAACTTTCACCAGCTACTTTGCAGTTAAACTGTTTCTTGCAGCTTATAAATGGGTTAGATTTATAGTGCTGATTTATTTAAATAAATTCCTTGTAGTTTTTTTCTTCTTCAATGTAAAATATGGTTTTATTTAGCTTTTTGGCTCTTAAATAAAGATGTTTGAAATGTAATTTACTTTTAAGAGTTGAACGCTTTGAACAAATCACAATGCATTATATTTTTCTTCAGAGGATATAAGGAAAGATGGAAAGGAGACTTTTGCTACTATTTTTAAAACGTGTTTTTTTATAAAAAATCAAACATACAGTTGAATCTGGGAAAAATAAATATTTTAAGATAAAAAAGATGACATTCTTTATGGATTTTCTTTGATGATGCTAAAAGATGAGTTAATGATAGTTTCCAGTAGGAAAAACATCTCTTTTATTAAATTAAATTTTCTAAGGTTTTTTTATTTTATTTTATTTAACATAAAACCCAACTCTCTAAAAGGGTCTCTAAGGTCTCATACATTTTGTCCCAGTTCCCTTCCCAATCTCGTCTCCCACCAGATTTCCCCCAGGTTACTAAAGCTCTGGACACAGGAGCCTTCTTTCTATTAATTCAAAATAAATAGACCAGATCCTGCCTTGAACTTGCTGTCCCTTCTGCTTGGAACACTTGACCCCTGGTTGTCTGTGTCAGACTTCTTCTCATCATTTAATTCTCCATTTAACTGTCATCTCCTGTGTCAGAGACATAATCCCTGACCGCCATAACCAAAGCAGACCCATTATCTTCCACCATTTTTAAAAATGACATTTATCCTTTTCCCAGGTTTATATGCTTCACTTATCACTACCTAAAATTATTTTGTTTTGAATTTTATATTCACTTCTACTTGAAATTATTATTTATTTACCTGTCTATTGTCAAAGCGTACTTTCCAGTAACTGGTGCCAAAAGCAGTGCCTGCCACATAGAAGAGAGTCAGTACATATTTATTAAATCAATCACTGATGGATAGCTTGAGGGACATTTTAAAACTTTAAAATCTAGTAAATCTGGAAAATGAGCTCCCGTCACCTTTAGCTCCCAAAAGCTAATGAAATTCCCCCGTGGCACCTTTTTAAAAACTGTCATTTAAAATGCTTATTTATTGCTATTTGATTTATTGCTCTGAGGTAGATGATGTTTTCTGATCACCTAGCTAGTTACCAAGAAAATCCTGGAATAATTATTATAGGAAAGGGAGCCAAACTAGAATGTATCTAAAAATCCATTATGTTCTGGAATTTTGAAAAGTTTGGTTTATCAATTAGACATTGTTTATTAAACAGATGTAACTACACTGTGAATTGTGGGCTGCTCCTCCTGGACCCCATCCAACACCTTGGGATGGTCTGGCATGTATTCAATGTCCTCCAAGAAGAATCAAACTGCACTAGAGAGGCATGTCTTAGAATGAGGCATGTCTCTGAGGCTGACACTATTTCTCTCTACAGATAAAGAAACCTGAGGTTCAGAGGGGCCAGTAACTTTTCTAAGGTTCAGGGGTGTGATTGCCAGAACAAGAATTCACCTCTCTTCAGACATGTTTTCCTCACTGTGCCAGGCTTTGCTATCTCCTGAAACCCTCCTTGCTCTTTTTTCTGGAATGTCCTATAGACAAAACAAAAACAACATGGCTAAAAACAAACTTATCATCAGTGCTCCTTTTCCTATTTTCTCTATTTCAGAAAATGAAGCTGGTATTCATATTTTATGAGTTATCCCCCATCTAAATATCCAACCAGTTATCAAATCCTATGTATCCTGCTTCCTAAATATCCCTTGTTTCTGTCACAATTTTCCCTAGGGCCAGCCTTCATTCCCCTTACTGCTGCCATAGTTCAGTCTTTCATCTTTTTTTCCAGATTCCAACATAGAATTAGAACTGTAACTCCCTCTAAGTTCTACTCTCATGACTGACACTGACCTTACTAAGGGAAACATTACTAATCATTTTTAAGCCTTAAAATACTATTAGAGCTTCTAACAGTCTTTAGGATAAAGTCCAAATGCTGTGGCTTATCCTTTAAAGTTCTTCACTTTCAGGGATCTATCTTTTGCTCAAGTACTCCATAACCACCATTGTCTTCAGTCAAGTTGCATTACTTGCAGCTCCTAATAGACTTAATACATTCTAAATTTTCATTCTTTCCCACTTATTGTCCCTAGGTGTAGAGACTCCATCTTCCTGTTCAAGTTCTACTCTTCTTTCAGTTGCCAACTCAAATGTCCCATCTTCTAAGAATGTCCCCTGATGTTCCCTGGACCTCTGTATTTTAATTCGAGGTTTCTTTTCTGTTCCTTTTCACCTTTGAATGCCTATTTCTCAGCATTTACATACTGCACTAAAATAAAGCAGTTGATTAAACTGTGAACTCTTGAGGGCAGTGAATTTCGATTGAGCACCCCAAGATCCCAAGTACTTAGCACAATGTCTAGGATAGAGGCTCTTAATACATATTGCTTGAAAGCATTAAAAAAATGTGTGAATGGAAAAAAAATGTACTTTTCTATAATTCACAATTTTGCCTGTTTATCAACCTCACTAAGTATCTAGGAAAAGAAAAGCCACTAGATGAGATAATCACTCTATTTCTGCGAAATCCAGTTATCCTTGCAGTTTCTTCCTGGTTGAAATTCAATTAGCTTCTGGGTGGTCTATCTGCTTTTTTTTTTTTTTGCAGTACGTGGGCCTCTCAGTGTTGTGGCCTCTCCCACTGCGGAGCACAGGCTCTGGACGCGCAGGCTCAGCGGCCATGGCTCACGGGCCCAGCCGCTCCGCGGCATGTGGGATCCTCCCGGACCGGGGCACGAACCCGCATCCCCTGCATCGGCAGGCGGACTCTCAACCACTGCGCCACCAGGGAAGCCCCTGCTGCTTCTTTTTAGTTCCTGTTATGTTCTTCCTTAGGAATGAAGCTTAGTCTAAGCTTCATGTCTGCATTGTCACAGAATCTCAGAAAAGTTGGGTATGAAGGCATAATGAGGTTACCTAGTCCAATCTTCAAAGGAGCCCAAATCATCTATTTTGACAGGTGTTCAATGATAATTCATTACCTATCTGTAAATGTGCTGTGACAAATTTTATGGAAGTAATGAAATTTCAGTAATCCAAGACAGCTCCACTATGATCTCTGCTACTGACTATGTTTCCTTGGTGATAAGAAACCCAGGGAGAAGAGATTAAAACTGCTATTTGAATGAGATTAAGGAGGGGGGCTGTTCAGATTTATGATATGATAATAAATTGGCTGCAAGTGAAAAAAAAACAGGAAGAGTATATGAAATTTATCGTTATAAAACAGCACCGTAACAAAAGATCCACTAATGGTTTTATGATTAAGGATTTGTATCAAGGGCTTTCTTTTCACTTAGAGTGTGTTATGATCAAAATAAATAAAAGTGTTGCTATTCATGCAAAAGGAGAAAAAAGGTAAATAACACATTTAAATAATTGAAAGTCCTTAGCAAAACTTAAGGGGAGCAAAGTTTGTAATCTTCTCTTAATGAGTTTCTTTCTTCAGTTCAAGACCCAGAGAGATAAATGTGATAATTCTATCCAATTATATGAACATATCCTAAACTTTGCTCACCTTTAACATTCTTCTTTGCTTTCTTAACTCACCAAATTTTTCTTCTTTCTAAATCCCATATGAAAACTATTAACTAGTGTTGTTAATATACTTTAGCAATTTCTTTTAATTTAGTGAATACTGGGTTAGAAATAAAGATTATTCACAACTTATTAAAAAGGGCATTGAGTTCTATGGTTAAAGAGCTTTAAAAAACAGTATAAATATTTTCATTCTGATTGCAAAATATTAGCTCCAATTCCATAGCCTTATATCCTAGAACTTATACTTGAATAAAGGAGATAATAAGAGTAATTCTGAAAGTCAGCATTAAAAAAATTATTCCAATTACCTGATTTTCTCATAATCTTTCTTTACCGCCATTGTTGAAGCTCAGACTCTCATCTTTTATCTGTACAAATACAATGTGATATCTCACATCCAGTGCATATATAAATATGTTAAAAAATACCTTTTGCCATAGCAATATTTTCCCATTTTCTTATCTCATTAACTCAACACTTAATATTGAATAGCAACTGGTAAAAGCATTTTCAGGAAAGATTCAAAGAGAATCAAGTTTGCAAATACACTTTTAGTCCTGATTCTGGACGGCTGTCCCCCTGGGACTGCATCTGATTTTACTTTATTGTGGGCTTTAGACAACTTCTCTCATATAGAGAAATCTCAGGTGGATTTGGTGCTCCCTGTATCTTGAGAACAAGGATATCACTTTCATTCATTCCTGCTTTCACATAGGCTAGCATTAATACATGATTTGGTTATCAAAATAATATAAATCCTACATGTGAACTAGGAAAACATGAACGAAGATATTTTTATAATTAAGGGAAAACAAACTATCACTAATTTTGCTGGTCATCTCATAGTAAAACATAAAATGGTGGAGGACAGTATAACAGAGATGAGGGGGATTTGCCCAGGATAGATTTCACTTAGGGCCCCACACCTTCTTCTGATAATCAATTTCACTTACCTCAATTATAAGTGCCTCTGGTGTTTTTTTTGTTTTTTTTTTTGTTTTTGTGGTACGCGGGCCTCTCACTGTTGTGGCCTCTCCCATTGCGGAGCACAGGCTCCGGACGCGCAGGCTCAGCGGCCATGGCTCACGGACCCAGCCGCTCCGCGGCACGTGGGATCTTCCCAGACCGGGGCACGAACCCGTGTCCCCGGCATCGGCAGGCGGACTCTCAACCACTGCGCCACCAGGGAAGCCCCAGTGCCTCTGTTTTTAAGTCTCCCCAATAATGTAATTTCTTTAACAGATACTAAAAAGATCTCTGGCTTTTCTCATGGAATAAATTTCTTTGCTGTCCCTACTGAGCTATAATCCAAAAGGAAAAAATAAGAATCAATTACTAAATACTTTAGAAGAAACAGCAATTTTGTTCATATCTCTTTCTTCTTTCTTCATTTATCTATCAAGTAAATAAAACTAGTGAGAAAGGATGTCAGATGGCTCTGTGACAACATGTCCTTACAAGTCAAAGGCCTGGGCACATACTGGTGACTTGAAAAAAAATGTTTGCAGAAATACCTGGTCATCTCGAGAGACTATTTAGTTGCTCTTGCTTTTCTCATGAAAACTTTCAAGGTGAATGAATATGCGCTCCTAAAATATCACCATTTTAAATCCTGCTTGATTTCAGCGTCAGCCCATTGATACCATCTTAGCAGATACACAGCTGGAACTTTTCTCATATGAGCCTAATGACCTTTTCCTTTAATACCCTACCTCCTTCAGTTCTGCCTTTCTAGACAGCACAACATACTGAGTGTTATTTCATACCAGGATACAGGCTGTTCTTGCCTTCCCTTTGTCCAGATTGTATGAGGGTCACAGTGAACAACAGCTTCTCTCATGTACTTATGAAATATTACAGAAGTCAGGGCTTCTTTCAGCTTTCAGCTTATTATTTGGAGATTTGAGTCCTGACTTCATTAACTGCTTGATTTATTTTTTGCCTTCCCCTAAATTCAAACTAGCACCGGTGCCTACATATCTCACTGTGCATTTTCATCAAGTTTTTAAGTTCTATTTGCTTTTTGACATTGCCTCTCCCATGATACTAAGAGGAATGTAAATTTCAGGGGTGTCTTTATCATATTAAATAAATACTACCATCTTCCTATTAAAAACAACTCTGGTTCTTCAGCCATTGAGTTTCTTTTATCCTTCTCTTTAAGAAACATGGAAGTTCAGGATTGGAAAGGAGCTAGAGATCAGCAACCTCAGGCTCCATTTAGTGCTTGAACTTCTGGAGTTCGGCTCCAATATGTCCTGTTATATTGAACTCATTTCCTAAGAAACACCATTTCGTTTCCCAAAGGCTCTAATTGTTAAAAGGTCTATCTTTTTATCAGAACTGAATCTGTTACTTTCTTTCACTGTTCTTTGTAACTTCTGAGTAACACAGAACTTCTGAATTCTCTTCCCTAGGACACCGCTTGATGATAGTTCCTGTACTTTCCTCTGCCTGCTCCAAACGCCTCCTCACCTCTTACACAAGATGATCAAGCAGCCCTCCCAGTGGTAAAACCTTGTCTTCTTAATTTGCTCCAGGCTGTCAGCCTTCCTGACATACAAAACCAAGAAATTATACTGTTATATGTAGAATAAAACATAATAGTACCATCATTTCTTGCATTCCGTATATTGTTCTGTAATTAGTGTAACTTAAGCTTAGAATTACCTTTTTGGGGAAGTCATATCATGTTGTAATTTCTTGCTAATTAAAATCACTAAAGTCAGATTACATAACTTACATCTTATAGAACCTAAGTAAGGTTCTGTACCCAAACTAGAATGTTACATCCATTTTTATTATATTTCATTTCCCCTTGTTAGGTTTGACCTACTCTTTCCCAGAGAACCCCACCAAAGCACCTGATCAAGAAATAGTGTGAACCTGAGTGAGAAAACGAAATCAAGTTGTGGTGCAGCTGAGAAGCCTATAAAAATAACCTGTGAGAGGCCCTATTTTTCACCTACTGATGGCAAATCCGAGAAAAGAAGGAAATAAATGAAAAGAGGAAGAAAATTCTTTCCCAGTCTTTAGACTAAAAAAAATGTGTGTTCTTCTGCATATAGTAGAAAACAGGTAAATATAGTGTGAGCACTGCAATTTAATTAACTATGGGCTAGTTACTGATAAGCTGATAAAACCTGAATACTGACCCTCACAATAAACAGTTTTTATGACCCAGCAGTACAGTTACTAAAAATAAAATAAAATAAATTTAGTCACAGAGTTTGTTATTTCTATGTGTTGAATATAAGTTAGCTCAGAGAGGGCAGATTACATAATTCACACAGCATTTAGATAATGGAGCCCATATACGAACTTAGGTCTTTCTGTACCCTTAATACCAAGAAAGTAAAACTGGCATGACAATATTGTTGTAAATAAATAAAGGAATGCAAAATTTCTATTTGAATGAGAGGTAGGACAAAGTAGACATGAGCCCAATTCTTTTACTGAGAGAAAAGAAATAGGAATTTTTATTCAAAAACAATTTCTTGATCACCTACCATAGAATGTGCTTAGTCTCTAGGCAAACAGAACAAATAGGAACTCCTCAGAAAAGAGAAACAGAAAAATTAAATAGTTAACCGATGTTGAAAGTGAGAGGGGGAAAAAAAAGAAATCAGGGAATGTGGATCAAGAAAGCCAGGTAGACAGGATATTCCGTTTTTTAAATAGGGTCATACAACAGAGTAAAAACAAATATTTGGGTACCATTTGAAAAAGATGATGGAACATGCTAAGCAAATATCTGGAAGGAGAGCATTCCAAGCAGAATGAGCAGCCAGTGCAACGACTGGAACATTACTGGGGTGTCCAGGGAACTGCAAGAAAGGGACTGTCTATTGAACGTGACGATCAAGAGGCAAAATAATAAGGATCTGTCAGAGACAGGATGGTAGCCACAATCATAAGGCTTTGTAGGCTTTTGAAAGACTTTGGCTTACACTTTGAGTGAGGTGAGAAGGCACTGAAGGGTTTTGAAAGAGAAGTGATACAATTTGACTTACATTTTAAGAGGATCACCCTGGCTGCTCTTTGAGTTTAGATTGTAGGGGGATGGCATGAGAGTGGAATCAGCAAGAAGAATGAGATTGCAAAAGTCTATACGAGCAGTAGTGGTGTCTTAAAACAAGGTAGTAGTAATAGAGCTGGTGAGGAATTGTCAAAATTCTGAAAATATTTGGAAGGTAGAACACATATTAATACAAATTACACTGGAAAGCTTTAGTGAAAGAGAATAAAATCCAAGTGGGTCTTTACTCCCTTAATCTTATCCCCAGGTTAAATCCAAAGAAATCAATATATAAACTAGTAAGAGCTCCAAAGAAAATTGCAGAGTCGGGAATTCAGCTGTATTTTTCATAATATCAGTGAAACCACCTTTGATCAAGCTAAGAGCAAACAGTCTCTAGTTTTATCCTATGCATTATTTATAGTATGCTAAATATTGCCCTGGTGCTATACTTATGTGATGGGGAAACTAAATCAACCCCCAAATCTCAGGTAACATTAAAGAGAGGAAAAAACCCTGTAATGCTTATAAAATTGCATACATGTCTCTTAAAAATAAAATTTCAGAGTTTTGTCCTTCTATGGGAATCACAAGGCTGAAAAACAACCCCTACCTTTTTTTCTTTTCCTCTTGTTTTCAGCACAGTAACATGTTTGTGCCTATTTGCTCAAATAAAAGAAACATTTACTAATTGCTTTTTGTTGGTGGTGACTGACATTATAAGCTTTAGTTACAGTCTGAAATTAAGAAAGAAGAGGAAAAATGCAAAAAATGAAATCAAGTTCTGTTTTCATGGAAGTTATAAACATATTGCAATCTTCTCAAATGGCTCCCAGTGACCCTCATCTGCTTGGTGGTACACACACTCTTGTGTCATTCCCTCACCTGGAGTGTAAGCTGAACCTAGTGACTTGCTTGTAAGAAATGGAATGTGGGGCTTCCCTGGTGGCGCAGTGGTTAAGAGTCCGCCTGCCGATGCAGGGGACACGGGTTCGTGCCCCGGTCCGGGAAGACCCCACGTGCCGCGGAGCGGCTGGGCCCGTGAGCCATGGCCGCTGAGCCTGCGCGTCCAGAACCTGTGCTCCGCAACGCGAGAGGCCACAACAGTGAGAGGCCCGCGTACCGCAAAAAACAAAAAACAAAGAAATGGAGTGTGGCAAAATTAATGGGATGATACTCCTGTGATTAGGTTACAAAAGGCTGTGACTTCCATCTTGCTGGCATTAGCTCTTCATAGAACTTTTTCTTGCCTTCTTGCTAACTTGCTGGTATAGTGTAGGAGGCTCTATGGGAAAGCTCACATGACAGGAACTGAGGTGGGCCTCTAGCCAACAGCTTATGAGGAACTGAGGCCTCAGCCCAACAGCTCCATGAAAGACTGAATTTTCCAATGACCATCAACTAACAGCCTTTAGAGAAGAGCCTTGAGAGGACTACATCCTGTGATATTTCCGGAACAAGAGGACCCAGCTAAAAAGCACCTGGATTCCTGACCCAGGAATCTGTGAGGTATTGTGAGATAATGTATGTGTATTGTTTTAAGCTGCTGTTATTCAGTGAGAGATGACTAATACACAGCTCTTTTAGTTCATATTTAGGAGAACTGTCAAAACAACACTGAATAAACACTTTTAAGTAGGTCACCTATTACTTTAATGTCCTGGTTTTTTATGCCATTTTCGGGAAATAATGGTCAACTGTAAATGTTGCAGCAGCAAAAGTAGGCTTTTGAGAATAATAAATCCAAGTTCCTCAAGTTGAGACAATGATTCAGCCAGAATGAGACCATACTCAACAGCTGAAATGTCAGCTACAACTTTCAATTTTACATAATAGCTGTAGTTCTGTAATAAAATTAGGGCAGCAAGTGTGAATTCATCATGATTCTGCACTGTTAATATGTTTCATGATCACAAGACTCATTAAAGTCAGAAGTATGTTATATCCCTCAAGAATCTGAGGGATGGGAAAAAGTTTTTTGTTTAATATATCTTTTATCTCCCTCCCCATCCTCACCCCCATTTCTAGCCATCAGTGGCTAAAATTTAACTGGTCATATGCTTAAATTCTATTGAACAAAAAGAGCATCATTCTAAGAGGCTGTAACTTTCTGTATGGCAGGTAAAATACTTTTCAGTATTATATTTTAAAGTTAGCCAGAGAATGTTTCATAAGAGAAATTTAATATAAGTACGGAGTAAACATATTCATAACATATCCTATGAAAAGCCTGGCCCATGCCTAGTCATACCCAATGGCAGGATTATAAAGATGGATTTCTCCTAAGGATTTGATTTCTACAATTCAGTGAAATATTCTTGCTTTATATACAATTCCCTCAAATGGTAAGTTCTTGTGTAAGTTTAAAATAGAATGCTATTCTCAACATAACTAGTTAGCATTTATTAACAGTGAAAAATGGGATAACTTACTAGCTGCTTCTCGTGTCTGTTTTTGAAAGTCTTTCACAAGACATTTGCTCAACACGACTTCATTCTCCCACATAGGCCCTTCCAGCTCAAAATTTAGAAGCCTTCTTTACACTACAAACTGTGCTGATTATTTAGAAACCTGCTACTGCCGCTTGTTACCAATGTGATCTTATGGAAGTTACCTGATACTTCTGAACTTTAATTTCCTTATCTCTAAAATGGGGGTCATAAACTACAGAACATATGGTTTTATTTTTTTCATGATCATGTAAAATAATTTAAAAAATGAGATTCAAACCCAAATCTTAATTTAAAAGCATGGAAGTATTAGTGCTATCTTATATCTTGCATCACATTACAATGGAGTAGGAATGGATATGTGAATATTTGCCCTCTCCTGAACTTTGAGGAAAGAGAGATTATTATTATCAGTCTGCAGTAGAGTTAGTAATAGAAAGATCATTGTAAAATTTATCTTCTGCTAATATGTTATTAAAGCACATCATAGAAATTTAACTTATTCTAATAAAACTACTGATACCAACATCAAGGAATATAAGTTAATGTCCCCTACAAATGAAGAGTTAACAGTAAGTGGTCCAAATAAGTTGAATTAAAATAGCACTTTGTATTCCTTGTATTTGTGTCTTTAAATTCAATCTCAAAAGAAATTATTTGAAATAGAAATATTTGCAGTTTTCTCAAGGAGCTCACTAAACCCTTAGCCCTGGGTTAACTATTGTCATACAGCCTAGAGAGACATTTTCTCTGCATTTTATCATCCTTTCACTGGAGATAAAAGACCAGGTAAGCATATTCAAAACATGATTTTTCTTGAGTGAATAGAGAGGAGAGACCTCTGAGATCCTCGTACTTTGCTTTTCAGATCACCAAGAATAGGTATATATGGTCAAGAACTGAATATGCTTAAGAATAGTAGCTAAGTAAAAATGACTACAATATGAATGATTCAAGGGTCAGCCAGTTTCTGGCACTGCGGGCTCATCGGAAATATTAAACCCATCATTCACTGCAGATAGTTTGTGCAAACCAGGGCCTTCCAGGCTGCCCACTGAGTCTTCTTAATATTTTCTAAACAATACTAGCCTTTATGATGTCAATAAGAGCGCCATAAAAATAAAAAAGACATTTTAGGTAAGAATTTTTTTCAAAAATTTAGTTGTTCTTGTTTTTTTTTTTAATATATGTGCAAGACATTGTTGGAGCTCCCAGAGTAAAGGCATTTCTATCTGACTCTTCTCTGAAATCTATAAAAACTACAAAATGCATGAAACTCAAATAAAAATTTTCTGTCTTCAGTGAAAACATGAAAAGCCAACTCAACTTCAAACCCTATTCTATAAATAAACTGTCAAGAATATTGACATCACAACCAATCCGTGGCAGGATGCCTAGACTAGATCTCCCTCTATATCTATGTCTGTATCTATGTCTGCAATTTCATCTATGTATGTTAATAACCAGACAGCACAGATGTGAAATGCCTGTGACCTACACAATTGATGGTTGATGCTTATTTGAAATAAGTTTAAGGAACTGAATGAGTTATGGGAAAATATGTGAGCCTCATTCCAATGCTGCAGAGAGTCAGAGAGTGAGGCTAAACAAGGAACTGACATCCTCAAGAACAAGGCTATAAGTGGGAGGGAGTGAAGGAAACAATCACAACAGCTGCTCATTATCAACTGAAGAGATTTGCAAAAATACAAGATCATCAAAAACAAAAGCTATGAGAGAATGACTCACTCTGGTCCAAGCATTTTTCCTTTTTGCCCCAAATGCTCCGAGCACTGAGTGGATGATGGTGTATACATGTGCTCAGAGTAGATGGTGTAAGAAAGTCTTCTGAGAAATATTTCTTTCCCATCTTATTTTTTTCAGCAAATTGCTAATACTGACAGAATAGACCCCATTAAAAATGAATTAAGATCAAAAGAACTTTGTACACAAACTAGATAAAGATATCATAACAGAAAAGGAACAAAGTAACACAACAAATGAAGAGCAAATGAAGAGTAGCTATTAGAATAAGAACTAGTGAGAAAAAATTTAAAACATTCCATATAAATACTATCAAAGATATCTTTAAAAACTTCACCTAAGACAAAGTATCAAAGAGAAAAAAATAAATTAAAAATAATAAGACAAAAAGAGATTAAAAAGCTGAAAAAAACCCAAGGAAACAGAGAAGAGAAAGAAAACAAACACGGAAATAATCATCTTATGAACAGCAAGAATTATAATGGACGTATCTGAAAACACAGGCTTGGACATAGAAGAACTGAGAAAAGTGAGCCAAATAAAAGTGTATTCAAATACCCAGTAGCAGCAGGGAGATTTCAAATGTCTTGGTCTTGCCTTGCATAAGGCTTGGCCTTGCCTAAGAACTCTGGCATAGCCCAGGTCCTGGGAAATATTCAAGAATGGCTAAGGATGAAATTACCAACCACATGGCAGTTGTAAGCTCTGAGTCAAAGGTTGATATAGTGAGATTGAAGTATTTATTCATACTATATCAAAAAGGTAAATAAAATGTTTTCAATTTTCCATAGCTGATGTGATTTTCCTTGTGTGTTTACCAAGCTATGGGGTGAGGGAGAAACTTTAACTTACCAATTCATCTTGTCACTGTCTCTTCTGGTAAATGCAGATACTTTTTAGTTTTAAATAGTCCCTTTCAGGTAAATACTGACTCTTCCACTTTGCTGCTTCCTCCCATCATGTCCTTCTCAAGATGCCATCTTGCTATATGAAAGAGCTTGCATTTTACCTTCAAGGAGGTGGTACAAAGGGCCTTGCATTCACTTGAGAATCCCTCTGCTGCTCTCTGAGTCTTAGCTGTTCTCTTCAGTGATGGTGGTCCTTGTCCTCCTGGTTATCTCTCACTCTAGGGCAGTGATATCACACATGGCCCAGGTGTAATTTGGTCAAAGTTATGGCCAATACTAATATTAGACTCAGAAAGAATAGACCTCAGGAGAGAAAGGTCTCTGTCTTGGGTCCTACACCTTAAAGCATTCCACTCTGGCCTTATTCTGACTGCATCTCTCCCCTGGGAGCATGACAGCCTGGAGCACAGGTGCCATCTTCTAAAACATAGGCCAAGTACACAGGATCCCAGTATTGCTTGCCCAAATGGGCTCTGAACCCATTTCCCAGCAGGCCCAACCCTCCTCTCCTGGTCCATCTTCTGAGGACAGTCCATACCACTGCAGACAGACTTTAAAGTGGTCCCCACGATCAATTCCTTCTGATGTTATTGCTTTCTGTAATCCCCAATTCTCACCCTTGAGTGTAAGCAGAACCTATGAGTGTTTCTAAACAACAGAAGATGGCAAAGGTAATGGGATGTCACTCCTATGTGACTACATTATGTTACATGGAAAAAGCAATAGTATATGGACCCCAAGACTATGTTATGTAAGACTTGGTTTTGCTAGACGACTCATGGTAGAGCCTTACTGTCCTGTCACCTTTGACGAAGCAAACCATGAATTCTACACCCTTAAGGAAATGAACTTCTCAAATATGCTGAGGGAACATAGAAGCAGATCCTTCCTCACTCGAGTCTCCAAATGAGAATGGTGCTAGACTGACACCCTCATTGTAAGACCCTCCTCAGAGGATCCAGCTAAACTGTGGCTTGACTACTAACTCAAAGAAACTATGAGATGATAAATGTAGCTGTTTTGAGCCAAGTTTGTGCTGCATAAAAAACTAACACAACATCTCTAGGTCAAAAGGTGGCCAAGGGGGGGGTGGCTGGGAGGACTGAATGCTATTTGGATATGTGGGATGGGGTGTCCTCAAGCATTGAAAGGGGCTCCTTGTAGACTGTGAAGGAGCCAGGGTGGTGTGCAGAAGAGAGTGAGAGGAGAGGCTAGCTGGGACTGCCTTCTCCTATATTGCTATGATCTGATATGGATCTCCAAGGAGTCCTGCAACTATAAATCTAAATGTGACCTTCTTGGTTGTAGTGAAGGTGGAGCAATAGAACACATCTCATCTGATAATTTGTTAGCGTTATTTATAGCTCTTAAATATGAACATGGTGTGTGGATCTCCATTTGTACTTGTGTCCTGGGCCTGTTTAATCTGTTCTCTCTCATATCCCCAAGAGTCATCCTGCTAACTCAGCCCCATTTTGGAAATGATAGGCTTAGCCTCTTTAAATTCCCAGTTGAGTACCTTGCTTTGCTACCCTTGGCCCAAATCATTTCAACCATGCATGGCAACCCAGCCAACCCCTCTGCCCATGCATAGCTTGAAGGAAGCATATCCTACTGAAGGGCAGGTGGGAATTTCTAAGTACCTCCAACTCCAGAGGGGAGATAAGGAAATTAGACAGACTTCCTTTTTCTCTCTCTTCCTAACCAGGGATAATTCATGTTTTACTGTCAAGCAGCTTCCCCAAGTTGGGGTTGGAAATGGAAGGAGGTAGGCTTTCTGCAATATAGTTTCTTCCAAGAGTCTTCAAAAGTCTGCAAGGCAAAAGTTCTCCCTTTTTATTAGGTTTTCTCATCAATCAAGCTAACTTGGTTTCTCCCTCTACCACTTATAGTTCAGAAAAGGGGGATGAGGACACGTGTGACCGCTCCCTTCCATTCCTTTTCTCATGTTCTCTCTAGACAGAAGGGCTGGGCTTTCCATCATCTCTATGTGAGGTCATGAGTTATCCAGGTCTACAGTAAAGCTCCGTGTGCTTGTCTGATGGGATTGGTTTTTGATATGGTATATCAGTTATGGATAGTATTGTTTTTCTATAACTCACAAAAGTCAGCTGTAAAACAAAGCTAAAACATTACCTCTTTGTTGTAGGAAGGATTCTCCACTACTGGGGCTATCAAACTTATAGCTAAACTTTGAAGGTGTAAGTCTAGAAAGAGAAGAAAAACTGCTTAATCCACTCAAATGAAACAAGAATTAGACTCATAACACCAAAATATTTTCTTGTCACTTAATAGAAACCTTATTTAAAACGCAAGCTGGTATGCTAAGTGTAGTATTGCTAGATGCGATCATTATAGCTCACAATCTCAGCCAGCATTCCACCAAAATGTTACGATTTCGAAACTGCTGCACAGATAAATAACTTTGGGAAATGCCATGTTAGATTACCATGAAAGCAAAGACATCCTGGGGCTGCGTGTACAACAGTAACAATAAAATATGTCTAGCTATTGCCAAAAAAATGTCAGAGTTAGGCTAAGTGGTCTGAATGGCATGAGAAGAAACATCTAGTGACTACACAAGATTTAACCAAAGGTAGGAAGTGAAGTGGGGAGCAGTGGCCAAAGCTACTGTGGACTGCTCTTTTCTTCCCTTTTTTCAAATAGTACCAGGTTAGGAAACACGAGAGGGAAAGGAAAAAGGCTGAGACATAGGTTGAAAGAAAGGCATTTGTATATGAAACTTACAAATTAAGAAATTTAGTTTTAACATAAATTGTATTTATTTCAAGTGTCAAAGAAGCCTAGATATGTCTAGTGGCCTGATGAGGCAGAGCTTGCTTGCATATAGAGCTTGTTTGTGGGGGGGGGTCCATATACCCCTCTCCTACATCCTTCCTCCACAGCCCTCCTCCTAAGGGGAAAGAGAATCAAACACATAGGTGATGCCTAACAGTGATGCTCTACATATGTAGGTCTCTTCTAAAGGAACCCCAAGCGCTGTGATTAGTGCTTAGTGGTTGACTAAATCTAAAGGGAGGCTGGGTGGTTATCAAAGAGAGCCCATGAGAAACCAAATGGAGAATCAGTGCCTCTTCAGTTCTGTGGGAAACACTGCACATAGTTTGACTGTGTTGAAAGTTTCAGAGAATTAGCTTTGCTCCGGAAGAGCAGTAATGCCCAAGAGCTGTGTTTAGCAGCAACCGAGTTCCTTATTACCAACTTGCTGGAGTGGGGAAATGGAGTGACCTAATTGGGAGCAACAGATGAAATATCCAAATGCCTCACTCAGCTTCTCTGAGAGTTCACTTAAGTCTGCAGACTTTAAGTTGACAAAGGAAGCTGAGAAGACTTGTATGTGAACACAGGTTGAGACATCACATATGGACTCCAAAAGATATGTGGAAGAGATGTAAAGGGAACTAAAAGCACTGAAGTTTAGACTGAAGCAAAACTCCACAGAATGAGGTAATACATGAATCTGAATGTGTCCCTAATTGTACATCCAAGATTAATGTGTCCCAGGAGCATGGGCTAAATGGTCAAATGTGAGTCAGAGTTAAAATCTGGCTTATTAATGGAAATTAATTTTTATGTAAAAAATCCTACAGTTCTTTCATTTTCATTGGTTAGAATTTTATACACAGTGCAATACCATGTGTGTAAAGAGTTTTTGTGTGTATATGTTTGTTTATGCATAAAATATTTCTGGACAAAGACACCAGTGGCTGATAACAGTGACTGCCTCTGGGGAACCTAGGAGGTAGTTCGGGAAGGTGAAGTTGACTTATTTTGAACTTTTTACATAAGTATGACTTGAACGTTTTTACCATGAACATATTTCCTACTCACAAACCCCATATAATATAATTATAAATAGAACAAAATAAATATTAGTGTTCTTAAAACCCATTTTTCATCAAACTAAAAGACTCTATACATAATGTCAATAAATGATTTAGAGCAGCTGCTTCCGTGCTTTTTTTTAGATAGTAGTAGAGATGGCACTATTGGGTAAACTTGTTATTTCTAAATAGACAATAGGATTGTAAAGATTCCAAAAGTCTTATAGGCCAAAATCTATTTTTTTTTCCCATTAGCCTTCAGGAATCATCAAAAAAAAAAAAAAAAAAAAGTTCTGATCTGATTATGAGAAAACGACTTCTTAATGCCTTATTTTTCTTTTATTTTTCCCTACCTGCCAGGAAACTCAGGTAGGCAATGTTCAATTATAGCTCCTGGCAGTATTTCCCATTTCCTTTCTACAAATTCTTATCTGTTTTGATCTTTATGTTTATGCAACTATGTTCCATAGTGGTTTTTATTATTAACAATCTCAAATACGTTTTGGCAGTAGGAATTGCTTAAATTTAATCTAAACCAAGTAGAATAATGGATTGGGCAACGAATACATAGTCAATATTTTCAAAACCTCTTAGGTAAAATTGTATGTGTTTCTGGAGTGAAATATGGCAATGCATATCAATTCTCTTAAGAAAAAAAAGTACACACTCCTCTGTAATCCAACTTCAGTGATTAGAGAAAAATTGCTTTGAAAGGCACTGCGGATCAGTCTTAGGAGAAAGCAAAAGACTTTCTGGGCAGGATAAATAACAGGCGTATCTTGAACACATATTCAGAGCTGACCCACGTTAGAAGCTTGCCCGCCTGGGAAGTTATATAGCCTTCAAGAATTCTTGAGAGACACTGAATCAGGCTCACTGTTCCAGCAGCATGAGAATAGGAAGCTTGTATTGGGACTGTCCGATCCGCCTGGTCCTAAGTGGTCATATGTGGTTCTCAACTGAGGCTACTTCAGCTCCTCCACTCCCCTCCAGGGACATTTGGCAACTAGACTCATTTTTGGTTGTCACAGCTGGGCAGGAGGGTAATAATGGCATCTATCAAATAGAGGTGAGGATGGCTGCTGAACAGCCCACACAGCACAAAACAGCTTCCCACCCATTCCAAAATCTCCGTAGCACCCAGATAGAGAAATCCCGGTATAGATCTATTCTTCTTGGGTTTTGCTGCCACTCTTGGGCTAGTGCCAGACAATGGGGCACAGATCCTCATCTTTGCTCAGCTTGATGGTAAGGAGAGAGTGGTGGGCCAAGAGTGAAAATGATTCTTATTTTCACAATGCACCCTCTCTATGTTCAGGAACATTCTGAGGCTGAACTATTAGAATGAGAAGAAAAAATAAAGCTTTCTATATTTAATCCTTCCAAATTCCTCCTCTGAGGCAAGAAGCTCACAGTAAATCATTTGCTTGAACAGGGGTAAGGATAGAGCAAAATGCAGGGGGATACAGAAATAGATGAACAAATACTGGTAAAATATTTCCCTCCTCTGTTACAGAGACGTTAAAAGTATTTAGTGAGAAAAGGTGTGAAGCAGTCTGGTTTCATCTAGCACATAAAGAGGCTGAAAATTTTATAATAGGATAAATGTAGGACAAAGGTATTAGTATGGGGGGCAAGTTGGGGTGATCATGAAGTTATTGAATAAGATATGGAAAACCCCAAATCGAGATAATTAAAACCATGGATTTGTTTTGCAAACCAAAGTTTTGCTTCAGATATTATCTCCTTATTCAGATGTTTTTAAAAGTGGGGGAGGGGTAGCATTGACAGTAATCTTCTTCTTTTTCCTGCTCTATACTTTTCTAAAGATAAGTACTGAAATATACAAGGAATAATAAAGTAAAGAAGTAGGTATATGGGCTTGGCTAATTCCCACATTTGTTGAAGTGTTCTCTAAATAATTGCACAGTAGAAATACATATCATCTGTTTCCAAAGACCAGGTAAAAATAGATACAAAACAGAACATGAACAGATGTTGAAATTCTAAAATATTAGCAGTATACTTTCACTAACCTTTATGTATTTCATGTCTTTTTAAATTTAAAATGATAGACAAATATTTAGGAACACTTCAACATTTGCTTTTTATACAACATACATCTTATTATAAGCAATGATAAACAATCTTTTCGTGCTATGTGTTAGAAAATGAAATTCTTTGATGTGATAAATGGTAGACTCTTGAAGGGTAGCTGAATATGCTACCGTAAAATATGCCTTTTTGCCCTAAGGATTATTTTGAAAAACAGCAGACACAGGAGAAGCTCTGAAAACAGAGTAGAAGTTACCCTTTTGAAAGAGAAATTTACATTTTTTCTTGTTTGTTTTTTTTTTTTTTTTTTTGGTGGTACGCGGGCCTCTCACTGTTGTGGCCTCTCCCTTCGCGGAGCACAGGCTCTGGACGCGCAGGCTCAGCGGCCATGGCTCACGGGCCCAGCCGCTCCACGGCATGTGGGATCTTCCCGGACCGGGCACGAACCCGTGTCCCCTGCATCGGCAGGCGGACTCTCAAGCACTGCGCCACCAGGAAAGCCTGAGAAATTTACATTTTTAAAGGAAATCTCCATTTGTAAAGGAGAAATCTCCTCCTATGGATAGAGAAGGACAACTCTTAAATCACAAGAAACTCTTACAGAGTTTCAATGGAGAAGGCATCCATTTAAACCTGCATAACAAGCCTTACCTTTGCTTTTCCTGGTAACCTCCTGTAGCTGGCCTCCCTGCTCCCCGCCTCCCACACACACGCCCTTCTTTCCTTAGTCTTTAGCTGAAGATGGAATTTAAGCTGGTGACTTAGGCCACCTCAAGGAGTTACTAATTTTTCCCTGGGTACTTCCCATGTATACATGAGGTGTATATTTTAATAAACTTCTGTTTTTCTCTTGCTAATCTGTCTTTCATTACAGGGGTCTCAGCTAAGACTTCAGAAGAGTAGAGGGAAAATTACTGAATACTTTTCTTCCCCTCCACTCTAAAAAACAACAACAATACGGAAACAACACACCACAGAGTTGATGGATTTTAACATTTTCTCCTTCTATGGAAGACTTTTTGCAACAAAAAGTATATATTCCAGATAATGGTATTGATGCTGAAAGCTCAGCCTCTCTGCAATGGTGCTGAATCAAACCTCAGAGACAGAGTTTTGGATGAAGTAGAAAAGAATAGCTTTATTGCTTTGCCAGGCAAAGGCTCATGCCCCCAAAACTAACTATGTGTCCCAACCCGGGAGGATTTGATGAAGAGTTTTATAGCAATAGTTCAAGGGTAGGGCTGCTGACAAGATTAGGATATGTGCAGGGCCTGCACTCCCTTAATCTCATCTCCTAATCTTGGTGAGCTTCTCCAGTCCCTTTAATCTGGCCTCAGGTGGTTTCTTAGCTGCTCTTCCCTTGATTAGCAACTGTTTGAATCTGCCTTTTGGAACTCAGGGAGGGTCATGGAGGCTGGAGTCTTGCCTACAAGAAACAGGGGACTAAAGGGCTTCCGTGCCCAGGAGGCCCACAGGGTCCTTCTCGGTTTCAGTATAAGTAGAGATGGTCATTAATGTAGAAAGACAAGGAGAGAATACCATGGGTTATGATACTTACAAATATCTCATCATAATTTTCTTTAGTTCAATTACATAGACATGAGGTTTACAACATGTGCTAACCTGTTGGACATGGCACCATTGGCTTCCCAGAAAACCAAGGCGACATGGCTAGCTCATATTGCTGTATTCAAGTTCTTCCTCTTCTATGTCCTACGCACCCCCACCAAAAAGGGGACGCTGCTTTCTTTTAAGAGAAGACTTTCAAGGCAACTGTGTAGGTATACATTTCTTGGACCTATGTATTTTTTTCTGACACAGTGTAGGGACATAATAAAAATCTGATCTCAAATTTTATTATCTTCAGAAACAGTATTTTTCTCCTGCTTTCTGAAACAGATTCTTCTAAAAACTGTTGACGATAAAATGAATCAGTTGAGCTAAGAAATGGAAAATTTTATTCAAGCCAAATTGAGGATTATAACCTGGGAACAGCCTCTCAGAAAGCTCCAAGAACTGACCTGCTACTTAGAGGTCAAAGCACAGTTATATGAGTTTTTGAGACAAAGGGCTGTACATTAAATGCTATATTATAGACAGTTTACACAGTCCAAGTCTAAGCATACAAAGCAAGTAGTGGATAATGGGTCATCACGGCCCCTTACAAGATTAAGAAGGAATGTTATCTTTAAAGGAGTTTTCTTGTTAGTGCTAGGAGTATGTTGCTCTTTATGGTTGAGCAGGTATTTTTGCCAATGGAGAGGTTTGGTCAATGCATAGTGCAGATACACAATGCACGGTAGAGGGGAGAGATGAGGCCAAAGAGGAATGTTTTATGGTTAAATTTTCTTGTCTTCCATAAAAGACACATTTTATTTCACAATAGCTTTCTAAATCTCCTCTTCTACTACCTCTTAAATGTTCAAGTTTTTCAGAGATGGATTCTAGGTTCTCATCTCTTTTTAAGCATCACACTTTCTCTAGAAGATCTCAACAATCATTATGATCATTATTAACATCGAAATGTCCACAACTTCCAAATTTAGATCTCAAGCTTCATTACAATTTCTATATCCAACTATAAAGTTTCTGATACTTGCACTAGCAATTCATCAAGCCACCTCCAGACAATGGTGACGCTATCAGTTTGTACGGATTGCAGGGAAAGTGTTATTCTCTCTTCCTAATGAAACGTGTCAGCAATTTAAACATAATCTAGGAACTATATTTTTATAATTCTAATAACAAAATCATATTTGGTTTCTATATGAAATGACAAAAGAAATATCCATAGGAGAAAAGCTATAGAAATTCAGCAACCTAGGAACTTACACAGTGCTTAGCCTTGATTAACTTAATAACTTGATGTAAAAGCTATTTATTTCTACCATCAGTAAATTTAGTGACTTGCAAGAAGCTTTAGGTATTAGAGTTCAGCACAAAGCTGGAAGCATAGGTTTGTCCAGCTCTTATACTCGCAGTTCAATCTCCCTGTAGGCTTGTTATTTTCATCTTTATATTGACAAGAAAAAAATTACTTTTCTGTTATTGTTTCATACCAACCCTACATAGCATGCATAAATCTAACAGGACTATTGAGTTCATTCCAGAAAGCACTCTAAAATCTTGATAGTAGGAAGAGAGTGATGGGCCAAGAATGGAACTAATTCTTTCAAACTCCATGCTCACGGACACATCATCTCTTCCTGCTAGCTGAATTGGGGTTTATAGTATTTAAGAGGACACATGGCATAAGGATTAAAAATAGAATCTGAAATCAAAAGAACTACGTTTTCTCTAGAAGACAGAAAGCCTTTGTCCCAATTTTGCCATATACACAAGATCTGTACTAGGGATGACTCATTCACTATTAACTCTTCTCAGCACCAGGATACCATCCCTAGAACCTAGAACAGTAACTTAGAATGAGCAGGTGCTTACAAATACTGCTAACTAAACTTTCGAAAACTGACTTGCTATCACCATACCACAGTTTCATCATCTCATAAAAGGGGAAAAAAAAGTAGCATCTAATCCAAAAAGTTAGTATGAGGATCAAAGGAGATAATATGTTTTTTACATAGTTTTAAATTCTCAAATATTACACCACATGAGGTGATGTTATTATTATTATTATTATTAATTAAAGTGAGATTCAAAAACAATAAAATTCTAGAGCTAAAAGTTTTGTAACTAATTATACTTTGTTTTCTGTCCTTCTCAATCCTCCCCTAGCATGTACCAACCCTGAATAAACTTAGCCATCAGGAGCTGCAAACTAACAAAGAAAACCAAACGACTCAGCTGACAAATGTCCCGGTTTCTAACTCTATCTGGTACAGCAGATAGGATAGGCTATGTTAGGCCGAAATAATAAATAACCTCAAAAATTTCAATAGCTTAAGGAAAAGGTATACTACTTTTTCACACTGCACATTCATCAGTGATGGGCTGGGGGTTCTCCTCCATGTCAAACATGAGACCCAGCAGGACAAAGTATCCACTCCTTGGGATATTAGTTTATTGCTGTGACAGAGGAAAAGGTTTCTGGAGGATTTTCCATAGGCAATTAAACCTTCCTTCCAGCAGTAACACTTGGCTCTTCTGTTAATTCGTCAGCTGGAAATGGAGACAGCAGATGAATGTCAGCCATGGGTCCAGAGGGTGAAGAGCTGGAAATACATGATGAACACTAATGGCAACTATATCTGGACCCTCTAATGGTCCCAGAAATCCTACTTGTCCCAATTTTTTTCTCTTTTACTCTCCCACAACAGCCATTTCCAACCTTCTCTATATTTTTCAAACTTCTTACTAACCACCCCCAGGTTGTAAAGATGTTCCCTCCACCTACTTCGTAGAGAAGTGGAAGCCATCAGCTTCTCTAGGGTGGTCAGCTCTGTGAGGACAGGGACAATTTACAGTCTTGTTTGAAGTCACATCGCTTCTGTCTACCATAGTGCTAACACACAGTAGTTGTCAAGTAAATACTATTACACAAATCTTTTCCAGTTAATATCAGGTCTCTCCTGTTGATGTCTGTGGTAGGCTAAAAAATAGCTCCTTAAAAGGTATCCATGTTCGAATGCCTGGAACTATATGGGGGAAAAGATGTGTTTGGGGATGTGATTAAGTTAAAGCCTTTGAGTTGGGAAGATTATCCTGGATTACTTGGCTGGACCCTAAATGCCATTATATTTATCTTTACAATAAGGAGGCAAAGGAAATTTGACTCTCACAGAACAGGAGACTGTGTGAAGATAGAGCAGAGAGAGATCTGAAGATTCTGGCTTTGAAGATTAGTGTTGTGGCTATAAGCCAAGGAATGCCAGCAGCCAGCAGAAGCTAAAAGAGGTAAGGAATGGATTCTTTCCTAGAGCCTCCAGAGGGGGCACACTCTTCCAACACCTTGGATTCAGTCCAGTAATACTCTGGCCTCCAGAATTGTGAGAGAATAAACACCACTAAGTTTGTGGTGATTCATTACAGGAAACTAGCATGCATCAGATTTAACTAGGATTTATATTTTCTAGAATGTAACGTATGCTTTGGGCAAAATATTCCTATATTTGAAAATGCTTAATATTAACACAGAAATGTTTAAAAAAGTTAGTTGTGATTTTTATCAACCTGTGCTTGCTACATTTTGAGACGTTACAGTACTTGCAGTATTGTTTTACTTCCTTGAAATGAACTGATTTATAAACTATAGGGTAGAGACTTCAAAATATTAAATATATATAGCAAAATATACTCTGTCTGCATGTAGCTGACTGTCTCCCAAATGTGGATGGTTTAAAATACATTCATTATAACTTCTGTGGTTTGTGGAGGTAAAATTGTATACAGTTAAATTTCAGTAGTTGTGGTAGCATTGAGGCTTCCCAAAATTACGTGTTTATTTATTGGGTTTGCTGCCATCTCTCTGTTCTCTTCTTCTCTTTTTACATGTTAGTAACGTTCTCTGCTTACTTTGCTTCTGCATCAGTTCCTAATTTACTTTTTTCCAAAATACCCCAAATCTAATAGCCTTTACTTACATATATTGGCATTGCTACAATAAAATAGAAATCCAATCCTCTGCGAAATATAAGGAATTAATATAACGCTACAGAAATCTTTTAGCTGTTCTTTAGAACTCAGGCTACAAGCACAGAACATGTCTTTTTTGGATATGAAAGTAAATGAGATTTTCACATTAAAATGACAGACTACATACGGAATCCCATTAAAGCTAACATACCCAAGTACAATTTAGAAAAGTGTTGAAAATGGGCTAGGGAAGGAAATTAAAACTCCTTCTCACACATCTTCATACTTGCTTAGATACCTGAGCACTCATTTTAAATTCTCAAGGACAAGCATAAAGTAATGTTTACCTCCTAGGAAACTTACATAATTTATAATTCTAGTATATTTCCATTTATGCTTTTTTATTACAATAGGATTTTATTTTTATAAAATAAAGCTCTACCATGACAGATTTCTAAAATTGGGGTATTTATTTTTTTAACAACTGCAATGCCTCTTTGTAATAACTGGGTACAGTTGTAAGCGATTTCATAAAGCAATAAGAAAATAATTTGCTATGTGATACTTTGTTGGTCTATAAGAGTTTTTTTTGTTTGTTTTGTTTTTTTAAACATCTTTATTGGAGTATAATTGCTTTACAACGCTGTGTTAGTTTCTGCTTTATAACAAAGTGAATCAGCTATACATATACATATATCCCCATATCTCCTCCCTCTTGCATCTCCCTCTCACCCTCCCTATCCCACCCCTCCAGGTGGTCACAAAGCACCAAGCTGACCTCCCTGTGCTATGTGACTGCTTATCTATTTTACATTTGGTAGTGTATATATGTCCATGTCTATGAGAGTTTTATTGCTGCTTTTGGAATGGTCTTGTTTACATTCCGAGAGTCACCAAAGCAGTGGGAGTTTACAGCTAATTCTCCACTTTCTGTCTGGTCCCAAAACCAACAGCAGAGAGATCATGCTTTTGTTTCCATTTAGATTGTGAATCCCTTGTGCATTCCAAATATTAATCAGTGTTTATTTCACTTCTGGATCCACCCTTTTCTTCCCCATCCTGCCCTCTACAGTCTTCACAGACTGGATAATGAGACACAGCTGATGCTGTTTGTTTATTCCTGTTGGGATATTTTTAACATCAGACTTTTTTTCTCTGTTACATTCAGCTTCACCCACTCTCACTAGAATCTAAACCTTATTTCTCTTTGGCCCCTCAGGGAGTCTCATATATACACAAAACACCCTTTGAAGTGAAAGGGAGCTTACCCTTCAATGGTCTTTCTTATCCATGATACCAAAAAGAATATATCCTCCCCAAACAACGAATATAGGGCTTTGTCTCCTTTGTGTTTGACAGGACCCCCATCTCTTCATTTCTTCCAGAATATAAAGTTATGGCAACACCCCCAATGCCCCTTGGGTGTTCCTGAAATGTTAAATGAATGGATGAATGAAACCTAATGTGAGGCTATAAGAAAAAAACTAAAAGTTAAGCACAAGCATTCACATTTTCCAGTTGTATCAAAAGCAGGCTGTTTCTGATTCAATACTCAGGCATTTAGCAAAAAGAAGTAACTACAGATGGAACCAGTAAGTGATCCCAGAAGAGCAACAGACATCAAACAAAAGGGAGCCATCTCATTCTTACTGGGTCTCATTTCCCGAGAGAGCAAGACCCTTGCTTTACGTGGAAATGTATTTTATTCTCCTGGAATCTTTAGTGCGGTAGAAATCAGCAAAAAGTTGTATCATAGAAAAGCTACAGCGGACTGGGAAAAAAAGGGTGAGAGTGGGTGGCTTGTAAATTAAATGCTGAAGGACTATTTAGCACAAATTGGTAACTGCTGCTTAGAAGTTTTTTCCACGTTTTTGCTGATAGTATTGCAACACTTTTTAAATGTGTATGAAGCAAGTATATTAAGAAACGGGTTCTAGACATCATAAACATTTCAAAAACTATTGAGAAAATTAAAGGCTAAAAATATGAGATAGTACAGAAATAAAGCGAGAAACAAAAGAAAAAAAACAAAGAAACAGAATATCTGAAGATATCACTTGAAGAATGAAGCTTCATTGCTCCAAACTGAAAAATTCTGAAAGGAAAAAAAAGAACATCATTTGTGACATTCATCTGCATCTTTCAGTGCCTACACAGGGAAAGCGGTATAACGGAGACAATCAAATACTAGCCATTGTCACAAGGAGGAATGTGATCAGCAAATCAAAATGCTCAACTTTTATTACAAGAACACTGGTGTAAAAATAAAAAGAAGTTTGCGAAAACCATAGGCAGCAAATCTATCAGTAAAGCAGGGGATGAAATCTGGAGGTGGTGGTGAGTACATGGAACACAGGAAAAAAGCATTCGGATTCTAGAATCCTCTTCTCCTATAAGTCTCTGTGGCAGTTACCCTAACGGATCATGTTAGGAAATCTCACGTAGTTCCTCCCAAGGTGAATTAACTTAATAGGGTGGTAGGTGCATTAATAGAAGACAACTGTAAGACATGACGACTCTGCCCCTGCCTGTCTGCACTCTTTACTTCTCAGGCTGTCCAAAGCCAAACCAAGAGAGGTAGTGGGTCACTCCCCTGCCCCAACAGTTGGACAAGAGGATGAAAACAACCACAACTGAAAGAGTAAGCTTCTTTTTGGCTGTAGCAAAACTGCCTCCTATTTCCAGGTGGGAATCTCATTCAACTTGATTCAGGTGTGTTCTTCCAGGAACATACTCTTTTCCGCAACCCTACCGCATATGTTGGGTTGGCCAAAAAGTTCGTTCGGGTTTTTCCATAAGATGTTACGGACAAATCCGAACGAATTTTTTTTGGCCAACCCAATATATGTTTTTCTATGTCTTCCCCTGGTGATGATCCCTATCTTTTGAGTGTAATCCCTATTTACTGACACTTTTCAAGGAACTCCCTACTCTGGCAAGAGTTTATCTTTACATATGTACAGCTGACCCTTGAGTAATGCAGGTTTGAACTGTGCAAGTCCACTTATACCTGGATGTTTTTCAATGGTAAATACTACAGTACTACACGGTCTGTGGTTGGTTGAATTTGTGGATGCAGAGAAACCACAGATACAGGGAGCCCTCCATAAATTATAGGCAGAATGACGCCTGTGTTGTCCAAGGGTCAACTGTATAATGTTCCTCTTTAATAGCCTTCCTGTCACATTACACCCTCTATATGCCAGACTAAAAAGCCATTCTGTGTCACCTCTGAATGTCCTAGCACTACCCATCCATTAAGACCTAACTCAACTAGCACTTCCTCCAGGGACGTTTCCTATCGTCCAACTGCCCCTCCAACCATCGCCACCACTGAGCTTCCTTAAGATTTAGCAACTCTAGCCTATCTCCACCTATGCCTTGTACAACTCTGTGACTTAGACAAGAGATACTGACGTTAAGAATTATTTTCCTCAGTAACTCATAAGTTTAAAAGAGGACCAATGAGTGATTCACTTTTACATATAATTTATCAAAAAAAGAATGAATGAGGAAGTGCTTATCGTTCCCCTCACTGTATATTCAGTGACATTGTACCAATGCCTCAGTAGTAAATACTAGGTCCATTGAAGACACACCTGCCTTCAGCTTGGTCTAGTCAACTGTTTCATTAATGTCTCCATCATATTGTTCCATAATGTTTCATTGTGGACTATCTGATCCCCCTTATATGGAAATACCTAAATTTTTGCATGGCCTACAAGGGCCTGCAAGTTCAGCTCCAGGTTTACTTGCCCTCCCTCTGTGTCTTCTAACATTCTTCCCTTTACTCTACGACTTCTATATCCACTGGTGTTTTTTATCCCCAAATATATTGAAAGACTCTTGCAAATGTTGTTCTTTCTTCCTGAAAAATACCCCCCTCACATTGATTTCTTGTTTTTTAGCTATGTAACTCTTTCTCATCCTTCAGATATCAATTATCACTACCTCGGGAAAGCCCTCCTTGACCCCTTAATCTCAGTTCCCTTTTAAATACACTTTTATAGAATTGTATTCCATTCCTTTAAAGTACTTTTTATATTCAGTAATTACATATTACATATAGTCAGTATCATTATTTGCTGAAAGTCTGACACCCAACTACCATAAGCTCCCAAACAAAGACTATTTCTGGTTTTTGCTTACCTATTCTACCTCTAGCATCTTGCAGAATACCTAGCAGACAATTGACACTCAATAAATATTTGTTGAAAGAAGAAAAATGGATGCATGAACACTTTTCATA
Organism: Grampus griseus; assembly: GCF_964374135.1. Classification (NCBI taxonomy): domain Eukaryota; kingdom Metazoa; phylum Chordata; class Mammalia; order Artiodactyla; family Delphinidae; genus Grampus; species Grampus griseus. The sequence continues at coordinate 112,504,147 of NC_138998.1, read as the reverse complement.
AATGTTGACTGTACCTCTAGGTTGATGCATTTCAATATCATGGGCTTTGGCTCTTCAGACTTACGTAATGTTTGAATTCATGCTCTTCTACTCATCAGCTTTGTTAACTTGAAAAATCACTTAATTACTCTGACTCCCAGTTGGCCCAACTGAAAAATAAAAATGATAATGCCTACCCTCACAGGGTTGATGTATACACAAGGGTGTCTGGTATTTATTAAGAACGGTAGATGCTTAATAAAAACCAATTCCCTTTTCCTTCCCTCAGTAAATTCTGGGCTATGTGGCTATGCTTATTTGACTCCATATAGTCAAATACCAGATTGAAAAGAAGATCTTTAAGTACACAGAATTCACAGTCAAAAGACCTTGTGTTTGTTTGCTTTCATTCATTCAACTGAGAAGTTGGTACGGGTTAGACCACGTAAAGCTTTGCAGGTGATGAAAATGAGTTTTGATTTTTTTTTTCTGAGCATAATGGGAAGATATTGAAGAATTTTCCTTAGAGATAACAAGGAAGCTTTCTTACTACTAGCTCTAGTTCTACAACCTGGGAAAGGCAATGAGATACACAGAGCTTTTATGGCATTAGATTTCTTAGGACAGAATGAAAGAATATAGAATGTTTTACTCAGGTCAACCATTGCTAGATTAAATCTTTAAGAGTAAAGAATAGTAAAATTTGGCTAAAAAGATACCATTTGGAAAACGAATGGCAAAAATTTCCTGAAACTTCCCCAAGCAGCTGGGACAAGGCTAGATCAGTGGTGTAACAGTTAAGTATATCCAATTTGCAGGCTTCCAAAGATGGATGGGCCTACAGATTTTCATGATGATCTAAAGGATTCCCTTTTCTTGCTGTCTTATTTCCTCCTTTTCTACCTGCAAACTGTGGAACTCCAGAACAGGCTTGCAAATATAGCAGAAATGGCAATTTTAAACTATACAGTGAAGGAATAGCAATAATTTAGGCACAAGACGCATGTGTTGTGGGATTTGAGGAATGCCATGAAAAGCTATTTGCCTAAATTCTCTCCTCTTGGGCTGATTAAATATACTGTCTGAATGGATCCAATTCTTTGGATAAGAATTTTTCTCTCGATTCCAAGAAAAGACAAAACAGACAAAAACAAATTACAACATAAGAAAATGACTGGATTGAATTGACCAGAAGCCACCTAAGTCAATTGTCCAATGCTAGGTTTTCTCCACCCTCAAATCTGTCTGAGAAATGAATATATTGTAGGGGAGGAAAAAGTTTTCCTTGACCCTATTAGAGTTTCTGGCTGGGTCTGAAAAGTAAACTGACAAAGACAGACTAACAGGAGAAAAGCATACAAATGTATTTAATGTAAGTTTTATGTGACACATGAGACTTCGTAAGGAAATGAAGACCCAAAGAAACAAATCTATGTAAGTTTATGCCAGAATTGATAAAGAGTGAATAGTGGTGGAGGAATGTGATAAGTTAAGAATACGAGGTAATTGTAATACACTAGAGAAAATTTAACAAGCCCTGCTGGTTAGGATTCTTTTTGGCACCCCTTGGTCTTCAGAGATAAGATTGCTCCTTTCCACTGGGTATAGGGAGTGCACCTCTCTCACAAGAAGGTTTTATGGCCTCTTTGAGGGGAGAAAGACAAGGTGAGGAGGGCGAGAAGGCAAGCAGAGTGGCCTTCTGCTCCTGCTGTTTTCTCAAGCTCCTTCAACTTAAAATTTTCAGGGCTTCCCTGGTGGCACAGTGGTTAAGAGTCCGCCTGCCGATGCAGGGGACACGGGTTCGTGCCCTGGTCCGGGAAGATCCCACATGCCGTGGAGCGGCTGGGCCCGTGAGCCATGGCCGCTGAGCCTGCGTGTCCGGAGCCTGTGCTCTGCAACGGGAGAGGCCACAACAGTGAGAGGCCCGCGTACCACACACACACAAAAAAATTTCAATATAGCAAGGTACCATATTTTGGGGTAGCATGTCAAGAAACCCATAAATATTGGTTGATGAAACCAAAAATGAGCAAGGAATATATCTATTACTTATTCTTTAACCATCTCTGAAGTCAATTGAATGACCTCTCTCTGCAAATTTTAACTTATTTCCCTGGGTTCACATTTGAATAACATTTAGTTTCCTTAAGTTCTCAAACCGGTAGTTCATATTCAAACACCTTTCCCACTGAAATAAAATTAAGACTAATTAATTTATAAGGAAAGATCAAAAGTAATTAATAGGCAAAGTAGAGCTAAGTACCAAACAAGGTGCAGGATATTGATTGTCTACAAGTATGTGAAGGTGTAACCACCACAATGACTAAAAATTATTAGGCAGAGAACAGGATTTTGATAAAATTAAGAGACTAGCATAATATTTACAGGATCTGGACCATGAATAAGATTTCACGGAGTATAACTACTTTTGGAAATAAAATTGTAAACTTTCCTCCCCTTAAAAGATATGACACAAAAAGTCTTTTTGCAGGCAGAAAACCCTAAGAAAACTGAGTTCGATAAGTATTCCTTAATAGTGACCCATGATTTGGCAACAAGCGATGCGTTTCCTTATGATCAGGGATTCTACTCACTATTGTTATTCTTAATAGCTCATGAATCTTCTTATAGCCAGGCTTGTGAGGTAAAAGAAAATCACATCAAAAAACAGTCCTATACTGTGCACTTGTCTCACTGGGAATGCACTTTGGTGCCAATTTTCCATCACGAATGGAAAAGACTTAGCCACACCAAAAATATTTGACCTTCACCCAACACCATAATTTTGTAAAAATATAGTCAGGAGTAGGACTTGGAACTTCTCCATGTCTGAATAGCTAATTTTTAAAAGAGCAATTACATTTCTTATAGCTCTACAATGTCAAAGTACTTAGTAAACTTTAAAAAAAATTTACTGTGTTTTTTATAGCAGTTGCACTTTTATTATACCAAAATCCCTTCTGATGATAATGGATGATAAAGTGTGAGTTTAAAACAAGATCTCATTTTTTAATAATGCATAGCTTTATGGATTGGTGCATCTTACCATTCATCTTATAGACTACATGTCCACAAGGTTATTCCCACAAAATATTGGAGTATCCAAGCATGACCTGTTTTAACTAAGGTCATCCTGGTGTTCTCTGCTTCCTTTTCTCAGGGATTACAAATTATCTGAGGTAAAATTTACTTATACTTACCATGCAAGCGATATATGAATGCACAGAGATAGGTGAATAAAGCTGACTTGTCTTAGAGCTCTAGCGTTTTCCCCAAAGGGTAAAGGTGTTATGTGGTTCTCCCTACTTTTGAATAAATGTGAAAATAAAGATATATTTCTTAAAAGGTTTTTAAAACCCCAAATGAGATACCCATATTTCTTGAGGACCAGTAAGGTAAGATCAAGTGTTGATCAAACCTGTGTAGAAATGAAGGTGGAAAAGTGGAATCACTTAATCCCAGGTTAAGGAACTGCCCTCCCTCAACCCCACACAATAGCTTAATTCCCACCAGAAAATTTTCTGCAGCTCGGTAATTGTTTCAGTTTAGTCATAGAAATAGAAATAGAGAGCCCTGGAAATATTCTGAACAATTTTCATTGAAAAAAAATCTCAACACTTGAAGCAAATGATTTCTTTATATTTTAAAAATAGTATGTACAGCTGCCTCATTTATCCATTTTACTCTATATGTACTTATATGGCCTTCAAAAAACTTTTGCAACCATAAGTCTCAGTTCTATTCCTCATGAATTTTTTTTATATTGGCTTCAGTTGCATAAGGATGGAGGTTTGAAACAGTTTTCTTAAGTAAAGATACAAATCTAAAATCTAAGTTTATATCATTTCCCCTTCTTGCTTCTTTAGAAAATAAATGTGATGTTCATTCCATTGAGAACTTAGCAAATATTCTAAGAGGCCACCTAAAAATAAATTCAATATGCAACTGTAATTGTTTTGAAGACTTTGTTAAATGTCAGGCCAGGCAAAAATGTGATTATGTTAGTCCCCCCTTACCCATAGAAGATACGTTCCAGGACGCCCAGTAGATGCCTAAAACCATAAAGAGCCCTATATATATTATATTTTTTCCTATACATACATACCTGTGATAAAGTTTAATTTATAAATTAGACACAGTAAGAGATTAAAAACAGTAACTAATAATGAAATAGAACAATTAAAACAATACACTATAATAAAAGTTATGTGAATGCGGTTCCTCTCTCTCTCTCTCTCAAAGTATCTTTTTGTACTGTACTCACCCTTCTTCTTGTGATGATATGAGATGGTAAAATACCTATGTGATGAGATGAAATGAGGTGAATGATGTAGGCATTGTGACCTAACGTTAGGCTACTATTGACCTACTGATGACTACATTAGAAGGAGGATCATCTCCTTGGGTTATCCTGGATCATCAAGCCAGGGCAATGTCGATGGTTAGATATCAGCAGCAGACCAAGCTGATGGTTGAGGATCCATGTTGAGGGATGGGGTGGAACAGAACAGGACAGTGAGAGATTTCATCATGCTACTCAGAAGAGCTCAGATTTAAAACTCATGAACTGTTTATTTCTGGAAATTTTTGTTTAATATTTTGGACTGTGGTTGACCATTGGTCACGGAACCCACAGAAAGCAAAACCATGGATAAGGAATACTACTGTATTTCTGGGTACATATAATATTTTTCAGGAGCAGTCTCAAGACCAATTTGATTGATGGGTAAAAATCTATCTAAAAGAACTGATGTAAAAATCATATTGACACTTCATTAGTCAATCAGAGTTATGTAATAGCCCTTGTTTCTGAAATTAGTGATAAATACTATTAAGATCGTCCTACAGGTTTGGTGGAAAACTCTTTTGAAGAACACAGATCCTATCCTTTCTCTAAAGTTCTTCAGTATTTTGATCCATGATTATTCCTTTTCTGAAAGGTCTTACAAGTTCATAAGAATCAAGACATCTCAAGGTTTTAGTTGAAAAGTGTCACTACCTATTCTGGGTTCAAGTATTTTCTCTTGCGGTTTTACAGGTTTTTTGAAGCAATGAAGTGTAAGCTCTACATTTCCACTGAGCTCATGATCCCTTTTAGCTCCATAGAGTTCAGCCACATGACCTATGGTCTGCAACAGATAGGAAACGTTTCCCCTGTCTTGCTAGAGTTGTGTTTTCAATGATTGTTCTCAAAAATAAGTACAATTTCTAAGCCACAGTTTTTATTTGGTAAATTTTGATGATTTTTAAAACTCATTTCTTTCTCAACAATCTTGGTTACCAGGGGGGAAAGGAAGAAGGGATAAATTGGGAGATTGGGATTGACATATATACACTACTATATATAAAATAGATAACTAATAAGGACCTACTGTATAGCACAGGGAACTCTACTCAATACTCTGTAATGACCTAGATGGGAAAAGAATCTAAAAAAGAGTGGATATATGTATATGTATAACTGATTCACTGTGCTGTATACCTAAAACTAACAGAACATTGTAAATCAACTATACTCCAATAATTTTTTTTCAATCATTTGTTTCTCTGGATACCATGTTTTTTGTTTTTTTTCTCTCGGTACGCAGGCCTCTCACTGTTGTGGCCTCTCCCGTTGCGGAGCACAGGTTCCGGACGCGCAGGCTCAGCAGCCATGGCTCACGGGTCCAGCCGCTTCGCGGCATGCGGGATCCTCCCGGACCAGGGCACGAACCCGTGTCCCCTGCATCGGCAGATGGACTCTCAATCACTGAGCCACCAGGGAAGCCCTGGATACCATCTTATATGCCCACTTAATTCTACTCTGCTTATTAAAAAAAACCTTCTTGTAAAAGGCCACAGAGAATTTGAGGGCTTACAATTCCCATACGGTTGTGACTCACATGCCGCCTTTGTTCAACAGACTCCCCAACTCACAGAGGCTGCTGGTTCAGTCACGCTTCCCTTTCTCTTCTCCTCTCCCTCCACCTGCTGTATTTGGGAGCGGAGCATTGTACAGGTTCTCAAGTCTATGGGCACATGCAAAGAGCTCTTACCTAAGCACTGATGGCTTTAAACTGAGAAAACTTTCTTATTGGACTGTTAAGAGTTGTCCTTATACTCTTAAAGCTGCAAATACTAATTTTAGAGCATCTGTCTCTATGCTCAAGACCACTGAGTAGAAATGTATTAGCTCTGGAGCTTATACTTTACACTATAGAAATATTTATATGTAAGCAAAAGGAAGCAAAATTAAAGATCAGAAGTTTCCTTAAGAGTAAAGAGGAGGGGCTTCCCTGGTGGTGCAGTGGTTGAGAGTCCGCCTGCCGATGCAGGGGACACGGGTTCATGCCCCAGTCCGGGAAGATCCCACATGCCGCGGAGCGGCTGGGCCCGTGAGCCATGGCTGCTGAGCCTGCGCGTCCGGAGCCTGTGCTCCACCACGGGAGAGGCCACAGCAGTGAGAGGCCCACGTACCACAAAAAAAAAAAAAAAAAAAAGAGTAAAGAGAGGTAGAAAGAATATGCACAGATCAGAGAAGGAGGAACAGAACTTCAAGAGAAGGTGGAGAATAGGTGAGAAATGGAAAGGACAGACTCAGTTCAGAGACAGTTGGGGTGAGTATTGATGCAATTTGAATACATTTCCATCTAAGTTACTTGTTGGGACCCTGGAAAGAAACACTTTCCTCGGAATGGGAAGGCCGGTAGTTTATATAAACTAGCAAAACCCCCAAAAGAGTAATTAACTTATCATCGATAGTCTAATAGACTAACAGACTGTATGCTGCAGGATTTGGTTGCTAAATACAACAGTATCTCAATGTGTTGGCTATTATCTGTAGACTTGAATAAGTCAGAGCAACGAAGAGACCAAACGCTCTTTTATACGATTCAAATAAAACCGAAAGAGAAAAGCAGAGTGATTACTCTCAGACTAGAGAGGGTCAGATCAATAAGCTAATCATGCATTCTCCTGTGTGGAGGTAGAGAGAAATGGATAGTTTTGATACCTCCTTTGAAACAGATGTTAATGAACTCTGTGTGTGGGAGATGGAAAATCCAGGACAACTCCTTGGTGTTTGGCTTAAGCTACTGTGTGGATGCTACTACCATGTGCTGACATAGGGATAAGGCAGTAAAATGAAGAGCTCCATTTTGAACATTCTAAATATGAAATGCCAAAGACATATTTATTGGAGATGTCAAGTAACATGATATCTGTAGCTCTAAGGAGAGGTAAAAGTGACAGAGAGGCTTGAGAGTCATCAACAAATAGATTTAAAGTAATGGGGATGAATGAGGACACAGAGGAAGAGTTTAAAGAATAGTGACGTTGGTCCTTCAGCATCTAAAGATGAGATATGAAATAAAGAGCCATTGAAGAAGAGGTAGGCATGAAGTGTGGCAGGCAGAAAGAGGACACCATGATGGCATAAAAGCAAATAACAGGAGGGTTTTTTGTTTATGTTTTTGGTTTTTTTTTTTCCAGGAGGGAATGATCAATTGTATTAAACACTGCTGGGAGACTGATTATGATGAAACAAGACATGAAGATCACTGCTGACCTAGATGCATCCGTGCAGTTTTAGGGAGGGGAGCCAGATTTGAAGGATGTGAAAAATAAATTTATTGGTTATAAAGTAGGGCAATAAGGGTAAAAAACTCACTTAAGGAGTTTTACTGTGAAAGATGCAAAAAAAAATGCAGCAGTAATCAGAGGTGATATAGAATAAAGATTTTTTTAAGTGGAGAGATATTAAAGATATATAGTAGTAGAAATGTAATAAAAATATGATGGAATCACCCTGATACGATTGAGCTATTTTTATGAAGATATAGCATCAGATAAGTGTGAATTCAGCAGCTGTAGCTGACTGAAAAAGAAATGGCTACCTTTCCAAGCTGGGCCTGTCAGATTGTCACTCCTAAAAGTTGGAAGTAGGATTCTAAAATACCCACATGTGAATCTCTGTGGGGCCTTAGCGACTTCCTATCCTTATATTACAATGCTGGTACTCTTCTTCCAAATGATTCTTTTTTGTTTAAATGAATTTGAATGGACTTCTCTATAACACTGAAAGATCACTAGGAACACTGAGTTAAACTTTCCTGAAATTCTCCAAATCTACAGTAATGCCTTTTCACGCTGTGAATCTTCAAAGAGCGGACAAAACTACAATGTTTTCCAATATAGCTGACCCTATAAAAATTTTGTGAAGAATATTTCAGGGGACTAATGATCATATAAAAACAATTCGCAGTATTACCTAGTTTATGCTTTTAACTCAAATTGCTTGGAGGTTCATCTTCATATTTTGCTTCTGAGTTTACTTCATTCTGGGTTTACTTCTGTATTCATCTCTTCACCTCCTACCTATTTCACCCAAATTCCATAGGTCAAACCTAGACTTTTCTTGCTAATTTTATCCCTGAGTCCCTCTGAAACTTTGAGAGACTCCAAAATCACTCAGATTTGCCATTTGAAATGAGAATTTCATTGCCTCTCACAAACTCTTATTTATGTTCTGAGAAGTATCTCCTCAAAATACTTATACCAATTTTTGAGTATCTGAGTACTCACAACGTTTATATTTTCTTTACTAAAAAAGAGATAGCAGAAAATACATCAACTTTCTAAATCAATACTACCGTTTTCAGTTTTCTTGAAGCAGAGACTTCAGATCTTATGGAACCTCAAAGTGCTCTATTTTCATAGCTTCCAGAAGCTTGGAATGCTCATAAACACAGTACATGCCAAATGCATATTTCTTTTAACTATGAGGTGCTGTTTGGCTTTGTACTGCATAGTGACATGTTTCCATTTTAATTATGTTTGAATTTAGCATAGCAATTGGATTCCCTTTTAAATCTGCTACATTGAAATTCCACCTGCTTATCCACATCTCTTACTAAAAATTAAAATCTTAATGGTCACGGTGAGGGAATAACAATTAAGAATTTCCTAGAATGTACTTTTCAGTACTAATATTTATATCACACACATGTTGCAATGACACGAGTTTTGCATTTCAAGTCAGAAACCCTGGCTTATATACACTTCCACACATTTATAGCCTTAATCAAGACAGAAACCATTTGCTTTTCACATACCAATTAAGTCACAGAAACAATTAACTTTTTTGCTAAATAGCCTCCTATACTTTATTACAGTTTATCTTGTGTTTTTGTGAGGAGCTATTATTTCTGCTCCAAGCTCTTGATCTCCCCAGGGAGTGGAAATGAGCGTCTGTTGCGGAACAGAGCTGAAAATGAAGTCCCAGGGAATGAGGATGTGGAGAGAAGGGAAATGGGAAACCAACTCTGGAAAAAGCAGAAAAGCTTTCATGCAGAAAGTTCTGCACTATAATCAGCTATAGCTATCATGCAAGGTGTCCAGAGCTCACTCAGTTGCGTAGAAGTTAGCGCCTTCGGTCTCTACAGAAAAGGGAAAAAGTGGTGAGCAAGGCAAGGAAAATGTACAGGACTTAAGAGAGTGAGATAGGAAATAGAGAGGGGAGGAGAGAATGAGAAACGATGAGAAAGAGAAGAAGGAAAAATGAATGACAGAGAATCATGAGATTTCAGAGCTGAGTCTCACTGTGGACAGCTAGGAAAAATGGTCACCTGATCATAATCTGAATGTTTACCTGATAACAACCTTAATGGAGATTTTAGATTTTATACTGCTAATCTGACTACATTGTTGCCAGATAGGTTAACTGTCTAGACTAGACTGAATAGAAGTATCATATATCAGTGGTCCATCCAGGTTTACATTAAAGTGATGATTTATCTACTTGAGGAATAATAGAAAATACTTTCACTTGTTTTATAGAACTGTAATTAAGTGTATTTAAAAAATAAGCAGATATTTTATAATTTTATATACAGATGCATATATACACACATGTATATACAGACACACACATGCATATGAAGGTCTCTGAAAGAGCAATACCATATGCATGCAAAACTCTTTCTCCTTCACAAAACAGTCAGCTACGTTAAAATAATATGACAAATATTCTGACACTTGGATTTCATTCATGCAATCCTTATACAAAAGTCTTTGAAGTTAATATTTGCTCTCTTCTTATCTAAAACAGACTGTTTTGGCAAAAGCTATGTCTGCCCTCCTTCATTAATATCCAATTCAGTGAGCAAAAAGGCTGACTTTGATTTATATGAAACAATTTTGAAAGTATTTTAAGGTTTCAAAACTAAAATAGTTTCTTAATTTTTAAAATTATGCTTTATGGAGAAAATAAAGTATTAAAATCAAAAGATAAGACTGACTTTGATCTTCAAAGCTAAGCCACATGCTTTGTTACATGAGGCTTGCAGGAAAATACGTGCACCTTCTCAATCCGCATGGTACATAACTAGTCCTTAATAGCCTTGCAGACTGCTATTTATAACGCACATCAGGCTTTTGGATAAATTGATTGATTGGAGTTAAAATGCGTGGCTTTCATGTTGAGGGTTCACATAGGTGAATAAATGAATATTAGAAAATATGGTAAAATCTGAAAATTAAAACTGGAAAAGAGAACATTGTTTTTATTACGTGTGTTTATACTGTTTGTATGTTGGCCCCCCCACACACACACACACATTCTCATACACATGCACACATGATATAATCACAGTATCTCCAACTCATTTTGCTCTTCAAATATGAGGTTCACCCAACATTTGCCTATAGATCTGTTCATCTAATTTAATTCCTCATTGATATAGCCAGGACTAATTTCTTCAACAGTCAAATATTCAATGCAAGCAGTTTGAGCAAAATAGGAAAATGTTTTTGGCTCATGTAATTGGGAAAATCAGGAGTGAGGCTAGCATAAAAACTATCTGGAACTATGGATTTGATAAATATCAAGAGTGTCTCTCTCACATTCTCACACCTTTGATTTTCTCCACATATGGTTGTGGTCTTTCTTGCTACTGATGGGGTAGATAGTGGCTTTGGGAGGCTGATGATTTGCACATCATTACCATGATTTTCTCCACGCTTCCTCCCACCCCAAATCCCTGGTCAGTGTTTTGATTAGACCACCTGGTACATGTGCATGTGCCTATTTCTGGAATAATCACTGTGGCCATGAGCATAGGGTCCTCTGAGCCATGGCATGAGCCACCCTGACATAGGCACCTGTTCCCAGAGCCAGAGCATCTCACCTGCAGAAAGGCAGGAAGTGAAGGTGACAAAGAGAACAGACAAACATTCATGACCACTGTCATCACTTCTCCTTTTATGAAACCATATGGCTCTCCAGTGTTTACAACATCCATGTAATCAATTCAGAACAAATTCTTACTGAATAATAGCTATGAATCACCACAACCACCACTATGTCATACACACACACACACACACACACACACACACACACACACACAATAACAGTTATTTCTTATTTCGGGGCAGTTGTGCAAAGTGTTTCTCACATTCTCTCACGTGATTCTCCTCTAAATATTCTGAAGTAGACTCTTCCTGATTTACCTATGAGAAGACTGAAATTGTATGTGAACAGCTTGAACAATCTAACCGAAAACTACAAAGGCTATTCAGTTTTGAAGTGTGTGTAGATCAAAGACCTCACATGCAATAGTAGGAGAAGCAGTGATTGTATAGCATAGATTTTAAGCCTCCGAGGGACTTAATACCAGCAAATACATGCTGATGGCATGGAAGACAATACCAAAAAGCTGGCAATAATTAAAATGCAGTCATCAGTACATACAAGATTAGGTTCAAATGAATATGACCAAATCTGAAATAACAGTGACTTACTAAGACACAATCTTATATTTTCCTCACATAAACAAAGTCTGGGGGAGAGGGCACGGTCCATTGTTGGGACAGTGACTTGACAATCATCAGTGATCCACCCACAGTGTTTTGCTTCATGTTTCAACATGACTGTCCAGGAGGCAGCTGTAACATTCCAGTCATCAGAAAAATGTCGAGGGCACAAGAGGGGCGTTCCTCTTCCTTGAAAAACCCTTCCCAGATGTTGCACAGGACACTTTAGCCAGCGCATCATCATATGGCCACACCTAGCTACAAGGGGGGCTTGTACATAGAGTCTTTAGCCCATTCAGTCACGTGTGCTGCTAAAAATCTGAGACGCTCTAATAGAAGAAAGGGAAAATGGATATTGGGGCCGGAGGACAGGAGTCTCTGGCAAGAACTCTCTTACACTGTCCTCTGCAATATGTCACTGATGTCACTCTTGGATTACAACTCTTACTGCCCTGGCCATGTTCCTTTAAATAGTCAAAGGGCAGCATTCTTACCTATTATATTGAACATAAGATTCTTTTCTTCTTTGTGATTTACTAGAGTTACACCCTGCTTTTTATTTCTGAATATAAGCAGATTGTGTCCTAACTGCTTTGTTAAGACCCACTAAGCTCTCCATACTCTCTCTCTCAAGTTTTATTGTAACGTTATATTCAACTGTAGTAAAAATGACTTTAGACTACAGTAGATTGTATTTACAAATGGCTGCAAGAGTAGTTCTTGTCCTGTGTTTTCATCCAGAAACGGGCCATTCCTTTATCAAGAGATAAAGCCTATTTTCCCTCCCCTTGAAACCGGAAAAATCTGACTTTTGATGAATAGAATACAATGGAAATAATGCTGCATGTCTTCTGACACTAGATCCAAGAGTTATGGCAAAAGAGTTTCCACCAGATGCCTCCTCTGTTGGAATGCTTTACCTTGGAGCTCAGCAGCCATGCTGTGAGGAAGTCAAGTGGCCACATGGAAAGACCACAAATAAGTATCTGGCCACAACCTCAGGTGCTTGAGTTGTTCCAGCTAACTGTGAACAGGTGCTATTAGAGCAGTAAGTGGGAGAGCCTCCTGATGATTACTGAGTCCAGTCTTTGGGCTATATCCCAGCTGATACATGGTGGAGCACAGCAAAGCTGTCCCCACTGAGTCCTGCCCAAAGTGCACATTACCGAGCATGGTACATGTGTTCATTGTTTTAAGCCACTGAATTTTGGGGTGGTTAGTTATGCAACACTAGATAACTGGAACGTATGTATTGATAAAAACTTAGCAACATACCTGTAAAAGTACACCAGTTAAGAACTAATTCATTCAAGGTATGAAGAGTTATGTCATCCAATCACCTCATTTTAAAGAGGAGACAATCCTGAGTGAGGTCATTCAAGCAAGTTGCTTAAAGCCATACAATCATTTCGCATCTTGTACCCAAAAGTCACTTCTGGGTACTCTCATTCCTCCTATGCATAGTTTTTTTCATTTCCTCATCATATCTGAAATATGATTTTAAGTTTTAGCATAACAGATTTATACTGCTAGATATGAACCATAGTTCATTGATTCTCAACTCTGACTCTGGGACGCAATCACCTGTGGTTCCTCTGGAATCACAGGATCCTTTGCACCATTGCAGCCTCTTGAATGAGAGTCTCCATTGGGGAGTATGCATTTATGTACACATATACCAATTCTACGTGTAATTCATATGAGCAGACAGTGTTGAGCCTTATTGATACGGATCATGTTCCCTGGAGGGATGTTCCTTTATACCAGAAAATCACAGGTAAGAAATATTTCATACATTCAAGTCTGGATCTGTCCTCAGACCCCATTGCTTTTGTGTATATAAAACAAAATGGAATATGAACAGCCCATATTTGACAAAAAATAAAAACAGCAGAGCATATCCGATAAAAATAAAAAGAGAAGAGTTATTCTATCATATAATGCCATTCTATATTACATTTTTCTGAGTCTTCTGTGCATTAGTCCTTAACTGGTTCAATTCAGTTCAACACACTAGCCAGGAACTCTGTTTGGCAAGGGGATTTCAAAAATGAAAAAGACCTGCCAGTTTAATGAAGAAGGTTTTCAGGAAGTTGGCAATTTCAGATTTATGTGACAAAGCCATAACACTATTTAGGCTGCCATGGGATCACAGAACTAAGGCTCTTATTCCAAACTAGAAGCACTTGAAAGAATTCATAGAGGAGACAATACCTAAAAGGACTCTGAAAGTGTCAATCATAAATGTTATCTGGGCAAAGAAATTTGGGCATGTTATTCAAGAGGACAGTAGTGTAGTACAGGGTCAGCAAACTCTGGCACAAGAGCTACATCTGGCCCACTACCTATTTTTGTAAATACAGTTTTATGTGAACATATTCATGCCACATTGTCACAGCAGAATTTAGTTGACTGGACATATGGTATGCCCCGCAAAGCCAAAGGCATGTACCATCTGGGACTTCCCAGAAAAAGTTTTCTGACCTCTCATATAGAGAGGATGATAATATCTGAAATACCACTGTATATTCAAGGAATTTAAAGAATTCAATATAATAAAATATAATATTAAAAGCAGAGAAAAATAGGTTTGAGTCTGGAATCTTAAGCCGGAAACATGAAGAATTGTTTGTGTTAGGTTAAGGTGCTTGTGTTTTATTCTTTCTATCGTGGAGAACAGATTGTGAGTTTAGAGGAGCAGAGTGATATGGTCAGATTTTAGTAAGATCGCTCTGGCTACATTGTGGAGATATTTAAGAAATGCAAGATAGCAAATGAAAGACCAGTTAAGAAGGGAGATATTTTGAGGACCTGAAGTAGTACAAAGAAAAGGGGTGAATAGGAGGGGCTCTATAGAAGCTCTTTAGTAAGTATAATTAGCAAGATTTGCTGAAACTTCTCCCTCTTCCTTTTCAAATACGTCTGCTAATTTTTGTCACTCCTCCCTTCAAAAGGTGAAACCTAATTACCCTTCCATTGAACCAGACCTGGGGACTCCTTTCTAACCAATACAGTGTGGCAGAAGTGATGATATATGTCTTCCCAGGCAGAGTCATAGAGAACGTAACTCCCTCCTGACCATCTTTGCTCTAGAAGAAGCTAGCCACCGTACCATTAATACTCAAGCAGCCCTAGGAGAGTTGCACGGGAAGAGGAACTGAGGCCTTCCGCAAACAGCCAGCACCACTTTGCCAGCAATGTGAGGGAGCCACCTGGGAACCACTGAAGCCTTCAGGCGACTGCAGGACCAGCCAACATCTTGACTACAACCTCATAAGAGATCCTGAACCAAAATCCAGAAACACACTCCACAGGCAGTGTAGGCATCTCAGAAGGTGAGAGGCCCCAGGGCACAGGGCTGTCAGTTTTTACAGAGGTGGGTAATTTCATAGGCTAACGAGGATTATTCCACTATTTTGGAGAAGGGTGGGGATTTCCGGGAATTGGGCCACCGCCTACTTTTTCGGCCTTTGATGGTCGGCCTCGGAACTATCATGGCGCCTGTGGGTGTGTCACTTAGCTTGCTGCTGTATTTCAATGAGTGTGTACTGAGGCTCAAGGTCTAGTGGAAGTCAACTCGTCTGCCATTTTGGACCTAGTTGGTTCTTACCAGTTTATGTTGTGTCCTCGACGGCTATGTCACTCTTTTAAAGTTTGTGCCCTGCCCCCTCCTGTCTCACGAACTCACAAAAACTGTGAGAGAAATGTTTTTTGCTGCTTTCAGCCACTGATTACAGGGATCAGTTATTACATAGTAATAGATGATATATCATCGTTGATTGAAGTGAGAAATGCAAGAAGAGAAAAAAATTAGGGGAAAAAAGTGCTATGCGCCATATTAACCATGCTGATTTCAAAGGGCTCTTGGAAGTGCCAAATGAACGTGTTGAGTAGAACTTCCATGTTCTCCTCTAGTCTGACACTTGGGAGAGGGCAGAGATTATACCAGTATTCCCTGAGGTACCTATCTGTTCTAATGTACAATTTCCAAACTCTCTTCAATTCTACTTTTATTTTAGTGAGTTTATCTTCATTCACAGCAAGCTGTTTGGTCCTCACCAAACAGATAGATCTTACTATCCAAAATTAGTGATGCTATTAGAGCCTACTTTATCCTAAGAACTGCCATTGAATTAGGACCATCCCATCTGACTTTAATTTTCCTGGTAAAACAACAGCAGAATATTCCTGAGGTCCCTGTGTAGCTTTGAAAGACAGTACCCCGAGCAGCTAAGTAAGGGGCTTGCAGGGTTGTCCAAGAAAGGTGGAGCTGACAGCTAGCTCCCTACTCTGTTCAGACAGAACTCCTATGAGACTAAATCATAAAAAGGACATAGCACATACTCACTAGGGCACCCCTCCTTTCAAGCCACACTCCCTTCCCCCAACATCGAGCAATACACACATAGCACTACATACAATTTTGATTGGATTGCAAAATGGGTTAAAGTCCGAATCCACAGATAGCAAATAGCAAGGGCAATCATCCCTAATAGCCTTCAAACATGCCAAATGGGAAGTTCTTTCCGACAGACCTACACAGAGAATGATTTTTTTAAAAAACATGTGTGTTCCGACAGAATTGTTTTTATGAGTGTATACCCAATTTCCTCTGAAAGACTCTCCTGAGGTACTTTTTGAAGACTGGAGGAAAATGAACAAAGGGTTCTTGTGGTTTATTAGAGAAAAACATATTTAAAAGATCTCAAAGGGAAGAGGAATTTTTCACATTTGAAGTATAATACGGATTTAAAAACAAAACCTCTATGATATTCATAGACTGTCCAAAGATTTGTGTTTGTTTGAATCCCAGGAAAAGGCAAATTTTAAGTTACACAATCAAGAGTTTCTTGGACATTATAAATAATAAAGTTTATTATAATTTCTATTTTGTCTTTGCTGCCCATATTTGCATTATAACTATGCACCTTACAAATATATCTATTTTCAGAAAACAGAAGCTGTACTCGTGGAGCTGGTTATTTTTAAAAGTACTTTGTGTTCCAGAGAAGTGCTATGACTTGTTCTCAACTCACCTAAAGAAAGAATGTGTGTATGAAAAAGCATTTGCTCTCTATTCTTAAATAAGTTGTTAGACACTACATGTTGAAACTCCTGACAGGGACAAAGGGCTGAAGGAAACTTGCAAGGACCTAGCTCATAATTCAAGGAGGTCCCACTGCATTATGCCATGAGGCTGTGAGGTTACGGTACAATTGCATGAGCAATCGTATTTGTTGTCATAAATCAATGAATAATGCTTTTGTTAATTATTTGTTGAGCCTTACTTTTGGTTTTGCACAGAACTTTAGCTTTGGAATGATTCAGAGACATAAAACAGCACCACACCCTCATTAGGTCATAACTGCTTTCTAACTAGATCTCTGGAACATTATTTATGTAAGTAGACTTATTAGCCTCATTAGCAATGAAGTAATCATATTTGTTATTCAAAGTTCAACATGGTGTACTTTTGGCTTTTTGTCAGTTTTAGATGAGAGGAGAAATCTTGGCATTTATCTAAAATGCTTGATATGACATAAGAAATCTTGGCATTTATCTAAAATGCCAGGAGAAATCTTGGCATTTATCTAAAATGCTTGATATGTGGTTCCTCGAACCACATTCTATTATTTCCACATGCACAATAAATGGACTCTTCTGGAATAGAATATATGAAAGTAGAAGAGGAGTAGATTAAGCAGTTATCAAAGGGGACTGCATAACGTGGCTTAGGTGGACTGATGCCCCACCTTAACATTTAACTTGGTTTCAGGAAGTCTTAGGTGCGGTAACAATTGGTCAGCATATTTAACAAAGTCTTGAGGGGGAAAGTCTACTATGACATAACCAGAGAAGCAAAAGGGTAAGAGTTCGTTATCAAAGGAGGTAAAGAGAAAGAAGTGGGAAGACTGGATGGACAAAGTACCTCTAGCTACGCTGTTCTAGGAGGAGTTGCCTTGCTCCAATTATTCAACAATATTTGTCAAATACCAACTACTTGCAAAGCATTGTACTAGGTACCTGATGCCTTAAAGTTCAGGTTCTAAGGAGGAATAAAAAGCTGATATTAAGCACTTGTATATACATATTATTTAACTTGACAGCAGTCATATACGGTGAATATTGATATTCCCTTTTTCCATAGGTTCAGAGAAGGTAGGTAATTTGCTCTAGATCAAACCCCTACATAAAACTATAAATCTTGGACCTGTGATTTGAACAGGTTCTTCACCAAATATCCACACAGTTTATCAATGAATCAAATTCACAAATATTGTATAAAATAACTGACCTTTGTACTCAAAACTAATAGCACCTTGATTTTTCAGCCACAGATGGATTTGAGCATCTAATGATGCAAAGATAAAAATATCATGTGATATTGAGGATGTTCACCGTTGAATATTTACTTTTGTACGGCAAATGTGAAATTCATGGTAAGAACAGCAGATATGCAAATGTATAAATGTTTTCATTTATTCTACAAAGGAATTTAATACCTAACTTAGGCCCCATTGGGTTTGATGTTTTATCCAGCTATTACTAGGAAATTCAGAAAATTTCAGAGATCTCTACGTTATCTTGGCTGTAAAATGAACTTCCTCAAGACTTACCCTGGGGTTGATGTTAAGTTGTTAAGCTTTGAGTAGGGAAGTAAGCAGATTTATGCCCATAGTACTTAGCTATAAGTAGGAGGGAGCTGTCTATCTCTGAATCATGAAACAGCTCTGTTTAATGGGTCTAAAACTGGCCCTTGCTCTGGCTGTAACTTGTCCCATTTAATATCTGGTCATGTTCCAATCCTCATTGGCAACTGGCTGAGAGTGAAGCAGTTTCTGGTAGGGACTGTCGCACCTCAGAGTGCCTTCCCATGTCATTCTGGAAAACGGGAAACTCAGAGGGACTGTCTTTGATGCTCCTGTGCCTAGATATGCCACAACAGCTGTCTTAGTTTGTTCAGGCTGCTATAATAAAATACCATAAACTGGATGTTTTCTAAACAGAAATTTATTTCTCACAGTTCCAGAGCTAGAAGTCCACGATCAGGGTGACTGCATGGTCGTGTTCTGGTGAGAGCCCTCTTCCAGTTGCAGACTGCTGACTTACTGTGCCCTCACATGGTGGAAGGAATGAGGGAGCCTGACCTGATCACCTCCCAAAGACCCCACCTCCTAAATACCAACACCTTGAGGGTTAGATTTTAATATGTACACTCGGAGGGAAGCCAAACATTCAGACCATAGCAACAGCCTTTCTATTCTGTAGCTAAAACACCATGACAAATGTGGGACTTTGCTCTGAAGCTTGTCATGTCCTTAGTCTCCATTTAGGAAATGGGACACAGATTCTCTTAAGTTTCTGATCCCCTAATTTAGGAAGACACTATGTAATTTCATCCCTCCCCTCAGACTTCATCTGTGGGTGAAGGTGACTGTTGGAAAGGAGAGGTAGGATGTCTTCTTCTAACTCTGTATAGAATATTTTTCTTCTCTCCTTCCCCAAACAGAAGCTATTTTATATCACATGGGGAGGGAGGGACACATGCTAGTCCTTGCTGGCCCAGGTCACTTGAGCTTAAAGGGTAGAATTTGCCACCTTGGTTATCTTGTCTATTCTGACAACTCCATCCCCAGCCTACAGCAATGGTGGCTCTAAGAGCCAAATCGACGAGAGAAAAGTCACAGAGTCAGAGTGTATGAGAGAAGAATTAAATACCTGGAATCATATTATATTTCTACCATCATTTGTCTCTAGAAACTGAATGATTGTACTCAATCAGTAAGGAAGATACTAAGGAATTTTAAATGCAATCAATTTTTAACTGGGATTACTATATCCCAGGCACTTGGATGAAAAAAGAAATATTCGGTCAGTCACTCCGATGTTTCTAGGTATTTAGTATTGTATATACTATAAAAATACCTGCATCTATTCCCATTCTGGGTACTGTTTGGAGGGCTGTGTACACCAATTTTATGGACTAGGTTATTTTTAATTTTGAAACCAGAGTAGTAATAAACAGCATCCTTAAAGAAACCAGAAGGGTAGGGAAAAGTAACCTAATTTGTGAGAAATTTAAGAAAAATGTACATATTGACTTATTTTTCTCTTTCACAATTCATTCTACCTGATGGGATGGCTAGCTGCATTTTTAATTTGGCTGTGATATTTGATTTAATATAGTAATTTTATAAGAAAATAAATTTGATGCTGGGACGTTTCTTATGAATCGGAACTACTTCTACATGATTAAGTTCTTGTGATTATTTATTTTAGATGTAAGAATCAGAAAATGTCCCAAAATACACAAATTTTCTATTCACTTGTTTCCTTTTTATTAAATTGGATTCTTCTAGAAGGCCTGATGCTACACTAGCCTCAAATAGGTCATATATCAGAGAAAGCCAATAATACCCTGATGATCTAATCGGTTACATCCTAAAATTTCTGCAAACTTCTTGTGTAATAAATATTTTGACAGACACACATATTTTATGTTTTGTGAGAAATGCAGTCTTTTTTAGGGGACAGATAGTTTTTAAAGGCAAAAAGTGGTTTATGTCATAATCAATTACTCAGCTACAGCTTTAAAATGGTTATTTATAAATTGCTTAATATGGTTGCCAAGTTTAATGGTTGTTTTCATTATTTATTAGATTAATGTTATAAACACAGTATTGATCCAAAGGGCAATGCGTTTCATAAAATATATCTAACCATAAAATTGAGCAGTAAAAGTTGAAATATAAAAACTCCTAGATCCGTTTCACAGTACCCTTAGAAATGTATGCAAACTTGTGTGTTTGAGTAATAGACATGAGGGGCAACTTAAATATTAGATGCACGTGTTGTCAAACTGTCATCATTAGGGGCAATTATCCTACTGAACATGTTTAAATTCTGTACTTTTTAGGAAAATATTTTGATTTAGAATATTCTGCTTAATTAAAATATAATTTCATATATGCAAGGCATATATTGAATTACAACATTTGAAATTACTTTGCCTGATACTCTTAAATTTGTGAATGCTGAAACTCAAGAGAATGAAAAACTTGCCCAGAGCATCATAATGTGTAATTAATTCAAGATTTTTTCCACTCTACACACATCCTGTTATTCCTAACCACACACAATTTGGTGCCGTTTTTTCTTTTTTAATTTTTTATTTTAATGGTAAGTTATTATAGCATATCTCTTCCTTTGGATAAAGTTTCATTCCTAACACAATTTGTTTTGTGTATCAAATCACTGTAAAAGTATTATAATTAAATACACGTATTTGAGTGGTCTATGAGGGATTCCAAGTATTTATAAAAATCTGAATCGTATCCAAAATGTCTCTTGCATAGACCTTCTTTCTTTTCTCACTGCTAACTTAGTGCCGACCCTCTTAACTTCTTGTCTACATACTACAATGGTCGCCTAACTGGTCTCCCTCTCCAATCAATATTATACACGACTGCTAGAGCTATTGCCATTCCCCGGCTGTAAAACATTGACTTCTTAGTGCTTGGAGTAAATAACCAATTACTTAGCCTATGTATAAAGTGCCCCATTATATGACCACAACCTATATTTTAACCTTCTCCCTCTACGTCCACCCTCATGTGCAGCTATCTATCTATTAATTCTCACGTTTGCCTGGTATATTCTTCCAGTTCTATCAGTCTTGGATCAAGTTCCCTCTTTCATCTGAAATGATCTAATAGATTCAGCATTCAGACTAAATCTCTCTTTCCTACAAACCACAGATATCACCATTCAGAATTCATCTTCTTTCCTATACTGTCACAAGATTATTTAAATCATAGCACATATTACAGTCTTCTACTAAGTTTCTTCATGGACAGCTGTCTCCCTCCCTAGAATAAGGACATATGGAGGCAAGAGAAAAATTCCACCTTGTTTCAGTTAATCTATGGTGTTTTCAATAACAAATGTGTGCAGACTGAATTGACTTGGCTAAAAACTTGGGCGACTTTTAAATAAGTTACATTATGCTTATTTTTGTCTCCTTAAAATGCTAGATCATATAATTTATTTTTTCAGATGATTTAGGGAAAAATTCACTAACATTTTTGTATTGGGTTATTATGCCCTCAGGAACCACTAAGGCATGTCAAGTTCTTTGTCTCTAGAGCGCATGGCTACAAACTGCAGAGATTTGATTCAGAAAGTTCTATATCCTCTGACTCTTTCCGCCAGCAGCCTTATTTTAATCTATTGCCTGTGGGGAGGCCTGAAGATGTCACTCTCTCTCTCCTAGAGAAAAAAACATCAAGGTTTTTGTAGCAGCAGTTTGCTTGTGAGACTTACTGCCCTTCCTGGTTGGTGGATGTTCCTGAAATGCTGTAGAGTGTTGGCGCCAGAGAATTAGATATTTTCTCTGAGAAGTAAGAAACAACTTGTTAAAGTATGGGCAAGAAGAGTTGAAACTTGGCTTTTGATAGTCCCATTTCTCACTGGGATAGATGTTCTCATTTTCAGAGTGTAGGAGAAACTGGACGAAGGGGCTAGCGCTCCCGGGAGTGAGGGATAATCATGTCACACATGCCGGGGCCCATTCCCTCACCCCACTTCATGCGCACAGAAATGGAGCAGAACTTCTTTCTGGTGGTGGACACCCTAAGCCCAGCAGCCTCGCGATTATTGCTTCCTTTTCAACAGAAACAGATATTGTTTCACTACTGTTTGTTGGTTGAAAGGTCATGGGGCATTAGGTCACTGAAGCCCTCAAGGGAGGTAAAATACAGCCAGGGCGAAAACATAGTGCCAGCTGAGGGAACAGCAATTTGATTTTCTATAGGAATTTCCAACTACTTTCTCCATGTCCTGCCCTCCTCAAAGTTATAACTTCTGGATTCAATAATAGCTACTGTTCATTTCGTTTTGGCTTTTCCTGTACTTTTCCAAGCAGCCTCCGTTTTTCCAAGGGGATGTCTCTCTCTCCCTTGAAAGTTACAAGCTGTATTGATTTCATCTGAGCAACTGGAACAGTACGACAATAATTTTGCTTTAGGCTTTTGGGTTTTGTCCTACAAAATTTGTACTTAAGACATCTTTTCAGAATTTTCCTCGTGAACAAAAATCATTCCAGGTGGCATTTGGGAGCACAGGAAACATATACCCAGAGGGAAAGAGAGGAGCCCGTTTGTTCTCCTCCTACATTTCCTGCTGGAGCTCAGCTCATGCTTGCCTGCCAGAGCAAATGTTTTTCAGAGCAGTTTTTATATGGTCATAGATTTGAGGTCAGCCACCGCCTCTCTGCTTCTTTTAAAAACTGCTTTCCATATAAATGATTACAAGCCCAGAAGTCTAGAATTTTTTCTTGTTCTGCTTTTATATCCAACACACAGCGACCTTAAATAAGTCACTAATACTTGTGCCTCAGTTTCCTTCTTTGTCAAATGGAGAGGATCCCTGGCCTCCTGCTCCATGGCATTGATGTAAAGATCAAGTGAGACCATGAAAGAAAAACGTGCAAATCTCTAAAACACCAAATATAACAATGAGATAATTTATGTGACCATACTTTGTAAACTCTAAAGTGATATATGAGTAATTATGCTTTTGATTAAAATTGCTCCCTAAGAGTCCTGAGAACATTCGCTAACCCTCAAGGGCACGAAGGGTAATACTACACATTTAATTGCTACTTTTCCATCCTTGCTAAACTACACTCCCCTCCTGCACACCCTTCCAGAAGGCTTTTTTCTCACGATGGCTCAGCCAGCTTTTTGCCTGCGGCCATAAAATCAAGCCTTTTATACCTTAAATGCAAATACCTGGGTTCAGGAAATACAGGAACATTCCTGGAAACTCATGCAAAATATCTTTACTGCCCTCATTCTCTGGAACCCAGAAGCCCTCAGGTTATTTGGAGATATATGTTTCCGAAAGAAGGTGGCTATTGAAAGCTCATATGGCATGCAGATCAGTGAGCGGAAGAAAAAAAGTCACCTTCCTATATCTCCCCAGTTGGAGCACCAGTTATTCTTCTGGAAAATTACATTGCAAAAAAATCTGTGAAGGCTTCAAGTTCATCTTGCTCTTTATATCTAAAGAAGCTTTATGTGTATGGAGAGCCTGGTATTTTCCTCGCAAATTTTGGTCTGAAGAGATATGGTTGCCTCCCTGCCATGTGGCAGTGCTAAAGCAATGCTAACAGACCTAAGCAAATAAAAACTTGGAGGTGAATACTCTCTCATCTGTTTACCAACCTCACATCAAAAATAAAGGGCAAGTCCCAGGACTTCTCTGGCTGTCCAGTGGTTAGGACTTTGCCTTCCAATGCAGGGGATGCGGGTTCAATCCCTGGCTGGGGAGTTAAGATCCCACATGCCTCGGGGCCAATAAACCAAAACATAAAACAAAAGCAATATTGTAGCAAATTCAATAAAGACTTTAAAAAATGGTCCCCCGGAAAAGAAAAATACAAGGCAAGTCCCAACAACATGCATCTGATTTTTTGTTTTGTTTTGTTGTATTTTGTTTTAATATACTTTATTTTTAAAGAGTAATTTTAGGTTCACAGTAAAATTGAGCAGACGGTATAGAGGTTTCCCATATACTCCCTGCCTCGACATATTCATAGCCTCCCCCATTAACATCCCCCCACCAGGGAGGTGTATTTGTCACAACTGATGAATCTACATTGACAATTCATTATCACCCAAAGTCCATAGTTTACATTAGATTCACTCTTGGTGCTGTATATTCTAGGGGTTTCAAAAAATATACAATGACATGTATCTACCATTATAGTATCACACAGAGCAGTTTCACTGCCCTAAAAATATCTTTATTCTGCCCACTCATCCCTTCCCCCACCAGCCCATGGCAACCACTGATCTTTTTACTGTCTCTATGGTTTATTTCTTAGCCAGAGTGTTATATGGTTGGAATCATATAGTACATAGCCATTTCAGACTGGATTCTTTCCCTTAGTAATATGCATTTAAGGTTTTATAATGTCTTTTCATGGCTTGATAAATAATTTCTTTTCAGTGATAAATAATATTCCGCGGTCTGGAAGAAGCACAGTTCATCCATTCACCTACTGAAAAACATCTTGGTTGCTTCCAAGTTTTTGAAATTATGAATGTGTACTTATTGCCATTTTGCTAATTGTTTTCTGGATGTTTTGTAGCTCTTCTCTGTTGCTCCACTCTTCTCTTGCTCTCTTCCCTTGTGATTTGATGACTAGTGTTATGTTTGGATTCCTCTCTATTTTTTTGTGTAACTATTACAGGTTTTTAGATTGTGGTTACCATGAGGTTTATATATAACCACCTATGTATATAGTAGCCTATTTATTGATGACCTCTACCAGAGGTGTGTTGAACTGTCTTCAGTTTAAATGTATTTTTTCTTTTCTCTGTTGAGCTTGGTTGATTTTTACTACTCTGTCATCCAGATTGCCAAATCGTCCTTCTTAGTCCTCCCTCTAGCCTATTAGTGGCAGGAGTTGGCCCCACTAAGCTGGAGCCGTGCATGTCACTGGGCTGCACAGTGAGCCAGGCTGGGGGCCAGCCCCAGCTACCAGCGCACCTACAGTAGTTGGTCCAGAACAACAGAAGGGCCCATGTAGACCACATAGGGAACACCTTCCGAGCATTTAGCTCTGGTGTTCAGAGGGGAACATGCTGCTGGGCCCCGTAGAATGTTTCCTACATAAAGTCTCTTCTCCAAAATGAGGAGATGTAACAGACCTACCTAATACAGAGAAATAAATTAGGCAAATTAGGCAAAACAGAAACAAATTAGGCGAATTAGGCAAAACAGAGAATTAGGCAAATTAAGGAGACAAAGGAATATGTTCCAAAAGAAGGAACAAGACAAAAATTCAGAAAAAGAACTAAACAAAATGGAGATAAGCAATCTACCCCAAAAAAGAGTTCAAGGTAAAGATTATAAAGATACTCACTGATATTAGGAGAAAAACGGATGAACACTTGAACAAAAAACTAGAAAATGCCATTGACCCTTGAACAACATGGGTTTAAACTGTGTGGGTTCACTTATAAGCAGATTGTTTTCAATAGACACTACAGTACTACATGACTGTGGTTGATTGAATCAGCAGATGCAGAACCACAGATACTGAGGGCTGACTATGAGACTTGAACATCTGCAGATTTTGGTATCTATGGTAGGTCCTGGAACCAATCCCCCATGGATACCAAGGGATGACTGAAGAAAGGAACCAATCAGAGTTGAACAATACAATAACTGAAATTTGTAAAATGCATCTGCTTTTGAATTGGCCTAGAGGGTAGGTTATTCTAGAACCTGCTGACACTGGCATTGTTGTTTCCTCCATTCAGAGAGCTTCAAAGGTTTGTCACACTGTTTCAGATCTATTTTCAGTCAGTAGGTACAATATCACTACGATTGGTATTTTATATTCCTCATTTAAATACAAAGAAACAAACAAACATCCTACTAGGTAAATTGTATTTGTTACTTTTCACCTTAAAGTAATTTTAAGTAAATCAAGGCTTTACATCAAGAAATGTACTTAACTTTTACCCCAACGTGACAGAATACACATTTTTCTCAAGTGCACATGAAACATTCTCCAGGATAGATCATACGTTAGGCCATAGAACAAGTCAATAAATTTAAGAGTATTGAAGTCATATCAAGCATCTTTTCCAAATACAGTGGTATAAAACTAGAAATAAATTACAAAAAGAAATCTAAAAAATTCACAGGGCCTCCCTGGTGGTACAGTGGTTAAGAATCTGCCTGCCAATGCAGGGGACACAAGTTCGAGCCTTGGTCCGGGAAGATCCCACATGCCGCGGAGCCACTGAGCCCATGCGCCACAACTACTAAGCCTGCGAGCCACAACTACTGAAGCCCGTATGCGTAGAGCCCGTGCTCCACAATAAGAGAAGCCACCTCAATGAGAAGCCCGTGCACCACAACGAAGAGTAGCCCCTGCTCTCTGCAACTAGAGAAAGCCCATGCACAGCAATGAAGACACAACACAAACAAAAATGAATAAAATAAAATAATTTTTAAAAATTCACAAATATGTGGAGACTAAACTCTGTGCTACTGAATAATCAATGGGTCAGAGAAGAAATCAAAAGAGAAATCAAAAAATACCTTGAGACCAGTGAAAATGGAAATATAACATACCAACACTTATGGGATGCAGCAAAAGCAGTTCTAAGAGGGAAGTTCTGATAAATACCTACATCAAGAAATGGGAAAAATCTCAAACAATCTAATTTTACCCCTCAAGGAACTAGAAAAAGAAGCCCAAAGTTAGTAGAAGAAAGGAAATAAAGATCAAAGTAGAAATAAATGAGAGACTAAATAGGGAATAGAAAAGATCAATGAAACTAAGTTGATTTTTTGAAAAGGTTAACAAACTTGACATTTTTAGCTAGACTTACAATAAAGAAAAATGGGGACTCATAAAATCAGAAGTGAAAGAGGAGACATTACAACTGACAGCACAGAAATACAAAGGATCATAAGAGATTACCATGGACAATTACACACCAACCAATTGGACAACTTAGAATAGATAAATTCATAGAAATATACAGCCTACCGAGATTTAGTCATTAAAAAATTTTTAAATCCGAAGAGACCAATTATTAAGGAAATTGATCAATAATTTTAAAAACTCCCAACAAATAAAAGTACAGAACCAGATGACTTCACTGACGAATTCTATTAAACATTTAGAGAAGAATCCATAGCATTCCTTCTCAAACTCCTCCAAAAAATAGAAGAGGAGGAAACACCTCCAAACTGATCTTACCAGGTCAGCATTACCCTTGTACCAAAACCAGACATGGACACCACAAGAAAAAAAAAAAAATTACAGGCCAATATCCCTGATGAACATAGAGGCAGAAATCCTGAACAAAATACTAGCAAACCAAATTCAATAATACATTAAAACAATCACATACCATGATCAAGTGGGGTTTATTCCAGAGACACAAGGATAGTTCAACATCTGTAAAATAAATGTGATATACCACATTAACAAAATGAAAGATAAAAATCATATAATCTTAATAGATGCAGAAAAAGCATAGACAAACTTCAATCCATTTATGACAAAAACTCCCAATGAAGAGGGTGCAAAGGGAACATATCTCAACATAACGAAGTCCATATATGACAAGCCTACAACTAACATCATACTCAGCAGATTATGAGATTAGGATTAAAACAAGACTATGCCCACTCTTGCCACTTTTATTTAACATAGTGTTGGAAGTCCTAGACAGGGCAATTAGGCAAGTAAAAGACATAAAAGTTGTCAAAATCAAAAAGAAAGAAGTAAAACTGTCACTATTTGCATATGACATGATACTATATGTAGAAAACCCTAAAGACTCCACCAAAAAATTCAGATCTAATAAATTCAGTAAACTTGCAGGAATCAAAATCAATATACAAAATCAGTAGGGACCAAGGTGATTAGACATTTGCAAATGCAACTTTTTTTGAAATTTCTCTTTCTGAAGCTCGTTATTACTGTATAGAAACACTACTATTTTCTTCAGCAGCTCTGTTGCCTAAACAAATCTCTGCCATGACTTTGAATTTCTATAGCCTGACCCTCAACATTTATCCCAACCTCATTTCTTCCTGTATCACTCTGTATATCCCATCTTACAACTTCCTCATATTATG
Source organism: Grampus griseus (assembly GCF_964374135.1). Classification (NCBI taxonomy): domain Eukaryota; kingdom Metazoa; phylum Chordata; class Mammalia; order Artiodactyla; family Delphinidae; genus Grampus; species Grampus griseus. Next base: position 112,475,698 of record NC_138998.1, on the reverse strand, counting down.
TCTAATCACCTCGGTCCCTAAGCATGGAAAGATTCTCCACTTCTCTCATTCTATTGAAATACTTCCAGACCCACCTCAAATATCACAACCTCTCTTCTTTTATTCCATCTATTCAGAAATAATTGTTCTTTTCCTAATGTGTCAACAGACTGTTCATTGCAATTATTTGGTACTTATGTAGTTGTAACTTGTGTTTAAAATTAGGTGTTTACATGCCTGCCTCTCCCACTATATAGGAAATTCATCGAGAAGAGTGAAGAGTTAGCCACCACTTACTGCACCAAGAGTTCAGACTCCAATCCAGACAGATCTGGTTTGAATCTCAATTCTGCCACTTATTATTTGTGTATCTATAGGCAAATTGATTAACCTTTCTTGGCCTCAACTTTGTTTTCTTTGTTAGAAAATTAAAATATTATCTACCTTTTAGATTTATTGTAATAATTAAATGACACAACATTCAAAGAGCATCCACATTTAGGACACTGTAATCAAAGCTTGTTGAACTTGGGGTAAATGATAGCAGTAATGAGAAAGAAGACATTCTAGGTTGGGAAAAAAACAAAAACAAAAACAAGTTCAGGTACCTAGGCAGGAACAGCTGTGCCCCAGGACCACTAAGCAGGCTTTTGTGACCAGAACACAGAGTGCTTGGGAAAGTGGACAACTACTTTACATAGTTTGTGTGAGATCATATAGTTAAGTCAGGTTAAGGTTTTTTTCGAAGAGGAGAGGGGTATGATTTGGGATTTGAGAATAATCAGTCTGATCGCTATACACTGAAATGGTTGACATAGATAAGGCATAAAGCGAAGGAGACCTGAAAAGGGTGATTGACAGCATTTGGAGATCAATAGATATATCCAGTGTGCCAATTATTGCTTACTTTCATTTGCTCTAGATTTAACCTCTCCTAGGGGAGCTTCAAGGAGTGTCTACATGTTGTACTTTCTAACCTAGACATGTGCTAAAGCCATGCTCACTCTAACAATATGCTTTGTTTTTTGTAGAATTGTTTTCCTTTTCTCAGTTGAGATCATTCTAGATCAAGGAGTCACATATGTGCTAACCTCTCTTCAAATGATTTCTTTTTTCCAGCTTTGTTGTCCTTCCAGCTGTTTACAAGTGTAGATACTGTATACGATATATAGAGGAAAATTAACCATTCTCACAATAGTATTTTAAATATTGTTTGCTTTCAATGTTTCCTAATTTATTTATCCATTTGACAAATTTTTATTAAATGCTTATCACATGCTGAGCATTGTACTGATCAATTAAAAAAAAAAAAAACTAGTTAATGGACATACCAAACCCCTACTCTCATGGAAGAGGTTGAGTCTATTAGAAAATTCATCAAGAATTACCCTATTCAAATCATTTACAACAATGTCAGATTTGCTCAAGCAATAATACCAGGATACCTTAATCTCAACTTCAGTCTCCTAATTTGCCATTTATTTTGTTTCCTAACTGTAAGAATTCTTCTGAAAAAAATATCTCCTCACTCAAATTCTCATTATATCTCAGGTACTTGGAATTTTAGGTGTGGAAGTATATACAAGGGTATATGAAAGTCTAAATCCATTATAATTATTGCTTCTCCCTTTTCCACATGTGTATCAGGTGGCAGGAAACAGCCCACATTCCTGGGCGGGGGCTGGGGGTGCATCAATGATTTTAATATAAATCATAATGGATAGAAAAGGTGGAGAGTAGCCTTTAAATTACAAGCACAGAGATGCCTAAGCAAGAATTCACACTCTGTCACTTTTAGTTTGTGACCTTGAGCAAGTTCCTAAACATTCCCAAGCAGTTTATAGAACTCTCATCTATAAACTCAAAGGGGTAAAATATGATCAAACAATATAATTTACGTAGTGTCTTGTACAGTACCTAGCACCCAAAGGTATCTATTTTTATTATTAATATTTCAGTTTTTGAGACGAGTTGAGTTGAAGTCAATACGCATTAAGAACAGTAAGAAGGAAATTCTGCCTTGGTGAATATGAAACAACATAGATGAACCCGGAAGATATAATACTAAGTGAAATAAGCGAACCACAGAAGGATAAGTAATATATAACTCCACTTACATGAGGTATCTAAAGTAGTCAAACTCATAGAAGCAGAGAGGAAAATGCTGGCTGCCAGGGGCTGAGGGAGGAGGAAATGGGGAGTTGTTTACAGTGGGTGTAAGTCTCACTGTGTAAGATGAGTAAGTTCTAGAGACCTGCTGTACCACATAGTGCCTATGCTTAACAATGCTGTGCCGCGCACTCAAAATTCTTAAGAGGGCGGATCTCATTTTAAGAGTCTTTAGGGGCTTCCCTGGTGGCACAGTGGTTAAGAATCCGCCTGCCAATGCAGGGGACACGGGTTCGATCCCTGGTCCGGGAAGATCCCACATGCCATGGAGCAACTAAGCCCATGCGTCACAACTACTGAGCCTGCGCTCTACAGCCCGCGTGCCACAACTACTGAGCCCATGTGCTGCAACTACTGAGGCCCGTGTTCTGCAACAAGAGAAGCCACCACAGTGAGAAGCCTGTGCACCGCAACAAAGAGTAGCCCCTGCTTGCCGCAGCTAAAGAAAGCCCACGTGAAGCAATGAAGACCCAACACAGCCAAAAATAAATAAATAAAATAAATTTTTTTAAAAAGAGTCTTTACCCCCCACCCCTCCCACACACACAAAAGGCATAAGGAAATTTTTGGAGGGGATAGATATGCTTATGACTCGATTGTAGCAATGGTTTCACGCGTATATGCATATGTCCAAACTCTGCAAATTGTATACTTTAAATATGTGCGTTTTTTTGTATGTCAATTATATCTCACTAAAGCTGTTAGAAAAAGAGCAGTAATATGTTCCAGGCCTTATGACAAAGTGGGGAGTAAAAATGGATAGAGATATAACCCAGCTTTTATGAAGTTCCAATGTCTAGCAGAGGAGACAGGCTCACAGACTCAACTGTGAACTCTCCAACTTTAGGGAGTGGGTCTGGTTTTGTAAACCATTGATTCTCAGTGCTGGTCACAGTGCTTGAAACATAATTATTTGTGGAAGAAAGGAAGGAGGGCAAGGAAGGAGAAGAAAGAAAGAGGGGAGGGGATGATAATCTCAAGTGTAGTACATGAACTGATTCAGATTTACATTCTTAAGAACAGTCCATGGACAGTCGAATAGGTAGGGCGGGTAACAGAACAATCCCTGTCCTCGTGTCTAGAGAGGCAGATTTACCATGAAGCCAGTGAAGCTTAAACTCTGGAGCTTCTTCCAAGGCCCTGTACTTCATTTCTATTAGTAATTTTTAATCCTTTTTTAAGAGGGACTCCCAAATTATATAAATTCAGACTCCAAAAAACATGGATCTGCCACCTCTTGCCAAGGTATACACCGCTCTCACTTATTGGGTTGGCCAAAAATTTCGTTTGGGTTTTTCCATAACATCTTACGGAAAAACCCGAATGAAATTTTGGCCAACCCAATAAAATGGGGGTGGGATGCACGTACTAGAAAAGGTTGCTGCCTGTTGATATTACTCCTGCGCATTGAGAAAGTGGTGTAAAGAGTAGTGATGTAAACCCTATCAATGTTTTTTGGATAGAATATAAAACTTACTAATAAATAGAATAAATAATAATTAAACATGAAAAGGAGGTGTTTCTAAAAATATTTCAAATGCATTGTCGTTAATATTTCTTTTAAAATCGAACTCAGGATATACAATGTTTATACAATTCTACTAGGTGAGCTCCACATAACAGTGTACTTTTTCTCTAATAAAATCCACTGTTCTGCTCAGAATCACCTTCAGTTGACATCTAAGCATCCAATAAGCTAAAAATATTTTTATGATAAAAATTAAAGTTTTTATTTATCATTAAGTGGACTTTAATATTCTTATCTGAGAGACAATAGATAAATACGGACCTTTTTATAATGAACAGCAAAATGCGGTTATAACTTATAGCCATCTTCTCTGAAGATAAAGCTTTAAATCTGCATCTATTCAGTAAGATATTATTTTTAGTTAATTTCTCTCCACATATTCCTTTGGTGGTATATAAACATAGATCTCTCTCAAGTCACTAAAGCTTTGAGTTTGAAAGATGAGTATTTAATGCTTAAGGCAAAAATAATAATCATTTCTTCAGTTCCATTAAGATGACAAAAACGTTATCAAGCAGAATATACATGTGCTTTGCAGTGCTTGCTATTTCCAGCCTAATTTACTTTTTAATTAGAAAGTCTATCAGTTAGATCAATGGAATAATTTCTAGTCCAAGTTAAATCCTTATCATTAATTCTGATAAATCTAACAAGTAACTTTGGAAACACTGTTATGTGTTACTCCATTTTATTCTAAAATATTCTGAAATGCATGCTAGTCTAGGTGGAAAACACACTCGAGTTTCCTTTTTTAAAGAATACTTACACTAACTTTTCCAAATTTAACTCAAATATTTTTATGTAGTCTCTTAAAGTATGTTACATTTAAATAGATTGACACCCAGATCTTTGTTTCTAATACCATTCTCCAATTAAAGAGGAAATGGCTGATTCTAGGACCAGGGTCCAATATATACAGGATGAGCCTGGAGCATTTTATAGTGCCAGAAAGTAAGGAAGTGTTCAAAACATACACACAGTCACAGAAAAAAGTTGAAAGGATATCACGTGTGGCAAATAGCCTCTTCATCACAAAGCCTGCAATTTTTCTAACTAACACCAGGAACGGCCAAGAATCTTTTATATGTCTTTGTGTGTGTGCACAGGCCCACACCCGAGAGCAGTATGTCAAAGGAAAGAGGAATCAACTAAAAGAGCTCTCGAAGGCCAATGCTGAAATGATTTCAGCAACATACAAGTAGTATTAGATGATAAGCCAAGGCATAAAATATCCATGTCTCCGTATTGATATAAATAAATACATAAATAAATGGGGAAGAATAGAAAAATCCCCCTTGCAGGAGAAACCCCAATTATTTATGTGGATACTCCACCCTCAGGAAGGTGGAATATAACACCCCTTTCCTGTATTGTGAACTGCAGGTAGTGACTTAATTCTAAAGAGTACAGTGTAAAAAGGGAAGGAAGCAAGAGTAATTTTACTGTGGAGAAACCTGACAGACAATATCTCAGTCAGGTGATCAAAATTACCCTAAAAAACAAATTATGTTGACAGTAGGTGCCTTTGATACGTTGTGATAAGAATGGCAATTTACCTCTGTGGTATTTCTTCCCAGGGTAGTTCTTTAATAAATACTTCACAAAAATCTTAAATTCTATTTTAAATGGAACTGTCACTTTCTATTTCTCTTCTCCTCTATTTCCTCACCTTTTTGTAGTTTACAATTTATTTCACAGCAACATGTGTTTAAATTACAAAAAGATAATCCATATAAACTAGTTAGATAAATAAAATCAAAGATTTGTGATTGAAGTAATTGTGAGTAGAAAATAATATCTTCTGAAAATAGGAACATTGAATGAAAGAAATATTAAAGGGATGCAAGATAAAGCAAAAAAGAGACAAAATGTCTACACAACTTAAGGGACACTGTTATTTGTTATTCTATATTCATTATAAGGTATTACAATTCATGATTGATATATGGTGGTCAAATGGCCCGTAAGCATATACAAAACTATTCAATTCTATTAGAAATCATGAAATTGCCAACAACGACGTAAAAAGGTAATAACCAAAATGAAAAAGTCAGACAAAACCAACTCTTGGTAAGGTCATGGAACAACGGTGACTCCCCTACACTGATATTGAGGAGGAGGGACTATAAATTGCTCCAACCACTTTGGAAACCAAAATCTACTAAAGGTGAAGATGTGCATACCCTACATCTGAGTAATTCCACTCCTAGGAATATACCCATCAGAAATGCACACATGGGTTCACTAAAAGACATGTTCTAAAATGTTCATAGCGGTACTATTTGTAGTAACCAAAACCTGGAAACTACCCAAAAGCACAATAAACAAATATATTGTGGTATATCCATACAAGGGAATACTGAGCAATCATAACCATCACAGTACACAAAATACAGGTGCACCTTACAAACATGTTGAAAAGAAGATACACAAAAGTATACACCATATAATTCCACTTATAAAAAGAAACTGGTGAAACTAATCTATGCTGTTAGAAGTCAGCAGAATAGTTAAAATCTATTTTCATTTTTGGTTGGGTGGGATGTAGATTAAGAGAATCAGGCTTGCAAAGATAGAGTGACAGACCTGGTATTCAAACCTCTACTTGCTCATAAAACCTGTGTCCTTAATCATCAAATGTAGTAGGAGGTAGGTTGAAGGGCAGCTTCTGGGAGCAGATTTACAAGAGTATATTCAATGTGTGAAAACTCATGGAGCGTTACACTTATGAGGTATCTACTTTTCGTTCTATATGTCTATGATTTAACAACAGACAACAACCTGTTGCCCAGCCACCTGGCTTGAGTGATATTCTTCTGTCTCACTATATGATTACATGTACACTCAGATTACGTTTTCCCAACTTTCATTTACTTTTGTGCCTCCTCATAAATTTGTTAGGTTAGTCAATAAGAACCTGTGCATGACGAGAACAATTTTATATGAATAAATTTATAATGATGATAATAATTTTAAAGCATTTTTATATTTACTCTTTGCCAAATCTCTCATTCTATAATTTGTTCTCCCACATCTGTACCATTCACCCATTTAGAATTCTTTAAAAGGATATAGACCAAAATCAGATACTTTTCAAGTTTGTTTCTTAGATCTTTAATACATGAGGATGGGTTCCTGTTTGAAAGTTAAAGATCTATTTCACATGCCTGTAACCACAGCCTTTTTAGTAAAAAACCCGAGCAACAACATCACAAAGTAATTGACTATAGGGGTGGGACTAAAAACAGATGATATGCAATGCTAAAAAAACCACTTCTATGTTTCAGCTAAATGTTACTGATCAACTTGAATTCTGTTTCTTGGACTTAATAAGTATAGGCATTTCATAGTAATAAAGCTAATCAAATGCCAAAGAAATAAACACTAAAATTAGAATGACCACACAACTTCCTTGGTAAACATAGCAGTTAAGAGCTTATCAATGAATTTTAGGGAATCAAATATAAATAATAATTTACTCCATGCTTAGCAGGTAACAGACACTGTGCTAAATACTTTATAAACATTATCTTATTTAAGTCTAACAAATCATTTGTGATAATCTATTAGCACCTTTTCTTTTGTGAGGGGAGGGGGGTAGATTAAGACAATAAGGCTCACAAAGGTAAGTGACTGACTTCTGACCTAGTATGTATATACATATTTGCGCATAAAACCTATGTCTTAATCACCAAATGTATCCACTGATTACATTCCTTTCCTTCAAAAAAGTAGTGGTCAATATGAACAAAATAGAAATGTTTTCCGTCTTGATAAAATGCAAATTCTAATGAGCTTATTTCTTTTGGATACTTAATAACTTTGAACCTAAGACTGAACAAATAGACTAATGAATACTGTCTAAATTGAGTTCATTTTTCTTAATGTAAGCAAGTATTTGATTTATTAGCCTGGAAACATACCTGTCATATACTTGTTATGATTAAATATACTGAAATAATGCTAGTAGTCATCAGTAGAAATGAACATTGTATATTTCTGTGATTGTTGCTTGCTACAATAAACAAAAGAATGTAAAAATCACTCCAAAGCTTACCCTCCAGAGATACTTATTGTGAATATTTTGGTGCACTTTCTTTCAGACATTCCAATGAATCTACTAATACACTTCTGTGTTTTTAATGGCTGCTACATAGTCATTTATACCAACACATCAAAATTTATTCAACCTGCTCCCTAGTGATAGACATTAAGCCATTTTTTTCTTTTTTTGAGGGGGGCAGGGGAGTGCTTCCATAAACAACTCTGCAATATAAAATATCTCTACGAGGTTTATGCAATCATCTCCTTAGTGCCACATTTTAATATCCTTTGGCACAGTACATAGAAAACAGTAGGATGTGTAGCTCCAAGAAAAATACAGTAACAACTTCTCTCTCCAAGCTGACTACAAACCTCCTGGTGCCCTTGCCCTGGCAGCCTGTGGGTCCCTGCAGAGCTAGCCTGAATGCTGTGGTCAGGAATTCCACAGACAGGTCTCAGCAAGTGCGACCACACAGGCTGGCCTGCATTTATCCACTATTACCTGGGCCATCCCTGAGAAAAAGCCATAGCTCTTTTTGAGAGCACCCATGGGCAATCCTTTTAAGTTATATATTCAAAAAACTAATCACATGTTCACATTCCAAACATAGTGGCCTAAAGTCATCTATTGTTTTACAACCTGTTTTTAACTTAAGGCTTCTGAGAATTCATCTAACACATGGGACAGTCTAGTGACAAAGGGAGAAAATCTCACAAAATTGTTGATGAAAGGAGATCTCAGAACCCCCAGAAAAAAATATTCTCAGAATCCCCACCGAACATCCACTGTGTAGGCAGCTGGGATGACTAAATGACATTATAAAATTCTTAGTTCCATGTCTGATATACTAAGAGATCAATAAATGTTAACTATTATTACATTTTTTCAACTTCTCCATGTATTTCCTTTACCCACTTCCTCTAACTGAAAATTGCCTTCTCAGGAATTTCCCTGGCTGCCTGTATGTGTGTTTTCTTCCCATAAAGTCCTGTCATCTCCACTGTAAAAAGTACTGAGTTTATTCAGTTTTTAACAAATTCATCCCAACATTCCAATTCAAACATCCAATATCTCACATGTGAATCATTCTAATGACTCCACACTAGTCTCCTTACATCTGCTCAAATTCCCTTCCAATCCCACTGTATAAAGAGGCAGAATGATGTTTTCAAATGCAAATCTGACCGTGTATATTCCTTGCTTAACACTGCTCAGTGACTTCCCTTTGCTATCAGATGAAGTCCACATCTTTACCACAGCCCCTCTCCTGTTATCATCTCCATTCCAGCCACTCTGGCCTTCTGTTAGTTCCTCCAGGGCATCAGGGACCTTCTCTTGACAGCCTAGAAAATGCTATTACCTCTTTCTGGAAACCCTGTATCCCAAGCCACTATCTGTCTGCATAATGACTTTTATGTTTCAAATTTAATTGTAGAAGGGTGTTTTTTTTTTTTTTTTTGCGGTACGCAGGCCTCTCACTGTTGTGGCCTCTCCCGTTGCAGAGCACAGGCTCCGGACGCGCAGACTCAGTGGCCATGGCTCACGGGCCCAGCCGCTCCGCAGCATGTGGGATCCTCCCGGACCGGGGCACGAACCCGCGTCCCCTGCATCCACAGGCGGACTCTCAACCACCGCGCCACCAGGGAAGCCCTGTAGAAGGGTTTTTGGTTCCCCTTCCCACCCTCCATTTAGGCCAAGATTCTTGTCATCATTTTATTTCTTATATATCTGTTCTGTGTTATATCAGCTTTCCATAACCCCCTCTGAGTTCCATCAGTTCCAGATCCAGGTCTCCCTTCCTGCTATGTTTCCCCACCTAGTTCAGTTCAGAGCAGATAGCAAATGCTCAAAACTACCTGATTATTGAATGAAACACTAAAAAGATATGTGGAAGTCAAAAGCAACTTATTTATGTATTGGTATTGTATCAGTTTCTTCAGAATGGTCTATGAAGAAAACAATATATACTTATTTACAAAAGCTGGAATAGGGCTTCCCTGGTGGCACAGTGGTTGAGAGTCCGCCTGCCGATGCAGGGGACGCGGGTTCGTGCCCCGGTCCGGAGGATCCCACGTGCCGCGGAGTGGCTGGGCCCGTGAGCCGTGGCCGCTGAGCCTGCGCGTCCGGAGCCTGTGCTCCGCAGCGGGAGAGGCTGCAGCGGTGAGAGGCCCGCGTGCCGCAAAACAAAACAAAAACAAAAACGAAAAAAAGCTGGAATAACCTAGTACTAGAACAACGCATCAGTTACCTAAACACATCCCACTATTAGCACATTATAAAAGACAGATTTAATAAAACTAGATATATTCGTCTATTCCCAAATATTATATACTCATTTTAACATAAATGGAATGTGATATTTATTAGTCTCTATAATACACAGTAAAATACTTTGTCTGAAGATAAAGGCAAATTAAATCAAATATGTATGTATGTATATATGTGTGTGTGCTGTGTGTGTGTGTGTATATATATATATATATGTATGTATAAAACAAAATATTGTAGATTGAATAGTGAGGCTGCAAGTCCAAGATCAAGGTTTTGGCAAATTGGATTTCTCCTGAGGCCTCTCTCCTTGGCTTGCAGATGGCTGCTTTCTCACTGTGTCCTCATGTGGCATTTTCTCTGTGCATGCAAGTACCTGGTGTCTCTTCCTCTCCTTTATAAGGACACCAGTCATACTGAATTAGGGCCCCATCCTCATGACCTCATTTAACCTTAATCATCTTTTTTTTTTTAATGTGGGTGAATAATTATTTTATTTTATTAACGTCTTTATTGGCATATAATTACTTTACAATGGTGTGTTAGTTTCTGCTGTATCACAAAGTGAATCAGCTATACGTATACATATATCCCCATATCCCCTCCCTCTTGCGTCTCCCTCCCACTCTCCCTAATCCATCTTTTAAAATGTCTTATCTCTAAATACAGTCACATTGTTGGCTACAACTTCAACATATGAATTTGGGGAGACACAATTCAGTCTACAGAAGAAGTTCAAATTTTTTTATATCACCAATTATTACCACAAATAGAAAAAAATCCACCTGAATAGCAAAACTATGCTGTCAGTTTCAATAAGTATATGATACTTACTCCTATAGTGTTTAGAAGACCCAGCAGAATTCATTTTTTGTGGTTGTGCAATGATAATGATAAACTTCCCTCATTGTTATTATACCTGGGTTTCTGCTAATATAAGCTTATTTTTTTAAGAAATCCAGCAGATCAACGTTGTAAATAATCATTACCGTTCCTGTGTGCAGACTAACCCCTAGGGCCACACAAACTGTGTTTGTCATTTTTTTTCTTCCTGTCATCCTCTTTTGACCCTTGGAGCTCTGCTGTCCTCTTGGGTAAAAAGTGTGAAAGCTGACAAAGTAACAAATGTTAGAGCTAAGTTTAACATTGTGGTTGCCATTCATCTCCTGTAAAATACCAACATTTCTAGTTAAAGTTATAGGCACATTTTTATGTAAATTTTTCACAGTGATTTCATATTTTAAAAAGTTAAACATGTTTCTTTATTAACTGCTGCTTTCAAATCTCCTGATAACTAGTCTATACATCACATCAAAATTTAATGGTTATTTATTTACTTAATGGAATATTACAATAACAGATTTCTATCCCTACACCCATATTTTGTATTCCCCTAGTGTTCTCCTGGTTGAATTTCCAATCCTCACTCCTAGACATCTTAGCCTTAATCATATCCATTTCAGTTCTGTGCTCTGAATACAAATAGCTCATTTTGCAACACAAGCATATCAATAATTCTTTTTCTTCTTATCAAACAAGTTATTTTGCAAATCCACCTTCCACCTATAACCCTGGTTCAGATTCATTTTTTACATGGTTGTTAAGTACTTGTGAACATATGATTTATGTTTTAGCCTCTGTAACACCACCACTTTCACATCTTTGAAGAAAGAAGTATTCCCTAACTAATTCCCTAATGATTGTCTTACCATTCTAATTTGACCGTCATCCCAGCTCTAATTCTACATCTTTTAAAATGCCATTTTTGATCTTTGCCTTTGTAGAAGAAAGTCTATTAATCCACTCTTCTATAGATAAGAATCCAAATGCCTATCCAAAAAACAGTAGAGACTCTTTCTGTCATTTGTCCTTGCTCCTCAGGCGCTATTATTCTACTCCTTTCAGAAACCAAAATATATCTCATCCCTTATCTCTGCCACAGAAGATTTTTCTTAGATATTTAGGATGTGCTTGCCCCTTCCTACTACCTGATGTGCAAAACTCAGGAGGGGGATGAGAAGGGAGATCCAATGGCAACACAGTTTCCAGAGATATACTCTTAGTTTGAGAATGTCTTTGTGATATTGCAAATTTCAGGCAATGTAGAAGATACGTCTGGGAGGCACCAAGTTACAGTGCTGGTGTGCCCAACCATTTAATACATGAAGACACTCTTGCAATAGGAACAAAATGAGTTCCCACATATTTATACATTTAAGATGCATTTATAAAGAACTACATAATGAACACTATTATATAAACAAAATTTTGAAATAGAATTGTATTCCATTAGACAGTAGCGTCTGTACACTTTTGACAATCTGTACACATGTGGGAAGGAAAGATTGCGTACTCTGTCAACAGAATCTACTTTCTATGTATCTGGAGTCTTATAACCCCTGCAATAGTGATTTAGCTCTTCTCCTCAGTCAACCTTCAGATTTGACAGCCACAACTTGGAAACCAATTGGAGAAATGAGACCTGGATTATATGTTCCCCTTTGGCTGTATAATTTAGGGCAAATCACTTAGGCCCCTAGGTCCTTGAGTTTTGTGAGGCTTCAAACTAAATCGATCATGCATATAAAAGCCCGCTATGCACCATCAAACATGATACACATGCAAACTATCATTATCTCAAAGGACAAGTGGAAAAGGCCCGCATGAGAATTGCTGTGAAGTGATAAAGAAGGGCTACAAATTTCGAGTGGCCCCTTTGGAGAAATACCATTGTGGAAGTATTTTATGGAGAGCAGAACATACATTCTGGATTCCTCTGTCTTTACCCAAACTCTCTTCTTGCTGGGACAGTGACAGCAGAGTGGGGCAGCCCCTCTCAATTTATCACAGTCCTTCCTTCCCACATTTAATAATGTGCCATTTTTAATGCCTTCTGCAGGGGAGGAAAAATCTCTTTCCTCTACTCTTCTCTAAGTTCTTAACTGGGACCCCTGTAACAAAAGACAGATGGATACAAGTTTATTTAATATAAGTTTTATGTGACACAGGAACCTTCATGAGGAAATGAAGACCTGAACAAATGGGTAAAAATGAATGTTTTCATGCTAGGTCTGATGTGGAATGGAAAGTTGTGGAATGACAGGACAAACAGTACAAGTTACCTGTAATTAACTGGGGGACACTTAGCAAGGCCTGTCCCTTAAGAGTCCTCTCTGTGTCTGTTAGCCTTCCAAGATAAAGATGCTCCTTTCCTCTGGGTTTAGGGAGGGCACCTCTCACATGACGGTTTAAGATCTTCTTTAGGGAAGGTGAGACAGTCCTTCCTGTATCTGTCATTCCTCAATTTCCTTTAGCCTGAAATATTTAACATGCCAAGTATCCTGTTTTGAGATAGTGTGTCCTGAATTCCATCACTTCCAAGAATCATTCTTACCCAGGTTTTTCACCGAAAATCATTTTCCCTACATGAAAGCACAGCACAGTTCTCAATGGTCCAGGGAAGCAAAATTTGCCACCACAAAATGTATCTCTTTGCTGTGAGGGTTAATTTAGGCTGATTATTTTTAAAAGATTCAGGAAGAACATCTGACCTTCTCCCTAACTGCCTAAAAGAATGTAGATAGAGGACCTGCTCCAGGAAGAATGCTATCACCATAAATATCTATAGTATGAACTAGGTGTGTAGACTGGAAAGAACCTAGCAAAGACTATTAAAAATCTACTCTGTATCTCATTGTCTGCATGGTCAGCAAACAATCATTGACTAAACATTCGTTTTTCCATCTCCAAGTGAATTGCCTTCCTCCCCTTTGAAGTCCCAACCCCTCACTGCCAACATCCTCTTTTGTCTGAGGTGAGAGTTTTAGCCATTTGGGCAAGTTACTCAGTCTTCCTGGGTCTCTTCCACATTATTAAACTTTTGTGTGATTTTCTCCTGTTAATCTGTGTCATGTCAACTTAATTCCTAGACCAGCCAGAAGAACTTAGAAGGGTAGAGAAAAATTTCTTCCTCCCCAACAATGGTATAAATGTTTTCTTTGGAATATCATTGGAAAAATGAGTGAAAGATTTTAAAATAATTTTATTTCCTTTTTTGTTGTATTATAGTAAGGCAATGAACAAAAGAGCAGTTTTCTAATTTATAGACTGATGCCATGCATTGGAATAAATCTATAAGTTAAAATAAACACCTCAGTGTTAAAAATAATGTATGTCTGAAATATTCCAAGCTCTTTCTTGAGTATACCATGTGAAACATAAAATTTAGGTCATGCTTCTAAGTAGGCTCACTCAAATATAAAATATTTATAGTTTAAGTAAAATCAGATTATATATTAACGGATATGATCTGTGAAGGCGCCAGGGATACACGGTTTTCACTTCAGTAAATACTGAACCAATTTAATGAAATAACCAACGAAAGTGTCATTTAGTGCCAGTGTGATCAAGGGTGTGTCACCCGGGTTGTGACATGATTTGTCACCTGAGAAATTGTCTACTAACAGAGTGCAACCAAGTCCATTGACTCATTTATTGAGAACACTATGAAGCCATCCACTGGTAACGATTTTCAGTCATCACTGATCTAGGCCAGATTTGAACTGCTGACCTGGAGGTGCAAGATCCTATATCTGGCTTCTCATTACTTGTAGTAAGACTGTTTGCTTGCAAACAGTCTTACTAAAGAAACTGTTTAGAAAAGGAACAGATATTGCTTCGGTGTCTTCAAAAAACTTCCTGAATATACTGTTTCAAAATGTGCCTGTTTCACTAATTTGCTTCACTGATTTGCTTCTATTAGTAATATCCAGGATTCTGAAAGAAAGTAGGTATGTTTTATGCAAAGAAGGGATTAGGAGATTGAATCAACCAATTCTGCTGCGAAATATAATCAGTATTTCTTTATGATTTAAATTTTCCTAAAGAATGATGGAAGAGAGCAATTTACAAAAGTACTCACTTCTATTCGGCAGTCTTATTGATAATTTAAAGGCTACCGTATCTTTCCCAAATTCAGTAAGCTAGAAACCAACTGAACAAAAGAACGATCTCTCACAAATCATATGACATTGACAAACTAAAAAATATCTCAAAAAGATCAGAAAAAAAAAGGGTATGAGTGGACAGATGAAAAATACATGTATAGCTGTTACCCACCCAGTCATTGCCTCCTCCACAGCAGACTCTCAAAACGTGGAAAGGGAATATACATTACTCTGGAGCAGTGATTAATTCCATGTAACTTTCAAAGCAAGCTGATGAACTGAACACCTTTGAGAAAGGGATTTCATAAATACGCTATTAACATCATCATACTAAATTGCAAAATTATTTTCCCATATGGAAAGATCTTTTCTCATACTTTGTAAATTATTTCCTGACCCCTCTCTATAGATACGATTTTACTTTTCTTACTATTGGCTTGACTTTCTGAGAAGCTCTGCAGACACAAATTCCTATCCCATAAGTTTCTGCAGTGAGAGATGTTTCTCTCAAATATTGTTACAGATAGTGTATTTCATGTAAAAATGTGTCCCACATGGTGTAGTGTAAAAAGGATCTCATATTTAAGTGACTCTGTTTAAAAAGAAATTCTTTACAGACATCTCTTTGAAACTGTAAGGAGGACCGAGTTTAACATGGCCCTTGGCAACTCTTATTTATGTATTTCTTTAGCCATTCTAGAGCACCCAAGTTCCAGAAACTTCTCATCACCTACGTTACAAAAAAGCAAATCTTCAACTTCAACAGATCTCATGCCTACCACCTTATATCCTAAGTCATAGTCTTTTCCGCACTTTGTGACCTTTTAAATAATGGGAAACTGACCAGTCACAAAACTTCACTTCTGTGCCCCTCCTAGAAATGCAGTTTACCTGCTGGCATTCTTTAAAAAAAAAAAAAAAAAAAATAGAGTAGCTTTTATAACTTTTCTGTGGCCTCTCCCGTTGTGGAGCACAGGCTCGGGATGTGCAGGCACAGCGGCCATGGCTCACGCCCCAGCCGCTCCGCGGCATGTGGTATCTTCCCGGACCGGGGCACAAACCCGTGTCCCCTGCATCGGCAGGAGGACTCCCAACCACTGCACCACCAGGGAAGCCCAGACTTTTAATATTTTACAGTCAGCATATTAACACATGGAAATAAAATCAGTAACTCCATTTAATAGTGTTATTGTTATAATAATAGCAATTATAATCATGCAACAAATATTTATTGGGTATATATTGTGTGCCAGGCACTGCTCTAGGTACTGGGGAAAAAGAAAATAGATGAAAATCCCTGCCTGCATCGGCAGGCGGACTCTCAACCACTGCGCCACCAGGGAAACCCCGCTTTTATAACTTTTTCTTGACTCTTTTCGGAAGGTGAGATGTGTGTATTGGACAATGTGGGTATGCAGGGCTGGATTATAGGTTATACTGAAGGCAGGAGAATAACTCAGAGTGTTTTTTTGTCCTACACATGTGATCGAAACCTGTCAGATTAAAACACGTAATTTTTCTCTCCAACAGCAAGTCCAAAAAGTCTATGTGGCTTGTAGCTTTGTGAATAAACTGGCCTTCTGTGTTTGATTATAGTATCTCTACAATAGTTTTCTGTTTAAAAAAGAAAAATTCTGGTGATGCTCAAATAGTTGTTGAACAGCTAACAATTTCTCAAATATAAATAATTATGTGTTATGCAATGTGCTACGTGCTCTACAGGTACAGCTCATTTTATCTGCAAAGTAACTCTGTCAAGTGAATAATATTTTATCTCAAGCTTTGCAGATGAAAAAACTGGGGCATGGATTAGTTAACAATTAGCTCATCATTAGCAAGGAAATAAAATACTGGATTCAAAAGCAAGAGTTTGTCTCTAGAGCCTGAAGTTTTAAACACAGCTTTATCTTCCATGGCCACTGTAGAGGAAGGAACACATATCACTCTCTTACGAAATGACATGCTCTCTGGATAAACTAACAATCCTTCTAGTGCTAGCTCCAGTTAAGAAGCCATTCTGACACTGTTCCCATTCCCATCTGTTCATTCCCCTAAGAAGGGAATAAATTCATAAATTGGTATGAATGTAGCATACTCATCCTTGTGGTACGATATTGACCTGCACTCAGAAACTGTGTTAAAAGTAGTTTCTGATTCTAAAATGCTAAGATTTATGTTCATAAACAAGTACAGTCTGCTTCAAGATTTTCAAGAGGAGAATAAAAGCAAGCTAAAAATATGCAACTAACAAAAATTCAACTTTAAACTGGTATCAAGGGTAAATGATGGTTCTGTGATCATTAGTGGGGAGGGAAAATGGATTGGGTACTAGTGTCAAAGTGAAGCACTTGGCTGTCAGAAAGAACCTAAGTAATGTCAACACAATTCTCCACCGCAGGCTATGATACTTGAAAACAGTTTCAACTAAGTTGTACCTAAATTACAGTTACCTGACATTGCTTGTGCTATCAACCTGAGGTGGAGGTGGAGGTGAAGCTGAAAAAATCTGATAAACTGCTTTAAGGAAATGACAGCGACAGCCAACAGGAATAGGGCAGGATGATATAATCCACTTAAACTTTATCAAAGATCTTCATATTCTGCATCAAAGACTTGTGTTTGAAATAAATAGGTACTCTCATGTGGGGAGGAAACAATAACAAAAAGAAAGGTGATCAGTTTTCTTGGTGGCCAAGAGGATTCAGAGA
Organism: Grampus griseus; assembly: GCF_964374135.1. Classification (NCBI taxonomy): domain Eukaryota; kingdom Metazoa; phylum Chordata; class Mammalia; order Artiodactyla; family Delphinidae; genus Grampus; species Grampus griseus. The sequence continues at coordinate 112,458,055 of NC_138998.1, read as the reverse complement.
TGAATCAATAAAAATTGGCAGAATCCAAAAGAAAAATTTTAAGTGATATTCAAACTGATCTTTCCAATATTCCTCTCAATGTAGTTTGTCAAAAATTTCAACTTGTCAATCAACTTTATCTCTTTCCTATCTGGCATCTGTGACAGTCTATAATGTTAGGGTAAACATAAGGATTTTGGTAAGTTTCTTACCAAATATCATCTAATAAACCAAAATATCAGATATTATTTATAATACAGGGAATTATCTGACCCCTTTCCCATTTCTATTACTACCTGTATCATTAAAAAGTGATATTTTTCTTCAAGTTCATTATGTTTCCATAAAAGTATAAATTAAGGACAGAGGAAAACATTAAGTTTGAATATCCTTGGTTTTAGTCAGGAGGTGATCCAAGCCATTAATGCTATTTAAACACCTTTCCTTTGGTATTCAAGACTGCAGCATGCTATCTTCAGGCAATGTACTGCTGAAAAACAAGACTTTAATGATAAAATAGAGGAACAAAGACAAGCTACTCTTGTCAGTGTCAGTAGGTAAATAGCACTAATCTGTCTTCATTATTGCTAAGCAGACCGGTGTGGTGGGAGGATGTGTAATGTCTTTTACCATTATCCAAGAGCTAAGTACCAGGCAGAAACCTAAAGGCAGAATTACCTTTGATCAACAAAAATGTGGCAATCATTTCAGTCTGAAGATTGCCTTCAGAGAATTTTAACATCTTTCTGTTAAAATGAGAAGACCTCTCACTTTCCCTCATTATCATCATTTCCCTAAATTGTAAAGTTTGTTAGATTTGAATACTTCACACAAGCTTCTTCTCCGCCAAAAACGGAATAAACCCTCCAAAATAATAAAACACCTTGATCAGTAGATTTTCTTTTTGCACTTCCCTTGAAGAGATAAGAATTAATCTAAAAGGCAGGAAAGACAAATTGGAACATAAAAAATACAAATACCTACAATCAAAATTAAATCCTTTTTTTTGAACAGTTTTGTTTCTGGGCTGTATAGTCTTCATTCTGCTAAAAGATACTACTTTTCCTTTCCTTTTTCTTTTTCTTTTTTTTTTTTTTTTGCGGTATGCGGGTCTCTCACCGTTGTGGCCTCTCCCGCTGTGGAGCACAGGCTCCGGACTCGCAGGCTCAGCGACCACGGCTCACGGGCCCAGCCACTCCGCGGCACGTGGGATCCTCCCGGAACGGGGCATGAACCCGCATCCCCTGCATCGGCAGGAGGACTCCCAACCACTGCGCCACCAGGGAAGCCCTTCCTTTACTTTTGAAATCTTATACATGACCAAAATCTGCTAAACCCAATTAATTAAGATTGACCCCATGCAGAATTGTTAAATAAATGACATGTGTCTTGGGGTTCTCTTCTTTTAGTGTCCCTTCCCACTGCTTCCATGACATAGTCTTTTATCAACTCTGTTCAAAACAAAACAACAGGTCCAAAACGGAGTCTTTTATGTGAAACCCTATGTCACCAAACTGAGACACAGTTCCCGTCTCTCCCAGAAATGGAATGTTAAACCAGTCAGTCAGGGATCATCTGGTCGGCACTAGTGAGGTCACTGGCCTGATAGAACCCTGCCATCCCCTAAAGGAAAATGACCTGCCATACCCAATCCACTTTTTGCTAAACTTCCTTGTTCCCACTCCCTTCTGCCTATAAAGTCTTTAGTTTTGTACAGATCCTCAGAGCTTTTTATCTGCTGGATGGGATGCTACCCAGCTCATGTATCATGGAATAAAACCAGTAAGATCTTTAAAATTTACTCAGTTGAATTTTTTTTTTTTTAACAATTCATCATCAAACTGGTCAGTAAATCTTTGTTCACACCCAAGCCCCAATTCTCACCTCTGCCACCACCGGCTACTCTTCCTGTGTTCCCTATGTTAATAAGGTAGACTCATCGGTCACTGAGTTATTAAGGTAAGAAGTATGGAGTCATCCTTGATTCAACATCCAATCAATCTTTATATGTTATTGATTGATTCTACCTACTACGTATTTCTTGAATTTCACAATTTAACTCCATTCCCATATATACTTTCCTAACTAACGTCCACTATTTCAAGTCTTCCTCAATCTGTTCTTTACCAGGTAACCATTGATCTGGTTAAATAAAGAAAATCTGATCTTACTTTTCTATTTAAATTCATTAATGGATCCTCACATATTCAGAATAAAAGACACATTCTTTCACATGAAGAGGTTTCGAGAGATACAGTTGGACTGGTAGATTGTGATTAATTCATACAGGGATAAAAATGACATACTAAGGAACATGGATTTAATTCTGAAGGAAATAGAAAGGCTTCAAGGTTTTTGAGCCAAGGAGAAACTTGATCAGTGCTATAGTTTAGGAAAAGAAAGCTTAGAGCAACAGGCAAAATTAACTGGGTGGAGTGTGCAAGACTGGATCAGGAAACCAATAAAGAAGGTATTGCAGTAAATTAGAAGAAAAGTAATGAGATCTTCCAGTATGGTAGTGGCTGTGAGAATGAGTAGGAAGGAATCAAAGTGAGAGGTATTATGAAGGAAAGTCAATAGTTCTCAACAAGTGACTGGCTATGAGAAGCAAAGATGACAGAGGATTTTAGCATAGTGACCAGGAAGAAGATAGTACAATTAATACTTAAGACATACTGCAGAAGGAGCACAGTATGTCCAGCTTCAGCCATACTGGATTTGAAGAATATTATGATACGCCACTCAAGTAATGTTCACAGTAGGAAACTGAACATTTCAGACTAAGTCTTTTGTATGTTAAGTCAAGGATTTATACCTGATTATTATTTTTTTTGAAACACATATTCCCTGTTGTTGGTATAGAAAAAAATTACACAGCCTGTACATTTACAATTCTGTAAGGGAATTTTCAAATCATTGTGAGGCACAAGGCAAGACCAGCTACATAATTTATAGGGCCCAGTGCAAAATGAAAATATGGGGTCCCTGGTCCAAATATTAAGGGTTTCAAGATGGCAACAGCAAAGCATTTAACCAAGCCCAGGGCTCTTCTAAGCAATGAGCCTTGTGCAACTACGTTGATTTTACACCTATGAAGCCAGCTCTGGTGTAAGAATCAAGTGTTCTATCTCTTTTACTATCATGATTACTAGGAGAAGAGATTTCAGAGGTCCATCTACGTCCTCTTACGCATCTCAAAACGCACTTGCAATTCTAATGGGGCACCATCAGGTTTCCTCAGTCTGTATGTGCTTGATAAAATCATAATTAGTCCTAATATATCTTCTTTGATAGAACTCCTGACATATTTACTGTCTGCCAACAGAGATAAAAACACTAGAAAAAAATAAGAAAGTTGAGAAGAGTAAAATTGTTTAAAAAATTCTCACTTTTGGTCTATTCTTCCCTATTATGTTAGATATTTAGTCCTAAGGCTAACAGTTTATCAAAAGTGGGACAAAAAATTCAGACATGAATTGGCATTGGAAAACAATTTGGAAGGATTCACACTGCTAGTCTAAAGTGAACCTCTTGGGGCTTCCCTAGTGGCGCAGTGGTTGAGAGTCCGCCTGCCGATGCACGGGACACGGGTTCGTGCCCCGGTCCGGGAGGATCCCACATGCCGCAGAGCAGCTGGGCCCGTGAGCCATGGCCTCTGGGCCTGCGTGTCCGGAGTCTGTGCTCCGCGGCGGGAGAGGCCACGGCAGTGAAAGGCCCGCGTACCGCAAATAAAATAAAATAAAAATAAAATAAAGTGAACCTCTTGGTATTTTATTTATTTTTCAACAAACATTGTCTAGTGCAAGTTATGTGCTAGGCACTATTCTAAACGCTTTATAAATATTAACTGACTGACTGCTCATTAAAAAAACCTATGAGGCAGGTCTATTTTTCCCATTTCACAAGTAAGAAAATCAAGATACACAGAGGTTAATGATCTGCTCAAGGTTATAAAGCAAGAAGTAGCAAAGCCAAGAACTTGAACCTTCTGGCTCCAGAGTTCACAGTCTTACATAATACACTGTGCTGTTCCCTCAATACACTACCACTTCCTCACAAACAGAAGCAGAAATAGAATGAAGTGTTACATAATTTTACAATTCTAGGGAAAATGATTATTTGATGTATATAAAAACATTTTTTTCAAAATTACTCAAATACAACAAACAAAATTATGAATAATTATTGAAAGTACCCAAAAGATAAAATAGTAAAACACTGGGTAAATTTTGTATAGAAAAAATTGAGGTAATTTAGTATTTTAAATATGTACCATCTTTTTTTTTTTTTAGAAGATATTGGGGGTAGGAGTTTATTAATTTATGTATTTATTTTTGCTGTGTTGGGTCTTTGTTTCTGTACGAGGGCTTTCTCTAGTTGTGGCAAGCGGGGACCATTCTTCATTGCGGTGAGCAGGCCTCTCACTGTCGCGGCCTCTCTTGTTGCGGAGCACAGGCTCCAGACCCGCAGGCTCAGTAGTTGTGGCTCACGGGCCTAGTTGCTCCGTGGCATGTGGGTCCTCCCAGACCAGGGCTCGAACCCGTGTCCCCTGCATTAGCAGGCAGATTCTCAACCCCTGTGCCACCAGGGAAGCCCCTATATGTACCCTCTTTAATTTGAATTCCTGTAACTATCCACAATTTGAAATTTAAATCAGTAAGTTGTCATCTAATGTGTAAATTCTGATTTTACATGTCTTTGGGGAAGAGTGGAATGGGATCTTCTTGAATTTTTTAATTGACTGCTCAGCTTTTTGCCACCTCCCACCCCTGTGCCTAATATACTGAAAAGTTAAGGAACTCTTGTTTTATTATCCAGTATTTTGTGCTCTACTGTAATTATTTTAAACTAGAGATCTGTACAGCTTATATTTTTCAAGAGGTTGGAAGTATTTGGCCGTGGTGGGGGAAGTAATGATGGAAAGTCACTGATGGGGAGGGGACTTGAGCTCATGAGCAGTCAGGCCCCTAGAGGATAGTCTGATATTAGTTTTTCAGAATTTAACTCAACAAACATGTATAATTTTCTAACACGTATGAAAGAAAAAGCAATAACTTACTATTAATACCTACCCTAATTCACTCTTTACTTATTTTCAAACTTTCTAAAACTAAGGTGATTTTAAAATCTATTTTCCAAAATGTGTAACACTTTTGGGAAATATAAGAAAGCAATACTAAAAATTATGCTGGGATGACAGGTATGCCAAGACTATCCAAGGCAACTAGGGCGTATCACTCAATTTATAACCAATCCAATCTAATCCAGCTTTACCATAACCAACTGTTCATAACCCATCAGCAAAAAATTAGGAAATCTTATTAAACTCTTTCATTCAAAGCTGATAACATGGAGGAGCTTCAAGATGGCGGAAGAGTAAGACGCGCAGATCACCTTCCTCCACACAGATACATCAGAAATATATCTACATGTGAAACTGCTCCTATAGAACACCTATTGAACGCTGGCAGAAGACCTCAGACCTCCCAGAAGGCAGGAAACTCCCCAAGTACCTGGGTAGGGCAAAAGAAAAAAGAATAAACAGAGACAAAAGAACAGGGACGGGACCTGCACCAGCGGGAGGGAACTGTGAAGGAGGAAAGGTTTCCCACACATTAGGAAGCCGCTTCGCAGGCAGAGACTGCGGGTGGCGGAGGGGCGAAGCTTCGAAGCGGCGGCGGAGAGCGCAGCAACAGGGGTGTGGAGGGCAAAGCGGAGACATTCCCGCACAGAGGATCGGTGCCGACCAGCACTTACCAGTCCGCAAGGCTTGTCTGCTCCCCCGCCGGGGCGGTGGCGGGGCGGGGGGGGGGGGGTGCTGGGAGCTGAGGCTCGGGCTTCAGTTGGAGCGCTGGGAGAGGACTGGGGTTGGCGGCGTGAGCACAACCTGAAGGGGTTAGTGCGCCACACCTAGCCCGGAGGGAGTCCGGGAAAAAGTCTGGAGCTGCCGAAGAGGCAAGAGACTTTTTCTTACCTCTTTGTTTCCTGGTGCGCGAGGAGAGGGGATTAAGAGCACCGCCTAAACAAGCTCCAGAGACGGGCGCGAGCCGCGGCTATCAGCGCGGACCCCAGAGACGGGCATGAGACGCTAAGGTTGCTGCTGCCGCCACCAAGAAACCTGTGAGCAAGTACAGGCCACTATCCACACCTCCCCTCCCGGGAACCTGTGCAACCTGCCACTGCCAGGATCCCGTGACCCAGGGACAACATCCCCGGGAGAACGCACGCACGGCGCGCCTCAGGCTGGTGCAACGTCACGCCTGCCTCTGCCGCCACAGGCCCGCCCGGCACTCCGTGCCCCTCCCTTCCCCTGGCCGAGTGAGCCAGAGCGCCCGAAGCAGCTGCTCCTTTAACCCCATCCTGTCTGAGCGGGAGCAGACTCACTCAGGTGACCTACACGCAGAGGCGGGTCCAAATCCAAAGCTGAACCCCAGGAGCTGTGCAACAAAGAAGAGAAAGGGAAAATTCTCCAGCAGCCTCAGGAGCAGCAGATTAAAGCTCCACAATCAACTTTATATACCCTGCAATTGTGGAATACCTGAATAGACAACGAATCATTCCAAATTGAGGAGGTGGACTTTGGGAGCAAAGATATATAATTTTTTCCCCTTTTTCTCTTTTTGTGAGTCTGTATGTCTATGCTTCTGTGTGTGATTTTGTCTGTATAGCTTTGCTTCCACCATTTGTCCTAGGGTTCTGTCCATCCGTTTTTTTGTTCTTGTTGTTCTTTTTTTTACTTAAAAATTTTTTTTCTTAATTATTTTAATAACTTTCTTTTCTTTTCTTTTCTTTCTCTTTCTTTCTTTCTTTCTTTTTCTTTCTTTCTTTCTATTTTCTCTCCCTTTTATTCTGAGCCATGTGGATGAAAAGCTCTTGGTGCTCCAGCCAGGCATCAGTGCTGTGCCTCTGAGGTGGCAGAGCCAACTTCAGGACACTGGTCCACAAGAGACCTCCCAGCTCCGCATAATATCAAACGGCGAAAATCTCCCAGAGATCTCCATCTCAACACCAGCACCCAGCTTCACTCGACGACCAGCAAGCTACAGTGCTGGGCACCTATGGCAAACAACTATCAAGACAGGAACCCCATCCACTAGCAGAGAGGCTTCCTAAAATCATAATAAGGTCACAGACACCCCAAAACACACCACCAGACGTGGACCTGCCCACCAGAAAGATAAGATCCAGCCTCATCCACCAGAACACAGGCACTAGTCCCCTCCACCAGGAAGCCTACACAATCCACTGAACCAACCTTAGCCACTGGGACAGACACCAAAAACAATGGGAACTACGAACCTGCAGCCTGTGAAAAGGAGACCCCAAACACAGTAATTTAAGCAAAATGAGAAGACAGAAAAACACAGCAGATGAAGGAGCGAGGTAAAAACCCACCAGACCTAACAAATGAAGAGTAAATAGGCAGTCTACCTGAAAAAAAATTCAGAATAATGATAGTAAAGATGATCCAAAATCTTGGAAGTATAATGGAGAAAATACAAGACACGTTTAACAAGGACCTAGAAGAACTAAAGAGCAAACAAACAATGATGAACAACACAATAAATGAAATTAAAAATTCTCTAGAAGGGATCAATAGCAGAATAACTGAGGCAGAAGAACGGATAAGTGACCTGGAAGATAAAATCGTGGAAATAACTACTGCAGAGAAGAATAAAGAAAAAAGAATGAACAGAACTGAAGACAGTCTCACAGACCTCTGGGACAACATTAAACGCACCAACATTCGAATTCTAGGGGTCCCAGAAGAAGAAGAGAAAAAGAAAGGGACTGAGAAAATATTTGAAGAGATTATAGTTGAAAACTTCCCTAACATGGGAAAGGAAATAGTTAATCAAGTCCAGAAAGCACACAGACTCCAATACAGGATAAATCCAAGGAGAAAAATGCCAAGACACATATTAATCAAACTATCAAAAATTAAATACAAAGAAAACATATTAAAAGCAGCAAGGGGAAAACAACAAATAACACATAAGGGAATCCCCATAAGGTTAACAGCTGATCTTTCAGCAGAAACTCTGCAAGCCAGAAGGGAGTGGCAGTACATATTTAAAGGCATGAAGGAGAAAAACCTACAACCAAGATTACTCTACCCAGCAAGGATATCACTCAGATTTGATGAAGAAATTAAAACCTTTACAGACAAGCAAAAGCTAAGAGAACTCAGCACCACCAAACCAGCTTTACAACAAATGCTAAAGGAACTTCTCTAGGCAGGAAATACAAGAGAAGGAAAAGACCTAAAATAACAAACCCAAAACAATTAAGAAAACGGGAATGGGGACACACATATCGATAATTACCTTAAATGTAAATGGATTAAATGCTCCAACCAAAAGACACAGACTGGCTGAATGGATACAAAAACAAGGCCCATATATATGCTGTCTACAAGAGACCCACTTCAGACCTAGGGACACATATGGACTGAAAGTGAGGGGATGGAAAAGATATTCCATGCAAATGGAAATCAAAAGAAAGCTGGAGTAGCAATTCTCATATCAGACAAAATAGACTTTAAAATAAAGACTATTACAAGAGACAAAGAAGGACACTACATAATGATGAAGGGATCAATCCAAGAAGAAGATATAACAATTGTAAATATTTATGCACCCAACATAGGAGCACCTCAATACATAAGGCAAATACTAACAGCCATAAAAGGGGAAATCAACAGTAACACAATCATAGTAGGGGACTTTAACACCCCACTTTCACCAATGGACAGATCATCCAAAATGAAAATAAATAAGGAAACACAAGCTTTAAATGATACATTAAACAAGATGGACTTAATTGATATTTATAGGACGTTCCATCCAAAAACAACAGAATACACATTCTTCTCAAGTGCTCATGGAAAATTCTCCAGGATAGATCATATCTTGGGTCACAAATCAAGCCTTGGTAAATTTAAGAAAATTGAAATTGTATCAAGTATCTTTTCCGACCACAATGCTATGAGACTAAATATCAATTACAGGAAAAAATCTGTAAGAAATACAAACACATGGAGGCTAAACAATACACTACTTAATAACCAAGAGATCACTGAAGAAATCAAAGAGGAAATGAAAAAATACCTTGAAACAAATGACAATGAAAACACAATGACCCAAAACCTATGGGATGCAACAAAAGCAGTTCTAAGAGGGAAGTTTATAGCAATACAATCCTATCTTAAGAAGCAAGAAACATCGCAAATAAAAAACCTAACTTTACACCTAAAGCAGTTAGAGAAAGAAGAACAAAAGACCCCCAAAGTTAGCAGAAATCCTAAAGATCAGATCAGAAACAAATGAAAAAGAAATGAAGGAAATGATAGCAAAGATCAATAAAACTAAAAGCTGGTTCTTTGAGAAGATAAACAAAATTGATCCGCCATTAGCCAGACTCATCAAGAAAAAAAGGGAGAAGACTCAAATCAATAGAATTAGAAATGAAAAAGAAGAAGTAATAACTGACACTGCAGAAATACAAAGGATCATGAGAGATTACTACAAGCAACTCTATGCCAATAAAATGGACAACCTGGAAGAAATGGACTAATTCTTATAAATGCACAACTTCTGAGACTGAATCAGGAAGAAATAGAAAATATGAATAGACCAATCACAAGCACTGAAATTGAAACTGTGATTAAAAATCTTCCAACAAACAAAAGCAGAGGACCAGATTGCTTCACAGGCGAATTCTATCAAACATTTAGAGAAGAACTAACACCTATCCTTCTCAAACTCTTCCAAAATATAGCAGAGGGAGGAATACTCCCAAACTCATTCTACGAGGCCACCATCACCCTAATACCAAAACCAGACAAAGTTGTCACAAAGAAAGAAAACTACAGGCCAATATCACTGATGAACATAGATGCAAAAATTCTCAACAAAATACTAGCAAACAAAATCCAACAGCACATTAAAAGGATCATACACCATGATCAAGTGGGATTTATCCCAGGAATGCAAGGATTCTTCAATATACGCAAATCAATCAATGTGATACACCATATTAACAAATTGAAGGAGAAAAACCATATGATCATCTCAATCGATGCAGAGAAAGCTTTCGACAAAATTCAACACCATTTATGATAAAAACCCTACAGAAAGTAGGCATAGAGGGAACTTTCCTCAACATAATAAAGGCCATATATGACAAACCCACAGCCAACATCACCCTCAATGGTGAAAAACTGAAACTGTTTCCACCAAGATCAGGAACAAGACAACGTTACCCACTCTCACCACTATTATTCAACATAGTTTTGGAAGTTTTAGCCACAACAATCAGAGAAGAAAAAGAAGTAAAAGGAATCCAAATCAGAAAAGAAGAAGTAAAGCTGTCACTCTTTGCAGATGACATGATACTATACATAGAGAATCCTAAAGATGCTACCAGAAAACTACTAGAGCTAATCAATGAATTTGGTAAAGTAGCAGGATACAAAATTAATGCACAGAAGTCTCTGGCATTCCTATACACTAATGATGAAAAATCTGAAAGTGAAATTAAGAAAACACTCCCATTTACCATTGCAACAAAAAGAATAAAATATCTAGGAATAAACCTACCTAAGGAGACAAAAGACCTGTATGCAGAAAATTATAAGACACTGATGAAAGAAATTAAAGATGATACAAATAGATGGAGAGAAATACCATGTTCTTGGATTGGAAGAATCAACATTGTGTAAATGACTCTACTACCCAAAGCAGTCTACAGATTCAATGCAATCCCTATCAAACTACCACTGGCATTTTTCACAGAACTAGAACAAAAACTTTCACAATTTGTATGGAAACACAAAAGACCCCGAATAGCCAAAGCAATCTTGAGAAAGAAAAATGTAGCTGGAGTAATCAGGTTCCCTGACTTCAGACTATACTACAAAGGTACAGTAATCAAGACAGTATGGTACTGGCACAAAAACAGAAAGATAGATAAATGGAACAGGATAGAAAGCCCAGAGATATACCCATGCACATATGGTCACCTTATCTTTGATAAAGGAGGCAAGAATATACAATGGATAAAAGACAGCCTCTTCAATAAGTGGTGCTAGGAAAACTGGACAGGTACATGTAAAAGTATGAAATTAGAACACTCCCTAACACCATACACACAAATAAACTCTAAATGGATTAAAGACCTAAATGTAAGGCCAGATACTATCAAACTCTTAGAGGAAGACTTAGGCAGAACACTCTGACATAAATCACAGCAAGATCCGTTTTGACCCACCTCCTAAAGAAATGGAAATAAAGACAAAAATAAACAAATGGGACCTAATGAAACTTAAAGGAAACCAAACAGCAAAGGAAACCATAAACAAGACCTAAAGACAACCCTCAGAATGGGAGAAAATATTTGCAAATGAAGAAACTGACAAGGGATTAATCTCAAAAATTTACAAGCAGCTCATGCAGCTCAATATCAAAAAAACAAACAACCCAATCAAAAAATGGGCAGAAGACCTAAATAGACAGTTTTCCAAAGAAGATATACAGATTGCCAACAAACACATGAAAGAATGCTCAACATAATTAATCATTAGAGAAATGCAAATCACAACTACAATGAGGTATCATCTCACACCAGTCAGAATGGCCATCATCAAAAAATCTACAAACAATAAATGCTGGAGAGGGTGTGGAGAAAAGGGAACCCTCTAGCACTGTTGGTGGGGATGTAAATTGATACAGCCACTATGGAGAAGAGTATGGACGTTCCTTAAAACTAAAACTAGAACTACCATACGACCCAGCAATCCCACTACTGGGCATATACCCTGAGAAAACCATAATTCAAAAAGAGTCATGTACCAAAATGTTCATTGCAGCTCTATTTTCAACAGCCAGGACATGGAAGCAACCTAAGTGTCCATCAACAGATGAATGGATAAAGAAGATGTGGCACATATATACAATGGAATATTACTCATCCATAAAAATAAACGAAGTTGAGTTATTTGTAGTGAGGTGGATGGACCTAGAGTCTGTCATACAGAGTGAAGTAAGTCAGAAAGAGAAAAACAAATACCGTATGCTAACACATATGTATGGAATCTAAGAAAGAAAAAAAAAAAAAAGGTCATGAAGAACCTAAGAGCAAGATGGGAATAAAGACACAGACCTACTAGAGAATGGACTTGAGGATATGGGGAGGGGGAAGGGTAAGCTGTGACAAAGTGAGAGAGTGACATGGACATATATACACTACCAAATGTAAAATAGATGGCTAGTGGGAAGCAGCCGCATAGTACAGGGAGATCAGCTCGGTGCTTTGTGACCACCTAGAGGGGTGGGATAGGGAGGGTGGGAGGTAGGGAGATGCAAGAGGGAAGAGACACGGGAACATATGTATATGTATAACTGATTCACTTTGTTATAAAGCAGAAACTAACACACCATTGTAAAGCAATTATACTCCAATAAAGATGTTAAAAAAAAAAACAAAAAACGCTGATAACATTAGCTAATTGGTCCAGGTGCAACCCTATGCATTTTGATTTATTTCCTGTGACTCAACCACATGCATGTATAAATGATTTTCAGCACACCCATTCTCATTTCTCAGACAGGTAAGTAGAAAATAAAAGCTTAGAAAAGTGAAACTTCCACTTTACCGTGCTTATACCAGTTTTGAAAGATGTGAAAGGGAAAAGGGGGAGGAAGGGAGAGGAGAGAAAGGAAGAGGAAGAAGAGAGATGTCAACTAGATGTCTGGGCAGATGATTAGGGTGACAAAAATTGTAGCATTAATACCTATGAATGCCTGGTTCCGTGATTTTATAAACATACCCAGACTTAATGAGGCTCAGAGTTATTGAAAACCACTAATCAATTTTGAAGAATACCTATATATTAGGCAATGTCAATGTATACTCAAGAATTCTGATATTTATAAATTTAGCATTTATGTTCTCTTTTTTAATATAAATTTATTTATTTATTTTTGGCTGTGCTGGGTCTTCGTTGCTGCGCGTCGGCTTTCTCTAGTTGCAGCAAGTGGGGGCTACTCTTTGTTGCGGTGTGTGGGCTTCTTATTGTGAAGGCTTCTCTTGCTGCAGAGCAGGGCTCTGGGCACACAGGCTTCAGTAGTTGTGGCACGCAGGATCAGTAGTTGTGTCTCGTGGGTTCTAGAGCGCAGGCTCAGTAGTTGTGGCTCATGGGCTTAGTTGCTCTGCGGCATGTGGGATCTTCCCGGACCAGGGCTCAAACCTGTGTCCCCTGCAATGGCAGGCAGATTCTTAACCACTGCACCACCAGGGAAGTCCAACATTTATGTTTTCAACTACTGGTTTGAGACCCAAGAATCTATGACTTATATTCATTTGTGATTTTCCTGAGTCAGCAATTTTACATATAATCTGAGAATGGGAGTAAACCACTCTTCTAGCATGTGATCTTAGTGGACTATTGTCACCACATTCACACCTTTAAATTGGCTCTTCACTCATCATTATCATGCATTTTACAGGGGAAATTATATGCTATGATAGTATCCAATGATTTGATGGCTTGGTATTCCCTATAATGAAAAAATTTCCTTTCCCAAGAATCAAAGTCAAGGACTTCCCTGGTGGCACAGTGGTTAAGAATCCGCCTGCCAATGGAAGGGACACGGGTTCGAGCCCTGGTCCAGGAAGATTCCACATGCTGCGGAGCAACTAAGCCCATGCACCACAACTGCTGAAGCCCACGTGCCCTAGAGCCCATGTGCAGCAACTATTGAGCCCACGGGCTGCAACTACTAAAGCCTACGCGCCTAGAGCCTGTGCTCTGCAACAAGAGAAGCCACCGCAATGAGAAGCCTGTGCACTGCAACGAAGAGTCACCCCTGCTCGCTGCAACTAGAGAAAGCCTGCACGCAGCAACGAAGACCCAACGCAGCCAAAGGAAAAAAAAAAGAATCGGAGTCAATTGTGTACATAAGCAACCCCCTTCTAGTAGACAAATCCATTCAAATCCAAAAGTATATCTGTTTAGAGAAACTAAAATTTGGAGAGGGAAAATTGGATGTTTTCACAGGGTAATGTGGAGCTATGTCAACTGATGGATTACCCTCCACTCTAGGAATTTATCCAAAGAACTTTGGCCCTTCAAATCAGAGTTCTGGTTTCCCTGCATGGTATTGGATAAACACTGAGAATTCATGCTCTGCAGTGTTCTTTTTCTCTTTGAATGACCACAAACACCATTATGTCAAGTCAAGCAAAGTATGACACGATTGACTAGCCCGCAATTTTCTTTTATATCAATCACATTTCAGACATGTCTACTTGAGGCTACACCTTGGTCACCTTGATCAGACACAGGCATATCCCAGGTCCCTACCATAAACCCATTTATAAATCATCTCTCAGGGTACAGGCTGTTAACTTCAGCTCCCCTTGCCTCTTATTACTGTAAGTTGCTTGATCTTTTTTCTGTTTCGGTATCAGAGTGAGACTTTATTCCCAAATTCTGAGGCCTCCTTTATTTGGAACCACTGTGTTCCAAATGAAGTTGTAGGAAAAAAATGATTTCAATATTTAGACAATATTCTGTCTTTGACTAATTTAAGCCCTTCATAGAAAATTACTTTTACTAATTCAGTAGCCAAGAAAATTGAGATTGACATAAATAGAGGCAAAGAAAATGACATAATACTAACAGACATTTTGCCTGTACAACATAACAATCTTAAAGGCTTTGCTTTTTTCAAATGTTTGCATCTACTTTTGGACAGGTGTTTCAATTATGGGGATAGAGGTTGGTGTCACTATATACTTTAGTTACTTCAGTTATCTATTACTTTGTAACTAACCACCTCAAAACTTAGTTTAAACAATGTTTGTTTTTGTTTTTCTTCATTATTCTGTGTTTGGCTGGGCTCAGCTACATGGTTCTCCCCATGTGTGATTGGGTAGAGTTATTCATCTAGGCCTGTGTTAGCACAGCGGAGGCTGGATGTCCAGGAAGACCTCATTCCCATAGCTAGCAGTTGATCTTGGCTGTCAGTGGAGCAATTGTTTGGTCTCAATGTGGCTTTTCTCTCTCCAGTAGTCAAAACTTGCTTCCTCACATCACGGTAACTGGATTCCAACAGAATGAAAGCAGAAGCTAATAGACCTCTTAAAGCCTAGATTCATTCTCACCATGTCCTATTGATCAAAGCAAGTCATGGGACTAACCCAGACTCTAGGGGAATGGAAATAATCTTCAACATTTAGTGAAAAGAGAGGTGTATGCATGTAGGAATGGGCATAACTTTTTTTTTTTTTTTACAGCTGCCTTTAGAGATAACTTCTAACATGAAGTTGTCATTGGAAGGAAAGGACAAAGGCTATACAACTATGTATGTTGAAATCAGGGAGGCAAAGAACGTATTGAATTCTTAACAACTTTTCCTCCTAGTAATCCTGATATAAATTGTTTAATAAAAGTTACTCCAAATTATCTTCTCTAGAGCTTGAAGTAAATCTTCAAGTCACCAGCTTAGTTTCGTGCTTTAGGCATTTCCCCAATTTCTCATTTCTTGAAAAACGTCTGTTCTTAGCAAAGAGGTTTTCACTAAAACGCAAAAGCAAAAAATGTATAATTTTCTCTATTTAGTAGAGATTTAACTAAGAAAACCAGCTATAAAAAAATGTGTATCCAAACTTAGTAATTAGTTAAAATATCACTGAGTTCAATCTATGCAGATTTCTCCTAACCCAAAATTATATACAGCAAATAATCATTAACTATAGATCCTAATAACTTAATATCAGTCCTGTCTTATGTAAAACCTAATCAAACAAGTCTTAATTCTGAAAAGTTCATAACAAAAACATCTAGTATCTCAAGAAGATTCTACTTTAAAAAATAAAATTAAAAAAATAAAACTCATGAAGAGCTTTCTTATTCTCCAATGTTGTGTTATTTGAAAAGAATGTTTTTTGTTTTTTTTAATTTTTCTCCAGGAAGTAGGACAAGCCTGGAATCACTCAGAGCTACAAATCCCAAAGACAGACTACCTGATAAGAGAAGGAAGATATTCCTGTGTCTCCAAATGGCAAATAACACTCACAGGGCATATTATATCATCTGTTGCAGAATTTCGATTGGACTGATCTGACCAGGCAGAGGTGATTTATGGCTTATGTTTTATTTGGTTCCATCCCTTTTTACAATAATATATCCATCTCTGTTTATTTGGGGAACAATCAGATTTTACACTTCTTATGCAGAAATGCTTAGAAGATATAAAGTATGCATTTAAACTTTTAGAAATAGAATCGACCCGATCTATGCATATATATATGCAAATACATATTCAAAAGCTATGTGTCTAATAAAAGTTACTTGAAATTAATCATGGGTTATTTCATTCTAAACACAAAATAATAAAGTACACTTTCAAAATTATTATCTCAGGAAAAAAAAAAAACATTGTCAACTGTGGTAGGCAAAAAACAGTGCCCTCTCCCGCCAAAGATGTTCATGCCTTAATCGCTAGAACCTGTGCACATGTTACTTTACACCATAAGTGAAACTTTGCAAAGGGATTAAAGTTAAGGATCATGAGATAGGGAAGACTATATCCTGAATTATCTGGTGGCCCCAATCTAATTACATGAGTCCTTAAAATTGGAGAACCATTCCAAAGATGGGTAGATGACTATGGAAGAAGAGTCAGAGAGATGTGATATGAAGATGAGTCAAACTGCTATTGCTGGTTTTGAAGGCAGAGGACAAAGGACATCAACCAAGGGATGCAGGCAGCCTCTAGAAGCTGAGAAGGGCAAGAAAATGTATTCTCCCCTAGAGCCTCCAGAACAGAACACAACCCTTTCAACATCTTGATTTTAGTCCAGTGAGACCTATGTTGGACTTCTGACCTACAAAACTGGAATGTAATAAACTTGTAATTCTTAGACCACTGAATTTTGGGCATTTTTAACTTCAATTATTTATATACAATGCTACAACCAACCACACCTGAAGAGACATATTTAGACAATGCCAACATTCAAACTATTTTATATATTTGTATATTCTAATAATGTACCTATGTCAAAACTAACCTGTTGGTAAATTAATATTGCTCAAATAAATCCAACCTATAATTATTTAAAGTGTGCATGCTTGTAGATGTGCTAATATGTTTGTTTTAATTGTACTGTTTTAAAGTGTAGTTGGTATAACATGGTAAACTTCCTAACATAAATATTGTCTTTTTTCTTCCAGCAGTAATGTGGCAGATACTGTCATTACTTTAAAATATTCACATCTACCTGTCATCTTCTCCACAAATTCCCCAATTTTGAAACAAGTGGAACCCTTTGCCAGTTTCAGAGAAAGATTCATAACTGGACTAAAACTACCATTACTATGGCCCTATCCTTTTTGCCAGTGGTGGGTCTAGTGTTGATATATACCTATTTGTGGCAAAAGAGACCCAAGAAGAAATCTTTTAGGGGACCTCTATTTCCATGAGAACAGTTTTCCATCCTACTTTTTGCCTTTGGATGAAATTTAGATGCCAGGAGCCACAGCAGCCATCTTGCAGCTATAGGGAGATAGAGAAGCACAAATACAAAAAGCCTACATGACCAGAAGGGTAGAATAGAGAGATAAAAAAAATTGCTTTGGATTGCCTTTCTTGGTCTTATTCAAGAAGTAATTAAATGTTTGCTTTGAATAAGTAAAAAGTTTTTATTACATAAGCTACTATTATCAGATTTTCTGCTACTTACAAACACATGTTAGTTGCTACAGATGAAAAGACATTTCCTTAGACACCAACATACAAGTAGTCATAAACAAAGCTTTAAATTAATTATTATCTGTGCTTACATTTGTAATGGAGTCTAAATTTTTGAAAATTAAAAGGCAGTTAGATCAGAGCTTTGGTAAACACTTGGAGTTCCCCAAAAAGTTTTCCTCTCTTACAGGAATATTTGGACCAAATCTGTTTTATGAAATTTCTGTAACTTTTGTAGAGAATTCAGTGTTACTTATTAATGGGCTGGTGGTTAGTATCAATTGATAAATGCAGCCATGGAAGGAAAAACACCATTCAGAACTGTTCTGTTCAGATCTTTGAATAAAGACACTTAGGAGATAATTCATCAGACAAAATTCACAGAGCTCGGTGCTATTTGTACATAGTACTACTATACTGTAATTGGTGATCCTTCCCAACCCTGTCAACTATCTTCTCAATCTCCCTCTTTCCACAACACCACCCACTCCCCAAATCCTTTTCTAAAAGAAAAAAAAAAATCTTTGTTTAGGTGGTATTGTAGTCTCTTAAGACAAGCATATGTTTAAAGCAATTTGGTATGTAAGATGAATTTCAATAGAAAATAATTTTGCCATTAGAGCCTTTGGTAAAATTGCAAAACGCGTTGAGTTTATGTTTGGTGCCCTTTGTCCCCGCCTTCCTGTTCGAATCTACTTATACTTTTATCTTTTTGGGATCGATTCATACCCTTACTATTTTTTTTATATTTTCAAGACTCCAACCTCTTTCCTCCTTCCTTCAACTTTTGACAGGAAGTTGCTCTCTTTGTCAAAAATGCCAATAACCCACTTTCCCTTCCCCCAAAGGCTTATTAGCCCCCTCATTTCTGCAACTGATATCATTTAAGAAGAAAATAATTTAAATTCATTCACATTAAAGAATGACTGGCTGATAGGCTCAACTACCCCCATAATTATTTTTATTTTAAAACAAGGAGATTATTAACCTAAATTACACTCATCAGAGAAGCAGCTGGCATATAGGACTTGGTTTTCATCTCAGCTGACCACGTCATTCATTCTCACCAGGACTCACTCATCTTTTAAAAGACAAGTTTGAATTAGAAAATTTTTACAGGTTCTAAAAAAAAGTCAATATCCTGTGATTCTTTACATATGGGAAGAGGATAATTTTGAGTTAGGGGACATGTATATTACACCTTTTCTGTAATACATGTATAAATAGTCTGGCAAACTGGTTCTACAAATTTTCTTAATTTTGACCACAAAGCTGGCGATTCTAAAAAATAATAGTTTTGAAACAAGAAATTCTCACACACACCTGAGATTTTCTCCTTGGTAATTAACTCTCCTAAAGAGTTTTTCAGTTATTACCACACTGAGAATGAATAAAGAAAGATTTGTGCGGGGGATGATATTGGATCATTGTGTTCATATATTCTTTAAGTACAAAATTCAGCAGAGTCCGAGCATTTTGACAGGTGTGACAGATAGGCAGCTGCAGAAACACACCGTCTGCTGCAGGAAGCCCCACACCTGCATGTAGAAGGTATTAGTCCATATAGAAAACTTGGAACCTTCACTATAATCTAGAATTTTCCTTTGAAATTTGACTTGCTACTGTGTCCTAAGTAAACAGTGACAGTAATTAAGACTAGCCTGCCTCCTTCAAGCAAACTCAACTCCAGTTAAGCAAAAAAAAAAAAAAAAAAAAAAAAAAAAAAAAAATATATATATATATATATATATATATATATATACTGTCTGGATTTTAATTGGCTAGATTTGCCATCCATCTACTGCATGTGGTAAAAGGTGACCAGATGAAGAAAAGCAGCAGTAAATTCTAATTATTGCTCAGGAAATTGCTGTAGCACTTCATTTTTAAATGCAATTCAAAGTGAAATGCTATTAATAAAAAGGCTCATAATATGAAAAGTTTATTTTAGAGTGGTATAATGCAGTTTAGGGCGATGCTGTAATTCTATAGAGGGAGGTTAGATGATCTACAGAACAGGAAATGACTTACATTAGTGAAACAAACATAATTGACATCAGTTAGGAAGTATGGACAACAGGGAGTCCAGTATTTTCACAATATGCTACTTCTCCCTCAGGATGCTTACTACTAAATTGCTGAGGGAAAAGTTTTAAAATATCCAATTACATCATGAGAAGTAGTTTAAAGGTCTATGAGGTTTAAATTCAATCTGGAACAGATGACTAGCAGAATCTTAGTACTGGGTTGATAAATTTTCATAGAATGGTACAGAAATCTGCAACCACATTAGTTCTTGCCCAAAATAGAACAACTGATCCTTAACTTTGCAAAGGTTTCCAGTGTGGTTTCCAGTGTGGGTTCCAAATTCTTCAAATATCCTTTGCACATATCCTGTGGCCTATTTTTATGTAATATATTTTGATGCTAGGTTTCTATGCATTCCATGCAACTAAGATGTCATTTGCATAAACATTAGCACAGCCAAAATCTCAATCAAATTTTTATTGCACTCAGGATCCTGATCCAGTTCTCTGTAGAGCAAGATTTAAGATTACTCACTCATTTCAACATGTAAAATTAGGAGATATTTATGTTAGATGATGGATACTTGATACCACATGGGGATATAAATGGAAAAAAAATACCAAAACAGAGCCATTCTATTTGCGTATATAAAAAGATTTCTTTGTTTGGGACCTCTGGCATCCATTTATAAAATATAGCTTTATTTGCGACAGACTGCATCCATAATGTTACAACCATGTTGAAAACTAAATAATGTGGGAAAATGGAGTGCTGTGTATCTTATATGCACTCAACAAAACATATAATGGATCTCTTTCAAATTTCCAATGAATTCTCGTCATAAGGCACTGCTTTTCTTGTTGAAGAGAAGATCTAGCGCCTCACGAGGTGTATCTGCATGCTGCAATGCCTCTCACCACGCTGTGACTTTTCTCCTGGCCTTTGAAATGCACTCACCATTCTCCTTATTCTTAAGACTGAACATATACAGGGTAGCTTGCCTGGAGGAGCTTCAGTCTTCCTTTCTTTACTCGCCATGATCTGGCTGTGCTTCAGAATTTCAATGCATTGTAACTGTAGCTAGTAATGTAGCATTTGAAGGACAAAAGTTAATACAATATAACAATGAAACAAATTAGCTACTGTGGTAAGTCTAAAATGCAGGCATTGCCATACGGCCATTATTTTAATCCTAATGTTGGTACATTGAAGATGCTGCCCTGCAGGTGGATATACCAACACTTTTGAGTTCATTACTTTTTTATTACCCAGGGTATCTTCTGTTTAAAGAGGAGAATTCTGTAGCAACTTTCATCTCTGCATTACTAAATAATTACATGGAGGGCACGTAAACTTTGCTGTTAAATATGGGACTAGACAGTTTATAATAACCCATACTTTTACAAAGCATGTTTCAATACTCCTAACTCATTTAATCTTCAAAGCAATTCTATTTTTATCCCTACTTCATGGATGTGAAAATTGAAATACAGAGAAGAAACAAAACTTGCCTTTGCTTTCAAAGCTAGTAAGCGTCAGAGCCATGAGGATACAGGTTTTCCTATCCTGGTAAAATGCTATTTCTAACATGTGATACTGCCTATCAGAGCCATTCAATACTTTGATCTTCAGATGTTGTTAAATTTATAGCATATCTGACCCTACACATTAGTTCATAACTTCAGGCATATCTTCCTCTGTGCCCTTTAAGGGAGAAGTTACTTGCCAACAAACAGTGGTTTCTGGCTTCTCTTCACACAGGCTGCTGAACACAATTATAGCTTAATGACTCAAGAGTTTCCCAGAGCTGGTATTCTTTTCTGAAATGAGTTACCCAGATGCTTTTTATGCATGGCTGCATGCAGTAAAATGGAAATGTGAGATCACCATTCTGTATTCTCTTGTTCAGATTCAGATCCACAAGTGTTTTCTGACAGCCTACTATGTGTCAGATCCTGGGCTGCAGTTCTTAGAAATGCCTATTAAAGAGAATACTTGATACCACATCAGCTCTGCTGGCCTCAAACTCCACTGACCTAGCCTCGGTGTTTTGCTCTTTTTATCCAAAAGAGAAACTTGCTTAACACTTGCTGAAGTTCAGGTTCACTGATGTTGGATGCTTTGTAAATCCAATAAATACAGTTCAGAAGTTTTGATGTTGATCTTTTTATTCTTCTCTCATCTGGCAAGCCACAGATATCATGAGCACTCTGGCATGTGAGGTGGAGAAGCACATTGCCTCTTGGTGCCTGCACGGTTGATGATGCAGCCTGTGGCTCAAAAAGAAATAGGTTCCGATGTCGCCAGTAAAATACAGATACGGGAGTCATGCCTTGAGGGTTATCTTGACCTGTATCTCTTGATAATCTTGATAAAACAGATATGCCTACATGCTTATATGTTAAGGAAAAAATGTACAATCTTCGAGTAGTATCTTTAGGATTGTGATGGATTGTTTTGTGTTTTCAGAGGATAACTATAATAGTGTGGATAAGTTGGGGAAAATCGAAACATACGTAAGACAATGCAATAATCTAAAGGAAAGAAAAATAAGACCTGAAAAACTATAGAAGCAATGGAAATACAGAGTAGCTAAAAAATTCAGTAGAATTTTTAGACATGAGAGGGGTTAAATATGGAAAGATATTTCAAGGTTTCTAGTTGAGAGACTTAATGAAAATAATGTTCCTAGCATAGATAACAAATACATGAATGTCAGTGCATAAGGAACATATGTTTAGATTCTAGAAAGATTAGTTTGGGGTCACATTGAAACACCTGTATTGGGCGGTGGTGGTGGTGCGGAACTAGTGCTCAAGAAAACTCAAGGATGAGGATTTGGGGGTCAGCAATGTTTAAACTAGAGTCAAAGTCATGAACATTGGGGGATAAGAGAAGACTATGGGCCAAGGAAGCTTGAAGACACAGCTTTTAAAGAGAGAAGAGAGAAACAGGAAAAGATCTGAAGAAGTATTCTGATACGTATGGGAAAGAAAGTGTGATAGCAAAACAAGCTGAAAAGGGAATTTTTTTTAATGTTAAATGCTGCCAAATTCAATTAAGAAAAATCACTAAAAAGCATGCTTTGAATTTAAAAAACATTTTCCAGGCAACTTAAGGAGAGTGGTTTACTTAGAGGGATGGAAACAGAAGTCATATTACAGGGCACTGGGGAATGAATGGAAGGAAGAAGTGGAGACAGCTCATAGGAAACTAATCTTTCAAGAAGTTAACCCAAAAGGCAACAAAGAGATGAATATTCATTGCTATAGTATAAAAATAAAGTTAAAGTTATTTGAAGAATAAAAGTACAAAATAAAAGCTATGGTAATTACCAAGGCATTCTGATTCTTTTACTTTATACTTTCTATAAGTAATAGTATGAAATCAATGGAGGCTAGGTTTGTAAAAGGAACCCCTACCATGCAGAGAAAAATCTATACCTAAGTACAGATAATTAGCTTGCCAGTTTTGAAGATTAAACTTAGTTATTCGGGTCAAGTGGGCAAAATAAACCAAAAGCACTACAATTAATGTTTCCATAGTCTTTGGAAACGTAGCAAATATCAGTACTGACACTACAAAGTGAAGAAAGGTAGATACATCAAAACAATTATATTAAAGCTTTTGAAAAGAACCAAAATTTAAAATAGGCATTGTTACAGCAAGATCTCTGGGCTTAGGTTGTTAGCTTATGAGGCATTTTCATTTCTTTGTTTAAATAGATCATGGTCAGTTCATCAAAGTTTTGGGGGGGATAAAATGAATCTCTATAGTTTTCTAAAAACAAGTTGCATTTGTAGTTTTAACATTCATTATTAATAAAATAATGTTTATAGAGGATTTCATGCATCTATATATAGTTATTAAATTTTGTAGTTGTCCAACTACCTTTTTCTGTTTTTTTTTTTTTTTTTTAAAGGTAACAAATTTCGCTTTGGACATATGATCTCCAACTAGAAAAAAAATCACACTTCCTTAAGGCTAGGTGGGGTCCCTCTTAATTTCCCCAAATAAGGTGAAAATTTGTAAAAGTGCTTTCTTTCCTGCATTCTTTCCCATTGCCATGAGAAAGAACAGTGATGTGCCTATGACCCAGCTTTTATTTTTTGAGGTATATTTTTCATAGTGTAACATGCATAGATTTTATGAGAATTTTATGAGAATTTAACACTCAAATGAAGATACAGAACATTTCTGTTACCCCTAAAGTTTCCTCATGTCACTTTTCTAATCATGTTGTTGCACGTTACCATAGTTCATTTCTTTTCATTGCTAAGTAACAGTCTCTTGTGTGACAATATCATAATACATTTATCCATAATATTTTATAAATTCTCCTGTTGATGGGAATATGGGTTTCGTCCAGTTTGGGACTACTATGAAGAGAACTACAATGAATATTCTTGTTAAAATTTTTGTGCAACTGTATGTTTTCACTTTTCTCAAATTAACACCTAGAATGGATTACTAGGTTATAAGGAAAGTTCACGTTTAACTTGTATTATAGAAACTGTCAGAACAATTTCCAAAGCGGTTGTACTGTTTTACATTCCCACCAGCAATATATATAGAACCAGGTGTTCACCAAGCAGAGGAGGACAATACCATAAGGGGTGGGGAAACAATTATGTGGGAGACTTCTCTGTCCTTGAATCGAACAATAATTCCCCACAACCTTGGACCAACTTTCTTTGGCTCTCTCCCACCAGTGTGTGATAAACAATGACGTACCAAGGAGGTGTAAGAATGGGTTCAGTCTACCCAGTGCAGGCACCAAGATGGTACTTTTGTGTAGAAAATTTTTAAACAATGATATAAATCACCTAAAATTCATTCTGTTTTTGTCACTATATACTGTGTTTATGAACAATGTCAGTGATACTGACATTGGATACTCCTGCACACCAGGGTGGACCACTCATATGCCCCATGCTTGGTGTGCCACTGGAATAAATGACTTTTTTGCTCAAGCCACTGAAGATTTTTAATACTTATCTACTTTTAATCTTTTTCTCAAAAATATGTGTATTTAAGATCTACATTCTTGAAACAGACTTATGGTTACCAAAGGGGAAAGGGGGAAGGGATAAATTAGGAGTATGGGATTAACAGATACACACTACTATATATAAAGTAGAAAAAGGACCTACTGTATAACACAGGGAACTATATTCAATATTTTGTGATAACCTGTAATGGAAAAGAATATGAAAAAAATGGATATATAACTGAATCACTTTGCTGTACACCTGAAACGATATTGTAAATCAAGTATACTTCAATTAAAAAAATAGATCAGCATTCTTATATTATTACATACATTCTTAAAATTATGCATATATTGTGCCAACATTTAGTATTACTGACAAATAAAAGTCAATTAAAGTTATAGGCATATTCTTAAACGTTTGAGTTATGAACTGTAATTAATTATATCAAGTAGTCTATTACCCACTTTTTATATTACATAGCCAGAATCAGCTTTATCGAATTAACACTTTCATAGGAATTTAGAGATTACTTTATATTTGGAAATAGAGAGATCTGTATTATGTAACAGTATTTTCGGCCATCATCCTGACATCGTTGAGCAGTAGAGGCCACCGAGCAGCACTTGTAGGGTACCATATCAGGGGTTATTACATTTATGTCACTTCTCTTTGTTGTTGTTTTTATTTTATATTGGAGTATAGTTGATTAACAACGCTGTGTTAGTTTCAGATGTACAACAAAGTGATTCAGCTATACATATACATGGATCTATTCTTTTTCAAATTCTTTTCCCAATTAGGTTGTTATAGAATATTGAGCAGAGTTCCCTGTGCTATACAGAAGGTCCTTGTTGGTTATGCATTTTAAATAGAGCACTTTGTATATCATTTCTCATCTGACTCAATAAAGCAAAGCCAACACCCAAATCAAATCTCATCCATAGCTCTTTATTTTCTTGACAAATGATCTTGATGTGTGACTTGATATTTAATACCTTTGCATCAACTCTGTGAGTGAACGTATCTTCCCTTTTCTGAGTTACAATCTTGGCTTCTCCTGAGTGCAGTTGTTCTCCCTGACAAGGACACATTCACATACTAGATTAGTGTGCTCCCTCTGCACTCACCACATGTGATGGAAAACAGGCCTTTGTATGAATGAAAGAATGTAAGTACAAGAAAACTGTCACTATTCTCTCTATATTTTGATGAACATAATTTGCTATTTTTTGAGCCTCTAATTACAGAGGAAAATAAATTGCACAAAATATGCAAGTGCTTTAAAAACGTATTTGGATATACTTCCTGTCCCTGTTGTCCAGGCAAACACCTCCAGTACCACACCTGTAGCTTAACAAGTTTCACACATCACTCATTGCAGAAAGGGAGGACAAACATCAAGGAAATCTGTGGGGCATCTCAGCAACAGGGTATCAGAGAGGACTTGTTGGATTTGAGGCAATTTGAGGGAAATTTCAAGGATGTGGGGCTTTACTCTGGATTAGATGCTGTCATGAAGTGAGGGTAACTTTATATTTGGGTATCTTAATAGGTCTTATCAAGGAGCAAACACTAAGCAAAGCTAAATCGATAATTGGTAAAGAAGTAGTAAGTAGTCACTCATTAACCAGGATGGGGGGATGGTTGTTCATTTTCATAGTTTAACGTACCTGGTTCATGCTTTTGTGTGTGTTCAGATCTAATAAAGTGATCTTGTTTTCTCAATCAAGCCATCATATTTACAGGGTAGCCTTGTTCGGTTGATGTTTTGAGAAATTAAGTTCAACAGGACTTTAAGCCCTATTGTGAGCACCGGGCTGGCCTCTTGATTTCTGCAGTGGTTTCTGTCCTGTATTGGTTTACTATTGCTGCCATAACAAGTCTTCAGAGGCTTCCTGCTATAACACGAAATTATCTTACATTCCTGTAGTTCAGAAGTCCAACACAAGTTAAAATAAAGACGTCGGCAGAGCTGTGTTCCCTTCTGGAGGCTCAGAGAGAATCTGTTTCCTGGCCTTTCCCAGCTGCATGTCTGGGCTCATGGTTCCCTTCTTCCACCTTTAAAACCAGCAGGTCGGGCTTCCCTGGTGGTGCAGTGGTTGAGAGTCCGCCTGCTGATGCAGGGGACACGCGTTCGTGCCCCGGTCCGGGAAGATCCCACATGCCGCGGAGCGGCTGGGCCTGTGAGCCATGGCCACTGAGCCTGCGCGTCCGGAGCCTGTGCTCCGCAACGGGAGAGGCCACAACAGTGAGAGTCCCGTGTACCGCAAAACAAACAAACAAACAAAAAAAACCCAGCAGGTCAACTCCTCATATCACATCACTCTGACGTCATTTTTCTACTTTTAAGGACCCTTGGGATAACATTGGGCACACCCAGACAATCCAGGATAACCTTCCCACCTCAGGGTCCTTAAATGTAATCATATCTGCAAAGTCTCTTATCTTGTAAGGGAGTACATTCACAGTTCTGAAGAGTAGGATGTGGCCATCTTTGGGGAACCATTATTACGTCTACCATACCATCTCACTCTGGTGATTATCTAGTTCAAATATTCTTATGCAATTAGAAAGAAGTTTACATAAAAGAAGAAAATCCAGATTAAGGGGCCTTGGCTTGGTTGACTCAGTGGTTCAACAGTGCCAGGGATTCAGGTTTCCCTCATCTCTCAGGTCTCTTGCCCACCTCATCCTTAGCCACCCATCATTGTTAGCAGGGCTTCCAGTAGCAATCCAGAGTACATGCTTCCTAGTTGCCAATTCAAAGGTGAGCAATAACTGGCTTCCAATTCCTCTCTCTTAAGTGTGGGAAACTGTCCTAAATTTCCCAGCAAACCAATTCTGAGCTCACTAGTTCAAATTGGCAAGGCCTGCCCAACTTGACCTAATCGCTGGCAAAGGAGATATACCTAAGACAATTAAAGTTCGTTTATCAACTGGAGTGGAATGGAGCATCATTACAACTGTCACCTCATCACATAGAGCAAGTACTTATCAGCACCTGGTCCATTGATGTATTTAAAAAAGGAATTAAAATGATGACCAATACGATAAGAGTGTAGATGCTTGGAGTCTAAGTTAGGTGTGGTCCACAATTAGATTATTGATGATCAGAATATAATAGTGATTTGTCATAATAAAGTCACAATCTAGGCAGGTTTAAAAAATTAAAGAGAATTACAAATATTCAAGATCGGTACAAATAATGAATAAGTAAATAATCTTTAAGAACTGTAAGATATAAAATTAGAGAGCAGGACAGTTTAATCCAACAGATTCAATAATCAATAAGGAGAGACATGATATTAATGAACCCAGGGACAAATCTTTGTAACGGACATTAACCTCTCTCCTCGTCGAACGCCTGGCACACACAAACTACTTCATACATGTACAGCTGTTCCTCTATACCCATGGGGGATTCATTCCAGGACCCATTTAGGATATCAAAATCTGACAATGTTCAAGTCCCACAATTAATCCTCCCTATGCATGAGTTCTGCATCCAGATTTTCAACCAACCACAGATCATATACGTTGACCCTTGAACAACACAAATTGAACTATGCAATAAATATTCATGTATAAGTGGAACAACGCAGTTCAAACTCTTGTTGTTCAAGGGTCAATTGTAATTCAATATATACTTTAAAAACTTATTCTGAAGTGCTGCTAACCTGGGATGTGAGGGTGAAATTAGATAAGTGAGATTATCTGTGGCCTGTAAGCTGCAGGACTTATGCCAGAAGCAAGAATGAGACAAATGCAAACACAAATGATATGAAGTAACATTTCTCTCAAACTCAGAAATAACAAGGAAATAAGTAGCTTGTCTCTGAAGATTATTTTTTAGTTGGGCTACCGTTTTCTATTTTATTTTGCATTTTTTGCTGAAAAAAACATGAGGAATAAAATTAAAACCACGGTTTCTGGTGTGGCAGGTAAAGAGCTTAGAAGTCACCATTGCATCTTAATAAGTAAAAAGCTGAACAAACTGAACAATCAGCTTTTCTGAGGTTCATTATAGAAGTAAGGTCACAGAGCAAACTGCTGCCTCCCAAACTGGAGAGACAGGTAGATGCAGAGAATCACAGCTTACTTGAGCAGAAACCTCTGTGGGAACCAATGCCGGGGAGGAAAACCCAAACTGTAATTGATAAATTGCTAGAGGCTCAGTGTGAACAAGTCTGAGAGTTAAAAACTCCAAGGGACTCAGTCACTGGGGAGCCCCACACTTTGAGTTTTACCTCCTAGACACCACCAGGTTTTCACAGTGAAAACTGGAAAAAAATTCCCTCGGGCTTCTGGCAGAGGGAGGGGAGGAAGAAACCACTGTGAAATATGCCAGAGCTCTCTGTTCCTCTCAAGAAAGCCTGTCCTCATGAGAAACTATTTTACCAGCACCTAACTTGCTAGGATTTTATATGAGCCTACCTACCTGGGGGTAGGGAAATACCCACCTCTGATCCACTCTAGCCCATCCTGACCCACTTGAGGGGGAGGGGCAGAGGGAGGGGAATGAGAAGCACTTGTGAAGTTCACAGTCCAGGGCACAGGCTCACCAATCACTACTCACAGGACCATGGCATGCTTTCCTCCTACATCTTACCACCACATTAGTGAGGGCCTATTTACCACAGTTCCTTTTACACAGTACATCACTTTCACCTTTTAACCAAAAATTACAAGGGATACTGAGGCAAAAAACACAGTTTGAAACACAGAAAGAATCAGAACCAGACCCAGATATTGCAGGGATGTTGGAATTATCAGGCCATGAATTTAAAACAACTATACTTAATATGTTAATCATAGGGCTGTAATGGAAAAAGTAGACAATATTCTAGGATAGATGGAATGTAAGCAGAGAGATGGGAATTCTAAGGAAGAATTTAAAAGAAATGATAGGAAAAAAATAACACTAACAGAAATGGAAAATGCCTCTGCTGGGCTCATTAGTAGACCGGACATGGCCAAGAATCTGAGCTTGAGGTTGTTAATAAAAATTTCTAAAACTGAAAATCAAAGAGAAAAAAAAGACTGCAAAACAAACAAACTAGGTCAGAATATCCAAGAACTGTGTGACAACTATAAAAGGTGTAACATACATGTAACGGAAATACCAGACAGAGAAAACAAAGGAACAGAAGCAATATTTGAAGAAATAATGACTGATAATTTCCCCAAAATTAATGTTAGACTTGAAACCACAAATTCAGGATCCTAAGAGAACACCAAGCAGGATAAATGCCAAACAAACTACACATAGGCATATCACATTCAAAATTGCAGAAGATTAAAGATAAAGAAAAATATGTTAAAGAGATTAAACTGTTCCCAGTCATTCTTTCCATAGGTTTTAGGTAGAGTCCCTTACTACTTTAATTTCTATCACTTTCTTCCTCAGTAAAAGACAAGAGATTTTTACTTAAATTGTATTAAGATTGTACGTACTGTGTTAGGCATCAGAGAAGTTATTTCACAGGAAGAGTTCAACGGTGAGCTTCACTGAAATGGAGCCGGCTTTGATTCAAACACACCTGAATTTAACTCTTTGCTCGGCCTCTAATCACGTTTGACCTTAAAAAGTAACACCTGCTTTCACCAAGTCTTAGCTTTGACCCCACAAAAAAGGTAGCAGTATTTATTTAGCAGGGTTATTATGAGTGTTAAAGATTATATGTATAAAAACTAGTGTAACATCTGTCTAGCAAAAGTAGCCACTTGATAAATGATAGCTGCTATTATTAGGAGTAGTGAAAAATTACGGTAATGTAGAAATGAAGAGAAACAGAACAAAAGATGTTTAACCTGGCAAGTTTTTTTCTAGACATTTAGACGTATTGTAGTTCCATAAAATTAATTTTGGCCTAAAATACAGTCATTCCAGACAATCTAAAAGCCCCCGCACAGAGGCTAGCATCCCAAACGTACTGCAAGTGGGGCGCTTTCCTATCCTTGATGTCTGTTAGGCCTACCTTCTCTCTAGGTTAGATAAATAACAGAATACTTTAGCTTTTCGGAAAGCTACTTCCTAGCCCAGGAAGCAAAGGAAAAAACACTGAGAGAACAACAGAGAAGATTACGGAATTAAGAATATCAAGTCATATCTCTGGGCAAAACTTGATTGTGAAACCTTCTTGGCCTGCAAGGCTAGAAACTCTTCCTGTCTTTGGAAGCAAAAGTTTTTCGCCTTGGCCTTTCTGAAAGTTTTCAAGATCAGTAGCTTCAAGGCAATACTTTTCAACCCTAGATGGACGTTATCACCAGCTGGTGAGTTTTAAGTAGACTTCTGTCTGGGCTCTCCCCTCAGTAATTTTTGGTTTAATTGGTCCCTGGTGGAGCCTTGGGGGGGCAATGTTGGTTTTTAAAACTCTCCAGGTGATATTAATGAGCGTTCAGAGCTGAGAGCCACTGTTTTAAGGCAAACTTTCACATGGATTTCAAGCCAATCCCTCTGTTCATGCCCAGGCCCATCTTTTGTGCTTTGGGTCAGGATCCACCTCACCCTATAGCTGCCACATTTTCCTCTTGGGATCTACTCTGGTTGCCTGATGCTAGTTTCTTCACTAATATGCTTCCAAAGTATTCTTCCCACTGGCTGTGAGTTAAGCAAACGATGCATCACTTTACTCCTCAATTATCGCTGACTCTTGGCATCTGGAAACGGCTTCGTTGGCGTGGCCTTCTCTGCACAGCTGTAGTCTATACATTTTTAAATGTCGATTCTTTCTTGAGGAAAGATCAGCTGGCTCTGAAATACTGGGCAAAACGTGCTCCTCTCTTAAATGAGATGACATGTATAAAGCACTGTGCGTATGTAGGCACTCAGGAAAGGCTGGGTTTGTGAACTAAATTGATTTCTTTGCCTATTTTTCCTACTGGACTGAATTCTTTTGTGGCTATGGAGTCAAACTCACCAGTGCCATAAAAAATTATCTCTAATCAACATTCTTCATATGACCTGTCTACACTTTAGCTCTAAGATATCGTATCACAGTTTTTTATTCATTAGCCATAGATTAAATCTCTTCACAATTAAGATGCATAGGTTCTCTTATTCACCTACCAAATCCCTTTTTTTCCCTAAGAGCTGACCATTCTGGGGTCTCGTGGAGGCCTAGTTCTATGACCATTACTTTCCTTGCACATGAATAGCTAAATGACTTTACCCAAATGCTATGAAATAAAATAGCCTTTACTGAAAAACATTTCCCCATAATTAATTGTAAATATACCATCTCAATGTTACTTTCAGATTAAGCCCTTACTTAGCACTCCACAAAAATAATACTCACATGTGCCCTAGATACTCTGCCCTAGCACTTAGACTTCTCCCCTCTTTTATTTTGTTTGCAAGTTTATTGTAACACAAACACAGGATTCACACTTTAGAAACACTATGACAAAAGTCTTAAGGGTCACTAAGGATAGGAACGTAGCTCTCCAGTATATACTTATTTTGTGATCTGCCTGTGAATAAAAGCCCTAGACATTTTTCACAAGAAAGTATATGGTTTCTCCTAAGCACAGTCCATTATCTTAGGAAACAGTATTGTCAGTAAAGATATGTGGTTATTGTGAACTCATGCTGTGAAAACCGGAAGTTCAACAATAGGAAAGAAATTTCAATAGCTTCATTCTTAATTTTCTTCTTTTTAAAAAATATCAAAATATTAATAATTAGATTTTTAATCATGTATTCTACCTTTTTTCTAATCAGCTCTAACCCTAGATTTCAGTGATTGTTTAAATTATTTTAGGTGAAAAATCTCATAATTTATGACTCCCCTTGTCTCACAGGAGACTCAGAGTCATTATTAACTTTAGTAAGATGTTGGTAATAATCATTCAAAGAGATTTATACACAGAAGTTCTACAGAGCTTTCTCCAAACCATGAAATGAACTTTAAGAAACACCTTTGGCTATTTTTTCATGTTTATACACATGGAATCATTATGGTTTATAGCCAAAAGATGATTTTTTTTTTTGCTTACAAAAATTCTTTCAGCAAATGACAACATTCAGAATCTAGATATCTTCTAATGTTTGCTCCATTCAAATAGAAAATGTTCTCTTTCTCTCAACGGCATAGGTGGCGATAATTGGTAGCTTTGGTGTCTGTGTAATTGTAATGATTCTCCCTTAACTCCCACTCCCTCAATGCCACCACCCCCAGCAAACACACACACACACACACAAACACAGATGATAAAAATAATAAAGGCAGTCTCTACTGACATAAATTGACAACCTAGGAATAGCTATCACAGCTAAGTGGCCAAGTAGACCTGGGAACTTCCTACTCTTTATAGTTGGTTTGTAGATTTTCCCTCTTTTTCCCATACCTTTGCCATAGTCTGTTAACTATGCACATGTTCTTCTTTCAACCTTCAGTTGTGTATAATCTCCCAAGCCTAGGCCCTGTCCCACCCCTACTTGCAATGGGGCCCCTACCTGAGTGGCCATAGGCAGTTCTTACAAGAGCTGGGTCTTGTTTTCCTACACAAACCTGGACAAACCTGTTCCTGTTTATAGTGTATTCACCCTCTGGCTGATAAGTGGTGCCTATGAATTGTGTCTGAGTCGTTAACAGATCGCAGGGGAGTGGGTCAGCGGTGGGAAAGGCGAAAAGAGTAACTGTCTGTAAGAGTAACTTTTACAAATGGATTTATCTTTTCATCTTTTCATCATGGTCCAATCTTCCAAAAATCTTAAATAGGATTTTTATGTTTACATTTAAAGATAAGCAAGTGTTGGAAGAACTTGGTTATACTTATAGGCCATGGATCAGGAAGAAAATAATCCCTGGTACAAGCTACAGGAGATTGAAACAGACATACCAACTCTTGAGTCCAGTTGAAGAGGGAAGGTCAGCAGGGATGAGTCCTGGGCGTAGAAGCCCTTAAAAGGGAGTGCCGCTCCCCAAACCTCTTGTCCACCCTCTCAAGTCCACAGTGCCTCTGATGCCAGTTTTTTTTTTTTTTTTTTTGCGGTATGTGGGCCTCTCACTGGTGTGGCCTCTCCCGTGGTGGAGCACAGGCTCCAGACGCGCAGGCTCAGCGGCCATGGCTCACGGGCCCAGCCGCTCCGCGGCATGTGGGATCTTCCCGGACCGGGGCACGAACCCATGTCCCTTGCATCGGCAGGCGGACTCCCAACCACTGCGCCACCAGGGAAGTCCCTAATGCCAGTTTTAACATCCAGCATCAGTCTCAGCCCTGCCAGAGACCTGCCTGGGAAACTTAAGCCTGAAACTCTAAAGTACTAGAAAATATGTAACCCATATCCAACACAACAGAGTAAACTATGTTGCTAGACAACTAAATTGGAAGCTGATTTTTGACCCTCTGATGATGATTATCTTTTATAAGAAAATGAATAAGAAATATTCTTGAATCCTTCAAGAACACTGTGACTTAAATTATCCTCTGCAAACCTGTGATATTTTCATACAGCTGATTCTCAAGGAGTTCGAGGATTTGAAGATCCCTGGAATGTATAGAATTCTGTTTTATTTCCCACAGAAGGGAGATATTCAAGAATTTAACCATTTTCTCCACAACATTTTAATAAATACTGGAAAACTATGGACATTTCTTTCTCTGTGAGTATAACATTAGTCACTGAGTGTATTTCTTTATTTGGCTGATGAAGGAGGCTGTATTTCATTCTATACTTATAGCTTGATCATGAGCTATAGGACAAAGTGATAATTTTTTTTTTAAAGGTGAAAGAGGAAAACATCCTAAGATTGAAAATAGAGACTTGGAGGGGGTCTCTAGAGCAGTTTGACTGGAAATGCAAGACCATGGACCTCTCTAAGTGCTGAGCTGATAGAGTTGATATTAGCTGTATCAGTAGAAGCAATGGAAGCAGTAACCACCGTCCATTAGGACTTCTTCCATGATAGCACTTATTATGGGCTAGCCATTGGACTTAGAGTTTCAGACACACCTTCCAGTTCTTTCCTTACTATAGTCCTACCATGTTGGTTTTCTCATACGCATTTTTTGTTTGCCAATAGAGAGACAAAAAGATATTTGTTATTTTGCCCTGAGTCTCAAAATTTACAAATGGTAAAGGTAGGATTTGGGCCTATTTCCAAAGTCTATATTGTTTTAAGCAAGCACTTCTGCCTTTCAAGGTCCAGGAATGTCAATGAAATATGTGCTTTTGGAAAACTCATTTTTTTTCTTTATTTGAGTATTTATTGGGCTTTTTTTTTTTTTGTCACTTATTTTCAAGGCACCTTTTAAAAAGCTATAGCTTTGTTTCAGCTAAATAAAGTGGGAAAGAATTTTCTTTCTCAATAAAGACAGTGGAGTGTGCTAACTTGCTGTGTGCCTTTTGCAGAATATGTCTTTGGGAAGGCCAGATTGCTCATGTATGTGTATATGAGGTTGACCTGGAGATCTCTCTCGGCAGTCTGTGATATTTCTTATGCTGGTGTTCTTGAGAGTGTTCTGTCTCAGGACCTTGAGAAGTTGGGGAAGCTGGGAGTAAAAGAAAGGTGAAAACTCAGTGGGGGAGATTGCAGAAAACCATAAATGTGATCCCTTCCTGACTTCAGTTTTCCTTCACAGTTGGTATTCGTTTGATTCAATCCCTCAGATCCCCAAGGACAGAGTGTTACAAAAACAGCATCAGTGGCCACTCCGGCCTATACCTCAGGAAGAGGAGGGAGGGGAAACTGCATAAATAAATAATGTAACAGTGGAATTGGGCAATTTTCTGGCCTTTGGGGGCCACTAGAGATTGCCGATTTGGACCGCACAGAGCTCCGGGGTTATAAAACAGCAAACCACAACATGGTGTCCACATGAAGCCTTTCATCGCAGTGTGGCTGGCCAGAAGTTGACTGACCAAAACTCCTGCATGGTAGAGCACAGCCAGCGTGGTCCTTGGAAATCCTAACCTCACTCCTAAGCCCACTCCAGGGTGGGCTCAGGAATCCTCTGTGGCTCCCCAAGGCCAGTCTGAGGATTCTTGTCCATCAATGTCAAAGTTTTCATGAGTCTGCTGCAAGACACAAAAAAGCTACACAAAAGGAAGAGTGTGTCTTCCATAAAATTCAATTTATTCATGTGAAGCACTGTCTTTTATTTTTTTTCTACTTCTTAAAATGAAAATGTCCTTTCTCTTATGAAATTATAGTGATAAATGGTAGATTATATATGTTGTTTATTTTATGTTCTTTGCTTGGCAAACTTATATCAGGTCCCAGACTTACTTTTGAAATTTCACTGATCCTTGAAATTAAATGCGGTGGGCACTGTTTTAAGGTGTGCGAGAGGGATGAAAACTCTGGGATCTCCCACTGCACCAATGAGGCTGCAATGTTTATACCTGAAGAAAGAAAACTTCTGAGCTATCTGGAAGGTTTGGAGATTTGAGGCATCAGCCCTAGGTTCACATTTTGGATTCTCATTTTGTCTCTACTGTTCAACTGTGATTCAACAGGTTTAAAGGAAAAGCTCGGTTTGTTAGTACTAAAAATACAAAATTTTTCAAAACCTAAGACTCATCTAGAGATACTCAGATTTAACTTTTAAACCTTGATAAAATAGAATGCTGTTCTTTTATTTCTTTTCACTTCGAGGAATGCTCAAGGTATTCACTGCAGCCTAAATTTACTGGATAATAATTATGATATGAGTGGGAATAGGAGGTCATTGATAACTAAGCTAAGTTTCTGAGTACATACTATGGGCAAACCAGTTTTTTCATGTATTTTCTCCCAACCTCACACTGCAATTTGAAAGGACAGAGACATGCCTCTTAAAATGGTAGTGTAAATGATAGAATTAAGAAGGATTTTGACATCCAATAAACCTGATGATGAATCCTAGCTCCATGGCCTTGGACAACTAATGTAAGTTTTTCCTCACTTATAAAATGAAGCCAACAGTGATAGAGTTATTACAAGAAATACATAGTATAACAGGTGTGAAGTACCCCGTCAGATGCCTGGTATATAGGAGGAACTCAATATTTCACCATACAACTTCATCAGATTTATGATTCTTGTAAGTGGCAGAGCTGAGAGCTCCAGCCTCTGGCTCACAGTCTATGATCCTTGCACTATAGCAAGAATAACTGGTTCATTGAGCAGGCTGGGCTCAGTGGGACATAAACCTGACATTGTTGTGGTTTTCTCCATTCACTACCTTTAAATATTCATCAAAGCTCCCTCTCTCCTCCCTTAATGGTACTCAGGGAGTACCATTAGACTCACAGATAAAAAATGTCCAGTAAATTTAGTCTGGTCAGTTTAAAGTCTCAATATATCCCTTTCAGACCGTGACCTTGCAGTCCCTCTATTGCCACATCAATATTTATAAGACTTACTTTTACAGCCAAATTTAGGAATACCCTCCCTGCTCTGACCAGCCTGCTGTCCAAGTGTGGAGACATTCAAACAATGCTCTGAGGATGAAGAGGAGGTATAACTGCACTGTGTTCCTGCTGATTTGGCACAGTTCCTGTCCAAGTTAATTTTTTTCTCTTCTTTAATACTAAAGAACAGGCATGTATTTGTGATCTATTACTGTGCAACAAATTTACCATGAATGGGGAGCTTAAAACAAAACACATTTATTTACTCACAATTTCTGTGACTCAGGAGTCTGGGCATGACTTAGCTGGGTTCTCTGATAGGGTCTCGCAAGTCTTCATTCAAT
Source organism: Grampus griseus (assembly GCF_964374135.1). NCBI lineage: Eukaryota > Metazoa > Chordata > Mammalia > Artiodactyla > Delphinidae > Grampus > Grampus griseus. Next base: position 112,420,611 of record NC_138998.1, on the reverse strand, counting down.
GTGTCAGCTGGGTATGCAATCTCATCTGAGGCTTGACTGGGGAAGGATATGCTTTGGTTAGCAGAATTCAATTCCTTGTGGCCTTATGACTGAGGGCTTCAGTTTCTTGCTGCCATCAGCCAGAAGCTGTCCTCATCTCCCTAGAGGCTGCCCTCAGTTTTTTGTCACCTGGGCCTCCCAATATGGCAGCCCATAACAAGGCTGCTTGTTTCTTCAAAGCCAGCCAGGGCGTAAGAGACTCCAGCAAGATGGATGCTAGAATCTTATGTAATGTATCATGTAATTACACACATGCAATCACATGTATCCTGTCAACTTTGCCACGTTCTACTGTTTATAAGCAAGCCACAGCAGAGAAATAAGTCACACACAAGGGGAGAGAACTATAAAAGAGAATGAAGATCCGGAGGTGGAGCCCATGGAGGGCTTCCTAGAGTCTATAGGCCACAAAGGCATATCATTGAAATATAAGGATCCATTCATCTCTAGTGAAAGTGTGAGCTGAAAAGAAACTCAGAGCTCTCCACCAAACTATACACAACAGTTCTGGGAAGACTGGGAATCACAGAACAGCAGAGAAACCAGTGACTCACGGTAAGGAAGTCTATATTCATAGTAAACCTTGCCTCTGAGCTCACTGAGATTTATTCTCTTCTTAAAGGAGAGGCTTCCTATCTTAAAGGTATTTTGGATCTCTATCCCTCCACTAGAAATGGTCATATTTTGGCAGAATTAACATGGTAGTTTTGAGAACTGAGTAACAGAGGGAGATTGTAGCATTTTGGATCAGTTCCAGTTATTCATGAATATTTGATGGTTTCATCTAATTAATTTATCATTTTATTTATTACTGAGTGTATAGTAAGGAGTGGAGTTAGGGATGAGGATAGATTTAAGAACATCATAGGGGGCTTCCCTGGTGGCACAGTGGTTAAGAATCCTCCTGCCAATGCTGGGGACACGTGTTTGAGCCCTGGTCCAGGAAGATCCCACATGCTGTGGAGCAACAAAGCCTGTGCACCACAACTACTGAGCCTGCACTTCAGAGCCTGAGAGCCACAACTACTGAGCCTGCATGCCACAACTACTGGCGCCCATGCTCCACAACAAGAGAAGCCACCACAATGAGAAGGCCACACACCACAACAAAGAGCAGTCCTTGCTTGCCACAACTAGAGAAAACCCTCAAGCAGCAATGAAGACCCAACGCAGCCAAAAATAAATAAATTAATTAATTTAGAAAAAACCCAAACATCATAGGGAGGTACCAACTTTCTTAATCATATGGAGGTCATAATCAAAACCAAGGAGCATATGTAATATCATGTAAATGGATTTAAGTATAAGAGTGTTCACCCTCTTAGGAAAAAATAGTATTTTCTATGTTAGGGACATTTTTCTTTGGGTCCACTTCTACTAAGACACAATTTTTTTCTAAGGTTATTTAAATTGCTAGAGTTTGTCTGAACTTAGAGACGGTTGTATGTTTTCACCTCTTAGAGATTCTTGAAGAATCCTTTAGATAAGTGAATTTTTTTCCCAAAATATGGTTATTTAAATGAAAACGCATTTAACTTAATTTTTGCTCATTTAAAGCCTTTTTCCATAAATAAAATCATAAAAATAAAATTACTTTGGTATAGTAATGCACCTATTCTTGCTTCAAAAAATGTGTTCTCCATATTTTATGAAGACTTGCCTTATCTAATTTCAGATAAATTTTTAATTCATTTTTCTACTCCTTATTATACATACTTCTGACTGCAGATCTTTAAGTCCTAAGGTTTAAAATGAAGAATTGGCTCTTAATACTAAATTCCAACTGTCTTTCTCACCCACCAGTTTATATAAAATAACGTATATGAAATACTACACAAATGTTATTAGTTTAAAGATTATACTTTTTTTCAGAATGAGAGAATTCTTTGAAATATCTGAGATCCTAAGAAAATAATACTAACAAAACATAAGAATGCAATATGTGAGGATCAAAAAAATCAGAGTGCCCTTGCATTTTTAACATTTATTTGTTTAAAGCCAAAATTTTGATGTAATGTGTTTTTAATTCATGTTGCTTCAAATTCTTTTAGCAACTCAGCTCTGAATTCTATGTTAAATCTGAATATTTTATTTTATTGTTCAATGATAAAAGGATCTAAGAAATAGCCACTTGAAAGAAGACAGAAGCTACAGGAGCATCTGGTTTAATTTATAGCTCTTGTTCATTATCCTCATAGGAAAATCTCAGAACATATGTGGCAAATGCTTCTGAGAAAAAACCTTTAACCTGAACCTGAATTCAATATTCTGAAGTTATGAACTAAAGTTGTTTAAAGTTAGTAATAACTTTCTGCACAACTACCTTTTTAATGTAGTAGAGTTCTATCTACTATGTTAGCTTTATGTACAGTTATCTTCCTAATGTAGTAGAATACTTTGGACACTAATAATGTATAAATATCTAGGGACTTGGATAACATTATAATTTTTGCCTGATTTGGTTTTATCCAAATTCATTTTTTCCCTGAATTATATGTCATCAACATAAAGATTAAAGCACAAAGTCAATCATGAGTCACTATATACTGGTAACAAACAGTTTAAGAGAAGAATTAAGGCAAGAAAAAAAGAATGATACCTACATCAAATTCCTAGCTACCTCCAGGCAGAATGAGGGCAAAATGCCAGTGGTGTGGCTGACCAGGAGTGCTCCTGTCTTGGTATTCAGTGCAGTATGTTCTGTGATGTATTGTGCATCCCCCAAGCTACCTGACTTCCTATAATTAAGACCTACACCTACCAAATCCAGTACTAAATCTCCAACCCACCTATCCAGTTACATAGAAATCAATTAGATAAATAGATGGCTAGAAAGATGTGCACATATGTGCGTGGGTATGTATGTCAATTTGTCAATTGCTGAATGGTAACCTGTAAAACAGCATTATTATTATAATTATTTTTTTAAAAAGCAAAGTAAAAAAATTAGCAGAAAAAAACTTCTCTGCTCTAGTTTAGCATTATATTTTAAATACATTCTGTGCAAATAGGCCTTAATACATTATTTCTCTTTACGTCTTTATATATTTGTCCTTTATATTTATATATTGTATTATACATATATAATATATATGTCTGTGTTTATATATTTATATGTATACATATATATCTGAGGAGTTAAAGTTTTCACATGATCCCACCACTCTGGCCACAATCTATTCATTTAGGAATGGGAACCGGACACAGGCTGAACCAATTAATCTATCTCCAGATTTTAGAACTTTAAATTCAGAGAGTCAGCATCAAGTGGGCTTTTTTTCTTCCATTTGAACTAAAAGTCAGTTTGCAGTAACAGAGAATGAAGCCAATGTACGAAGAGAAAAAAAAGAAGAAAAAAGATTTTTCTAGTCTCAGCTGCAACCCTGCATGTTCTAAAGTTAGTTGTTTAACTCTTTCTTGGATTCCATCAGGAAATAAATTCTTCCTTTACCAAAATGCATTCAAGATGCCTTTCTATTATTTACAATCAAAAAATAAGAAAAGATAACGATAGTCCTTCTTGGAAACATTTCCTTTGCTATTTTGTCAGTGTAATTCCTGTTTATCCTCAAAATCTCAGCTTTGACCACCATTTATCTAGAAAGTCTTTCCCAAACTGCTAAGTGTGGGTCAATTTTATTTTCTATATGCCAAATCCTGTACCATTTCTGTAATTCCTATTATGACTCAATATTGTAATTGCCTCTTTGTTTTTCTTTATCTCATCTAAATACACTGAAACAGGGACCATATTGATTGCACTCACTGTTGTTTTCCCAATGCATAATGAACCACAAGGGACATAAAAGATAACTGTTTAATAAGAGAAATATTAGAGGAAGTAATAAGAGAAAAATGTTTGATTTCATATTGGTTTCTGCCAATTTATGATTTTTTTTAAATGTGTCAATTAAGATTTTAACTCAAAGCATAGGCTGTCAAACAACTAATACGTGTTATATTACCATTACTAATAAAACCAATTTTCCAGGAGAAATAAATGAGATGTTAACTTTATATAGAGCTGTTTTAAATACTATCTTTTTAATAAATGGGGCAATTGAAAATGCTAGTAATAGAGATCTACAGTACATCTTAGTTTCTGTTTATTAAATCCCCCAAGCAACTCTCTCCAAACAACAATACCTATATAGTAAAAATGAAAATTTCCTTTGTCTGAAATTTTTTCTGAAAACCAAAACATAATTTGTGCCTCCTAAGTGTTAGGGAGCTAACTCAAAAAAAGTTGTATGCTTTGTTTTCCAAGAAAAACAACACTTTTTTATGAATTGAACAAAGCACACTCAGTTCACATGAGACTAACAGTTGTTCTCAACACTCTCGAGAAGCTGCCCTTTCAGTGAACAGTTTGTCTTGATATGAAGCCAAGGAAAACAGTTGTGCTTAAAATCTTTGCCTCAAATGTTTCATTATTTAGAACATTTTAGGGGGTCATTTATATAATAGTGTTTTCAGTATACTATTTGAGTTTTGTTTATGGTGATTCTTGGAAAATATCTTTATAAAGAAAAGATTGTTAACGATGCTTCTCAGCTGTATAATCTAATACAATGTCCTGAGTCTCACTGTATTTTTAAATGCTGCCTGCATTTCTACATACATTTGTGTACGTAGAGGTTTAATTGTATTCTTCTGTTCACTATTAATTACTCACAAAGTATAATTAGACATTTATGTTTAAGCAAACCATAATAGCCTGTTATGGTTTTTCAAATGTAATGTTTTGCATTAAACAAGACAAGCTATAAGTTGAAACATAGACTACCTAGATTTACTCACACTAACCTAAACAGTAAGACTCACACTTTAGTTATCCTAGCACAAGGTCTTATACATATATTACTTGTCTCCTGCCAATTTCCATAGGGATACCATAAAAATGTTAATTCAGTCTATAAATCACATTAATATGTTTAGAAAAATTGAATTGTGCAGGTCAATGTAACATAGGCCTGTATGGCCTATTTATTCAGGATGGATTTAAGATATAATGCTAAAACTGTAGCAGGGAGGGTATTTTTCACTTATTTGTTTATTTATTTATTTGTTCACTTAATGTAATACTCCTCTGCAGATCACTATTCAGCAAGTGACAAAGGATGGCTATTGTACCTGAATGAACCCACCTTTCTTTAGAATTTGGACTAAGATTACTCCTTAGCAAAACTTTATGCTTCCATCAGTAGGAGATGAGTGGAGCGCCAGGTCCCTTGTATGACTGAGGGGACATGCCTGCAACCCTCCTTCCCTTACTCATAGCCTCTCCATAATTCCCTGCCAGAGATCATCAGAACTCATCTCACTGAGCCCTCATCTGTAACCATGACACTCAGCACATAGACCAAGACTCCCAGCTTAACCCTGATCCACTAGATTCTCATCAACATAGGATTCTGTTCATCTTTTCTAATTCCATCTCTATTCCTCCCAGTTATTAAAACCCTTTCAGGATGCCTGCTGGAACTCAAGATCGAATCTCAGCAAAATCTCCTCTAAATTCAAATTCGTCTCAATACCATCTCTTTTCCTTCACGTTCTAGGGAAAACATTTATCTTTATTGAGGACACAGATTCCCCTGCAGCCCTCAAGTGGTGGCTGTTTTTCTCCAATGCTCTTGGTACTACTAGACACAGGATTGGGTCTCCCCCTTACTACCCTTTATAATCCTGGGTTTTGAACTTCACGTCATTAACTTTCACCTTTTACCATCCCACTTTGTAGCATGATTTACTACACCAACCCCACCATACCCTCACTTTATACTTTGAAAATTTCAGATTCTTGGCCCATTGTCACTCATTCTTCTCATAATTCTTAGCGAATTCAAATTCATGAACTTATCCTTTCAGTGTCCTGAATTCTCAGTTCCTTGACATTTTTCCCTCTGGTGTCTCCATCCTGTCATAGCCACTTAATCACAATCATATAGTTATTTTTTTGAACCTGTCATTATAATAATTGTAATTGTTCCATAATATCAATCTCAAATAGAGATTGATAATACACTCAGTCTTTTAAACTCACCATTTTATATGCCAAACACCAACTCCAACATTCCTTTTACCCTACTGTCGATCTTTGGATACCGCCAACATTTCACTATCCTCATCTTCATCTTGTCCTCTCTTTCCCAGATTTAATTAGATGGCCAATCATTGTACTTACTCCTTTGAATATATTCTCAATTTCCTTTTCCCTGTCTTTTTGAGTACCGGTATGGCTGAGCCATAGCCCTGGTTAAATCTAACCCTCCACGTAGAATGCGTGAACCCATGCTGGTATACGTAGTGGAGAAAAGTAAAACAAAACAAAATCAAAGCACGCACAAATTGTGCAGAATTATGTTAGCTTATACAGCCACTGACCTCCAATACTTCCAGGAAGTCATCGAACATATTTTTAGTCCATTTCCTCACCTTCTCTGCTAACTATATTAGAGCTTCTCCACTCAAGTCTCCAACAATTCTCACTCTTACAGACTGACACTGTGTAAGAGTTTGAGTTCTCCATAGAACAGAACCAATAGCATACATGGGAGCATATTTATTGTAAGGAGTTGGCTCATGCAATTATGAAAGCTGTGAAGTCCCAAGATCTGTAGTCAGCCAGCTGCAGACCCAGGAGAGTGGATGGTATTATAGTCCTAGTCCTACTATGAGTCTAAGTCCAAAGGCAGGGGAAGACTAATGCCTCAGTTTGAAGACAGTCAGGCAAAGAGAAAGAATTCTTTCTTACTCAGCCTTTTATTTGATTCAGGCCTTCAATGTATTAGATGAGGCTCACCAACATTGGGGAGGGAGATGTGCTTTACTCAGTCTACCAATTCAAATGTTAATCTCACCTAGAAACACCCTCACAGACACATGCAGAAATAATGTTTAACCCATTTCTGGCAACCCCGTGGCCCAGTCAAGATGACACATAAAGAAAACCATCACACTTTGTTTCCTCCTTTATTGAGAAAACAGAAGCAATCAGAAAAAAAATCCCTACAACTGCTACCACCACATTCACTCACCAACAATACTTTGTGCCAGAAAACTCTGCCTTTATTCTTGTCATAGTTGGATGCTATGTGTGCTATAAGCTAAGGCAAAACCTTGCAATCGTACAATAAATCACATCTACCCTTGCGTTCTAAAAGGCACTGCTTTGGCAATTTTCTCTGCTGTTTTCTCAGTCATGTCTTTTCTCTTAAAGTGGATCATTCTCATCCTCATTTAAATGTATGCTTATTTCTTTCTTAAAATAATAAAAGAAACTAAACTCTTTTAACCCCATTTTCACTTCAGTATTTGAAATTTCCCACCATTTTTGTTCTTCAAAGCCAAATTTGTTGATCACTGTCTCCAATTACTCTCCTCCCATTCTCTCTTAAATCCACCCTAATAAGTTTCTGCCCCTAGTGCTGTACTGAACATGCTCTGCATAGCCAGACCCTACAGTTTTTCCTTAGTTACTGGCAGCATTATTCCTTCGGGTGCTCAGGCCAGAAACAGCGTCATCCTTAGTTTCCCTCTTTTATGAAAATTCCCCGTATACCCAGAGGAGAGCTATTTCTCCCCATCTTCCTCTTATCACTCCCTTCAGCTTCCCAAAACTCACTATTCTCTTGCTTAAACTTTAGTAGAAGCCTCCTAAATTGTCTCCTTGTTTCTTTTCTTGCTGCTTTCAGAACAGTCTCAATGCAACCTGCTGAAAATACTCGACTAACTTCCAATCCACTCGAGAGTAAAAGGTAAATTGTTGATCTTCATCTGCAAGGACCCATCTCCACCACCGACTCCTGTCTTCCCCTGCTTTTCTCATTCACCTCCCTCTAGCCGCACTGGCCTCCTCTCCTTGAACTTGCCGGACTCTCTTTTACCTCTAGATCGTCACATTTGCTGTTTCCTTACTGAGGGCATCCTCCAAATGTTGGCATACTAGTTTCCTCGTTTTCATCAGATCCCTATTTATAAATTACTTTCTAATATACCCTTATTTAGTCCTCCCATTTAAATTTTTGACACTTTCCTCTTCCTCTCCACAGTCCAATTCTCTACTTACTTTCTCTCCTAAGCACTCATTACTACCTAACATACTCTATGTACTTACTTACTCATTGTGCTTCTTGTCTATCTTCCCCACCAGAAATAAAGATTCCAGCAGGGCAGGAATTTTTCACCTAGAAGCATAGTGGAGATACTCAGTAGCTATATGATGAACGCCCTTTGAATGAGAGAGTGAATAGCAAATGTTAAGATGGTACCTGACTTTTGTTTGAGGAAGCCATTGAAAAGCAAAGCAAGAGATCCGTTTTACTCCTTTTAGTCTTTCATATGGAAATCTATCACTCAAATAGTTTAGGAAGATTCCTACAATCCTAAAAAATCTACAGATCAGTGTTTTTCAAATGTTTATGAGGAAAAGAATCACTGCTTGTTAAAAACACAGGTTGCCTCACTCTGTCCCCATAGAGCGTGCTTCAGTGGGTCTTTCATTTGCATTTTAACAAGCACCCCTTTGATTTTAACACAGTTCTTTAAGAAAATGCTGTAGGTTCAAAAGTGACTCAAATTGAGTGACTTATATAAATGCAGAGTGGAGAGAAAATTCTTCATTATAGTTAACATGCTGAATTAAAGAAAATGGGTCTGGTCTACATTTCTAATGTGCATTCTTCCCAGGAGAGAGTTTAAAGTGGAACAGCAATTTGCAAAACATACTACAAAAACTCAGCTTGTATTCATCCTCAGGGGATATGAAGATTTGGCCTTTAAAAGTAAGATCTATGCCAAAGCTGTTATATAAAAACAATTGTTTCTTTAAAACTTCTATTTATGAGCACTATGGAAAACTTCGACTCACTGGCTGCAGAAAAGGTTACTTGGTTCCTGGTGCCTATCAAGAGCTAATACTAGTCAGATGTGCAGCATTCCATTCAATGAGAATAATTATCTTATCTTGAATCAGCAAAGAACTGGGCTCATGATAATCTTCATTATAATTGTGATACTCAGTTCTTCTCATTTCTACCTGATTTTCCATGTACTTCTGCCTGTAGCAAAGATATTTTGTTGTGTGTTTCCTTCAGAGTTAATTACCTAACTAATAGATGGCATCGTAATAGATGTTGTCTCATCAGCATTCGGAACTGTATTCTAGCTTGAAAAGAAACAAGAGTAAAGAAAAGACTTCTTAATCCCACCCCACATTCCCACTTATTAATTGACCTTTCTTCCAAATAACCATAAATCAACTAACGTGGTATACATTGAAGATAAATTAACAAACGTCCACGTAACACAGTGTGTCTATCAAGAGAAATTTACCCACTTGTGATGGTTTCTGTTTACACCAGTATTTGAGGGTTAAGGCCTATTAATATTACAAAAAGAAAGTAGATTTTTTCTTTTCTTTTATTCTTTATAAATGTGTTAATCCAAAAGTAATCATATTTTTCTCAAAAATTCCAAAGTCAATATCTAGTTATTCAATAGTTCTCTTTTCTTAGTCTAGATCATTTCAAATACAAGAATGAAATAGATTAAGGATAGACTGGGAGTGGGGCTTATGCTGTTTGTTTCTGTGGTTGACACTCCTCTGATATTCTGAACTTAGTAGTTTCAGATAGGTTATAGCAGAAGTGCAAGGAGAAACATAAACTGGCTTAATATTTACCTTTTGTTTCAAGAGTGTCTTTTGGAACTCAATACAAAGGAAATCATTTTGAGACTAAGAATATTTTAGGGTACCAGAGTCTACCAAACAAAATTTGAAGTCATAGGCTATTAGTCGGCAAAAAATTGATTTTATAATAAACAATTTTCCTTCTTCGCAGATTTAGTAAAACTCCCATAGGTTAGGCACTAGGCAGGATAGAGTCAGTGGAAAGAGTAAACGACATCACTGAGGTTCTCCATGGCGGTGTCTCTGCCCTATTCTCCCTGCCTAGTCCAGGAGATAGGGGAAGGCTGAAGGTAGAGAGGTCAGTGCGCTATTTCCTGTTGCCTTGGGGAGAGAGAAAAACCAGCAGAGATCAATTCCATTTAAACAAATCAACAAGTCTGGACATTTTTTGTGACTATTACAGATATTCAAAGCAGCTCGTTTGCCCTTTTCTTGTTTGCCCATTTCTGTCCCCTTCTTTTTTTTTTTGCTGTACGCGGGCCTCTCACTGTTGTGGCCTCTCCCATTGCGGAGCACAGGCTCCGGAAGGGCAGGCTCAGCGGCCAGGGCGCACGGGCCTAGCTAGCGCTCCGCGGCATGTGGGATCTTCCCGGACCGGGGCACGAACCCGTGTCCGCTGCATCGGCAGGCGGACTCTCAACCACTGCGCCACCAGGAAAGACCCCCTTCTAACTTTGAATGAACCTAATTATAGGAATGAGATCACTAGGCAATTTAAACTAACTTCTGACTTATGCTGTCCAAGAATTAAATAGTTAAAGAGCGACTAGCTCTCTACCCCCAGCGGCCTCCTTAGCAATCCTACAGGCAGATCATACAGGCAAAATAATACCTGAAGAGAGAGTCAGCCAGTCTGCGCGCAATGGAGAATGATGCAGAACCCAGCCTCCTGCCTTAATGAGTCACTGATATTCTTCCCCCTTTTTCTTCTTTAAAAACTGTCGTGGCTGAGCAGAATCTTCAGAGCTGGTCTCAGGACATTCTTCCCAGGTTGCCACCTTTTCTGATTAAAGCATCCTTCCTTTCTAATGACACTTGCTTCTCCATTATTGGCTTTTGATTAGAGAACCGCCAAACCAGAGTTCGGTAACAATATTTGAGTTTAAAGTTAATACTGTCATTACACAAGAAATATCCTTGTGTTTTTTGACAAACATACTGAAATATTTGGTGATGTAAATAACATGTTAGTGATTTTTTTAACATTTTAGCTAAAAGGTATTAGAAAAGAAAGTGACAAAAAGTGAATCATTGTTAATCTCGATATAAGGAGGTTCATTATTCTCTATTATATCCCATTAAATAGAAAGTTATATTAAAAGCATGAAAATGAACACAAAATAAGCCATTGATATTTAAAATGCAGTCACTACTTCTGTATAAAATATTTTATTCCATATATACATCCACATGTACTTTGTCACTCTTTTGCTTTAAGTACAATTGTTTGGTACCTTGACAAAGTTCTATGATGAGGCAAAGTTTTTATCTTTCCATGAAATGCTGCCTTTGCTTACCCCTTAATTCTTAGTCATATCAAGCTTTCATTTTCTATAGAATACTGGAAGATCAATTTTTACCCCCAAAACCCCAAATATTGTTCCTTGATTCTTCACACATTTTTACTTTCTCCCATCTTTAGCTCATTGAATAAATATCTAGTCTACTTACTACTTAGTTAATGAATGAATAAACATCTAATCTACTTAGTTAATGTATCTAATCTCCTGAATTCTAATATCAATGAACACAAGAAAATATAATACCAATATTATTTAAAATATGCAATTTATTTATATAGAGAGCAATATGAAATGAATAGTCCTATCTTTATGATAAAAATATACATGGAAGAATAGAGATGGTATAGGCTGTTGAATTAGAAAGAAAGCTCATTTATACAGTGATGTGTTTTATAGAGCTCACATTCATATTCATTCAAATCTCTATTCATTACTGTATGGTACAGTTTCAAGATATTAAAAACTTGTGTGATTGTTTACCAGAGTTGAAAAACTCAAGTGGAAAAACCTGACTATGCCAAGTTAATTACAAAAAGTCCTGCATATACCTGCACATATTTACATCAATAATGTAAGTACTGACCATGAGCATTAAATAAAAATAGAGACATTATCTTCTCAATATAATTTAAAGTAAAAGCCATATTTTCTTCTCTCATCCAGACCTCATTCCATCATATATACTTTTGGTGAAGAAATAACAGAAATTCATTAGAGACAAGAGCTCCAGAATAATTTAGAACTGTATTCATCAGATGCCTCTAGATTGGAGCTATCTTCCAAGATCCAATGAGTAAGGTCAACTGTTCAGCAGTACACACCATTTATACTTTGGAGCAGGACCAATAACAGTATGTTAGGCTGAGGATGAGGAATCTTTAAAGTCTCATTTATACCTCTTGAAGAGGGGAAAAATTGCTTGTAATGAATTGATAATTTACATATGTTATGGTTCAATCCAAAGAACAACGTAAAAATCAATTTTAAAAAACCCTAAAGTTTCAAAGGGTTTTTCTTCACAGCCTTTCCCAAAAATATCCTAAAAAATTGTGAAACTAATATTTCCTTCGCAGAGAATGAGAATACCTATCACTATGGATAGAATCGTTTCTAATTCTCTCACTATTTCTCTGAAAAATTTTCTGAAACATAAGTCAATTATATCACAGATTTTCAATGGGAAAATGAGTTTCCCTAAAGCAAAATAATCAGTGTTTTTCTTAATGTTGTTTATGTTAATTCTAATGCATGTTTTAAAATATTATCATAAATGATTTTAAAAGCAAATAGAGTTAAAATTTCCACTTACCCATTTATATCCATGCAAATATATTCTGCTCATAAGTTCTTATAGTTTTATACATCTAATTTTTTTATCCGTATAAATAATTAAGGTTGTGAATGAAAGACACAATGTAATGAGCAAATCTTTATTCCAAATGTAGGTTACTGAATAGTTCTAAGTATTAAGTCCATCACACATTGCTGTAATTGATTATCATGGTACTGTTCACAGTTAACACTTTGCCACCACTTCCATGCTTCAAGAGGTTTATATCTCAGCTATAAACATTTGCTCTATATTGAACTACATGTTGAAGATGTCAGGCTTTGAGAAATTGCTTCTAAGAATTGAAAAAAGAACAATCGTACCACAGTGTTTTCTGACAACAATATATCTTCACAAAGTAACCACTATGCTTGAATAAAACATTTTTTAATTGCATGGGAATTTTTTTAAGCATGACTTGGCAGTGGCAGTACTGCATATAAAAAATATGATCTAAATCCAGAAATTATTTTTTTTTTATGTTCTCAGAGTTTAGTTCTCTATATCATTGTGCTATAGCATATAAGAGTCTATATAAAGCCACTGTATGCCTAAAGCCATTTGAGTCCTTTAGATACCTTGCATCTAATTTGCTGAAAAAGCTTTTCTTGCTAAGTGCATATTGGCTTTTCATGTATACAAATATTCACTCAACAAAACATTTAAGGTCTTGTATATCTTAGACATTGGTACTAAAATTTGAGTAAAAGACAATTCTAATTGGTGGAGGAGATAGGTGAATGAACCAATATTTGTAAAACAAACCTTAATGCCTGGTACACATAAGTACCTCAGTAGGTGCTGGTTAAACACACACATACACACATACACACACACACACACACACACACACATATATGAAGCACAATATACATAAGGCACAATATATATAAAATTATATGGTAGCCCATGGGCATAGTTGTTAATGTCTGATTCAAATATCTAAACACTCGACTAATTTTAAGGTTTTATAAAAGTTTTTGTAAAGTTTAGATACTTCAAAATTATTTATATTTATAGACAGTCTCAGTAGTTTTAAATACAGTTTCTTAAGCTAGTCCGTTAATCAGAGGTATCCAGAGGAACCATGTAGATAACAGAAATATGTAATCCAAGACAAGACAAAGTCTGGGGCTGAGGCTGAGCTTGGGAGGTGCTGGGGGAGAGTTTTTTAAATAAATCTGGAAATTACCTGTCCCACTCAAAGATATTTTTAATTTGAAAAATTTTAAAACATTGTGCCTGCCAAACCAAACAGGTCCTCATGGTTGATTTTGTCCAGCCACCCACATAAAGGCCTAAATATATATTAAATACAGTACAGTATGTTTTTAGATGTTTTACATTAAAAATACTACCCTCAACTTTAGTTTTTATCCTTCTTTTTTTGTCACTAGTTGTTATCTGCAATTTATTTATAGGAAACTATATTCATTTGCCATTTTTAACTGAAAATTGATTTTTAGTGTAAGTAATTGCTGAGAGAGTTAAAAAGGTGGTATCAAAAGTGAGGGATTTTATGACAAAGAATCCAAGAATATACAATGGGGATAAAATAGTCTCTTCAATAAATGGGTGTTGGAAAAACTGGAGAACCACATGCAAAAGATGAAACTAGATCACTATTTTAACACCACACACAAAAATTAACTCAAAGTGAATTAAAGACTTGAATGTAAGACCTGAGGCCAAAAGAGTTCTTGAAGAAAACATCTGCAGTAAGCTCCTTGACATCAGTCTTGGCAATATTTTTTTGGATTTGACAACACAAGCAAAAATAAACAAATGGGACTATATCAAAATAAAAAGCTTCTATACAGCAAAGAAAACCACCAAAAAGATGAAAAAGCAACGTACAGAATGGGAGAAAATATTTGCAAATCATATGTCTGATATAAGGTTAATATCCAAAATATATAAAGAACACATACAACTCAATAGCAAAAAACCCCAAACAATCTGATTAAAAAATGGACAGAGGATTTGAATAGACATTTTTCCAAAGAAGACATACAGATGGCCAACAGGCACATTGAAAAAATGCTCAACATCACTAATCATCAGGGAAATGCAAATCAAAAGCGCAATGAGATATTACCTCACACCTGTCAGAATGGTTATCATCAAAATGACAATAAATTATAAGTGTTGGTAAGGATGTGGAGAAAAGGAAACCCTCATGCACTGTTGTTGGTGTCGACTAAAAAAATGCACAATCTAAAAGTTGAGAATTATATTTCATTTAAGGGGACAAAACTGAGGACTTAAGCCAGGGACACAAAATCTCAGATAGCTTTGAGGGACTGCTCCAAGAAAGTAAGGAGGGGGCCAGGATATACAAGAGTTTTTGCAACAAAGACCAGGTAGTCAGAACTTCAAAAGATTATTGTTAATTAAAGATAATCAGATATTTCATGTTAAGGAATTTAATGCTTTTCTATGTATGGGAAGATGAAAGAGTCTGAGCTCACTGAAATTATTCCTTTGATATGCAACTCAGCTCTCTGGGGTTAGTATCCTGTGCTCTCTCATCCTGAGCCTCCTCTGGGTACACAGTCAGGGGTGACTATGTGGCTACAGCAGTTGACCACTAGATGGCAGGCATCCTGTTTCTATCTTTCCTCAGGGCTCATCATCAGGGTGGCTATAATGTGACGGCTTGATGGCTGCAACATCCTTTGTTTAGTGATATGGCAGGTAACATTTTTTTCATTGACAGTCAGAATGTATTATGTAGCCACTATGGAAAAAGTATGGAGATTTCTCAAAAGATTAAAGTAGAACTACCCTATGATCTAGCAATTTCAGTTTTGGATTTTGGATATTTATCCAAAGAAGAGGAAAACATGAACTCAGAAAGATATATGTACCCCCTTGATCATTGCAGCATTATTTACAATAGCTAAGATATGGAAACAACCTAAGTGCCCATCACTGGATGAATGGATAAAGAAGATATGATTGCTTTATACATATATAGAAGAATGAAATCTTGCCATTTACAAAAACATTGTGCTAAATGAAATAAATCAGACAGAGAAAGACAAATACCATATGATCTCACATGTGAAATCTAGGGGAAAAAAAAACTGAACTCATAGATACAGAGAACAGATATGTGGTTGCCAGATGATGGGGGTAATCAGAGAGAGAATGGGTGAAGAGAAATTTACATTTATAAAGGTAACCTTCATTTGTGAGGGTGTCACCCTCTCTGTATCAAGAAGAGAGAGATGACTAAATCACAAGAAACTCTGAATGGAGAAGGCACGGACTTAAATCTGTGTAACAAACCTTACTCTTTCTTGTTTACCATACTTTTCCTGGTCATCTCCCTATAACTAGTCTCCCCGACACCCTGCTCCCTTTTGTCTTTAGGTGAAGATGATATTTAAGTTGAATGCTAAATGAGACATTCATTTTTTCCTAGGTATCTCCATTATATGAATGAGGTATACATATTAATAAACTTCGATTTGTTTTTCTCTTATTAATCTGCCTATGCAAAGGGGCCCCAGCTGAGAATATAGAAGGACAATGAACATAGGTGTACAAATATCTCTTTGTTATATACTCAGAAAAGGAATTGCTGAATGATACAATAATACAATTTTGAACTTTCTGAGGAACTGCTATATTGTTTGCCATAGCAGCTACACCATCTTACACTCTCATCAACTCAATTTTAAAGCAACAGTGGAAATCTATTATCCTTATATCATAATCAAGAAACTTAGGCCCAGAGAATTTAAGAAACATCTTATCTCCCAAATTTGGTAAAGGACAATTTCAAGATATGAAATGGGCTATTTAAGAATGAGGACTCTGGAGACCATGCACACCTGAGTTCAAATCCTGGGTCAGCTTGTAAGGGCCAAGAGCCATTGGACATGTTACACAGGTTCCTGAAGTCTCCCCTATAAAAGAGAGTGATTACCTCATATGATGATTATGAGTGGATTAAATGAGACTGCCTATGAATGTATTTAAGTGTAGGGAGGAAAAACATCTTTTTCCTTTACCTTTTTAATTTTGTGACTGGGGCCCCTGTAACAGAAGACAGATTAGCAAAAGCAAACCAAAATAAAACAAAAACATAAAAAACATATGAATTTGTTTAATATATAAGGATATAATATTTAATATATTTGTGTGACACAGGAAGCTTCATAAGGAGGAAGACCCAAAGAAATGGTTAAACCTGAGTGTTTTTATGCTGGGTCTGATGAAGAGTGGAAAGATGAGCAAAGATATGACAGGACAAAGGGTATGAGGTAAGTGTAGTGAACTAGGGGAAACTTAGCAAAGGCTGTTCCTTCACATTCCTCTCTGTGTCCCTTAGTCTGCAGAGATAAGGATGTGCCTTTCCTTTGGGTGTATGGAGGGCACCCCTCACATGAGCATCTTATGACCTGCTTCAAGTCAAAGTCAGAGAGTTCTTTTTGCCCATTCCAGTTTTCAAATTTGTTTAGCTTGCAACAGTCAATATGCCGAGGTGCCATATTTTGGAGTAGCATGTTCGAAACCTCATCATGTGCTTTTCACATTGAAAGCATTCAATAATTAAGCCCTGAGCATGTACATTAGGCTCCTTGATTACTGTAAGTAAGTACAAGTGTTTATGCCTATAGATTCTTTCAGTAGTTGGCTAATTCAAATTATTCTGTGTTGACTTTAGTTATATGCTCCAAAATTAGATCATTCCCAGTTGTTCTGTACCCATGCTGATCTTCTCTCAAGCTGGTCTGGCTTTAATTGTTCCATAATAGTGACCAAAGAATTCTCATTCTTTTTTTGAAATGTTAAAAACTGTCCTGTATATATTAACTATTGGTGGAATTTTTCTCTCTTCGTTGTACTCCCAACAATGGCAATCTTTTTTAATATGATAGGTGCTATTTCAATAGGATTTAGGTGAATGTCACTCAGGATTTAATGTCGTACTTTGGAGCAGTGCCAATGACCTTAAGGTTCACACTTAAGATGGTTAAAGCAATGAAGCAGGAGAAACAAAATGTTTATCCACCTCCCATCTCAGATGTAATATCTTTCCAGCCTGACCTGAATCAGAAATAGAACTGGAAATTATTGAGGCACTGTGGAGAAGCACTTGGGAGTTTTATACTTTTCTTCATACCCTCTCCCACCAAGCTTGTGGCCATAATTTAGCAGCATTGCATACATCTTATGGGAAGAAGCACAACGAATATACAAAGTTGAGGTTCTTAACAAATGGGGCCATGTGCTTATCTGCAGACCTGATTCTAATCCATTCACATATTTTGAGTCTAGTCAATTTTAAAATTGATCCAGTGACACGAGGCACTTGAAGTAAATAAGTAAAAATAACACCACTCTGATTTTTAAGTTTTCTCATAAATGTGTTTAGAGGAACATAGATTTATAACTATATTTGTGGGCTATGAGAACAAAGTATAAATTATGTAAATAGGAACTTCCACCCCAGAGAAGGGAGTTTGAAAGTGAGATATGGACAGCTTCATCAAGTCAAGTGGACATTGCTAAGACAAACCACTCAGACCTAATTCAACCACAAAACTGATAAACAGGAGTGAAAGTCAGAACGGAATGCAACCTTTCGCATTACTGCCGCTCAGGGCAGATCAGGAAAGTGCAAGGGTAAACAGAGAGACCTCACTGCTTTTTAGTAAGAGATAGAAATCCCTCAAGAGAGAAGGCAAAATCCACATTGTGAAAATGACTATACTACCCAAAGCAATCTACAGATTCAATGCAATCCCTATCAATCTACCAATGGCATTTTTCACAAAACTAGAACAAAATATTTCACAATTTGTATGGAAACACAAAAGACCCCGAATAGCCAAAGCAATCTTGAGAAAGAAAAATGGAGATGGAGGAATCAGGCTTCCTGACTTCTGACTATACTACAAAGCTACAGTAATCAAGACAGTATGGTACTGACACAAAAACAGAAATATACATCAATGGAACAGGATAGAAAGCCCAGAGATAAACCCACGCACATATGGTCAACTTATTTTTGATAAAGGTGGCAAGAATATACAATGGAGAAAAGACAGCCTCTTCAATAAGTGGTGCTGGGAAAACTAGACAGCTACATGTAAAAGAATGAAATTAGAACACTCCCTAACACCATACACAAAAATAAACTCAAAATGGATTAAAGACCTAAATGTAAGGCCAGACACTATAAAATTCTTAGTGGAAAATAGGAAGAACACTCTTTGACATAAATCACAGCAAGATCCTTTTTGACCCACCTCCTAGAGAAATGGAAATAAAAACAAAAATAAACAAATGGGACCTAATGAAACTTAAAAGCTTTTGCACAGCAAAGGAAACCATAAACAAGATGAAAGACAACCCTCAGAATGGGAGAAAATATTTACAAATGAAGCAACTGACAAAGGATTAATCTCCAAAATTTACAAGCAGCTCATGCAGCTCCATATCAAGAAAAGAAACAACCCAATCCAAAAGTGGGCAGAAGACCTAAATAGACATTTCTCCAAAGAAGATATACAGATTGCCAACAAACACATGAAAGGATGCTCAACACCACTAATCGTTAGAGAAATGCAAATCAAAACTACAATGAGGTGTCACCTCACACCAGTCAGAATGGCTACCATCAAAAAATCTACAAACAATAAGTGCTAGAGAGGGTGTGGAGAAAAGGGAACCCTCTTGCACTGTTGGTAGGAATGTAAACTGATACAGTCACTGTGGAGAATAATATGGAGGTTCCTTAGAAAACTAAAAATAGAACTCCCATATGACCCAGCAATCCCACTACTGGGTATATACCCTGAGAAAACCATAATTCAAAAAGAGTCATGTACCACAATGTTCACTGCAGCACTATTTACAATAGCCAGGACACGGAAGCAACCTAGGTGTCCATCGAC
The DNA here is from genome assembly GCF_964374135.1 of Grampus griseus. Classification (NCBI taxonomy): domain Eukaryota; kingdom Metazoa; phylum Chordata; class Mammalia; order Artiodactyla; family Delphinidae; genus Grampus; species Grampus griseus. The sequence continues at coordinate 112,401,111 of NC_138998.1, read as the reverse complement.
AGATGAATGGATAATGAAGATGTGGCACATATATACAATGGAATATTACTCAGCCATAAAAAGAAACGAATTGAGTTATTTGTAGTAGGTAGATGGACCTAGAGACTGTCATACAGAGTGAAGTAAGTCAGAAAGATAAAAACAAATACCATATGCTAAGACAAACAAACAAACAAAAATGGTTCTTAAGAACCTAGGGGCAGGACAGGAATAAAGACACAGACGTAGAGAATGGACTTGAGGACACAGGGAGGGGGAAGGCTAAGCTGGGACGAAGTGAGAGATTGGCATGGACTTATATATACTACCAAATGTAAAATAGATAGCTAGTGGGAAGCAGCTGCATAGCACAGGGAGATCAGTTGGGCGCTTTGTGACCCCCTAGAGGGGTGGGATAGGGAGGGTGGAAGGGAGACCCAAGAGGGAGGAGATATGGTGATATATGCATATGTATAGCTGATTCACTTTGTTATAAAGCAGAAACTAACACACCATTGTAAAGCAATTATACGCCAATAAAGTTGTTAAAAAAAAATAGAGAGAGAGAGAGAGAAGGCAGGAGACTACGGTACTGCACACACAAAAAAATGTTTAAATTATTTCTTGAGGGAAAACACACAAAAATTAAGCAACTAATTTTTTATAAAATGTGTCTTGGATTCTGTTTAAATTATTAATGCGATTCAGGATATATTATCCCAAAACATGGTACCTTGGCATATTAAATATTGTAAGCTGAAGGCATTTGAGAAAATGACAGAAGCAGGTATGTCACACTGATCTCCCTTCCCCTTGTCCTTCTTCCCTGAAATAGGTCATAAAATTCCCACATGTCAGGTACCATCACTGTACCAAGAAAAAAAGAAGACATTTTATGACCAGGAACGAGGAGTTGGGGGCTGAGAAATCTTACAAACAAACCTTGTTAAACTAATCCTTATCATCCTTGTTACTTCTTCACCATTTACTACCCCTAGCTCAAGCTCCTCTGTCTTGCCAATTCTTCACATATTTATTATTTCTTTGTCTAAAAGGTAGAAAGCTTCCTGTCACTTCTTCAGGGTCTTTATTCTCTTGTCAAGGCTTCCAAGTATATGTAAAAGTTCAACAAAATTGTGTGCTTTTCTTCTGTTAATTCTCAGGCCCAACCAGAGACCCTAAGAAGACTGAGAAAACCTTTTTTCCTCCCTTACATTAAGTGGCCAATGAGAACATGAAAAAATGTTCAACATCATTAGTCATTAGGGAAATGCAAATTAAGACTACAATGAGTACCACAATTACACATAAAATGGTTAAGATTAAAAAAAAAAAACTGTAAATGCCAAAATTTTAAAATAGAGGTAAAACACCAGCACTCTTAAATATTGCTGGTAAAGATGTAAAATGATACAATTTTGTGCGTATGTGTGTGTTTTGCAAGTGACATTTTAAAAAAATGAGGAAGGCTAATAATCACAGAGTCCAGAATAAATATGGGTAGAAATAATATAGGTCAACATAAAGAAACTTGGTAAATTATATATCATTAATTTTATTTTAAAAATCTAGTTCAATGTTACAGTCTGAAACTCCTCCTTCCAGTTCAGAACAAAGAATTTTACTCAAAACAGATTTAAATACTATATGAGCCTAACTCCTCTGGTAATGCAAAATCTATACCATGAAGTATTATGATGGGGTTCAGGGCACATTATCCCAAAATATGACACCTTGTCATATTGAATATTTTAAGCTAGAGGAATATAAGAAAACAGCAGAAGCTGTTTTCTGCCCTGCAACAGGTCATACAATCCTCATGAGAGGTACTCTCCCTACACCTAGAGGAAAGGAGCATCCTCATCTCTGAAGACAAAGAGATGATGAAAAAAATGGGAACAAACCAGCCTTACCAAGATTTCCCTAGTTTCCTACACTTATATCATACTCCTTAACCTATTATATTTCTGCATTACTGCATACTCTTCTCCAAACCTAGTGTGAATATACTAAGGTCTAACTGTTTAAGTCTTCATTTCCTTATGAAGTCTCCCGTGTTATGTAAAATTTTTTATATTAAATAAATTTGAATACTTTCATACTATTAATCCGATTTTGTCATTTTAATTTTCAGACCTAGCCTGGGACCCTAAGACGATCAGAGGAGAACTTTTCCTTTCCAGTTTCTTGAATCTGTTTATCTCCCTGGAATGATTCATATTTCTAAATATTTTCCTTTTTACTGAACTCAGTAAAGAGCATTGATATTGTTCTCATTCATTATTCACTTTAGGGAGAGCATTCCGGGTGTTCTACTGAGTGGTTAGTGCTGAACAAAAAGACACGATATGACCCATTCTCTCTATGAATTTATAAGCTAGTTGAAGAGGCAATTGTCTGGATTCTCACCATTGGATTAATTTTTTATACATGCACTATCTAATTTCAATATCAATGACATTTCCAGAAGAAAGTTATTATTATCCTCAATTTACAGAAAAGAAATTGCATCTTCTTAAGTTCACTTGGCTAGAAACAGAATACATAATATAGCTTTCTTGTTTCTGTTGTTCCTACTACATAATAAATTTTACTAATGTCTATACCTTCCATCTGGATCCAGAAAATTCAAATCTTAGTGTTGAGAACTAGCTAACCACAGAAAGTATACAGTATGACTGTAAATACTGTAAATTTAATGAGAAATCTCTTTATTTAAATGAAAGCAAAAAAGGAAAGCAAATAAAGACAAACAGATTATAATATGGTGAAAATACACTGTTAGTCCTTTGTTGGATCAGATTATATGCTTTTCCTTTATTTATGTTCTTTGTCTCTAGATCAGTTAAATAATATTAAAATTTATATTTCAGTAATTTGGAAGTAATTTTCTAAAGAATGACAGAATCGTGATTTATGCCAACTATAGCTGTACCGCACTTTAGTGAACAGAGGCCGACATTTTGGTAGGTAAACTTATGTTACCATCTAGTGGTAAAATCTTAGAATTACAGACACAAACTCCCTGAGTCCTGGAGAGGAGCTAACCTGGGAGCCCAGAAAATGCAACAAATCATAATGATAAACAATGCCACAGGCTACAACTTCTTGTAGGATCCTGTGGTCTAATTGCACTCAGACAGATTCCCAAGTGTGTAGATACAAAGCTGGATTACAATGAAGCTTTCTAAAAGCAGTCAATGTGTTTAATGCCTCATCAAGGTGTTGAGTAATGCTGCCTTCAAAGCTGGGTGGGACATGGTTCATTATTCTTATTCAGATTGTAGTCAGTAGTTCATAAATATCCTTCCTGAATCAGCATTGGAAAACCATGAAACCTAAGAAACACTGATGCCCAGAAAACAATGCAGCCAGGAAAAATAGAATAATGGACTATGACTTAGATACAAGGTCAGGACTGTTTTCTTGTGGGAAGAGGAGAGAACTGTGAATATAGTACAATAGGCTCAGTTTTTCTCCTGGTGTTTCCCCATAGTTTGACACTAACTCTCCATTTTAGCAATCCTTTTCAATCTACCTGTAGGAACACTGATAAGAGTCAAAAATATAGGTAGGTAGGTTGTGGCACATGAACTCATGAATGCAGGTTCCTTTGGATCAAGGGGGATTATAAGGGACTAAAATATGGGATAGATAAACTGTCCATCTTACACACCTTCTCTGAGTAATGTCATGTGCCACTCCCTCTGTTCGGAACAAGAACTAAAGCAAGTAAGTAAAGATCTATGGGGAAGAATTAGCATATAATGACCGTCCAAAATAAATGACACAACAGAGACCCACACAAAATCTTGTTGAGCAAGAAATAAAGAATAAACAAGGGGAGTCAGGAGAAACTTCATGGATGAGGGATCAATTAAGCTTGGCATTGAATTAGGAGTAGGGGCCTAGAAACATCAAAAAACTCTTCTACTTGAAAAACAGTAAGCAACTTTAGGCCTTCTGAAGAAGACAAGCTCATGTGCAGTGTTGCAATAAAAGATCCTGGGCAGCCAGATAGTAACAGCTTATGGGCAAGCTCTTGTCTCACCTTATGTTTCTGTATTTTTATAATTTTATTTGGCATGAACTTAAAAAAAATTAACCCAAAATGCCATGAAAGCATTTTGTATACTTTTGTCACTGCTCAATTCCCAGTGATTAGAAAAGTATGTGGCAAATAGTAGCTGCTAAATAAACATGCAAATATTTGTATGTTGAAGCTTAGAGCCATTCAGTAAACATTTATTGAACACTTGCTGTGTGTTGGCACTGTGACAAAATATGTTAGGCAGGTTGTCTTTTTTCCCAAAAAGATTAAGTTATAGACAAGTTATAACTCCTACTGTTGAGCAACAAACTTTCTCAAATTACTGGGAAATCTACTAGAACAGCAATGTTTAATATGGTAGCTACTAACCACATGTGGCTTTTGAGCAGCTGAAATGTGTCTAGACTAACTTGAAAAGTGCTATACATCTAAAATACCTTCTAGATTTCAAAGGCTTGGAAAAAACTAAAAATAATGCAAAAACATGTCATTGAAAATGTTTGCACTGACTGCATGTTGAAACATGCAAAAATAAATATATCATGTTAAATAAAATATATCATTAAAATTAAATCACCTTTCTTTTCACAGTCTATTGAGGTGGTTACAAAAAATGTAAAATTACTTATATGCAGCTCACTTTATATTTCTACTGAACTGCTTTGCTAGAAAATTAAGAATAGAACTATTATCTAATTTTCAGTGTATAAGTTGAAAAACCTCTTTACATTTATCTCTCAGATTATATTAATTTTAATTACATAAGCTAAGAATGACTTTGATAAATAATTTGAGTGACTTTTAGTGTGTTACGCAATTAAGAAAGACTGTACCCAGCTCTAGACAGTAACCTAATTCAATGTTTGATGATTTGTGTGCAGACACAGAGAACCAATCTTGATCCTCCACAAAGCTTAGGACTCCTTGCTGAGTGGAAGACAAGTAAGACACTTTCAACAGTTTCTCCAGCAGGCATTCAGATTTGACCTACTGCTCCAGCTTATACATGGAATCAATTTCTTTGTGAGAAGTTCTACTTCCTGGATGCAGTAAAATTGTACAATCACAGAAAATAGGAAAATTTGAGTTTCACTTCGGCTGCTAGTCAAAGAGTTTTGAGATCTCCCCGTAAGAGTGGTATGATCATGACCCAGTGTGTGCTTCCTGAGTGGAAATGCTTTCCCGTCAGCCAACACTGCTGCTAGAAATTTTAAGAATACTATTGGAAAGGTGTGTCCTCATGAGAAATAGCAGTAGTGAGAAAATTCAACTTGGAATTCTGTGCACTGTGGGGCAAGGAAACAAATAAAATAGGAAGAAATTAGGTTGCTGGAGAATGGGTAACAGCAGGAATGTCTGGGCAGTATTATTCTGGGCTAGAGAAGTTATGAAGGAGTTTTATCTAGAAAGAACAAGTTACAGTTTAAGGAGCATGTAGGTATCAGGAATTAGTAGGAGAGGAAGAATCAGAAATCCAACAAATTGCAACATAAACTGAGAGAAAAAAAAAAAAAGGTAGATAACTTGGCTTTTAAAACTCTTTCTGCCAGTGTAAAACTTGGGTTCACATATGCTCAAGACTCAGTCTGAAATTTAGGCAGTGAAATATTCCCAGCTCTCTCTACTTCCTATCACATAATAGAATTTTACTTCCTGGAAATCATGTGGTTCAATGGGAACATGCTATTAATTATATTCAAAAACTCACTTGGGGAAGTGATATAAGTGCCTTCTCAGCTAGAGTGTTCTTTTAGCAGTACAAGACCATCAATGCTATGTGGGATCTAAGACCTACAATAAACTGAGTCACATTATAATTCTTTTGGTTAGAGATAAAGTGCCTTAACCTCTAGGTTTTGTTCCCACCCCCAAAACTCAACCAGTGGTACATAATTTCCTCATAGGTATAGAGGTTCTTTCTCTGGCAGCTGCCTACACTGTCATTGTGGATGTATTCAATATGAGGGGGTCTTATCTGAGTGATGTCCAGAAGTTTAGTCTCTGAAATGACAGAAGAATGAGGGGACAGCATTTACCTCTGCAGTAGGAGCAAGAGTTCTCAAGCTATGGAAGTTCAGGGTTTACATGACTGTAACAAGAGCTTCCATTTCTGAGATTGGTTCCCCTAGGATTGGTGTTGTTTATTCCCCTACTATGACTGGCTATATGAAAACTAGGTAATGTATACGTTGAGCCTAGATATAGTTCATGTACATACTGGCTTTTCAACCTCACCCATTTGGTGGTAGATTTTTACAGATAATCAAATAAGGCAAAATTCATATTTTGATGCCATGGCCATACCTGGAAATTAATCCACATCTTAGACATTTGTGCACATTGAAAATACTTCCAGAGCTCTCTTTTCCATCTGGTATGATGACTATCATTGTTCAAGATGGTGGCTGCTCCACCAGCTTTGGTCCCTGAATGACTATACCTAAAGATTTCTGTAATTAATAATTGGCAAGGTATAAATAACAGAAAAGGACATCAAACTTGGAATTACTGGTCAGGATTGTAATCTTGGTTATGTCATTTACAGATAGGAAAGCAAACCATCCTCTTTGAGTTTCCATTCCCTTATCTTTAAATAAGGCCAATAATGTCAACCCAACTGAAGGTTATGAAGAACAAATGAGACAAAATAAGAGAAAAACTATTTTACAGATGAATGATAATTATGAGAAGCAGGAGATTTGACATTTTCTTTGGAAACTTTAAAAAATTCTCTTTTAATGTAAAACCACTAAATGACTTGGTAGCATTTGAAAAGTGGTAAAGCCAAGGCAGGGTCAGGGATGGTCCTTGGCTTTCCATGTAAATGCTACTGCCATGAGCTGAAGTAGAGCTCATGGAAGGAGGTTTGTGTCCTTCTGTTGTCTCAGACAATAGAGTGATTTGCATGATTAACTTAAAAAATGTGAATATCTTTTTCTTAAATTCCTCCACACTGACGTTAGGAATGAAATTTCCCATTTGCACATTAGGAGCTAATCTCCTTTCCTTCCCCAATATATAAAGGCCGATATTAACTTCATGCACATCTGAATGTAATAAAATACTCTCTCCTAACCTAAACAATTCTTTGCATTATAATTCTTTACAATTACTCACTGCTTTCCCCCTTGTCAATAGATGTTGGAGTTTAATTCCCAGGACCCAATATATTGTGCCTCACATTTCTTTATCTCTTCCAAGGCTGTATAGCAAGTATGTAGCATCCTGCTCTGACATCTGTTTTACTGTCCTTTTTTTTCTTCCCATTGATACTATTAGATTCCTTTTTTTTTTAACATCTTTATTGGAGTATAATTGCTTTACAATGGTGTGTTAGTTTCTGTTGTATTAACAAACTGAATCAGCTATACGTATATATATATCCCCATAAGCCTTCCCTCTTGTGTCTCCCTCCCACCCTCCCTATCCCACCCCTCTAGGTGGTCACAAAGCACCGAGCTGATCTCCCTGTGCTATGCAGCTGCTTTCCACTAGCTATCTATTTTACATTTGGTAGTGTATATATGTAAATGCTAATCTCTCACTTCGTCCCAGCTTACCCTTCCCCTCCCCATGTCCTCAAGTCCATTCCCTATGTCTGCATCTTTATTGCTGTCTTGCCCCTAGGTTCATCAGAACTATTTTTTTAAAGACTCCATGTATATGTGTTAGCATACGGGATTTTTTTTTCTCTTTCGGACATACTTCACTCTGTATGAGTCTCTAGGTCCATCCACCTCACTACAAATAACTCAATTTTGTTTCTTTTTATGGCTGAGTAATATTCCATTGTATATATGTGCCACATCTTCTTCATCCATTCATCTGTTGATGGACACTTAGGTTGCTACCATGTCCTGACCATTGTTAATAGAGCTGCAGTGAACATTGTGGTACATGACTCTCTTTGAATTATGGTTTTCTCAGGGTATATGCCCAGAAGTGGGACTGCTGGGCCATATGGTAGTTCTATTTTTAGTTTTTTAAGGAACCTCCATACTGTTCTCCATAGTGGCTGTATCAATTTACCTTCTCACCAACAGTGCAAGAAGGTTCCCTTTTCTCCACACCCTCTCCAGCATTTATTGTTTGTATATGTTTTTTTTGTTTTGTTTGTTTGTTTTTTGCGGTACGCGGCCCTCTCACTGCTGTGGCCTCTCCAGTTGCGGAGCACAGGCTATAGACGCGCAGGCTCAGTGGCCATGGCTCAAGGGCCCAGCCGCTCTGTGGCATGTGGGATCTTCCCGGACCAGGGCACGAACCCGTGTCCCCTGCATTGGCAGGCGGAGTCTCAAACACTGCACCACCAGGGAAGCCCTGTATATGTTTTGATGATGGCTGTTGTGACCAGCGTGAGGTGATACCTAATTGCAATTTTTTTTTTTTTTTCGGTACGCGGGCCTCTCACTGTTGTGGCCTCTCCCGTTGCGGAGCACAGGCTCCGGACGCACAGGCTCAGCGGCCATGGCTCACAGGTCCAGCCGCTCCGCAGCATGTGGGATCTTCCCGGACCGGGGCACGAACCCATGTCCCCTGCATCGGCAGGCGGACTCTCAACCACTGCACCACCAGGGAAGCCCCTCACTGCAGTTTTGATTTGCATTTCTCTGATGATTGGTGATGTTGAGCATCCTTTCATGTGTTTGTTGCTATTCTGTATATCTTCTTGGAGAAATGTCTATTTAGATCTTCTGCCCATTTTTGGATTGGGTTGTTTGTTTTTTTGATATTGAGCTGCTTGTATATTTCAGAGATTAATCCTTTGTCAGCTGCTTCATTTGCATATACTTCCTCCCATTCTGAGGGTTGTCTTTCATCTTGTTTATGGTTTCCTTTGCTGTGCAAAAGCTTTTAAGTTTCATTAGGTCCCATTTGTTTATTTTTGTTTTTATTTCCATTTCTCTAGGAGGTGGGTCAAGAAGGATCTTGCTGTGATTTATGTCAGAGTGTTCTTCCTATGTTTTCCTCCAAGAGTTTTATAGTGCCTGGCCTTACATTTAGGTCTTTCATCCATTTTGAGTTTATTTTTGTGTATGGTGTTAGGAAGTGTTCTAATTTCATTCTTTTACATGTAGCTGTCTAGTTTTCCCAGCACCACTTATTGAAGAGGGTGCTTTTTCTCCACTGTATATCCTTACCTCCTTTGTCATAGATTAGGTGAACATAAGTGTGTGGGTTTATCTCTGGACTTTCTATTATGCTCCATTGATCTACATTTCTGGTTCTGTGCCAGTACCATACTGTTTTAATGACTGTAGCTTTGTAGTGTAGGCTGAAGTCAGGAAACCTGATTACTCCAGCTCCATTTTTCTTTCTCAAGATTGCTTTAGCTATTCGGGGTGTTTTGTGTTTCCATACAAATTGTGAATTTTTTGGTTCTAGTTCTATAAAAAAAATGCCATTGGTAGTTTGATAGGGATTGCATTGAATCCATAGATTGCTTTGGGTAGTATAGTCATTTTCACAATGTTGATTCTTCCAATCCAAGAACATGGTATATCTCTCATCGGTTTGTGTCATCTTTAATTTCTTTCATCAGTGTCTTACAGTTTTTTGCATACAGGTCTTTTGGCTCCTTAGGTAGGTTTATTCCTAGGTATTTTATTCTTTTTGTTGCAATGGTAAATGGGTGTGTTTCCTTAATTTCTCTTTCAGATTTTTCATCATTAGTGTATAGGAAGGCAAGAGATTTCTGTGCATTGATTTTGTATCCTGCTACTTTACCAAATTCATTGATTAGCTCTAGTAGTTTTCTGGTAGCATCTTTAGGGTTCTCCATGTATAGTATCATGTGATCTGCAAACAGTGACAACTTTACTCTTTTTCAGATTTGGATTCTTTTTATTTCATTTTCTTCTCTGATGGCTGTGGCTAAAAATTCCAAAACTATGTTGAATAACGGTGGGAAGAGTGGGGATCCTTGTCTTGTTCCTGATTTTAGAGGAAATTGTTTCAGTTTTTCACCATTGAGAACAACGTTGGCTGTGGGTTTGTCATATATGGCCTTTATTATGTTGAGGTAAGTTCCCTCTATGCCTACTTTCTGGAGAGTTTTTATCATAAATGGATGATTCTTTGTATTTCTGCACTGTCAGTTGTTACTTCTCCTTTTTCATTTCTAATTCTGTTGATTTCAGTCTTCTCCCTTTTTTTCTTGATGAGTCTGGCTAACGGATTATCAATTTTGTTTATCTTCTCAAAGAACCAGCTTTTAGTTTTATTGATATTTGCTATTGTGTCCTTCATTTCTTTTTCATTGATTTCTGATCTGATCTTCATGATTTCTTTCCTTCTGCTAACTTTGGGGTTTTTTTTGTTCTTCTTTCTCTAATTGCTTTAGGTGTAAGGTTAGGCTGTTTACTTCAGATGTTTCTTGTTTCTTGAGGTAGGATTGTACTTCTATAAACTTCCCTCTTAAAACTGCTTTTGCTGCACCCCATAGGTTTTGGGTCATCGTGTTTTCACTGTCATTTATTTCTAGGTATTTTTCGATTTCCTCTTTGATTTCTGCAGTGATCTCTTGGTTATTTAGTAGCATATTGTTTAGCTTCCACGCGTTTGTATTTTTTACAGTTTTTTTCCCCTGTTATTGATATCTAGTCTCATAGCGTTGTGGTCATAAAAGATTATTGATATGATTTCAATTTTCTTAAATTTACTGAGGCTTGATTTGTGACCCAAGATGTGATCTATCCTGGAGAATGTTCCATGAGCACTTGAGAAGAAAGTGTATGCTGTTGTTTTTGGATGGAATCCTATAAATATCAATTATGTCAACCTTGTTTAATGTGTCATTTAAAGCTTGCATTTTCTTATTTATTTTCGTTTTGGATGATCTGTCCATTGGTGAAAGTGGGGTGTTAAAGGTCCCTACTATAATTGTGTTACCATCGACTTCCCCTTTTATTGTTGTCAGCCTTTGCCTTATGTATTGAGCTGCTCTTATGTTGAGTGCATAAATATTTACAATTGTTATATCTTCTTCTTGGATTGATCCCCTGGTCATTGTGTAGTGTCCTTCTTTGTCTCTTGTAATAGTCTTTATTTAAAGTCTGTTTTGTCTGATATGAGAATTGCTACTCCACCTTTCTTTGGATTTCCATTTGCATGGAATATCTTTTTCCATCCCCTCACTTTCAGTACGTATGTGTCCTAAGTCTGAAGTGGGTCTCTTATAGACAGCATATATATGGGTCTTGTTTTTGTATCCATTCAGCCAGTCTGTGTCTTTTGGTGGGAGCATTTAATCCATTCACACTTAAGGTAATTATCAATATGTATGTTCCTATTACCATTTCCTTAATTGTTTTGGGTTTGTTTTTGTAGGTCTTTTCCTTCTCTTGTGTTTCCTGCCTAGAGAAGTTCCTTTAGCATTTGTTGTAAAGTTGGTTTGGTGGTGCTGAATTCTTTTAGCTTTTGCTTGTCTATAAAGGTTTTAATTTCTCCATAGAATCTGAATGAGATCCTTGCTGAGTAATCTTCATTGTAGGTTTTTCTCTTTCATCACTTTAAAAACGTCCTGCCAGTCCCTTCTGGCTTGCAGACTTTCTGCTGAAAGGTCAGCTGTTAACCTTAAAGGGATTCCCTTTTATGTTATTTGTTGCTTTTCCCTTGCTGCTTTTAATATTTTTTTCTTTGTATTTAATTTTTAATAGCTTGATTAATATGTGTCTTGGCATTTTTCTCCTTAGATTTATCCTGTATGGGACTCTCTGCGCTTCCTGGACTTGATTGACTATTTCCTTTCCCATGTTAGGGAAGTTTTCAACTATAATCTCTTCAAATATTTTCTCAGACCCTTTGTTTTTCTCTTCTTCTTCTGGGACCCCTATAATTTGAATGTTGGTGAGTTTAATGTTGTCCCAGAGGTCTCTGAGACTATGCTCAATTCTTTTCTTTCTTTTTTTTCTTTATTCTGCTCTGTGGTAGTTATTGCCACTGTTTTATCTTGCAGGTCACTTATCCGTTCTTCTGCCTCAGTTATTCTGCAATTGATTCCTTCTAGAGAATTTTTAATTGCACTTATTGTATTGTTCACCATTGTTTGTTTGTTGTTTAGTTCTTCTAGGTCTTTGTTAAACGTGTCTTGTGTTTTCTCCATTATACTTCCAAGATTTTGGATCATCTTTACTATCATTATTCTGAATTCTTTTTCAGGTAGACTGCCTATTTCCTCTTCATTTGTTTGGTCTGGTGGGTTTTTATATTGCTCTTTCATCTTCTATATATTTCTCTGTCTTTCCATTTTGCTTAACTTACTGTGTTTGGGTCTTCTTTTTGCAGGCTGCAGATTCGTAATTCCCGTTGTTTTTGGTGTCTGCACCCAGTGGGTAAGGTTGGTTTAGTGACTTTTGTAGGCTTCCTGGTGGAGGGGACTGGTGCCTGTGTTCTGGTGCATGGAGCTGGATCTTGTGTTTCTGGTGGGCAGGGCTGCATCCGGTGGTGTGTTTTGGGGTGTCTGTGAACTTAGTATGATTTTAGGCAGCCTCTCTGATAGTGGGTGGGGTTGTGTTCCTGTCTTGCTAGTTGTTTGGCATAGGGTGTCCAGCACTGGAGATTGCCGGTCATTGGGTAGAGCTGGGTCTTAGCATTGAGATGCAGACCTCTGGGAGAGCTCTCTCCAATTGAAATTATGTGGGGCTGGGAGGTCTCTGGTGGTCCAGTGTCCTCAACTCAGCTCTCCCACCTCAGAGGCTCAGGCCTGACATCAGGCTGGAGCACCAAGACCCTGTCAGCCACATGGCTCAGAAGAAAAGAGGGAAAAAAAAGAAAAAAAAATTAAAAATAAAATAATTTTTAAATTATTAATATAAAAAAGTAATTTAAAAAAAAGAAGAGCACAACCATACCAGTAAACAAATTCACTGATGATAACAAGCGCTAAAAAGTATACTAAGATAAACTTAAAATATCAGAAACCAGTCGCAGCAAATCCCAAGTCTACAGTTGCTCTCAAAGTCCATCGCCTGAATTTTGGGTTGATTTGTTGTCTATTCAGGTATTCCACAGATGATTCCACAAGTTGATTGTGGAGATTTAATCTGCTGCTCCTGAGGCTGCTGGGAGAAATTTCCCTTTCTCCTCTTTGTTTGCATAGCTCCCTGGTTTCAGCTTGGTTTTGGCCCCACCTCTGCTTGTAGGTTGCCCTGAGGCTTCTGTTCCCACCCAGACAGGGCGGGGTTAAAACAGCGGCTGATTAAGGGGCTGTGCCTCACTCAGGCCCGGGGGAGAGAGGGGTACGGTAGTTATAATTTGAATGCAGGACGAGCCTGTGGCAGCAGAGGTGGGTGTGACGTTGCAACAGCCTGAGGTGTGCCGTGTGTTTCCCCAGAGAAGTTGTTCCTGGATCATGGGACCCTGGCAGTGGCGGGCTGCAGAGGCTCCTGGGAGGGGAGGTGTAGATAGTGACCTGTGTTTGCACACAGGCTTCTGGGTGGCTGCAGCAGCAGCGTTAGCATCTCATGCCCGTCTCTGGTGTCCAAGCTGATAGCCGTGGCTCGCGCCCATCTCTGAAGTTTGTTTAGGCGGTGCTCTACCTTCTGTGGGGCAGGCAGGGAAAGAATCCCCTCTCCTTGCGCACCCTGAAACAATGATCTCTTGTGTCTTAGGCAGGTCCAGAGTTTTTCACGGACTCCCTCCTGGCTAGCTGTGGTGCACTAGCCCCCTTCAGGCTGTGTTCATGCAGCCAACCCCAGTCCTCTCCCTGGGCTCCCAGCCCCCACCCGTCCCAGCTGGTGAGCACACACTCACTCACCTCTCAGGCTGGTGAGTGCTGGTTGGCACCGATCCTCTGTGCGGGAATCTCTCCATTTTGCCTTCTGCGCTCTCCTCCATGGCTCCAATGCTTCCCGCCTGCCCACCCTCCATCTCTGCCAGTGAAGGGGCTTCCTAGTGTGTGGAAACTTTTCCTTCTTCACAGCTCCCTCCCAGAGGTGCAGGTCCTGTCCTTATTCTTTTGTCTCTGCTTTTTCTTTTTTCTTTTGCCCTACCCAGGTACGTGGGGATTTTCTTGCCTTTTGGGAAGTCTGAGGTCTTCTGCCAGCATTCAGTAGGTGTTCTGTAGGAGTTGTTCCACATGTAGATGTATTTTTGATGTATTTGTGTGGAGGAACGTGATCTCCATGTCTTACTCCTCTGCCATCTTGAAGGTCTCCCTAGATTGCTATTTTTATATTTATTCTTGACTTCAGGAGAAAATCCCCCCTTGAGCTAGTTATCAGTTTGTGTCTATTGGTGCTAGGTTTGTCAGATGTATGGTTGTCCTTTTTTTTCTACTTCACCTGTCACAGCATAGTGGCTATCAATTTTGCCCACCTTGAAGTTTGAGCAATACACAGTCTGTAGTCTATTAATATTTTGATTTTGTCACTTTGTGAAGTAACATTTTAATTAGCATTTAGATAGGATTTCTGTTTTTCTCAAGAAAAAGAAAAATACTCAAACTATATTCCAGGGGTTTCTTCATCCATTCGTCCAACAATTATAATTTACTTACTAAATATCCACACTATAGGAGACAAAATATATCAATTACCCCTTAATGAATTTATAATCTCATTGAAAAGGAAGGAATATATCTATTAACCATTTTAGTTTTTTCTAAAATATTTTAATTCCTTTTTGCTTTTACCTACAGATTAAATAAATCTGGCAACTGCCTAATACATTTGGGCTATGTAGAGAGTCAATATAAAAATAAATAAGATTTGAGTGAAGTACTTTTTAATAGCAATTTTTAAATAAAAAAAATCCCTCATAATTTCCTTAAATCTTTACTTGGTTTTGTTTAGGAAGCAGTCAAATTTAAGATGATTGTCTACCTAATTTGTAGTTAAGTAAAAATCTACTCATATAGCTTCTTATGTTCAGAATGCCAATTGATACACAAATGAATAACTGAGGGAATTCATGAAGAAGTCAAAGAAAAAAAACCCCACTTGGATTTATTAATTATATTCCTAGCCAAAACTTACTTCAGTGCTCAACTCAATTGTCCCATAGAGACCTATCCTTCTATCCTTTATTGTCTTTACATACACCACACACACACACACACACACACACACACACACACACACACACACACATGCACACACTTCAATTTAGTCCAACAGGAAACTGTTATTCGCCAAAAGCTTTGTTTGATTTCCATACTTTAAAAAACCTCCTCAAATCTATTTCCCTGCTGTCCTATTTCGTTTCAGCTCTACCCTGAAGAAAGCTTCTCTCTGTGATTTGAAACATTTCCTAGTGTCTATTGCAGTGGCTAATTTTTCATCTTATTAATACCAATAATATGATGCACTCGAGCACTCTGCAGTGTTTTGATAAGATTCCATGGGGGTCTAGCCTTTTCCAGCTATATAAAAATGTTTCAAAACATAAAGCAACAGGGCAAAAATATATGCCCTGCAGACCATTTGTGCCAAAGGAGATTAGAACACAGGGTGGAGATCTGTTCTATAGAAGTGTTTTCTGAAGATGGAGGCCATGCAGAGGGCTTCATTAACTTCCAAACACTTCAGAATGAAAAATGGGACGAAAGTATCTTGGAAAGACTGAACAAGACATCACACTAAACAATGTACCCGTTACGATAGGTACAGGGAGAGGTGTTTGATTTAGAGAGTATTGATTTCAATTCCTATTTCAATGAAATGAGAAAAATGGTAGTTTTAAAAAGGGGAAATAAAATATTATACTTTTATCAGACATTGGTCACTTTGAACTTGCTCACTCATGCCTTACATCTCCCTCAGTCTCAATACCAAAAAGAAAGGAAAAACACTGGTTTCAAAGTATGGTATAGTGCACAGAAGGATGAATTATATATGTAATTCATCCTAAAATTTCAGGAAAAAAACCCACTATAAACACTTAGCCATGCCACGCTTTTCAGATATGATCCCTATGGGGAATTATAGTGAGCTTTGGAATATATATTGGGTTCAGGACATTGTGAAATGTTGGTATATCTTAATATATCACAAGTACTTTGACAATTCTGAGTACTAAATTTCTAATTCACTCTTTGTGTGTGTGTGTGTGTGTGTGTGTGTGGTACGTGGGCCTCTCACTGCTGTGGCCCCTCCCGCCGCAGAGCACAGCCTCCGGACATGCAGGCTCAGCGGCCATGGCTCACGGGCCCAGCCACTCCGCTGCCAAGTGGGATCTTCCCAGACCGGGGCACGAACCCGCGTCCCCTGCATCAGCAGGCGGACTCCCAACCACTGCGCCACCAGGGAAGCCCTCTAATTCACTCTTGAGAGGTCATGCTATAAACTACTTGAAGAGTAGCTATTTTTAATGCGTTAGAAGATGTGAGCTGAACGATTAATTTTTATTAATGTTTTATCTTAGAGGAGTAATATCCCAGCTGCAGAGATAAAAACATTCTGTTTCCTACCAAATTTGCCATAACAAGGGGTATTATGAAATCTCTGCCCCCAGGAACTTCCTGAAAGTCATATCTCATGTCCACAGGTTACTTATGTCTTAACCTAAGTAAGGTATATCAAAGTTATTATGATCCAAATAAATAATATACAAAAAACCCCCAAATTCTCAGAACTATCAAATGTCTATATTAGGCAAAACTGATTTTTTACTATTATTTTAACCCAATTGACTAAATGTTAGGTTTCAATTCTCTGCTTCATTTTTCAATTGGTGACAGAGTTTTTGAATGTCCTGGGGAAGGTTTGATCACTATCCCAACATCCACATATCAGAGAGGCCTCTGTAATTGTATCTTCAGGACATCTCTTGGTACTGTATAAACCAGAGATTCTATTACATGCAGAAGATTGTGCCACAGAGTCATTCAATTGTCTGAAATTTCCTTTTCACTCATTAGTGGAAGGTAACTCTATCAAATATCAATTATATTTAAAATAATTGATAATTTGACCTGAAAGCTATATACAAAATTTTCTTAATAAATGGAAATTATTTCTTTAAATATGCTCAACCAAACTTTGAATAGATTTGCTTCATTACAATGCCAGAAAGAAAAATGTGGCTAAAATGAATTATTTGAAGTTCTTAACTATTTTCTTTTAATGTTTTAGGTGAATTCTGACAATAGAGAAATTCAGACTTATAATTTAGTACCAGTGACAATGACCATGGAGTAGTTAAAAATACTTTACAGTTACAGTTTTTCAGAAACTCAAAATGCAAATACAATCGTACATTTTCTCTTATGATGGAAGCCTAGAAGAAATGGTTTGGGCCTGGAAATATCTACAATTTTGGTAAATGTGCTTTTTCTACCTTTCAGTTCTTGGTGCAAAATTAGGGTCTATATTCAACTCATTCCACCTGCTACAGTTTGTCGGTGGATTGAATAAAAGAAAAGAAAATGTGACAATGTGAAGGATGGTAATAATTTCAATGAGATACCAATGTGCTAATATCCAGCTTTTATTAAGTTCAGCTTTTAACTTAAGCTGTTGAGATTGCCCTTTGGGAAAATATATATATCAACAGGTAGGTCAAACAGAGGGTCACGGGAATTATCATCAGTCATTAGACCACACTGGAAAGTCAACTTTTTGGAAAAACGATAAACAAAGGAAAATAAATCAAATAATTCAATATCTTCCATTAAGCTTTAGGGCTATAAATCTCATAATCGTTTAAAATAATTGTGAGCAAAGACTTGAATGCATTATGACAAGTAGAATGTGTTTTAAAAAATGTAGAATAAAAAAATATGTAGAATCAGACCATCTTGACAGCTGCCTCACATGAGCTATTGAGACACTTAAGTTCCAAGTATTCCCAAAAGAAGGAGAATTAATATACTGTGGAGTTGCATGTAAGGTGGAAGCCCTCTGAACTACCTGAAGGGTCCAAGGTGGATTAGGCCTTTCTGGTCTCTGTGCGTACAAAAGCAAGGTGAAGTGGAGAAGTAAAGCTATGATCTTGATTAACCAAGCAAAAAATAATTCTCTGCACGTCAGAAACGAGCGACTGTTAAGGCATGAATTATACAGATTGACTATACCATCTATGCTGATTGAATTCACCAAATAACAATATTCTACCTTATCTTGTTTATATAGACAACCAAAAAATAGTAATATCATGAAGAACATCTAACTTCAAACTCTAACTGTGCCTTTATCTTCCTTCAAAATAAAAAGGTTTATTCTAGGAAACCAAACACATACTGGAATACAATGAAAATGAAGAAAAATTCCAATATCTTGAAATGAGAAGGCTGTGACCCTAATGACCACATAGTTTTCATAAGCACCCTGGGCCAGAAAGAAACAAAAAGGAAAGCTGGATCATACATAATCCAGTGATGCACATCTCATTTCAAACTCAGAGACCTCACACTTGTGTAGGGAAGCCTGACCAAAAAAGTACGCAGAGAAATGAGTATATAAATCAACTTGAGCTTTTAATAGGTGACATTAAAACTAAATGGCCAAAAAACCAAATAACGCAATCAAGAAAATGGGCAGAAGACCTAAATAGACATTTCTCCAAAGAAGACATACTGATGGCCAACAGGCTCATGAAAAGATGCTCAATACTGCTAATTATTAGAGAACTGCAAATCAAAACTACAACGAGGTATCACCTCACACCGGCCAGAATGACCATCATCAAAAAGTCTACAAATAACAAATGTGGGAGAGTATGCAGAGAAAAGGGAACCTTCCTATGCTGCTGGTGGTAATGTAAATTGGTGCAGCCACTATGGAAAATAGTACGAAGTTTCCTTAAAAAACTAAAAATAGAGTTACCATGTGATCCAGCAATCCCACTCCTGGGCACATATCTAGAAATATGAAAACTCTAATTCAAAAAGATAACATGCACCCCGCTGTTCATAGCAGCACTATTTATAATGGCTAAGACATGGAAGCAACCTAAATGTCCATCAACAGACAAATATATATATATATATGGCTCAGCCATAAAAAAGAATAAAATAATGCCGTTTGCAGCAACATGAATAGACCTAGAGATTATCATACTAAGTGAAGTAAGTCAGACAGAGAAAGACAGATATCATATGGTATCTCTTATATGTGGAATCTAAAAAAATAGTACAAATGAACCTATTTACAAAACAGAAATAGACTCACAGACATAAAAATCAAATTTATGTTTACCAAAGGGGGAAGGAGAGATAAATTAGGATTAACAGATACACACTACTATATATAAAATAGATAACAAACAAGGACCTACTATATAGCACAGGGAACTATATTCAATATCTTGTTTGTTTGTTTTTTGCGGTACGCGGGCCTCTCACAGCTGTGGCCTCTCCCGTTGCGGAGCACAGGCTCCGGACGTGCAGGCTCAGCGGCCATGGCTCATGGGCCCAGCCGCTCCACGGCATGTGGGATCTTCCCGGATCGGGGCATGAACCCGTGTCCCCTGCATCGGCAGGTGGACTCTCAACCACTGCGCCACCAGGAAAGCCCTCAATATCTTATAATAACCTATAATGGAAAAGAATCTGAAAAAGAATATATATTATATATATATATAAAATATATGTATATATCTGAATCACTTTGCTGTACACCTAAAACTTTGTAAATCAACTATACGTCAGTTAAAAAAAAAGAAAAAAAAAACTAAATGACTGGTTGAGATGGAGGGTGATCTACTTAGGTAGTCAGTGAAATCTTCCCTGAGAAGATGTATTAGATACCTATTTCTGCATTAGTGGCTTAAAGCAACACATATTTATTATCTCACAGTTTCTCTATGTCTAGAGTCTTGTATCGGCTCAGCTTGACCCTCTGCTTTGAGGGTTTTCATAAGACTATAATCAAGGCATCCACCAGGGCTAAGGTCTCATGTGGAGGCTTGACTCCTCTTCCAAGCTCAGTTATGTAGTTGCTGGCAAGATTCAATTCTGTTTAGGTTATTGGACTAAGCACTTGAGTAGATGGCTTTTGGTCAAGGGCTGCCTCAGGTTCTTACCACATGAACTTGCCAACTTACTTCATGAAAGCCAGTAAGAGTGAGAGTGTTCTTGCAAGATGGAAGTCAGAATCTCTGTAATCTGATGATGGAAGTGAAATCCCCTCTAGGTTGAGATATCCCATTGGTTAGAAGAAAGGTACTGAAGGGGGGAGATATCAGGAGACAGGGTTCATTTGGGGCTGTAGCAGATATTACCTACCACAGAAGATGTCACCTCAGTCTAACCGTGAGAAAGATAAGGGGAGGAGTGACCCAGTCGAAAGGAAATGCTAAATGCCCAAAGTGGAGAAACCTTTAAGTGTTCAAGAAACTGCAAAAAACAGAATAGCTAGAAAATTATGAATGGTGGGGAGAGTGTTAAAAGATGAACTGCAGTTAGGTCAGGTAAGTCCTCATAGGCTATACTAAGTAGTTTAATTTTATTCTAAGTGTAAGGAAATATACTGATGATTCTTTAGGAGGTGAGTCACATGATTTCCTTTACTCTCTAAGCAGACCACTGAGCCTGTTGTGTGGAGAATGGAAAGGATGTCATAGTACTGGTGGTGATCAGATGATAATAGAGGCAAGATAATTGAGAATGTTCTGGATTAAGGTGGTGACAAAGGCAACAGAGAACAGACAACACATTCAAGATGTGTTTTGGAAATAGAACTGACATAGCTTAAATGTGGAGAATGGGAAAAAGAGAGAATTTAATTATTGCTAAGTTTCTGGCTTTAAGACAAGGCTGGGGGGCGGGCATGATTGTACCATTAACTGAGATGAATAGACTGTGGAGTGGGAATAAGAAATCAGTATGCATGGGAAAAAAATCATAAGTTTAATTTTGGACATGTAAAAGTTGAGATATCTGCAAGACCTTAAGTGGAGATGTCAAATAGGCATTTGAAAATAAAAGTCTAGAGCTCAAGGAAAAGATTGGGCTGAATATTTAATCACACAAAATTAATAAAGTTTAGATATAACCAAACACTCTAGAAGATATGCAGTAATAAATAAAATTCTATTTAGGTTTGAGCCCCAGATCTTCCATCAAATAGTTCTGTCTTCCGAGGCAAGCCGTGTTATCACTTAAGCCTTTGTTTTGTCAGTTGTAAATACATGTATGATTTCACATTTGTGAAATGTAAGGTATATAATGTCTCCAGAGAATTATTATTCAATTAATTATGTGTCTTTGGTCAAATCTCATAAAGTCTCTGAGCCTCAATTCCCTCCCATGAAACATGAACAGACAACACCCTGTGAGTGTTAGGTCCCTTCCAGTTTCAAAATTCTACGTCTATGGTTGAAATATGGTGTATATTCAGAATTACATAGAATGATGTTCTATTTTAAAAGAATATTTCAAACTAGTTAAGCATTAAAAAGATTTCTAATGTTAAAATGAACACTTAATTTAGCTTCTAATTAGTGCACTGAATATAGTATTCATGTATCTTCAAATATTTTAATATAATCACTGTTATATGGAAAAAAGTCAGGATTGAAATAAATATAATCCATGGGAGTTTTATTACATTTTTTAGTAAAATGTATATTCAGCATTAGTTAGATGGCAACTATCTACTTTCAAGATTTCCTTACCATCTTCGTGCCCACAATAATACACAATCAGAATACATTTAATAAGTTCTGCAAAAGAAGGTAAGTGAAAAGAAATCATCTGTTTTTCATTTTACATCGGGCTAACAGAATCCAACCCTTCTATTTAAAAACAAAAATTATTGTATTGGCCTAAATTACCCAAATTGGCTATTTTTTTTCTTTAGCATTTACCTTTGTTACTTTCTTTATCAAGCCCAGTCTTGATTAGCCCTATTATGATTATAGAGTTAATGTGCCTTTTACCAAAATTAACCTTATTGTAAAATAGACAATCATCCTAACAATATTTGCATATCTGTTTAGTATGAGAAGTTGTGAGTTGAAATGTTCATGACTTTTCAAAAAGCAACAAATTCATTTTCCAAGCATTATAATTCATATTATAATATATAAACATTAGCAACTGCTTAAGCTATTAAGCAAATACTCTGATTTGAATTTAATTTCTGTTTCTTTCATTACAATGGTTCGTTTTCCACCATGGTTCTTATGTATGTAGATTTTTTCTTTGGCAATTAAAATGTAGTTATTTTTAGGGAAGTGATTATAAAATTTCCACCATGGAATTCCATACTTGTTCTCCCTCAACGACTCCTTAAACCATTTTTTTTTTTTTGTGGTTTTAGTACGACAGACAAGTTAGAATCTAAAAATCATCCTGTTTTCTCATTTCATTTCTTCTTCCCCCATGGCAATTTGTTACAGTTGTTTGCTAAAGTGCTAAAAATGAATAAATAGATAAAAAGAAAATGGCTTGCCTCCCCCCCGCCCCCAGTACTGACACTACCATAAAAACATTAGCCATTTAAAACTCATAAGAGTTAGATGACACCAACAATGCACCTATGTTAGCCTGCTTCTTTCAACACTTCGGACTACTCTATAAAGCTTTTACAGAAAGAGCATGTTTGGTTTTTGTTATTCTTAGGCAAATAAACCATGACAAAAAAGCAAGCACATATATCTCACACTTTGATCTAATTTTGATCAGAACGATAAAAATATAAAGGTGGTATCGAAAGTGTGAGGCAAAGAAACAATTTCCAATGATCTATTTAGTATGATTTGAGACTCTTATGGAATGTTTCTCCTTGGCTGTGTTTCTATCTTGGAAGGAAGGATAGGAGCACACAATATCCAATGACACCTGATGGAGAGGTAGGTCCAACCGTTCTTTCTTCGGTTTTGTAAAAAATGATGAAACCTTCCCTCTTCGTGAGAATAATTCTTGTGAGGCTCATATAAGCACGTGGGCATATGAATTAGAGTAGATTCATGAGAAAATGTTTGAATGCTGGTATTTAATACTTCAGTGAGCCTCTAGCTCAAGAGTTCTTACAATGTAGTTCAAATTTCCATCTTTCACTTGCCTTATTGTCTTAGTTTTAAATCATGTGATTCATTTTTTCCCTCACAGTTAAGAGCTATCAATCAGAAAATTGAATTCTTGCCTTTGAATTTTTTCATTTGTGCTCTTCCTGAAAGTTGGAGCTGCTCATGATATCCTCCCTATGCCAATCCTTCAAATACTTTGTCATCAGTTTCTCAACTTCTTCAGCCCCTGGAGCTTCAACTGCATTCACTTCTTGCTCCCAAGCACCATAGCCACAATTTGACTCTGGTATCTTTCTGAATTTCTCCTCCTCCAAAATCTGCAACCTAGCATTTTCCTACAATCTCTTGTACTTTCAATACTACCTTTACTTGACTCTTAATGAAACTCATTTATTAAACAGAAGTTATTATTTTGGCAAGGTTATGGTGCATATTTTAAAAGCTCAAATAGTCTACAACCCTTTTTGAGTTAAGATTTTCATTTCCTGTTCCCCATAACTATTAGCAAATTTTAAAATATGTATTTTTTTCTATAAATAATTTGATATTAGTGCCTCTTGATTTTATCTGTTAGATATTATCTATTGATTATTTCTATATGAAAGCTTAGGATTTAGCCTTTTCACTATTCCTACCTTAGGCAATAAAATCTTCCCAAAATAGTTCTGATATGAATTTCATTAGATCATTATACAGTGTGTGAAACAGTTTTTTATCAATATTTGTATCTAATCCATGCAAAATATTATACTTTTCCTTCCTTGCCCACCTTTTTGTTTTACCTGAAATTAATAGCATTGTTTTAAGCATTTGCACAGTTTTCAATTCAATTCAAATGCTCAATGAGTTGAATACATTCCCTCAACATTTTCAAATACATTAGTTCTCCCATCACTTTTAATCCTCTTTCAGAAATCTCTCCCACAGCTTTGTACCCAGCCCCAAAATGAACTGATTACTTCTAAGGCATGCTACACAGCTATTGTGCTGGAATTTCCCTTCACCATCATCCTGGGGACTCCCAATACTTATCCAGTGAGGAATATCCTTTTTCCTGGATCCCACATTACCCTTTCCATTTACTCCCTGATATCAAAGGTGGAAATCCTCTATATCTTTCTGAATAGGGGTTCATCTGAATTAGTTCTTTTGAGAGCATGTATGTCTGAAAATGTTTTTCTACCCTAACGCATAGTTGATAGTTGAACTGGGTAGTTTATTTGGAGTTGGTAATTTTTCCTCAGAATTTTGGTGCACTGGCCCATTATCTTTAGCTTCTAGTGTTGAGTACTGTTGAGTAATTTGATTGACACTACTCTTGTTTCTTGTTCCTTTGTATGAAACCTATTTTTCCCTATTTGGAAATCTGTAGACAAATACTTGTCCACAGTATTCAGAACTTTCACACTAAAGAACCTTGGAATGCATTAATTTTCATAAATTTTACTGGGCATTCAGTCTGCTGTTCAATTGGGAAACATATCGGAATTGTGGAAATGTCTTGAATTATTTACTTGATAATTTCTTCCTCTCCTTTTCTTTGTCCTCCTTTTCTGGAACTCATATTGTTCAGCTATTAGACCTCCTAGACCAATCCTTTAATATATTTTCCTTTTCCTTTTTAGTTTCTCACAGCCATTTTTTTTCCAGTCCACAGGTCTTTCTGAGAGGTTTTATCAACTTTATATTCCGTCTATTCTGGAAAGTCAGTCATTTTTTGCTCATATTTTTAATTGGCAAAAGCCATGTTTGTTTTCTGATAAATTATTTATATAGTTTTCTTTTTTAAATAAAACATTTTTTTGTTTCGGTAAATTTATAAATGAGTTTTCTTTCCTCAAGTTTCTTATTGCATAGTTTCTCTTTCTTAACGTTGCTTTTTCTGCCTGAATAGTTTGAGATAGGCTTAATATCAGACTCTTTCCTAAACTGTCTGATGTTCCTTGACTGCCTGCTAATATTTATAAGTACAGCACTAAAACAATGTTTGGAAACTTCTTCTGTATTGAGAGTGGAGAAGAATTATTAAGTACAGTTCTTCACTTAGATTGAATTTGCTGAACCATTTCTGCAAAGAACCTTTGATTTTAGTTTTTTATGTTTTCACCGGTTTGGTCAGAACACCCAGAGAAGGCTCAAAAATAACCTATCCATAGGGTCCCTTCTAGTTGCCATATAAGTGAAGAGGACTGAGAGGCATGACATTCAGTTTATAAACTTTCAATTAAATCCATTATTTTCAGTAAATTGTCTCTTTCCTTAGCTGTGCTTGGTGCCTCTTGTTTACCAACCCCAGAGAATGAACTAGAGCTCTAGTGTTCTGTGGGCTCGGACAAAGGCAGTTGTGGAAAAGTGGTAGTCTGACACTACCAAATTCCTAATACTCCTGAGATGGTCTCCTAATACTACTGAAATGAGACCAACACTTGTGCTTAGGAGGAACCTCTAATATAAAATAATTGCTTCTAGACCTTCTTAACCACTGATTACAGTCCTGCTTTCTCAGGACTGCTATATCATTTACCAATGACGCATCCATCTACTTTCCAGTTTCAGTGGGTTTTTGTCATTTTCGTTGCTTGCATTGTCTTTGTATTGTAGATTTAGGTCTTTAAAACATTAACTCACCATTATATTAGACTCTGGGAGAGCTCAGGACAAGGAGTACTTTGCAGCACTTCTGCTGCCAGTATCCTTGTTCCCAAGGTAAGCCATAGCCACCCCCTGCCTCAGCAGGAGACCCTCCAACACTAGCAGCTTCTGAGCAGAAGCAAGAAGAACTACAATCCTGCAGCCTGTGGAACAAAAACCACATTCACAGAAAGACAGACAACATGAGAAGGCAGAGGGCTATGTACCAGATGAAGGAACAAGATAAAACCCCAGAAAAAAAACTAAATGAAGTGGAGATAGGCAACCTTCCAGAAAAAGAATTCAGAATAATGATAGTGAAGATGATCCAGGACCTCAGAAAAAGAATGGAGGCAAAGATTGAGAAGACGCAAGAAGTGTTTAACAAAGACCAAGAAGAATTAAAGAACAAACAAACAGAGATGAACAATACAATAACTGAAATGAAAAATACACTAGAAGGAATCAATAGCAGAATAACTGAGGCAGAAGAAAGGATAAGTGACCTAGAAGACAGAATGGTGGAATTCACTGCTTCAGAACAGAATAAAGAAAAAAGAATGAAAAGAAATGAAGACAGCCTAAGAGATCTGTGGGACAACATTAAACATAACAACATTCGCATTATAGGGGTCCCAGAAGGAGAAGAGAGAAAGAAAGGACCCGAGAAAATATTTGAAGAGATTATAGTCGAAAACTTCCCTAACATGGGAAAGGAAATAGCCACCTAAGTCAAGGAAGTGCAGCGAGTCCCATACAGGGTAAACCCAAGGAGAAACATGCCGAGACACATAGTTATCAAATTGGCAAAAATTAAAGACAAAGAAAAATTATTGAAAGCAGCAAGGGAAAAATGAGAAATAACATACAAGGGAACTCCCATAAGGTTAATAGCTGATTTCTCAGCAGAAACTCTACAAGCCAGAAGGGAGTGGCATGATATACTTAAAGTGATGAAAGGGAAGAACCTACAACCAAGATTACTCTACCCAGCAAGTACCTCATTCAGATTTGATGGAGAAATCAAAAGCTTTACAGACTAGCAAAAGCTAAGAGAATTTCGCACCACCAAACCAGCTCTACAAAAAATGCTACAGGAACCCCTCTAACTGGGAAACACAAGAAAAGAAAAGGACCTACAAAAACAAGCACAAAACAATTAAGAAAACGGTCATAGGAACATACATATCGATAATTACCTTAAACGTGAATGGATTAAATGCTCCAACCAAAAGACACAGGCTTGCTGAATGGATACAAAAACAAGACCCATCTATATGCTGTCTACAAGAGACCCACTTCAGACCTAGGGACACATACAGACTGAAAGTGAGGGGATGGAAAAAGATATCCCATGCAAATGGAAATCAAAAGAAAGCTGGAGTAGCAATACTCATATCCGATAAAATAGTCTTTAAAATAAAGAATGTTACAAGAGACAAGGAAGGACACTACATAATGATAAAGGGATCAATCCAAGAAGATATAACAATTATAAATATATATGCACCCAACATAGGAGCACCTCAATACCTGCTAACACCTGTAAAAGAGGATATCGACAGTAACACAATAATGGTGGGGGATTTTAACACCTCACTTACACCAATGTACAGACCAAATGAAAACAAAATCATCCAAAATGAAAATAAATAAGGAAACAGAAGCTTTAAATGACACAATAGACCAGATAGATTCAATTGATATTTATAGGACATTCCATCCAAAACAGCAGATTACACTTTGTTCTCAAGTGCTCACAGAACATTCTCCATGATAGATCACATCTTGGGTTATGAATCAAGCCTCAGTAAATTTAAGAAAGTTGAAATCATCTCAAGCATGTTTTCCTACAATGATGCTATGAGATTAGAAATAAACTACAGGGAAAAAAATATAAAAAGCTCAAACACATGGAGGCTAAACAATACATTATTAAATAACCAAGAGATCACTGAAGAAATCAGAGGAAATCAAAAAATACCTAAAGACAAATGCCAATGAAAACACAAATATCCAAACCTCTAGGATGCAGCAAAAGCAGTTCTAAGAGGGAAGTTTATAGCTATACAAGCCTACCTCAAGAAACAAGAAAAATCTCAAATAAACAATCTAAACTTACACCTAAAGGAACTAGAGAAAGGAGAACAAACAAAACCCAAAGTTAGCAGAAGGAAAGAAATCATAAAGATCAGAACAGAAATAAATGAAATAGAAACAAAGAAAACAATAGCAAAGATCAATAAAACTAAAAGCTGGTTCTTTGAGAAGACAAACAAAATTGATAAACCGTTAGCCAGACTCATCAAGAAAAAGAAGGAGAGGACTCAAGTCAATAAAATTAGAAATGAAAAAGGAGAAGTTACAACAGACACTACAGAAATACAAAGCATCCTAAGAGACTACTACAAGCAACTCTATGCCAATAATATGGACAACCTAGAAGAAACGGACAAATTCTTAGAAAGGTATAACCTTCCAAGACTGAACCAGGAAGAAATAGAAAATATGAACAGACCAATCACAAGTAATGAAATTGAAACTGTGATTTAAAATCTTCCAACAAACAAAAGTCCAGGATCAGATGGCTTCACAGGTGAATTCTATCAAACATTTAGAGAAGAGCTAACACCCATCCTTCTCAAACTCTTCCAAAAACTTGCAGATGAAGGAACACTCCCAAACTCATTCTATGAGGCCACCATCACCCTGTTACCAAAACCAGACAAAGATACTACAAAAAAAGAAAATTACACACCAATATCACTGATGAATATAGATGCAAAAATCCTCAACAAAATATTAGCAAACAGAATCCAACAACACTTAAAAGGATCATACAGAATGATCAAGTGGGCTTTATCTCAGGGATGCAAGGATTCTTCAATATACGCAAATCAATCAATGTGATACAGCATATTAACAAACTGAAGAATGAAAATCATATGATCATCTCAAGAGATGCAGAAAAAGCTTTTGACAAAATTCAACACCCATTTATGATAAAGAGCCAGAAAGTGGGCATAGAGAGAAACTACCTCAACATAATAAAGGACATATACGACAAACCCACAGCAAATATCATTCTCAATGGTGAAAAACTAAAAGCATTTACTCTACGATCAGGAACAAGACAAGGATGTCCACTCTCACCATTATTATTCAACACAGTTTTGGAAGTCCGAGCCACAGCAATCAGAGAAGAAAAAGAAAGAAAAGGAATACAAATTGGAAAAGAAGAAGTAAAACTGTCACTGTTTGCAGATGACATGATACTATACATAGAGAATCCTAAAGATGCCACCAGAAAACTACTAGAGCTAATCAATGAATTTGGTAAAGTTGCAGGATACAAAATTAATGCACAGAAATCTCTGGCATTCCTACACACTACTGATGAAAAATCTGAAAGAGAAATTAAGGAAACACTCCCATTTACCACTGCAACAAAAAGAATAAAATATCTAGCAATAAACCTACCTAGGGAGACAAAAGACCTGTATGCAGAAAACTATAAGACACTGATGAAAGAAATTAAGGATGATAGCAACAGATGGAGAGATATACCATGTTCCTGGATTGGAAGAATCAACATTGCGAAAATGATTATACTACCCAAAGCAATCTACAGATTCAATGCAATCTCTATCAAGTTACCAATGGCATTTTTTACGGAACTAGAACAAAAAAATCTTAAAATTTGTATGGAGACACAAAAGACTCCAAGCAAGACTCCACAAAAGACTCCTCCGTCTTTGAGGGAAAAAGACGGAGCTGGAGGAATCAAACTCCCTGACTTCAGACTATATTACAAAGCTACAGTAATCAAGACAATAAGGTACTGGCACAAAAACAGAAACACAGATCAATGGAACAAGAGAGAAAGCCCATAGACAAATCCACACACCTATGGTCAACTAATCTATGACAAATTAGGCAAGGATATACAATGGGGAAAAGAGAGTCTCTTCAATAAGTGGTGCTGGGAAAACTGGACAGCTACATGTAAAATAATGAAATTAAAACACTCCCTAACACCATACACAAAAATAAACTCAAAATGGATTCGAGACCTAAATGTAAGACCAGACACTATAAAACTCTTAGAGGAAAACATAGCAAGAACACTCCTTGACATAAATCACAGCAAGATCTTTTTTGATCCACCTCCTGGAGTAATGGAAATAAAAACAAAAATAGACAAATGGGACCTAATGAAACTTCAAAGCTTTTGAACAGCAAAGGAAACCATAAACAAGACGAAAAGACAACCCTCAGAATGGGAGAAAATACTTGCAAACGAATCAATGGACAAAGGATTAATCTTCAAAATATATAAACAGCTCCTGCAGCTCAATATTATAAAAACAAATAACCCAATCGAAAAATGGGCAGAAGACCTAAATAGACATTTCTCCATAGAAAACATACAGATGGCCAAGAAGCACATGAAAAGCTGCTCAACATCACTATTAGAGAAATTCAAATCAAAACTACAATGAGGTGTCACCTCACACCAGTTATAATGAGCATCATCAGAAAATCTACAAACAACAAATGCTGGAGAGGGTGTGGAGAAAAGGAAACCCTCTTGCACTGTTGGTGGGAATGTAAATTGATACAGGCACTCTGGAGAACAGTATGGAAGTTCCTTAAAAATCTAAAAATAGAATTAACATATGATCCAGCAATCCCACTACTGGGCATATACCCAGAGAAAACCATAATTCAAAATGACACATGTGCCCCAATGTTCATTGCAGCACTATTTACAATAGCCAGATCATGGAAGCAACCTAAATGCCCATCAACAGATGAATGGATAAAGATGTTGTACATATATACAATGGAACATTACTCAGCCATAAGAAGGAACAAATATGGATCATTTGTTGAGACGTGGATGGATCTAGAGACTGTCATACAGAGTGAAATAAGTCAGAAAGAGAAAAAGAACTATCGTATATTAACGCATGTATGTTGAACCTAGAAAAACGGTACAGATGAACCAGTTTGAAGGGCAGAAGTTGAGACACAGATGTAGAGAACAAACGTATGGACACCAAGTAGGGAAAGCTGCTGGGGGGTGGTGGTGGTGGTGTGATGAATTGGGCAATTGGGATTGACATGTATACACTGATGTGTATAAAACTGATGACTAATAAGAACCAGCTGTATAAAAAAAAATTAAATTTAAAAATTAAAAAAAAAAAAGCTTCTGCACAGCAAAGGAAACCGTCAACAAAATGAAACGAAAACCCAAAGAATGGGAGAAAATATTTGCAAATTAAGTGACAGACAAGGGATTAAACTCCAAAATATACAAACAGCTCATGCAAGTGTATGTCAAAAAAACAAACAACCCAATCAAAAAATGGGCAGAAGATCTAAGTAGACATTTCTCCAAAGAAGACATACATATGGCCAAAAAGTACATGAAAAGGTGCTCAGCATCACTAATTATCAGAGAAATGCAAATCAAAACTACAATGAGGTATCACCTCACACTTGTCAGAATGGCCACCATCAGAAAGTCTAGATATGGTATCACTTATATGTGGAATCTAAAAAAAGGGTGCAAATGAATTTATCAACAAAACAGAAATATAGTTACAGATGTAGAAAACAAACTTATGGTTACTAAGGTGTAAAGGGGGGAGGGATAAAATGGAAGATTGGGATTGACATATACACAGTACTATATATAAAATATATAACTAATAAGGACCTACTGTACAGCACAGGGAACTCTACTCAATACTCTGTAATGGCTTATATGGGAAAAGAATATAAAAGAGTGGATATATGTATAACTGATTCACTTTGCTCTACACCTGAAACTGACATAACATTGTAAATCAACTATACTCCAATAAAATTTTTTTTTTAAAAAAATTACCATTTGTTTAGTGGACTTTTGGAAATGAGCAAAACTAAAGGAGAATGTCAATCCTTTATCTTTACTAAAAATTCAAATTCACTCATCAACCTGATGGTGGCATTTACCTTCTTGACCTTTACTCTCCCAACCATAATTATTCTAGCTACTATCCCCAAATCTCAAGCCACTACTAACCATTTCAGTGAGACTCATTTAGTGATTTAAATCTTCCACATCATTAATTTACTTCCATCTACATATTGTCAATTCTGTAAGATAGAATGCTTCATCCCTCCCCAAATTCCCCACTCAGTCTATTTTCCTCTTGTCACAAAGTATTGCTAGAAAAAGTTGTGAAACCACACAAATTTTATTCCAAATCTGTGATTACAGTTGAGTTTCTTTGCTTTTTTGTAATGCTCATTTTGCCTATATATAAATCCTAAAGCAGCAACTAAATTTTTCTAGTCTTCTAACACTGTCAAAACTACTCTGATCGTCATCTCATCATTTCTGCAAATACGTGAAGACAATGCAAAAAGTTCCCACATTTCTTCTCTCCACTTCAGTGTTTCTTATTCAACCATCGTTTATTCTACCTTATCTTCAAAGTACAGCAGCCTTTTCTTCTTTATTCTAATGCCAGTCTTTGTGCTAAAGGATCCGTTTTATCCCACTTTCTCCTGTTCTATGTTCCAACACTATAGCTTCTCATTTTCGTGTCTGCAGTAAGTCCCGGAATGTTTGGATCTATCCTATACTAAAAACAAATCAACTATAAAACCTTAATTTACATGAATATCCCTTCAATTTGCTGCCATGTCTCTCCTCTTTTCACTATTACCATATTTCTGGTTAAGAGTACTCTACAGCACTCATTATATCTTATCCCTAGAAAATCTATTTTCTAGCCAGCACTTTACTAAAACTAGCTTTCAAAGGTAAGCAAGAAGTGATTGTAGTGATTTCTTTTTCTTTCTACACCTTCCTTAATATTTCTACAGGACTTAAAGTTGTTCATTACGAACTCCTTCTTAAAGTTCCTTCCTGCTTTGGCTTCCATACCATTACATTCTCTTTGCTTCCTTCCACTATTTCTATATACTCATTGCTTATTACCTTTAATCCTCTTTTCTGATCATTGTAAGCATGTTTCAATGTTCATTCTTCAACCCATTTTGGATTACCTCCTCCTTACCATTTTTTTCTCATGATTTTGAGAAAAAAATCCCATGGCTTCAGCAATCACTTCAAGTAAATGACTTCAAAAGTTACATTTCCATCACCATTTTTTTTTCCAGTCTGCACTGCTGCACTTTGAGGTTTCCATTAGATGACGGGAAAGACTTCTATTACCCATGCACCAATATGTTCAAAACTGAATTTGTCGAATTTCCCTCTACCTCATCATCTGAACTTCCTCTTAGGACCTCCTTATTTTTGTTAACAGCATTATCATTCTTCTAGTTAATGAGACAAAGAAAAAATCTTAGTGTCATCTTTCATTGCCACTTTTCTCTATAGCCAATTGGTGAATATTAATTATACTTTAAAAAATATCTATCAAATTTCCCCTTTCCTTTTTACTCTCATTGTCATTACTTATTTCAGATCCTTCTTATCACTCACACAGACTATTGCATTCACCTATATTACTTTTAAGCTTTCTATCTTTATGAGCCATTTTCTACTCATTACCAGATTAATAACTTCAAAGCATAGCTGAATCATATCACTTCCATCCATAGATGTCAAAATAGAAATAATTTAATATGGACTTAAGATATAAGTGCAAAGTTGAATAATGCATTTTATTTGTTCTTTTTTTGGCGGGGGTGTGTTCTTTTCTGCTTCAAAAAGCTTTTGTTTTGTTTGTTTGCCACTATCCTCTCAAATATTTTATTTTCACTCATAATATTCTTTTCACATTTTTATAACTTATAAGTTTCTATTTTTAACTTCAGAGCTATTTCAGTATCCACTCCCAAATGTATAATACACTCTGGGAGTACCTATGTATGTAAAAATTTTATTAAATGGATTATTTGTTATCCAAAGAGCCATGTATTCTATGATTCCACCGTTT
Organism: Grampus griseus; assembly: GCF_964374135.1. NCBI lineage: Eukaryota > Metazoa > Chordata > Mammalia > Artiodactyla > Delphinidae > Grampus > Grampus griseus. The sequence goes on along the minus strand of NC_138998.1, from coordinate 112,367,574 downwards.
AATAATGAAAACATTGACAGATGCTTTCAATTTACTTTTTTTTCTCTTTTACATGACCAAATATTTAGCAACTTAAAACTACCAGTCCCACTCTATATATCCTTGTGCAGAGTGGAACCATATTCTCGTTTATCATCTCCATGCAGGAAGCAAACTCTTCAAGGAATATTACTCCATTATTTTTGCTACCTGAGCATCAAAGGATCAAAGAGACAATCTGCAGCAAAATAATGTTTTCATGTCTCAAAATTGGCTGCTGAGTTTTAGCACACTGGGATGACAAATAAAAACATTAATAAGGATTTGTGGGAGCAGCAGTTAAGCAGGAGTCACCTAGTCATATAATTTCTTTCTCTTTCATTTTCTACCTAATTGCTTGAGTGGAAATTGCATGTTAATAATTAAATAAAAAGTAAAAAAAAACTGGGAAAACTTTTGAAACAAATATGACTGACAGGAGTAATATCCTACACATACACATACATACACACACTGGGATACAAAGAAAAAGAGATCTAAAAATTAATAAGAAAACAAAGCAAACTACACATTAAATGGGAAAAAGACACAAATGGGCAAGCTAATACGTATATAAATCAAAATGACCAATAAATATAGGTAAACATATTCAATCTCCAGATAATTGAAAAAGTTTAAAAGTAAAATAATGTATTATCAGTGTATACATATGAATCAAAAAAGTTTTAAAAGAATTTTATTTATTTTTTAATATTTTATTTATTTATTTATTTTGGCTGTGCCAGGTCTTAGTTGCAGCATGGAGGATCTTCGTTGAGGCATGCTGTATCTTTCATTGCAATGCACGGGCTTCTCTCTAGTTGTGGTGCGTGGACTTCTCTTCAGTTGTGGCTTGCAGGCTCCAGAAGGCGTGGGCTCTGCAGCTTGCAGCATGCAGGCTCTCCATACCTGATGCACGTGAGCTCAGTAGTTGTGGCGCATGGGATTAGTTGCCCTGTGGCATGTGGGATCTTAGTTCCCCAGCCAGGGATTGAACCCATGTCACCTGCATTGGAAGGTGGATTCTTTACCACTAGACCACCAGGGAAGTCCCTGAAAAGAATTTTAATACCAGTATTGGAAAAGTGTGGAGAAAGAGTCACCTATAAACTGTTGGTAATGTGAAAAATTGGCACCTGTTTTCTGACAGGCTACTTAATGATACAGATCACTAAATAATAAGAAGCAAAAATGTTAATTTATAATAAATATAACTCATGAAAAAATTGTATAAAAGATCTTTCAGATTGTGTTATTCAATAGGGAGGTTAAAATCTGTTTTACTAATTATATGAAATATATTTTCTGAATAATAGAGAATACCCACCTTATTTAATCTATAAAATTCAAACAGTTTTTACTTCTTATAATTGAAAATTACACGCTAGCTCATAATAATTGTTACTAATATATACTCTTCTTTTTCATTAAGTAAACAGGAAAAGATTGGTTGTGAGGTTTAATGAAATTAATGGAGATATTTCTGAACTTTTATATGTAATTATTTCTTAACTATTTGTCAAAACTTAACACTAGAATTCAAAATATGAATGTACATATATTTATGAAAGAAGCATCATATATATTATCACAACATTTTGCCTCCTAAATAATTGACAGTTTTAGCTTCATATAGCATTGGATTATTTTAAAAAATCAGTAAAGAGAAACAACCATTAGACTTATAATTGTTTCATAACTTATAAACATAGATAGCTTCATTAAATTAGATTATATTGATTGTATTCAGTATTCTGTTTTACAGGATGTTTTCAATATTTAATTTAGTTTGGGTATTTTTGTAATATTCCTTGGAACATATTAACCATATTTATTTGAATTTTTAAATTACATCATGTGTTTGTTTTCTTGCTTGTTTTTCCTGGAATAATGTCTGACCTGACTGATTAGTTTTACATTGAAAACTGGCTTTGACAGTAGGTTACATTGTGGACATTTTCCCTAAAATGAATGGGGTAAATCTGAAGTTTGAACAAATATGTTCAAACTTTTGACATATTTGACAAATATTTTTTTGACAAATATTTTTGTGGAATATGATAAAAGTATTTCATTTAAAAAAACAGCATATTGCAAAGTCATATTGAAATGAATACTATTTTGATTTCCTCAGCAGTTTCTGGCTATATAGATTTGAACATTGTGTCTCTAAGTAAAAATATAGCAAATATAATTACTAGTTATTTTATATGTTTCAATAAAATATTTTTAATATTTCTTCCATAAAATGAGAAAGAAAATGACCCAAATAAAATGTTCTCAGTTACTTGCTTTCAATAAAGTTGAAGGAGGATCTAGTAAAATTGTAGCTATTAAGTCATTAAAAATAATTTTTATAACAAACACTTTTTTATTTTGAATATAAAGACTAAAAGGAGTTCAAAGAATTCCCATTGATAACAAAACTCCTTTCCCATCTTTTGTTTATTTAAACAAGATATTTCAGTGCTTGTATCTTAGATAGCAACAAAATAAAAACAAAACAGAAAGAGAGTAAAATTGATTCCAAACCTCATTCTAGAGTTAAGTAATATGCATTGATAAATACCCAAACTAATTGAAAAAAATCCTTCTCTCTTACTAAGAGATACAGCTAAAAATTCTTTGTTTAAATAATCCTAAAATTTATATGGAACCATAAATGTTGAGCAGTTATGAAAACATTAGTATCCACAGAAGCTGCTAGCAATACAGGCATGATTCTCTATTCTAGGCCCATTATGCCTGGATAGAATTACAAACATGGAAAAGGCAAGTAGCCAAGATCATGTGTAACTAGTGATCTTCTGATCAAAGAAAAGAATCAAACTTGTTTTAGAAAATTACTGAAAAATTTGGAAAAGAAAGAGAGATGAAGAAGTGGGAGCACTCATCCCACAGAGCTATTTATCAAGGACACCATTCTGGTGGTGCAGAATGCTTTGGGAGCCAGTGAGCCAGTTGGATTAAAGTGGAAGTTCTTTTCTGGTCTAAGAAAATAAGTCATCTGAATAGAGTCTCACTGTGGTTTTCACAGGGGTGGGCAAAGTTGATTTGGGTTCTACTAACAAAAAGAAAACGACATTTGCAACCACAAAAGAGAGTGCAAAAATCCAAAACTGGCATGATGAAATCAAGAATTGTGTAAATGGTTCATAATTCAGTTTCACTCATATCACTCAACCCAGTAGGACCTTCCTTCCTTCCTTCCTTCCTTTCTTTCTCTTTTCTTCTTTCTTTCCTTCTTTTTAAATTTACTGTTGTTTTTTCCTTTGGATTCCCTAAGTAGCATATCCATGATTGATTATGCTACTGCTGGACACTTTTTGTTTAAGATCTGATGGGAATTTTCTACTTACTAATAATTTGATGTGAGGCCCAGTTTATTTTATTCTTACTGCATAGCTTTATTTAATCAAATCTTAGTACACTCAGTGGTAAAAATTTTTTTCAAAGAAAGGAAAAAATATTTTTTGTGTTTTGGTCTTTTAAACAGTGTCCACATTTTAAATTACCTTGCTGTAAATTGTTTTTTTTTTTTCTTTTTTTTTCCCTGTAGGAAATGACTGCTGTTTAATAGAATTATGCAGCATTTATACTAAGTAAAGTAAAAAAATTAATTCAATATATTGCACTATAATTGTAGGTCTGTAACATGACAGGCTGAAGCTGTTTTTTAAAAAACTCTTTGCTTTAGTATGGTACTGATATAAAGACAGAAAAGAATAGAGAGCTCAGAAATAAAAACATATATATATATATATATATATATATATATATATATATAGTCAACTGAATATCAGATAAGGGTCCTAGGAATACACAATGGGGAAAGGTTAGTCTCTGCAGCAAATGGTGTTGGGAAAACTGGATATTTACATGTAAAAGAATGAATGAATTGGACCCATATCTTACACCACACAGGAAGATCAACTCAAAATGGATTCAAGACTGAAATGCAAGATCTGAAACTGTAAAACTCTTAGAAGAAAACACGAGAAAAAAATCTTCCTGACATTGGCTTTGGCGATTTCTTGGATATAACACTAAAAGCAGAGGAAACAAAAGCAAAAGTAGACAGGTGGGACTATATAAAACTATATCAAGCTTCTACACAGCAAAAGTTAAAAATCAACAGAATGAAAAGTCAACTATGGATTGGGAAAAAATATTTGCAAACCACAAAGGGATTAATGTTCAAAATACACAAAGAACTCATACAACTCAATAGCAAAAATTAAAAAAAAATTAAGTAAAAATAACCTCATTACAAAACAGGCAAAGGTCTTGAATAGACACTTCTCCAAAGAAGACATACACATGGCAACAGGTATATTAACACATGCTGAAGGGGAGCAGAATATGCCGTTCCCAAATACACTGCTTTGACATGTAGATTATTTTAAGCTGAATGCAATCAAGACCCAGCAAACTGAGAAAACGTTTTACCTCTCCCTTACCTACCCAAAAGAATTTAGATAGCGGATGTGTACCAGAAAAATAACTCCCACCAGAGATAACTTTTTAAATGAAAGACCTGCCTGCATGCAAGGCAAACTTCTAATTACAAACATCTGTTCTTCTTATCATCCTGTGAATTCCCCTCCTCTTTGAAGCCCCAGGTCCCTATCCCCTTCCTTAGCTTAGGATGGCCTATAAGCCTCAATTGCCCAACTTGCCCTTGAGTCTCATATCTTTGAGTCTCCTGTACATATGAACTTAAATTTTTCTCCTGTAAATCTGTCTTATGTCAATTTAATTATTATACCAACCAAAGAACCTAGAAGGAAAGAAGGAAAAAAATTTCTGCCCCTGCAAGTGCTCAACATCACTGATCTTCAGAGAAATTCAAATCCAAATCACAATACTTTTATTACCTCACACCTGGTAAAATGACTATTATCAAAAGAAAAAAAGATAATAAATATTGATGAGGATGTGGAGAAATTGAAATCCTTGTACACTGTTGGTGAAATGTAAATAAAATTGTTTAATAACTATGGAAAATAGTATGGAGGTTCCTCAAAAAACTAAAAATAGAATTGCCCTATGATCCAGCAATCCCACTCCTGGGCATTTATCTGGATAAAACTTAATTCAAAAAGATACATGCACCCCTATGTTCATTGTAGCACTATTTACAATAGCCAAGACATGGAAGCAACCTAAATATCCATCAACAGATGAATGGAAAAAAAAGATGTGGTGTATATATATATATATATACACACACAATGGGATACTACTCAGCCTTAAAAAAGAATGAAATGCCATTTACAGCAACATGAAGGGACCTAGAGATTATCATACCAAGTGAAGTAAGTCAGAAAGGGAGAGACAATTACCATATGGTATCACTTTTATGTGGAATCTAAAATATGACACGAATGAACTTCTCTACGAAACAGAAATAGACTCACAGATATAGCGAACATACTTGTGGTTGCCAAGGGGGATGGAGGGCTGGGGAGGGATGGATTGGGAGTTTGGGATTAGCAAATGCAAACTATTATGTACATTTATAACTGAATCACTTTGCTGTACACCAGAAACTAACACAACGTTGTAAATCAACTATACTTCAATAAAATACCTGTTTAAAAAACAAAAAAAAATTTTTAGTATATATTTATAAAAATTACTAACATATTTACAGTTTTTTAGTCAATTATATACAAATGCCAATTGAAATGAAAACAATTCAGAATTTAAATTTTTTAACTTTTTAATTTGAAATAAGTTTAAACATTACAATAACATTAAAAATAGTAAATATAAATCCTCTATATCTTTCTTTCAGCTTCCTCAAATGTCAACCTCATACATAACCACAAATAATTATAGTAAAAAGTAAGAAATTAACATTGATTCAATGTTAATTAACAGATCTTCTTCAAGTAGCTCCAGCTGTCTGACTCATGTCCTTTTTCTGGTCCAGGATCCAATTCCTGGTCACACACTGCATTCAGTTATTGTTTTCCCTAATCACCTTTAATTTGAGAGAGTTCCTCAGTCTTTCTTTGTCTTTCATAATCTTGAGATGGCTGATGAGCAATGGACGATTATTTTGTAAAGTGTCTCTTTGGGTTTGTATGGTATTTATTTGTGATTAAATTCAGGTTATGCATTTTGGGCCAGAATACAACAGAAATGATGTGTCCTCAGGGCATCACGTCAGGAGGCACATGATGTTGATTTATCTAATTATTGGTGATTTAAACTACCCATATGAAAATATTATATTTTTTGCAAGTATTTATACTTAACGATGAAAAAAATGTAAGTCAATTGAAACATACAGGGGATACGTAGTTTTTCAAAATTAGTTTTAAAAATGTTTTAAGAACATTTATGTAGACAAGTTGATTGAGATATTGAATTATAATGAGAAACATAAATCAGATTCAGGAAGATGTATGGTCAAGAGAGATTTCTTTTTTAAATATGGGACACATTAGGACATATTTGTTTACTAGTAGGAATAATCTAATGAAAGGAAGACAATGCAATATTATTTTAAATTATGACTTACAAGAAACAAAATTGTCTGTTATTATGGTATGCCTACAAAGTGGAATCCTATACAGCTTTTATAAATGATCATTATAATCATTGGTATAGAATGTTGTTTACTATTTTCTGTTTAGTAAAAATATCAAAATTTAAAATAACATGCAGAATATGAATACACTTATGAAGTGGGTGTATGTGTGTCTATTTGTTTAGACTAACCTCTAGAAGAATATAAATGTTACCAGGACTAAAATTGAATTCCTCTGCTTGGTTAACATACACTGTTGCCATGGAATGTTGTATTCTAACTTTAAGAATTCAAATATAAAAGGAAAAGTTTTAATGTTGGTTAAAATTAATTGAATATTTAGACTACACTGGGAGATCTATCTATATGGATTAAATATTACCACTAAAATTACAAATATTTTCAAATATCAAGCTTTCTCTAAAGATTCAGATAAAGACTAAATATTCAGATACATTGTGAACTTTTTACTTTTAAATGCAAGCTTATATAGAAACAGTAATCAGTAGACTAATTTTTTTTTTTTGCGGTACGTGAGCCTCTCACTGTTGTGGCCTCTCCTATTGCAGAGCACAGGCTCCGTGGCATGTGGGATCTTCCAGAACCGGGGCACGAACCCATGTCCCCTGCATCGGCAGGCAGACTCTCAACCACTACGCCACCAGGAAAGCCCCAGTAGACTAATTTTTTTAATCAAGTATTTTTTATTTATCTATCAGACACCAGGTGCTCTTCTAGGTGCGAAGAATACAAAGATGAACATTACATAATTAGCAGTAAGAAGGTCCAGACTTATATTACACACTATGCTGCAATGGGAAAAGATGCTCAAGTACACTTATCTATACTTCATATAATATTCCATGTGCATTTCACACATATCTCACTTCTGATGATGACACTGACCATTAGGTAGGAAAATAATACTTATATTTATCAAACAGAAAATTGTATTTCAGACAGTTTGAGTGTTTTACTTAATTTCACAGCCTTGTAAGTGTTAAGGCTATAATTTTAACCTAGATCTTTAAATTAAGTCTCACACACGTATATACACATATTTAATTAAAATTTTATCTGTATTCCTGGAAATTGGCTACTCTTCATTTTAATGAACGACAAAATATTTGGAAGATTAGTTGCACACTATACAATCAGATTGGTGTTGAGAGATCTTTTCTTTGTATTGTCAACATGAAAGTTTTAAATGTCGGTGTGAAATAATTATCTAAGGTCTTTAATAGTCAGAAATAAATACAAGAAGTTGTTTTTCTTTTTCTTTCATTTTTAACACTACAGCTTGTGACCCCATTGTGCCATGACTGTACTCCCATCATAAAGCCTATAACATTTTCTTAAATTTATTTGTTTTTAATGTGAGCTCTGTGAGGCAGGGGTTACTTCATATTAATCTTTTTCTTTTCTCTATTCTCTAGATTACACCTTAGCGTGTATTATATATGCTCAAAAGTTGTTTGTTAAATAATTAAATAGATGCCTCAGACCTTAACGTTATTACAAACAAGAAACTAAAGGCATAGTGAATTATATTATGTCTAATCTTCAAATTATATGCTTTATAAAGAGAAACCTAAAACTTATGTTTCTCGAAAGATTTTGCTTGATTTACTATTGAAAGTTTTATTTCATATTTCATTGTAATTTTATCTTCATTTTGTATTTTCACCTGTACTTCTTGGGTAAAAAATTATTACAAATATTTTATATATTGGAAAATAACATTAAAATATATTCATTATAATATAGATATTAGAGTTTATCACAGTCAAATCATAACTCTGAAATAGGCCAACTACAATTGAAACTGAATTTAGCTTACAAAATCCCCTTGAATACCATATTTACAAGGGGATACCAGTGTAGCTGTGAGCACATTTCTGTGGATTCACATGACATAATCTTTATCTAATTGGCAATTGAAAATGCAGTTACAAATAAAGGTCCTTGGAGATTGTACTTTTGGAAAGCCATTGCAAAATATAACACTTAAGTATCTGCATCGCTAAAATGGCAATCCAGTGTATGCCAACATATATTTTTCCCAGTAAGTAAAGCCTAGGAAAAGTAATTTTATTGACCTAAAAGTAGTATGTGTCCATGAGGCCAGAAAATAATTATTTTTTTCAAAGGTGTGTTCAGGGAACACTGAAGAGATTAAATTTAAAACTCCTCTTAAATGGTCCATGGAACGGCATTAACAGATAGTCCAAAGGGACTTATGCTAATCTACTTCCTTGGCTAAAACTAAGGATTTAATGAAAGTGATTTGTATTAATGGGTGGATAAAATAGAGTTTATTTTTGCAATTTGTTTGGTACGAAATACTGCTATAGGTGATGTAACAATACTACATCAGCTCTCTTATGTTGTATTTTCATAACAGAAGTTAAGAAACAGATATATTTGCTTATAGAGCCATAAGGAATTCAATTTTTGCCTTAAAAAAAAATACAGGCAGAAGTGAGCTAGTTTGTGGTGTCCCTTCTATAGTGACAAATGGGAATTACAGGCTCCAGGGCATTCTTTTGAAGCTTCAGTGAAACACTTCTCCCTGCATCTAGTTGCAAAAATACAGTAAAATCTTACATAACTGGAATGAATGTACCTGTTCATTTCTGCTTCAGTTCAGTCGCTCTATTGAATCCCTTTCTTATTCTCCTGAATTCTGCTCCAGCTCAAGTGACATTCTTTTTATTCCTGCATCGTGCTGTGCTCTGCTCTACCTCAGAATTTCAGCACAAGCCATTCCTTCTGCCTGGAATTTCTTCACCAATTCTTTGAACAGTTGTTTCCCTTCTCTCTATTCAGGTCTTAGATTAAATGTTAGCTCCTCATTAATTTAGACCACTCAACTTTTACTAGTTGTTGTCACATTGTCATTAACTCTATCATCAAATTTTTTTTTTCCTTGATGACTCTTCACACTTGATACTGATTTATTAATTTGTGTGTTATTGTATGTTATTCTCCATACCTCCTTTCTAGCCACCCAGGGACCAGTACCATATTTGATACATAGTTGGTGATTTATAAATATTTATACATTTAAGGACTTGGATTGCTTAAGACCATTTTGGTGGGGGGCAGTAGTGGAATTTTGAAGGAAAAATCAAATCATTTTAAATAAATAAATAGAAGTAGCCCCAAATGCTACATACTGGCCATGCCCAAGAATTGTGTGGTTCAGCTCATATTCCCACACTGTATACATGTTATATTTAATATAATGAAAACTGATCCCTATGATAATAAACTTGAGATATACAAGATGTTCAGAAAAAAAAAAGATTAATTATAATCAATATACCATTGCATCCTCACCTCCCACACTTCATGTAAACACATCACATTATAGGTAGTATTGATCATCCCTGTTGTGAAGTACTTGATGCATAGTAGATGCTCAGTAAATATTTCCTGAATGCATGTACTTAATAATTAATTCTAAAATTTTAAGCTGGGAAACAAGCAAATAAATTTCAGAAGAATTTCTGATCACAAGGATTGAAGCAAAAATTATTTCTGAATAACTTAATCATTTGGAAAATGCATTTCACTACTTCAGTCTCAAAATACATTGTAAATAGAAGTAGTATTGTGATTTTCAGTGATGTCTTAGTTATACTGCTTTAAATAAAGTACACTTAAAGCAGAAAACGTGATGCAATGGCATCAAAAGAAAGTTTCCTCTGTGTTAAAAGAGGTGTATTAAGTCCAACTGAATTAGTTTAAAACCCAGTTCTGGCGATTGGCTGCGTCCCTGGGCAACTACATAGGGCCTCTAGGCCAGAATTTGTTCACTTTCAAAAGGGATAATACCACACCTGGTTTATCTGATTATCTGGAAATGGCTTCAAAATCTCAATAGCTCCTTGATGGCTCCCTAGGATCTTAAGGCTAGTGACATGGGGAATATTGTCAAGATCTACACACTAAAGGAACTGGCAGTTTAATGAGAGAATTAATGAATAGTAATTTTATGACAAATAGTTGCTCATTTTAAAACTAACGTTTTATTAAAATGGTACGGAAATAACACCATAGCAAGTACTAGTTCATGTTAAAAATTTCAAACTCCCAAGTGAATCAATAAAAAACTGCATATTGTGATCATTTTCTAAAGTTTTGGTACCACACTTATGTCATTCCTAGGAAACAAAAATAGATGCCACTGTGTGCATAATAACTCACATGATGGGCTTTTGAAGATTGCAGTAAAAGGTTTCCATTCCCCAAAATATCATTGTCATTGACTGCTGTGACTCCAATCCCCTAATACTACCATGAGAAAGCATTGGAGTTTTGTTGTTAATTGCAAACTAAGGAGTCCTAAGTCTGAACCATTTGAAACTACTGTTCTGTGTTAAAAACAAACAAATATAGACAATTTAATATGGTTCAACTTTTATATTTAATCTATAATCAAGCATTAACTTTTTACATGAAAACATTTATCATGTGATCCCACATGCTGTGGAGCAACTAAGCCCCTGCGCCACAACTACTGAGCCGGCTCTCTAGAGCCCATGAGCCACAACTACTGAAGCTCACGTGCCTAGAGCCCATGCTCTGCAACAAGAGAAACCACCGCAATGAGATGCCCGCGCACCGCAACAAAGAGTAGCCCCCACTCGCCGCAACTAGAGAAAAGCCCGTGAGCAGCAACAAAGACCCAATGTAGCCAAAAATAAATAAATAAATAAATAAATACATTTATGAAAAAAAAAAAGTTAATCAAGAAAACAGACTCAGAATTTCTTCATATATTTGTGGTGATTAGGTCTTAGCCAGACCTGACATTCCTGGTGTTATTCACCACAAGCTGATGAATTTACCTTTGAAGAATCTATCAGATAAAAAATGATAAGGAGAACGCCAAGATTTCTTCAGCATTAGGGTATATGCATAAAGCTGGTACTTCACACACACACACACAGACACCCACTCACACACATCCAAATAACCTCACAAACCTGATTTAGAAAGAAATAGTAACTTTTGCCTATTGAAGCTTACTAAAAACAGCAAGCTATAGTTAATATTAATGATTCATATTTTCACAAAAAGAAAAATAAATTTAAGTACAATGGAGGCTGGATGTTTCTTTTCTCCACTTAATTCCCCAGGGCTTCCCCATTCTGGTTATTAAAAAAACAAACAAATAGAATTTCCTTAATACACATCATTTAAAAAGTGAGTGAAAGTACTACTGGATTCAAATTAATCATAACAACAAAATTACAGTAAACCTAGTTCTGAATAGTCTTCCTCAGTTTAGCAATAAAAGTTTTGCTCTATTTCAATTAGGCACATCATGTCTTAAAAAAAAATTTTTTTAATGCTCGAAATGTTTTATTTTGCCTACCCGAGTTACCAGTAAAACTCCCTTTCTTTCTATCTAGCCATGCATCCTTCTGTCCTTCTGCTGAAGCCGAATTTGAAGGCCAGAGGGTATACACATCTGCCCTGGGCAAATACAGTCAATGTTTCTTCCACAAACACAGGCTCCCATGACAACCAAACAGAAAGGGGAAAAAAAACAATGAGAAGCCAGGGATATTAAATTTCTCTTAGACCCACCATCTGATTCTCATTTGACCTACTGTCTGGGTCTTATTAAGCCCAGATCTCTTTTATTCCCGTAGTCTTTTACAAGCTGGCCATATGGAATCCTAAGGGTTCATGCTTGTCCATGTTACTGGACAACGATCCTAGCAAGGTAAGAGAGCATTTGTGAAGCCATTTTATTTCCATTTTTTTAGGTTGTTGGGTTCTTCTGCAGAGGCTATCAGCTCCAACTGTGTGAGCACACCTGTCCACCAGAAGGAGCCTTAGATTACTAATTCATTTCACATGGGTCGCCAAACTCATATCAAATAGCAGTAGCTCTTGCTTATTACTAGCTTAGATCAGATTCAAACTGGAGGCTCAAAGCTAAAAGGCTTAACCTCCAGCCCCTTCACCCTGGGTCACTCCCAATCTGTCTCTGGGGCACTTTTAATTAATGGCAGAGTGAAAAGGATTATAAATTCCAGCATTCCCATATACCATTCCTTATGGATGTCCAACTCACTGACAGCAAAGAAGGCTTTCCACTAACACGTATTTGTTCATGTGACTGTATCTGCACAAACCAAATTAAGTGGAGACATGAGGAGGCAATTATCTTGAAAATTCAGGCTAAAACAGAAATACTTCAAGTGAAGCTTGGGAATTTACCTTTCTGAGATTGGAGAAATCTGCCAGATGATGTCCTTGCATTCAATTTAACTTTGTATGTGCTGGTGCCAAAGGGCAAAGGAAAGTGGAAAGTACGGGTAATTATCCAGAGCATTAAAACCCAGCTGTGCACTAGTGAGGGAGAAAAACATAGAAGAAAGCTGTAAGTAACCAGGTTTATCTAATTCAGCATTTAGCCAAAATCTAAAGCTGCCTTGTGGTATAAATATAGTTAGGACTATTATAGAGTAGGAAAGCAGAATTGCTGGACACTAACTTTGCAGGTGTTCTATATATTTGTTTTCTAGTGGAATACTCCAAGGTTAAAGAAAGTGCTAGGACAACCTAATATCCTTTCTGAATCATGTACTTCTTTTGGCCATGTCCAGGGTGCTTATAGCTTAGTTTTAAACTGTTGAGATATGGTACTTAGAATCAGATAGTTGTGTAGAACACAATGAAAGTCTTTTTCTGAAGCTACTTCTGAGAATAGGTACCTGAATTAAGTGTACTAATACAAACACCAACCACATAGCTAAGCCTACCCCATGCTAGGTTCTTTCTCATGATATTAAATCTCACCTTGACAGAAATCATATTAGGGCAGTATTATTATATCTATTGTATAGATAAAGAAACAGGCTTATTTATAAGAATATTAATTCTTTGGTGTATATATATATTTTTAAAAAGCCTAACTACCTGTTATAGGTTGAATTGTGTCTCCCCCAAAAAGATATTCTGAAGTACTAGCCCTTGATACATGTGAGTGTGACCTTATTTGAAAATAGGGCCTTTGCAGGTTTAATCAAGCTAGGATAACGTCATTGGAATGGGTCTTAATCCAATATAATTGATGTCCTTACAAGAAGAGGAAAATTTGGACACAGACATAGAGATCTGGGGAGGATGCCATGTGAAGATGGAGGCAGAGACTGGAGTGATGCATGTACAAGCCAAGGAATAGCAAGGATTGCTGGCCCTCACCAGAAGCTAGAAGAGGGATGGAACAGATTCTCTCTCAGGAGAAACGAACCCTGCCAACTCGTTGATTTTGGACTTCCAGGCTCCATACTGTGAGATAATAAATTTCTATTGTTTTAAGCCACCTAGTTTGTAGTACTTTGTTACGGCAGCCCTAGGAAACTAATATATCACCCAAAAGAAGAGAGAAAAAATAAGTGAGTAGGTTAATTTTGTATAGTAAGCAAATTTGGAGGATGCTGGTATAAATCTCTTTTATGTTTCTTTAGGTAAACACAGCTAGAATATTTCCAGCAGGAAAAGATGTGTATCTGGGCTAGAAAGGGTCCCTTACAAAGTTTTATTTTGAGTTATATTCTAACGATTCTGACCACATAACTCCCTTACTGAAAAAAAATCTCATTAAGGGACACCCTGTTAACTGTAGAATGAATTCTTAACTTCTCAACCTAGCAGTGCCCTGCATGGCATAAACTCTTCAAAGATGTCTAATAATTAGACATATGATTCTCCTTCTTTTCTATACTTATCTTGTGGAGCTGCCCCAAAACATTCCAGCTAAATGGAACTCCTGGCTGTTTACCCAGACATGCCTTCCTTTTATCCAGTATCTTTCCTTTACTCATGCAGGGGCCATTGTATTAAAGAACTGACTTTCTTCCCTCTTCACTAACCTCAACATATTTAAATCCTACTAGACATTAAAACTATCTGACAAGACATCTCCTGTGTCAATCCTTTACTGATCACAGTGACTTTGGGTTTGTTATTCTTCTCTAGCAATTTGTGGCTCTCTTGTGGCTTTTCCAGTTTTGTGCTTTGCCATATATTATTATGAGTATTTATCTTATATCCACTACTGTTTAAGAAATCTCTCGGATCAGGAGGTATTTCTGCTCATCTTTTAGGTTCTGCCCCTACCTCTAGCACCTAGCATAATGCCTTACGGAGAGTTGGTCCTCTATAAATGTTTGCTGAATTGATTTTTAAGTTTGAATTAAGCAGTACAGGATCTCTTGGGTTGAAAAATCACATTGCAGATGGCATGCTTGTATTGTTCAATATTGCTGCACCAATGGAGCAAGGCATATGCTGCAAATTCTTCATCTAAATGGTAGCAGCGAGGGAAGGAAAGGTTTTTCATAAAAGGTTATCTGCAATCAAAAGAAATAAGAGAAACAGGCAAATGCTATAGAATATTTTTCCTAACCATCTAGTGGCGATTCATTTGTTTGGTTAGCGTATCTGTTAGATTCCAGTGTTAGATTCAAAATAAAGTTAAATTGCATTGGCATAGTGACTTAACTCACTAGTGTGTTATTACTATGTAAGCAGGTGTACATGCAACTACAAATAAATGCTTGCTGATAGAATCCCAGCAGGGTTTCTGATGAGTTTTCATTTTGTTGAAACTTACCCAGGAAATTACTGTGTAAAAAGCTTTGCTATTACTTCTTTGCCTGAAATATCATTTAGCTACACCTGGCCAAGTTCATGGCAATTATACTAACTATACAAAAAGGACATTCCAAATTTCTCATCAGCCTTTTATATTCATTTTCTCAAATTTATTACTGAAATAATAGAAATATACAAATACACACAGATACACAAATCCCAAAAGGCACACATTAAGACAATCTTAGCATTTAAAAGTCAAAATAACTTATAAAAAGAGGATAATTTAAGTTAATCTTTCCTTAGAATAGAATCTACACTATAAGTTAACTCTAAGCTTCAAGTTACTGCTTACTAATGGTATGTATGACATAAACCTTATGTGTCTTAATTGCAGCCCTACACATGCTTAAATGGGGGAAAAAAGGAAATAATAAAAACTTTTACTGCATTATGTGATACATTAAAAAGTTGACAATAAAAATTGGGTCTCTAAATGTCACAGAACATAACCACATATATCAAATTTTTACCATAGCAAATTATGTAACATGATCAAACCCACCATACAGTCATAGCTGAGTTATAATGAATTTTGTTATACTTACTACAATACATCAGTAGGTTTGGGGTTTAAAAAATATTTTAGTCAACAAATAGCCATTGTGTGTCTCCTTTGTATGAGGTGCTCTGGGAAAGATTCAGTTTCAAAGAATATAAGATAGTCTCTGATTTCAAATTTTTCGCTCTATTTTGAAATGGGAAGTGAGACAATATTCACATAAAAAAAAAAGATAATCAGGAATATATGGAAATGTATACCAAATGCTTGCTCCAAATAATGGCAGAGTGAGAGAGCCAGGCAAGGAAGAGGTTGGGGAAGTGTCCATAAGATAGAGTGACCACATGCCCTGATTTCAATGGAAGAATTCTAATTTATACCTATATGCCTGGTGTAATAATTAATATGACCCACTTTTCCTCTCAAAAGTTCTTTGACTTAAGGACTTCCCTGGTGGCTCAGTGGTTAAGAATCTGCCTGCCAATACAGGGGACACGGGTTCGAGCCCTGGTCTGGGAAGATCTCACATGCCGCAGTGCATCTAAGCCCACGCGGCACAACTAAGCCCATGCGCCACAACGACTGAGCCTGAACTCTAGAGCTCACGAGCCACAACTACTGAGCCCGCGTGCCACAACTACTGAAGCCCATGCACCCAGAGTCTGTGCTCCGCAACAAGAGAAGCCACCACAATGAGAAGCCCATGCACCACAACGAAGAGTAGCCCCACTCACCACAACTAGAGAAAGCCTGCACACAGCAACAAAGACCCAATGCTGCCATAAATAAATAAATAAATAAGTTTAAAAACATAAAGTTATTTGACTTAAATGATAATTATGTGTTCATTATACCACAGGAGCAAATAGGCAAGTGTGGCCTTGAAAGAAAGGTAGAATTAAAATAAGCAGAAGTGAGTGCTTCTGGAAATCTAAAACAGGTAAATGGTATATGCAAAGAAATGAAAAAGAATCATAGCAATCAATAGGTTGGATGAAGTAGCATTTTGTGCAAGGAAGCCTTGTTTTTGTTGAGAACTGCAAATAAGGCTGCATTGGAGATCTAGTCTTCTCAATCATGTCCTCCCAGATTTCTCCTGAGAGGACAATAGGGCTTTTCCCAGGACCACTACTCTATCCTGAATATGTGGCAGGAAGAGGAATCATCTGGGGACACATCACAATCTCACACAGTATCAAGTGTCTCCTGTCAAGTGTAGCCAGGTTTAACAACAAAATGAAACAAAACAAACAGAATGTCCAGTCAAATTAGAATTTCCTATAATCAATGAATAATTTTTTAGTATAAGATAGTTCAAAATATTGCCTGGGACATAAACCACAGTCCTTTTTTAGTATTACCCAATTATTGCATGAGCTATATTAAAAAATTGCTTTTTGTGTGAAATTCAAATTTGACTGGATATCCTGTATTTTATCTGCAACTGTAGTCCTGCCTCATTTCAGCCTTCAGGGATTTCTCTTGACTATTTCTGGGGTTAATGAAACTCTATTCCTTGGCCCAGAAGACCAACTTCCTTCACTTTCAAAGGTGATTTCTGTTTTGAGCTTAAGAAGTTTGCATGAGAAATTTTACAATTGTTTAGTGATACTTTTCTCAAATATGTTCTTAGGTCTAAGTTTATTCATTATATACTGTGAATTAAAACTCAAATCTCAATTTCTAATAAAGATTAGTTCTCTAAGGTGACTAACTATAAAGGTGCTTAATGATCTTCTGACACGAGTTCGATCGGTGCTTTTTTCCTCATCATTGGCAGCTCTAAAATTTAAGGCAATATGTAGAACCAGATGGAATCATGTTATATTTACTGAACTGCTGCATTTTCTCAGTTCCGTTTCACAGTGGCCCTGAGAGGTATTCACATATCATATTCACATATGATGAGGTATTCACCACATCATATATGTGAGTAAACGGGCTCAGGGAAGTTTGGGGATGCACTTCAAAGACTCCCCATAGCTAGTTAATGGTAATGGTATTAAGTTTTGAACCCAAAGCCCATGATGGCAAACTTAGCCAATTTACTTACACTCTAATATAGCCATCTTTAATACAGCAATGAACATTCCTTGTCATTATTCTTAAATGACTCAAAATTTCCTGAAATGCCAATAGAATGTTGTTGCTTTCTGATTAAATATGTTGAGTATTCTCTTCAGGTCTCTTCTCTTTTGATTAATATGATAATAATAAAAAAATAACAGTGACAATATGTAACACGTGTCAAGCACTGTGCTAAGTATGTTACATGTTTTACTTTACTCAATGTTATTAAACTGTCATTGAATGATTTTATTCAGTAATCAAGATTTCCTTAAACTATTTGAACCCTGAGAAATGACATCAGCTTACAATCTTCTGACACATGGATATAACCTTTTGACAGGTACCACAATAAATAAACTTTTACATCTGTTATCAGTTTGATGGACATACAGTTCTACATCAAGGAACAGACTTTGAAGCCTGAAAAATAACAATTCTCAATAATAAAAAAAGGTAAATTCTCCATGGCTAAAAATAAATACTAAAAAATATTCAAAAGTTGAAGCACTAAGCTTTCTGTTGATAATTATAGATGTTTATAAGAAATTATCTTAATGTTACAGTTAATAGAAAGGAATTCTAGAAACTCAGTGAACAAAGAGCAAATAGCAGCTGATCACAGAATTGCTAAAAACGTACAGTTTTCTTTTCAAAGAACAAGCTCTGGTCCAACATTAGTTACCCCTGGCCCTACCTAAAAGTCTTTGCAACTTCAGAGACACCTTTCTTGGTTTTCTTCCCTTGTGGCTACATGCCTACTGGCAGAGAGTGGGAAGTGTTTTCTCACCATTCTGAGCTATTCTTTGGTTTCTTCATTTCGTTTGTAACTACACCAAGCCCAAAAGACCCATTTCAAGTCTCCTTTTGGTTCCAGTCTTTAATCTAAATGGCCGATCTTAATCAAATGCAATGGGTTGTATAGGAAGTGTGATAACTAATAATTTACTTCACTTGTCAAGCATGGCTCACCTCCCATATATAACAATATCTATATTTGGGGGGTAACCCCTTTACTTTTAGACCACAGCATAATAATGCCTTAGCCACATAATTATCATAGTACTTAAACCAATTATATGTATGTGCAGTAACAGGAAAATAATGTTCTTCCATGACCACTAGAGAATATAATTAAGAAAAAAAAATTCTGTTAGGATATTTTCTCTTACAGGTAGTGAATCTGAGGATAACCTAAAAGTGACATAAAAATTAATGGCATTCATTGACATATTTGTGAACCACTTAATCAAATGGCCCAAATAAATGAGAAAAGCATGGAATGAAAAACCTGAAAGTCAAACATGAAGACCCTTTCACTGAATTATTTTTGTATAGAATATCTACTTTTAGAGTTTATAAAGTAACACAGTACTTCATCTTATAGAAATTGAGATCAAGAAATAAAGAATTTTTAAGCCGCAGCACATGTGTATAGAACATAGCAAAATTCTATTGGGAATTGTAAAGACCCAAACAAAAGGAAAAGTCCTGTAGAGATAGGGGATCACTAGAATGGAAAATATGTCTATGATCTGATGTTTGCAAGCGATACCATTCAATTTCACCATGCACCAGAGGCCCTGATTGCCTCTGTGTGTGAAATAGTAGTGCTACTAGGATCTTCTATCCTTTTCCCAATTACTTGCTGGACTTA
This sequence comes from Grampus griseus, assembly GCF_964374135.1. Taxonomy (NCBI): domain Eukaryota; kingdom Metazoa; phylum Chordata; class Mammalia; order Artiodactyla; family Delphinidae; genus Grampus; species Grampus griseus. Next base: position 112,348,107 of record NC_138998.1, on the reverse strand, counting down.
TTCCCAAGCTTCCCATCCCTGAAAGTGGTCACCGAGATGCTAGGCGACTATCTATTTGGGATGTTGTCAAGAGGATTTCTGCACTGGTTGTGAGTGGAATTTAGACATCTTTTAAGTTCCTTTAAAACTTCAGGGGCCTATAACTTTATTGACTTTCCTCTAAATAATGGATATTTCATTTAAAAGCACATTAAGATTGTGTCTACACAATACAGATGAGTATGTGAATTGTTTTGTCTTCATAGAAATAATAGCTGTATAGAATCCTTGGTTTATATAAACTGAAATGATCTTCAGTTTGATCTTCCATGAGATGTGAGTTTAATATTCCCTAAAGAGGAAATTTACCTGTAATTTGAATACCACCACTGTCAAGAATCTCCATGAGTATGCAAATTCCAATTTGAGAGACATCACCTTCTCCATGAAGCTTTTCTAGATGCTTAGTTTTAACTCATCAAGTCCACTCTGAAATAGGTAAGTTATGTAATTCCTTGATTTTTATTCCAAATTGGAATGATAGCAGATGTAACCCTTAGACTATGTATTCAAGTGTTTATTACATGATATATGTACCTTATTTTTTTATATATATGTAAGGCTGACATAAAGTCCAAGGTCCCTCTCATGGGTATGCAAAGTTTCCTTGGCCTCACACAGCATTAAAGCATTGAAACAACCACCCACCACCATTGAGGTGACTCATTGGTCTGCACTGGTGTGATTACAATGTCCTTTGTCCTTTCTGATTTCTTTTGGTGACTCTGCTGCTTCCATGCTTATGTCATGACCGTTTTCTTTTTGATGCTGGTAATGCCTTATCCTAGGGTTCTGCCTCTTAATGCTCCATGCACATAATGACACCCATGCAGCCATTTGAAGATTTGCCATCTCACTTAGAGACTGTCACCAATTTGGGCATGAATCTCTTCTAATAGTGAAACCAGTCTGACCAGTAGTTTCTTTACAGTTTAAAGAAGTCTCTCCTTTTACTGTTCACAATTTCCTTCCACTCCAGGACACCTGACATAATCTCTTCAAAAGAAAGAACAGTTAATTTCAAGCAATTTCCTTTTTTTTCTGTTCTGCCTCAAGCCTTCCATGACCAGTTACTTCCTTGAAGAAGAAAAAAAAAATAGAGAAAAACCAAATATAAACTAACATCTCAAGAATGAAGTCTTCACCAAACCATTGTAGGCCATTTGCCTCTAATTAGTATATGTTATTTCCCTGTGAAGAATGTAATATCATTCTGTCTATTCATCTTTCTCCTGATGTTTCTCTTTGCCATCTATATAGCCAATATGGGGATATCCATATCAGTGTTTATGTGATAATAAATCAGTTTTTGGTATTTATTCTCTGAGGGTTGGGGGTAGGAAAAGGACTTAGTAGCTCCCTTTGTACAGGATCTAGCATTTATATCTACACTTCTCTAAAACTGTTAAACCAGAAACACTTCTCTAATTTGAAGAAGAATTTCTGGGATAATAGTCTGCTCTACAAAAAGACAACACTCAGAATGGGAGAAAATACTTGCAAATGAAGAAACACAAGGGAGGAAACTTGCACAAACCACTTAGATAGCCTCATCCACCAGAGGCCAGACAGCAGAAGCAAGAAGAACTACAATCCTGCAGCCTGTGGAACAAAAACCACACTCACAGAAAGACAGACAACATGAAAAGGCAGAGGGCTATGTACCAGATGAGGGAACAAGATAAAACCCCAGAAAAACAACTAAATGAAGTGGAGATAAGCAACCTTCCAGAAAAAGAATTCAGAATAATGATAGTGAAGATGAACCAGGACCTTGGAGAAAAAATGGAGGCAAAGATTGAGAAGCTGCGAGAAATGCTTAACAAAGACCTAGAAGAATTAAATAACAAACACCTAGAAGAATTCAAGAACAAACAAACAGAGATGAACAATACAATAACTGAAACGAAAAATACACTAGAAGGAATCAATAGCAGAATAACTGAGGCAGAAGAATGGATAAGTGACCTGGAAGACAGAATGGTGGAATTCACTGCTGTGGAAAAGAAAAAAGAATGAAAAGAAATGAAGACAGCCTGAGAGACCTTTGGGACAACATTATACGCAACAACATTCGCACTATAGGGGTCCCAGAAGGAGAAGAGAGAAAGGACCCGAGAAAATATTTGAAGAGATTATAGTTGAAAACTTCCCTCACATGGGAAATGAAATAGCTACCCAAGTCCAGGAAGCGCAGAGAGTCCCAGGCAGGATAAACCCAAGGAGAAACACACCGAGACATATAGTAATCAAATAGACAAAAATTAAACACAAAGAAAAATTATTGAAAGCAACAAGGGAAAAATGCCAAATAACATACAAGGGAACTCCCATAAGGTAAACAACTGATTTCTCAGCAGAAACTCTACAAGCCAGAAGGGAGTGGCATGATATATTTAAAGTGATGAAAGGGTAGAACCTACAATCAAGATTTACTCTACCCAGCAAGGATCTCATTCAGATTCAAAGTAGAAATCAAAAGCTATACAGACAAACAAAAGCTAAGAGAATTCAGCACCAACAAGCCAGCTATACAACAAATGCTAAAGGAACTTCTCTAAGTGGGAAACACAAGAGAAGAAAAGGACCTACAAAACCAAACCCATAACAATTAAGAAAATGGTCATAGGAATATACATGTCAATAATTACCTTAAACGTGAATGGATTAAATGCTCCAACCAAAAGACATAGGCTTGCTGAATGGATACAAAAACAAGACCCATCTATATGCTGTCTACAAGAGACCCACTTCAGACCTAGGGACACATACAGACTGAAAGTGAGGGGATGGAAAAAGATATCCCATGCAAATGGAAATCAAAAGAAAGCTAGAGTAGCAATACTCATATCAGATAAAATAGACTTTAAAATAAAGAATGCTACAAAAGACAAGGAAGGACACTACATAATGATCAAGAAATCAATCCAAGAAGAAGATATAACAATTATAAATATATATGCACCCAACATAGGGGCACCTCAATACATAAGACAACTGCTAACAGCTATAAAAGAGGAAATGGACACTAACACAATAATACTGGGAGAATTTAACACCTCACTTACGCCAATGGACAGATCATCCAAACAGAAAATTAACAAGGAAACAGATGCTTAAAATGACACAATAGACCAGATAGATTTAATTGATATTTATAGGACATTCCATCCCAAAACAGCAGATTACACTTTCTTGTCAAGTGTGCATGGAACATTCTCCACAATAGATCACATCTTGAGTCACAAATCAAGCCTCAGTAAATTTAAGGCAATTGAAATCATATCAAGCATCTTTTCTGACCACAATGCTATGAGACTAGATATCAATTACAGGGAAAAAAACGTAAAAAACACAAACATCTGTAGGCTAAACAATACATTACTAAATAATCAAGAGATCCCTGAAGAAATTAAGGAGGAAATCAAAAAATACCTAGAGAAAAATGACAATGAAGACATGACAATACAAAACCTATGGGATGCAGCAAAAGCAGTTCTAAGGGGGAAGTTTATAGCAATACAAGCCTACCTCAAGAAACAAGAAAAATCTCAAATAAACAATCTAAACTTACACCTAAAGGAACTAGAGAAAGGAGAACAAACAAAACCCAAAGTTAGCAGAAGGAAAGAAATCATAAAGATCAGAACAGAAATAAATGAAATAGAACCAAAGAAAACAATAGCAAAGATCAATAAAACTAAAAGCTGGTTCTTTGAGAAGACAAACAAAATTGATAAACCATTAGCCAGACTCATCAAGAAAAAGAGGGAGAGGACTCAAGTCAATAAAATTAGAAATGAAAAGAAGTTAAAACTGACACCACAGAAATACAAAGCATCCTAAGAGACTACTACAAGCAACTCTATGCCAATAAAATGGACAACCTGGAAGAAATGGACAAATTCTTAGAAAGGTATAACCTTCCAAGACTGAACCAGGAAGAAATAGAATACATGAACAGACCAATCACAAGTAATGAAATTGAAACTGTGATTAAAAATTTTCCAACAAACAAAAGTCTAGGATGAGATGGCTTCACAGGTGAATTCTATCAAACATTTAGAGAAGAGCTAACACCCATCCTTCTCAAACTCTTCCAAAAAATTGCAGAGGAAGGAACATTCCCAAACTCATTCTATGAGGCCACCATCATCCTGATGCCAAAACCAGACAAAGATAGTTCAAAAAAAAAAAAAATTACAGACCAATATCACTGATGAATATAGATGCAAAAATCCTCAACAAAATACCAGCAAACAGACTTGAACAACACATTCAAAGGATCATACACCATGATCAAGTGGGATTTATCCCAGGGATGCAAGGATTCTTCAATATATGCAAATCAATCAATGTGATACACCATATTAACAAATTGAAGAATAAAAACCATAAAAAAAAGAAACCAACAAGGGATTAATCTCCAAAATATACAGACAGCACATGCAGCTCAATATCAAAAAACAAAACAAAAACAAAAAAAGGAAACAAAAACCAAAAAAACAAATAACCCAATCAAAAAATGGGCAGAAGATCTAAATAGACATTTCTCCAAAGAAGACATACAGATGTCCAAAAAGCACACAAAAAAATGCCCAACATTACTAATTATTAGAGAAAGGCAAACCAAAACTACAGTGAGGTATCACCTCACACTAGTCAGAATGGCCATCATCAAAAAGCTACGAACAATAAATGCTGGTGAGGGTGTGGAGAAAAGGGAACCCTCCTACACTGTTGGTGGGAATGTGAATTGGTACAGCCACTATGGCGAACAGTATGGAGGTTCCTTAAAAAACCAAAGATAGAACTACCATATGACCCATCAATCCCACTCCTGGGCATATACCTGGAGAAAACCATGATTTGAAAAGATACATGCACCCCAATGTTCATTGCAGCACTATTTATAATAGCCAGGACATGAAAGCAACCTAAATGTCCATCAACTGAGGAATGGATAAAGAAGATGTGGTACATATATACAATTGAATATTACTTAGCCATAAAAAAGAACAAAATAATGTGATTTTCAGCAATATGGATGGACCTAGAGATTGTCATACTGAGTGAAGTAAGTCAGACACAGAAAAACAAATATCATATGATATTGCTTATATGTGGAATCTAAAAAAAGGGGTACAAGTGAACTTATTTACAAAACAAAAGGAGAGTCACGGATGAAGAAAACAAACGTGGTTACCAGGGGATAAGTGGGAAGAGGGATAAATTGGGAGAATGAGATTGACACATATACACTACTATATAAAAAATAGATAACTAATAAGAATCTGCTGTATAGCACAGGGAACTCTACTCAGTATTCTGCAATGGCTTATGTCGGAAAAGAATCTAAAAAACAAGAGTGAATATATGTATATGTATAACTGATTCACTTTATTGTACCCCTGAACCTAACGCAACATTGTAAATCAAAAATACTCCAATAAAATTTTTTTTTTAAAAAAGGGATGAGTACAGAATAAAATGTTGGAGATCACCATTTTCTGTTTCTCATGTAGGCAATAACATTTCTTGACTTTAGATATACTCTACAATTTCATCACTAGCTTTAGTTTCTCTAAAAGAACTTTGTATATGAATCATTTTACAAATAGAATGAGTCTTTCAAACATATATATAATGTATATTGAATATTCACAGCATATTTTTCTCCTCAGATCAATTATTAAAACTTTGGTTAAGTTCAATTTCTGGACTTACTCTCTGTAGGTCAAAATGGACTAGTTATTTACATTTGATGCCTTATCTAAGTACAAGTGAGACAAAAATTGAGAAGGAAAGGAGAAAACAAAAGCTTTACAGTGTCAAACAACAGTATTTTGGAAAATATATATTTTCACCAAAAACATTTATTTGAATCCATTTTGTATAAAGTCCTAAAGTAAAAATGGTGAGAAAAACTTATTCATGCTCTAAGCAATGTAGTTGAAGTAAAATACAGATATTAATGATAAGGGCAAATATTTATCCCAAAGCCTACTCAGAAGCATCTAAACAATGGAATTATTCTATAAGATTTTTCAAAAATAACCATGTATTTTTAAAGGTGGACGACTGTAAAAATTGAGGAATAGTTTGAAACAATGTGTAAAAATCCACTGGGTTGTAGTGGATTGAGTAGTGTGTGATATCTTGGCAGCCTGAATCCAGTGGTGAACATAGAGCATTTTTACTGTAATGGAGAATAGTAATGATGTTATGGTATTCTCACTGATAATATATGGATTTTGGTTGTTCTTGATTTGCTTATATATTTTGTAAGGTAATAACATTTTTAAGGAGTTGAATTTCTCTTGTGAAAATTCATCTTATGTTTATATTCCATATCTTAATACATAAAATGGAAAGAAAAAAAGAAACAAGAGAGAGTATAGAGAAAGCCTGTTACATCTGGTTGGCTGTTTCTGTCACTTAATCTTTTGGAGTTGTTTAAATTTCAAAAGAAACTTAATCCAAATCAGTTTGGGTCATAGGTATACAAATTGAAAATCAGCTACTATATAAAATCCCATATATTTTATATTGAGAATCATATTATGTAATATATAACACATATGTATCCAAAATATACATGGTTCATAAAATATTCTCATCTGCAGATGTATTTATAAAATAAATGAGTATGAATGAATAGGATGCAACTGAGCTGCTATTGATGGAACATTCACATTGTTACTTTCTTCCCACTTTCAATATTGGCCATGCACTAATTTTGCAAGTCTTTTCACTGCAGATACATTAGAAATTCATCATATGAGGGGATACAGAGAATAAAAAACAGGTAATATTATTTGTCTTAGAAGTATCAGAAGACACAGAAAAGATGAATAGATTAGGTTGTGAAACAGAACAGTGAAAACAGATACACTGGCAAAGTGCAGAATCTGGATCTGCTATAATACCAGTATTTACTCTAATGAATTATCAACCCCTAAAGCTGGAAAGGACATGCAAGATAATTTTGTCCATCTTTTCCTCTAACATGAGAAAACCGAGATGGGGATAAGTTAGGTAATTCATTCCAAGTTCATAGTAACTCTTGATAGAATCAGGTCTATATCTCTTATTACACAAATTCTAAGGTTCTGTTTGAATTACAAGAGAGGCCTTAACAATATATATCATGGCAATGAAGTACCTTGTGCATATTAGACACATATGCGCTAAAATGCATGTACTAAATATTAGTTTTATGAAAACTCTTCATAAAATGGAAGAAAAAATATCATTCTTTACTGAAAATGGTAGCATTTTATGGATATAATTTCAGATTATTTACCAATGGGAGAAGGGGAGGGGGAGAGGCAAGACAGGTGAAAGTGATTAATAGGGACAAATTACTAGGTATAAATTAAAAAGTTACAAGGATATAAATGTACAGCTCAGGGAATATAGCCAACATTGTATAATAGCTCTATATGAAGTAAAAACTATAAAAATATTGGATCACTACACTGTACACCTGAAACTAATATAATATTGTAAGTACACTATATTTCAATTAATAAAGAAAAAACACCAAATCAAAATTTCTCTTTTCATTCTCCCCTTTCCGAGTGTTCATAGTCTCATAACTTCATCTTTTCTTTAAACTTAAGAACTTTAAAAAAAAAAATTTGTCTCTTTTTTTGCCATTTACTTAATTGGAAAAACAAGAGGTAATTCAGATTCTTAAGGTGAACATTGTTTCATTTTCATTTGTTCAAAAACATTTATACTGACACCTTTCAGAGTCTATTTGTCTTATTTAAGACACGCCTGTGCTCATTTCTTCATCTTCTATAAGAAAATTTCCTGAGATTTGCTCTGTGCTATGAAACAAAGCCTAGGCAGCTGTGTTGATGCCCCAGCAATGCCAAACAGCCAATGCTGTTGTTCTCCTTCTCATTGCTGGGCCCTTGTTTGTTTGTTGTTTGTACTGAAATGGCCAGAAGGGACCTACCAGGAGTCCACCTACCATGCCTGAGCCCTCAACTTCATTCTCAACGTGAGTATAAGAAAGCCAAGTTATGCACACCGCACAGTCAGCAGCCCACACAAGTCACATCAGTTCCTACTGTGCAACTCTGAACAATTTTAAATATTCCTGTCGGGTCGCATTTTACACAACACTACCACAATACAGGGAATACATTTAGATATTTCCAAGGTGAGGGAAATGGATGTAATGATGAGGAATCAGAAACAGAATCATCAGCTGCCTGGAAGAACTACCCTTACAGAGAGCAGAAATCTTAAAAAAAAAAAATCAATTAATAACTCAGTCAGTCTTCCATGCAGATCTTTGTAAAGAAAATGAGGCTATTTTGTCAAAATAATAATCATGTTTTCTAAGAGCTGTCCTGCTAAAAATATAGCTCCTCCAGAGAAGCAGCTACATGCTCTCTTTAAATAGCTCCCTTTGGCTTGCATCGCTGCTTGTCCTTATCTTAACTGAATAAGAACTGTCTAATATCCCTCTAAATGAAAGTAATTTTAGGACTCAGTTACATCGCGCATTTGACATCCCTTCCAGATGTGATTATGTAGAACTATCTCTCCCATTTACAATAGGCAAAGGGGGTTTGGAGATGTTATGTAGAAAATCACTTTTTCTGGCCCTTCTGGGTTTGAAATAGGAGGGTGGTCCATATGACGTTGAATATAGGTGAGTCACATGCTGAGCTTTGAAAAGAGAAGCATTCTCCTGGTCTATGAATAGGAGCCCTGCATTCTCCTTTGAGGCTAACCGAAACCCTGTGATGAAAACCACTATATAAATGCAATAAGCCTTTGTTCACAGCACCGGCAGGTGTTGTTAAAGCCTCCTGTCCTAGCTCTGACAGTGTTCCAGAAACCTAACCTACCACAGACCTGTTATTCCCACAATAGAAAAGCCCTGAGCAGAACACAGTTAATTGTGCCAGATTGTGCAATTCCATCATGATGCTTAATAGCCAAGGACAACAGATTCTTATGGTTTGATTTCATACTGATAAATGAATGTGTTTGGGTATGTGTGTGTGCATGTGTATGCATGCGTATGTGTAGGTATATATACCTCCACATATACGTACACACACATGTAATCCCCATAATAATGCTGGGCTTGGAATACCATGTCTAAATGCAGTGACTCTTAACATGTTTTCACATGATTGCAGTACAATTTGATGGGAAGTTTCTGAGTTAGCCCGGACTGTGAAGTACCTAACTCATCCAAGATCTAAGACTACTCGATTTTAATCTTTGTCCATATTCAGATCTATTTTTGTACAATTGAGTTAACTATACAAACGATTGCATATTCAGCATTTTTGCTCTCATTATTACCATCTTGAAACACAATATCTAGCTGCTCATCAAGATGGTAGAAAATACTACTGCAAAAAATTAGGTCATATTAGATAGGCACAGTCTAGGTAAAATGGAGAATGAAGACAATTAGGAAAATTTAGGGCAAGTAAAGACATTCAGAACAAATATGCAAATATAAAACTAGCAATTTAACTGATTATCTTCTAGAAAATTGCTTTAGCTGTCCCCCAGCCTAGGATTTTTTTTTCAGCATCACAGTTTTAAATATCTGTAGCAAAGAAAGTTTTGCAAAGTTTGGATCTCACTGAGCAACTAGCTTATGGATTTAGAACCAGAAAGATCTGGGTTCAAATCATTATTTCACCATTTGGTACATATGTGGCATCAGATAAGTTACTTATCTGTTTTGTTTTGAGAATACAGTGAGAAAATATATATCTGTGCTTATCCCAGTACCCAGAGCATAGTAAATGACAAATTGTGACTATGAAATTTTTTCAGGGAATCCTGCTCTGCTGCGGGTGTAGGGTATAAAGAAATCCTAAGATCAATGCATTTTTACCGTTTTCATTCATATGAAATGCTTTTACACAAATGATTTTTCATCCTAAGATGAATACATTTTGGTTTTTGTCAGTAAGGAGAGTAACTTTAACTTGTTAATTTACTTTAACAGAGACACATATAGCAATGACGAGCAAGATAGAAGCCTCTCTCTTGCACAAAACTCTTAAGTTGGTGTCCAGAGAGTGAAAGTGGCTCTGCTCTATGAGGCCATGCAGGAGTACAGACTCCTTTGATCCTATTGTACCTAGAGTATCACCCTCATCCATACAATGGAAGGGATTCCCATCTTCCTGTCTGTGTACTAGCCTGTAGAGAGGTGAGAAGAGGAAAGAGAGGCCAAGCTGCTTTTCTTAAAGTATATTACCTGGAAATTTTTCACTTCACTCTGCTTATATTATATTAGCCTGGAAATTTTTCACTTTGCTCTGCTTACATCGTATCAGCCAGATTACATAAGCACACCTAGCCACAGAAGCAACTGGGAAATGATGTCTATAGCCCACTATAGTATGTCCAGGCAAAATTTAGAAAGTCAATTACTAAAACAATTTGGAAGACAATTATGAATTTATTTCAGAAGATGCATGCATCAGTTATCCACTGCTGTGTAAAAACCATCCCACCATTTAGCAGCCTAAAACCATATTTGTTTAGCTTGTGATCCTAAGAATTGAAAATTAAGACTGGGCTTTGCTGGGTGGTTTTAACCGATCTTAGTGGGGCTCACTCATGTGGCGTAGGTCAGCTGCAAGGTTCAGGGGGTACCCTCCTCTTATCTTTCAGCAGGCTAGACTTAGCCTATTTGCTTGGTGACTGTGCAAGGCCTTTTAAGATCCAGCATCATAATTTGCAGTGTCACTTCTGCTACATTCTATTGGCCAAAGAAAGTCACAAGGCCAGCACTGATTTAAAAGGTAGGGAAACACGTTCCATCTCTTGATGGGGAGGAGCTGAAAGTCACAATATAGGGAGGGGAAGAAATTGTTGCCATTTCTGAAATTCATCACAGAGGGTAATAAAATTGGAGTTACTATTCATAAATTTACTATAGTATAAATATGAGAGCAACTTTATTGTGAAACATGTGATGTTACTTTGAGACAGATCAAGCTATTTAAGGGAGTATATACAAATGTTAGGTCCCTGAGTCACACATAGTTATGAACACATGCACAAGTCTGCATGATGTTTTTTTCTTGTTTTTTTTTTTTTTTTTTTTGCAATACTCGGGCCTCTCACTGTTGTGGCCTCTCCCATTGCGGAGCACAGGCTCCGGACGCGCAGGCTCAGCAACCATGGCTCACGGGCGCAGCCGCTCTGCGGCATGTGGGATCTTCCCGGACCAGGGCACGAACCCGAGTCCCCTGCATCGGCAGGCGGACTCTCAACCACTGCGCCACTAGGGAAGCCCGTGTATGATGTTTAAATCAGATTTAAACCTTCTACAGTGTACACCCAAGCCATGTGTTTAGCGGGTAGCTGATCTCTGCTTTGATGGCTGTGACTCTCTAGTAATTTGGGGGAGAGGAGAGAAAAAATTATATCATCTCAGGACAAAATAAGTCAGGTAAATATTACAAAGCTGTGATGGAAAATTGGTCTGGGTATCAGAAGAGCTGAGTTCTAGTTCAAGCTAGGACTCACAAGTGATTTTCATAAGTTTGTTCATGAATTTGAATTCACGTTTCTTTGTGTAATTTTTAAAGGTTCGACCAAATTAAATCCAATATTCCTTCCTGTTTTGACTAGTTATCTATGAGTCACTAAGAATGATGAAAAAAGGGCTTCCCTGGTGGCGCAGTGGTTGAGAGTCCGCCTGCCGATGCAAGGGACACGGGTTCGTGCCCCGGTCCGGGAGGATCCCACATGCCGCGGAGCGGCTGGGCCCGTGAGCCATGGCCGCTGGGCCTGCACGTCCAGAGCCTGTGCTCCGCAGCGGGAGAGGCCACGGCAGTGAGAGGCCCGCGTACTGCAAAAAAAAAAAAAAAAAATGATGAAAAGAGACTTGTTCTTTCAAGTGACTACAAGACTATGAATACAGGAACAAAAGGGGAAATACAAACGATTAGGTTACTTAGTGCCAAATGTCAAGATATTTGGAAACATCTAGATACTTATCTAAATTATGTAGGAGCCAAAACTGAAAAATTTATCTGTTTGCAAGCCGGCTACAGAAACATTTTCTTCATCAGAAGAGACCAATATTATTATTATTTTTTAAATTATTGACCTAAGTATGGCAAATAATCCCATAATAATTATAATTAAAATGTGAACACGTATCTAGAAAAACATGATATAAATCTTAAGTGAATTTGTAATGAAAACAAATAATGGAGTTCTACATATGATCTTCTTATGTATTCATATTTGCAGGATATATAAACGTAGATAACATTTATTTTTTCCCCTCTACCGTGTGGCCCTAGGAATCAAACACTAATTTATGCTTCTTCTTCAAAACAGATACTAGAATGAAAAGTAATTTCTTAAATTAAGAAGTGTTGTATAACACACAAGATGTGTTATATAATCCAAAAAGATGACAGTAACTCAACAGTGATGCTGTCATTGGAATATGGTTTCCAAACTCATATTCACATCCACATAACTAACTACAGCTTGGGCAATGGTTCAAAATTTTAAAGAACTGTATAGATTGACCAGCCCCGTGGTTATCAAAATGTGGTCACAGGACCAGGACCTGCAGCATAAGCATTGCCAAAGAACTTGTCTGAAATGATAATCCTTCAGCCACATCTCAGACACATGGAATCAGAAACACTGAGAGGATTCTGGTATTTTAAACAAGCCCTACTGGTGATGTTGATGCACACTGATTTCAGAACCACTGTTCCAGCCAACATTACTTAGTAAATAATCTAGGCAGGAAATTTAGAGATGTCTGGATAGAAAAAACTCATTATCCTTGTATCTAATTACTAGCCTTTTCTGCTTTAAATAGGTCACCAAAAGTTAGCTCCATTTTCTACATGAATGATGTGTCTGTACGCATTAAGTTTCTCTGGAAGAACTCGGGTGACTTTGCTTCATAAGGAGAACACGGGCATATGCTTTGTATGTAAAAGGAACCTGACAAATATTTGTTGACTTCATTTATTATAATTTCACACCAGACACAAAGGGAACTCTTAAAAAATGCATTAAGAGGATAACTTAAGTATTCCAACGAAAAAGGGGCCACACAAAGAGCTACATTGTTTTCAAAGTGAGGAGAATCACATGGTGTTATTTAGCAAGCTCTTTTTAAAAACAAAGAGGTCACAACTCACAGGGTATCATAGGTGATTTTTCCGAAGTTAGACCAATATTTAGTGACAAAATCAGGATAGGAATTTAGGTTTCTAACTGAAAGTCCAGTATTCTCTTGTTTAAAATCCACACCTCCAGATGAATTTGAGATCTAGGGAAGTATTTTATTGTTTAACACCATCTATCACAAAACAATAACATGAAAACCCAGTAGAGAAATAAACCTTTATGTGTACAGAACAATGGCAGAGGAAGCAATTAGTTCATGCAATGTGGAAGAAATAAAAATTTAGATTCTCCATAAAAGACCTGCTCTTTATTCTTTTTTTTAAAAGAGATATCAACTTTTTCCTTCTAAATCTTAAATAAGACATGACACACTAGAATGCAAAGGTTTTAACTGGAAGTTTTTTTTTATTTCTTAAAAATCCTTTAAGCATAAAGAAATCAAATTCCTTACCTAGGAAAACTCTTTTTATAATGTCAAAAAAAGATAAATCCACAAAAGAGGGGAAAAAAAACTGTTGAAAGAGATTGTCATAGCAACCAGATAAGAACAAATTTGGCATACAAAGCAACCTGATTATTTCTCCTTTTTAATCAAAATTACATATCGTCAAGTTTGGAAGCAAAACAATTGGGAAAACAGTAAAAGAATTTCAACGTATATCGCGTGCACATTAATGTTTAGTAACTCTCTCAGCACCTAAAGTAGGTGCAAGTATTAGTCAATCTGGGAATCACTTATTTTTCATAGGATTTCTTGCCTCATTTCTTCCCTCTACTCCATACATTTAAAAATCAGCAAACCTTGATTATTCTTTTCCAGAAATATTTTTTGAAATCATTTATTGTTTATATGCCTGTGAAAACTACAACTTCATACTGCCTCAGTATTTTTAATCTGATTTTTTTACAATAAGTATTGTCCCTAGTTAGTGCCTTATGGACTAATAACACTGACATAGCTTTCAGAAATGCTCATATTTACTTGGCTTCTTGATAACAGTATGGTGTTTATAAGTCTTCTACTCTTAGTGAATTCTTTGTAACAAGGCATGGGACAGAAATCTGTATCTTGTGCACCAAGGTCAAGGCATCCTTTTCCCTTTCCATAGTTCTACGTGTCTGGAGGAGTGAGCTGATGAAATTTAAGTGCAGACTAGGATGACTCCAATCAAAGCGGCTCAGCGAATTTCCATGAGGGCAGGACATGTTAACAATATTTCTTGGGTTGGTAGCTCATTGCTGCCCTCTTCAACTCTGGTAAATTGTGAAAGATGTAGGTTATCCTAAAGGCCCTAGGTAGATGCTTCCAAATTTTCCGAAATAGAATGCTCCTGCTGCAAAGAAAAGAACACTGATTCCTCTAACAAAAAATTAAATGGGGCACCAATGCCCGGAAATACTTGCAACTTTTCAGAAATGAATTGCCATGAAGACAAACCTTTGACCTCTGTCTTTATTCCCATGCCCACAGCTGGTCATTCCAGCAAAGTGAGGAGAAAAGTCCCAGTCTACCTCATGCCTAACTGAAAGCTGCTGCAACCAATGGGACATGGTTACCTGAAGGCATGAACAGGGAATGCTGGAGCCAGAACAAAAAAGAGTATTCATTATTCTCTTCCTTAGTGCACATCCATCTGTGACTTTGAATGAGCATGGAAAAGTTCTCCTCTGAAAAACAAACCTGTGGCTGCAACAGTGCCCATCAATCAGATGGCTAAATTAGTGCATCCTACCTTTGGGTGTCCTAACTGCAAGTTTGAGGGCCTATGGTCCTTACTGGAAAGAGTAAATAGAAAACTAAGCCAAAATGAATGTTGACTGCATTAAAAAATTAAGAATACCATGTACATACACTAACATAGAGGATCTTAGGTCAAATTTTATAGAAGTAGAGTCTGAGATGGAGATTCTTACCCAATTAATTTATTGAAGAAGACTTCAACATGTCTCCTTCTTCTTTTTTTTTTTTTTTGTTGTTTTTTTTTAAATTTCTTCCCAAGAATTCAATCACATTTTCAATAAAAATTATATTATTTTTCAGAAGCACTTTGTGTCCCTCGGTAGATTTATTCTACTAATTAATGGTAAAAAAAAAAAAAAGAATTACTGAAAACAAATATTGTGATAATTTCCCAACTGAAATTTGTACACTTGAAAGCTGACACTGTGATAATTTCCCAACTGAAATTTCTGCACTTGAAAGCTGATTTCTTCAAAAATAATTTTGCTCTATTAAAAAAGAAAAAAAGGCAATCATCAGCTTCACAGACCTAGACATGGACATGATAGGATTTCTTTTTCATAGGAAATTACTGTTATGACTGATTCTTGTTAACCCCGGGGCGTGGGGGGAAATCCAATGGCAAGGCCTAATCAGAGACTGAAACATACTGTTCTATTGTCTGAAATGATTATTTTTGTGTAGTAGTTGAAAGACAAATTAAATGTGTTAGAAAAGTGAAATATCATTTTCCCTCTTGCTTCACCAGGGTACCTCACTTCCTCACTTTAATTGAATTATCACTAGGTACCTTTGTCCCTTAACTCTCACATCCTGATAATTAAACATGTATTTCATATTTTGTTTTCATTCAGACTCACAGTGGAAGAGTGTCTGCTGGTGAGAATTAATGTGGCCTGTCCTAGAATCCCTGCCTAGTTGTATTTGCTGCCTCTACCATCCCATAGTGCCAAGGACCATGACATACACAATTTCCTGTCATGAACTCCTTTCCTAGGTGGCTTTTTCTGAAGAGCTATTTCCACCACTGCCCTCTCCCTCTTGGAAGGCTCTTGAAAGCCCTTGAAGCAGGGTAGGGACACGATGAGAATATTTGCATCTAGTAGCTTCTTTTGCTCGTTGTATTTATTTGTGCTCTTATGGGTACATGCATTATAATTTGACATCTGTATGCCCTGTAAAGTAATTACCACCACCAGTCTAGTTATCATCCATCATCATACATTTTATCCCTTTCACCTATTTGCCCACTCTCTTTGGTAACCACGAATCTAATCTCTGTATCTATGAGCTCGTTTTTGTTTTATTTTATTTATTTGTTTTATACTTTTAGATTTCATATATGAGTGAAATGATACAGATTTGTTTTTCTCTGACATTTCACTTAGCATAACAAATTCAAGATCCTTCCATGTTGTCACAAGTGGCAGGATTTCATTCATTTTTATGGCTAAGTAGTATTCCATTGTGTATATACACCACATCTTATTTACCCATTCATCCATGGATGAACACTTAGGTTGCATGCATATCTTGGCTATAGTAAATAATGCTGCTATGAATAGAGAGGTGCATATATCTTATTGAATTAGTGATTTTGTGTTCAGGATAAATACCCAGAAGTAGAATAGTTGGGTCATATGGTAGTTCTATTCTTCATTCTTTTGAGGAATCTCCACACTGTTTTCCATAGTGGCTGCACAAATTTACAATCCCACCAACAGTGTACAAGTTTTTCCTTTTCTCCACATCCTCCCCAACTTTTTCCATTTCTTGTCTTTTTGATAATATCCATTTTAACAGATGTGAGGTGGTATCTCATTGTGGTTTTGATTTACATTTCCCTAGTTCTTAGTGACACTGAACACTTTTTCATGTGCCTGTTGGCCATCTGTTAGAAAAATGTCAATTCAGATCTTCTACCCAATCAAGTTGTTTATTTTTTTGTTGTTGATTTGTATACGTTCTTTACACATTTTGAGGATTAACACCTTATTGGATATATCATTTGCAAATATCTTCTCCATTTCAGTAGGTTGCTTTTTTCTTTTGATGATGGCTTCCATTGCTGTGCAGAAGATTTTAGTCTGACGCAGTCCCATTTGTTTATTTTTGCCTTTGGAGTCAGATCTGTAAAAACACTGATAAGACCAATGTTAATGAGGTTACTATATAGGTTTCCTTTTAGGAATTTTATGGTTTTAGGTCTTATATTCAAATCTTTAATCCATTTGAGTTAATTTTTGTGTAAGGCATAAGAGAGTGGTCTAGTTTCATCGTTTGCATGTGGTTATCCAGTTTTTTATTGAGGGGATTATCCTTTCTCCATTGTATGCTCTTTTCTACTTTATTGTAAATTAATTATCTATGTATGTGTGGGGCATTATCTGGGCTCTCAATTCTGTTCCATTGTCTGTGTGTCTGTTTTTGTGTCAGTACCATACTGTTTTGATTACTATAGCTTTGTAGTAAAGTTTGAAATCAGGATGCATGATACCTCCAGCTTTGTTCTTCTTTCTCAAAATTGTTTTCATTATTTGGGATCTTTGGTGATTCCATACAAATTTTAGAATTATTCATTCTAATTCTGTGAAATATGATATTAGAATTTTGATAGGAATTGTACTGAATCTGTAGATTTCTTTGGGTGATATGCACATTTTAACAATATTAATTCTTTTAACACATGAACATGGAATATCTTTCCATTTACTTGTGTCTTCATCAGTTTCTTTCATCAGTGTTTTATTGTTTTCAGTGTACAGTCTTTCACCACTTTGGGTAGATTTACTCCTACATATTTAATTCTTTTTGATGCAATTGTAAAGGGGATTGTTTTCTTAATTTCTATTTCCAGTACTTTGTTATTAGTGTATAAAAATGCCACAGATTTCTGTATATTGATTTTGTTTCCTGCAACTTTACTGAATTCATTTATTAGTTCTAAAAGATTTTTGGTGGAGTCTTTAGCGTTTTCTATATATAGTATCATGTTATCTGCGAATAGTGACAGTTTTACTTATTCCTTTCCAATTTGGATGACTTTTATTTCTTTTTCTTGCCTAATTACTGTGGCTAGGACTTCCAATGCTATGTTTAATAAAAATGATGACAGTGGGCATCCTTGTCTTATTCCTGATCTTAGAAGAAATGCTTTCAGTTTTTCACTATTGAGTATAAAGCTAGCTGTGGGTTTGTCATACATAGCCTTTAATACACTGAGGTATTTTCCCTCTATACCCATTTTGTTAAGAGTTTTTATTGTAAATGGATGTTAAATTTTTTCAGATGCTTTTTTCTGTACTTATTGAGATGATCATATGATTTTTATCCTTCATTTTGTTAATGTAATGCATCACATTGATTTGCAGATGTTGAACCATCCTTGCATTTCAGAAATAATTCCACTTGATCATGCTGTATGATCCTTTTAACGTATTTTTGGCTTTGGTTTGGTAATATTTTGTTGAGCATTTTTGTATCTATCAAAGTTATTGGCCTATATTTTTTTTCTTTTTTTGTGGTGTCCTTGTCTGGTTTCAGTGTCAGGGTAATGCTGGCTTCATAGAATGTGTTTGGAAGGTTTCCTTCTTCTTCAATATTTTGCACGTGTTTAAGAAAATAGTTGTTAAATCTTCTTTAAATGTTTTTTTGTTTGTTTTTTTTTAAGATGTTAGAGGTAGGAGTTTATTAATTCATTTATTTATTTTTGCTATGTTGCGTCTTCGTTTCTGTGCGAGGGCTTTCTCTAGTTGTGGCAAGCGGGGGCCACTCTTCATTGTGGTGCACGGGCCTCTCACTATTGCGGCCTCTCTTGTTGTGGAGCACAGGCTCCAGACGCGCAGGCTCAGTAGTTGTGGCTCACGGGCCTAGTTGCCCCATGGCATGTGGGATCCTCCCAGACCAGGGCTCAAACCCATGTCCCCTGCATTAGCAGGCAGATTCTCAACGACTGCACCACCAGGGAAGCCCCTCTTTAAATGTTTTGTAGTACTTGCCAGTGAAGCTATCTGGTCCTGGGCTTTTTAAATAAATTTTTAAATATTTAGTAAAATTAATTTAAAATTATGTTTTAAACATCTAAAATTATTAATTTATCTAAAAATCTCTAGGTAACCATTTAGAAAAGAGTAAAAGACTATATAACTAACACGTACCCTAAGAGAGGACTTAGGTTGAAGTCTCTAGAAACAGAACATGAGATGAGTATTTTTTGCAACTGATTTATTGAAGAATTAATTCAAGGAAAGCTGTGAAGAAATAAGGGAAGCAGTACAGAGTCAGGGAGAAAGTAAAGCAAAGTTTAATTTGGGGAGTACTCTAGCCTCAACTTGATTCCACTTGGTATTCCTAAGCAGGTTTTTGTACCCTGCCATTTCAGTCATTGGTTGCCACTGCCTTGAGAGCATTATTTCCCAGGCACTTCCAGCCATGAAATCTCCCATTTGCAGAAATAAATTATTCTTAGAAGTTTGCAGCTCTAAGCCATTAGAAACCTACACTCCCTGCAGGTGTGGGTTTGATATACTAGAAGAAGATAACTGGGTAGAGCACCACAGCATCTAATACAGGAGGAAAAAATGAAATAATAGAACACTTAATTAATCAATAAAAGTACAGAAAATATAAGGTAAAAAGATTACAGAGAATGTGGGACAAATAAAAAACAAAAAATAACATTTAAACCCAAATATTCAGTAATTATGTTAAATATAAAAATATTATTTTTCCACTTAAAACACAAAGAAGAACAGACTGGGTTAAAAATATGAGCTGCTTGCAAGAGACACACTGTAAATAAAATGGTGAAAAAAAATTTAAAGTAAAAAGGTAAATAGGTATTAAAATATTAAGCAAAGAAAGATGGTGTAGCTGTGCTAATATCAGAAAAAGCAGACTTTAGGGGAATAAGAATAAACAAGAGGTAAAAATGTTATATTGCAATAATAAATGAGTTAAAAACCCAAAAAGATATAAAAAGTGAATAGCATAACCTTGAAATATATAAACTAAAAGTAGCAGAATGAAAAAGAGGAATAGACAAATCCATAATGCTCCTATAACCATAGTGGGAAATTTTAACATGCATCATTCAATAACCGTTAGAACACACAGATAAAAATATCAATGAGGACAAAGATCTGACAATCAAAATATAGAATAACACACCCAATTCATAAAAGAATTCAACTTCTTTTCATATTCACATAGAACATTTATCAAAATTGACCATATATTGGGTCAATAAAGCAAAGATAACTAGAAAATCCCCTAATTTGCATCATGAAATAATATACTTCTAAATAATCTTGACTCAAAGAAGAAACTAAAATACAAGATAGAAAGCATTTTAAACTGGATGATAATAAAATTAGACATACCAAAAACTTACGGAATATAGCTAAAATTATGATTAAAAGAAAATTTGTAGCCTTAAATGCTTAGAGGAAGAGAAAGAATGAAAGAATGAAAAGTCAAATGTTTTAAGTTCCTATCCCAAGAAGTTAGGAAAAGAATAGTAAATTAAACCCAAAGGAAGGAAAAAAGGAAATAATAAAAAACGTAACAGCAGAAATTAACTATAACAGTGTACAATAGAAAATACAATAAATACAATGTTTAGTTATTTGAAAAACATAAATTATATTTATTAGCAAGATTGATCAAGGGAATAAACAGAGAGAGCAGGAGAGAATAAACTATCAACATCAGAAATAAAAAGAGAAACATAACTAAATAAATTACACATTTTAAAATAAGAAGATATTTGAAACATCTTTACATTAAGTAGTTTGCAAATTTAGATAAAGTCAACAAATTTTTTAAAAATTCCATTACACTAAATGTGAAAAGAAATAAAAAATTTGCATACTACAAAATCTATTTTAAAATAAGTTAAAAATCTTCCCACAAAGAGATATTCAAATCTAAATGGATTTACTTGTAAATTCTACCAAATATTTAATGAAGAAATAACACAAATATTATGTAACTCTTCTGTACTCTTTTATAAAGCCAGGACAACCTTTATCCCAAAACCTGAGAATAAGATCACAAAAAGTAAAGTTAACGGGCAATTTTTATCATAAACACAGATGCAAAAATTCCAGTCAAAAATTGACATATCAGGGCTTCCCTGGTGGTGCAGTGGTTGGGAGTCCGCCTGCTGATGCAGGGGACACGGGTTCGTGCCCCAGTCCAGGAGGATCCCACATGCCGCGGAGCGGCTGGGCCCGTGAGCCATGGCCGCTGAGCCTGCGCATCCGGAGCCTGTGCTCCACAGCGGGAGAGGCCACAGCGGTGAGAGGCCCATGTACCGCAAAAGAAAAAGAAAAAAATTGACGTACCATATAAATAGTGTGTGTGTGTATACATTGAAGCCAAATTGAATTTATTCAAAGTATGTAAGGTTAGTTTTACCCATTTAATTCACTACATTAAAATAATAAAGGAGAAAAAAATCTTATCTCAAAACATGCAGAGAAAGTAGTAAATAAAACTCAACATCCATTCATGATTTAAAAACGACAACAACTCTTGGAAATTTTTATGAATCTGTTAAGGGGTACCACAAAGACCACAGCAAACATGCTCTTAATGATAAAATATTTCAAACTCACTCTTGGATACTGAGAACATGATAAGAACAGCAAATGTACATAGATTGTATAATAACTCAAAACAAACAAACAAATGAAACACATAAGAACTGCAAAGACAAAAAGCTGTTCGTATTTGCAAGTAATATGACTAAGGACATAGGCTAGCCAAAAGAAGTCAAACAGTAAGAATTAATAAGTAAATTTATCAATATTCCTAGATTCAAAGTGATTGAACTCAGCTATATTTCTCTAAAGCAGCAACAAGCAATTAGCAAAGCAAATTATAAAATTTATACAATTTTAATGGCACCAGTATTCACCAAATGTTCAGAAATAAATCTAACAAAGATGTGCAAGACTTCTACCAAGAAAACATCAAATATTGATGACAGAAATTAAAGAGGACTCAATTAAATTGTATTAAAGATGAACTAATAAAACAGTAAGTTATATGACATTTATTGTTTGGAAAAATGAGTATTGAAAAGATGTCAATTTCCCTCAAATTGACCTAAATATTCAGTGCAAAATTCCAGCAAGGTTTTTAAAATAATAAAATTAGAAGACGAACAACCAAGTTAGAAGCTATTTATATCTTGACTTACCTCTTGATTAGATATCATCATATTGCTCTTACTACCTTTACGTATCCTATTATTATTGTTTCTTTGTTTTTTTAAAAAAATATTTATTTTTGGCTGCGTTGGGTCTTCACTGCTGCACACGGGCTTTCTCTAGTTGCAGCAAGCGGGGGCCACTCCTCGTTGTGGTGTGCGGGCTTTCTCATTGCGGTGGCTGCTCTTGTTGTGGAGCACGGGCTCTAGGCATGCGGGCTTCAGTAGTTGTGGCATGTGGGCTCAGTATTTACATACATCATAGTAATTATCAAAAACTTCAAGATATTTAAATATTCATAATTTTTAAAAGCATAATTAAAATTACATTTAATGTATCAAATTCTCTTAAATAGTTTAGCCATCTTAAAGAATAGATAAAAATGTGTAAAATATCACAGAGGTTACAGACTCATTACTTAACAGTTTCACATAAACACTGCATTTAAACATGCAGAATATAAATGTGGTTTTTTATCATTATATTCATACTTTTACCTTCTTGAGGTTGTTCTAGGATTATTATTGACACTGTTCCAGGACTGCAGCAATATTATATTTATACCTTCCTAGGATTGCTACTACAATCTTGAAAGGCAAATAAATAAAATATCAGAACATCCAATATTCTGATTACCAGTCAAATGATTTATTTCCAAGTTTTTATTCTGGAAAATATCACATCTAAAAGATAAATGAAATATTAGGGTTAATGAACCCTTCATCTAGATTTGCCAATTTTTAACTTTTTGCTGCTTTTCTTTTTCTGTCTTTGTATGTGTGTACGCAAGCCGTGCTGAAAAGAAAATTGCAGACATCATTAAACTTCGCTCTTAAATACATCAGTGTGGATGTCCTAAGATAGATTTCCTCACATAACCATAAAATCATTATCATACCTAAGAAAATAAAAATAGGTGCAACAAAATTACCTAATATGGGTCCATATTTAAATTTTACAACTGACCCCCAAATGCCCTATATATCTGTATTGCTTGTTTTTGTTTCTTATTTTTCTTTAATCTAGTATCTAATAAGGTTCACACGATGCATTTAGTTTTTCTTTTTTAGTCTATTTTAATCTAGAAAACTTTCATTTTTTGCTTGCTTTTCATGACATTAATTTTGTAGAGTCTAAACCAGAAGTTTTATAGAACGTCACATATTCTCGATATTTTCTGGTTATGTCTTGTGTTTTTTTCCCAGCAATTTTACACAGTAATTTTGTGTATCTCTTATTATATATGTATAATTCAAATAGTGTCAGATTATTCCACAATTAAAGATGTTAAATTTGACAATTTTTCTAAGTGCTGACCCCAGATCTCATCATTTTAAAGGAATATTCTTTTCTTTTGTAATGACTAAGTAGTCTCTGGAGATACTTTGTGACTAAGTGAATAATCTCTCTTTCAGCAAACTTTCACCCAATAGTTTTCTTACCCATTGATTATCATCATCTGAATCCTATGATTCATGGATGGTCCTGAAGTAATTTAAAGATTAACCCATACAAATACATATATATAGCCAGACATTTAGACATTTTAAAAAGTTTATCTAATGGAAGAAGCAGATAAACAATACGTAATCCCAAGGAGTTATTTTAATGCTTATGTTGTTATTGTTGCTAAGAACTAAATTTATATTGCTCTAAATAAAAGCCAGTCGCTAAGTCACTCAAGCTTAATAAATAAACATGTAAATGATCAAAATGCACAATATCTGAGGATCACTCTTTACATTCAAGTTAAAGCCTATTATGAGATAATTACAAACATATAGTACCTTTGTATTCCTCTATGTAATTTGATTGAACTTAATGCTAACTGAACTAATATGTAATGAGTTTTCTGATATTTTAAGACAGTGACTATAGGTTGAAAAAAACAGTTCCCTTTTGGTTTTTCATAATTAGCAGATTGTTATGTGCATAATTATTTCTTTATGACCTACCATTAATTTATGAAGTATATTTTATACTCTTCACCTGACTGACCTCATTTATAATTGAAACAAACAGGAATATTTAACTGTGTACTTCAAATAAGAGATAGGTGGGGCATGGGAATGACATTTGTTTATCACAAGTGAATACAAAATTACTTTGGGAATTTAAAAATACACCTTATGGAACAAGTCATTCAATAATAGAAACATCATGAAATACCTGCTTCAAGAAACCAGAGTTTCAGAAATAATCTGTTCAGTGAAAATATCTCTGTTCTGATCCGTATAACACTGTCAATCCACATTTAGTTTCAGGATTGGGAACAATAAACAAATAAATATAACAGAAAGATAGAAATTTCCTCCACTTTCTCTCTTCTCTCCCTGCCTTTCCCTTCTCCACAGATAAACAGTTGAGCAGCAGATAATGAAAAAGAAAATATGGATATTTTAATAAATGATAACTAGCATTTATCAAGTGGGTGTGGCATCAATCACAATGGTATTTTTTATTAAATGCAGAATCTAACTTAGCTTTCACAACTACTCTTTATGGTGGATGCTATTTTTCTGCCTATCTTACATAAAAAAAGAAACTGAGGATTAGAAAATGTAGTGGTTATTGCAACCTACTTATCCCTTCTTAAAAGAGTAACAATTTTGATCATTATCTAATCTTCATCCATGAGTCCATCCTATACTCATTTTTGAATAGGAATGATACCAGTAATTCTATATGGACAAATTCCTTAATTCTTAAGTCATACAGAGAAATTGTCTAACAAGCTTCTGGAAAACATTTACGTGGTAATAGAAAATAGGAAAGAACTATTTAGCTTCTACCTCTGAATATGATTTTGTCTTCGTAACAACAGGATTATCTGTAGCCATCAACCGCAGTGATGATGAAACTATGATCCTGATAGATTACAGAGATGATGAAAAAAAAAAAAAGACACCCTGCGTCCTTGATAATATGTGTTAGACAATGAATAAACTAGTCTTAACAGCCACACAGTTGTCTAATGAAGTTTGAGTACTTGTCTAAGTCAGTTTGAGTACTTGTAACCAAAAATGTTCTAAATGAAACAGAGTTTTTTGTATTACTCAGGGTTCTCCAAAAAACAGACCTGATAGGATTAGACAGATAGATAGATAGGTGATAGATATAAAGATGTACAGATATAGACTTATTATAAGGAGTTGGCTCATGAAATTATGGACACTGGCCAAGTCTCAAGGTCTGTCTGCAGGCTGAATCAGAAAGCTGCAGACCCAGGAGAGCTGATAGTTTAGTTTCAGTCTGAGTCGAAAGATCTGAGAACCAGGAGAGCTATGACGTAGTTCCAGTCTGAAGGTCAGCAAACTGGAGACCCAGGAAGAGTTCACGTTTCAGTTTGAGTCTGAGGGTAGGAAAAAAGCCAATGTCCCACTTCTGAGGCTGTCAGGCAGGAAGAACTCTCTCTTACTTGAGGAAGAATGAGTCTTTTTGTTCTATCAAGACTTCAGTTGACTGCATGAGGTCCACTCACATTATGGAGGGCAATCTGCTTTACTCAGCCTACATATACAAAGTTTAATTTCATCCAAAAACACCCTCACAGAAAAACTCAGAATAATGCTTAACCAAATCTCTGGGCACTGTGTGGCCAAGTCAAGTTGACACATACAATTAATCATCACAGAGGTGTTAAGGTTCACACTGCTGTTAGTAGTAGAGACCAGTTGCTCTGTCTCAAGGGCTCTCGCTTACAAAAATACTAGTAGATATTAACATATCTACTTCAGGGAGAAAGAAAAGATCTCTATGGTGAAATGTAAATAAGCCTGAAAAGTGTCTCTAGTAAAAATTACTATCACTATAAGTTTTCCTATTGGCTTGAATATTCCAACACTGTCATGACTAATAACGAGATTTCTTAAGAAGTATTTTGGGAGTAGTTGGTTGATTTTATTTGGAAGTTGACATGGCAGAGGCAATGTTGCTTCAAAAAGCTTCAAACCTTTAGTGGCTAGAATGACGACAATATCAATCAAGGAATAATTCAGGAGTCTTGCTCGGTAAATTTAATTTTGGATTCTAGTGAGACATGCATATGGAGATATCTAATAGACAGTAGCTAATCTAGTGTTCAGTTGAAAGATTAGAACTAGATATATAAATCTGTGGTCACAGGATTTACTTGTTTTCATTACTTAACAAATATATATAACAGCTTTACTGAGATATAATTCAAAAGCTATTTGAAGTAAACAATTCAGTGGTTTTCAACATATTCAGAGTCGTGTAACTATCTCTACAGTCAATTTTAGAACATTTCCATTACCTGAAAAAAGAAACCCTGTACCCAGTCACTTCCCATTTCTGTCCAACCCACAACCATAGGCTACCACTAATCTCCATTTCTAAGGGTGTCTCCTGCTCTGTACCTGGAAGAAGAGGATGACCAAATCTCTAGAAATTCTTATCAGTGGAGAAGGCGAAGACTTAAATCTGTCTCACAATCACCCTTGTTTACTGTGTTTTTCCTGGTACCTCTCATAACTGACTCCCTGCCCCTCAGCATCCTCTTTTGTCTTTAACTGAGGATGGTGTTTAAGGTGAGGGCTTTGGCCATTGGATGTTACTTAGTTTTTCTGGAACTCTCCCATGTATACATGTTATTAAACTTTGTTTTGGTTTTCCTCCTGTAAAACTGTTTCATATCTATTTAATTCATAGACCAGCCAGAGGAACTTAGAAGGGTAGAGGAAAATTTCTTCCTTCCTGACACTTTCTAAGAAATTGGTCAAATTTAAGCATAGACTGGGCTCAAAGCAAACGAAGCCAACTTACTGCAGTACACTTCCAAGAAAGGATTTTCATGACTGTTTTATCTACTTCATCTAAATGGAAAATAGGAGGCACAGAAAGGACACCACTCTATCCAAACCACCTGCTCATTCTGTATAGTCTTTTGGACTGAGGCAGCCCTAAGATGAAGGAGAGAAAATCTGATTTTAAATCAAGTCCAGAATTTTTATTAAGATTTTAAACGGAAATTGTAACTTTGGAGTTTAGACTGTTTGCAGTTTAAAGTGAGAGTAGAATCTGGGTCAGCCATTTCTTAAGAGTGAGAAGATAAGCCAAATGTCCTGCCAGAATTTTCCTCTTGGGCCAGGGGAAGGTCACCCTCACCAAATCAAGGTTAAAAGGATGCTGAGAGCAAACATAAAACTGCATTTTTATTATTACACTAACTGCACTTGTCCAATGGTACTCAATAAAATATTATATCACCTTTACCATAATGTTGAGGAAAATTATGTGATGGCATGGAAAGTTTTTCAAGGTATATTTTTATAGAAAAGCAAGTTGAAGGATACTAGAATTTGCCACTCCAAAATACACCTCTTTGGCACATGGATTATTTTGAGCTAAAGGCAATTCGGAACAAGTAGACATAAGAAAAGCTCTTTACCTCCCCCTAACTGCTTAAAAATAGAATATAAAATTTCTCCTTTTGTAAAGAAAGTTTACATTTGTAAAAGACATTTCCATTTGTAAATATGTCCCCTTATCAGGAAAAGAGCTGCTTCCTGAGAGAACTGTCTCCTCACCTAAGAGACTCTAAACTGCCTAACAAGACATCCCTTATTTGCCATATATTTCTACCTCTCACCTTTCCATAACTTGCTTTCTCCACCCAGAAGCCCCAAACCCCTTCTCCTTCGTTTATCCTAAGATGGTATATAAGCCTCACTCATTTGGCCACCTCTTTGAGTCTTGATTCTTTGTGAAACTCTTGTGGGTTTTTATATATAATTAAAACTGTTTTTTCTCTTGTTCATCTCCTTTTATCAGTTTGATTGGCAGGTCCCAGCTTTTGAACCTAGAAGAGTAGAGGGAAAATGATTTTTCCTCTTCTACAAAGTTAAAATAATATGGCTTTTTGTTAAATAAATAGAATATTTATAATAAATAACACTGATTTATTCATTATGTTTGCATGTATATTCTAAATTGTCTGCACTGAACTTATGCATAATTGTAAGGAAAATATAATTTTTAAAGTACATGCACTTAGAAAATTGATCCATTGTTTACCAACTGTTTTGAGCCACCTCCCCATTACTATAATTTTTTAAATAATATTTAGGTTATTTCTTAAAATAATCCTATATAATATAAAGGGTTATATTTTTAAGATGCTTTATAGTTTAGAGCAAATAAATTTCACATAAAGTATCTCATTTCAGCTTTATAACAATTCCTTAATGTACACAGGTTAAGTGTCATGGCCATTTACATCTGGGTTCAGAGAAGGTAAATAAATCTACTGATGAGTGAGAATAGGTTATTAATAAGAACCTTTCAAATCTAAATTAACATACTTTTTAGTTGAGTACATTTCCTCTACTTTGGAATTGTTATATTCAAAGGAAACGTTGCATTTAAAAATATTTTCACATCCATTTACACCATCAATTTTACATCAAACAAATTCAAAGTATGTGAGCATCATAATTATATAGTTTAGTTCAAACAAATTGTCAGAAATGTTAAAATTTTAGTAAATGTTCTTGAGATTTATATGGACCATAAACTAAATATAAAAATGTATAAAAATGAATATTATATCTATATAATATTTAATATATAAATTGAATACCCATGACATAGAAATGCCTAGAATGGGAAGTGGTTTTCACCAATATTCTTTTTTTTTAAAAAAAAGCATTAATTCAGAATTTTATTTTTCATGTTATAATTTTTTATTGAAGTATAGTTGATTTATCATATATTAGTTTCAGTTGTACACATAGTGATTCAATATTTTTTCAGATTATACTCTATTTAAAGTTACTACAAAATAATGGCTATATTTCCCACTGCCGTACAATATATCCTTGTTGCTTATCTATTTTATACATCATAGTTTGTATCTCTTAATCCTATATTTCTATCTTGTCCCTACCCCTTCCCCTCTCCCCACTGGTAACCACTAGTGCATTCTCTCTGTATCTGTGAGTCTGTTTCTGTTTTAGTATATACATTTTTTGTTTCATTTTTTAGATTCCACATATAAGTGATAACAGAGTATTTATCTTTTTCTCTGATTTCTTTCACTAAGTATAATACTCTCTAGGTCCATCCACATCTTTGCAAGTGGCAGAATTTCATTCTTTTTCATGGCTGAGTAATATACATGTGCCACATCTTCTTTATCCATTCATCTGTTGATAGATACTTAGGCTGCTTCCATATCTTGGCTATTGTAAATAATGCTGCTATGAACATTGGGATGTGTGTATCTTTTTGAATTAGTGTTTTCATTTTCTTCATGTATATATACCCAGGAGTGGAACTGTTGGGTCATATGGTAGTTCTATTTTCAGTTTTTTGAGAAATCTCCATATTGTTTTCCACAGTGGCTGCACCAATTTACATTCCCACCAACAGTGTATGAGAGTTCCTTTTTCTCTGCACCTTTGCCAATATTTGTTATTTGTGGTCTTTTTGTTGATAGCCACTCTGACAGGTGTGAGGTGATATCTTGTTGTGGTCTTGATTTGCATTTCTCTGATGGTTAGCAATGTTGAGCATCTTTTCAAGTGCCTGTTGGCCATCTGCCTCTATCTTCTTTGGAAAAATGTCTATTCAGGTCTTCTGCCCATTTTTTATCAAATTGTTTGTTTTTTGATATTGAGTTGTATGAACTGTTTATATATTTTAGATATTAACCCTTTATTGGTCATATCATTTGCAAATATTTTCTCCTATTCATTAGGTTGTCTTTTGGTTTTGTCCATAGTTTCCTTTTCTGTGCAAAAGCTTTTGAGATTAATTAGGTCCGGTTTGTTTATTTTTGCTTTTAATTCTTGTGACTTAGTAGACAGATCCAAAAAAAATATTGCCATGATATATGTCAAAGAGTGATCTTCCTATCTTCTCATCTAGGAGTTTTATGGTTTTGGTCTTACATTTAGGTCTTTAATCCATTTTGAGTTTATTTTTGTTTTTTGGTGTGAAGAAATGTCCTAATGTCATGTAGCTGTCCAGTTTTCCCAGCATCACTCATTAAAGAAACTGTCTTTTCTCCATTTTATATTCTTGCCTCCTTTGTCGTAGATTAACTGACCATAAGTCAATTCTGTTCCATTGATCTATGTGTCTATTTTTGTGCCAGTACCATACTGTAGATCTGCAGTACGGTTTGAAGACAGGGCGTGTGATACCTCCAGCCTTGTTCTTTTTTCTTAAGATTGTTTTGGTCCAATATTCTCTTGTTGGGAGTTACAGAGTACCCTCATCAAGCATGATAGCATAATAAATGCTTTATATTTTGAGGTAACCACTGTTAACAAATGCATGTGTGTGTGTGTGTGTGTGTGTGTATAAATATACACACACACACACACACACACACACACACACACACACACACACATCCTTATTCCAGGCTGTACAAATCCAAAAGGCATTTTCAAGGCTCTTGAAAGGGGTCAGGACATGCCATCCTAAAATATACCACTTTAATATAAGAATTATTTTGAACTGAAGGCATTTGAATTCCTGGAATCCCTTATCCATCTAAAAGCAGAGCTTCCCCCAAAAAACTCAATTGTCATAAATCTCACTCCCAGGAGAAACTTTAATCTTCTTTTATCAGAAGAACCACAGCCAGACATTGTCATAGAAGATAATATTTCCCATATATTCTACTAAGGGTCTATTTACCTTTTTAAAAAAATCACTTGCTTTTTCATAATGCACTTTTTCCCTCTCCCTTTTCCCTACTAAGTTGGATATGTAGACTACAAATTCAAAGCAGCCAGTAGAGCTACTCATCATTGGATACTCCTGTGTGTACATAAGTTTATAAACTTCTGTTTTTCTCTTGTGAATTGTCTTTTTTTAGGCTAATTTACAAGGCCCTTGCCAAAGAATCTAAGATGGGTAGGGGCTTTTTGCTTCTCTTACATTCTTTACAATAATTTTCAAAGATACAACGTCATTCCCCTGAAATTTGTCCTTAGAATGTACACACTTCACAGCATCACTTTGAGGGTCTTATTTTCCTAATCTGTAAAATGATGATAAAAACACATTCTCCAGATAATTACAGGAGTCCTTCAAGAAGCAACGTGTGCAAATGATTTTGTTCTTTATATGTAAAAATATGTTTTTGCCTTATTATTATTGTTATTGCTATTATCATTTCTCTATAATTTCCATATACTTTTCTATAAGAAAAATATTGTGGTAGCTAAAAACCAAGTCTCTTTAATCAGACTACTCAGGGTGAAATCCTGGCTCCATGCTTTCCTGGTGGTATTGACTTGGGCAAGTTATTTTACTTCTCTCAAACTCTTTTTTTCTTTTTCTTTTGTCTGTGCCACACAGCTTGTGGGATCACAGTGCCCTGACCAAGAACTGAACCCAGGCCCAGCGCAGTGAAACTGCGGAGTCCTAACCACTGGACCATACCAGGGAATTCCCCCTCTCAATCTCTTTTTCTTCATCCATCAAGCAAGGATAATAGTACAACTTTTTTCAAAGAGGTACGGTAAAATTAAGTGAACTAGTACAGGAAGAGCATTCAATAAATGTTGAGCAGTTATGAAACATTAGTATTCACAGAAGCTGCTAGCAATACAGGCATGACTCTATTCTAGGCCCATTACGCTTGGATGGAGTTACAAACATGGAAAGGGCAAGTAGCCAAGATCATGTGTAACTAGTGACATTTTGATCAAAGAAAAGAGCCAAACTTGTTTTAGAAAATTACTGAAAAATTTGGAAAAGAAAGATATGAAGAAGTGGGAACACTCATCCCACAGAGCTATTTATCGAGGCCATCATTCTGGGGGTGCAGATGCTTTGGGAGCCAGTGAGCCAGTTGGATTAAAGTGAAAGTTCTTTTCTGGTCTAAGAAAATAAGTCATCTGAATAGCCTCAGTTTGTTTTTCACAGGGGTGGGCAAAGTTGATTTGGGTCGTACTAACAAAAAGAAAATAACATTTACAACCACAAAAGAGAGTGCAAAACTCCAAAACTGGCATGATGAAATCAAGAATTGTGTAAATGGTTCATAATTCAGTTTCATTCATATCACTCAACCCAGCAGGATCTATGACTGAGATAAAATTTCTTTCTTTCTTTTTTCTTTCTTTCCTCCCTCCCTCCCTCCTTCCTTCCCTCCTTCCTTCTTTTTCTTTCTTTCTTTCTTTCTTTCTTTCTTTCTTTCTTTCTTTCTTTCTTTCTTTCTTTCTTTCTCTTTCTTTCTCTTTCTCTCTTCCTTTCTTTCACTCTCTCTCTCCCTCTCTCTCTCCCTCCCTCCCTCCCTCCCTCTCTCTCTCTCTCACTCTCCCTCTCTCTCCTCTCTCTCTCTCTCTCTCTCTCTCCCCTTCCTTCCTTCCTTCCTTCTCTTCTTTTTAATTAACTGCTGGTTTTCCCTTTGGATTCATCAATCTTTTAACCTAAAGAGAATATCTGTGATTGATTATGCTACTACTAAACACTCTTTGTTTAAGTTTTGATGGGAAATTTCTACTAACTATGAATTTGATGTGAGGTTCAGTTTATTTTATTCTTACTGCATAGTTTTATTTAGTCAAATCTTAGTAGACTCAGTGGTAAAAAAAAATTTTTAAAGCAAAGGAAAAAACGTTTTTTTGTGTTTTGCTCTTTTTAACAGGGTCCACAATTTTAAATTACTTTCTTGTAAATTTATTTTTATTTTTCCTTATAGGAACTGACTGCTGTCTAATAGAATTATGCAGTATTTATACAAAGTAAAGTAAAAACTGGATTCAGTGTATTACACTGTATTATAGTCCTAATTGTAGGACTGTAACATGACAGGTTAAAGCTGTTTTTTAAAAAAATCTTTACTTTAGTATGGTACTGGCATAAAGACAGAAAAGAATAGAGAGCTCAGAAATGAAAACACACCTATATGGTTGACTGAATATTTGACAGGGGTGCCAGGAATACACAATGGGGAAAGGCTAGTCTCTTCAACAAATGGTGTTGGGAAAACTGGATATTTACATGCAAAAGAATGAAACTGGACCATTACCTTACACCATAGACGAAGATCAACTCAAAATGGATTCAAGATTTAAAGGCAAGATCTCAAACTGTAAAACTCTTAGAAGAAACAGAAGAAAAGCTTCCTGACATTGACTTTGGCAATGGTTTCTTGGATATGACACCAAAAGCAGAGGAAACAAAAGCAAAAATAGACAAGTGGGACTATATCAAACTAAAAAGCTTCTGCACAAGCAAACGTTAAAAATCATCAGAATGAAAAGGCAACTTATGGATAGGGAGAAAATATTTGCAAACCACATATCTAATAAGGGATTAATATCCAAAATATGTAAAGAACTCATATAACTCAATAGAAAAAAAAAATTTAATAAAAATAACCTCATTACAAAATAGGCAAAGGTCTTGAATAGATATTTCTCCAAAATACATACAAATGACAAACAGGTATGTTAACAGAGCTGAAGGGGAGCAGAGTATGCCATTCCCAAATATACTACTTTGACATGTAGATTATTTTAAGCTGAATGCAATCAAGACCCAGCAAACTCAGAAAACATTTTACCTCTCCCTTACCCACCTAAAAGAATTTAGATAGCGGATCTGTACCAGAAAAATAATTACCACCAGAGATAATTTTTAATTGAAGACCTGCCTGCATGCAAGGCAAACTTCTAATTATAAACATCTGTTCTTCTTATCATCCTGTGAATTGTTCTCCTCTTCTTTGAATCCCCAGGTCCATATCCCCTTCCTTACCTTAGGATGGCTTAAAATCCTCAGTTGCCCAATTTGTCCTTAAATCTCATAACTTTGAGACTCTTATATATATAAACTTAAATTTGTTTTACTCCAGATTAACAAATTTGTTAATCTGTCTATGTCAATTTAATTAGACCAAACAAAGAAGCAAAGAAGGAAAAATTTCTCTCCCCTACAGTGCTCAACATCACTAATCCTCAGAGAAATTCAAATCCAAAATCACAATACTTTTATTACCTCACACTTGGTAAATGACTATTTTCAAGAGAAAAAGATAATAAATGTTGGTGAGGATGTAGAGAAATTGGAATCGTTGTACACTGTTGGTGGCAATGTAAAATTGTTTAATAACTATGAAAAACAGTATGGAGATTCCTCAAAAAATTTAAAATAGAACAACTCTATCATCCAGCAATACTACTTCCAGATACATATCCAAAAACTTTAACATCAGAATCTCAAAGAGATAGCTGCACTCCTATATTTAGTGCAGCATTATTCACAGTAGCCAAGATATAGAAACAACCTAAATGCCCACTGACAGATGAATGAATAAAGACAATGTGGTATATGCATACAATGGAACATTATTAAGCCTTAAAAATAAATGAATTCAGCAAGGTAGCAGGATACAAGATTAACATACAGAAATCAGTTGCATCTCTTTACACTAACAATGAAATACTAGAAAGGGAATGTAAAAAAAAAGTACATTTTAAACTCGCACCCGTGACTTCCCTGGTGGTGCAGTGGTTAAGAATCCACCTGCCAATGCAGGGGACACGGGTTCAAGACCTGGTCCGGGAAGATCCCACGTGCCGTGGAGCAACAAAGCCCATGTGCCACAACTACTGAGCCTGCACTCTAGAGCCCACAAGCCACAACTACTGAAGCCCGCGTGCCTAGAGCCCATGCTCCACAACAAGAGAAGCTACTGCAATGAGAAGCACGCACACCACAATGAAGACCCAATGCAGCCAAAATAAATAAATTAATTAATAAATCAAAGGCCATTTAAAAATAAAATAAAATCACACCGCCAAAAATAAAATACTTAGGAATAAACCTGGAAGGAGGTGAATGATTTATACACTGAGAACTATAAAACATTAATAAAGGAAATTGAAGATGATTCAAAGAAATGGAATGATATCCCATGCCCTTGGACTGGAAGAATTAATATTGTTAAAATGGCTCTACTACCCAAAGCAATCTACAGATTTAACGTGATCCCTATCAAATTACCCATGACAATTTTCACAGAACTAGAACAAATAATTCTAAAATTCATATGGAACCATAAAAGACCCAGAAGTGCCAAAACAGTCTGGAAGGAAAAGAACACAGCAAGGGGACTTCCCTGGTGGTCCAGTGGTTAAGACTCCATGCTTTCACTTCAGGGGACACGAGTTGGATCCCTGGTCAGGGAACTACGATCTCACATGCCATGTGGTGCAGCCAAAAAAAAAAGCAGGAGGCATAACCCTCCCAGACTTCAGACAATACTATAAAGCTACAGTAATCAAAGGGTGTGGTACTGGCACAAAAACAGACATAAGGATCAATGGAACAGAATAGAGAGCCCAGAAATAAACACACACACCTACAGGCAATTAATCTTCAACAAAGGAGGCAAGAATATACAATGGGAAAAAGTCAGTCTCTTTAGCAAGCAATGATGGGAAAGTTGGACAGCCATTTGTAAATCGATGAAGTCAGAATACACCCTCACACCATACACAAAAATAAGCTCAAAATGGCTCAAAGACTTAAACATAAGATATGACACCATAAAAATCCTACAAGAGATCATAGGCAAAACATTCTTTGACATAAATCGTACCAATGTTTTCTTAGGTCAGTCTTCCAAGGCAATAGAAATAAAAACAAAAATAAACAATGGGACCTAATCAAACTTACAAGCTTTTGCACAGCAAAGGAAACCATAAACAAAACAAAAAGACATCCTACAGAATGGGAGAAAATATTTGCAAATGATGTGACCAACAAGGTTTTTAATTTCCAAAATATACAAACAACTTATACAACTCAATAACAACAACAACAACAAAATTTTAAAAATGGACAGAGGACCTACATGGACATTTCTCCAAAGAAGAAATAGAGATGGCCAGTAAGCATGTGAAAAGTTGCTCAACATAGTTAATAATTAGAGAAATGCAACTCAAAACTACCTCACACCAGTCAGAATGACCATCATTAAAAAGTCTCTACAAGGGCTTCCCTGGTGGCGCAGTGGTTGAGAGTCCACCTGCCGATGCAGGGGACGCGGGTTCGTGCCCTGGTCCGGAAAGATCCCACATGCCGCTGAGCGGCTGGGCCCATGAGCCATGGCTGCTGAGCCTGCGCGTCCGGAGCCTGTGCTCCGCAACGGGAGAGGCCACAACAGTGAGAGGCCCGTGTACCGCAAAAAAAAACAACCAAAAAAAGTCTCTACAAATAACAAATTCTGAAGAGGGTGTGGAGAAAAGGGAACCCTCATACACTGTTGGCATGAATGTAAGTTGCTGCAGCCACTTTGGAAAACAGTATGGAGGTTACTCAGAAAATTAAAAATAGAATACCATATAATCCAAAAATCTCACTCCTGTGCATATATCCAGACAAAAGTATACTTCAAAAAGACACATACACCCCTATGTTCTTAGCAGCACTATTTACAATAGCCAAAACATGGACACAACCTAAATGTCATCAACAGATGAATGGATAAAGAAGTGGTACATATATACAATGGAATACTACTTAGCCATTAAAAGCCTGAAATAATGCCATTTGAAGCAACATGAATGCAATTAGAGATTATCATACTAACTGAAAAGAGAGAGACAATTGAGGGTGGATGGAGTGGGAGGCTGGGGTTAGCAGATGTAAGCTATTATATATAGAATGGAGAAATAGTAAGGTCTTACTGTATAGCACAGCAAACTATATTCAATATCCTATGATAAACAATACTGGAAAGGATATAAAAAAAAGAATGTGTATATGTATGTATAACTGAATCACTTGCTGTACAGCAAAAGTTAACACAACACTGTAAACCAACTATATTTCAATTTAAATAAATAAATAAATAAAGGAAATTCTTCCATATGTGACAGCATGGATGAATCTGGAAGACGTTATGCTAAGTAAAATAAGCCAGTCCCAGAAGGACAAATATTGCATGATTCCACTTATACGAGGTATCTAAAAATAGTTAAATTCATAAAAACAGAGTAGAATGATAGTTGCCAGGGCTGGGGAGAGGAGAAATGGGGAGTTGTTTAATAGCTAAAAAGTTACAATTATGCAAGATGAGTGAATTCTAAAGACCTGTTGTATATATAGTGACTGTAGTTAACAATTTATTATTGTATAGTTAAAAATTTGTTACAAGTCAGAGAGAGAAAGACAAATATTGTATGATGTCACTTATATATGGACTCTAAAAAACTGATACAAATGAACTTATTTACAAAACAGAAACAGACTCACAGACCTAGAAAACAAACTTATGGTTACCAAAGAGGAGCTGGGGGAGGGATAAATCAGGAGTTTGTGATTAACAGATACACACCACTATATATAGATAAACAACTAGGGCCTACTGTACAGCACAAAATAAATCATTTTGCTATACACCTGAAATTAACACAGCATTGTAAATCAAATATACGTCAATAAAAAAAAAAAAGAGTAGATCTCTTTCGTTATTATGAAACAAAAGAAAAACAAAACCAAAGGGACAGAAGAAAGCTTTCGGAGGTGATAGATATGTTCATTACTTGGTTAGGGTGACGGCTTCAAGGGGATATGCATACTTCCAAACTCATTAATCTGTACACGTGAAATATGTCCATATTTTTTTGTATACCAGTTATACCTCAATAAGACTGTTCAAAACTAATGATTTTAAAAAATGTTTAATACACGGGGCTTCCCTGGTGGCGCAGTGGTTGAGAGTCCACCTGCCGATGCAGAAGACACGGGTTCGTGCCCTGGTCCGGGAGGATCCCACGTGCCACAGAGCGGCTGGGCCCGTGAGCCATGGCCGTTGAGCCTGCGCATCCAGAGCCTGTGCTCCACAACGGGAGAGGTCACAACAGTGAGAGGCCCACATACCACAAAAAAAAAAAAAAAGTTTAATACATGTATATATATGTGTGTGTGTGTGTGTGTTGTGTGTGTGTGTGTGTGTGTGTGTGTTTATATTTAAAATTGAAGAAACCATCAAAAACTTTAAAAATAAAATTTATAATAAAAATTATTATAGTCAAAACATATTACCTCAGATTTTTCACACTGTGAATGAAAAATGTTGTCTGCCATATCAGTAAATAAAGGATGTTGCAGCCATCACGCCCCTACAGCCAACCCCTACGGCGAGCCCTGAGGGGACTCAGGACGGAGACTGCCAGCTACAAATTGCCACTTGCCATTTGCCTCTACGAGGTTTAAGTCACAAGCTGTTGCAACTGAACTGTAACTCGCCCTGAAAGGAGTTCAGGGTGGAGGTCAGGAATGAGGTGCTCTGTGCTTTGGGAAAAATTGGCAGAACAGGCCTTCAGATAGTTGGATATTTTCAGAAGATTTTATGAGCCCTGTTCTTGCATCTCCTCGTATCTAGAAAAGCACTAAAATCATAAATGGTGACTTCTGCTCCTGGTGACTAGCAGTAACCTTCTGCAAAACTGTGTGCTTGATTGCACGTACCCCCTTCACCAAAATCACATATATACTGACCTTCCCCACTACCTCTTTGGAGCAGCTCCTCAAAACTATCTGAAATGCTGTCTCCCAGGCCATGGTCCTGATTTTGCCCCAAATAAAACTTAACTCACAATTCTCACGTTGTGCATTTTTTTTCAGTTGACAGTTTCGGTGGCCAACGAAAGGGTTCCAGAGTAGACTTCTTTCCTTCACCTGAACTCTATGAAGAACCAGAATCTTGGTACCAGCAGAGACCCTTTGTGCCTGTCCACCTCCTCAGGGAGTTCAGACAAATTTGGGTGAGTCTCTCCTGTTTCTTGGATCTCCTGTATTTGTTGATGATCCTCAGTTTTATTTGGAAGTATATAACAGGTACCCGATCCCCCTGTTAAAAGGTACTGGGGAGGCCTCATTGAAACACACTGCGGGGAGGGGTGGTGGGAGGCTGCTTGAAAGATATTGGTGTTTGCTCAGTTGAAAAAGGCTGAGTGGCCTGGGCTGAGTGGTTAGGTAAGAGGCTGGTCTCAATTCAGCTGCCTTAATAGAATTTGTTGAGATAAGAGTGAAGATATTACATGAGAGCTTTTGCTTCAAAGAAAAGGGACTAGACTCCCGCTCAGTTACGACTTTCTCAGCCAACTGAGAAATTTACGGGAGTGATGGAGGTATAGTCCTAATACTGTGCAGTGGGTCCCATAGGGAAACCCACTCATTAATTAAAGACTTGCTCATCCGGGGGTCACTTATAAGAATTGGCCATTCAGTGATCTGAGCACCCGCAGTGGTCTTAGACTACTGAAGGGAGAAACTGAGACATGTAAGAGGGCTGAAACGACTCTAGAGT
This sequence comes from Grampus griseus, assembly GCF_964374135.1. Taxonomy (NCBI): domain Eukaryota; kingdom Metazoa; phylum Chordata; class Mammalia; order Artiodactyla; family Delphinidae; genus Grampus; species Grampus griseus. The sequence goes on along the minus strand of NC_138998.1, from coordinate 112,308,629 downwards.
GATGCCTAGAGAAGTTAAGCTCACAAGCAGCACACTCACCCACCACAAAATTTCATTAGTAAATTTTACCCCGATAAATTCAACTTAAAATGGGAAATAGAGCCTCTCAAATAGAGAAATGAGGGGCATCGGAAAACCAACCTCTGGTGAACACTCCAGCTGGATTCATGTACAATACCTATGGAGCTCATACTTGCAAGTACCCACTTAATGGGGAAATTATACTAAAGGGAGTCTCAACCTAAAACGGCCAAATTGGGGGTCTTTTGATATTCCATAATTGATATTTTTGCCCACACAGTTAGAAAAAGCTGGCTGTGAGATTGAACCAACTGAATAGAATGCTTACTTTGATTGGTATTTAGAAATTTCTAAAAGAGGAAATGATAGAGTAACTTCTTTGCAGGAAACCACCAAGAAACTGCTTGAAACTATATCAAAACAAAAATGGCCACTATCACCGACACTGCCTCTTCCTTGGTCCTCCCACCTATCTTCTATCTGAACTGCCTGGCCCTGATATTATCTCTTTTCCTCTTCTGACTCTTCCATCTCCTGCTGCTCCCTCTTCCCCAGTAAAGGAGGATAAAAAACTCGGAAGTGATTTTTATAGCTCCCCTTAAGGAGAAACCTATTATAGGGAGAGGTGAACCGTCTTCAGCGCTTACCTACACACCTTGGACCAGAGCAGAACTGAGAGCCCTGGCTAAGGAATTTCCCAATCCAAGTCAGGATCCACTGGGATTTGCTAAGGAATTTGAGTTAACCATCCAGATCCATGAGCCTGGGTTTTCAGATAGATATCAATTAATACAGTCATTAATTTCTGAAAGCAAAGCAAAGGAATGGATAAAGAAAGCAGGACGGAAACATCCATTAATGGACTTTGAATTATGTAGTCCACAGGCTTGCACTGAATGCAAGGAATAGCTCAGAGATTACTCAAACTTATTCTAGAGCTTTTTCCAAAAACCATAGACTGGACATAGATTCAGCAGTGCAAGCAAAACTGGATGAATCAATTCCAGACTATTATGAAAGGTTTGAAAAAACTTTTAAGAGAAATTATGGCTTGACACCTGAATCATTCTCTAACCACCAAAATGATCCTTTGCTTAACTCTGCCTTTTTTAGAAGGCTTAGATGGGGATTTGCCTACTCTAGTCAAAAGACACAATCCAGGTTGCTCCCCATTTCATACAAATGCCCTGTTACACTAGCTGACCAACTTTTCAAAACCATTAAAAAGAAAGAAAAGGGAATATCTACAAAAATTAACCTTCAATTGCAGCAATTAAGTAGTCGATGCCAGTCAAAGGTTAACCATATCCCATTTAATCCCCAACCTGTAGAGTAACCCAAAGTTTGCTTTTACTGAAGAAAACCAGGGTATCAGAAAATGAACTGTAAGTTAAGAAGGAGAAACCTAGAAGGAAAACTGGATTTTAGACTGGAATTTCAAGCTAAACAAGAATAGGACTGCTCCCAGGGAACATGGGGAGTCTTTCCCCTTCTCCTCTCTAACACCCTGGGGGAAGCAGAAATGATTATACAAGGAGAAACAATTAAAGCCCTAATAGATACAGAGGCCACCATTTCAGTTTTGAACGCTTCCAAAAGGAAAGGCTCTCTCTCTTGGAGTAATGCCTCAGTACAGATGGTAGGGGTTGTTAATGCACCTATTAAGGCTCTTTAATCATTGCCTTTAGAATTCTACTTAAGGGAAATTAGAGGAAGGCACTCCTTTTTTCTAATAGAAAGTGTTCCTGTTCACCAGATAGGTAGAGGCCTATTAGAAGCTTATGATGTCCATATTTCCTTTACTCCTAAGGGAGAAATGTTTCTAGATCAGAAGAATCAATCAGATTTCCTTTATCATATAATGTTTGTGACTCATGATGAGGATGATGCTGAACAAGACAAACTGCTATGCTTATTACCTAAAGAATTATGGGCACTTAATTCTACTGATATTGGAAGAATACATATCACCCACTGATAATCTGGGTGCATCACCCACTAAAATCAGTATAGATAAGAATGAGCCCCTACCCAATATTCATCAATATCTATTAAGGCAGGAGGCTACAGAAGGAATAAAACCTTTAATATCAGCTTACATTGAGAAAGATCTTTTTGTGCCTCGCACCAGCCCTTGTAACACTCCTATTTTACCAGTTAAAAAACCTAGGGACTTCCCTAGTGGTGCAGTGGTTAAGAATCTGCCTGCCAATGCAGGGGACATGGGTTCAATCCCTGGTCCGGGAAGATCCCATATGTCACGGAGCAACTAAGCCATGTGTCACAACTACTGAAGCCGGCACACCTAGAGCCCACGCTCCGCAACAAGAGAAGCCACTGCAATGAGAATCCCACGTACTGCATCGAAGAGTAGCCCCCACTTGCCGCAACTAGAGAAAGCCCGCACGCAGCAACAAAGCCCCAACGCAGCCAAAAATAAAAAATAAATAAATAAATAATATATTTTAAAAAAAGAAAAAAAACCCTAATGGCAAGGGTTAGAGATTTGTGCAGGACTTGAGATCTATCAATATTATTATCCCTCATCATTCTGTAGTGCCATACCTTACTGTCTTATATCCCTAAAAACAGTGACTTCTTTTCTGTGACAGATTTCTGTAGTGCATTTTGTAGTATCCCAGTACATCCTGATGATCAAGTATCTTTTCGCTTTCACTTGGAATGAATGACAATATACGTGGACTGTAATGCCACAGTCATTGGCATTGAATGCCAATGACTATATTGAAAGCCCCACTTACTTCTCCCAGATATTAAAAGCAGATCTAGATGATTTGGATTTTCCTCATAAATCAGTTTTGATACAATATGTAGACAATTTGCTGCTGTGTTCAAATTCTTTGATAAACAGCCAGCAAGGCACCCTGTATTTACTTCAGAAGGTAGCCTTAAAAGGACATAAAGTGTCCAAAGAGAAATTACAATTCTGTAACACTAGTGTAAAATATTTAGGGCATAGGATACCTAAAGAAGAACTTTTAATTGACCTGGATAGAGTGAAAGGCATTCTAGCCTCCCCTACCCCAAATACAAAAAAGCAGTTAAGGGGATTTTTAGGTCTTGCAGTTTACTGTAGGAATTGGATTCCAAATCTTTCTTTAATAGCTCAGCCACAACATAATCTACTCAAACAAGACCAACCTGAACGTGTTTGCTGTGGTGTAGAACATTCTGATGCCATGGGAGACCTAAAAAACATTTCTGGCCAAGGACCTGGCCCAGGGACATCCCAATTATGATCTACCCTTCTCCCTCTTTGTTCATGAAAGCAAGGGGACTACACTAGGAGTACTAACCCAGAAACACAGCGGTTACTACCAGCCAGTAAGATATCATAGCCAACAGCTAGATTTGGTAGCCAGGGACCTACCCCCTTGTCTCCGGCCTGTCATAGGGAGAGCTGTGCTATGTCCGATCACAGAAGAGATAGTCATGAGTCACCCTCTATCTTTGTTCCTCACTCTGTGGAAGCCTTACTAAAATCTCATCACACAAAACATTATTCAGCAAGTCAATTAACCTCCCATGAAATTATCCTGCTCTCACCACATATGACTCTTCGTAGATGTAACAACCTTAATCCAGCCATCTTGGTACCTGAGGAATCAGATGTAAATGATGAAAAACATGATTGCATTTCTTTGCTCGTTTAACTTTTGAATTTTATTTAGTTTATTTTTTTATACAGTAGGTCCTTATTAGTCATCCATTTTATGCACATCAGTGTATACATGTCAATCCCAATCTCCCAATTCATCCCACCACCACCAACCTCCCTACCACTTCCCCCCTTGGTGTCCATATGTTTGTTCTCTACATCTGTGTCTCAATTTCTGCCCTGCAAACAGGTTCATCTGTACCATTTTTCTAGGTTCCACATACATGCGTTAATGTACAATATTTGTTTTTCTCTTTCTGACTTACTTCACTCTGTATGACACTCTCTAGATCCATCCACGTCTCTACAAATGACCCAATTTCGTTCCTTTTTATGGCTGAGTAATATTCCATTGTATATATGTACCACATCTTCTTTATCCATTCACCTGTCAATGGGTATTTAGGTTGCTTCCATGACCTGGCTATCGTAAATAGTGCTGCAATGAACATTGGGGTACATGTGTCTTTTTGAATTATGGTTTTCTCTGGGTATATGCCCAGTAGTGGGATTGCTGGGTCATATGGTAATTCTATTTTTAGTTTTTTAAGGAACCTCCATACTGTTCTCCAGAGTGGCTGTATCAATTTACATTCCCACCAACAGTGCAAGAGGGTTCCCTTTTCACCACACGCTCTACAGCATTTGTTTGTAGATTTTCTGATGATGCCCATTCTAACTGGTGTGAGGTGATACCTCATTGTAGTTTTGATTTGCATTTCTCTAATAATCAGTGATGTTGAGCAGCTTTTCATGTGCTTCTTGGCCATCTGTATTTCTTCTTTGGAGAAATGTCTATTTAGGTCTTCTGCCCATTTTTGGATTGGCTTATTTGTTGTTTTAATATTGAGCTGCATGACTGTTCATATATTTTGGAGATTAATCCTTTGTCCATTGGTTCATTTGCAAATATTTTCTCCCATTCTGAGGGTTGTCTTTTCGTCTCGTTTATGGTTTCCTTTGCTGTGTAAAAGCTTTGAAGTTTCATTAGGTCCCATTTGCTTATTTTTCTTTTTATTTACATTTCTCTAGGAGGTGAATCAAAAAAGATCTTGCTGTGATTTATGTCAAAGAGTGTTCTTCCTATGTTTTCCTCTAAGAGTTTTATAGTGTCCGGTCTTACATTTAGGTCTTGAATCCATTTTGAGTTTATTTTTGTGTATGGTGTTAGGGAGTGTTTTAATTTCATTATTTTACATGTAGCTGTCCAGTTTTCCCAGCACCACTTATTGAAGAGACTCTCTTTTCTCCATTGTATATCCTTGCTCTTTTGTCATAGATTTGTTGACTGTAGGTGCGTGGCTTTATCTCTGGGCTTTCTATCTTGTTCCATTGATCTGTGTTTCTGTTTTTGTGCCAGGACCATATTGTCTTGATCACTGTAGCTTTGTAGTATAGTCTGAAGTCAGGGAGTCTGATTCCTCCAGCTCCCTTTTTTTCCCCTCAAGATTGCTATGCCTGTTCCAGGTCTTTTGTGTCTCCATACAAATTTTAAGATTTTTTGTTCTAGCTCTGTAAAAATTGTCATTGGTAATTTGATAGGGATTGCATTGAATCTGTAGATTGCTTTGGGTAATATAGTCATTTTCACAATGTTGATTCTTCCAATCCAAGAACATGCTATATATCTCCATCTGTTGTTACCATTTTTAATTTCTTTCATCAGTGTCTTATAGTTTTCTGCATACAGGTCTTTTGTCTCCCTATGTAGGTTTATTGCTAGGTATTTTATTCTTTTTGTTGCAGTGGTAAATGGGAGTGTTTCCTTAATTTCTCTTTCAGATTTTTCATCAGTAGTGTATAGGAATGCAAGAGACTTCTGTGCCTGAATTTTGTATCCTGCAACTTTACCAAATTCATTGATTAGCTCTAGTAGTTTTCTGGTGGCATCTTTAGGATTCTCTATGTATAGTATCATGTCATCTGCAAACAGTGACAGTTTTACTTCTTCTTTTCCAATTTGTATTCCTTTTCTTTCTTTTTCTTCTCTGATTGCCTTGGCTAGGACTTCCAAAACGATGTTGAATAACAGTGGTGAGAGCGGACATCCTTGCCTTGCTCCTGATCTTAGAGGAAATGCTTTCAGTTTTTCACCATTGAGAATAACGTTTGCTGTGGGTTTGTCGTATATGGCCTTCATTATGTTGGGGTAGGTTCCCTGTATGTCCACTTTCTGGAGAGTTTTTATCATAAACGGGTGTTGAATTTTGTCAAAAGCTTTTTCTGCATCTCTTGAGATGATCATATGATTTTTATTTTTCAATTTGTTAATATGGTGTATCACATTGATTGATTTGCATATATTGAAGAATCCTTGCATCCCTGGGATAAATCCCACTTGATCATGGTGTATGATTCTTTTAATGTGTTGTTCGATTCTGTTTGCTAGTATTTTGTTGAGGATTTTTGCATCTATATTCATCAGTCATATTGGTCTGTAATTTTCTCTTTTTTTGTAGTATCTTTGTCTGGTTTTGGTATCAGGGTGATGGTGGCCTCATAGAATGAGTTTGGGAGTGTTCCTTCATCTGCAATTTTTTGGAAGAGTTTGAGAAGGATGGGAGTTAGCTCTTCTCTAAATGTTTGATAGAATTAACCTGTGAAGCCATCTGATCCTGGACTTTTGTTTGTTGGAAGATTTTAAATTACAGTTTCAATTTCATTCCTTGTGATTGGTCTGTTCATAGTTTTTATTTCTTCCTGGTTCATTCTTGGAAGGTTATACCTTTCTAAGAATTTGTCCATTTCTTCCAGGTTGTCCACTTTATTGGCATAAAGTTGCTTGTAGTAGTCTCTTAGGATGCTTTGTATTTCTGCATTGTCTGTTGTAACTTCTCCTTTTTCATTTCTAATTTTATTGACTTGAGTCCTCTCCTTTTTCTTGGTGAGTCTGGCTAATGGTTTATCAATTTTGTTTAACTTCTCAAAGAACCAGCTTTTAGTTTTATTGGTCTTTGCTATTGTTTTCTTTGTTTATATTTCATTTATTTCTGTTCTGATCTTTATGATTTCTTTCCTTCTGCTAACTTTAGGCTTTGTTTGTTGTTCTTTCTCTAGTTCCTTTAGGTGTAAGGTTAGATTTTTCACCTGAGATTTTTTCTTGTTTCTTGAGGTAGGCTTGTATAGCTATAAACTTCCCTCTTAGAACTGCTTTTGCTGCATCTCATAGTTTTTGGATCGTCATGTTTTCATTGTCATTTGTCTCTAGGTATTTTCTGATTTCCTCTGATTTCTTCAGTGAGCTCTTGGTTATTTAGAAACGTATTGTTTAGCCTCCATGTGTTTGTGTTTTTTACATTTTTTTCCCTGTAATTCATTTCTAATCTCATAGTGTTGTGGTCATAAAAGATGCTTGATATGATTTCAATTTTCTTTAATTTACTGAGACTTGATTTGTAACCCAAGATGTGACCTATCCTGGAGAATGTTCTGTGCGTACTTGAGAAGAAAGTGTAATCTGCTGTTTTTGTATGGAATGTCCTATAAATATCAATTAAATCTATCTGGTCTATTGCGTCATTTAAAGCTTCTGTTTCCTCATTTATTTTCATTTTGGATGAGCTGTCCATTGGTGTAAGTGAGGTGTTAAAGTCCCCCACTATCATTGTGTTACTGTCGATTTCCTCTTTTACAGCTGTTAGCAGTTGCCTTATGTATTGAGGGTGCTCCTATGTTGGGTGTATATTGAGGTGCTCCTATGTTGGGTGCATATATATTTATAATTGTTATATTTTCTTCTTGGATTGACCCCTTGATCATTATGTAGTGTCCTTCCTTGTCTCTTGTAACATTCTTTATTTTAAAGTCTATTTTATCGGATATGAGTATTGCTACTCCAGCTTTCTTTTGATTTCCATTTGCATGGAGTATCTTTTTCCATCCCCTCACTTTCAGTCTGTATGTGTCCCTAGGACTGAATTGGGTCTCTTATAGACAGCCTATATATGGGTCTTGTTTTCGTATCCTTTCAGCAAGACTGTGTCATTTTGTTGGAACATTTAATCCATTCGCGTTTAAGGTAATTATCGATATGTATGTTCCTATGACCATTTTTTTAATTGTTTTGGGTTTGTTTTCTAGGTCCTTTTCTTCTCTTGTGTTTCCCACTTAGAGAAGTTCCTTTAGCATTTGTTGTAGAGCTGGTTTGGTGGTGCGGAATTCTCTTAGCTTTTGCTTGCCTGTAAAGCTTTTGATTTTTCCATCGAATCTGAATGAGATCCTTGCCAGGTAGAGTAATCTTGGTTTTAGGTTCTTCCCTTTCGTCACTTTAAGTATATCATGACACTACCTTCTGGCTTGTAGAGTTTCTGCTGAGAAATCTGCCGTTAACCTTATGAGAGTTCCCTTGTATGTTATTTGTCGTTTATCCCTTTCTGCTTTCAATAATTTTTCTTTGTCTTTAATTTTTGCCAGTTTGATTACTATGTGTCTTGGTGTGTTTCTCCTTGGGTTTATTCTGTATGGGACTCTCTGTGCTTCCTGGACTGGGGTGGCTCTTTCCTTTCCCATGTTAGAGAAATTTTCAACTATAATCTCTTCAAATATTTTCTCGGGTCCTTTCTTTCTCTCTTCTCCTTCTGGGACCCCTATAATGCAAATGTTGTTGTGTTTAATGTTGTCCCAGAGGTCTCTTAGGCTGTCTTCATTTCTTTTCATTCTTTTTTCTTTGTTGTGTTCCACAGCAGTGAATTCCACCATTCTGTCTTCCAGGTCACTTATCCGTTCTTCTGCCCCTGTTATTCTGCTATTGATTCCTTCTACTGTAGTTTTCATTTTAGTTATTGTATTGTCCATCTCTGTTTGTTTGTTCTTTAATTCTAGATCTTTGTTAAACATTTCTTGTATCTTCTCAATCTTTGCCTCCATTCTTTTTCCGAGGTCCTGGATCATCTTCACTATCATTATTCTGAATTCTTTTTCTGGAAGGTTGCCTATCTCCACTTCATTTAGTTTTTTTTCTGGGGTTTTATCTTGTTCCTTCATCTGGTACATAGCCCTCTGTCTTTTCATCTCGTCTATCTTTTTGTGTGTGTTTTTTTTTCCACAGGCTGCAGGACTGTAGTTCTTGTTGCTTCTTCTGTCTGCCCTCTGGTGGATGAGGCTATCTAAGAGACTTGTGTAGGTTTCCTGATGGGAGGGACTGGTGGTGGGTAGAGCTGGGTGTTGCTCTGGTGGGCAGAGCTCAGTAAAACTTTAATCCGATTGACTGCTGATGGGTGGGGCTGTGTTCCCTCCCTGTTGGTTGTTCCGGCATGAGGCAGCCCAACACTGGCGCCTACCTGGGTTCTTTGGTGGGGTAAAAGCAGACTGTGGGAGGGCTCACACCAAGGAGTACTTCCCAGAACTTCTGCTGCCAGTGTCCTCATCCCCACGGTGAGCCACGGCCACTGCCCACCTCTGCAGGAGACCCTCCAACACTAGCAGGTAGGTCTGGTTCAGTCTCCCCTGGGGTCACTGCTCCTTCCCCTGGGTCCTGATGCACACACTACTTTGTGTGTGCCCTCCAAGAGTGGAGTCTCTGCTTCCCCCAGTCCTGTCGAAGTCCTGCAATCAAATCCCATTAGCCTTCAAAGTCTGATTCTGTAGGAATTCCTCCTCCCATTGCTGGACCCCCAGGTTGGGAACCAGATGTGGGGCTCAGAACCTTCATTCCAGTGCGTGGACTTCTGTGGTATGAGTGTTCTCCAGTCTGTGAGTCACCCACCCAGAATTTGTGGGATTTGATTTGACTGTGATTGCACCCCACCTACCGTCTCATTGTGGCTTCTCCTTTGTCTTTGGATGTGGGGTATCTTTTTCGGTGAATTCCAATGTCTTCCTCTAGATGACTGTCCAGCATCTAATTGTGATTCTGGTGTTCTCGCAAGAGGGAGGGAGAGCACGTCCTTCTACTCCACCATCTTGGTTCCTAATCCGATTGTATTGTTTTAACTGACAGTCTTTCATCTCCCAGGATTGATCTCTGAGAAAGCCCTATGGAGAATCCTGATTTTATATTATTCACTGACAGTTCATATCTTCGAGGACCGCATGGAAAGTACCAGCCTGGTTATGCTGTCATTCCTCCAATGTCAATCCTTGAAAATGGTCCCTTACACAACACCTATTCTGCCCAACAGGCTGAATTAATAGCACTAACAAGAGCCTGCCAGTTGGCAAAAGAGAAGTCCACTAACATTTATACTGACAGCCGCTATGCTTTTGGGGTAACTCATGACTTTGGCATGCTTTGGAAACAAAGGGGATTTTTAACATCCTCAGGACAGCGTATTAAAAGTGGGAGACAAGTTGCAGAATTATTGGATGCAATTTTGCTACCATGTGCATTAGCTATTATTAAGATATCAGGTCATTCAAAGGCTGACACCACAGAAGCAAAAGGAAACTCATTAGCTGATCAGGCCGCCAAAGACAGCAGCTCTGCAAAAAATAAAACGGTCAACTAACAGCTGTTTTCTCTTTTCTGACTCCCAGTAACTTTACTGATGCCCCGTTAAATTTTCAGGGAATGGCACGGAAAGGACAAAAGGATACTTGGAAACAAAAAAGAGAAAGGTTTGACCCCAATAAAGGGCTCTGGATTGGCCCAAACAGAAAGTCTATCCTTCTGTTTGGAGCTCAATATCCCACTTTACAATACATTCATGAGTTAACTCACTGGAATCCTTATGAGATGGTATTGTGGGGCAAACAGTATTTTTTGAAGCCTTCCTTCACTATAGCTTGGAAGGTTTATTCTAGATGTACTACATGTCCAAAATACAACCCAGGAAAGCCATTACATAGCTCTCAAGGAAGCGTTCCATTATCTGCAGGTCCTTTTGAAATTTGGTAGATTGATTTTATCCAAATGCTCCCTCTCAAAGTTACCAGTATGTACTTATTATGATTTGTATGTTTTCACATTGGGTTAAGGCATTCCCACGCAGAAGGGTCACTATTCAGTCAGTAGGCAAATTAATTTTAGAAAGGGTGATTTCTGTTTGGGGATTCCCTTCAGAAAGGACAATATAAGCTTGTTTCTAAGCTTATCATGGTATCTATCTTTGGATGAAGATCAGATATCCTGTGATCTACAACCAGGAAATTATTTATATTGAAAAGACATCTAAAAGACTCACTACAACCCAGATGGGAAGACCCTCACCAGGTACTCTTAACTAGCTCATGTGCAGCAAAGCTAAAGGGAATTGACTCTTGGATTCATATTTCCCACTTAAAAAGAGCCCCTGCACTGAAGTGGACTACAGAGAGGACTGCTGACCTCAAAAGCCCCTTAAAGTGATGCTCAAATAGAGGAGAAATGACACTCACAACAAAACGAGAAGATGACATCAGAAGTAGATGGCTTACCCAAGATGCTGGACCTGACCCATATGATCATTTACAGTGCTTTCTTGACTTCTTGGCCCTTTGCATATGAATCACATATTTTTCTATCATGGGCACAATCTTATGCTAGTTTTAAAAATTAATGCAGTTGTTGGATTTGTGACCAATTACCTATGTCTAGTACTTCTGAGATACCTTGGTGGACTTCTCTTCTCCAAGGCTCTGATTGGATAGCCCTTAGGAAATTTATTTTAGAAGAAAGAAAATTATATTCTGTTCAGGTTATTATTCATATTACTAGGTGTGATCCCCTCACCTGGCCAATTCATAATATCTGTTCTCACCCTGGCCATAAATATGAATTTTCTTTTAGGGTCACTCACGCTCAATCAGAACAATGAGTTAAGTCCCAAGCAAAAAAATGTAAACTCCTGTTTATTAGAAGGAAACCTCCCACAATTATGGGATGGATTTATGTGGTTAACACCAGGCTATGGTCATTTAAGTTCAAAGGCTCCTCTATTTTGGGAACAATTAAATCATACTGAGGATAATCAGCTTAGTAATGTTAGGAAATTAGGCTGGGTGCCTTATGAATAATGCCTACATATTTTTACCCTTAAACATAGTGATAGCTATCGAACTGACTGGGTCAGATGACCAGAGGTTCACTGGGTTGCACCTAATGCATCTCAGTGGATTTGTGGTACTAATTTATGGCCTTGGCTTCCACCAGCATGGATAGGAAGATGTACCCTAGGATTCCCTTGGACTCAAGGTCATATACATAATAATTTAGAGATGGCCCCAGCCAATTTACCATTGGTACGAGCCTGATGAATCAAGAGATCTGTGTTCCACTGATATGACCATTTAGCAGCTATTTTTGTGCCTTCAATAGGATTGGAAGATGTAATCAGCCATATTGAAGCCTTAATAAAATTCACTAAACAGGCTTTAAGTGATAGTAATCAGGCTTTTAGCTTACTGAATTCTGAGGTCTCTGTGATGAGAAAAGCAGTGCTATAAAACCACATGGCCCTTGATACGCTTACAGCATCTCAGGGAGGCACCTGTGCTACAATTAAAACTTAATGCTGTGTTTTCATACCTGATGAATCCCCTAATGTAAAATATTTAATGAACCATATGAAAAATCAGATTTCTGCCTTAAGTGACTCACTCAGTAGTGTTGGCGACCTCTTCAAAAACTGGTTTGGTGGAGGAAGCTCTTGGCTTAAATGTTTACTTATGAGTCTATTAATGTTATTAGCTATATAACTTGTATTTTGCTTGTTTTACAAGATTATTGTCTCTTGTATTACCAAATGTGTGACTGAGCCTCCAACAAAAAAATTGATGACTAGGCAACTTGAAGCAGTTAATCAGATATATAGTTCTATATGAGATCAATGATTGCAATAGTGTAACTCTAGATATGGGAAGATACAACAAGAAGGATTTTTTTTTCTGGACCATAAAGACTAGTAAGATAGGTGGTCCAGAAAATTTTGGCTACTGGTAATAAGGCCTAGTCCAGTAATAGCACATTGAGTGGTTTATCAGTGAAATCCATGCCTGGTCTAGGAATGAGCATTCCTAGCACCATGGTACAAAACAGTCATGAAATGTTGCCCAAAGCATGGTAGAATTTATGACCAAGAGGGGGCACTGCCAACTAAAAATTGGCACTTGCCAACTGCCTCTACAAGAATTAAGTCACAAGCTGCTGTGACCACTGACTTTCAACTCACCCTGAAAGAAGTTCAGGATGGAGATCAGGAATGAGGCACTCTGTGCTTTGAGAAAAACTGGAAGAACAGGCCTTCAGATAGTTAGATATTTTCAGAAGAAGATTTTATGAGCCCGTTCTTGCATCTCCTCGTATCTAGAAAAGCACTAAAATCATAAATGGTGACTTCTGCTCCTGGTGACTAGCAGCAACCTTCTGCAAAACTGTGTGCTTGATTGCACGTACCCCCTTCACCAAAATCACATATATACTGACCTTCTCCACTACCTCTTTGCAGCAGCTCCTCAGAGCTATCTGAAATGCTGTCTATTGGGCTATAGTCCTGATTTTGCCCCAAATAAAACTTAACTGCAACCCTCACGTTGTGCTTTTTTTTTTCAGTCGACAAGACACACAGGCTGCCCACTGCCAAGCCCTCAGCCACTGCAATCACCCCCAGTGGTGCTCCCTGAGGAGACTCAAGATGGGAAAAAAACAGGATACTGGCCCTAGATACCTAAGGCTGTCAAAAGAATGATTTCAATGAGCCCAGACTCTTGCATCTTCCTATTCATAGAAAAGTACTAAATTCCTTCACTTAAAATATCTGTTTGGTTTTTTTTAATTAACAGTAATCTTGGGACTTCCCTGGTGGCGCAGTGGTTAAGAATCCGCCTACCAATGCAGGGGACATGGGTTCAAGCCCTGGTCCGGGAGGATTCCACATGCCGCAGAACAACTAAGCCCGTGCGCCACAACCACTGAGCCTGCGCTCTAGAGCCCGCGAGCCACAACTACTGAAGCTTGTGTGCCTAGAGACCGTGCTCTGCAACAAGAGAATCCACTGCAATGAGAAGCCCATGCACTGCAACCAAGAGTAGCCCCCACTCACCGCAACTAGAGAAAGCCCGCACACAGCAACAAAGACTCAACGCAGCCAAAAATAAATTAATTAAATAAATAAATTAAAAAAAAAAAAAACAGTAATCTTTTGAAGTTCCAACTACCTGATCTTTGTTGCAAAAATTCTTATATATCCTGGCTTCTCCCTCACCTCTTGGGAGCAGTCCCTCAGACCTATCTGAGAGGCTGCATCTCAGGCTTAAGTCCTCAGTTTTGTCCACCAACTAAAACATAATTCTCAACTTTTAGGTTGTGCTTTTTTTTTCAGTCAAAACAGTGATCATAAATCAGAAGCATGAATTTGGAAGCTAAAAATACTTGAAGAAAAAAACTTCAAGGAGTACAGGACTTATTGCTATGTATTTTCCAGGAACATAAATTGCTCATTCCTTTAAATATCTGCCTAAGTTCACCTCTAATTGAATTATATTACTTTCCAACTCAGACAGAAATATACCTTTGCAATATTTTTGTTTTAGGATGTAACATTATTAATTAAATAAGAAGGTTGGCCTGTAGGGAAGGAAATTTTTTTTTCCTCTACCCTCCTAGGTATAATGGATGGGGTCTGTGAATAAAACTGATAAAAGATAGATTCAAAAAGAGAAAAGGTGGCTCCAGGAGGCGAACAGATAAATGAGGCTTATATACCATCTTAGCCTAAACAAAGGATAAGAGGTTTGGGACTTCTGGATAGGGTGGTCAAGTCTTGGGAAAGTGAGGGGGAGAAATGTATAGTAAGTAAAGAATGTCTTGTTATACAGATAAGAGTCTCTCAGGTGATGAGAGTTGTCTCAGAGAGTAGCTCTTTTCCTGGCAAAGGGACATTTTTACATAGGAAATTTATTTTATAAATATAAATTTCCTTAAAAAAAGAAAATTTTTACATTATTCTTAAGCAGTTAGAAGGGTGGTAAAGAGCTTTTCCTGTCTGCTGGTTCATAATTCCCTTTAGCTCAAAATAATTATTATGCCAAAATGGTATAATACACAAGCACAACAGTCAGGGGCTTCCTAGCTGCCATGTGTGCCTCCTGCTGTGCATCATTCCACAATATTATTCTTTTCTTTAAATTATAACTCATGGACCATCTCCTTCTGAAAAGCCTAACAAACTTGCCTAACCCCTTTTCTGTGCAAACAAGGCAACCTATGATCCACCCTTCCATTTGTTTATATATTTATAATTATAATTTTTACTGCAACTATGTATATCTCTTCCTTGCCATTAGAGGGTGAATCCACTAAGCAGAGATCATACCTATTTTTTATTATACACCCTAAATGCATAGCTACCATGGACTCAATAGATGATAGCTGACAGCTGATAGGCAGAAATATGCAAATTTCAAATAGAAGCTTGGATTTTTTTTTTTTTTCTGAAATTCTTGCATAATGATAGGGATAGAATAGGATAGTTACACAGGTAGTTTTAGAAGTACCACTAGGGGATTATACATGGAGAGGGAAATGTAGGGAACTTTGGGAGACCACTGTAAGTTAATGATCGCTCAAGAAAGCTATTGGAACACTGTGGAACAAGGCAGGTTTACTTAACTATAAACCCATCAATAAAAGCACAAGATATGCCCCAGGTCATTAAGTGAAAAAATGAGGCCTAGATCCTGCTGGTCAAGTCCAGCAAGATAATGATCCTTAGAACCAGGGACAGGAATATAAGGGAAAGTTGACATTCCAAAGTAGGAGGTCCTCATTATACTGAAACCTGAGATGATTTAACATACTTTAGTATATGTTACTGCCCTTCTGCTGATTCGAATAAGTGCCATGACAGTCCTAGTTTGACCTCATAGGGTCAAACACTCTCTTGCCTAATGTGAAGAAGGAGCTAGTGATGCAAGCCTGCTGTCTACTCAAAGAATGAGGAAGAAGGCGCCCTCCCCTCCCCCTACTTTCCTTTGATTATAAAAATGTAGCTCATGTAGTTCTCAGGCAGAGCCCCCTCACTTGCCCGCTTGTATCCCTCACAAGTGTCCTATATAACTAAATTTATTTCTTGCCTATCACTTTGCCCCTCGCTGAATTCCTTCTGCACTGAGACACAAAGAATCTGAGCCTCACTAAGTTCAGACAACAGGTGAGTGATTCTAATTAAAAGATCATGGGTTCAAGTCTCAATCTGGGTTTTGTCTGGGTTCAAGTCCCGGCACATGGGTTCAAATCCCAATCTGACGTGCATGGTTTCAATAAGAGCATGAAGACACTCAGAGCTGGATAAAAAGCACCCTAGAACTGGGAGGGAAACTGTCCAAAACAAAAAAACAAAGCAAAACAAAAACACCAAAACTATAAACATAGGACATTGACCCTTAGCTCCCGAGCTCTTATGAATTGAGTTCTCATGTCTCACCCCAAATAAGTTTGACTAAGTTGCCCCAGCCAATCAGATTTTTTTTTAATTTTTCTCTTCCTTGTTCTTTATTTTTTGTCTTGTAAAAGCTTCCTGCCTTCCACCCCATTTTCAGTTCTCTGAATGGAGACTGCCTGC
This sequence comes from Grampus griseus, assembly GCF_964374135.1. Classification (NCBI taxonomy): domain Eukaryota; kingdom Metazoa; phylum Chordata; class Mammalia; order Artiodactyla; family Delphinidae; genus Grampus; species Grampus griseus. Next base: position 112,292,453 of record NC_138998.1, on the reverse strand, counting down.
TTAATAAAGTGTTAAATAAAGTTTGTTTGTATCACCTAAATTTTCTTTTTTCTTTTTAATCTATTCTGCCAATCTCTCTGCCTTTTGATTGGAGAGTTTAATCCATTTACATTTAAAGTAACTACTGATAAGGGTATACATACTTCCTTGCCATTTTGCATTATATCTCTTCTGTGTTTGAGTTTTTATACTAAAACGTTTTAATTTTCTTATTTTCTTTTGTGTATATTCTATAGCTATTTTCTTTGTGGTTATATTTAACATTCTAAAGTTATAAAACTCTAATTTTAATTTATACCAGCTTAACTTCACTTAAATTGTTTTCTTCAGTCATTTTTTTTAACAATACACTGATACATCTTTTGCAATTTTAAGAAATTAATAAAATTTATTACATGGATAAACAGAAGATCCCTTGACGGCGAGAAAAGCAATTCACTTTTCTTTTAGAGTCAGTAGAAGGTAATGATTAAGAGCAGAGGTGTTGGCAGTAGTGTGGCAAAGCCAGCTCATAGTGGTTACAAGAGCCAATTGCTAAATATTGAGGAATATTTATGAGTCAGTTGTTAAACCACCCTTGATTGAAATCTGCTCTAGTGGGAGTATCTACACCACAGAAATGGGCAAAGACTACAAACAAACACTCTTGTAGATCATGTGGGAACTAAGCCCAGCTAAACCAGGTATTACAGGAAAAATGAGGTAACTAATTGTAGAAAAATTATTTAAGCCTTCTGGGCCTCAGTTTCCTCAACTGAAAAATGGCTATGGTGATAATAATGATAGAATCTGTTTCAGAGTATTATTAGGAAAGTATCCAAATTGAGTGTGCCATCTGTTTTCTACTGGGTCCTTCACTGACACACATGTTCCTCCAAGCTTCTGCTATTCCATCAGAATATGTTTATTTTTGTGAGGGACAATAAATCTTACCTAATTGGTTACATTGAGAATGATAGTATTTCAAATTGAACAACATTTTGTAAGTTCATTATGCCTTCCTAATAACTCTCCAATCACAGCCCATGTCTATCTGTCTATACAGGACAACCTTGAATTTGGGCATTAAAAACTTGAGAAGGCTAATATACCATTTAATTAGATAATAATGCCTACAAAAAATTATTTTTCGGTAGTATATAATGTATTTAACACTTAACTAAGTTCCAACTAAATGCACAACTGTATTTCAAATGAAAAAAAATATGGAAAGAAATGTGTCTTGTCTTCATGAAGCTTGGGCAGGTGGAAACTTTTCAGATTTAGAATCAGAAAATCCTAGTTTTGGTCTTAGTTTGCCACTATAAGTTTGCCGCTATATATTATGACTTGTGGATAAATCATTAAAATCATTAACTTTAATCAAATATCTGAGGACTAGAGAGAAAAATATCTGTCATGTTTACTTACAAGCTTATCTTGAAAACTGAATTAGAGAGTATCTCTATAATCATATTATAAGATACAAATCAATGTAAAGAAAGGTTTTATTATTATGAAGCTTACTAGTAGTAATATGGGTGTCCTTTTATTAAAAAAAAATATTCTAAGCCATCTGTATTCATTGGTTTAACAAGATCTCTGACTGAAAAGACAGGGAAACACAATGACCTTTAAGATTCTTCTGAGTTTTAAAGTTGTAAGATTTAAAGTTATGTTTGTTTGTTTTTTTTAATGTGAACTGGCAGTATATCAGAGGAAAGAGTATTAATTTATAAGAAGTTGGAGCTGATATAAATAATTTGAGATTTTCAAGTAAATCACAAAGTGTGTAAAATGAATTAAGAGCAATTAATTTCTTAGATTTTTTAGGAACCAATCAAAGTACTCAAAATCCTAATGGAAAGATGTTTATATCCTAAGGGAACATTTTAATTGGTGAAGGTTATTAGCTTTACTTAATTGCAGAATTCATCTTAATCTACTGGCCAAGACACTCACAAATGTTAAAGAACAGCTAATCCAAGTAAATTAATAGCCTTACACTGGTAACAAAAGCCACAGGTAGTGTATTTACATAAATATTCTTAAAAGAAAAGCTGCTTTCTTAATCTTTTGAGTAGTTATTTTTAACTGAGTGATAACATTGCATAGTGATTCAAAGCATCACAGATTCTGGAGTCAGACCATGTTCAAGTCATAGCTCGAGCACTTGCTAGAAGCATAACTTTGAGCAACATGCCTAGTCATTCTCTGCCTCAGGTTTCTTACCTACAGAATTTGGATAACTGTTATAATAACACATTTTGCATAGTGTTAGGAAGATTAAATTAGTTCAATTATACAAAGCACTTGGAACCATACACAGCATGTGCTATGTTATTTATTGTTGCTATTATAATGCAATGCCAATGCTACCTCCTTTTCTGCACTGTCCCAGCCTACTCCCCATTCCCATTCCCCAAAAAACATACACTCATGGAGACACTGGTGTAGCACTTTGTATTCCCTTGTATTCCCGGTCTTAACCCTTTTTCTTTAATTAGTCTAAAGCTAAGGCTTTACTTCTTACCTATGTATAGGTATGTGCCTACCTACGTAGGCATGTTTGTATATGCCTACCAAACACTCTACTAGTAGTTTACATATATGACCTAATTCAATCTTTGCAAATACCTATAATGCAGGCATATTACCCTGTTATAGAAAGGAAAAAAGGAGGTTCAAAGTCTGGAAGTAACTTAATCGTGTTCACATATGCAGTGTGTGTAAAGCTGAAATTTGAACACAGATCTGACAATTCAAAGACCAGCGCTCTTAAACTAAGCATTCTGATGAAATCAGAACAGCAGCGGTCTGCAAGAGGTGAGAGAAGAAACAGGATTGGTTGGAAAATAGTAAGAGGAAACAATGGGATAATGATCGGGGTTGGAGCGGACAGTTTTCCCTTTACTCTTCTGAGTTCTTGGCTGAGATGCCTATAATAAAAGACTGATTAACAAGAGTAAAACAAACAGAAGTTTAGTAACATGTAAACCTCAGGTATACATGGGAGATACCCAGGGAAAAATGAGTAATTCCCTGAGGTGGCTTAAAATTCAGGCTTAAATACCATCTTAATAGGAGAAGTGGAGAAGGGACGTAGACCTCTGAGGAGAGAGAAAATGATTTTCAGGAAAGGTAAATGGGCCTTTAGAAGAATAGGTGGGAGATATGATAGTTTGTAACAGTTTGTCTCGGCATGGTGTGGACTTCTAGTCTCCTCTCCTTTGATAAGACTCAATCTTCCCTGGTTGATGAAACTTTCAGGGAGAGGATCTGTGACAACTGACTTCCTTTTGTAAGATCTGTCTTTAAGCAGGTAAGTAGCATTCAAAGAAAGCCTCTCGCTGCATTTGCTGCTTTTCAAGTGCCCATGGTTTAAAATAATCAATATACCAAAGCAGCAAATTCTGCTACCTTTCAATGCAAAATGTTCTGCATTTTGATTGGGATGGTGGTTACATGTCACATACATTTCTCAAAACGTGGCAAACTGTACACTTCAGATTTGGTACTTTTTTGTCAAACTGTACACATAACATATATGCATTGCATTGTATACAAAATATATTCCTCCAAAACTGTATGTTCTTTATGGTACATTGTTTTCTTACTCTAGGAAGCCTTATTGATCCAAAATAATTGTTCTCTCACTGTTTTATTACTGCAGTTACACCAATTTTACGGTTGGTATTTACTTAAGTTCTCAAGTTTTTTCAATATTTATAGATCGTTCTACCAAAACGGATTTCTCAACAGCATAGAATATGTGTTTAATCTACTTTTTTCCCCAACAGTGCCTAGGTAAATATAAACTCATAGAGAAAGATGATATGTGAGGGAGGGGAAGAAATATTTCACATTTTTGGCTTGCATATTTCTATATACTCTGTTTATTCTTAAGTGGAGAATAAAGCATTAATAGGAAATATTCTTATGTTTTTATAGAAACAAAGATGAAAATAATTTGCAATAATTTATGAAGGATATTTCAATTTATTTTCTTCCTTACTCTGATTTTAACTGAAAATGCAAAGTTCCCCCAAGACGCACACATACATGTATGCACAAACACCCCAGCATGCACACACACACAAGTGGACACACAACAGCAGGGGGTGCCTCAATTGGAGAATAATAATTCCTCACATTGTCTTCCACTTACTTATAAAACAATAATGTGGGAAAGTCTTTCTTTTGAATTTGGCCCTGCTTTAAATGTACACAAGTGGTCATTTTAAAGCCTTGGATTTATCTTTGTTTAGCCAGAGGATGGCCATCAAAAACCAGATGGTCCTGCTGCTGGAAGACAAAGTGCGACATTAAGCTTTCTTTTTTATGCATCTGTAGATTTCCATGTATAGTTAGGAAATGGGAAAATAACAACAACAACAAAAACATGAGAAGATGTCTACAACACTCTCTTTAAAAATATATAAAATTTGGGCTTCCCTGGTGGCGCAGTGGTTGAGTGCCTGTCGATGCAGGGGACACGGGTTCGTGCCCCGGTCCAGGAAGATCCCACATGTCGCGGAGCGGCTGGGTCCGTGAGCCATGGCCGCTGAGCCTGCGCGTCCGGAGCCTGTTGCCCCGCAACGGGAGAGGCCACAACAATGAGAGGCCCGAGTACCGCAAAAAAAAAAAAAAAAAAAATATATATATATATATATATATATATAAAATTTTATCCTCCACATGGGCAAGGCCTATGAAGATTTTATTGTATTTAAAAAAAGGCTTCTGTTTAATCTAGATCTATATTTTACTGTCTCTAGGATTCACTGTTTGTTTTTGGGAGAACTGTGTTTCTTGTGTGTGTGTGTGTGTGTGTGTGTGTGTGTGTGTGTGTGTGTGTGTGTGTCCCAAGTGGCTAGAAAGAATAAAGAGGACTATACAAAGCGTGCATTGACTGGAATAAATGAGTGAGGTCAGGATTCAGAGTGCTAAATTTCATCCTAGGCAGTATTATAAAAATACCCTCACCCTCTCCCACATATTCTAGAATGAATAACTTGGACTTTGGATTATACATTACTGATGGATATTTTGCCCAGAGATTTTCAAGTGGAGGAAGAAGGATTAAAGCTAGAGTGAAAGCAGATGCTGTGTATTCCTTTAAAGCTTACAGGGGTGGGATGGATATTTACAACATAGAAGTTTTATGAGAGCACACTCTCTGTGGGTGGACCTTGTCAAGACTAGGATCTAGGATATGCGCCTTTGAAATGATCACTTCCAAATAGTTTAAATATTCTTTCTTGTCTTATGATAGCAGTCTCACTTGGTATGAAAATATCTCCACCTTTTATTTGGTCATTTCATTCAGCAACTCCGCATTCTGTAAAGTCTCATGTCACAGTATAGCCTGGTGTAGTAGCAGTATGCAGAATTAAAAGAAGAGACAGTGAAGGGAAGTGTGGGTTACCCCACTTCTACCCATCCACTGGGGAAATTTAGAGAAAGTTTCCATAGATTATTACCAGCAGAGTAGGTAGCTATAACCCATAGGAGACCTGGAAATGTCTGGAAGAACCTCACATAGAGCAAGAGTTGCCATGGGGCAAGTCGGAAGTGGGCATTCAAAAGTTCCTTCCTTCCCAAACACGCTAAAGAAAGATTACCTTTGAAGGAAATAGGAAAGGTTACATCTCTAAATAAATGAATACATTAAACATACAATATTTCATTCCTTTTAAATTTTGTCCTTTTTTAAAAAATCTCAAATTTTGTACTGTACTTTCATCTCTAAATGACAGAATCAAAGATATGACTCCTCAAAGAAATGGTCTGCAATAGGTTAGTCTCCCTAGGATTGCCCTAGATAAACCACAGTGGTCAACTGTGAAGAAGTAGTTGTACAAGTGGAATGTTGAAACAGAAATTGAACTCATGCAATTGTGCTTATTCAAAATATAAAGTGTCAGCATTGCCACGATTTTATTTTTATGACATGTTATCTGACAAGAAAATCACGTCCTTTCAACTCAGTGATGAATGAGCATTTGAGCCACGCAAATGTATTTTCCATTTGAACTTTGTATTTCTTTATTGTTTCAAATGACTTTGATTTTGCTGCCCTTCATATAGGCCCCATAGATTTCATTCAGGGGGAAGAAAAACTTCACATATTCTTCTTCAATTTGTATGGCAAAGGAACTTAACCTCTAAAAGCCTATTCTCTTCATAAAGAAGTCAAGAACCTGTTGTGTGCAAAGCATTAAACATCTTTGCTCTGAACTCGCTGATAATCTAGTCAGGGAGGCAAGGAAAAATAAGATAACAGTGCAAGGCAGCATATGCTAAATACATTCATTAAACTTTTTAAAATAGGTTCAAATAAATTTATTTCTCTTCTGCAATACACAAGGAAGCAGGCTAGGCATCGTAGGAGACAAAAAACATTGTTTTAAAAAAGGCAAGGTCCTTCCCTTTTAAGGAATTTCCAGTCTAATGAGGGAAAGACATGGAGAATTTGAATGCAAACAGTGATTTAGGAAAGAATAAATATGAGGATTAGCTAGTCACTCTCAGGTTTAAAAAGTTGAAAACTGGTTTTACTGTGTTTCCTTGAAAATCCTTGTCAAATATCACTGTTGGGAAATCCTTCATATGTGTCTTGACGTGGAGAATAAGCCAAATGAGTAATACCAATGACAGCTTCTGTTTACTGAACATCCCCTTTATATGAGGCACTCTATTAGCATTTTCACTGCCTCTTTGGCCTTGAAGTGCTACATGCTTCCTGCAATTGCAATGTGGCCTCTCCAAGGAGTCTCTTAATTGTTTTGGGGCCACATAACTCTACAAGAATAGCGTGTCCCTTTCTCAAAGAAGCTAAAAAGTGCCCCAGAGGATAGGAATAGTAAATGAAAAACTAAATTAAAAGTATTTGTTCTAAATTTCTTAAAAATACTGCCCAGATAATCCTTTTAGAGGGATTTGGACTTGGGTGACCACAGAATGCTTGAGTGAGGTGACATCATGAGTTGGGCTTTGAATGGTGGTGAGACTGAAGGATGGAGTCCTGGGATTCATTTCAATAATGGCATTTGCAAAGGCTTGAGAATTGGGAAGAGAAGAGTCAGGAATCCTTGGCAGTTTTTATAAATTTTTTTTTTTTTTTTTTTTTTTTTTTTGCGGTACGCGGGCCTCTCACTGATGCGGCCTCTCCCGTTGCGGAGCACAGGCTCCAGATGCGCAGGCTCAGCGGCCATGGCTCACGGACCCAGCCGCTCCGCGGCATGTGGGATCTTCCCGGACCAGGGCACGAACCCGTGTCCCCTGCATCGGCAGGCAGACTCTCAACCACTGCGCCACCAGGGAAGCCCCAGTTTTTATAAAAATTTTGAAGTCAGTCTCCACTTCTTACCTGCAATTTGCCTTCTTATACATATAGTCCCTCAATTTCTTCATCTATAAAATGAAAAAAATATTGATGTCATAATCTTTTATAAAATTAAATATTCAGTCAAAGAGCCTGCCTCATTCAAGGACTTTAAAAAAGTAAAAATAATACATTGGTAAATGAGTTTATTTCTAACAGTCACATAGTGCTGGGGGAATGTCATTGGGCATGACTTATGGCGATAATACTCCCTCAAGAGTATGCTGAGTTTTGAAGAGATATCACACTCTATAATTATGTGAGCTTTGTTTATATTGATAGGTGTTTGTACTGCTTTGCAAAAATGCTACCACATGGAGCATACAGCAACTTGACCAGTCAGTTGACAGTGTTCAGTTTGGGGCAGGTAAAAATATGGCTATCATTCTTAGATGCTCAATAAGAGTTGTTTCACTACTTTGGCAGGAGGGAAATAGTTTATGTTGGTTAGATAATGGGGCCCAGGTGTGGGAGGGAACTGTGGAAGACAGGGCTGAAGAGGCATTTTAGAGGAGATTTAAGGAATTTCTCTGCCAGAGTGACAGATTTTCCCTAACACAGCCATCAATTTGCTTCCCCATCTGGGTCAATAAATATTTTCATCTTAGTTGTCACCTCCTCTATGAAGTCCTGATTCTTTTAAGTAAAACTGATCAGCTCCATTTCATAACATGGCTGAACTCTACAAACTTTTGTCATAGAATTTGTACTGTTGCATTTCACTTTGTTTATTACATTTTCTTCTTCCTACCCTGAATGGTGAATTCTCCTGTACATAGACTATATCTTATTCATATTTTTATCTCTTACATTTATATGAAATGTCATATAATAAGTTCTCAATAAATGCTCCTAAATTTCAGCTGTACTATTCAATTTATTTTGCTGTTGGAACTCCTAATCACCTCTTCCTGGACCCAAAGATATCTTTTCCACAAATCTCAAAATCACAGTCTGGTCTGCTTCAATATAGAGAATTAAGTGCACACACACACACACACACACACACACACACACACGTTTTCCCACATAGCACTTCTGTAAAAATACACTAAAAAACTTATAAATGTTATTAAACCCAAACAAAGATTGGTTAAGGCATTAATGGATGAGAAATTTCAACACATTTCTTAAAGACTAAGACAAGTGGTAATGATGAAAAAAAGAGGAAATATTTTCTTTGCATATAGGTAGAGAGAGCTATAACAGAGGAGGGAGACCCTGTGCCCAGATAATATACCTAGAACAAGAGGATTCTGAAACAATGATATCCGATTATGCAGAAACCAGAAGGGGGACAGAAAACATGGGAATTGCTGAAGATCTTTATGGGGATTAATTTCCTCTAATCATCATCCCCTACTGTCTCCCATATAATAGATAGGTGTTCATCTATGATCCAAAAACTGCAGTGTTCTTCCCTAAATAAATTGAACAAACTTTCTCGGTAGAAATAGGCCAGCTTGAAGCAAAGTCTTCTTTACCCTGGCATTTAGGTATCACACAGAATAACATCTGGCACTTTACCAATTCACCTTAAAGTAACTTGACAAAGTCTTGCCTTTGTATATAGAACCCCAATAAACTTTTCTACTGACCTCATTCTTAAATATAAATAAACAACAAAGGGTAAATAGACTTTAAACCATGGACATGATTTTGGAATAAACGGCTAGACTTCACACACAGAGAAACAAACGTCAGACTGGCATCAGACTTCGGACTTCCAGGATGTAATACCTTCAAAGACCATGAAGCAATATCTTCAAACTTATAAGAAAATGTTTTTTGATCTAAAATACTGTATACAACCAAGCCAGCAGTAAAGAGTAAGGCAGAATAAAGACATTTTCAGACTCTTAGGTCAGAGAAAATTTACCAGTTTGCTTACAAAGTTAAATAAAGGTACTTAAGCAAATTAGTCAAAAGATATAGAGGAAAATTTATTTTAAAAACCCAGGGAAGTCGTGAAGGAAACCCCTTACACTCAGTCCTTGCTCTCCCCTGTTTCAATCCCTCTGTCCTTTCAGATTGTAAGTCCTGCATCTACAGTCACCCTAGTCCCACCACAAGATGCAGAAGCAATGCCTCCCTTAGATTTCTCCACTAATCACTTTTATGATCCTGCCTTGGAAGCAGCACATGCTTGGCTTCCTAAATTCCTCTGCAAGGTCCAACCTGTCCACCTTTGCCAGTTGGTGGTTAGAAACTTTTCTATAATCATCCTACTTTGCTTTCCAGAACTTACTTCCCTAGTTCCTGCCACAATTTCATACATCCTAATTTCTGTAGTGAATCCCTTGTTCAATAATACTTATAATGGATTTGCTTCTCTAATTCAAATTGGATTGATACAGACTCCTTGGGAAGGAAGTGTAAGTCTAGCATACTACATAGCTCTACAGTGAACATAATTTACAGTCTTGTAATAAACTAACCATTGAATATTCGTTTTCAAAATTTAGAATAAACATGGAAAAATCATAGGAGATGGAACTATGATACTGCAACAGGCATGGCACTCAGAGTTTGGAGGCAAAATAGGGTAAGAAAAGTATGGTGAAGATCGGAATTCCTGATGCTTTCAATTCTATGATGAATAATAAAGAATTGAAGCATGCTGTATCAAGTTGTGGAGTGGACTGGTAAAAGAACTGGGAATAGTGATATAATTATTTGGTAAGAGAGAAAGGAGGAGAGAGGAGGGCAGTAGAAATAAACTAAGCCTCATTAATTAATCATAGGAGAAAAACAATATAAAAAGTCTAAAAATGATAAATCAAGAAACTGCAGAGCAAACATACTATTTGGAGACATGGATTTGATGACTGAAAGACCAAATACAGACACATATAGAGAGAGTTACCTCTACAGAATCGTAATTATCTAATAAGATTGGTTCCTTTGGAAGAAAACTAGGAGATAGGAGTTGGAAAGACTTTCACTTTTCTCCATACCTACGTTTATAGTGATTAAATAGTTTCTCATACGTGTGTTAGTTTTTGAGGGCTACCATAACAAAATACCACATGTTGGGTGGCTCAAATAATGAATATCTATTGTCTCACAGCTCTGGAGACCAGAGGTAAAGATCAAGGTGCCAGCTGGGCTGGTTTCTTCTGTGATCTTTCCTTGGCTTGCAGATGGCTGTCTTCTCACTGTGTCCTCACTTGGCTTTCCTCTGTGTAAACTCATCCCAGATGTCCCTTTCTCTTCTTTTATAAGGACACTAGTCATATTGGATCAGGGCTGCACTCTTATGACCTCATTTAACACTAATTAAGTAATAAGTAAATAAGTTTTAAAGGCCCTGTCTTCAGATACAGTCACATTAGGGATTCAACATATGAATTTTGCTGGGACAAAATTCAATCTACAATAATGTGTAAGGTGAATTAATTTATAATAAATAAATAATTTAATTTAAATCAATATTTAAAAGAAGCTGTATCTAGAGTGCAAAACTGGGTATGATGGGTGAGACAGGGAACTTGTTCATTTCATTTTAAGCCCATGCATATTATTTAATTCCCTTAATTTGGCATAAATGTTTTTATATGTTAAGTAATGAACCATAAGGTGAGAGAGTTCATCAGCATTGAGATCACCTCTGTATGGAACATCAAAGGTGGCTACATTCTCTTATTGCCTTCCAACTAGCAAAAGTTTTTCTCCTTTGTCCATCATCATGAGTTTGTTCTTTTTTGTTTATAAGTTTATTTATTTATTTCTTTATTTTTGGCTATGTTGGGTCTTTGCTGCTGCGCAGGGCTTTCTCTAGTTGCGCTGAGCGTGGGCTACTCTTCGTTGCGGTGCGCAGGCTTCTCATTGCAGTGGCTTCTCTTGTTGCAGAGCACAGGCTCTAGGCATGCGGGTTTCAGTAGTTGTGGCTCGCAGGCTCTAGAGCGTAGCCTCAGTAGTTGTGGCTCACAGACTTAGTTGCTCCAGGGCATGTGGAATCTTCCTGGACCAAGGCTGGAACCAGTGTCCCCTGCATTGGCAGGTGGATTCTTAACTACTGCGCCACCAGGGAAGCCCCCATGAGTTTGTTCTTATTTTTTTTTCTCCCTTTCTCTTTCCCTCAGTGTTTTTAAACTGTGAGTTTTATGGAGATATTCTAATCTTTCTCAAGTAGCATAAACTCCTTAAGTACTAGGATGCTACCAATCTCCCTGGCATCCTTCAACGACTGGAGTAGTCTGTACTAGGAAGAACTTACAATAAGTGAGAAAATAAGAAGAGATCAGGAGGAAAGGACAGACAATGCTAATGAAGGAATTTGCCAAGGATATAATCCCATCTTCCAATTTCCTTGTTCTAAAGAAAGCACATACACAAAACACAATATACTTCATGGTTAGGCAACTGGATCTGTGGAGTGAGCACAGGAGAATATGTTGTTATATAAATAATAACAACGCTAAAGTGCAGAATCCAAAATCAATCATTCAACATTCAGCTGATACAGATAAATAATCAAGGGAGAGTTACAACAGTGAAGCCAGATCAATGCTGTTGAAATACAGAATGAAATCGGCAATAAACCCTAGGGTCTAGTTAGACTTTTATACAAATCTGATGTTCATTTGGCTCCCAGTCAGATGATTCTGGGAGAAGAAGGCAGATTCCAGGAGTCCTGAGGAGGGGCCTAGAGAGATCAAAGGTCTGAACATTTCAAGCCTAGAGGAATTGCTCTGTTCCATCGGATGCCCCATTTATAATGTAGAAATGTCAACACTCTGTTCTTAGGTAAAAGATGAATGTGTTTATTGTATTTGCATTCAAGGAATACTGACACTATGGTCTTGGTTGATGTTGGTATCAATTTCACTTTAATTCTAAATTCAGAGGAGTCAAAGATGAATGCATACTTTATGAAGGGGAGGCTTTATTTCAAATTTAAATATTTACAGTATTTGTCAGTTCAGTGTGCACTGAAGACATTGATCTAACTTCAAAAGTTTAGCACAGAAACTGACCTGACTGCTCAGAACATACTTAACCATAAAACAACACAAAGAATAATATTATGCTGTCATTGTTTCGTGGTTCTGTGGGTACAAACTGCATTAATTTTATTTGAGTCCATGTCAAAACAATTATTGTAGCTTCAACCTACCAATTGAAATATTCAAGGTCATTTTTTTAGTTTGCCATTTAATAGATATTTATTGAGATCTGTGCTAGGAGCTGTAGTGAAAGAAGCCACTACCCTCAAAGTCTGTGATCTACAGAGGCAAGACTCACTTATGTTTCAAAATTAGTAACAACACCAGAAACACTGCAAGTTAATTTAGAATAAAGTACCAGCCAACTGGCTCTCATGCTTCCCTCATCATACTCATATTTATTATAATTTAAGAAGAACTCAGGGGTTATATATCAGAAATAGAAAGGAAAATTAAGCACTTTTAACTTTTTCCTTCAAACATACAGTTCAAGTTATACTCCTCGAGATGAATATTAAAGATGGTGCAAAATGTTTTTCTTCACAATTTTGAAAGAAAATTATTTGTAGTTTCCTTCTCTCTTTTTTGTCTCTGCCTCTGTCTGCCTCTGCCTCTCTCTCTCTCTCTCTCTCTCTCTCTCTCCCTCCCTCCCTCCTTTGTGTGTTGGTAATGGGCTATCCACAAACTGTGCAAATGAGATAATGTGACTAAATTAAACTAAACTTAAAAATAACAACAGCAACAAAACCTGAGCATCCTGAGTCTCACATACTCAATTATTTCTAAGCTAAAAAAGTATTTGTATTCTAAGTCTCCCATATCCCCCAATTTTTTAAAGTCCTAGGGCTTAAATAATCCAAAAGATGCAGGATCTTCTGACTTTTACCCCCAAGCAGGCAGGTCTCTGGGCTTCCTAGGAGTCTGAGTTGCTACTCCACTGTCCTGCAGATGGTAATACTCACCTGGAAGTCCCAGTTTTTGTTGTTTGTTAGTTTGTTTGTTTTGCTTTTGGCCACACACTGTGCAGCATGTGGGATCATAGTTCTCCAGCCAGGGATCAAACCCACACCCCCTGCACTGGAAGTGTGGAGTCAACCACTGGACTGCCAGGGAAGTCCTGGAAGTTCCAGTTCTTTCTGCAGTGGAGTCTCACTTGTTCAGGTTTCTGCACAGCCTACGGTCTTTGGAAGGAAGACCCTTCTGCTCTCTTGGGGTCAAGGTTGTTGGATTTTCAGGTTTGTTTGTCAATTTATATGTCTATGGTCAACTAAGGTTCTCCACAGATAAAGATAAGCACTGCACTGGAGGACTTTCCAGAATCAGTCACACCTTAGGCCAAAGACATTTTACCCATAACATAAAAATGCAAGGTGAAGTAGCAAATCAGATGTAGAAGCTGCAGCAAGTTATCCAGAAGATCTAGCCAAGATAATTAATAAAGGTCGCTACACTAAACAACAGATTTTCAACATATATGAAACAGGCTTCTATTGGAAGAAGATGCCATCTAAGACTTGCATAGCTAGAGAGGAGAAGTCAATGCCTGGCTTCCAAGCTTCCAAGGACAGGCTAATGCTCTTGGTAGGAACTAATGCAGCTGGTGACTTTAAGTTGAAGTCAATGCTCATTTATCTTTCTGAAAGACCTAGGGCCCTTAAGAATTATGCTAAATCTACTCTGTCTGTGCTCTATAGATGTAACAACAAAGCATGGATGATAGTATACCTCTTTACAACATGGTTTACTGAAACTTTTAAGCCCGCTGTTGACACCTACTACTCAGGAAAATATGACTGTTCATTGACAATGCACCTGGTCACCCAAGAGTTCTGATGGAGATGTACAAGAAAATTAATGTCGTTTTATGCCTGCTAACACAACATCCATTCTTTAGCTTATGGATCAAGAGGTAATTTCGACTTTCAAGTATTATTATTTAAGAAATACACTTCATAAGGCTATAGCTACCATACATAGTAATTCCTCTGAAGGATCTGGGCAAAGTAAATTGAAAACCTTCTGGAAAGGATTCACCATTCTAGATGCTAGTAACAACATTGGTGGGTGAATAACAGACCTAAATGTAAAATACAAAATGATGAAACTCCTGGAAGATAACATAGGAGAAAACTAGATGACCTTCATTACAACAATGAGTTTTTAGATAATATGACCAAAGGCATGGTTCATGAAAGAAATAATTGATAAGCTGGACTTCATTAAAATTTAAAATTTGTGGTCTGTGAAAGACAATGTCAAGAGAATGGGCATACAAGCCACAAACTAGGAGAAAATATTTGCAAAAGACATATCTGATAATGGACTGTTTCCCGAACTACACAAAGAACTCTTAAGACTCAACAAAAGGAAAATGAACAACCCAATTAAAATATGGGCCAAAGATCTTAAGAGACAACTCACTAAAGAAGATAACAGGTGGCAAACAAACATTTGAAAAGATGTTCAGCATCATATGTCATTAGGAAATTGCAATGAGATACCACTACACACTTTATAGGATAGCCAGAATCCAGAACACTGACAACACTAAATGCTATCAGGATGTGGAGCAACAGGAAATCTCATTTATTGTTGGTGGGAATGCAAAACGCACAGCCACTTTAGAAGACAGTCTGGCAGTTTCTTAGAAAAATAAGCATACTCTTACCATATAATCCGGCCACTACACTCCTTAGTATTTACCCAAAGGAGATGAAAACTTATGCCCATACAAAAACCCACTAACCAGTGTCTATAGCAACTTTATTCATAATTGCCAAAACTAGGAAGCAACCAAGATGTACTTCAGTAGGTGAATGGATAAATAAACTGTGGTACCAGACAGTGGGATAGTATTCAGTGTTAAATTCAGGGATAAAAAGAAATGAGCTATCAAGCCCTGAAGAGACCAGAGGAATCTTAAATGCATATTAATAAATGAAAGAAACCAATCTGAAAAGGCTATATACTATATGATTTCAACTACACGTCAGTCTGGAAAAGGCAAAACTATGGAGACAATAAAAAGATCATTGATTGCCAGTGGCTGAGGGTGAGAGGAAGGGATGGATAGGTGGTGCACAGAGGATTTCAAGGGCAGTGAAAATACTCTGTAATGGTGGATATGTGTCATTATCCATTTATCCAAACTCATAGAATGTATAACACCAAGAGTGAACTATAATGTAACATAAACTCTGGTCTTCCAGTGATTATGATTATTAATGTAGGTTCATCAATTGTAACAAATGTATCACTCTGGTAGGGGATGTTGATAATGGAGGACAGTATGTTTGGGGAAGGGGTTATATGAGAAATCTCTGGACCTTCCCCTTAATTTTGCTGTGAACCTTAAAACTTCTCTAAAAAAATAAAATAAGTGTTAAAGAATTAAAGATTATTTTAAAATATCTAATAAAAAATCATATGGTTATTACCGTAAAAAAAAAAGAACATTGGTGGTTCATGGGGAGATGTCAAAATATCAACATTAAGAGGATTTGATAGGAGTTTATTATAACTCTCAGATAACTTTGAGGAGTTCAAGACCTCAGTGGAGAAAGTAACTACGGATGTGGTGGAAATAGCAAGAAAACTAGAATTCGAAATGGAGCCTAATAATGTGGCTAAATTGCTCCAATCTCATGGTAAAACTTTAACGGATGAGAAGTTGAAAAACTTCCTTTTACATTAGCAAAGAAAGTGGTTTCTTGAGACGGAATCTACTCTTGGTGAAGATGCTGTGAAGATAGTTGAAATGACAACAAAGGATCTGTAATATACATAAGCCTAGTTAATAAAGCAGTGGCAGGGTTTGAGTGGATTGACTCCAGTTTTGAAAGAAGGTCTACTGCGGGTAAAATGCAATCAACCAGCTTTGCATACTATGGAAAAATTATTTGTGAAAGGTAAAATCAATTGATTCCACAAACTTCACCGTTGTCTTATTTTAAAAAATCACCACAGTCACCCCAGTCTTCAGCAACCACCACCCTGATCAGTCAGCAGCATCAACATCAAGACAAGATCCTCCACCATCAAAAAGATTACAACTTACTGAAGACTCAGAAAATGGTTAGCAATTTTAAAATAATAAAGTATTTTTTAATTAAGGTATGTATTTTTTTAGACGTAATGCTATCTCACACTTAACAGACTTAGAGTGTTGTGTAAACACAACTTATATATGCACCAGGAAACCAAAAATATTGTGTGACTCTATTGCAGTATTTGCTTTATTGTGGTAGTGTAGAACCGAAGCCACAGTATCTCTGAGGTAAACTTGTAATTTTATCCTCAAAGCAGCCTGATTTTGATGTTAATTGTATAGTCATCCTACTTGATAGCAGCATTAGACAGAGTTGATTGATTTTTTTCGCTCACCAGACACTTTCTTCACTTGACTTACATTCTTCTGGCTTTCCTACTTTCTTAATAGACACTCCTCAGTCTCATTTATTCATCCCTCCTCTTCTCCACAACCTCCTAATGGAGGAATCTTGGGCTCTCTAATTGGATTTCTTCTCTTCCAGTAGGTAGCCACTGTTGAAATAGTTAATGTAATTACACTGAAAATGAAATGATAAAGTACTTACTTAGACAATGATTTATCACATAAGGGAGTCATTTCTCTTTGATGATTTTCCCTTTGTAAATGAGACTAAAGCAAATGGATTTAAAATATATATATTTCAAAGGGTTTGCAAAAGTGTCAAAAATTATTTCTGCTTTACTTATTTTCTGTCTTCCATCTTGGCTCACCTTCCCACTTCCATTCATAAAAATAAAATATTTCTAACATTATAGTGGTCAAAAATAAAAAATGCTCTGTTCAAACAAATGGAAGTATAAGATCAAGCTCTAACTTGACCAGTCCTCCAAGAGTGTAATTATTGATACTAAATTTCACTGTAAGTTTCTTCTAATAGTGGCTAAGCAAAAGGCTTAAAAGAAAAAAAAAAGAGCTATATATGTATTTGTAAAATGCAGATTGGTGCTTTGAATATTATGTATAATCTGCAACCTCATTCTCTCTAACCAGAGATTTTCACATAATGAAAAGAAAATTGGTAGAGCATTGATTGCTCCAATTTTAAAGCAAGTACTTTTTTTCTTTTGTTTATTTTGTTGGTGAAAGGATAAGGGAGGCTTTAAGAGAGAGGCATGTTGGAAAGCAACCCTTGAATATAAATGTAAATTACAACATTCCCACAAATTGTAACATATCATTATCTCACCCATTCTTTAAAGAAAGAAAAACAAGGCTAATAATCATCCAGTTACATATTGCAATAGAAGAGTTTTGGGTTTTTTATTAGACTATTATATTCACTCATTTATGAATCAAGATGTTTGGAGCTGGAGTGGCCCCTTCTGACCCTTTGGATGTCCTAATGAGAAGGTTGCTACTCATTACTGGACAAATCTATTGTCAGTAGGCTACTCCTTGTCTACATCTTTTGTATTGCTGTTTCTCTGTATTTGCATAGTAAAAGTCTTGCTTCATTTCTTTACTGACTTGAGTCTATTCAGATACCAAATAATTTCATCTGAAATTGAAAGACAGAAGTCCAATATTCATTCCTTCATAAATGTCACCAACACAGATCAGAATATCATATGGATTAGATGCTTCTTTAATTCATAACTGTGGTCCGTTAGCACAAGGACTGAAATCTCTTTATATACATTAAATCTTGCTCCTTCAGTAGTATGTGATGTTTAGCTGATCTGTCAAAGTGTTTCTTTTATCACATTCCCACTGTCTATTTTTCGTACAAAACTGCATTGTTGAGCTTCTTTTTATTGATGCAAAGAAATCTTACATGCAATTTCCATCCCATTAACTGTTTGAAGGAGATAATCCACATTCTAATGGTGCTGAACAGTGAACCACAGCCAATTCTGAGTTGCTGTCTGATCTTTTGTTGAACAGCCTTTTTTTTTTTTTTTTAATTTTTTTTGCTGTAAGTGTGCCTCTCACTGCTGTGGCCTCTCCCGTTGCGGAGCACAGGCTCCGGACGCGCAGGCCCAGCGGCCATGGCTCCCGGGCCCAGCCGCACCGCGGCACGTGGCATCCTCCTGGACCGGGGCTCGAACCCGTGAACCCTGCATCGGCAGGAGGATTCTCAACCACTGTGCCACCAGGGAAGCCCTGTTGAACTGTCTTTTGATCCTCTTTGACATATCAGCCATCTTTCTCTTGAGAGCCTCCACTATTTGCCTAAAAAGATACCGGGCTAGTTGTAACCTGTTTGAATGGAGAAATAGCTGCTGTGTTCAAATTATTTGCTATAAAAAGAGGTACTTTCAAATAGGATTTCAGTGGATAACTCAAGTATTATGAATGTGAAATACCTGTGCTTATTACCAAACTTGTTAATCGAGACTTTATAGATGTCATTAAAAATATGGAAACTTTAATATTTAATGTCTCAGTTTTGAAATCAGAGAATCCTACACTAGGTTTATAATTTAATACCTCTAAGTCATATGTGGATATATGTGGGCAGCTTCTTCATCTATCAACATATCATCATTCTATCATCATAGAATGGATATAAGAGGAAAATTAGTTAAGGTATGTGGAGCTGAAAGCCTGACACAGTAGGACTTCCACTGACATTGTATTTATTATCAGTAACTAAAATTCCAGGTCAGGGGACCCTAATACTGTCTTTCAGAAGTTCAGTGTGGACAGAATTTTAATTGCTGCAAGTATTATTCTTTGTCATTGTCCTTCCTATTTGATCAGTTTTTATGATGGTATTGATTTATCCTGGGATGAAAAGTATTGCTAACATGAGGGTGTGGGCCACCCAGGCTATGACTTTGTAATTGTCTCTGTGCAAACAGGGACTTCTTGGTTTCTGCTACTATCCTCTCCATATGTATTTCTGCTCATATTTCTGATGTAAGAACACTTGCACACATCTGTAGCCAACATTTTATATTGTTCAAAGTAAATTTCCAATTATACCATCTTATACTGCCATAAATGTATAATATGCTTGATCATCCAAGTATTTTTTTCCTCTTAAATATAGAGCTAAACCTCAAATTGCATAATATGGTAGATCTTAGTTCAAATATTCTGCTGACTTCGACTGCCACCATGAAATATCTGAATTCACATGCACATTGCCTTTTTTTAAAATAAATTTATTTGTTTTATTTTTGGCTGCATTGGGTCTTCGTTGCTGTGCGTGGGCTTTCTCTAGTTGTGGCGAGCAGGGGCTACTCTTCGTTGCAGTGCACGGGCTTCTCATTGCGGTGGCTTCTCTTGTGGCAGAGCATGGGCTCTAGGTACGTGGGCTTCAGTAGTTGTGGCGCACAGGCTTCAGTAGTTATGGCTTGAAATCTCTAGAGTGCAAGCTCAGTAGTTGTGGCTCGCAAGCTCTAGAGCACAGGCTCAGTAGTTGTGGCGCACGGGCTTAGTTGCTCCACAGCATGTGGGATCTTTCTGGACCAGGGCTTGAACCCATGTCCCTGTGTTGGCAGGTGGATTCTTAACCACTGTGCCACCAGGGAAGTCCAGTCTTTTTTTTTGTTTTTTAACAAAAGGTAAATTACAGGTTAAATGAGTCCATTCCTAAGTAAATATATTTTATAGTTTTAGATTTCAAATCACCTACCAAATATTAATTTAGCAATTAAAAATACATTCAAGGTATACTAGAGAATTAGTTCTTTCTTTGCATTGCTGCCAAAGTTTCAGTTAGTAGTTCATGACATCACTAACACCTAAAACTGTGTGGAACATATGGAGTCAGGTTGTGGTGAGAAAGAACAGAAGCAAAATAAACCAATTACAAAGCTAGTCTTGAGCTCCATTTACATTTGAAAAATTAAGTACTTTACTAGCAGACTTCTGAAATCACTGAGTAACCTTGCAGAGCTGAAGCTTTCAAAGGAGCAAATAAATAAGAAGATGGGCAAAGAGGAAACATAAAAGAAAAAAAATGTGAGAATTTCCAGGGAAGCAATAGATACAGTAAAAGCCGAGGATAAAATGTGCCTTTAAAAGGCATCTTGAGGTTAAGATTAAGAAGTTGTCTATAAATAGAAATGTTTTCAAAAGGTGGAAGAATATTAAACATCTGACTTATTTCTTCACATTTCAAATGTATCTGCTGCTGTGAAGACAAAGTTTATAATCAAAAACTGGAAATTTCAGATCTAAAAAGGAACTTAACAACTAAATAGTTTAGATCCTTTTGACAAATGAGAACTTTATTAAAAATGGAAGTTACTTACTTAGGCCATGGAAGCTATTGTCAGTTCTCCAAGATTCTCTATGACTTCCTTCCTTCTAACTTCTAATACTACCCCCCATGATGAGGTCAAACAAACTGAAATGTCAGAGTTTGGAGCAGAAAAAGGTTTATTGCAGGGTCATGCAAGGAGATAGGTGGCTCATGCCCTAAAAACTGCGAACTCCCCGAGGGTTTCAGCAAAGCGTTTTTAAAAGCCAGGTGAGGGAGGGGAGTTGCAGGGTACGTGATCAGCTCATGCACAATTCTCTGATTGGCTGTTGCTGAAGTAACAGGGTGGTGTCAGAGAGTGGTGTCAGGTTATCAGTCCTTAGGCTCCAGGAAGCCTGGGGCTATGTGCTCATGGTCATCAAGTCCTTAACATCTTCCATTTGGTGGTGGTGAGGGGTTTTCCCATTTGTAAAACAACTCAGGAAATGTGCATCAGCTACTGTTACCTAGGTAACTCAGAGAGGAACTAAAGCAGAGGATATGGGGAAAGGACCTGTCCCAGGAAGGCCCCATAGGGTTCTGCTCAGTTACAATGCCACATTCCCCTGGTTATAACTATAGTCCAAATGTGACTCAGGAAGAATCAATCAGATATGTCCTGGGCTTTCACTTTGGACACTGAAAGAAAGGAAGTTCCTTCCTCCTGGGTTGCAGTCTTGGAGCTGTTAACACCCCTAAGTACTCAATCACAGGAGGTAACCCACAGCAGTAAATAGATAAGACTAACACATTGACTTTTTGTTTTGGGATTTTTTTTTTTTTTTTTTTTGCCTTTGTGTTCTGTTATGCTTGAAATCAGAGTCAACCCTGACTTGCAAATGTAAGAGCTGTTTATTTCCCTTTTGATTTGTGCAATTTTGGATTGAGTTTCTGTCACTCAACAAAGCATCTTATCTAAATGTGTGTCTATTTGCAAGTACATTCTGGACAGCATTTTTATAGCTACAAATATGTTGCCTTTGGCATATAAAGTGAGTCTTCTGACTCACTTTATAATAGTATTGATCTATTCTGAGATGACTCTGTGCCCATATAAGTGTTTCCAGCTAGTCTGAGAACCTAGGTTTCCTAAGGTCATTATCCTTTCATTGCAGAGCACATAGTCTCTTCCTTCACATTGTAGGGTGTTTCAGGAAAGAGTGGGGTGCAAGAGTATGGTCACATCCCAGGTTTCGGGCAAGTCCCTGGGACGGCTTCTTGGCTTTGTGCAGGAAAGAATTCAAGAGCAAGCCATAGTAAAGTAAAAGAATGTTTATTCAGGGACATACAGACTCCATAGACAGAGGGTGGGCCATCTCAGAAGTAAAGAGAGGCCCCACGGTCCTGGGTTGTCTGTTTTTAGAGGGGTGGGTAATTTCATAGGCTAATGAGTGGGATGATTATTCCAACTATTTGGGGAAGGGCAGAGATTTCGAGGAATTGAAATGGTTGGCCTCAGAACTGTCATGGCACTGGTGGGTGTATCACTTAGCTTGCTGATGTATTACAATGAGTGTATACTGAGGCTCAAGGTCTAGTGGAAGTCAATCATCTGCCATCTTGGACCTAGTTTGTTCTAACCAGTTTATGTCGTGTCCTCAATGGCTATCATTCTTTTAAAGGTTGTGCCCTGTCCCCTTCCTATCTCAAAGGGAGGAAATCTTTTTCTTCTATATTTCTAGTTACCTGGCTGGCCTATGAATCAAATGGATCACAATGAAAAATCAATCAGTCAATCTAAGAAAGAAATGGAAAACTTTATTCAAGCGAAAATGAGGATTATAACCCAGGAACAGCTTCTCAGAAAGCTCCAAGAACTGTTCCACCTGTTAGAGGTCAAAGCACAATTATATAAGCTTTTGAGACAGAGGGCTATACATCAAATGACGTATCATTGGCAGTTTACATAATCCAGATCTACACATACAAAAGAGTAGTGGTCATGGGTCACTATGGCCCCTTACAAGATTAAGAATGATGGTTATCTCCTAAGGAGTTGTGATCCTTCATGATTAAGAAGGAATGTTATCTCCTAAGGAGGTCTAGTTAATGCAGATGCACAGTACACACTAAAAGGGGGTGGGGGGGTAGGGGTGGAAGATGCCCAAACTGGCAAAGAAAATTTTTATGTTTAACTTTTTCTTGTCTTGCTATAAAATATGAAGTTTATTTCATTGTTGACAAAAGGCACATGAACAGGAGAGGGGAAAAAAGTTTTAATTATATGCATATACAGGAGACTTTCACAAAGAAATGAGACTCAAGGAGATGATCAGGTGGTTGAGTTTTATATACCATCGTAGGCTAAACAAAGAAAAAGGAGGTTCTGGCTTCTGGATGAGGGAGGCAAGTTATTGAAACCAAGCAGTGCCCTGTGGGGTACAAATCCTTCCCATGTCCGCTGTTTCTTATTAGTAGGAAAGAGGCTTTATTCAGCCTCCTTGACCTTCCCTGAGTTCCAAAGGGCAGATTCAAACAATTGCTAATCAGAAAAGTGAGGGAATGCAGAAAAAATGGAAGAGCAATCAAGAAACAATAGTGCCCTGATAAAGCAGGATCCTGGTTCCTCCTCAAGGAATATACATAACAATATCTTTGAGTTCTTCTGCAGGAACTAAGGCCCCCCACCCAAGTGGAGGAAGGTAACTTCAGGCTGAGCACAAGAGTCCTGGAGTACCAACCTGTCATCTCACCACTAACCAATCAGAAGAAAGTCTGCACACAGTGGAAGATAACAAAGACCCTGACACCTTCCCCAAATGATTAACTGCAATTCACTCCCCCTTTTTCCCTTTAAAAATTTTCAAGGTTGAGCAGAATCTTTGGAATTGGTTCTTAAACACGAGCCCACCTTTTTCCCAGGTGCTGGCCTCCTGAGTAAAGCAACCTTTCCTTTCTAACCAACACTTGTCTCTTGAGTATTGACTGTTGAGCAGCAATTAGCTGAACTTGGGTCTGGTAACATTATGGGAAGGTGAAGGAAGAAATGTATGGTAGGTGAGGGATGTCTTGTAATGCAGACAGGAGTTTCTCAAGTGTTAAGAATTGTTTCAGGAGTAGGTCTCTTCCTGACAAAGAGACAGTTTTACAAATGTAAATTTCCTTTACAAAAGGAAAATTTTATATTTTTAAGTCAGTTAGGGAGAGATAAAAAAACTTTTTCTACATCTGCTCATTCTCCATTGCCTTTAGCTCAAAATAATCCTTATGCCAAAATGACTTATTTTGGTGTGGCATAGTCTGGTGCCCTTCAATATCTGAAATTCATAAAACTCTTGAGGACCCTTCCTTGTCAATCTCAAAAGTTGAAATTGGTCAAAGACCCAAAATTATAGCTTGGTACTAGGTTTTTTCAAGCAGACAATTTATTACGCAGGTTTTCTTGGTTAATCTTCTCAACAGCCTTAATATATATTATAGATTGATCATCTACATTTTAAATGTAGAATACCAAGATTAAATAAGTGAAAAAGTTAAAATTGACATTAAAAAAACTTTCCCTTCCACTATAGCATGTATAGGTCTATAATTTCTACTTTTCTATGACATTGTAGGAAAGGAAAAAGAAATCTTTTTACTTTACCCTTCTTAGGTTCTCTGGCTGGGTTCTTATAAATTAGAGTGGCAATGACAGATTGAGAAGAGAAAAACAGAAATGCATTACCATGTGCAACATGCTGTACATATGGGAGCACTCAGTGATGAGTAGACCTTGCACTTTTATACCATTTTAGGCTAAACCAAGGAAAAAGCTTGGGCTTCAGGGGAGGGACTTGGAGGGGGGTGTGTGTGTAAATCATGAGAAGATGACCAGAAAAGTATAAACAAGGGTCATTTAGTATGATTTGTTATGCAGATTTAAGTCATTGCCTTCGTCATGGATGAATTGTTAAGGGTTCTCCTCTTTCTGTTATGGGGGAAGACATATTTACAAATGGAAAATCCCTTTACAAAAAGAAAACTTGTGTCCTGTTTTTAGAGCTTTTCCTGCATCTGCTGATTCTCAATGGCCTTTATCTCAAAATAAATGCCAAAGAGGTGTATTTGGAATAGAATAGCATATTCCAGTACCCCTCAGTATGATATATAAATATGAATATGATTTTATAATTGAATCTGGTTACGTATCTTCATCATCTAAAAGACTCATTATAATTGCATTTATACTTAATTCCCCCCCTTTCTATCAGTAAGTTGCTTAAAAGTTCTACCACATTAAGTCTTTTCATTAAGTTAGGTGAAACAGCACTGGACTCTCAAGTGCTGCATTGTTTAATTATATCTCCTAAAATTCTAAATTAAAACCTGTCTCCTTCTGAAATGTGATTCTATTTTCTCAATACCCTATATGTTATATTCCACTAACATAAGTTTAAATATATATCAGACTAGGGATAATTTTTAGATAACTGCCCTTAACTCAAATTTATCTCCCAGAGAGATATACTAATTTTTTTATTCTATCAATTTGTATCCATTCCATTGTTTGTATATACAAGACCAATTTTATAATGTGTATATACATATATGTATATATATATAGTATATAAATATATATTATGAGACACTTTTTTAGTGTAGAGTTTTATCACATAACCAAGAATTTTCTATAAGCAGATATCACTTTTCAGTTGTTATTCATCTGAAAAATTATGAAATAAATGTTACTTATCCACAAAACATTACCATTTTTTAACAACCCATAGTTTGTAATAGTGAACAAGTATTTACTGAACAATCTCTAGGAATCATCATTTACTAGGAATTTGAGGTGACTTTCTCAAATGAATGTATGGTTTGTGCTGACTAATAACTCAGTTCTCAGCCCTGAAGTAAATGTTTCTGTTTTCAAAATAGAGAAAGTGAGTACATTGATCATCGGCATTTGAAATAACTTTGTTGTTATTAACTTTCTCCCTTAGATTAACATCCCTGTCATTATTTTTCTAAAACAGAACTAAACTAAGTCCTCTTTGAAAGGCCAAAATCTAATGTCTACATGATTAGACTTAAAGTCATATTCAGTTTAACTACTCTATTCTAATTCTAATGAAAGACCTCTTTGGATTTGTTTGTTTGTTTGTTTGTTTTTAACCCATGCAGTAACAGCAGGTGGTTAAGTACAAAATAGTTTTAGATCTTCTACCACCAATGTTATTTAATAAGAATTAAGAAAAATTAAGAGACAAATTCCAGAAATATTGTTAATAAGATGTATATAAACACCTAGAAATTTTAAGTCAAATGTTATAACTATCATTTCAAATTAACAGTGAAGCTTATAAGAAAATTAGGGAAATATCCTAGGATTATAAATAGAAAAAAATGTTGAAAATCACAGCACTAAATCTGGTGGGAAGACTGATGGTCTGTGTCAGTCTGGGTCATCTTTGGACTTCTGCAAGATGGAAGTTTGGAATCAAGATTCCCTACAAAAATTCCAGACTCCCCCTCAATTCTTCTAAGTGCTCACTCTCAGTAAAAACCATAATTAATAAAAAAGGAAAGAAGGAAGGAAGGAAGGAAGGAAGGAAGGAAGAAAGAAAGAAAGAAAGAAAAAGAAAGGAAGATGACAAGGAAGTTGTCACTCTTGGCCTGGGTTCATAAAGGAAAAAAAAGTCTCAACTAGGATGCCATAATCAGAGATTCAGCTTAAGAATCAGACTAAGGATTCAGACTTAGAATTTATGTAATCTACATAGTCAAGAAATTCCCCCAAGACAGTAACACCCCCCGCCACTGCCGCCAAAAATAAAGTTCCAATCTGGTGATAGCTCAAAGGCACTTAGCAGAAACAAAGACAAAACTCTTTGAAGAAACAGGCCCTCAATGCAAACTTCAAGAATTCCAATAAATAAAGTTCCACTTAAGAAGAGTACACATTCTTTTAGTCCCAGACACTGTGCTTGATATTGGGGATGTACAGTAAACAAAGCAGACCACAAATCAGTCCTCATGGACTATACTGGCCTTTTATTTTAAAATAATTAATCTAGATTTTGTGTCCAAAATTGATTGGGGAGAATCAAAATAAGAGGATAAATTAATCAGGGTCTGTTGTAATAATCCAAAAAAGAGAAGACAGTGGCAGGACCAGATTAGAGGTAGTGAAATTTTAGAAAATATTTTGAATATAGAGACAGTAGGATATCCCTCCTCTGTTGAGCATGGGACACCAGAAAAAGAGAGAAATTCTTTAAAGATGAAGTCAAGATTTTTGAGTTGAACAAAAAGTCACAAAGCATTAAGTCACAATTAACTTGAGATTGGAGGAAAGGGAGAAAAGTAGATTTAAGAGGAATAAAACTGAATTTCAGAAATATGTATTACATTTCAGATGCTGAGTGTTATGCAAGTAAATATGTTGAATGAGCATCTGGATATGCGAATTTAGAACTAGGTGAAGAGGTACAGGCTGGAGATGGAAATTTGGAGACATCAGTGTATGAATGATATTTAAAGTCTGAACACGACCATCTGGGAAGTAAATAAAGGTACATAAAAGACTCAGCCTGATAAGTAGTCAGGAAAGTGGGAAAAAGATCAGATTTTGGAGAATTGTAGGGAAGAGGAATTGATCAACTACAGCTAATCCTGCTGTAAGCCAAGTAAAAATGAGGACTGAGAACAAATCATTGGATTTAGCAATGTGAAAGTAATTGATGACCTTCATAAGAGCTGCTTCTTTAGACTTCTGGGGGAGAAAGCCTTATCATAATATAATCTAAAGAAAATTGAAGACAAAATAAGAAATTAAATGTAGACAAATTTTTAAAAACTTTTACCAAAAAGAGAGAAATGGGACAGTAGTTGAAGAGAATTATGGGTCAAAGAGACCCTTTCTTATAATGAGATAAATTATAGAATACTTCTATGTTGATAGAAATGATTTTATAGTTAAAGAAAAACTGATTAATCCATAGGAAATGGAGCAATTACTAGGGCCATATTCTTAAGTAGGCAGAGGAAATGGGCTCAATTGAACAAGTAGAAAGGTTGGTCTTAGCTAAGAGCATGTACAATTGAACCATATTGTAAGGAGAGAGGGCCAAAGCATGTGGACTCAAACATAGGTAACTTTCCATATATAATGGGGAAGCTTGTGAAAAATGTCTGATTAATTACATTTTTATAGTGAAATAGAATGCAAAGTCACTAGCTAAACTGAAAATAGATTGGTGGGGGGCAGGGGTTGTTGAAAGTTTGGAAAGAAAAGAGACTATATAAAATAGTTGTCTAGAATTATGAATGGATGTGGGGAAAATGTTGGAAATCTCTCTGGACCCACTTGAGATTAGTGGCCATGCTTTATAGTGAGACCATGTAACACGGTTGTGTGTTTGGGATTTTTTTGTTTGTCTGTTTGGTTTTGTTCTGTTTTGGGGTGTTTAGTTTTAGTTTTTTTTTTTTTTTTTTTTTTGCCAGCCATATTTAGCTGTGTGGCATAAGTATGGAATATGTAGACAGTAAACTTAATCAAAACTAGAGTTTTTCTAGGCAAGTGTAACTAAAAAGCAAGAAGAAACAAGATAGATGAGGGTATGTACAAGGGAGTGAAAAGTGGTTATCATGTCATGATATACCGTAATTTAAAGCTGGGTAAGCAAAATGAATTTATGAGGGTGATAAAGAAGAGTAAAAAGTTATGAAATCAATTTATTTAGGTCCTGATGACATTGTATGATTTTAGGAATTAGTATAATAAGGCAGTGAGTTGGAAATTCAGAAGGTGATAGATTTAGAACAGGATGATTGAAATTGAGATTATGAAATTCTTGTAGCCACTAGTAACGGTGAAATTTGATGTATAGTCATTAGATGAGGTTGGGTGAAGTATGAAATTAGTGCAGAAGAGGAAGTCAAAAAATAAGAGTACAGAATATTGGAAGAATCATCTATGGGAATAACGAAATCATCAAGAACAGCAACAGGAACAATGATGGAGGGAGTAACAGAGTCACAAAAGTTAAATTTTGTGGAGGAAAGGGAAATTATAGCAGTAGATAACAACAAAAATGAATGCACTGGGTGTACCATTTACAGAAAAATATAGGACACCCAGTTTAATTTTAATTTCAAATAAACAAAATATATTTGGGGGGATATAATTATATTGAAACTATTCATTTATCTGAAATTCAAATTTAACTTGGCATCTTGTATTTGTATTTAGTCTTCATCTGGCAAACTTAACTGGGTGGTATAATTTTATGTACAATTCAAAGTTTGAGGGTTCTAGGGAAGAGAAAGCACAAATGATATGTAAGCAGCCTTAAGGATCAATGAAGACAATTTCCCCCTTTCTGGACCAATACTACAATGAATTTGTGAGTAAACATTAAGAACCAATTTTCAATTAGAGCAAGACGGTAAAGAGATCCTTCAAAGAAGAATCTGATGATGTAGCATATTTGGGGAATGACAAATCCTGAGCTCTAGAGATCAAAGTGGAAGGGTTTAAAGGGTTGAAAGAGATGTAAGATGAGGTTAATAATAAAGGGGTTGGCTTGAGCAAAATGGAGATTTGAATCCAGGGAATGACCTTAGAGTCCTGTGTTTCTTGTGGTGATGGATACAAGCAAGGTTATAGATAACAGTGATATTATTCCTGTGGGTTTCAAAGAGCTAGCGAGAGTTGAGAGGGAGAAGGGGAGAGGGAAAATTCTTCCTGTAGTGTCATCAAATTCTTCTGGGTGTCATCTCTTCTCCTCTGGTAATGTGGAAACTGGAGAGAAGGTGGAGTCCTTGAGCTTTAGCTCTTGGTGGAGGAAGGGGTGATCCAAATGAACTCATGGAATGGAAAAGCAAGATGGCCAGCTCTGTCCCCAGGAACGAGCCTACCCTGCACAATAAAAAATTAGGATTGATTCTCCAATAATTTTGGATAATTGAACAGCTTACTAGCAATTCTTAATGATTAATGTGATTGTTGAGATACATTAAATTAATGAGAGGTTAATTGTCTCCTTCCGGACTGGAATGTAAGGTCCATGAGGGCCGTGGTTACATCTGATTTGCTCAACAATTTTTCCTTAATCACTAGAACAATGCCTGGCCCTTAGTTTGTAATGGTTAAATAACTATTTAATGAATTCAGTCAATGAAGGAACCAACTGAACTATACAAAAAAATGTTTTTTAATTACAAGATATGAGAAGAGATGCAGGTTTTGAGACTGTACCAGAAAGAACAAGTAAAAATGAAAAAAGTAGAGACAAATTTATCAGCAAAAGTTTTAAAAAGAAAATCTAACAGAAAAGACTAAACTGAAGATTAAACACCGTTGAATAAATGAGTTAGTAACTTGGTAGATAAACCTAAAGAAATTAAATAGTATGTAGAACAGAGAGATGAATCATTGGAAAACACAGAGGTGAGGTTGAGAGGCAAGAAGTATTAAAATTTCCAAATCACATAAAATAGATACTTCAGAGGAAGAAAATATGAAAAAGAAGCAATATCTAAATATACAATGGTTGACTTTTAAAAAAAAATTGGTAAAAGATAAATCCTCAGACTAAGGAAGAAGATGGGATCCTGAGAAATATAGGAGAAATTTATTCCACATTATACACATGGTAATAAAACTGCAAAATACTAAAAGAAAAAAAGAGTACATTTTAAAAGTAACCAGAAAGAAAGAGAATAAGCAAACAATCATTATCGCCAAAGAAAAGGTAGCAATAATGACCACTGTCAAAGAATCAGGAAAATGCAAATTAAAATGAGATACAATTTACACACACTACACTGGGAAAATTAAAGTGTGACAATTTCAAGTTAAAAATAGAATGTAAAGAAATTGAATTTTTAAAATATAAATGACTAAAATTTCTTTTGAGAGTAATTTGATCTTATAACTCAGCACATCCACATCTAGGTATACACTAATTAATAACATTACATGTACACAAAATTTGTGAACACAAGTATTTTTCTTGCAGGACCATTATTCTAAGGCGAAATGGGAAACATCCTAAATGCCCACTAACATGAGAAAGGATAAATTAATATGAAAATATTCATGCAATGGAATTATGTGGAATTACATGCAGTTAAAATGCATGAACTGGAGGTACATTATAAAAACTTAAAAACTCAAAAACATCATGTGCATTTATATATATATATAGATGCAGTACTTGCCTATATATATGCAATATTAGATCATTTATATAAAGCATTTAGACATACAAAAAAGATTACATTTTTTTTTCTAAATATGCATGTGGTATGTAGTATAGACATTTGGAATAGTGTAAGAACATCCACAGGCATGATTCAGGATAGTAGTTACCTGAGGAGACAGAGAGGGGAGAAGAGGGAAGGATACACAGGGAATATCACTCTGTAAGGATTTTTGTGGGAGAAAATCTGAAGCAAGCATGGCAAAATATTGAGTCAGCAAAACAGGCTGGTGAATGATATTGATGATTGTTGTATTATTCCCTATAGTTTCTTAATGCTTGAAAACGGTTATAACTTTGGCTTAAATTCTTCATTATGAAAATAAAAATAATGTCAACCATTTTCATGAATTGTATGCATCAATCTTTTGATTTTTTATTTCTCTTCCATTTACAGTTCCTAGACTATGAGAAAGGCTTTTTAGTCTGTGGACTATCAAGAGTTCAGTTACATTAAGTGTTATTAGATGGTAAAAGTTACTCTCCTTTAACATCTCACAAACCATGACCTGTCTCTCTTCCATTTTGTAGAGGGTAATGTAGTTTAATAAACATAGGTAAGCTCATTAGACTATTTTTTGTGTTGACTTAATCAATACATCGTAGAACTTAAAAACCCTGGCAATTCTTAATGCTGGATTCCCCTTTGAAACTATCTACTTTAAAAATCTAGGTTTGGGTCAGAATACATATTAAGGTTAAGAGGTAATCCAGGTACTGGCCTAAGGGCAAGAGATTACTTTATGGCATGTGATAATTTCGAGCCTGTTTTGCACAAAGGTTTGATGGTTCAGACTTCACCCTATGATACGCAGCATGCTTTTAATTTAGGATGGTTAGAGTTTAGTGGTGCTAGCAACATGACCTTTGCCTAGTTTCTTGAGAAACAAAACAAAACATAACAGAGAAACAAAATTGTTTTAAAGAAGTGTTGAAGTTCCAAGCTTATAGATCCCAGATAGATGGGGAATCTCTATGACTGTTTCCAGAGGGTGACTCTCGAGACAATTAAAGCCAATGACAATGAAGAATGAAATAGAGGGATTACAATAGTGACAGGTAAAACGATCTTCCCAGAGAGACCTGCCATAGCTCTAGCACTGAATCACATTATTTAGTTACAAAAAAGCCTTTGTCATCAATAATTCATAAACAAAACAACTTTCCCTCCACTATTCTCTTTTCCTATTTTTTTCTTTTTTCAGTTTCTCCCTGAATAATCTTCATTTATCTCATCATTCTATGTCCTTAAAACAGACTGTTACATAATTTAAACATATTACATAAATTTTTGTAGACATAGACATACTTACTCTAAAATTTATATGGAAAAACACATGCCCTAGAAGAACAGAAACCGTCTTGATAAAGAAGAATAAAGTGAGAGAAATCATTCTATATACCTA
This sequence comes from Grampus griseus, assembly GCF_964374135.1. NCBI lineage: Eukaryota > Metazoa > Chordata > Mammalia > Artiodactyla > Delphinidae > Grampus > Grampus griseus. Next base: position 112,260,302 of record NC_138998.1, on the reverse strand, counting down.
ATCTTAAGGCCTACTGTAAGCTACAGTAATCAAGACAGTGTGACACTGGCACAGGGGTAGGCACATAGATCAGTGAAACAAAATAGAGAAACTATAAATAGACTAGCACAAATATGACCAACTGATTTTTGACAAATGGGCAAGAAACAATTCAATGGTGGAAGGACCAATTTTTAACAAATTGTACTGTAATAATTGGATTTCTGTATATGCAGAAAATAATTAGTAACCTTAACATTATACCTTATACAAAAATTAACTCAATATTAATCATGGACTTAAGCGTAACATGTAAAATATAAAACTTTAGGGAAAAAAAAGAAAATCTTCAGGATCTAGGGCTAGCCAAAATGTTTAAATGTTTTGAGACTAGAAATACTAGAAAATATTGACAAATCAGATTTTATTAAATTAAATAATTTTGCTCTTAAAAAAAAGAATGACAAAGCAAGCTACCAACAGATAATATCTGCAAGCCACATGTTCAATAAGGGACTAATATATGAAGAACTCTCAAAATTCAACATTAAAAATTAAAAAAAGTAATTCAAGTACAAACTGGGCAAAAGAAAAAGGCATGAACAGACATTTCACTAGAGAGAATACTGTACACAGATAGCAAATAAGCACGTGATAAATGGTTCAAAATCATTAGCCATTACAGAAATACAAATTAAAACCACAATGAAATATCACTAGATACCTCTCAGATGACTATAATGAAAAACAGTGACAACAAAATGCTTATGAAGATGCAGAAACTGGATCAACCATACAATCCTGGTGGGAATGTAAAATGGTACAGTCATTCTGGAAAACAGTATGTCAGTTTCTTATAAAACTAAATATGCAATTACTATATGACCCAGCAATTGTACTCTTGGGCATTTATCCCAGAGAAATGGAAATTTATGCAAATACAAAAAGCTGTAGTGTCTGTAATAGCCAAAAACTAGAAAGATTACATATTTCCTCCAATGGGTGAATGTTTAAAGAAACTGTCATCTATCTAGTCCATGGAATAGTACTCAGCAGTAAAAAGGAACAAATTATTGATACGTGAAACAACTTGGATCTATCTCTGAGGGATTATGCTGAGTGAAAAAAAAAGCCAGTCCCCAGAGTTTACATACTCTAGGAATTCATTTATGTTATAGTTTTGAAATGATAAAATTATAGAATTGTAGAACAGATTAGTGATTGCCAAGGGCTAATCACAAGGGAGAGGGTGGGTGGAGAGGGATGTGTGGTTTTAAAAGAGTTAACAGAAGAGATTCTATTGCGATGGAACTGTTCTGTGTCTTGACTGTGGTGATGGTTACAGAACTTACACGTGAGATAAAACTGCATAGAACTAAATACACACATACAAACACAAATAAATACAAGTAAAATTGGGAAAATCCAAAAAAGACCAGTAGATTTTATCAATTTTAACATTTTTGTTGTGGTATTATACTATAATTTGCAAGATGTATTATTGAAAGAAACTGGGTAAAAGGTATACAGAATCTCTCTATATTATTTATATGTGAGTTTAGAGTGATCTCAAAAAGTTAAAAAATAAAAAAGCATGTCTGATGCTATAATTATAAAAAAGTCATTTTTCTTTCATAACTGAAAGTTGCCAACACTGGGACATATTATGGCAACTACTTGAGATGGTTCAAAATATTTCCTTATGTCACTCACTTCTATTGGGGTCAAGTATAGTAACAGTAGAATCATTGTGAATTTGCTCAGTGACAGATAGCTAGGATCTGACTGTGCTGACAACTTTGAAATAACCTTGAGGCAGAATACTGTGGTTCTTTTGAGAAGAAACTCTGTGCAAACCCAGGCAATAAAGGGTTCAAATTTAGGTGTGCTACCTGCAACTTTTGAGAGTAAAAGGGAGTTGATGAAAGAGAAATTAGAATTGATGAAAGTTGCTAGGGGCTGTCCAAAAGTCAAGACTATTTGATTAGTTATAAACAAGTCACTGAGACTGCTCCTTTCTCACTTCCAATTCAGAAAGGAACTAAAGTGGTTCCAAAAGCAAAGTTGCTTTTGTGACTACTGTACCAGTGATCACTCCAAAGCTATCGGTCATCTGTCCATAAAACGAGCAGATGTCTTCCACAGGAAGACAAGAATTACATATTTATGTGATGGGAGTCAACTTTCATGTAAAAGGATCCAAAGGTCATTGCCCACATAGATTCTGATGCAAACTGTGAGACTGACAAGGGCACTGCGTTTGGTTTCAATACCCAGTGATGGCTTTCCAGGTACTCCAATACTTCCACTGATTTCAGTGCATTCATAGGAGGATCAAAATGTCTGCTGGTTTCAGTTAAGGTAATGAAGACGCATTTACATGTAGTTTTATATATGACTTCATGTCAGTGTTTTTAGAGCATATACTGTGTATGAGGACTGGAATTTATGGTATGCTTGGACTTACTCTTATAACTATTTCATGATAGAGAGCTGAAGTTCATTTGTAATTGCTACCTAACATTTAAAACAATGTTCTTTGATGAACTTATGTTTACCAGGGGGGAAGGGTAGGGGGAAGGGATAGTTAGGCAGTTTGGGATTGACATGTACACATTGTCATATTTAAAATGGATAACCAGCAAGGACCTACTATATAGCACAGGGAACTCTGCTCAATGTTATGTGGCAGCCTGGATGGGAGGGGAGTTTGGGGGAGAATGGATATATGTATATGTATGGCTGAGTCCCTTTGCTGTGCACCTGAAACTATCACAACATTGTTAATTGCCTATACTCCAATATAAAATAAAAAGTTAAAAAAAAGTAAAAAAGGAACAGTCTCTAGGGCCTTATGAAGTAGCCAAAGACCTTGTTCCCCCTCACACATTTCTTAACTATCTTTGACTTCCGGGTGCCTACTAATATTCCTTGATGGCAAAATGGAAAATAAAATTCTCTTAGGATACCAAAAACACCAAAATGTTCTTTGTTCTGACTTTATTTATAAAAGAAATGGTTTAGGGTCCTTCTTTAACAAATAAAATGTCATCACTTTTTAGTTTCTTATAGGATCCTTAAGTAATTGTCCATCAAATAAGTCAGTGATGATCCTTTTTCAGAAAAACCTGTTGTTTCCAGCTTTAGCATGCACATTTGCAAATAATCAATTTCTACTTAAATTTAATTGAATGAGAACTAAACAAGTGGGCTCTATTTTTTAATATATTTGCTATACTTTGGGTATGTCACATGAACTTTTTTTTTTAATCTGAAATCATGCAAATGTCTTTCTTTAAAATACCAGAGATTTTACTCTCCTATAAAATTTGCATTGTTAGGAATATATAGCATAAAAAGAACCAAATGCTATTAAAGTTTTTAAGCTGTCAATTAAATTCTGCACACTACACTTATTCTGTTCCCATTTGCTAACAAGGAAAAGTGCAAAGTCAAACATGTTCTTACAAAAAGCACTATAAGCTGCATGTAAATGAGCCCACTTCTCCTGAGGATCTATCTTCAATTTGATGGTACATTTAAGTGCTTGCTTTCATTTAGAAGAGACTGAAATATACATATAGGAATTGAGAGCAGTGAAAATGCCACTTATCCAAGATTTTCCCCAGGAATAAAAGAATCAAAACAGATTATGCTGTCTCTTTAAAGCAGCTACTTGATTAATTAGACAATTAATTTCTATCAGGATATACAGACAGTAAATGTAGAAGCAAATGCTGCAGGCAGTAATTGACCAGAAAGAAATACTAAACTGGCAATTTTATTGAATAATTTTTCTGTTAAGTGATTCAATGTCTCTCTTTTCTTTCTTTCTTGGTTCACATACAATACTGATAACTGCAGATGAGGTTAGACTCAACAACTATGGCTACTTACCATAAATTTGTAATTTTCCAAATAGTAGGAACTCTACAGATATGTAATTCAGGCCAAAAAGTTCCACTCATTCTTTCTACTTTAGTTCAGGATTTGTGGACACAACCAAACACTGTAATATTTGTCATTATGGCATGTTTTATCAACATTACCTGTATCATAGCCATCTCTACAGTGGTTTCCCAACTGGAACCCATTTTGGACAAGTGACTTTGACATGAGGTTAAAAAGCATAATTTCTGCTGTCAAACACACCTAAGTTTAGATCCTAAGTCTCCCCGCTAACTAGCTATACCACAAAGGGTAAGTCACTAAACTACTTTTGTAACAACAGAACCAGCCCAAACTGGCCCTTGTCCTGTTTCTAGCAAGACGCTGAGCTGTTTTTCAGAGACAACAGAAACAAAACTGCAAGTCATGCAGGTGAAGCACGAGCAGATGAGAAAATCTTGAATTCATATAACACCTGGAGTCAAAGTTTCTCTACCTGCCCCAAGGAACAAAAGAACTGGGACATGACCAGAACTTGAACACCGGAACCCTTTCAGAAGCAAAGGGTCTGTTGTTCGGGAAGATGCGGTGCTAACACGCCCTTTTACCCTATCTTACCATAACGGCCAAGCTCCAAAGCCCTCCAGTTGAAACCTGCCTCACCAGTGCTTCTGCATACCAACCTTCCTCCCCTAACTCATAAAAATGGATCGAACCCCAGAGGGGGGAGACAGATTTGAGCAGTGCCTCCTGTCTCCTTGGTGGTTGACCTTGAAATAAAGCTTTTTCTTTTCTCAAAACCTGGTGCCATAGTATTGACTTCTGTGCATGTCCTGCAACGAGCCCTCACTGGGCTCCAAGCTTGTTTCCTTTTCTACACAATAGGTATGATCTTACCTAACTTATCAATAAAATAATATTTATAAATTTCTTTTAGTCCTGAAATTTAAAGAAAAATAATACATGTCAGCTCTTTTTATTTTAACTTGCCTCAGTTGTGTGTCACATCCAATAAACTCTGAAGAGCAACTCTGTGATGAAAATAATTTTAAGTAACACTAAACAGGGTAGGTGAAACTTAGTTTGTGTATCAGATTGTATATTGCTTGCAAAAAATTGGCCTATCTCTTTTCTGTGAGAGAATACATCACCCCATTGAATCTGGGTTAGGTCACTTGACATGCTTAGGCCAGTGAACATGAGTAGAGATGACTAAGCTACTTTCTAGCAGAAGCTTAAACAGGCGTCAAAGCTACCACAAGATCTCTTGATTTTTTCCTTCAGACATGAGAACTGGCATGTCCCTCGTAAGGGGACTCCTTCAGCCTATGTCCTAGAGCAGAGCTGACCAGAGATAAGCAGCAACCAAAGTACAGTAGTCAGTATATAATTAATGTGAATGAGAATAAGTGTTTGTATTGTACGCCACTGAGATTTTGGTATTGTTTGTTATTTCAGGAAAACTGACTAATACAAAAATTGATACTTAAAAGTAGGGGACATGGGCTTCCCTGGTGGCGCAGTGGTTGGGAGTCTGCCTGCCGATGCAGGGGACGCAGGTTCGTGCCCCGATCCGGGAGGATCCCACATGCCGTGGAGCGTCTAGGCCCGTGAGCCATGGCCGCTGAGCCTGCGCGTCCGGAGCCTGTGCTCTGCAACAGGAGAGGCCACAGCAGTGAGAGGCCCGCCTACCGCAAGAAAAAAAAAAAAAAAAGTAGGGGACTATATAACAAAACTCTGAACTATGTGGCTTTGGCTTTGGGGTCAGGTGTCTGGATTGAGAAAATTGTTACTGCAGTCTGGAAAAATAGTATCTCATAATATGCAATGGCAAAACAACTTGGATGGCGAATGACAGGTGTGATAAACCTGGCTTTAGTCAAAGAGTTTGCAAAATTCAATGTTACCAATACCCCTTGGTTGCCAATAGTTGCTTTTCACAAAGCATGACGAAAAAGAGGTGTTCTCAGATCCATCATTTTTCAAGAAACAGTGAAAGGTGAGAAGAGAGAATTTAGGTTATTTTAGGACTTGTTGAAAGATGCAAATATTCATCTTTTGAGCAGTAAACGTTGGTTTAGATTCAGTCTTTGGGCAAAGACCAAATCAAGGGTGAAATCTTCAAACCCCTTTTCAAAGGCTCTGATTGGATTAGGGTGGCCCCTAAGAAATCCTTTCAGTTACACTGAATGGCTGAGCAAAAAGAGACAAAGTATGTGGACCCCGCAATATGTGGCCTATAATTATCTTTAGAAAAAGGACTGTCCCAAAGAGGCTGTGGATTGGCCATTGGCACATGAAGCTGATTGGAATCAAATAGATAAAATGAAACACAAGAAAGACTGGCTGTTTGAAATGTAAAATGACCTTTGGTTTCCAAATTTTCTCAGGCAGGCAGTAGCCTAGACAAGTGCTCAACCTGTAAAGAGAGTGTATTATACTAACCCCTCTTATGATGTAGCCATGAAAAATAATATTAGAAACTACTGTCGGGTGGATCCAAGCAAATGGAGATCAATGGACTCGGAGTCTACTCCCAGCTAAGCGAACCACCAGGGCCTATTCAAGAAATATCGCCCATGACCAAGGTAAGTGCTCCAAACAAGTTTTCCCAGAGGGATTTTTTTTTTTAAATGGCCATGCATCAGTGACTGCCATGCATCTTCATTTCTTCCTCTGTGAAAGGAAGTAATTGATGTAGTTACCCTCTCTTTGTTTTGCCACTGGATATGAGTTGTAGGAAGCAGAATTTTCCACCCTAAAATATGGCTCTTTAGTATATTGTTTGTTTGGCTGCACTACAGGGCATGCGGGGATCTTAGTTTCCTGACCAGGGTAGAACTCATGCCCCCTGCTGTGGAAGCGCGGAGTCTTAACCACTGGACTGCCAGGGAAGTCCCTAGCGTATTGTTTTAAGCTGGTTATTTTCTGAGAAACAGAAGACATCGGAAAGGCTCTAAAAACCAAGTAGGAGTTGTCGTTTTGTAAGAAACATTTACATTCCTAAAGGAAATCTCCATTGATAAAGGTGTCTCCCTCTCATAATTAGAGGAGAATGATCAAATCTCTAAAAAACCTTAACAGTGCAGAAGGCATTGGCTTAAAACTGCATCACAATCATCCTTGTTCGTTGTGCTTTTCCTGGTAACCTCCCATAACTGACTCTCCTCTCTCTCAACATCCTCTTTTTTCTTTGGCTAAGAATGCTATAAAAGGTGAGAGTTTTGGCCATTTTGGTGAGTTGCTCAGTTTTTCTAGGTCTCTCCCATGTATACATGTTATTAAACTTTGTTTTATTTCCTCCTGTTAATCTGTCCCATGTCCATTTAATCCTTAGGCCAGGCAGAAGAACCTAGAAGGTTGGAGGAAAATTTCTTCCTCCCCAGCAGGATGTTGGACTGAGGGGAGGTAAATAATATGTCTTTTCGGGTCATGGGATTCTAGATCATAGTATCTGATATAAAGGATGCCATGAGATCCCAGAACTAGAATTTGATGTCATGATTGGATGAACCTTTTGGGTATTCTTTTGGGGGGAAGATCTGGATGTGTTTTGAGTACAGAAAGGAGAAAAATAAATACAGAAAAGACAGCTCACAGTAGACTTCACATACTTAGAGCCTTCCTCCCTGTGGGAGAAGAATGTCTTCACCCTACTGATATGTATGTGGACATGTGATATGCTTTGCCAATGAAATGTGTTGTGCTGTGCTGGGGAAGGAAGAACTTTTCCTCTACCCTTCAAGGTTCCATATGTCTGGTCTAAGTATTAAAGTGACATGAGACAGATTAACAAGAGACTTTGCATTTTACTTGTAATAAAGTTGAAACTTCTTACGTAGCCTAGAGAGTCGAACATTATCTTGCCCTCTCTCTCTCTCTGATCACAAATCTTTCCATTCTCCCACATTTCTTCCTGGGCAAGATGCACTAGGCTGTATTTATTTATTTATTGTCCTTCAAACTCACTGAATTTATTCCCACCTCAGGGATCTTGTACTTCTGGGTATAGTGTTTCTCTCCAAAAATTCACATTGCGCATTCTAGGTCAACATTAAGTTCTGAACTCAAACGTCACCTTCTCAGTAAGGCCTTTTCTAACGCCTTCCCCAGACATGCTTTGGTATATTATACTCTTTCATCTTCCTCATAGTACAAAGGTATTTATCTACTTGTTTATTGTTTTTCCTCCATCAACTTGAGTTGGAAGTTTTAGGAAGACAGGGTGCTTATCTAATTCACTTTCACAACTTGCAGGGCCTAAAACAGTGCTTGGCATATGATAGACACTCAAATATTTGTGATGGAAATTCCTCCATAACTAATGCATACTGTGTTAAATTTACAAATTCCCTAAGTGCAAATAATGAGGAAACAATTACTCATTCCCTAAACATCTGAGTTTACTAGTCTCTTGACATAGTATTCATAGCGCTAGTGGCTGTGAATACACCTGCTGGGAAAGTTAATATCCAAAATAATAGGGAAACTGCTACATATGTTAATTTCTTTGCTAAAGATATATATGTAATGACTAGCAAGTCTGTTAATTCTCAATTTCAATTAGTATGCAATAAGTATTCCAAGAGATGAAAATATACTAGCAGTTTTTATTTTATTTAATCCATAAAATAGAATATATATAGCATACTATATTAATCTTCTTTTAATGGAAGATAAAGGCCGAAAAATTTTCCTAAATGTCAAATTTGTTACTATATATATTTAACAAAAGCTATTCAAATAACTCATCAAAAGGAAATAAGACAACAAATTAGGGGTAGAACAGGTAATTAAAAACTACATAAAATTACATAATTTTCCTGTAACTACAAATTATATATGGCAAAGAAATGATGATGAAAATATTTTGTTTAATATAAGACTTTATATAAAAATATTTTAAAATACCATGGCACCATAATTCTATTACGGTTTACTTATTAATCTCTATTCCTAGACAAAAAGAAATTTTTAATGTTCCTTGCACTTGACATCTGAGAAACGCCCAAGGTTATTTAGTAATTCAGATGTGAAAAATTATGATGAAATCAACCCTGACTTTCCCATTGCAAAGTTAGATTTGCACAGCATCAAGCACACACTTTTCTTACATGCAGTAGTTGCTCAGTAAATATTTGTTGAATGAAGGTTGATTGAACACTTAATTAACTGTCTAAAAACCTGATTTTAGGAATTCATTTTACCCTCTTTGTCTGTGAAATCTTTGAACTGGTAGCAGAGAGGGCTTTTTTTCCTCACACAGCAATGCTAAGAAGTGGGAAAATAAATCCAAATGTAGTATAACTCAAAGAGTCAGGTTCAATGTCTCTCACATGAATTTGACACTAAGTAGATCTTTATTTTATTATTCTACCTTTTTTTCCCCCAATGGCTTTGTGCATAAGTCTTTTTTTTTTTTTCTGATTACTTTTTCAGTTGCAATACACAAAACAAAAAAGAAAAATAAAATGTCTTTGGGGTTTAAGCCCTCCATATACACTCTTTCTTAATGCTACTATCAAACAAACTTCCATTCCCTCCTGTTCATTTATTAAGATTTTGGGGCCAGTTCACAGTCTAGTAGACCTTTTTTTGCTCTCTCTTAAAGAGATTGATATTTCCATGTATACGCAATCTGATAAACTCACCTTGATATTTCTACAACTTCTTAAATTCAGTGGCCTCACATATCCTCTACATCAATCACCCATCCTCTGGTCCACCTTCCTCTTAGATGTTCTAACACAAAATCTGAAGATCCAGTAGTCCACTCCCTTACCACCATTCATATGTCTTCCTGTTCAACTCCTGAGTTCTTTCCTATCCCCCCCCCAACCTCAAGGACCTCATAGGGACCTTTAATACTTTGACCCCTCCATTTTCTTCTTTGTGAGCAATTCATAAGCTCTATGATCTCTCAGTTTTATTTTAGCCTCTATTTCGTCCCTATTTAGTTTGGACCTCAATTTTATTATAAGAACAGTAAGCCAAGCTATATAGAAGCATGTCTATTTTTGTTTGTTTGTTTTTACACCTTCCTACATCTCCTTTTTTTCATCCTCCCAGCAAAACTGCAAGGTAGTTAAGTACTGCTAGGAAATCACACAGTTCTAAATAGAAGGATCTCTATACATTCTTGGCCTCCAAACCAACTTCAGTGGGGCTCTAACAGGGTTTTCTAACTGCTAATCCTAGAAACATTGTATGACCCATTTCGAGGATCTCTCTGCTTCCTTTAACTAAACTGATTGTCTCCACTTTCTTCAGATTTTCTATTCTATGGTCTTCTGATATTGCATTGCTCAGATTTTCTTTGTGTCTTCCAACTTTTCTTACCTTCTCTTCTTGGCAGACTTCTATCCATACCTTTAATGGTAGTATTTCTCTCTTCCTCAGTCCATGCTCTACCCACTATACAGGTTCTCCCTGAGTAAGCTCATTCACTTTTTACATAATGGTAAATTACAGATCTATACTTCCAACTGAGATTTTACCATGAATTCAGACTTGTATATCCAAAAGCATGCTGAATATCTAGTTCCACCTAGAAGGTCTGCAATACCTCAGACTCATCACACTTTACCTGGTTACTACTCCAATATGCATTCAACATTTTTGGCTGGTACCCTGAAAGGCACTTTTGTCTCTTTCTTCTCCTTCGCCTCCCATATTCAAGAAGTCAGTAAGTCCTGTCAAATTATTCCTATAAATATTTTCCTAATCTTTGTCTTGTCCATTTCTACTGCCTTCATACTGTCTCAGTCTTTCTTCTCCTCTGGCTTGGCAACTATTATATGATCATTATTTCTCCTGTCTTCTCTTTCTTCAGAATGGTCAAAATGATATGTGTAAAGAACAGTCTGGCCAAGTCACTTCTGCTCCTAATATATTCCCTATGAGGTAAAGTCTAATACCATATTTGCCCCCTAACTAACTTTCCAGACCTTTTTCTCTCTTGCTCTTACCTTGTACACCATACAGATATATACCAGGAGTGTTATTATATACTATGTAACCACACACCCTCTCCTATATCCAGTCCTTCTTCTAGCAAATTCTGATTCAGCTTTTCCTAACTCAGCTCAGAAATCATGTTCTCCAAGAAGACTTACCTGACTTCTCTATGGCTTTGTCTCAGCCACACGGATTAGGTGCCCAAGTGGTATCCTCAGTGTCCTGAGTATATGTTTATTTTTGTATTTGCCACATTGTGCTATAGTGCCATATATATATATATATATATATATATATATATATATATATATATATATATGGGCTGTGCTGGGTGGCTTGCGGGACCTGTGTTCCAGGACCAGGGATTGAACCCAGGCCTCTGGCAGTGAAAGTGCCGAGTCCTAACCACTGGACTGCCAGGTAATTCCCTACATTGTGCTACAAACATATGTTTTATGTCTATAGCTGTAAACAGAAAATTTGTTACTTCAGGGTAAGTACTGTTTCTTATTCAACTTTGTAGTCTGAGCACTTAACATAAAATGTGACAAAAGCAGAAGATTTAAAAAATATTTATTGAACTATTTAATACTTCAAGCATGCCAATATTTATCTGGACAGTCTGTTCAACTATTCTCTCTCTACGAATATGCTACATTTCGGTGGATTTGGGGCTGTCTGGCATGTTTTTTCCCCATCTTAACTAAAGGTTGAATGCGATTCAGGCTTGCCTAGTCATGGATTGTTTTGGCCACAATGGTTTGTTCGGAGATAGCTGCTTGACTAAACTAAGGCCAACCTGAATTTTTCTCAGACGTGACATATAAAACTAAGGGTGAGGCATTCTTTTCCACATGGGCTGCTAAGTTGGTAGAATGTGAATTTGTAGCTAATGGTAATAGCCATCTCCACCTGCCACAGAGGAATTCTTTTTGCAGAAGGAGACATGAAACCAAAAATTAGAAGGAAGCAGAGCTGAGAAACAATGAGATACAGTCCTGTTGATCTTGTGTGAACCTTAAAAGCAACTGGGTCTGAAATCACATTCTCCCTGATACTTCCCTGTTATATAAGCCAATGACATGCCTTAAGCTAATTGAGTTTGTTATTGATAATTTAAAGTAAGACTGACATCTAGAGCATCATTTAAAGCATGCTTTGATCCCCGAGTCTTCTCTAAATCTCCTAGCCCACAATATATAACTCCCTCTGGGTTCCATGGATCAATTTTCTATTGGCATCTTATATGTAACAATTAAGATTGTCCAAGTAGAGGCAGAGTCAAGAGATGAAGCTATAGAATCATATAATTTCACACACACTTAAATCTATCCATACCAGGAACCAGCGTATACACCTTGGTCTTCACCTTAGGTGAGGCAAAATGTGCTTACTTGTTCTATTTTTCTTCTTTCTTAAAATAATTTGAGTTGTATTTCTGCCTTTCACTTACAACTGAAAGAGTCCTGATGCGTATGCATGGACCTCAAAAGCTAGAGCCCCTGCTCTCAAGGAAGTTCTAGACCACTGACCACGGAGGAGAAAGACCTGTACAATGTACTACAGTGTTCTATTCAAAGCAGCATGTAAAATGAATTGAGAGCCTAGAAGAAGAATTGATCATTTAAAATAGAGAAACTATAGATAAAAGCTAGAATAGAGGAACTATGGATAAAAGTTAGAGTTTAGACACAAAGAAACCCAGTAAAAGCATAATTCATAGTTTTTGAATTAGTAAATAAAACCTGGAAAAATTGTTTTAAGAGGATATTATCTGGTTTTCTTTCAAAATCATTAAACTGTTTTCACTGAGAGAAGAGTATATAGAGAAAGCACCTCCTGTCATACAAGTGCTGTTCACAATTTCAGGCAAGGTTGTTTAGGTCAGTGTCTTAGGTGCTAAGGAGATGTGCTACAAAGACATCAAAGTCAAGTAAATATCTCATCATGAGTTATTGTTTTAGCAGAAACCATTCTTGCCCTACATAACGTACTTTTGGGGAAATAAAAGGCATAATGAATAATTTATCTTTGGATGACCTTGCTATATTTCTAAGTTCAAGGAACAGCCAGATTCATAAAATTCACATAACCAGATCACCTCAAGGAACAAAACTCTGGGCATAGAGTGGGTCAAGAGTAGTCCTCCCAAGTGGGCTTCTTTTGCAGTTGTCTCAATATATCTTAAAAGTAACAGTGCCCCTGCAGAAAATATATAGCTCTTAGTACATCCGGTGACAGGAATTGTTATAGCTAAGGGGGAAGACCATGTAAGCCTGTCTATTCTCATAGGTCAAAACTAAACTAACCGCCTTCCCCCTTGCTCTTTCTTCTGTATTTTCAATCTTAGCAAATGACACCATGGTGTATTTGGCACTAGAGCTAGAATACTGTAAGTCATTTTATATCCTCCCATTTCCCTCTTTCCCCACATCTGTTTTCTAACTGTAGTTTGTTCATTTCAATGCATCAGCATGAAAGCAGCAATATCTTCACAACCCGTTTCTTTCCATTCCTATTGCCTTAATTCTGATGTCACCACCTCTCTTCTTTATCTAACTGCATTTCCAGAGAGAAAGGCTTGCAAGAGCAAGCATGGATGTTTGTGAGCCAGACCAAGGGTAAATAACAAAAACCAAACAATACCAGAAACAACTGCTTGGAAAGAAAACACCCAGGTCAAATTGGAAAAAAAAAAAATAAGGTGAGGCAATGTTTTGGTTTGGATTTAAGCATGGAGAAGGGGGTAGAGCAATGTAGGATTAAAAATATGGAAGCAACCTAAGTGTCCGTCGACAGATGAATGGATAAAGAAGATGTGGCACATATATACAATGGAATATTACTCAGCCATAAAGAGAAATGAAATTGAGTTATTTGTAGTGAGGTGGATGGAGCCAGAGTCTGTCATACAGAGTGAAGTAAGTCAGAAAGAGAAAAACAAATACTGTACGCTAACACATATATATGGAATCTAAACAAACAAAAAAAATGATTCTAAAGAACCTAGGGGCAGGACAGGAATAAAGACTCAGATGTAGAGAATGGACTTGAGGACATGGGGAGAGGGAAAGGGTAAGCTGAGACGAAATGAGAGAGTGGCATGGACATATATACACTACCAAATGTAAAATAGATAGCTAGTGGGAAGCAGCCGCATAGCACAAGGAGATCAGCTCAGTGCTTTGTGACCACCTAGCTGGGTGGGATAGGAAGGGTGGGAGGGAAACGCAAGAGGGAGGAGATATGGGGATATATGTATATGTATAGCTGATTCACTTTGTTATACAGCAGAAACTAACACAGTAATGTAAAGCAATTATACTCCAATAAACATGTTAAAAAAATAAAGATATAAGAAAGAAAACAAGCAGTAGTTATTCTCTGAAGAATGCAAATACGAGGTGATCTGGATTAATTCTGAGGCTGGTGGCATTAACTATGGGGACCCATATGCACTTGCATAATTGAGCCACATTCATTAGTGTCTTGGATAAGGTGGACCTGCAGGACCTTTGTTTCAATCCCCCCACCTCCACTGAATTTTCCACATTACTGAGAGTCTTGCCCCTCAGTTACCTGTTCATATTTCTCTCCTATTTAAGACCATTAAGTGGTTTTCTAATGGCCACTCTCAGCATGAAAGCCATGCTAATAACTGTCAACTGATCTTGATCCTTAGTGCCAGTGAAACAGAAAAGAAGGCACTGACAACATCCAAGACAGGAAGTAGTATCAAGTGTGATCAGTCTGTGCAACACACTATGTGTACAATCACTGTGGCTAGAATAGCCAGGTCTATGGGAGAAACAACTGCACTGAATTGACCATAATCCTCCAGCTCCCTTGCACTGGTCATGCAGGGCTGCTATGTGAACATACTGCATCTCTTATTATGCTTGCTACATTTATGTCCTTAATCAAAACTCTGAGTTTTTTTTCTTCTCCTGAGATTTTATATAATTTCTGTTGGACCACTCAGGAAAAAAACTAAGGAATGGATTGAGGAGCAACGTCTAGGTCCAAATACCCTTTCCTTCAAGAGTGGAGAATCATTATACATTCAGCAGTGGAAGCCACATTAGCACACTAAATAGGGCCAAACGGCCTCACGCACAGGTCTCTTCAGCCTCTTTCCCCATCAGTTGAAAGAGGGTGGTCCCTCCCCAGCGCCTGGTAGGATGGTGACTTTGGCACTTGTATCCAACAGAATCGTAAAAGTTTGAGTCCCTCCCCTGCTGGAAGTTCCCCAGCATATTCAGATGGGTGATTACTGTCTTTGTCCCTTCTTGGGGACAAAGAGATCTTGGCCTCTTGCCAATCATCTTTCTCCATAAAGCAGCTAAATGTGGATTGGAAAGCAAGGGAGGGAGAAAGTGGCTTTAAGCACGTTCTATTGCCAAATAGTTGTGCCCTCTCAAAATTCATATGTTGAAATCTTAATGCCCAATGTGAAGGTGTTAGGGGTTATTAAAAGTGATAGGGAGGTGCTTAAGTCACGAAGGCGGTGCTCTCATGAATTGGATTAGTGCTCTTGAGCTCACTAGCCCCTTCCACCACGTGAGTACATGATCCGAAGTCTGGGACCTGGAAGGAAGCCCTACCTTGGCCATGGTGGTACTCTGATCTCAGACTTCCAGACTCCAGAACTGTGAAAAATAAATTTCTATTTCTTATAAGCCACCCAGTTTGTGGTATTTTGTTATAGCAGCCTGAACGGACTAAGACAGCACGGAACATTTACTTGTGATTTTGAGCTGAACTGGGACTGCTGGTGGTTCAATTAAAGAAAAAAAATGTTCAGTACTGTCTGTTCATGCAAAGACTTACATCAGGAGGCAAGGTCATCATTATTATCACAATCTACGTCAGTTTTGGGGACACCTTGACTCAACGACTACAGCCACACTGCTTTCAGCTAGATCTACGGTGTCTACTCTTTTGGGCTGACTCAAGCTTGACTTACACTTTTTGTCAAGGGGTGCACCTATCTAAGGTCATTTGCTTCCCATTGTCATGATAGCATCTCTTAACTTGGTTTTAATGTACAGACTGGAGGGGTTTTCCAGGGTAGCAGCTCTGACGACAAGAACTTATCTAGACGTATTTGGGTCATTTCTCATTCTCCAGTGGGTGACCTTCATCAGTATTTTTGATACAATTCTCCCCAGGAGCCTCGGAATACTAAGCAAACTGTCATTTATGGACAAAGCATTATTTATCTTAGAACAATCTCCTTAAGAAGACCAAAGCTCCCTTAGAGCACATAAGACCCCCCTGCCCAAAACCCTGAGACATTATTTTGGATAAAGAGCTCAAGGAAGGCCGCAGTGAGGACATATTTTAGAAAGATCTGATTAAAGTATGAAAATGAACCATGTTGGTATCTGGGAGAAGTGTGATCCAGAAAGGAAAAGAGCAAGTTCAAGGATCTTGAGGCAAGAGCTCGCAGGGTATATCAGAGGAACAACAAAGAAAGTGGGACTGGAATGGTGTGAAGGGAGAGCCGTGTGGCAGGCAGTTGTTAATTCCAATACAATGTCTAAAGGATGAACTATCAAAATATCAATCATCATGAAGTATGATTCATGATTACACTTCAATATTCATCCATTAGAAAGTCATAATGTTGTATGTTTTTTCATATTTATTCACTCATATCCTCTCATTCTTCCCTGTTTTACCTTCTCTGTCTCCTTCTCTTTTACTTTTCCTCTTTGGTCTTAACCTTTAACCTTAGTAGGGGATTACGCTTTATTAAGTTTAATATTTATGGTGTGTTTGCTCAGAGTGTTAAATGCACTCTGTTCCAATACTAAAAATGGAAAGAATATGCCCACTTCCTTTTGAGAATGTGGAAGAAGATGTCAGGAGATGCAAAGGTTAACACGTATGTGAAATCGAGAATGATTATATTGGCCGCTGAGTAAACAAAGAAAAGGAGACAGCTCTGCTCTCTTATTGTAATTGCAAATTTATTTTTTATAGTTTCTACAGTTTCTATTTTCCTTTAAACTGCCTTAATCTGTCTTCCTGCTGTGACCTATTTCCAGTAATGCATATTCAGTATAAAAATAGTAGATCAAATCATATCAGAATTCAAGCTACTCCTTGTCGTGCAGAAACATGTACTTCTACATAACACTGAAATCACTTTCCCTCATACTAATTATTTAATTTCCATAAAACACTGAGAGTATTCTGCCATTAAGTCTTCACATTTAAAACTTGTTTTGTAATATTTTAATAGTTCTTTTAAACAACATAGTGAGGAAATACACTTACTATTTTATAGATCCAGCAATTGAGCTGTTGGAAAGTTAAAATATTAATCTAAGGCCATACAATGAGGTTATGTTTATGCTTATAACCAGAGTGTCATTTCAGTTCAAATGAGAGTTGACTGAATGAAAAATTCATCAGTCAAACTGACATGACCAAAATGATCAACTGTTAGGATTGACCATTCCAGGCTGCTATTTCTCAAACTGTGGCCCACAAATTGTCTGCATTGAAATCTCTACAATGTTGATTAAAACACAGATTCTGCTTCTTACCACAAATCTACTAATAAAAAGATTTCCAGGGCTAGGGCCCAGGACTCTGCATTTTAAACAAGTATCCCAGATGATTCTTGTAGACGCTAAAGTTCGAAAATTATAGTTGTTAGCAAAGTGCAATTAAGGTATTTCTTGAACTTCACTTTTTGGGAAAGTAACATTATAATAAGACCTGGGGGTCTAGTATCCAGTCAGGTGGAAATTACTGATGCTACGTAAGCCGTGGAGGAGTGAAGCAGAGCTTGCCAAAGGTTTAATAATTCTGGATGTTCTTTCAGACATTAAATGCAGCTCTTCAGGCTTCCTGCAGAAATCTGAAAATGTTCTCTTTATTTGGATTTCATATATGTAACAAATTGTCCCCAAGGAGCCAAACTGTGGTGTACATATATGTGTATGGGTAATTAAGGAAAAATAAAGTTCTGTAAACTATTTAATTTTTTGTGTGTTTCAACTATTTAATAAGACCACAAAATGTAAAAAACAGAGATGATTTCACTTTTTCCTTAAGGAACATCCAATGCAATTTCCCCAGTAATTGAAGAATACTTCTGACAACATCTTACCGGTAGTAAGAGCTAATAACAACTGCAACAGTAACACTAACGTGTACCCTGGTCTTACATGAAAAGTGTGTATCATACTTCACAATGCAGCCCATTCCACTGTTTTACAGTTCAAATTATTAGGAAATGCTTTGTTATATTAACCTAAATTTGATTGCTTATGATTTTCACGGTACTCTGGTGGCAAACAGAAAAGGCTAATTTCCTCATCACCTCTCAGCTGGAGTATTTCCACCACAGGCTCACTCCCACCCAATTTTTCAGACAATGCTGACCAAGACAGGAATTATATTAACAGCCACAGTCCCCAACAAACGGTCAAGCATTACTGCTGCAACTATAGCTGTGAAGTGCAGTAAGTCTGTGATGAGTCCTAGATATCCTAGACCACTTGTTCAAAACCTTTTAGCTCGCATCCTTTTTATCTCCACTGAAGCTTCTTGTCCTCATTAGGATGTCTGTTGCCTTCATACCTCTCATGCTCTCTCTCTCTCTCTGTTATTCTTCCTCCTAAGTTTACTTCTTCTCTTAGCTAAACTGGACATATTCAGTGTACCAATTCTTTCTCTTACCAGGATATTCACGATTCCCTACCTTGAATCAATACAACAATCTTCTTTTTAACTCAGGTAAGCAATCACTGCCAATTTAGAATTCTACTGCCTGATGCAAAAATCGCTTCAATTACCATATTCACCATAAAAATTCCTTTGTTTACTCATTTGTACACTCATTCAATAAATCTTTACTGACTACCTACTCAGCATCTAACATGCCTGAGGCAGACCTCTGTATATTATCGGATTCTCCTGCCCATCACTTCCTTTTTCAGCAAATGACTTAGACTTCTTTGCAAAGAACATTGATGGTAGCATGAATCCTGCTAATTCTATCCATTCCCCCCAACCTATCACCATAAATTTAAATACAGTTATTTCTGTTTTTAAAATGAGAATTTGTTCCAACACAATTGACACATTAAGAAACAATTTAAGCATAGCAAATTTTATGTTTGCTAATGCATGATTTCATTCATGAGAAACACCAGGTAAGCACAGAAAGCTGCACTAAGTTGAACAGAGCTGCATTGAAATAAATGAAATGCACCCATGAACACACCTCGAACATCTATCAGCTCAGTCTCCCCATTGTGTTATAAGCCACACCCATCCACATCTGGCATTGCTACTTTTAGGCCAAAGTTAGCTAAACCTCCTTCCGCCACTTCACAATAACTCTCAAGCTGCCACCCTTCCAAAATCTACTTCTACAAGTAAATTTCTTTTTTTTTTTTTCAAGGTAAATCTGTCATATTTATCGTAGTGTCTTGTGGGATGGTCAGTTTTATGTGTCAGCTTGGTTAGGCCACGGTAGTTGGTCAAACAGAAGTCTGGACATTGCTATGAGGTATATTTCAGCTAACATTTATATCAGTAGACCTTTAGTAAAGCAGGTTACCCTCCATAATGTGGGTGGGCTTCAACCAATCAACTGAAGGCCTTAAAGGAAAACAAACTGAGGTTCCCGAGCCAGAGAGAATTTGGCCTCCAGACTGTCCTAGAACTTGAGTTGCAACGTCAACTTTTCCCTGGTTCTCTGGACTGCCATCCTGCCCTGCACATTTTAGACTTGCCAGTCTTCTAACAGAGAGACAGAGACAGAGAGAAACAGATAGATAGATATATACTATTGGCTCTGTTTCTCTGGAGAATCCTGACTAATATGGCTGGTGACTCTTAGGAACATATATGAAAGATTACATCGACCTGACTGCATCTCTGAACTCATTCTTATTGTTTTCCAGCCATTTCCAAGAACTGGACACTTCTTTTGTATCAGACAAACTTTTTCTTCTCTGTTCTATATTCCATCTCTTCCTATTTCCACTGGAATCTTGCCATTTCACTTTTTCTTCTTTCCTATCGTGTTTCTCTCTTTCTTTGTAGTTCCTTTCCTTCATAATGTAAGCTCAGACCACAAGGGCCAGAAGTTGGAGAGGAATGGAGAGCTATTAGGATAGTTTTATCTTAGCTCATAGAAGATAATAATGTTATAAAAGCAAAAATAAACAAATGAGACCTAATCAAAATTACAAGCTTCTGTACATGAAAGGAAACCACAAACATAATGAAAAGACAACCCACAGAATGGGAGAAAATATTTGCAACTGATGCAACAGACAGGGATTAATTTCCAAAATATACAAACTGTTCATACAATGCAATACCAAAAAAACAAACAACCCAACTGAAAAATGGGCAGAAGATATAAATAGACATTTCTCCAAAGGAGACTTACAGATGGCCAATGGACACATGAAAAGATGCTCACTAATTATTAGAGAAATGCAAATCAAAACTACAATGAGGTACCACCTCACACTGGTGAGAATGGCTATCATTAAAAAGTCTACAAATAACAAATATTGGAGAGGTGGGTGGAGAAAAGGGAACCCTCTTACACTGTTGGGGGGAATGTAAACTGGTGCAGCCATTACGGAAAACTGTATGGAGGTTCCTCAAAAAACTAAAAATAGATTTGCCATAAGATCCAGCAATCCCACTCCTGGGCACATACCTAGACAAAACTGTAATTCAAAAAGATACACGCACCCCTAAATTCATAGCAGCACTTTTTACAATAGCCAAGACATGGAAACAACTTAAGTGTCCATCAACAGATGGATGGATAAAGATGTGGTACATATATACAATGGAATATTACTCAGCCATAAAAAAGAATGAAATGATTCCATTTGCCACAACATGATGGACCTAGAGATTATCATACTAAGTGAAGTAAGTCAGAAAGACAAAGACGAATACCAGACGATATCACTTATATGTGGAATCCAAAATATGACACAAATGAACACATCTACAAAACAGAGACAGACTCACAGGCATAGAGAACAGACTTGTGGTTGCCACAGGGAGCATCGTGGGGGAGGGATGGATTGGGAGTTTGGGATTAGCAGAGGCAAACTAGTATATATAGGATGCATAAACAACAAGGTCCTACTGTATAGCACAGGGAACTGTATTCAATATCCTGTGATAAACCAGAATGGAAAAGAATATGAAAAAGAGTATATATAGGTATAACTGAATCACTTAGCTGTACAGTAGAAATTAACACAACAGAAATTCTTCAGCTTTAGCTCCTTAATGATCTTTCCTCTGAACATTTAAAAATTTATAAACCTAAAGGTTCATAGAGTCAAATGTCTTCCAAACAGTATGATGGAAAGTTATGCTTTCTCAATGTACTCATCACTTCCACTACAGCAACAACATTTTCAGTGTTGATAAGTGTACCATTCGGCCACAACGTGTAGCACAGCAGACCCTGATGATGCCAATGAACTCTTCATGGTTTCTTAATATAGCCCACTGGGTTTATGTGGAATCAGCAAATTAGAAAATTACTGTAACATTTAGTTGTATTAATTCCCTCCAGGCTGATTCAATGGCATATAGAGCAAGATGAGATTTCCGTGTGACACAATCAACAGTCACAATGAACTGAAAAAATCAAATTACCCTAAACCTTAAAACTCCTCAAATTGATTACTACCTTCCTCAGCTATGCTATTTTCTGCAATGAAAACAATAAATACTTCTTAGCTACCAAATCCATAAAAACATCTTTCATTTCTCGCTGAGTGAATTTTCTTTCTAAAGAACAACTGCATATAATGCTGAACAAAAATAACAAAAGCTGGATTTGAACCCTGGCTTTACTATTTACTAGCTGTGTGACCTTGAACAAGTTACTTAAATGATCTGCGTCTCTTTCTTTATGGATAAAATAGGGAAAAAAATACTTATTTTTAGGGTGGATGGAGGATACAAAGCAAATATGTATTTTAAGTACCTAATACAGAGATTGGTATTTATTATGTACAAAATAAAATAGCAGAGTCTTTATAATGTTCAAAATATAAGTACATACTATATTTGTACTGTAAAATCATTTACAAAATCAATGTATGCAATCTGACGTATACGTCAAAGGAAAACACTGTTACTTTCTCTCATAAAATCAACATACGCATATTTTAAAATTTTCACAGAATTCAGAAGTGAATATGAGAAATAAAAGAAACTCTGTTTATATCATTCTCAAGACGATAACCACTATTAACGATTTGCTAAAAATGCTGTCAGATATTTTTATGAGTACATTTTCTGCTAAAAAGGGAGCCACGTTATAGGTATTATTCTGTAACTGTTTTTCACTTAATTTGTAAGAAAAATTTCCTAGTCACTTAGCCATCTCTAATAGCAACTGAGTACTTATTTGTGTTTATCACATAATTCAGGAAGAACTTCTGTCTTTGTTTGTAACCAGCGCAAGACTCCTAGGAAGAGAGAGAAGGCAGCCTTTGCTAAGAACATGCTACAATAACCCCACTGTAAGATGGAGAGTGGCATCCTGGCTGTCAGGCTGGCAACTGGAAGTCCAGAGGAAGAGGGCATCTCCCCTCCCTGAGGAGGGAGGAGAACATGGATGCCCTGGAGAGGTGAAGAGTGAAAAAGGCCAGATGCACAGAGGGAGGAGTTAGCAGAGCTAAGGGGTGTGTATGTGCATGCGTGCGTGTGTGTGTGTGTGCGCTGGGAGGGGGGAGTACACAGAGAAGACCTGCCTAGCAATGTGGAGATGTGGCAGAGAAGAAAGGAGAGACATGTCTAATGGAATGTTTCAGTAACTCATAGGCCCTGTGAAGTAAAACTAAAAATAGCATAATGTGCTTTATATGATTATTTTGTTATGGAAACTGGAAAAGGGATTGGCGAAGGGTGGGAAAAATGATAGCCATATGTATATTGGGGAGGGGAGTTGATATCTGGATAATCAATTGAAAGAGTATAATTTATTTAAGTGATGTCAAATAGATGACACATCAGTCAAAAAAAGTCCTTAAGAAGGACACTTTGAATATGTATCTTTGCATTTACTTCTCCCATTGGTTTATCAGGTTTACATAGCTAATTGACACACTTATTGACCTGTAAGTCAGGTTATATACCTTTCCTACTATCCAAGAATTCCCAAAGATGTTCAACCTCTTTCTTCCTATAAGAATTCCATTCTAAATAAAAAGTTCATTCTTTTTTTCCCAAATACATCATGCAATTTTTTATCTTTGAATTTCTTACTCATATTTAACCAAACATTTATGAATATAAATTTTATGAATTTCTATGAATTTAAATTCTATACTTTCTTAAAACTTAAGCTTAAGATTTATTATCTCCATGAGTCCATAATGATTTCTTTCTTCTCAAATTCTTTATCACTTGTCACTTGCTACCCCTTGATTTGGGGTGCTTGTCATATTGTACACATTTCCTGTCTGCAAAACTGGACCATGAAGTTAGAAATGCCATCTCATCGACGGGACTTATTTTAGTACTCATTCAATGAAAGGCTACCATAAACATTTATCTTAAAACACTCATATTTTGAATTTCATATTTAATAATTTCATACGTAAAGGATTTCAAAAAGGAACCATATCCTCAAATTGCTGAAACATTATGATTGCCCCCAGAGGAAAATTTCTGAGTTGAATAATAGTTTGCATTTTGTTCCACACAATTCCTGTTACAAATTCAGGTTCTGAAAATAATGATTAAGAGACAGTTAATAATAACTGTATATTTACTACCAGAGACTATTCTTAAATCCTTATATAATTACTATATCTAATCCTTACAACAGCCAGTGAGATACGCAATACCATTTACTGAAATTTATTGTTGAATATACTAAGGATTAAAATATTGTAAATAACATACCTAAGAATATACAGCTAGTAAGTAGTAGAGTTGGGAATCAAGTTCAAGAGTGTTTGACTCTAGTTTTAAACCAGTATTGCAACTAAGCTTAAATTGAACTACACTTCTTAAAGAGCTTGTGTTGACTCATTCTTCAAATAATTTTTTAGATTAATTTGTCCTAATAAAATAAGAGGCTGAAGTTAGTTTTGCTTTGTGAGTTAACATAATGAAGCAATATCCTCTTGAAAATCCTCTAGGATTTAAAATAAACTCTAGGTAAAAGGCAGACAAATTAGCATAACATTCATATTAATGCCTCCCAAAGTGTGTTACACAAGAAGTCAATTCTTTGGAATCTATGCAGTGCTAGATATATTATTTTCAAAGGGGCTTTGGTTACTCATTATGATGATGGATGACTGTGATGAAAATATCAACATATGTCTAAGTTTTTCCTTCAGTATTTCTCCCATAAATATAACATAGTGATATAGAATGAAGATTATTTAATGAGACAAGCAATGGGATTATTTGCAGTGGTTGCAAGTAAATCTGATTTTCAAATCGTAAAGTGTGACATTCCTCATGATATTACTTACTGATTTTATTTGACCTTACTATTGTTAGAATTAAGAAATGTCTGAACAGACAACAACCAGTTCAATAGTTTTCAATAAACTGACCGTGCTTCATTATAAAATGATGTATACACCAAAGGGAGACAATTTTCTTAAGGAGAGACAATTTTTTTAATACATATGACTAATGGATTAGATGTAGCAGACCGTCAGTATACAGCCTAGTAGGTGTATAGAATTTGTCATCAGCTATCAAAGCTATACTTAATTATCTAACACACAGATACCTCAAATATGAGAAAATGAGTACAGAAAAATTCAGTCAATTTAAATATATAAGAAAATATTTTGTAGATATAATTCTTTGTACTGTGCTTTGTACAGTGGTTCAATTGTCCTGAACATCACACATAAGTGGGTTGACCTTGAAGGTGCACAAGAGGTTAAGTTGAACTATCCACACTTGCAGTTAGCAAAGTTGAGCACATTTTATATTTTACATAAATAAATATTGTATTTCTAAGTAATACATAATATTAAGTTCCAAGGGAGGTTAGGCAAGAGCTAGAAAGTGGCACATCCAGCATATGCAGTATGGTTTCAAGTTCCATACTTGTAAATACTCTGACGCTGCCCCTCCTGAATAAATTTAACCAATTACTGTTCACAGCTCTAGGCCATCCTATATGCTCAAATTATTCCGCCCTCAATTCATTAGAGTCAGAATTCCGCCTCTCTGAACTGTTAGTAAATTCCTAATTGAAAATCCTATGTCTAAGCTCCTGTCTTTGCGCGGCAAATACTCTGGAATATTGGATTTTGAGGAAAGGCAAATCATCTCTAGATGAGTTTCTTCACCATAACCTTGGTCAGATAGGAGACTGGTCAGAGACTCCTTCGAAACGCCAAGTTCATCTTGGAGTAATCAGTTAGAATGTGAGGCGTGGTAGGAAGAGCTATCTAGTGCTTGGGCTGCAATTGACGACTTTCCCACTTTCTAACTGTGTGATCTCAAAGAACTTAACATTTCCTACCTTGGCAACAGTCATAAGTGAAGGGTATGGTCCAATATCTGATAGGCATTAAAACGGCAGCTTCTGTTTCTCGAAGAGTCTCTGTGTTAACAGGGCTGACCTAGGACCAAATTAAGATTAACCCTGAGTCTTTATCATATTCAAATGTCTAATGATTTGAGGATGGATTGATACATATATTTTTCATCTTTCTTATAAAAAGAAAAATTATTCCCTAAAGAATTGATTCTACGATATTAATTTTTGAACAAAGGAATTTATAAGAGGAATGCTTGTTCCTTTAAGCACAAGGAAAACTATAATATAATATAAATCTGTGAAACGTACAAGTTTGTTGAAAAATCATTATTGAGAGCATTTCTCTTTGGCATTTTGAATCCATGTTAAGTGTACTTTCTTTCTTTTTAAAAATAAATTTATTTATTTATTTATATTTATTTTTGGCTGCATTGGGTCTTCTTGCTGCACACGGGCTTTCTCTAGTTGTGGCGAGCAGGGGCTACTCTTCGTTGTGGTGCATGGGCTTCTCACTGCGGTGGCTTCTCTTGTTGTGGAGCATGGGCTCTAGGACTGCGGGCTTCAGTAGTTGTGGCACACGGGCTCAGTAGTTGTGGCTCGTGGGCTCTAGAGTGCAGGCTCAGTAGTTGTGGTACACTGGCTTAGCTGCTCCGTGGCATGTGGGATCTTCCCCGACCAGGGCTCGAACCCGTGTCCCCTGCACTGACAGGCAGATTCTTAACCACTGCGCCACCAGGGAATCCCTTAAGTGTACTTTCTATCTCCAAACAGGAAGCAGTTGTTTAGCCAGGTTTTTCACAACATATATATTCACAAAATGCTGCAGAGTTAGAAACAGTCTCTTCCTTGTGAAAGGAAATGTTAAATATAGTTACTAAGATGAGCCCTGGATCAATACATCAGTATAGTTCAGGTTTCCTGATTTCCAGAAAGATGTGAAGCCTGATGTGAACTAATACATAATTGAAGTTATAAAGAGAAGCCATTGTTACTTAGGGGTATTTTCCTCAGAAAAGTATTGTTTCCTCTCCCACAAATCATGCCTACTATGTAGTTCTGAAAAGTAGCTTTTGCCAGAATATCCTAATGATCAATTTAATCTCTAAAGACCCTTCTTCACCTTTCATTCCTGTTAGTTAAAGTGATTTTATATGTCAATTTGACCAGGTCACAGGGTCCCCAGATAGTTTATCAAACATTATTCTGGGTGTGTCTGTGAGGGTGTTATGGATGAGATTAACATCTGAATTAGCAGCCTGAGAATAGCAGATGACTCTTTTCTCCAGTGTGGGTGGTACCCATCGAATCAGCTGAAGGCCTGAATAGAACAAAAAGGTTGACCCTCCTGCAAGTGAGGGAAGTCCTCCAGCCAGATTACATGAGCTGAGACACTTGTCTCTTCCTATCTTCAGATTTGAACTGAAATGTCGCCTCTCCTGGGTCTTGAGCCTGTCAGCTTTCAGACTAGAACACCAGCTTCCCTGGTTCTCAAGATTTTGGACTCAAACTGGAACCACACTATCAGTTGTCTTGGGTCTCCAGCTTGCTAAGTGCAGAGCTTGGGACTTCTCAGCTTCCATAATCATGTGAACTACCTTATAATATTTTTTTTAATTTTATAATGTATATCTATTTCCTCATATAATTTAAAGAAATAATATAATAATAATATAATCCTTATAATTTATATGTATACAATATATTATCACCTATTGGTCCTCTTTCTCTGGAGAAGCCTAATACAGTAAGTTATAGACGCATTTAAGTAAACATGGCTACATAACAGAAGAATTTCCTTTCATCAGATAACTTGAGATAAAACAGCTCCTTTTTCCCAAATATGAGTTTAATTAATTTGTATTTTTGTCCAATAATGTGATCTTTATTTGGGAAAAATGTTCCAGTTTAGAAAACATTACAATTTATTTATTTATCTCTATGTAGAAATTTATTGAAAGATTGGATTCTTCTTACCACTCCACTTCAATCAGTTTTTCTCCCTCTTCCCTATCAAACTCAAGGGTCGTCAGGAGTTGCAAAAATAGTTTTTACTATTAATCCAAGAAAAACAGAGAGTTTTGCTCAAATGTACTTAAGAGCTTTTGGAGCTATTGGCTATTTATTAATTCTATGCCCTACCTAAATTATTATAGATCGATAACTACAGTTTAATAAATAGTTACTGAGCCCTCCTTACTTACATATTATGGTCTATAGTAGAAAATAAAGAGAAATTAGAGTGCCCACATTCAGAGGCTGCATTAATCACGGTTCTCTAGAGAAACAGAACCAATAGGTTTTTACTTATTTATTTACTTTTTATGAGGAATAGCTCATGCAATTATAGAGGCTGAGAAGTTGCACCATCTGCCATTTGCAGTTGAAGACCCCAGTGGTGTAATTCAGTCCAAGTCTGAAGATCTGAGAACTAGGGGAGCCAACGGTGTAAATCCCAGTCTAAGGGCAGGAGAAGATAAGATGAGATGTCTTAGCTCAAACAGTGAGGCAGGGGAAAAGGACACGAATTCCTTCTTTCCCTGCCTTTGGTGTCTTTCAGGCCCTCAATAGATTTAATGATGCCAACCTACACTGAAAAGGGCAATCTACTTTACTGAGCTAAAATCTCATCTGGAAGCACCCTCACAAACATACCCAGAAATAATGTTTAATCTGAACACCCTAAGGCCAGTCAAGTTGATACATAAAATTAACCATCGTAGGAGGCTGAAATAACTTATTACCCAGTCTCTCCTCACTCTCATTTTTATTCAGTCATTTGATTGCTTGATTGTAGTAAGTGTAATAAGTGAATTCACTAAATTCGCAACACATAGAAAGAACCCTCCTTGACACCAAATCCCTAAAGACCAGTTGATGAATATGGGCAAAGGAGGTGGGTCAAGATTTTGTTGCTGAATTGACCTGGGCACCTGCCAATTGTAGAATATACCTGCAATTACCTGGGGAAAATGTGTGCACGATGACTTTCCCACAGGGGCCAGTGGCAGCAAGACTTTCTCTTAGTAAGTTTTTCATCAGTAGACATGAACAAATGGGAAAGAAAAAACTAAGCTGAATTTGTCTTTAAACCATAAGGATTTTTGTTTTATCCTTTTTCTTTTATAACCTTGTTTTTGTTTCTTTACTCTTGGCTCTTTATATTGTCTTGGTACCTGTTACAAAATTTATGTGTTATATCTAAAAGTGTCACGAGTCAGATTCCAGGTTCTAAAGGATGACTGTGGTCTGCATAGCAGAGTGGTGAAGTACAAGGGCTTTCTAGTCAAATGAACATGTATTTGAAAGACGATTCTACTTTTTTTTTTACAGGTAAACCTATACTTAGGTTTCTAAATTAAGATTGGAATAAAAATATTACAAACCTCAGGATTGTGGCAAAAACTACATTCAATGATATAAAAGGTGATGGGGTCATTCTACACACCGGTTATTCTCTGATTGTAGAAGGGGTGAGATATTATCCCCTAGTAGAGTGTTCAGAAGGTGCAGAGAGGGGATGAGTGACTTATGTAACTTCAGTTGTCTTTCTCCCTTTGAAATTTCATGCCTTAGACTCTCATTTCTACATTATACCAACCAAATATAGGGCTTCACATAAACACCATAATTAAATAATATTTAGTTACTTATTCATTTTCTGGATAAGACTGATTGAAAGAGAACAAAATTCATTTAATCCTTAAAAACACAGTTAATGTCACTGTTTGCAGATGACATGATACTATACATAGAGAATCCTAAAGATGCTACTAGAAAACGACTAGAGCTAACCAATGAATTTGGTAGAGTAGCAGGATACAAAATTAATGTACAGAAATCTCTTGCATTTTTATAAACTAATGATGAAAAATCTAAAAGAGAAATTAAGGAAACACTCCCATCTACCACTGTAACAAAAAGAATAAAATACTTAGGAATAAACCTACCTAGGGAGACAAAAAACCTGTATGCAGAAAACTATAAGACACTGATGAAAGAAATTAAAGATGATACCAAGAGATGGGGAGATATATCATGTTCTTGGATTGGAAGAATCAATATTGTGAAAATGACTATACTACCCAAAGCAATCTACAGATTCAATGCAATCCCTATCAAACTACCACTGGCATTTTTCACAGAACTAGAACAAAAAATTTCATAATTTATATGGAAAGACAAAAGACCCTGAATAGCCAAAACAATCTTGAGAAAGAAAAATGGAGCTGGAGGAATAAAGCTCCCTGACTTCAGAGTATACTACAAAGCTACAGTAATCAAGACAGTATAGTACCGGCACAAAACCAGAAATATAGATCAATGGAAGAGGATAGAAAGCCCAGAGATAAACCCATGCACATATGGTCACCTTATCTTTGATAAAGGAGGCAAGAATATACAAAGGAGAAAAGACAGCGTCTTCAATAAGCGGTGCTGGGAAAACTGGACAGCTACATGTAAAAGAATGAAATTAGAGCACTCCCTAACACCATACACAAAAATAAACTCAAAATGGATTAAAGACCTAAATGTAAGGCCAGACACTGTAAAACTATTAGAGGAAAACATAGGCAGAACACTCTATGACATAAATCACAGCAAGATCCTTTTTGGCCCACCTCCTAGAGAAATGGAAATAAAAACAAAAATAAACAAATGGGACCTAATGAAACTTAAAAGCTTTTGCATAGCAAAGGAAACCATAAACAAGACGAAAAGACAACCCTCAGAATGGGAGAAAATATTTGCAAATGAAGCAACTGACAAAGGATTAATCTCCAAAATTTACAAGCAGCTCATGCAGCTCCATATCAAAAAAACAAACAACCCAATCCAAAAGTGGGCAGAAGACTGAAACAGACATTTCCCCAAAGAAGATATATAGATTGCCAGCAAATACATGAAAGGATGCTCAACATCACTAATCATTAGAGAAATACAGATCAAAACTACCATGAGGTATCACTTCACACTGGTGAGAATGGCCATCATCAAAAAAATCTACAAACAATACATGCTGGAGAAGGTGTGGAGAAAAGGGAACCCTCTTGCACTATTGGTGGGAATGTAAATTTATACAGCCACTATGGAGAAGAGTATGGAGGTTCCTTATAAAACTACAAATAGAACTACCATATGACCCAGCAATCCCACTACTGGGCATATACCCTGAGAAAACCATAATTCAAAAAGAGTCATGTGTCACAATATTCATTGCAGCTCTATTTACAATAGCCAGGTCATGGAAGCAACCTAAGTGTCCATTGACAGATGAATGGATAAAGAAGATGTGGCACATATGTACAATGGAATATTACTCAGCCATAAAAAGAAACGAAATTAAGTTATTTGTAGTGAGGTGGATGGACTTAGAGCCTGTCATAAAGAGTGAAGTAAGTCAGAAAGAGAAAAATAAATACCGTATGCTAACACATATATATGGAATCTATAAAAAAAATGGTTCTGATGAACCTAGGGGCAGGACACGAATAAAAACACAGACATAGAGAATGGACTTGAGGACATGGGGAGGCAGAAGGGTAAACTGGGATGAAGTGAGAGAGTAGCATTGACATATACACACTATGAAATGTAAAATAGATAGCTAGTGGGAAGGAGCCGCAGGGAGATCAGCTCGGTGCTTTGTGACCACCTAGAGGGGAGGGATAGGGAGGGTGGGTGGGAGGGAGATGCAAGAGGGAGGAGATATGGGAGTATATGTTTATGTATAGCTGATTCACTTTGTTACACAGCAGAAACTAACACAACACTGCAAAGCAATTATAGTCCAATAAAGATGTTTAAAAAAAAACCAACACAGTTAAACAAGTTTTCTACCTTCATTAAATACACTATCCTAAAACAATCTCAGAGGTAAGTTAGCATACATAAACAAAAGCACAATTTTAAAAAAAACCTATTCTAATCAAATGTAATAATAATCCAAGATATCTTCATCTAGTTCAACAATATACAGGAGGACTAAAATCAACTACCAAAAAGAGCAAAAAGACAGCTCTGAATAAGGGCTTCTGCCATATCTACCTACATCATAGATATCCTTAAGGTGAAGGGATCAGGGGGTGGGGGGAATCTGGCGAGAAGCCAAGAAAGGGAAGGAATGCCAATGTTTTTACTCATATATCAAATCTGACTCTCAGAGTGTAATGGAGAATAAATGATTCACTTGTCATCTGATTGACAGTTGACAACACCACGGTAAGATCTGTCAGCTCAGGGCTGGGAATGAGAGTGTCTGGCATTGGGGAGAATGGGGGGAAATCCCTTAAGATGAAAGTTTTTGTTTTTGGAGCAGACAGCACTGAGTTTTCTAAATGTTGCACTGCAGTTATAGCAAAGGTTTTAGCCTACATGGTCTGATACTACAGCTGGGAGAGATGGGTAAAATCTGGGGGGACATCCTATAGAGAAACTATGGAAAAGATTAAAAGGAAGGCATGGGGCATATAGCAGCTAAAGTGGCCAAATGAAGACCAGACAAGATAGATACATGCAAAGACAAACATTATTTTAAAAGTTTTGCATACCTGGCTTTTTTCAGGTGCAATTATTATATAAGTGTAACTAAAATAATCTAACATGGAATTATTTTTCCTTCTTGCTATACATTCATTCATACCATTTCTATGACTGTTTAATCATAAGAGGTGGAATACCAACTGCATGGATACAAATGCCACTCTGAACAAACTGAACCTGTGCTGAAAAAATATCTACCCCTGGACTTTTCAGGTGTGTCCTTCCCTCTAAAAGAAATTAAGTAGCAAATCAGAGCAAGACTTACATGATTGAAGATCCCACTGACCTTTTAAATCCTGACAATTTGATCTTTTCTGAGTATTTCCAATGGCACTATCACTATTAGTAACCTATTAGAGTCATGTTTTATACTTTGTTCTTAGACTCTGTGTCTGACATTTTTCTCTTTAATTTCTAACCAACAGAAGACCCATAAAGAATGTTAGGAGAAAGGTAGCTCTCCTCTGAGACTTGGCATTAGAAGAAAAGGTCTGTTTTCGGGTCAGCCACTCAGGTAGAATTACTCTCCCAGGGCAGCACTATTTCTCTGAGGGAAGGTGCATCTTCCCCTGTTGCCCTTCCCGGGAGTAATGAGATACACAGGTCTGCAGCGCCAGCCACCTTTTGGGCTCACCACCTAGTTTATCCAGGGGAAGTTTACTATGGGAGCAACTACAACTACAAAAAGGGAGCTACTCTGATTTAGATGGTGCTGAAACAAAGGCGAGGGCTTCTTCCTCCTGTCTCATTTGATCATTTTTCATGCTTTACCTCTGCTTCTAGGCGCCAATTTATCTTTTTTTCCCCCTACAGGCTGTGCTTTAAGTGTTTTCAGTTCTAACTGTAACGTGTCTTTGAACCAAGAAGATTTACTTCTCTCCTGGTTCGTTTCTTCCTCTCATTTCTGTTTATTTTCTCCCTGGCTCTTACAGCTTTCCCCTTGATAATGTGAGTGCTGCCTCTATATTTTCATCTATCCTCATCTCCTGCCTGTGAACTCCTTTAATAAGAAGTGTCTAGTGTAGTAGAGACGGGGATTTGGCTGAAAGATCAGGCTGTGTGACCTTTGGCATGCCAATTAGCTCCTTTAAACAGCAGATTTCTCTCTCTAAAATGAGGATGTTAGATTCAATTATCTCAGTGATCATCCCACCTCTAATTTACCGGGATTTCGTGTGTTCTCACTGTGCTCAGTCTATCATGCAAGCTCAGTTCATGTGAATTTGTTTCCTATTGCTGCCGTAACAGATCACCACAAATGCAATGGCTAAAACAAGACAAAAATTCATCATCTCATAGTTCTGTAGAGCAGAAATCCAACATGGTCTCACTGTACTAGTATCAAGGTGTTGCCTGGGCTATGCTTCTCCCTGGAGACCCTAGGGGAGTAGCTTTCAAGAATTCAAGTGACCAGATTGGGCACATTTTGACAATTCAAGATAATCTCCTGATTTCAATGTCAGGAGACATTAACCTTAATCACTCCTGCAATGCCCCTTTTGCCACGTAAGGTGACATATTTACAGGGTGTGGGCACCTTGGGGGGGCCATTATCCTGCCTACTACAGCATGTCACTTGCTAACAGAAGCATTTTATGTCTGGTAGCACCAAATGAAGCCAAAGCAATCAGATACCTCTTCCCTTTTCTGCTTTTCTTGTTTCAGAAGGCATCCTGGAATGACCCAACTCATCCTCAAACTATCAGTGTCTAGAGTATCTACTTCTGAAGCCGTCCCACACTGTCTTTCAGATTAGCTCTTCCAAGAATCCCCATTCCTGCCTAGAGCTGTCCTGAATCTCTATGGTCCCTGCTCAGACTCACAGTGTGCTGCTAAATATATTCCAAGGACTGCCTCTTCTGTACCATCTTGTCAATATTCCAAACTAGCTTTCCATTATTGGTTTCTGCTCCTTTTGATCTTTGGTCACTCTAAGTGGCTGCTGCTTTCTGATGATATACTCTATGTCCCTAACGGGGACAAACCTTGACACTCAAATTTTGGTTTCCTGATGGGCTTCTAAACACTTGAATAAAAACAGCAATTCTTACCTAGCCCTCTAAACTTTCTCTTTTGAGATTCCTGCACCAGCCATGCACTCTTTAATCCTTTCCAGTTGTCATTATCAGTTTCTGGGCCAACTTCATGGGTGATGGACCAAAGCAATCACACAGGGTCTCCCATTCAGAAGAGGCCTGCATGCTAAGGATATAAAGCTGTTTGTTCGCCATCTTACAATTTTTAATAACTCCATTTTGGATTTATATTTTGTTAGTAAAGTCTGATGGTGCAACTGAAGCATGTACTGGTGGCTTAGAGCCTTGGCTCCCTGATATGCTGATTCCTGCTGCTTCTCTACCTCCCTGGGATGGGTTCTCTGCCACCTGCTCCCCCATCTCTGACCAGTCACTTGTACCATCCTTCTCCCCTGGCAGAGCCTGGATGTGGGCAAAGAGAGAGTTGACATCAGAGCCCAGTTGTAGGGTGGAACCCTGGACATCAATGAGGACCTGCAGTGGCCCAGCCACTAATCCTGCCCAAGGAAAGGTGACTTTCCTTAGCAAATAAAAAACCACCATGACAGGTAAAGTAAGAGACAGCAAAAAAAAAAAAAAAAAAAAAAAAGGAAAAAACATTTTTTCCTGCTTTTTGGACATGGTACCCTGCATTTTCATCTTGTACCAGGCTCCACAAATTATGTAATTTGCCCTAATATTTTAGCTCAAGATTTCTGAATTTGAGCACTTTTGACATTCTGGACAAGACAATTATCTGTTGAAAGTTACTGTCCTCTAAGTTGCAGAGTATATAGAAGTATCCCTAGCCTCTACCCACTAAATGCCAATAGTACCCCATCTGAGTTGTGGCAACCCAAATGCTCCCTGGGAGGAGAGTATAACTGTCCCAGTTGAAAATCACTGGTTTGGTTTCTGGAAACTTAATTCTCACTTTTGAGCTTCCTGTTTGATGAAGGTGCTGATATCTATGCTCTAAACTTTAAGTCAAACTATTCTTATTATCAAATATTGAGTAACATCACAGGTTCTAGAATCCAGCCTGGATTTGAAACCTAGTTTTGACCTTGATTAGTAGTATTACTGTGAGCAAGTTACTTAATCTCTGCAACCTAGTTTTCTGACCATTAATTAAAAACAATAGTAATAACAGTAACTACAACAAAAGTTTGTTGTGAGAATTAAATGACATAATGTATGTAAAATTCTTAGCACAGTGCTTGGATTGGCACATAGTGAGTAATCAATAAGTGATATTATTATTATTGTTATTACTATTAGAATCAACTCCATCAGTCCTAGAAAACCAGACACTGCTGGTTCCTTGGAAGTAAAAACTTCTTCCTTTCACTGATTTTCATTGACCTGTTCATTGTTCAGCACAATCACTAGTAGTTTTGTCCTTAGATAATGTGGGTCTTCTTTGTTTATTGTTCTAAGCTAATTTTAGAAGCTTTCTTAGAGGTCATGGGGTCCTGATAGCAGAAGCCAACATAGTTGTGTGATTTCTTTCCTGCAGGGCAGTCCAAATGCCATCTCATCACGTTTTATTCCATTTGAATCTCCTGCAGAATTGCTGTTTACATTGTGAGGGCTGACTGGAATTCTCAGGTCATTTACAGAGCAGAAACTGGCTGAGACCAGTCTAGTGAGAGTCTTTCCACTTCATCCATCAGTCTCCTCTGATTCTCTCATAGGGCTCCTTCAAAAGCCTCCAATCCCAAGAAAGGCCACTTTCGTAAGATAGTAATTCAAATCATAGGAAAGCAATTGGCTGTTACTTTCAAAAGGAGAAAATGTTGATTTCCTCACATGCATAATAATTACCAATAAAAATCATGTTGACAGAGCCTATGTGATGGCTTAAGGAAGAACCTGCGAGGATATAGCACAAGAAAAATCCTCTTACAAATTACACCACTTACAGATATGCAGAAAGTTAAAACTAATAGTGACTTAAAGTAACATTCCTCAGATAAAGCTGCAATAACATATCATTCCTATAAAAGTAAATATTTGGATTAAATATAGACATCATCATCTTTACACATGCATACACACAATGTAATCTTGAATCTTTTGCATAAAGCATCATTATTTAGAGCAATAAAAGCTTCAGCTCCTTCTTTCTGGCTTTTTTAGGCCAAATAATAGGCTGGAAGTTATTCAGACTGACCGAAGCACTAAGTCATTTAAGGAAGTACCTTGAATCAATTGCTCATGTTCAAGTTCCTTGAACATTTTTTCCCAACAAATTGAGGTTTTTAAAAAAAGGAAAACTTTCAACTCAATAAAACAAACTGATTTAGCCAATCGCTTAATCTCCTGAATGGTTTACTATTATATTCATAGAAGGAGCAGAGGTTTTGTTAAACATGTTGGCAGGTGGATTCAGCTGAGATTTGTGTGTCCATAGCTCTCTGCACATGACCCACTATGGCACTCACCAGTTTGTACTCTAATTATGTGATCAATGTCCATCTGCTGCACTGGACTGTCATCTCCTTATGCCAAAGTGCCTGGCATAGGTTAGACCTCAAAACATATTCACTAATTTGTGAACTGTCTATGCTTCAACAATTCCCACCTGGTTGAATATTAAAAAAAAAAAAAACAATATTAATGTAAATAGTAAAAAAATGGAAAAAATCAAAGGACTATAATGAAAAAAATCAAAGGGCCGTAGATAAGTCATATACCTCTTATTTTGAAAACTGCTTATAAACTCACTTGAAATGAGGATATCCAGTTCAGATTTTTTTAAAAGCACTAATACAGAAATCATTTTTCCTTTTGAAACATAAGAAGAAATTTGTTCATGAACCAAAATGCTTGAATGGAACTGAAATATGCTTTTTACCTGCTGTTAAAGAATGAGCCTATATCTTAAAAATTAGAATGTAAAATTAGAAACCTCTTATTATTAAAAAAATTATACTCATCTTGGTTGTATTTTGGGTAAGAACTTTTTCAAAACAGATGACGTTCCCTTCATAACCTAAAATGTTTCATGCATATTCATTTAGATTCCTAAGAGGATCTCATTATCTCATCCAAAAAAGAATTAATGATCCTTAATGGTTTCCAATGACACTTTGTCTTTGTCCCTTTCTCAACTGTGCAGATGACTTTAAGCATACAAATGTTCCTGCTCATGCTTTGACCTCTAAAGTCTCTTGCATGATCACAGGATTAAAAAGAAATCATTTTTCCTACACTGACATGAATTTTGCATTCTTCTTTTACTCGTGTTTAAAAAAATGTACCTGGGCTTACTTTATACATTTGTACCTTATTTTTAGAATTAAAAAACAGCAAAATAAGAAAGGGATACTTGTTTGGTCATAGAGAAAAACAGGGTACTGATTATAAAGGACCCTCTAAGCCCTTATGGGGATTTGAGATCTGTTTCTAAGAGAAAAGGGAAATCACAGAAGAGTTACCAGAAATGAGCAAATCAAACAGACCTGGGTTTAAATACAGCTTCAAGTCCATACAGTTTCCTCAACTCTTCAATAGGCATACAAATAGTAACTCGCTCAATAGATTATAAGAATGAAGTGAATATAAATGATTTATATTTATATGACACCTAATATGCATGTACACATATTAATATATCCAGTTCAACAGTTTATTTAGAAGTTCATACTATGTGTAAAAATCAACCATTGATGATCGAAAATGATCTGGAGTGGGGAGAAGGCATGATCTGATTTCATTCTTCCTCTCACTCCACTACGTTACACTAGAGACTCTATCCTGGTCTGATTCTGAAACGAAAACAATGTCTCTCTCTCCAAGTCCTAAATCTTCTGTTGTTGGGTGGTTAAGGGGAGGGAAGACAGGAGACAGCTGTCTGCTTGCATTCCTGGGCATCTGCCTGGATTGAGACGGCATTTCTGGTCTCACACTAGCTGTTTTTATCTACACCTGGCATGTAGTTTCATGGTAGTCTCAGAATGTGTGTGGTTTTCTTTGAGCAGATACATTTTCACTTCACTCCCATTCAAACTGAGTACTCCCTCAGAGAATGGCAGCTACACCTCTGTATGGCCTGACAATGGTCCAACCCCCAAGCCCTCCATGGATGCTGTGTTGCTTTGTTCAGCTGTCACCAAGAAAGTTCAAAAGCTTTTGCTTTTTCCTTTATCCACTGTGCACCTTCCTGTAGAAACATGTCAGCTGCTAAGGTCTTTTTAAGAAACCTGGTGTGAGAAAGGCACTCTTTTCTTCCCAGGCATTCTACACCAAGTTACAAATGACCGGGGAAAAATTTCCCTCCAACTCTCCCAGCTTTGAAATCTTTGGGTAAGAAGCATGAACCGTACTCTAAATTCATACACATCCCTAAAGGGAAGCTATCAAGCTCGCTCAAGAACTTCTTCATCTTGTTCCTCTCTGTTATTATTTGAGTAGGCTTGCAGACTGCAACACAGAAAGCATCCAGCCTAGGGCCAAGAATCCAGTCTTCCCTTCTTTCTGGGATCTCTAATCTCTCTTGATGATTCTCCCTGAGCATAAGTTCCACTGACTAGTGAAAGTGTAGGGGTAGGAGAGGTTAGATATTTTCTCATTGAATAGTTCACTTCCTTGAAAGCAGATGATACCAGATTCTGATTCTCCTCTCCTCTTCCCCACCTGCAGGTACCTCCTTATATGATATAGGAGGGTTAGATGGTAAGGAGAGCAGGGCCTGTTCTGCCTTGTTCTGATGAAAATATGGAGGAGTTTTCCACCTAGTCATTTTTGGAGTAATTGAGCTACTTCTTCACCTGCAAATGGAATAATCTAGTATGCAGAACAAATATAAAGAAGCAGCTATAATTTGGGTACTGGAAGAGAACAGAAAGGAGTAGGTTGAATTTTTTTAGCTAAAGCAATGGCTCACATCAGAATTAGGATAAACACCAACCAACCAAAGGGGAAGACAGGAGCATGCCACCTTAATAATCTGTATTTACTCATTTGGGCTTGTGAACAACTAATTTTTCCAAGGCTGCTTCATTATGTACACAATATAGCCAAGACATTTTAGAGTTAAGGAGTATCATCAAAATCCATATGCAACATTTATTCCCTTTTGCATCATAAAGACATGGATTCCATGTCACAGATGAGACCTTCTTCATCACTTCATTGGCTTTGTTTTGGGAATCCTGCTGCTTACTCATTTAATTGTTGGCATGGCTCCTGCTGAATGCTAGAGCTGTGAGGGTGACAGAGTCACGCAAGTCATACATTTTTCTGTTAGAATTGCTTTGTTTTCCTAACAGGAATGAAAGCCAAATCATATATTTTTAAAATATACTTATACAATCATATTTCAATTTCTCTTTTTCTTCATCCTTATTTGGGGCTTTTATTATTTAATTTCTTAATATCTCAATTTGATGACTTGAAACCATCACTCGCAAACCATGTATTTACAGTTGCAAGTAGTCAGGGAAAGTTACATTTTGTATTATCCTTAGGCATTATAAATTCCTGAGTGTTATGCAACGCATTACTAGAATGATTTGCACAACGGGGGGTTTCATTTTTAATAAAAGTGACTCTTATTTTTAATTATAGCAATTAAGATCTTCTTATTGGCAGGAAGAATACCGCTCTGCAGTCTTAAGGCTTTGTTTCTGCGATTCCACTGCGCTTAGGATATATCCTACTCTTTTGTGTATGGTTATTTCCAAGTCTCAAGATTATTGAACCTAGATTAGTAATATGTAGAAGGCAAATTCTTCAAAATATGTCTGAGGAACAGTTTTTATCTAAATAGGCTTAGTTTCTCATCATACTTTTGAAAAGAAAAGAAAAAGCAGCAATGCCTGAGGAATGAATACGTATCTTTGTGGAAACCTTGGTTGAAAATATTTTGTCACTATAACGTATTGTGAATGGATATTACACTTCAGGTTGGGTACATACTTAAACAATATGTTTTAAACAAACGACATTCATTTTTTTCACTCTCTCTGTGTGGTCCTCTTAAAGGAGAAAACTCGTACAGGAATTAAAACTGCCAAAATGCCAAGTCTGTGACAGTTCTATTTCTGCGGTAGACCTAATTAAACCTGAAATTTTCCAATATTTTCACTGACATCATTTATGTTGTAATTAACAATTTTTACTGATAAAGACGGTTGTTTTCAGATGAAGTCTTTTAGCTTGTTGTGTTTAAAACTACAAAACTGAAATAATAAATCTATAATTACGAAAACTTCCTAGCCACAAGTTTGTACATGAGACTGCTCTACATCTGAGCAAAAACAAAAGGTAATTAAACGCAGATGGGAATAAGATTGCAGAATCCTAGAGCACTGCCTAGTGTTTCTATCTTTCTGGTATATTTTAACAATATTTGCAATTTGGCAAGTTATTTAGATGATAGCATTATTCTAAACCTATAAAAAATGCATCTTTTTGAGCAGGTGGCACAGCAAACTACAACAGTGTATATGATGAGGAATCAGAGAACTATATATAAATATTATGATGACACCTGGAAGTCTGTAAAATTTATATAAAGTAGCATAACAGTTGGGAACATGAATCTGTAGTCTGACATACATACACACACACACACACACACACACACACACACACACACATCTTAGAGATAAAGTGTTGGGCTAGGTAATATACATATTTGATGGATAAGTAATTAAACATTTCTTAATATTACAATACTTGCAATGTATTTTTTTAACTTCCATGTTTTACCTAAATTCATTTCAATAAGAAATATTATGAGGAAATAGAGCCCCATTTATAGTAGTTTTCTTTTAAGTGGAACAAGGTTGGAATAAATGGAAAAAAAATTGACATTTCACCTTATCGGTCATCGTAAAAAATGAGAGAAAAAGACATGGCTGCTACAGAATGATTTGATCTGTTGTATTGATGGGTGGAGATAAAAGTGCTGAGAACCATACCTCAAGTTGGCACAGCTCACTGAAAGCAAATTTGCTGTGAATGATGATAATTTGTACTGAAAGAAATTAGTGCCAATTTGATTAGGAATTGCCCTTCTGTTCAGACTGCAGTGGCTCATATATCCTGTCGCAGTTACAGCTTTATCTAGGATTTAGGAGTACAACAAAAAGAGAGGAAAGAGAATGATTACAGAGAGCATTCTACTCCTTTGATTTGTAATTTTGGGGGGAGCCAAGAGGAGGAACAGAAAATTGATGGTATTTACATTTCATGAAAAACTATACATTTTTTCCACCTGCAGGGCATTATGATAATTTATCTTAGGCTCAATGCATGAAATGAAAATGTTTCTAGCTCTTGTTTTCCCTTCATCTTACAAGTAAGAATAATTGATCAATTAAAAAAACACTAATACAGAACATACTATAATTTGTAAAGTGCTTTCACAACTTTTATTTTACTTAATTTTTACAACAACTCCAAGTTATAGGAACATTGACTCACAGAATCCAAGTCCTCATGACAAGTACACTTTACTATACTAAACTGTTATGCATGTCCCTCCTAGGGGAATGAATCACCATTCCAGCTCTAATTTGCTCTACTTCCATCAATAAGTCTGCATAGTTCTAAGTTCCTGAAGAGATTGTGTAAACAGATCTCACTCAATACATTCTTAACCATTATATGTCTGTGATAACAAGAAAGTGTTGACCTTCCCTTTATTAATAGATGACAAAGTTCTTATCCCTCTCCCTTGAATCTTCAAATATAATTTATGCATATTTGATTGAAGCCTATCCAATTTTATTCAATTTGTGATATAAATCAACTAAGAAATCAATCGATCATCAATCTTTTCTTAAAATATTGTGCAAGGTGGGCAAGGATTAGGTGGTGGAGAAGAGGAAGTAAAAGAATAGCCTTACCTGGGCATTTATAAGTCTTACTTTCTCCATTTATGTCTCTCTCAAATATCATCTTTCCAGAGAGGCCTTCAGTTGCCACTCTAAATAGCCTAGAGCCATACCTTCACCCCAACCCCTGCCAATAATACGCACACCATATACTCAGCCTTTTTAAATTTTTGTTTAGAGCAATTATCACAACCTACATTTCACTAGTACTTAT
The DNA here is from genome assembly GCF_964374135.1 of Grampus griseus. NCBI lineage: Eukaryota > Metazoa > Chordata > Mammalia > Artiodactyla > Delphinidae > Grampus > Grampus griseus. The sequence continues at coordinate 112,218,317 of NC_138998.1, read as the reverse complement.
TTATTTGCTTATTGTGTCTCTATTAGAATGCTTTCTCCATGGGGTTAACCATTTTGTCCTACATCTAAATAATGCCTGGCACATGTTACTACTAATAACTAACACTCAAAGAGTGCTCACAACATCATTCATTTACTTAATTTAGAATGAAATAGGTACTACTAGCCTCTCCATTTCAGATATGAGAAACCTAAGGCACAGAGTGGTTAAGTAATTTGTTCAAGGTCATACAACTAGACCTGGTAGAGCTGGGATCTGAACCTAAAAAGCATGGCTCCAGAGTCTGTACCTTAACCACTATGTTGCAGACTCTGAAAATATATGCTTGATTAATAAACTGATAAATACAATTTTATTACTAGTGAAGTTTTGAGTATATAACACACTTTGTTTAAAAATTACGAGTATCTTTCACCTATGACCTTAGCCAAAGAACCTATTAATTAATTTGGAACCTGAAAGGAGATGAGAGTTTATTCAGATAATTTGTTTAAATTTTCCCTAAGCCACATGGTCAAGAAACTTTATAGTTGGTGTGTGTTTGTGTGTGTGTATTTTCCTTTATAGACTTAACTAATCTCCTATAAAATGAGAACCGTTGTTAGCAACTTGTTAATTAGGGTCATGTTTACCCTGCTAGAAAAAAAGGAAACATCAATTTGATTATTTAGAGTTATTATTTCCCATGGTAAAAGTCCAAGAACTTGAATTTCAAAACTGGCAAATTATCTTGTAGGTCTCTGTCAGCATTCTACTAGCAGTCAGGATGGAAATTGAGAAATTTAGTGGACATTATCAATTTTCACAATAGAATTGCCGTCAGGATCCAAAGACTTGATGATGAGTTTTTCTCTTTGCCTGGAGTTCACAGTTTAGTAATAGCAGGTGTATGATATATGTGTTAACTATGTACAGGTTTAAAATCAAAAATACATTGTTTTAAGTGCTTATAAAAAATGTGATGACCATTGCTTTCTCCTGTAACCAGATGCAGTTTTAAAACATATTCAGCTTTACTTATCAACAACTAAACTTTAAGGGGAGTCTAAGCTTCCAGGTGAGTCTCATTTCTGAAAGTTGCTTATCTTTTGTTGTTCTGCCTTATTCCTCTGAAGCTGAAGTCTGGGTGATGTACTTTTCTGGGCTTCAGCCGTTGATCTGCTCTGCTGCTCTGAACAAGATGAAAAATGAACTGCAAAATCTTTGAGAGTAAGGGCTACCTGGAGTTGTATTTATTCAACTTACAGCTCTAACCCAAAGGAAGGCCTTAAGGATTGGAGAAATAAATAAATTTAAAAAATAAATAAATAGAATATGCCAGTTCCTTCCACCATAAGTCTTATTCACTATTATCTCAATAACAAGGGTTTCTACTGTTGATGTTTTACTATTTGGAGTATTCAGTCTATAAAAGCTCTGATACATTAAAAAAGTAAAAATGATGGTTTAATATTTAATATGGGATTATTTATTTATTTTATAACAAAGTGCCCACTGCCCATGTCTTTAGATAAAGGGTAAATAATACATTTTATTTTCAGTATAAATAAATCATATGGACTCAATTCATACTACATTTTACCAGTAACAATATGACTACATTTTAAGCTACATACAAGGCAGAAAAGCTAACATTTGCCAAGTTACTCATTATATCCAAAACAGTTCTTTAATATAGTACTTAGTAAAAAGGCTTAAAAGCATCTGGTTCAGAGCGTGACATTTCATAGGACCTAAACATACAATTTTGAATTGGATTGGCTGAAAACACTAAACACAGAGAGATTTTTTGAATGATAATTTATTTCTTGTCACTGAAGGAACACTTAATCTCGAGCGAACTTCTAATGCATTCTTCTTTCTATTTACACAAATTAGCTGTAGTGTAAACACACACAACACACTTTAAAAGAAAAAGTAAGAATGGAGTAAAAAGTGAATCTGCTAAAAATATTTTAAATACCTTTAAGCTGTTTCATTTCTTTTTTTTTAAGCACAGCACTCAGTCAGTTAAAGTAAGTTAGTATTGAGTGTAATTCATTCTTGAGCTTATCCCAGGTTTAATAAATAGGGCACTGCTGGGATGGTAGGCTTCAGAAATATAAATTGCCCTCTTGAAACAAAGCCACATTGATTGTTCTGACTCCAGTAAAAGATGTCATAAAGGTGATGGGTGTGGATTCAGAAATCTCATCTCCAGCAATAAAAGCTTAGACCAGAAACCCATAAGCTTCCAGCTACCATCTGTAAAGTCAAGTCTACCAGCAAGTAAAGAATTATAGTCCCTGGGACTTCCCTGGTGGCGCAGTGGTTAAGACTCTGCGCTCCCAATGCAGGGGGCCTGGGTTCGATCCCTGGTCAGGAAACTAGTTCCCACATGCATGCCACAATTAAGAGTTCTCATGCCGCAATTAAGAGTTCGCATCCCACAACAAAGGAGCTGATGAGTTGCAACTAAGGAGCCCATGTGCTGCAACTAAGGAGCACACCTGCCACAACCAAGATCTGGTGCAACCAAACAAATATAATTAATTAAATAATTTAAAAAAAGAAGAATTATAGTCTTGTAAGAAATTATTAAACTTCTATATTTTTTTCATGTTATTTGTGATTTTCTGTTTTCTCACAGTAATCAATAGAAAACTCTTAATAAGTAATAATGGTTAACATTTTTGAGCATTTATTACATGCTGGACACTCTTCTAAGACACATTAGGTTCAGTTCTTATAAAAACCTTATGAGAACATTTAACATACCACAGGCTAATTTTCAAAGAGGATGGATTAGGGAAAAAATCACCAGCTCCTATTCAACGCTGGCTATCCTTCCTTGGGTCACTTCTGACTCCATGACCCTGCATATTCCTCCTTCAGTTTTGTTAATATACTCCTGACCCCCACACATTGGTTCCTGGCAAGAAGTAAACACACAGCAGGCTTGTAGAAAGAAAGAACGAACGTACCTTTCTACCTTATGTTACATCTGGCATCAGGCAGGCTCTATCTAATCCCACCTAATCCAAAAGCTGGATCACCAGCTCCCTCTCATCTTTGGTTCCCATGCAAGTCCTTTCCTACTTTGCCGGGCACATGCAGACCAGTTTTCTCCTGGCTTTTTTCTGGCTCTCCTTTCCCTCATCCCTGGCGCTATCTCCAGGCATCTGCTCTGCCAAGAGAGAAGCAGAGTGTTGCCTGAGAAAGAAAACTGAGAGAAAGAAATGAAAGTTGCCAGAGAGCCCTCTCCAAAGGGCAGAGCAGCTTTAGTGAAGGCAGAAGAAACCAGAGTTGCAGAGTGGTCACCTGTCAAGTTAGACGCCACCCCTGTTGCACTAGCCGCAGCCCCAGCTCCAACCCCCAACCTTGGCCCCCACCAGGTCATCCAGTGTGACTGACCCTGCTTCTACTAATCCCTCTGCAAGAGGACACAAAGTTTCTAGCTAAGAGGGGAGCAGCCAAGAAGGAAAGAGAGAGGAGGAGAAGGAGGGAAGAACTCACAAGACAAAAGGGAGAGAAATTGGCTCAAAGATGGTTGAAGAGTGGACTCACAGTGAGGAAGAATTCTGGCATTGAGAAGCTAAGGAAGCCAAGAGAAGGAAGAGCAACTGCAAAGGCAAGCAGAAGAGAGAGAAAGAAGCAGCAGGGAGATGGAACACATTCAGAAATAGAAAGAAGAATCTTGTGTTCCAGAGGAAGAGAAGATCCCACTGGAATGACAGAAGCATTTCTAGAGAGAATAGGATGGTATGAAGACAAAGAAACAACTTGAGCAGGTTATGAAAAGGACTAGAAGGAGGGAAGCTGAAGATAAAGCTGTCAATCTAAGAAATGGACATATAGGCAAGGGAGCTAGCAATGGAGGAACAACATCTCCGCTTCCATGTGAGACAAACTCCAGGGAATGGAGAAACAGCAGCCATCTTAGAGTCACTGTGTTCCAGGTACTCCCCAGGCTATAATCATAATCAAATGCAACCAAAATTTTTCATGAGGTTTGCCTGGTGGACAAAAAATATCTTTCAGATATTGTTAAATTTAAGATCAAGCCAAATCAGCAGGAAATTATCCAATGGGAATCTTACAAAAGCAGTTTCAGCAGAATTAAGAGACAGAAACAGGATAGGAGCTAGCTGGGGGTTCATCTAATGGTAAGGGAACCTGTGACAAGATTATTACTTTGAAAAATGTGAATGAGAGAGGAGGAGGTAGATACTAGACTGAGGATGTAAACTCAAAGGAGAGTTGTGTTTCTTTGGTTTGGCTTGGTTTTTAGAAAAAGAAGAGGTTTAGCATATGTGTGTAGGTTAAAGGCAAGAAGACAGTAGACAAGGAAAGACAGAAGCTACAAGAGAAGCAAGAGATAACTGAATGAGGAAGATTCAGGAAAAAGTAGAAGATGGGTACATGGGGAGACTGTCTTTGAATAGAAAGAAAAAGAACTCACTCTGTGAATGATTCTATGAACCATTCTATGGTTCTGGACAAAAAGGGCTGTTAGAAAATCTGAGGTAGGTGATGGACATGAATTTAATGGGAGGCATGCTATGTCTGAGTTTTCTCTGTGTGCTGGAAGGCAAGGTCATCAGCTAAAGGAGGGGTGGGTGGGAGTCAGGAAAGGTGGAAATGTTGGGAATACATGCTAAGAGAAACTAGATAGGGAGATGGCAAAAGACAAGTAACAATGACAAGCAGTATTAAAGTTTTAATAAATATTATTGGATACAACAATTCATAATTTATATATATATATTACCCTGTGTTATTAGATATTAGGTAATATATTTCAGAATATTTGGTAAGACATTGACTTGGATTTGATACAAATATGTGGACTACGAGGTTACTTCTTTGACATGATAAAACTGTCTGTAGGGCTTTACACCAAAAATGCTTTCTTACTACCCCAATTTCCTGCATTAATAATTCACTCATTTGTTATGAAAAGCTTTTCAATTCAAACAATTTCCCCCTAAAATTCCCCTAAAACCTTGAGCATTATTAGCTGAGGACAAAGTCCTGGAGTAATGGAAGACTACTGTCTTCAACAAAGAGCTCGTCCCTAGGGAGAGAAACCAGGTGGGCTTTGAAACAGGATTTGGAGAGATAGACCCTGAAAATGGACAAATAGCACTGTATTTTGATGGGGGCTACTATGCTTTTCAAATCTTTTACTTCTGTGAAAATCTGAGGTTCTTACCTAAGTACAATTTGATAAACAGTTAACACACTAAGAATTTTTTTTTTTAACGTCAGAATTATTTTTCCCAGAGCTTATCCACCTCTGTTGAAGTCATGGATATATTTGTCTTTGGATTTCTTCTATTGTGTAGACGCTACTAAGTGTCATCCGTGTGTGTGTGTGTGTGTGAGTGTGTGTGTGTGTGTGAGTGTGTTTCTCTTCACTGAATCTACAATACAGGAAACATTGATTTTGTTGTCTAAAAGAATACTATATCCTCAACAGAAATGATAACTTGCCATTTATTATGAAATCTGACCTCTATGTTACAGCAATGAAACTGCTGAAGATCAATGTGATATCTTGGGGGGAAAAAAAAAAAACATTAAAAATAAAAGTTGATGAAGGTCACTCTATCTTATAATTCTCTTTTGTACTATTTCCAGTCACCAGGAGAAATTAAGAAAGGAAAGACTAACATTTTTATTCCTTCTCTGAGAAACAATGACACTAGAACAGACTTCCTATTTTAGCAGAATAAAACGGTGAATCTATGGCTATACACAGCAGGAGAGCTAAAACACTTTGCACAGTTAAATTGGGATGCATCCCAGAGAACAGGCTTGGGAGATTTAAGGATGAGGCCAAGTACTTGGGCAGAATCAATGCAAAGGTAATCACATTTGCCTTAATGCAGAGCAAAAAAGTGAGAGCAGCCTGAAGGATGAGATAGAAGTAAAATGGAGTGAATTAGAAGTTGAAACATGGAATAAGAGGGGGCCTTGTGACTATAAACCTCTAAAAATCACATATATTGGGGGATGGCCTTCCCACAGTACCAGGGTAGTGGACCCAGCCCATTTTATTCCAGTGTCATAGGGCAAGATGACTTCAAGTGATATCTAGGTTACTTCTCTAAGTTATAAGCTTCATGAAGTTTTAAATCACTAAAAAATTTTAACTTAGTTGGGATATCAGTGCCTTATTGGTATCATATGTTACACATTTTATGTTACTTTCTAGTAGCCCCTTTTTTTTGTGGGGGGGAGTCACTATTACACATTAAAAATGCAAATAAGTATGTATGTGGCTCATCTCCACTTAAGGAATGTAACTCCTCAACTCAGCTTCAGCTCACATGTTCTGTATCTTGGATCTCATTGCAATGACTAGTGAGTGAACTGAAGAATTTTCTGGAATGTGGTTAGTTTAAATACAAATATCTAAATAATATGTCTAATATAGACTTCGGTAAATGTTACCCACTAATGAACATCATTATGCCTTGTGAGAAGTGTGCGATATAAATGGATCCCAAACTAGTTCATATTATACCTTATTTTTTTTCAGTGTTTATTACATTGTTCAGCAGGTATTTTAAAAGTGAATATTACATGTGAATTTCAACAGATTTGGTATTGGCATCTGTATTTCTTAGAGAAGAAGAGAGAATAAAATTTTTAGGTAATTCAAACAAAACATACACAAAACAATAAGCTAATACATTTATTAAAAGTAGCTTGTTTAACAGTGAAGAAAGGGAGATTTAAAAATTATCTAATCAACTTTATAAAATGACAAACATGACAGATGAGTTTCTTACTACTTTCCTTCATATTTTTCTACAGACTCCTCCCTCCACATACCCCCGCAAATTATGACTCTTTGAAAGAACACACATGCATTTATCTTCAGTCAAGAGCCTGAGTCAAGTCTGGAAACATAGACTTGGTGGTTGTGAGGTTAAAAAAATAATAAAATTAGTTTTTAAAACAAAATAATAATTTGCTGTGTTTCCTTCATCTAATTTCTCTTAGGGTTCATACCTCATATTACCTCACAGATAAATTAGGAAACAAACGCCGTCTCCTATTTTACAAAATTGTAAGCTTAAAATGAAAACACTGCTCAGAATCTCTCAGTGAATAGCTCTACTCCCCATAACTAAACTAAGCATTTGAGATAATGCATCAACTCTTCAAGATCATAGTTTTGTTTAACATACATAACAACAATGCAGTGAGTGATACCTTGGGGATTCCCCATTTATCTGAAGCACATGCATTTATATCAGGGTATATGAAAAAGGGTTAAAGTAAAACTATCACATAAATATTTATTTAGGAGAATTTATTTTTGAAGGTGGTAAAAATGAAGTCTTATGCTGATAAAAGGGGTGAAAAGCATTAAGTCAACTGAGTCAATATTTGAAGAGGGAGGGTGAATACCAACTGCCAATTTGCTAATCAGCTTTCATAAATGTCCAAGATGACTGTCTTTCATTGAGAATGCATTTCAGTCTTTGTTTATTAAATTTCAGATGGTTTACTAAAACTGCCAACAAGAGGACTAATTGATGCCAATTATAGAGTCTTTCTCAGAGGAATTGGAATGAGTCCACACATTCATTTCACACACATGACTCATCTGCCCTCAATTTAATAATGATGATTAGCCACCTTGATACCATTATAGATAAAAATACAATCCCTGATTTGTCTTGTATAATATCTCATCTGACATTAGATCCAGATATTAGTCATACTGATATAACAGATTTCCCAGAATTTGGATTTAATTTTCAGTTTTCCCAGTATCACCATCTCTTTAGGAATGCAAAATTCAATTTCATAAGAAACAAGAATCTAATTTTAAAATATTACCGAAATGCTACTGTTAAAAAAGTCTTTTTATAGAAAATTCAAAAATAACACAAGCTGTGCTACTATAGTGCACGTCTGAATTGACAATGCAAGAAGCATGATTTTAGTCTAATTCTGAATGACAGTTGCTATCTATGATGCTGCTTTTTTAATGTAAATAACTGATCATATCCCCAGAAGTTAACGTCCTACTTCACCAAGCCCTATTGAAATACTCACTCCTATATATGAACGCCCTGCTTCTTCAAGCCTTATTGAAATACCCACTTCTATTTAAAAGCTACTACACATCTCTACAACATCACAATGTTTTTATTCTTATAGGCAAAGAATGAAATTCTTAGACTGCAAAAAGAAAGTCTCTCCCTCATATATTCTTAATAAAAATTGGTAGGATTATTCCCTAAAATGAAGTAAGAGAACAGAGGATAAAATCTACTATTTATCATATTCTACTATATGCCAGGCATTACACTAAGTATTTTATATGCATTGTCTAATTTAATCCTCAGAGCAAATTTATGTTGAAGATATGGTGATCTCTTCTCAAAGATGAGTAAATGGAAACTAATTCTCTGGTGACATCATTATGCAATGGAGAATAGAGCATAGAAATGAAAGGAGGTCTGAGAGGATGACTTGTAGCAACTACAGAATTTAAAAGGTGGATGACTTTGCTTTGAGTGTAAAGGTTTTCATACGAGTTCAAGTAATTATATACATGCTCAAGCAAATGTAATGTCAATTGGGTTTCTTGTTTTTTACTTGAAAACGTGAAGAAATTTAATTTATTTATTTTGGTTCTACATACAGGGTATGATTTTGGTACAAAGGGTAGGCAGATTTTCTCAGCTAAGTAAAATTATATGTTTTAAATCCATTATCCCACTATCACCCAAATGCCTTCTTGGGAACACAATGTACACAAGCAAAGTCTAGTAAAAAAGGAGCCAGAGTCTAAATTTCTAAACATTTAGAAGAGGAGAAGATCCTGGGGATCAAAAGTGGTCAATGCTACCTGAATAACAGGGAGACTACCAAAAATCATAGTCAAAATTGATGCTTGCACGTTACAACCATCGCATCTCCTACGTTAAGGTTATTTACACCTTCTCTTTTTCATGGGATTTGCAATAAATTTGGAATATTGAAATGCCTTGTCTCGCTTTGGACTAATATTTATACTTTAGCCTATAGAATAAACTCTTCCTAATAACAACATTGTATGAACTCTCTTGTGACGCAAACCATCATATTATCTAAAATTTTTGTATTAGTAGTCTTTAATCCATCATTTGAAAGGGTGCACTAATGGGTTATGGCTAAATTTATTTTAAAAAATAATTCACTTCAAATAATCATTGCATATTAATAAACTCCCTAATAGTTATTACCCTTTTACATGTCTCCAAAATAGGTTTTAAAATTTTAATTGAGAGCGTTGAGAATGTCCTTGCAGAGTTCAATGGGTTTGTTAGTGAGTGATTCAAGTAAATTTCAGTTTATATCTTTCTGCATGCCTCATCTTTTTAAAAGTAGATCAAAAATATCTTAATAATAAAACAGATATGCCCATAGTATCTGCATGGTTTCTAAAAGAAAGGTAGTGGATAAGCAAAATGAGCAAAAGTCCCTAAGCAGGATAAGTGCTCACCTTATATAGTTCCCAGACATTACAAAATCAAATTGAGTTAAAAAAGATGAACTATGCTTTTGAAAACTTAAATCAGCCATTGTTTTATTTAAGAATTTGCCTGCTGGATCAGTCTTGCAAATTCAAATTTGTCACAACAAGAGCAACAAAATCAAAACAACAAAATACACAAGTGCATGTCTTTGACTTTAATTCTAATTTTACTAATTTCACTCAGAGCAACAGTTCACCTACTCTGCTCTTTGCCTGTTATTGGCAGGTGATAGTACCATTTGTGTCCATCTTTCTATTAATTTCCAGCTTAAGTAGAAGAAATCCCTTTGTCCTGAGAACCCTGGCATAAGTTACTGAATGAAGAGTACAGACATACAAAAGGATTTACTTCAGGGTCTAATGAAATCTGACAAGCTTTTCTAGGAATTTCAGGATAATTTTTTTCATTAATTAAGATCAAATATGGAAACATTTGCCAAGTGATTTCAAGAGTTATGTTAATGAAGCCATGAAAATGTTTGATGTCTCCATAGATAAGGAAAATAATGCTATGATACAGAGGAGGGATTTTTTTTTTTTTAATGCCATCACACAACTTTGGACAAATGAATCACGTGAATAAATGAATGAATATACAAAGAATTGAACGAAGGTTAAGCTTAGCATGGGAAAAGAGAGTTTAATTATAGTAAAGGCCTTTTAAAATATCAAATATCATAGCAGAGCTGAATAAAATGATTTTCTCCGAAGCTTATTTTTTCAAAGACAATATGTATCAGACATTGTACATTGTATCCTGAAAGCCTTTTTTTTTTTTTTTAATATTACAAAATGTCTGTAGAGAATGAAGCCCCAACATATTGGAGATGTTATTTTTAACTGTGTAGTTTATACACTGGGAATTTGACATAAAGAAAAAGATTTCACTGTTGTAGTAGAACATCATTTTGAATGTCCAAAAACCCTCAAAGGACTTGGTAACAAGAGCCACTCAGTATAAAATGTTCCATGTACTGTGATATACTGGGAACTGTTCACTAATGAGAAGCAGAAAATAATAAGAAATAAATGTAGGTGCTTAGAACATTTGCCGGAATTGCCAGAGGGATAAAGGGAAACTCTGATCCATATGTTATGGGAAAGAATAACAAGATGTTTGTCTAAAAGCGACTTTTATCAGAAGTGACTTAAAATATCCATCTATTTTACATCTAGTTTCAACAGACTGTTTCACTTTTAAACGACTTCAACATGAGATCAACATTTATGACAATAAACATCTAAGGCCTGAAATAATCAGTTAGCTGGCTAAATCAATAAACAGCAATATTAGTTTAAACAAGGAAAGGAAATATAGTGATTGTATGATATGCTCTACAAATTTGCAAGTCATTAACAATTTAAATATCACTAATAAGGATGAATTTAGTGATTATTGAACACATTTACTACAAAATGGGCAGTTTATTTCTAGGAAATACTTCCATCATCAATAATCAGCATATGTCAATCTTCTAATTTATAAATATATTTTAACTTATTTATTTAATTTATAATCTAATTTATATATATGCAGTATAAATACATTTTTCTTCTAATTTCTGTGAAACCTCACATACCTTTCCCATAAAATATTCATTAAAATACTTTTTATGTACTTGATATAACTGGTAATATTTATGTAGAAGTAACTGTAACTTTGCTTTTCTTATAATTTAGAGAAGAAATTTAGAATTCAAAGGAGAATTTTTTGATTGAATAAAAATAAAGAAAGGTTATATATGGAATAATGAAACTTTAGAACAAAAACTCAGTAGTTAGGTACAATAAAAGATAATAGGAAATTCTTACTGAACAATTTTACTAGCCTCTTTGCATCATTATGATAATATACAAAATATATTTAATGCATTTTACACTGATGTTTTATACCAGACATAATGGTGACTACAATAGTATCCAATAAAGAATATAGAGGCACTAGGCTAAGGACTGTAAATGTACATTAATCCTCACAACTTAACACATCTACAGTTAAGCCCATTTTACAGACATGGACACCAAGTTGTAGACATGATAAAAGAATATGATGTTAGTTAATTAGAAGCACTAAAGCAGGGATTTTTAACCAATGCTGTCTGAAGCCAAACCCTCTGTTCTTTCCCTACCATACTGCTTCCTGCAATTACTTATTCCACAAATGTTTATGGTTTGTCTAGTATGAATCAGGCATCATATTAGGTGCCAGGTACTACGCTAGGTGCTAACAGCTAAGGAGGTAGAATGTATGCAAAAGGGTATGCACTTTGCCACTAGACAAACTTGAATTTAAATTCCAGTTCACTCACTGTAAGACCATGGACTGATTATGTAACTTGTTAGGGTTGTGGTTCCTCCTTTATAAACTGGAAATGACAATGGAATCTTCTTCATAGTGTTGCTATGAAGATTAATTGTTATGAGCGTTAGGTACTTAGCACAGTGCCAAGACATGATATATGCACACACAATAGTATGTGTTATCATTGGCACTTCAGAGTCATTATGAAGGTTAAATGAATTGGCATTATCAAATTTTTGGCACATCAAAAATATTGGTTTTAAACTTTCCCATTCTACTAGAGAAAGATATAATACATACTTATTGGATCAAATAATTATCATTTTCTACAACACTAAAACCATGGATGATAAACAGGAAATTATAAACATAGCTTATTGAAAACATAATTATTATAGACTAAACTGCTTATGAATCCAACCTGTTTTATAGATTATATGAAAATAAGTGAATAGAAAATTATTATCTAGAAGAGGCTTTTCTGCACATTAAAAAAAATGTCTTGCATTTTTTGTCTCATATGTTAAGACCAGAAAGATTGAGCTTCTCTTATTTGGATTCAATAAACAATATTTATTGAATGGGCATATGATTCTCTTTTCAAGATAGAGTGTGCATGTGTATGTGACTTTCCAAATTAGGCTAATTCAAGAAGAATACATATAAGAGGAAGAGAGTCAAAGAGAGAATAGAATAGGCAAAAAAAAAATTAATAATTTTGGTTTTGGGAAAATTTTTTTTATCTTCACATTAAAATTAATAAAATTGTTTGGTTCTAGATGTTTTTGGCCCTGGAGTAATAGGATGTCTCGGGCAAAAACATTAGAAGACCTGGGTCTGATTCTGCCTTTGACGCTAAATCAGTGAGAGCAAAGCTCCTCATTTCTTTGGGATCCTTTGTGTGGATAGTAGTATTGTCTAAAATGTATTGAGCACTTACCATTAAGTCATTTATTCTTCCAAGTAATATTATTCCATATTACAGATTAGGGACTTTTGGCACTGGGAAATTTTTTAAATGTCCTGAGTCCAAAACTACTTTGTACTGCAGTCTGGATTCAAATCCAGACAGTTTACTACCAGGGTTGTACTCTCAACCAATACTCTGTGTAAAAATTCTGAGTTTCCAGAAACATACAGTCTGCCAAAACTGAATCAAGAAGAAACAGAAAATTTTAATAGACCGAACACTAGGAGTGAAATAGAATCTGTAATTTTAAAATTCCCTGCAAATAAAAGTCCAGGGTAGGATGGCTTCACTGGGGAATTGTATCAAACACACAAAGAAGAATTTATGTACATCCTTATCAAACTATTCCAAACGACTGAAAAGGAGGAAATACTCCCAAATTCATTCTACGAAGCCACCATCACCCTGATACCAAAGTCAGACAAGGACACTACAAAAAAAGAAAATTACAGACCAATATCTTTGATGAATATAGATGCAAACCTCCTCAACAAAACATTAGCAAACCAAATCCAACAATATATAAAAAGGATCATACACCATGATCAAGTTGGATTCATTCCAGGATCACAAGCACAGCTCAACATATGCAAATCAATCAGTGTAATACACTACATTAAGAAAAGACAAAAACCACAGGATCATCTCAATAGACTCAGAAAAAGCATTTGATAAAATTCAACATCCATTCATGATAAAAACTCTTGCCAAAGTAGGTGTAGAGGGAACATATCACAACATAATAAAAATCATTTATGACAAGCCCACAGCCAACATAATACTCAATGGTGAAAAGCTGAAAGCCTTACCTTGAAATTCAGGAACAAGACAAGGATGTCCACTCTCACCGCTTCTATTCAACACAGTACTGGAAGTCCTAGCCATAGAAATCAGACAAAAATAATAAATAAAATTTATCCAAATTGGAAAGGAACAGGTGAAATAATCACTCTTTGCAGATGACATGATACTCTATATATAGAGAATCCTAAAGACTCCACACAAAAACTATTAGTACTGATAAACTAGTTCAGCAAGGTAGCAGGATACAAGATTAATTACAGAAATCTGCTGCATTTCTTTATACTAACAATAAAATATCAGAAAGGGAAAGTAAAAAAAAAAAAATCCTGTTTAAATTTCATTAAAAAAAAACTTGTAATAAACTTAACCAAGAAGGTTAAAGACCTGTATGCTGAAAACTATAAAACACTGATAAAGGATACTGAAGATTATTCAAAGAAATGGAAAGATATCTTGTGCTCTTGAATTGGAATAATTAATATTGTGAAAATGGGCACACTACCCAAAGCAATCTATAGATTTAATGTGATTCCTATCAAAATGGCCATGATATTTTTCACGGTACTAGAACAAATAATCCTAAAATTCATATGAAAATATAAAAGACCCAGAATTGCCAAAGCAATCCTGAGGGAAAAGAACAAAGCTGGAGGTATTAACCCTTCTACACTTCAGACAATACCAGAAATTTATAGTAGTCAAAACAGCATGGTATTGGCACAAAAACAGATATGTTGAACAATGGACCAGAATAGAGAGGCCAGAAATAAACCTGCACACCTATGGTCAATTAATCTACAACAAAGGAGGCAAAAATATACAATGGTAAAAGTGGTGTTGGAAAGCTAGACAGCTAAATGTTAATCAATGAAATTAGAACAATTTCTCACACCATATACAAAATAACTCAAAATGGTTTAAATAACTAAATATAAGACATGATACCATAAAACTAGAAAAGAACATAGGCAAAACATTCTCTGACATAAACTGTAGCAATATGTTCTTAAATCTGTCTCCCAAGGCAAAAGAAATAAAAGCAAAAATAAACAAATGGGACCTAATCAAGCTTAAAAGATTTTGCACAGCAAAGGAAACCATTAACAAAACAAAAAAGACAACCTATGGACTGGGAGAAAATATTTGCAAACAATACAACTGACAAGGTCATAGTTTCCAAAATATACAAAAAGCTTATACAACTCAATATCAAAAAAACAAACAACCCAATCAAAAAACGGGCAGAAGACCTAAATAGACATCTGTCTAAAAAAGACATACAAATGGCAAACAGGCACATGAAAAGATGCTCAACATCGCTAATTATTAGAGAAATGCAAATCAAAACTACAATGAGGTATCACCTCACACCGATCAGAATTGCCGTCATCAAAAATCTACAAACAATAAATGCTGGAGAGGATGTGGAGAAAAGCGAACCCTCCTACACTGTTGGTAGGAATGTAATTGATAAAGCCACTATGGAGAACAGTATGGAGGTTCCTTAAAAAACTAAAAATAGAACTACCATATGACCCAGCAATCAGACTACTGGGCATATACCCTGAGAAAATCATAATTCAAAAAGAGTCATGTAAGAGAGATCATCAAGACGGCGGAGGAGGAAGATGTGGAGATCACCTTCCTCCCCACAAATACATCAGAAATACATCTACCTGTGGAACAACTCCTACAGAACACCTACTGAATGCTGGCAGAAGACCTCAGACTTCCCAAAAGGCAAGAAACTCCCCACGTACCTGGGTAGGGCAAAAGAAAAAAGGAAAAACAGAGACAAAAGAATAGGGAAAGGACCTACACCTCTGGGAGGGAGCTGGGAAGGAGGAAAGGTTTCCACACACTAGGAAGCCCCCTCACTGGTGAAGACGGGTGGTGGCGAGGGGGAAGCTTCGGAGCCACGGAGGAGAGCACAGCAACAGGGGTGCAGAGGGCAAAGCGGAGAGATTCCCGCACAGAGGATCGGTGCCGACCAGCACTCACCAACGCAAGAGGCTTGTCTGCTCACCAGCCGGGGCAGGTGGGAGCTGAGAGCTGAGGCTCCACATTCAGCTTCAGAGTTCAGATCCCAGGAATAGGACTGGGGTTGGATGCGTGAACACAGCCTGAAGGGAGGCTAGTGTGCCACAGCTAGCCGGGAGGGAGTCCAGAAAACAGTCTGGAGCTGCCGAAGAGGCAAAAGACCATTGTTTAGGAGTGCGCGAGGAGAGGGGATTCAGAGCACCACCTAAACGAGTTCCAAAGATGGGCGTGAGTCGCGACTATCAGCACGGACCCCAGACACAGCATGAAATGCTAAGGCTGCTGCTGCAGCCACCAAGAAGCCTGTATGCGAGCACAGGTCACTATCCACACCTCCCCTCCCGGGAGCCTGTGCAGCCCGCCACTGCCAGGGTCCTGTGATCCAAGGACAACTTCCCTGGGAGAAAAACTGGCACACCTCAGGCTGTTGCAACATCACGTAGAACTCTGCAACCACAGGCTCATCCCGCATTCCGTACCCCTCCCTACCCCCAGCCTGAGTGAGCCAGAGCCCCCTAATCAGCTGCTACTTTAACCCCGTCCTGTCTGGGCGGGGAACAGATGCCCTCAGGTGATCTAGAGTCAGAGACGGGCCCAAATCCAAAGCTGAAACCCAGGAGCTGCGCAAACAAAGAAAAGAAAGGGAAATTGCTCCCAGCAGCCTCAGGAGCAGCAGATTAAATCTCCACAATCAATTTGATGTACTCTGCATCTCTGGAATACCAGAATAGGCAACGAACCATCCCAAAATTGAGGCAGTGGATTTTGGGAGCAACTGTAGACTTCAGGTTTGCTTTCTGCATCTAACTTTTTCTGGTTTTATGTTTATCTTAGTTTAGTATTTAGCGTTTATTATCATTGGTAGATTTGTTTATTGATATGGTTGCTCTCTTCCTTTTTTTTAATATATAGATATATATATATTTTTTCCTTTTACTCTTTTTGTGAGTGTGTATGCGTATGCTTCTTTGGGTGATTTTGTCTGTATATCTTTGCTTTTACCATTTGTCCTAGGGTGCTGTCTGTCCATCTTTGGGTTTTTTTTTAGTATAGTTTTTAGCGCTTATTATTGGTGGATTTGTTTTTTGGTTAGGATGCTCTCTTCTTTCTTTCTTTCTTTCATTCTTTTTTTCCTCCCTTTTCTTCTGAGCTGTGTGACTGACAGGGTCTTGGTGCTCCACCCAGGTGTCAGGCCTGTGTCTCTGAGGTGGGAGAGCAAAGTTCAGGACACTGGTCCACCAGAGAAATCCAGGCTCCATATAATATCAAATGGTGAAATCTCATCCAGAGATCTCCATCTCAATGCTAAGACCCTGCTACATTCAATGACCAGCAAGCTAGGGTGCTAGACACCCTATGCCAAACAACTAACAAGACAGGAGCACAACCCCACCCATTAGCAGAGATGCTGTCTAAAATCATAATAAGGTCACAGACACCCCAAAACACACCACCAGATGCAGTCCTGCCCACCAGAAAGACAAGATCAAGTCTCATCCACCAGAACACAGGCACCAGATCCCTCCACCAGGAAGCCTACACAACCCACTGAACCAACCTTAGCCACTGGGTGCAGACAACAAAAACAATGGGAACTACAAACCTGTAGCCTTCAAAAAGGAGACCCCCAAACACAGTAAGTTGAGGAAAATGAGAAGACAGAGAAACACACGGCAGATGAAGGAGCAAGGCAAAAACCCACCAGACCAAACAAATGAAGACGAAATAGGCAGTCTACCCAAAAAAGAATTCAGAGTAATGATAGTAAAGATGAACCAAAATGTTGGAAATAGAATGGAGAAAATACAAGAAATGTTTAACAAGGACCTAGAAGAACTAAAGAGCAAACAAACAATGATGACCAACACAATAAATGAAACGAAAAATTCTCTAGAAGGAATCAATAGCAGAATAACTCACGCAGCAGAATAGATAAGTGCCCTGGAAGATAAAATAGTGGAAATAACTACCACAGAGCAGAATAAAGTAAAAAGAATGAAAAGAATTGAGGACAGTCTCAGAGACCTCTGGGACAACATAAAGTGCACCAACATTCGAATTAGAGGGGTCCCAGAAGAAGAAGAGAAAAAGAAATGGTCTGAGAAAATATTTGAAGAGATTATAGTTGAAAACTTCCCTAATATGTGAAAGGAAATAGTCAATCAACTCCAGGAAGCACAGAGTTCCACACAGAATAAATCCAAGTAGAAACACGTCAAGACACATATTAATCAAACTATCAAAATTAAATACAAAGAAAAACTATTAAAAGCAGCAAGGGAACTCAGCAAATAACATACAAGGGAATCCCCATAAGGTTAACGGCTGATCTTTCAGCAGAAACTCTGCAAGCCAGAAGGGAGTGGGAGGACATATTTAAAGTGATGAAAGGGGAAAACCTACAACCAAGATTACTCTAGCCAGCAAGGAACTCATTCAGATTTGATGGAGAAATTAAAATCTTTACAGACAAGCAAAAGCTAAGAGAATTCAGCACCACCAAACCAGCTTATAACAAATGCTAAAGGACCTTCTCTAGGCAGGAAACAAAAGAGAAGGAAAAGACCTACAATAACAAATGTAAAACAATTAAGAAAATGGTAATAAGAGCATACATATTGATAATTACCTTAAATGTAAATGGATTAAATGCTGCAACCAAAAGACATAGACTGGCTGAATGGATAAAAAACAAGACCCGTCTATATACTGTCTACAAGAGACCCACTTCAGACCTAGGGACACATACAGACTGAAAGTGAGGGGATGGAAAAAAATATTCCATGTAAATGGAAATCAAAATAATCCTGTAGTAGCAATTCTCATATCAGACAAAACAGACTTTAAAATAAAGACTATTACAAGAGACAAAGAAGGACGCTACATAATGATCAAGGGATCAATCCAAGAAGAAGATATAACAACTGTAAATATTTATGCACCCAACATAGGAGCACCTCAATACATAAGGCAAATGCTAACAGCCATGAAAGGGGAAATCGACAGTAACACAATCATAGTAGGGGACATTAACACCCCATTTTCACCAATGGACAGATCATCCAAAAAATGAAAATAAATAAGGAAACACAAGCTTCAAATTTTACATTAAACAAGATGGATTTAATTGATATTTATAGGACATTCCATCCCAAAATAACAGAATACACTTTCTTCTCAAGTGCTCATGGAACATTCTCCAGGATAGATCATATCTTGGGTTACAAATAAAGCCTTGGTAAATTTCAGAAAATTGAAATCATATCAAGTATCTTTTCGGACCACAATGCTATGAGACTAGATATAAATTACAGGAAAAAAACTGTAAAAAATACAAACACATGGAGGCTAAACAATACACTACTAAATAACCAAGATATCACTGAAAAATCAAAGAGGAAATCAAAAAATACCTAGAAACAAATGACAATGAAAACACGATGACCCAAAACCTATGAGATGCAGAAAAGCAGTTCTAAGCAGGGAGTTTATAGCAATACAATCCTACCTCAAGAAACAAGAAACATCTCAAATAAACAACTTAACCTTACACCTAAGGCAATTAGAAAAAGAAGAACAAAAAAAAAAACCCCAAAGTTAGCAGAAGGAAAGAAATCATAAAGATCAGATCAGAAATAGATGAAAAAGAAATGAAGGAAACATTAGTAAAGATTAATAAAACTAAAAGCTGGTTCTTTGAGAAGATATACAAAATTGAAAAATCATTAGCCAGATTCATCAAGAAGAAAACTCAAATCAATAGAATTAGAAATGAAAAAGGAGAAGTAACAACTGACACTGAAGAAGTACAAAAGATCATGAGAGATTACTACAAGCAACGATATGCCAATAAAATGGGCAACCTGGAAGAAATGGACAAATTCTTAGAAAAGCACAACCTTCCGAGAGTGAACCAGGAAGAAATAGGAAATATAAACAGAACAATCGCAAACACTGAAATTGAGACTGTGATCAAAAATCTTCCAACAAACAAAAGCCCAGGACCAGATGGCTTCACAGGCGAATTCTATGAAACACTTAGAAAAGAGCGAACACCTATACTTCTCAAACTCTTCCAAAATATAGCAGAATGAGGAACACTCCCAAACTCAATCTACGAGGCCACCATTGCCCTGATACCAAAACCGGACAAGGATGTCACAAAGAAAGAAAACTACAGGCCAATGTCACTGATGAACACAGATGCAAAAATCCTCAACAAAATACTAGCAAACAGAATCCAACAGCACATTAAAAGGATCATACACCAAGATCAAGTGGGGTTTATCCCAAGAATGCAAGGATTCTTCAAAATATGCAAATCAATCAATGTGATACACCATACTAACAAATTGAAGGAGAAAACCATATGATCAACTCAATGATGCAGAAAAAACTTTTGACAGAATTCAACACCAATTGATGATAAAAACCCTCCAGAAAGTAGGCATAGAGGGAACTTACCTCAACATGATAAAGGCCATATATGACAAACCCACAGCCAACATCATTCTCAATGATGAAAAACTGAAACCATTTCCTCTAAGATCAGGAACAAGACAAGGTTGTCCACTCTTACCACTATTATTTAACATAATTTTGGAAGTTTTAGCCACAGGAATCAGAGAAGAAAAGTAAATAAAAGGAATCTGAATCGGAAAGGAATTAAAGCTGTCACTGTTTGCAGATGACATGATACTATACATAGAGGATCCTAAAGATGCTACCAGAAAACTACTAGAGCTAATCAATGAATTTGGTAAAGCAGTAGGATACAGAATTAATGCACAGAAATCTCTTGCATTCCTATACACTAATGATGAAAAATCTGAAAGTGTAATTAAAGAAACACTCTCATTTACCATTGCAACAAAAATAATAAAATACCTAGGAATAAACTTACCTAAGGTGACAAAAGATCTGTATGCAGAAAACTATAAGACACTGATGAAAGAAATTAAAGATGATTCAAACAGATGGAGAGGTATACCATGTTCTTGGACTGGAAGAATCAACATTGTGAAAATGACTCTACTACCCAAAGCAATCTACACATTCAGTGCAATCCCTATCAAACTACCAATGGCATTTTTCACAGAACTAGAACAAAAAATTTCACAATTTGTATGGAAACACAAAAGAACTGAAGAGCCAAAGCAAACTTGAGAAAGAAAAATGGAGCTGGAGAAATCCGGCTCCCTGACTTCAGACTATATTACAAAGCTACAGTAATCACAACAGTATGGTACTGGCACAAAAACAGAAATATAGATCAATGGAACAGGATAGAAAGCCCAGAGATAAACCCAGGCATATATGGTCACCTTACTTTTTTTTTTTTGCGGTACGCAGGCCTCTCACTGCTGCGGCCTCTCCCGCTGCGGAGCACAGGCTCTGGACGCGCAGACTCAGCGACCATGGCTCACGGGCCCAGCCGCTCCGCGGCATGTGGGATCTTCCCAGACCGGGGCACGAACCCGTGTTCCCTGAATCGGCAGGCGGACTCTCAACCACTGCGCCACCAGGGAAGCCCGGTCACCTTATTTTTGATAAAGGAGGCAAGAATATACAATGGAGAAAAGACAGCCTCTTCAATAAGTGATGCCGGTAAAACTGGACAGCTACATGTAAAAGAATGAAATTAGAGCACTCCCTAACACCATACACAAAAATAAACTCAAAATGGATTAAAGACCTAAATGTAAGGCCAGACACTCTGAAACTCTTAGAGGAAAACATAGGCAGAACACTCTATGACATAAAACACAGCAAGATCCTTTTTGACCCACCTCCTAGAGAAATGGAAATAAAAACAAAAATAAACAAATGGGACCTAATGAAAAAGGCTTTTGCACAACAGAGGAAAACATAAACAAGATGAAAAGACAACCCTCAGAATGGGAGAAAATATTTGCAAAGGAAGCAACTGACAAAGGATTAATCTCCAAAATTTACAAGCAGCTCATGCAGCTCCATATCAAAAAAACAAACAACCCAATCCAAAAATGGGCAGAAGACCTAAACAGACATTTCTCCAAAGAAGATATACAGATTGCCAGCAAATACATGAAAGGATGCTCAACATCACTAATCATTAGAGAAATGCAAATCAAAACTACAGTGAGGCATCACCTCACACTGGTGAGAATGGCCATCACCAAAAAATCTACAAAAAATAAATGCTGGAGAGGGTGTGGAGAAAAGGGAACCCTCTTGCACTGTTGGTGGGAATGTAAATTGATACAGCCACTATGGAGAACAGTATGGAGGTTCCTTAAAAAACTACAACTAGAACTACCATATGACCCAGCAATCCCACTACTGGGCATATACCCTGAGAAAACCATAATTCAAAAAGAGTCACGTGTCACAATGTTCATTGCAGCACTACTTACAATAGCCAGGACATGGAAGCAACCTAGGTGTCCATTGACAGATGAATGGATAAAGAAGATGTGGCACATATATACAATGGAATATTACTGAGCCATAAAAAAGATATGAAATTGCGTTATTTGTAGTGAGGTGGATGGACCTAGAGTCTGTTATACAGAGTGAAGTAAGTCAGAGAGAGAGAAACAAGTACCATATTCTAACACATATATATATGGGATCTAAAGAAGAGAGAAGATGGTTCTGAAGAACCTAGGGGCAGGACAGGAATAAAGATGCAGACGTAGAGAATGGACTTGAGGACACGGGTAAGGGGATGGGTAAGCTAGGACGAAGTCGGGGAGTGGCAAGGACATATATACATTTCCAAGTGTAAAATAGATAGCTAGTGGGAAGCAGTCGCATAGCACAAGGAGATCAGCTCGGTGCTTTGTGACCACCTAGAGGGGTGGGATATGGAGGATGGGAGGGAGATGCAAGTGGGCGGGGATACGGGGATATATGTATACATATAGCTGATTCACTTTTTTATACAGCAGCAACTAACACAACAATGTAAAGCAATTATACTCCAATAAAGATGTTAAAAAAATATATAAAGAATAGCTAACATCAAAAAGTCTACAAATAGTAAATGTTGGAGACAGTGTGGAGAAAAGGAAATGCTCCTACACTATTGGTGGGAATGTAAATTGGTGCAGCCGTTATGGAAAACAGTATGGAGGTTCCTCAGAATAGTAAAAATAGAGTTACCATATGATCCTGCAATCCCACTCCTGGGCATATATCCTAAAAAGACAAAAACTCTAATTTGAAAAGATATTTGCACCCTAATGTTCATAGCAGTGCTATTTACAATAGCCAAGACATGGAAACAGTACAAGTACCCATCAACAGATGATTGGGTTAAGAAAATGTGGTATATATATTCAAATATATACAATGCAATATTAGTCATAAAAAAGGATGAAATATTGCCATTTGCAGCAACATGAATGGACCTAGGGAATGTCATACTGATATGTGATATCACTTATATGTAGAATCTAAAAAATAATACAAATGAATCTATATACAAAACAGAAACAGACTCGTAGACATAGAAAACAAACTTATGGCTACCAAAGGGGAAAGGGAGGAGAGAGGGATAAATTATGAATATAGGATTAACAGAGAAAAACTACTATATATAAAATGGATAAGCACCAAGAATTTACTGTATTGCACGGCACAGGGAACTATATTCAATATCTTGTAATAAGCTATAATGGAAAATAATCCGAAAAACTGTATATATACACATATAACTGAATCACTTTACTCTATACCTGAAACTAACACAATATTGTAAATGAAGTATATTTTAATAATTTTTTTAAAAAAATTCAAAAATTTAAAACATGAAAATTATGTTAGCTGACGATCAAGATTCTTCACAAATTCTGTTTTTCAGGTGTAATAAGTGGGGGTAGAATCTTTAATTCTTAAGAACAATTCTCATGGGATTTTTTTTTGATTACTTTCATAGAATAACTGCAAGTATTTTTTACTAAGGGATATGTTACTCTTCTAATAGATTTTCATAGGAATATGATTTATTTTCCTGTAGAGCTTTCCCTCTTTAATATCAATATGCTTTGTTATAGATTTTAAATGTTTTATTATTTTTTTAATATCTCCATTGCTTATTAGTTTCTGATCATACATATAGGTTTGAGAGAAAAATACAGTCCCTAATAGTATGGTATATTTTACACACACACACACACACACACACACACACACACACACACACACCACTCACTACTGGTAGATGAAACAATCTAGAATTTCAGATGCCAAAGCCTATTCATCACCTATTGACAGTTTCAGCCCTATTCCTGAGAGTTGGGAGTGAGGGAGGAGATAGGGTGTCATTCTAATTTTCATTCATTTGCACTTTTATTTGTTTAATTCATCATGTGAGTGTGTGAAGCCTGTATTTTAAAAGGAAAGAAAAGGGGTAGCCTATTCACTCTCTCTAGGTATATGCAAACCTCTTGAAACCAATTAGATGTCAACAGAATTGTTAATTATCCTGGGGTCACCACCTTTTGTAAAGCCTTTCAGAGTAAAAGGGGGGTGTGGCTTAGCTCACAGCAAGGTTAAAACAGCCTTCTAATTGACAAATTTTATACTCAGCAGTTGGGTTGGCTAGAGAGGTTAAATCACATTTACTTTCCTTCCATAAAAAAACAGGGATGGACTATTATGTATACCTTTCCTTCATTTATGAAGCAAATACCTATTGATTCTCTGATTTAGGCTTCAGGGATCCATAGTAAACAAAAGAGGCAGCCATTGTCTCGTGAAGCTTATATTCTTTCTTTATGAGAAAACACTGTCACTTACAAATTTACAACAACTGAGAGAAACCTATTGTAGGATATGTCAGAAAACTCTAAGTCTAAAGACTTTCAAAGCCTAGGCTGCTTTGTTTCCTAATTCTGAACATCTAGAAGGAGAAAATGCTATACATTCACTCAGGCTAGAAGAATTAACAGACTCCTCCTAAGTCCAGCCCCACATCACCAATAAAACACCGCATTCCCCAGCTGCATTACCAATTCCAAGATTTCCACTCCCCTATGAAGGAACCACCACCACCACCTTCCTATTACCATGGTCAACTAAAATAAAAGTGCATAACTTGAGAGCTGTAAGTTTCATTTTTATTTGGAAACCTTACTGACGACAATAGCCTGGGAGACAGCCTCTAAGTTAGCTCTGGGGAACTGCTCCAAAGAGGTAGGGGAGAGGCCAGTGTATATGGTGATTTTGGCTAAGGGGTACATGCAATCCAGCATACATCTTGGTGGAAGGTTGTGCTAGGCATGAGTAATAGATATCTCAGTTAATAATTTTAATACTTTTCTAAGTATGAGAATATGCAAGAATCCACGTTCATAAACATATTTCCTGAAATATATCTAACTATCTAAAGGCCAGTTTTGCCTGTTTCTCAAAGCACAGAGTGCCTCATGCTGTTCTTTGTCATAAATTCCTTTCAGAATGTACTGTAGGTCAGTGATTGCAGTGGCTAATAACTTAATCTGTGTAGAACCAGATGGTGAGTGGCATTTCTTGTTTTATACCACTATCATAAAATGGAACATGGATTACACTGGAACCTACACTTTCCCACAGAATCAGTTAAGCATTATTCTTAGAAAAATTTGAAGTACCATTAGTCATTTTAATATTTAATTAATTTAATATCTTTCATTGGCCTTAACTATGAAATGGGGATAATACTATTTCTTGCCTACGTAACAGTGTTAGTATAAGGCTTAAAAATAAACTCTGTGTGAAATTAATTTGAAAATCAAACAATAGTCTACAAATATAGAGCATTTAAAAATCACTATGCTTTCATTCTACAAACTGGAAATAATAACGCTTATAATCCTCCCAGCATAATTGTTCAGCGGAACAGCAGTTTTCAAAGTGTGATCCAGGAACACTTTTTAGTTCCCCACATCATTTAAGGAATCCATGAGATCAAAACTATACAGATAATACTACTACAAAGAATTATTTGCTTTTTTCAGGCTCATTCTATCATGACTGTATAGCGCATTTTTCTATAAGCTGCATGGCACATGATATAGCAACAGATTAAATGCAGAAGCAGATATGACACTCTGAATAGTAAGGAGCTTTTCCAAAATATTTTTTTTAAATGCCTCTCTCCTCAGCACTTATTTTTTGTTTCGGAGAATTACTCAAAAATTTCCTAAAATGTGTTATTTATATTAATATGTATTGAGTTTATTATTGTTTCTTTTGAATGAGGTTACAATTTTTTTTAATTTCTCAATTAAAATTTCTCAATTTTAATTTCTAATAGAGTGACTTTTGATAAATATAACCTATATATATATATATATATATATATATATATAACCTATATATACACTTTAGAGGTCCTCAATATTTGTTTAAGAGTGTAAAGGGGTCGTGAGGCAAAGAAGTTTGAAAAACACATGGCTAAAAGAATATATGGAAAGAAACTTTGTATCTGTGATCATCACATATGTAAAAAATATTGAAATAATCACTGTGTTAGAATGAAGAAGACATCCATGAATTGACCTATATAATTTACTAGCTCTTCCATACTCTGTGTTCTAAACAATCTATTTCAATATAAAAGTTTGTAATACAACTTGTTCTTACATAGGGGTTTGCTGACATTTATGTACACTTAAAAACTAATGGGACAATGTTAAATAATGGCAGAAAATATAAATGAAATTCATGTCCACAACTAACCTAATATTACTGCATTATTTAGGATGTGAAGAGTGTTAATATTCAAACACTTTCTCTCCGGGGGAAATGCCATATTAGTGGCAAGTAAATCTCTGTCACGCGCTTAAAGAAATTAAAAGTTGAAGAATAGGGTTATTCAGGCCCTTCCCCTCTTGCTCTTGGGGATATTGGATCGGCAAACGTGGTACTCATATCTGGGGTTTTGAATCCTAAAACAAAAAACAAAGACACAAAGACAAAAAATTCACAGCGATGGTGGCAGTGTTGAGAATTCAGCTGTGAGCTGGTATCTGTCTGCCCTGCAGCAGTGGTGGCTATGTGTCCAATGATAATGGCTTTACTACTAAAGACCTGATCTTGGCTCTTTTCTCATCAGCCTACTCTCCCTTGGTTCAAGTCCAAAATCCGAGTCCAATTCTATAGTTTTCCCCTGGATGCTGCAAGTTATCTCATATCCATCAAGTTATCATCTTTCCTGCTTATTTAACCAGGATTGAATTTTTGTAGTTTGCCACCCAGAATCCTACAAATCCTGACTGCGCACTTAGATAGATTTGGGCATTTAATTCTCTAGTTCTGCTATGTACAAGCTGAGTGAACTTAGGTAAATTATTTCACCTCCTAAAATACTACAGATGATAATAATCTCTCTGGTTTTCGTTTATTAATCTGTATATTGGGAATATTTTTATGAGGGTCAAATGAGGTAATGCACATAAAAACTTAGCACAGTGTCTGTGCATTTGCAATGGATTTGAGATATGGTCAGAAAAAAAGCTCACTTCAGAAATAAATTTACTCTAAAATTCACATGTGTGAATACAGAAAGCAAAATATATCACTCATATTATTTTAACATGTCCTTTCCTGAGGGAATAATGTACAGTTTAATAAAAAATGACCAATGACTTTTCTACTAGACCCTTGATTCCTTTAATCCACTTCTGTTGGCATCTTGAGTCACCATTTCTCCTTTTTAATTGGAACCCATTCTAATGTTTTTTCTCAAAGCAGTCCTTTGGTATTTTGAGTGGGATAAGTCTTGATTATACAGAACTGCCCCAAGCATAGCAGGAATTTATCATCACTGACCCTTGCCCACTAAATGTATGACAACCCAAGGAGACAGTTCTGTCCCCAGTAGAGAACAACTGTAAATCTTGATTGTTTTATAGAACATTAGCACAGTAGCCTACTTTAAAATACTTTAAAATGATTATGAAAAGTGAACATACTTATTAAAATTGGTAATGTTCCCAGACTGAAAATTAGTATTTTGAGGAACCAAATACTGAAACATCATAATGGTCTTAGCAAATTATAGAGGTTGACAAATAAAAAGGGATTCATTATTCTATGTACAAGTTTAAAGTCACTGAAGAAAAACATATTCATAATATTGTGAGAAACTTTGAGAACACACAGCCAAGTTTTACTCCGAAGTTGAGGTGCCTCAGAATTGCCTATATGGCTTAATATAAATATGGGCATTAAATTATTTTATAGGATGACTAAATTGGAATCCCAGAGAGTAGGCCAGGGCATGAATATTTTTACACAACAAAAATATTGTTTGTAAATGTAGAATGCTTTAAAGTTAATGGATTTTGTAGGTTTTCCTCATTCAACATAAATAATAAAAAGGTTTCTATTGATACGACACAATTCATCAGCACCTACTATGTGACTAGAACTATGATGCTATGAAAATGATGATAAACAAGATATATCTCTGAATTCCAAAGGCTTACCATTTTAATTGTGGGAAACAGACATTAAATAATTGATGTACAGTAATGTGATAAGAATTTTAAAAGCCAAAAAAAAGGGGAGGGAGCTGGTAAATACAAAACAAGGACCAGAACTACATCCTAAAGGATCAGATGAAGTTTGGTGAGGGATAGATGTGAGTTAACATGGCAGAGCGTGGAGTTTTGATCTTCATACAAAACAATTTTGTGGTACACACAAGGAACAATCGACTTTGAGCAATTATAAAGGAATGACTTCTGTATTGGTTAGGAGGTTAGAGATTAATATAATCGCATGTGCTAATCATTCTGTTGTCCTGATTAAATTAAATCACTACTTAACTAAAAAAAGGATTTAAATTTGAATGCATTTTAACTTGAAAATGCAAGCAGAGATAGCAGAAACAATATTTATTAGAACAGATAGGGGTTCATTCAGTTAGGAAAGCAATATTGAATTTCTCTAGAAGATTATTGCATATTGCCCAATGAAGTATATGTCAACTTTTCCCTTCTTTCTTCTTCCCTCCCTCCCTCCCTTCCTTCCTTCCTTCCTCTCTTCCTTTTTTTTTCTTTCAGCTCATACTACCATATTACAAAGCACATCCAAATTGTAATGAAATTGTCATTGCAAATTTTAAAAAATTATATCAAGATATATCAGTCTATAGATCTAGTTTTAACTATAGTTTTTCACTAATGTGCAAAAAATACTCCCCTTATAACTGCCAAAATACCCCATTTTTCATGTATTTGTCAACCTAAGAGACAAATAATTATCCTGACATAAGAAGATATTGCTTGTTAACAATTAGCAAAATTATAAAGAACAAGTATCAAATAAACATGTGGATGACTTATATTTATATTATTTTCTGTGACTTTTATAATAGACCAAATTTCAAGTTTTTTTTCCAATGTTTCCCTTTTTTTACAAGGAGTAGGAAGAATGGTGCCATGTGATATAGCATATAGCAACACATATATGTTGGGATCTTATACCTCATGGGAAATATAATGAAAGTAATGAACACATTCCCCCAGAAAAATGCACATATGCATAGCTGGAAATCACATTAAACAGTTCACAGATGCCTTGGTATCTATTCCAGGTAAGAAGCGTCATCCAGGGAAAGAACATGAATTCATCTAGGGATGGATTCCAGAACTACATATCTGCCTGACTGTAGACAAGTTACTTATTCTCTCTGTCTCAGTGGTCTCATCTGTTAAACTGGAATAGTAATTGTATCAACCTAATGAGACTGTTTTCGAAATTAAATGAGGTAAGACCCCAGCATGTTATTTGCTATCATTGTCATCATCATCACCATCATCATAATCAATTATAATTATCTCTAAAATGGGACTAAAATTAACACCACCTCATAGGGTTGTGCAAAGAATAAATAAGACAAATTATGTAAAATATGCGGTTGTTCATAGTAAGCACTCAGTACAATTTAGCTATTATTGTCATTTTTGTTTATTCTCTATAATATAAACTTGAGAAAATGAATGCTGTGGTTCTCTGTATGTAACAGGGAAAGCTTTTCTTACCCTTGGCCTGTGATATAACAGGGCTTTATAAACCATGCTGGTTTTTAGCAAGAATTACATTTCCAAACTGAATTCTTAAAAAATATTTCAAACAGTGTAAAATGTAACTCATGCAAATATAAGGTGAACATGTGTCAAAAATTTTATTAAACTCATTAATTAATGAGTAAGACTGGTTCAAAGGAGAATTTGAGAAACAAAGGTGCAGCCAGGGATGCTGAAATAAATTTTCTAATGCAAAATTGGTTAGTATCCTATAGGAAAATATTATGTAACAGGTGCTTTCTGTTCTAGATGGGTATTAATTGTAGATTCAACTTCTTTAATAGACATAGGCCTATTCAAATTGCTTACTTCTTAGGAGGCTTTTGGCAAATTTTGTCTTTCAATAAATTGTTCCATTAAATACAGGTTTTCAAATTTGTGGTATAAGTTGCTCATAATATTTCTTTACTATTCTTCCAATGTATGTAGGAACTGTAGTGATGTCCTTTCTTTCATTTCTGATATTAGTAATGTGTTTCTTCTCTCTTTTTTTTTTTTTTTTTTTTGTTGTTAACCTGGCTAGAGGCTTATCAATTCCATTGATTTTTGTCAAAGAACCAGCTTTTGGTTTTGTTGATTTTCTCTATTGGTTTCCTGTTTTTAATCTCATTCATTTCTGCTTTAGATTTTACTATGTTTTCTCTTCTGCTTACTTAGGATTTAATTTGCTCTTCTTTGTCTAGTTTCCAAAGGTGAAAGCTTAAATTATTGATATTATTAGATCTTTCTTTTTCCTAAATTATGCATTTGGTGCTATAAATTTCCCTCTAAGCATTGATTTGCTGCATGTCACAAATTTTGATAAATTTCATTTTTTTTAGTTCAAAATATTTTTATTTCTCTTGAGTATGCTTCTTTGTCATTATTGTTATTTAGAGGTGTTTAATTTCCAAGTATATTGGGCTTTTCCATTTATCTTTCTGTTACTGATATCTATTCATTTCCACTGTGGTCTTAGATCAGATAATGTATTATTTCTATTCTTTCAAATTTGTTAAGATGTGTTCTATGACCCAGAATGTGGTCTATCTTGATGAGTATTCCATATAACCTTGAGAAGAATATATAATCCTCCATTCTTGGATGAAATAGTCGATAGAAGTCAATTATATCCAGCTGATTGATGGTATTGTTGAGTTCAACTATGTACTCAGTGATTTTTCTGCTGCTCATTTGTCCATTTCTGATAGAGGAGTGTTGAAGTCTCCAACTATAATAGAGTATTCATCCTTATTTCTCCTTGTGGTTTTATCAGTTTTTGCTGAATTTATTTTGATATTCTGTTATTAAACACATAGACATTAAGGCTTGTTATATTTTCTTGGAGAATTGATCCCTTCGTCACTATGTAATGTTCCTCTTTATCACTGGTAAGTTTCCTTGCTCTGATGTCTACTCTGTCTGAAACTAATATAGCTACTTCCAGTTTCTTTTGATTAGTGCTAACATGATATATTTCTGCATCCCTTTTTTTTAACTTTTTATTTTATATTGGAGTATAGTTGATGAACAATGTTTTGATAGTTTCAGGTGTACAGCAAAGTGATTTAGTAATAAATATACATATATCTATTCTTTTTCAAATTCTTTTCCCATTTAGGTTGCTACATAATACTGAGCAGAGTTCCCTATGGTATACAGTAGGCCCTTGTTGATTATTCATTTTATTTTTATTTAATCTTTTTCTTTTTATATAAAACATTGGCTGTATTCCCTGTGTTGTACAATATATCCTTGTATCTTATTTTTTTTAATACAGTAGGTTCTTATTAGTCATCAATTTTATACACATCAGTGTATACATGCCAATCCCAATTGCCCAATTCAGCACACCACCACCACCACCCACCCGTAGCTTTCCCCTCTTGGTGTCCATACGTTTGTTCTCTACATCTGTGTCTCAACTTCTGCTCTGCAAACCGTTTCATCTGTACCATTTTTCTAGGTTCCACATATATGCGTTAATATACGATATTTGTTTTTCTCTTTCTGACTTACTTCACTCTGTATGACAGTCTCAAGATCCATCCATGTCTCAACAAAAGATCCAATTTCGTTCCTTTTTATGGCTGAGTAATATTCCACTGTATGTATGTACCACATCTTCTTTATCCATTCCTCTGTCGATGGGCATTTAGGTTGCTTCCATGGTCTGGCTATTGTAAACAGTGCTGCAATGAACACTGGGGTGCATGTGTCTTTTTGAATTATGGTTTTCTCTGGGTATATGCCCAGTAGTGGGATTGCTGGATCATATGTTAATTCTATTTTTATTTTGTAAGGAGCCTCTATACTATTTTCCATAGTGGCTGTATCAGTTTACATTCCCACCAACAGTGCAAGGGGGTTCCCTTTTCTCCATACCCTCTCCAGCGTTTGTTGTTTGTAGATTTTATGAAGATGCTCATTCTAACTGGTGTGAGGTGATACCTCATTGTAGTTTTGATTTGCATTTCTCTAATAATTAGTGGTGTTGAGCAGCTTTTCATGTGCTTCTTGGCCATCTGTATGTTTTCTTTGGAGAAATATCTATTTAGGTCTTTTGCCCACTTTTGGATTGGGTTGTTTGTTGTTTTAATATTGAGCTGCATGAGCTGTTCATATATTTTGGAGATTAATCCTTTGTCCGTTGATTCACTGGCAAATATTTTCTCCCATTCTGAGGGTTGTCTTTTCGTCTCGTTTATGGTTTCTTTTGCTGTGCAAAAGATTTTAAGTTTCATTAGGTCACATTTGTTTACCTTTGTTTTTATTTCCATTACTCTAGAAGGTGGATCAAAAAAGAACTTGCTGTGATTTATGTCAAAGAGTGTTCTTCCTAGGTTTTCCTCTAAGAGTTTTATAGTGTATTGTCTTACATTTAGGTCTCTAATCCATTTTGAGTTTATTTTTGTGTATGGTGTTAGGGAGCGTTCTAATTTCATTCTTTTACATGTAGCTGTCCAGTTTTCCCAGCACCACTTATAGAAGAGACTGTCTTTTCTCCAATATATATTCTTGTCTCCTTTGTCATAGATTAGATGACCATAGGTGTGTGGGTATATCTCTGGGCTTTCTGTCTTGTTTCACTGATCTATGTTTCTGTTTTTGTGCCAGTACCATATTGTCTTGCTTACTGTAGCTTTGTAGTATAGTCTGAAGTCAGGGAGTCTGATTCCTCCTGCTCCGTTTTTTTTCCCTCAGGACTGCTTTGACTATTTGGGGTCTTTTGTGGCTCCATACAAATATTAAGATTTTTTTGTTCTAGTTCTGTAAAAAATGCCATTGGTAATTTGATAGGGATTGCATTGAATCTATAGATTGCTTTGGGTAGTAGAGTCATTTTCACAATGTTGATTCTTCCAATCCAAGAACATGGTATATCTCTCCATCTGTTGCTATCATCTTTAATTTCTTTCATCAGTGTCTTATAGTTTTCTGCATACAGGTCTTTTGTCTCCCTAGGTAGGTTTATTCCCAGGTATTTTATTCTTTTTGTTGCAGTGGTAAATTGAAGTGTTTCCTTAATATCTCTTTCAGATTTTTCATCAGTAGTGTATAGGAATGCAAGAGATTTCTGTGCATGAATTTTGTATCCTGCAACTTTACCAAATTCACTGATTAGCTCTAGTAGTTTTCTGGTGGCATCTTTAGGATTCTCTATGTATAGTATCATGTCATCTGCAAAGAGTGACAGTTTGCTTCTTCTTTTCCAATTTGTGTTCCTTTTATTTCTTTTTCTTCTGTGATTGCCGAGGCCAGGACTCCCAAAACGGTGAGAGTGGACATCCTTGTCTTGTTCCTGATCTTAGAGGAAATGCTTTCAGTTTTTCACCACTGAGAAAGATATTTTCTGTGGGTTTGTCATATATGGTCTTTATTACGTTGAGGTAGGTTCCCTCTGTGCCCACTTTCTGCAGCATATTTATCATAAACGGGTGTCGAATTGTGTCAAAAGTTTTTTCTGCATCTATTGAGATGACTATACGGTTTTTATTCTTCGATTTGTTAATATGGTGTATCACATTGATTGATTTGCATATATTGAAGAATCCTTGCATCCCTTGCATAAATCCCACTTGACCATGGTGTATGATCCTTTTAATGTGCTGTTGGATTCTGTTTCCTAGTATTTTGTTGAGAATTTTTGCATCTATATTCATCAGTCATATTGATCTTTTTTTGTAATAACCTTGTCTGGTTTTGGTATCAGGGTGATGGTGGTCTCATAGAATGAGTCTGGGAGTGTTCCTTCCTCTGCAATTTTTTGGAAGAGTTTGAGAAGGATGGGTGTTAGCTCTTCTCTAAATGTTTGATAGAATTCACCTGTGAAGCCATCTGGTCCTAGATTCTTGTTTTTTGGAAGATTTTTAATCACAGTTTGAATTTCATTACTTGTGATTGGTCTGTTCACATTTTCTATTTCTTCCTGGTTCAGTCTTGGAAGGTTGTACCTTTCCAAGAATTTGTCCATTTCTTCCAGGTTGCCCATTTTATTGGCATGGAGTTGCTTGTAGTAGTCTCTTAGGATGCTTTCTATTTCTGTGGTGTCTGTTGTAACTTCTCCTTCTTCATTTCTAATTTTATTGATTTGAGTCCTCTCCCTCTTTTTCTTGATGAGTCTGGCTAATGATTTATCAATTTTGTTTAACTTCTCAAAGAACCAGCTTTTACTTTTATTGATCTTTGCTATTGTTTTCTTTGTTTCTATTTCATTTATTTCTGCTCTGACCTTTATTATTTCCGTCCTTCTTCTAACTTCGGGTTTTGTTTGTTCTTCTTTCTGCAGTTCCTTTAGGTGTAAGGTTAGATTATTTATTTGATATTTTTCTTGTTTCTTGAGGTAGGCTTGTATAGCTATAAACTTCCCTCTTAGAAATGCTTTTGCTGCATCCCATAGGTTTTGGATTGTCGTGGTTTCATTGTTATTTGTCTCTAGGTATTTTTTGATTTCCGCTTTGATTTCTTCAGTGATCTCTTGGTTATTTAGTAACGTAGTGTTTAGCCTCCATTTGTTTGTGTTTTTTACATTTTTTCCCCCTGTAATTCATTTCTAATCTCATAATGTTGTGGTCAGAAAATATGCTTGATATGTTTTCAATTTTCTTAAATTTACTGAGGCTTGATCTGTGACCCTAGATGTGATCTATCCTGGAGAATTTTCCATGCACACTTGAGAAGAAAGTGTAATCTGCTCTTTTGGATGGAATATCCTATAAATATCAATTAAATCTATCTGGTCTATTGTGTCTTTGAAAGCTTCTGTTTCCTTAGTTATTTTCATTTTGGATGGTCTGTCCAGTGGTGTAAGTGAGGTGTTAAAGTTCCCCACTATTATTGTGTTACTGTCGACTGCCTCTTTTATAGCGGTTACCAGTTACCTTATGTGTTGAGGTGTTCCTATATTGGGTTCATATATATTTATAATTGTTATATCTTCTTATTGGATTGATCCCTTGATCATTATGCAGTGTCCTTCCTTGCCTCTTGTAACATTCTTTATTTTAAAATCTATTTTATCTGATATGAGTACTGCTACTCCAGCTTTCTTTTGATTTCCATTTGCATTGAATATCTTTTTCCATCCCCTCATGTTCAGTCTGTATGTGTCCCTAGGTCTGAAGTGGGTCTCTTGTAGACAACATATATATATGGGTCTTGTTTTTGTATCCATTAAGCAAGCCTATGTCTTTTGGTTGGAGCATTTAATCCATTCACGTTTAAGGTGATTATTGATATGTATGTTCCTATGACCATTTTCTTAATTGTTTTGGGTTTGTTTTTGTAGGTCCTTTTCTTCTCTTGTGTTTCTCACTTAGAGAAGTTCCTTTAGCATTTGTTGTAGAGCTGGTTTGGTGGTGCTGAATTCTCTTAGCTTTTCCTTGTCTGTAAAGCTTTTGATTTCTCCATCGAATCTGAATGAGATCCTTGCTGGGTAGAGTAATCTTGGTTGTAGGTTCTTCCCTTTCATCACTTTAAATATATCATGCCACTCCCTTCTGGCTTGTAAAGTTTCTGCTGAGAAATCAGCTGTTAACCTTATGGGAGTTCCCTTGTATGTTATTTGTCGTTTTACCTTGCTGCTTTCAATAATTTTTGTCTTTAATTTTTGTCAATTTGATTACTATGTGTCTCGGCATGTTTCTTCTTTGGTTTATCCTGTACAGGACTCGCTGCACTTCCTGGAGTTGGGTGGCTATTTCCTTTCCCATCTTAGGGAAGTTTTCGACTATAATCTCTTCAAATATTTTCTCAGGTCCTTTCTCTTTCTCTTCTCCTTCTGGGACCCCTATAATGCGAATGTCATTGTGGTTAATGTTGTCCCAGAGGTCTCTTAGGCTGTCTTCATATCTTTTCTTTTTTTTTTTCTTTATTCTGTTCCATAGCAGTGAATTCCACCATTCTGTCTTCCAGGTCACTTATCTGTTCCTCTGCCTCAGTTATTCTGCTACTGATTCCTTCTACTGTAGTTTTCATTTCAGTTATTGTATTGTTCATCTGTTTGTTTGTTCTTTAATTCTTCTTGGTCTTTGTTAAACATTTCTTGCATCTTCTCGATCTTTGCCTCCATTCTTTTTCCGAGGTCCTGGATCATCTTCACTATCATTATTCTGAATTCTTTTTCTGGAAGGTTGCCTATCTCCATTTCATTTAGTTTTTTTTCTGGGGTTTTATCTTGTTCCTTCATCTGGTTCATAGCCCTCTGCCTTTTCATCTTGTCTATCTTTCCGTGAATGTGGTTGTTTTTCCACAGGCTGCAGGATTGTAGTTCTTTTTGCTTCTGCTGTCTGCTCTCTCATGGACGAGGCTATCTAAGAAGCTTGTGCAGGTTTCCTGATGGGAAGGACTGGTGGTGGGTAGAGCTGGGTGTTGCTCTGGTGGGCAGAGCTCAGTAAAACTTTAATTGCTTCACTGCTGATGGCTGGGGCTGGGTTCCCTCCTTGTTGGTTGTTTGGTCTGAGGCAACCCAACACTGGAGCCTACCTGGGCTCTTTGGTGGGGCTAAAGGCAGACTCTGGGAGGGCTCACGCCAAAGAGTACTTCCCAGAACTTCTGCTGTCAGTGTCCTCGTCCCCACGGTGAGCCACAGACACCACCCGCCTCTGCAGGAGACCCTTCAACACTAGCAGATAGGTCTGGTTCAGTCTCTCCTGGGTTCACTGCTCCTTCTCCTGGTTCCCGATGCACACACTACTTTCTGTGTGCCCTCCAAGAGTGGAGTCTCTGTTTCCCTCAGTCCTGTCAAAGTCCTATATTCAAATCCCACTATCCTTCAAAGTTTGATTCTCTAGGAATTCCTCCTCCTGTTGCCAGACCCCCAGGTTGGGAGGCCTGACGTGGGGCTCAGAACCTTCACTCCAGTGGGTGGACTTCTGTGGTATAAGTGTTGTCCAGTCTGTGAGTCACCCACGCAGCAGTTATAGGATTTGATTTTGCTGTGATTGCGCCCCTCCTACCATCTCATTTTGGCCTCTCCTTTGTCTTTGGATGTGGGGTATCTTTTTTGGTGAGTTCCAGTGTCTTCCTGTCAATGATTGTCCAGCAGTTAGTTGTGATTCTGGTGTTCTCACAAGAGGGAGTGAGAGGACATCTTTCTACTTCACCATCTTTGTTCCTGATTATCCATTTTAAATATAGCAGGGTGTACATGTCAATCCCAAACTCCCTAACTATCCCTTTCCCCCACTCTTTCCCCCTGGTAACCATAAGTTTGTTCTTTAAGTCTGTGAGTCTGTTCCTGTTTTGTAAGTTCATTTGTATCATTTCTTTTTAGATTCCACTTATAAGCAATGTCATATGATATTTCTCTTTGTCTACTTACTTCACTCAGTATAACAATCTCTGGGTACATCCATGTTGCTGCAAATGGCACTATTTCATTCTTTTTAATGGCTGAGTAATATTCCATTGTATATATGTGCCACATCTTCTTTATCCATTCCTCTGTTGATGGACATTTAGGTTGCTTCCATGTCTTGGCTATTGGAAACAGTGCTGCCATAAACACTGAGGTGCATGTATCATTTTGGACCATGTTTTTCTCTGGATATATACCCAGGAGTAAGATTGCAGGATCATATGGTAGCTCTATTTTTAGTTTTTTAAGGATCCTCCATACTGTTCTCCATAGTGGATATATCCCTTTATTTTTATTCTATATGTGTCTTCACACTTAAAGAAGGTTTCTTGTTGACAACATGTAGCTGGGTTTTGTTTTTTGATCTACTTAGAAAATTTCTGTCTTTTAATTGGTGCATTTAGACTATGAATGTTTAAAGTGATTATTGATATAGTTGGATTAATATCTACTTAATTTGTTACTGTTTTCTACTTGTTGCTTTGTTCTTTTTTCCTATTTTTATTTTTCACTTTTTCTGTCTTTGTGGTTTTAATTGAGCATTTTAAGTGGTTCCATTTTCTTTCCTTTCTCAGTATGTCTGTTAAGCTTCCTTTTTTTAACTTTTTAAAAATTAGTTGCCCTAGAATTTGTAATATACATTTTCAAATCCATTTTCAAATCACATTATACTGTTTCACAAATAGTATGAGTACCTTATAACAAAATAATCCTAATTTCACCCTCCTGTCCCTTGTACAATTGCTGTCATGTACTTCACTTATACCTAAGCATGTGTTTGTGTTTATTTGTATATTTATTATACATATCCATATATAATTGAATATTGTTATTAATATTATTTTGAACAAACTTTATATGTCAGATCAATTAACAATAAGGGAAATAAAAGTTCTTATTTTACCTTAACTTATTCCTTCTATAATGTTCTTTCTTTTTTTTATATAAATTTGAGTTTCTGACCTGTATCAATTTCCTTCTCACTGAAGATCTTCTTTTAACACTTCTTGCAAGGCAGGTCTACTGACAACAAATTTTATCAACTTTTGCTTGTCTGACCAAGTCTTTATTTCTCCTTCTTTTTTTTTTTTTGGCAATGAAGTTTATAATATGATACTTCAAATAGCACATTAAAGCACACAGAAAACTTTATATAATTCCTATTGATAATACTAGGATGCAGAAATTTTGACTATCCTCATTTTTCAGACGAGTGCACTACATTTCAGAGAACCAAAACTAATATTTGTCCAAGATATCAAAACAAGAATGTTGCAGAGTCATGACAAAATGAGATTCTATGATTCCAAATCCAAGCTCAAACCGAGGCCAAAGTTAATACATGAAATCAAATTATACTGAGTGTATACTGGGTAGTCTTTCAGACAAATGATCTGATGTGTAGTATATGAAAATCAGTACAAAATGGACCACTTTTTTTTATCATATCACTAAATTGGAATGGTTATTTTCTCAGGATGCTGTTTTTTAGCACATATATGCAAATAATAAAGAAGCAAATGTGAGATGGAAGAAAAAGTTATGATGCCCCAATAAGAAAAATATACCAAACCAAGCCAAACTGGAGGAATATTAGTTGCCAGTTCCTGACTAGTCACCATAACTTGAAAGCATCAAATTCAGAGCCAAATATTCCAAGGATGCCTAATAAATCATCATTTTTTTTAATAGAATGAGCAGCTATAACTTAAGATAGCCACATTTCTTGGGACTGCTGTGAGAGACAGCTCCCAACTTCTAAAATCAGACATTGAGCTATTTGAGGAGACATACTGTATGAGGTTTGCAGATTCTGGTTTAAGTTTTTCACACTCCAATTTCAGAGTTCTCTTCAACTTCATTCTGATTCTTTACATCTCAATAGCCATCAAATCCACTTAAGGGAGTTTCCCATTGCCTCTTGATTTTCACAGCAACCAACAGTTGCTCTAAAACACCAGAATTGTCTCGGAAATGTCACCCCTACTTTCATTCTCCCCTATGCAGCTATCCCACAAAGCTCGGATTTTGTAATTCCTTGACCAAATCCCTTCAGACACCTGATGGAAAAATTCAACATCCTCAACCTGTCACAGGACCTTACATTAATGTGGCCCAAACCCACCTTCTCCCACAATTTCTCCCCTTTCTCTTTTATTTTGGAAGGATAATTTTACAATATACAGAATTTTAGGTGGGTGGGGTTTTTCTTTCAACACTGAAAATATAAGTAAGGTGCTTTTCTCCTCTGGCTTCTTTCAAGATTTTTTCTTTATCTTTGATTTTCTGAAGTTTGAATATAATATGCTTAAGTATAGTGTTTGTTGTTGTTGTTTGTTTTTTGCATTCATCTTGCTTAGGGTTCTCTGAACTACCTGGATATGTGGTTTGGTGTCTGACATTAATTTGGGGAAGTTCACAGTCATTGTTGCTTCAAATATTTCTTCTGTTCTTTTTTCTCTTTCTTCTCCTTCTGGTATTCCCATTATGTATATGTATTAGTTAAGGTTCCTCAGAAAAACACAGCAAAGAAGATATATGTTTTTATATATATATATATATATATATACATACATATATATATATGTGTGTATATATATACACACACACAATGAAATATATATACACACTGAAATATATATATATATGTATATATGTGTGTATATATATGTGTGTGTATGTGTATATATATATATATAGAAAATAAAGATATTTATTTTGAGGAATTGTCTCACAATTATGGAGACTGAGAAGTTCCACAATCTACTGTCTATAAGTTGGAGACCCAGGAAAGCCAATGGTATAGCTCAGTCTAAGAAGACCTTAGAACCAGGGGAGTTGATGGTTTAAGTCTCATTTTGGGGACAGGAAAAGAACAATGTTCCAGATCAAGCAATCAGGCACAAAGGGGAAATTCTCCCTTCTGTCGCCTTTTTGTTCTGTTCAGGCTCTCAGTGGATTGGATGTTGGCCTCCCACACTGGGGAAGGCAATCTCCTTCATTTAGTCTACTGATTCAAATGATAATCTCATCCAGAAACATGCTCATAGACATACCTAGAAATAGTGTTTAGCCAAATACCTGGTCACTTCATGATTCAGTCAAGTTGACACATAAAATTATCCATCACAGTATATGGTACAAATTTTATAGTTGTCCCACAGTTCTTAGATATTGTTTATTTTTTTTTCTCTTTGCTTTTTTTCTGAAAGATTCTACTGACATATCCTGAAGCTCAGAAATTCTTTGCTTAGCTGTGTCCAGTCTGTTAATGAGTCTATCAAAGCATTTAATTTCTGTTACAGGGTTTTTTAATCTATAGTATTTCTTTTTCATTCTTTTGTAGAATTTCCTTGTCTCTACTTACATTCTCATCTATTTTTACATGCTGTCTACTTTATCCATTTGAGCCTTATATTAATTACAGTTGTTTTAAATTCCTGATCGGATAATTCCAACATCCATGCCATATCTGAGTCTGATTCTGATGCTTTCTCTGTCTCTTCAAACTGTGCTTTTTACCTTTTATGTGCCCTGTAATTTTTTTCTTATTAGCTAGATATGAAACACTGGGTAAAAGGAACTGCTGCAAATAGACCTTTAGTTTTTTTTTCATTTTTCTGTTTTTTTTTTTTTTTTTTTTTTTTTTTGCCTCACAATTTGTGGGATGTTAGTTCCCTCACCTGGGATCAAACCCAGGCCCTCGGCAGTGGAAGTGAAGATTCTTAACCACTGGAGTGCCAGGGCATTCCCAAGCAGATCTTTAGTAATGTGGTAGTAAAGTGGTGGGTGGGGAGCATTCTCTAGTCCTGTGATTAGGCCTTAGTCCTTTAGTCACCCTGTGCCTCTGTGCTTCTCAGTTTCCCCCTCCCTTCGGTGGAACAGGAGGGCTCAGGTGGGCTCGGTTTGGGTATTTCCCTTTCCTCAGTCAGCTGGGCTCTGATAAAATCCCAATAGTTTAGGCTCTGGTGAAACAGGTTCTCTTGAGTAAGTGCAGGCCTTGTTAAGAAGAGTAGAGTGCTCCAACATATTTCAAAATGGTTCTTTTTCCCATCCTCCTACTGGAAGCACAAGGGAATTTTTCTCTAATGTTCACTGTGAGAACCTGGTAGGGCTCCTGGAGTTAAAATTCACAGAAGTGTGTGGATCTCCAATGACTGAGTCTCCCTGGCCGTTTTATCTCTAGACTTGTTTACACTGAGCCTCCACAGTTTGTCAATTACATTTCAGGTTTTCCTACCTGGCACTGATTCCCACAGAGGTTTCTACTCCTGGGTTTTGCTCTGATAAGTTGTGAGTCTCTGTATCTGCCTGTCTGCCTTTCTAATTATGGGGAAAGTGGTTTGCCCTGTGACATCACTTCTTTGACAGATCCAAGAAGAGTTGTTGATTTTTCAGTTTGGTCAGCTTTTTACTTGTGTTTTAGAACACAGTGACAACTTCCAAGTTCTTTACATGCTGGACTGGAAGTCCTTCTGTGGTTTTTACTGTGTGGTTTTACTGTCAAACTCTCCCACTTGTATATAGTTCACACATTCTCTCCAGATTGACCCAGAATTGCCATTGCCACTTCTAGAACTGGGAAAACCATTTTTTAAAATCTAAACATGCTGTTTTTCTGGTTATATTAAATAGAAATACTATTATTAATGGAAAAATGCTACAAGTACAGCATCTTTTCTTTCATAAAGAGTTATACATGTGAGGAAAAAAATCTATGCATTTAAAAACCATTTCTTCTTGTTCTTAGGCACTAAATACTTTTTACCTCTTTAAATGCCATACCCACCTATATGTAGGCACCATAATAAATTCTACTCTCAATTATTTTTGAAAGCAGTTTGTTAAGCAGAGGAAAACTGAACCGTAAAATTAAAACTTCTAACATGATACTGTTACCTAACAAAAGTTGGGTCTGCTCACCTGCACACAGTAAAGCCGATCTACGGAAACTGGGTTGTGGTGAAGGAAAATGCAGCATTGATTGGCCGGGCATCAAGCAAGGAATCTGAGACAGCTAATACTCAAAACACCCAAACTCCCCACTGGGTTTCAGAAAAGCATTTTTAAAGGCCAGGTGAGGGAGGGGAGTCCCAGGGTGTGTGATCAGCTGATGAAAAATTCTGATTGGTTGATGGTGAGGTAACAGGGCAGTGTTACAGGGGTTAACACTATCAATCCTTAGGCTCCAGTAGGCATGAGGGCTATGTGCCAATGGTCATCAAGTAACTAATGTGTCTTCCATTTGGTGGGGGGGTTATTTTTTATTTATTTAGAATTTTAAGTTTTTTTTTTTTTATACAGCAGGTTCTTATTAGTTATCCATTTTATACATATTAGTGTATACATATCAATCCCAATCTCCCAGTTCATCCCACCATTACCCCTGATGGGGGTTTTAGCATCTGTAACACAACTCAGGAAATGTGCATCAGATACTGTTATCTTGATACTTCAAAGAGGAGCTAAAGCAGAAGATATGGGGGAGGGGTCTGTTCCAGGAAGGTCCCATGGGGTCCTGCTTGGTTACAATACTGGAGTTACACAGAATTTTATCCAGGTAATGTAGAATGTTAATATATTTACATTTAATTAAGCATGTCAATGGGAGTAATTTCATAGTGACATGATATCTAATTTTAGTGACTTTAGCAAAGCAGCTTTGTCTCTTATTTTTGTCCATTTTGTGTGTGTGTTTGTAGCTTCACTGTCCTATACATAAAGATCATCTTAATCTATTTTAAAATATTCAGACACCTGCAGCAGCACATAGTCATAAAGCTCTTTTATTATCAAGTTATTCATCCCTCAGCTTGTCTTCATTATAGGTCTATTGGAAGATTTCCACCCTCAGTCCCATTCTCTTAGCAGTTAATTAAAATATTCTTGCTATTGAAATGCACTGTATAGTCTCTATGAATTAGGGGATGTCAAATATTGTAGTTTGCTTAGAGTAGCTAGGATTCAATTTTTTTTTTTTAATTCCCACTATTTCATACTTGCTGTGATTTAGAAAAATTGCTGATGCATCAATTAATGCAAATTGTATAAAGGCTTCTATAATTTAGGCTTAAAATGCCAGATACAGCCACGGAGCTTTGTATTTTCATGAGCTGCAACTTAAAATATGGGGTTCAATTTTCATTTACCTAATGTTCCCCAGTAATAAAGACATGTCTATTAAGGACATCTGTTACAATTTTGTAACCTCTAATTTTAATGGGAAATAATAGAGTTCATGTCTGTAAGATTAGAGGTTATGGACTATGTCTTTACACTGGTTTGGCGTCCTTGATATAATGTTCTGCCAGCCAACCTAATATATTCAATTCACAAAGGGCTCAAAGTCTTGGTTCTGCAGGCCAAAAAAAAGGAAGAAAGAAAGAAAGAAAAAGAAAAAAAACTTTTCTATCTTGTCACTTTGCACATTGCCTTGTTGAAAATCTGTCACCACCTGCTAGAAACTTATTTGTTTCTCTTTTTTTAAAAAAACACATCATGAAGAGACAAGAAACCAGTGAATAATTACACAGTAAAATATACTTTATCAACTGACTATAAGGGGAAGAAAGGAGAGGAGAGAAGGGTAGAGATGGGAATCTCTAAAGCTCTGCATGTTTCCCAAGGCCCCCAGTGGAGCCCACGGCCTCTCACTGATGTTCAGGTTTTAGATATTTTTCTCTAGGCAGGGGATGGGTGATGGAGGTGAGGGGGGGACCGAACCTTTCCCTCCTCTTTCCTCTCGAACTGACA
This sequence comes from Grampus griseus, assembly GCF_964374135.1. Lineage (NCBI taxonomy): Eukaryota > Metazoa > Chordata > Mammalia > Artiodactyla > Delphinidae > Grampus > Grampus griseus. Next base: position 112,174,022 of record NC_138998.1, on the reverse strand, counting down.
ACCTACAGATAGTAAAGAGAATGCATCTGAGAAAACAATTATATCTGCCAACGTCAGCAATTGTAACAATGAAATCCTCTTTTTCTCTTTATTCAAGCCTAACTTAAGCATTCCCTCTTGAATCCAAGTCCTTAATGCCATTTATGACTCTCACGTGTATTTATTTTAGCTGACTATCTTGCATTTGCCATGCCAAGAACAATCTCGAATAAAAAAGATCCCTGTCACTTTATTCAGGCTTCAACAAAAAGCAACCAAGCCAGTAAATCACTAAATGGAACTACCAACTTCCTATGAAATGCATGAATAATGCCTTAGCAGTCTGCTCACCGGAAAGATTAGAATGGGAGTGAACACAACCCTGTAAAAGTATGCCTAGGCAAGCTGAGCCCAGAATTCTATCAAAATCAATTTCTCCCATTTGACATCCAAGTATTTTGAAATGTTCTAACAGGAAGCAACAGAATCAAATTTCTTTCCAGCTTGCTTTCAGCATAGAGGAAGTATGATACCCAAACTCACCAAGTTTTAAGTACTGCTGAAAGTCCAATGTTAACTTGAAGCCACCTTGACGGGGAGAAAAAGATGAAGGTAAACATTGGTGGTAAACAATGAAACTGGCAAAAACTGAGCAAGTCATGTTTCACACAAATATGCTTTTTTTTTCCTTAAGCTGGGTAAAGTTGGAAATGACCTTGAACCAGTTCTGTATTGGAATATAAGCAAAGAAGGTAAATTACCTAAGCAGATTACCCTAAGATAGCGACAAGATTATGGAATTTTCAATATGTATAGAAAATTGATGAATATAATGAGAACAGACAACTCCTATTTCGAATTCATCATCCTCTAATAACTGTCCTTACCTACAAGCTCATTCATCAAAACCATAAGAAAATCTCGTTTACATGTTGCTCTATGTGCTTTACCCCACCCCCTCATAGAAGGAAATAAAAGTCACTCAAATGTGTTCTTTTTCCTGTTTAGTCACACTGTGCTTCTAGTTACTTTCTCTCTTTAAGTATAAGCTGAGTTAAAACATTACATGTTGTCACTAAATGTATAAATGACCACCTTTCATATTTCTAAATGAATGTCCTACTTTGTGTTTTATCTTCCTCAAAAATATTTTTATGTTAAATTGATTACCTCCCACCAAAATGACAAAGAAACTTTCAGATTCTAGAGAAGAAATAAGATGAATTTTTTTACGGCCTACCTAATCAAACACAATTCTATTCAATTTTCAGGTAAATTATATTGTCTTAAAGTGTTCCACAACTCTCAAAAACTCTGTATGTTTTCCCGAGTTTGTTTCAAAATGGTTTAATGGTAATAGTAACCAGAGTTTTCACATTTTATTAATTAACATTCTTATCTTGGATGTTTAGAAGACTTGACTTTCTTTTATTGGTAATAACAGAGAACTTAAAAATTAAAAATAAATAAGAAAGCTAGGACATTATTTTCAGGCTCATGTGGCTCTTTTGGTGATTTATAGATTAATCAATCATCAATGGGATTAAAGGCCATTTACACTAAACAAATTGCTTATGGCTGCAGAAAATGGTGTTTTGAGATTTAGTGATAGGGACTATAAATTGCCAGTCATGTTATTAGACATATAAATCAGAGAGTTACTGAAAATTGATTAGCTGACTCCAATTTTTCTGAACACGTTGTTACTGTAGCTTATTATTTTTCTTTCCCAGGTCAAAAGAGTTCAGCTCTACAACTGAGTAAAGGAATGTGCATTTCTATACCTAAGGCTAATAATCAGGGTTTTTGTTTATGTTTTTTCATTTCTACAGTATATATTTTGAGATCAAGAAAACTAGATTTTTGCCTTCATGTGAATATTGCAGTGTTTGTTTGTTTGTTTTCTATTCACTAGCTGAGTATAATTATTCCAGGTGTGGAAACTAGTATAGTTTAATAAAATAATTGCAAAGTCTTGTGTTTAATGATGGAATCACATTATAATAAACCCATAATGAACACAGGCCTCATCCTCCTCCTTTAGCACTCCTCTAAGATCCTAATTATATAACCTGCTTTTTTTTAATTTTGCGGTACGTGGGCCTCTCACTGTTGTGGCCTCTCCTGGATGCAGACTTTGAGTTCTGGATGAGTATGCTAGTTTGATTGACAATTCTCTCTTCCAATAGCAATATATCGCATGCAAAGTTACTAGAATATTCTTACGTACGGCCATCATTGTATTATTGCCCTGTTAGAAAATTTCAATGTCTTTTCAATTATCTACAATATAACTTTCAAGAATTCCATTTTCTCAAACTATTCTTTACAAACTCTATTAGAACCAGCGATAATGTACTTTGCAGAACAGATAAGTTTCACGACCATATCAGTAGCTAGCCATCAATAATAAAAAATTATCAAGTAATTTAATTAACCTAAAACCAAACATACTTGCAAATTACAAATAAATTTCAAATATATCACTATTAAAGAATACCCCATTCTCATCAGCTCCATAAATTCAACACCTTGAAAACAAAACAGGTGGCTGATAAGAGAAAAGGGGTGCTCTTCTTTCCTGATAACTCACGATTGAGCCACACTGCTGGGCAGTGTAGATATACAGGTTAAGGTGAGAATCTTTGTAGTTAGAGAAACCTGGGTTCAAATTTTATCTCTTACCTACTAGCTATATTATTGTGGAAAACACTACCTGTTATTTGATGCATGTAATAATTTGTGGCTTGCATTTTGCAAAAGACTGATGTAAAATCATAACTTGGTCCCTTAATCTCCAAATATATCAAGAGCTCATGCTCCCAAAGGAATATACAACTTTTGAGCAAAGATGTAGAGCAGAATGCTAGTACAGTTTCTTATATATTCACTCTGTATTTAATCATCACAAATGTCATGACTTGTGCTTAAATATGCAAGCTGAAGTTTCAAACAGAAATACATATCCAATTAATTCTGTCACAAATATAAATACCAGAGAACTATTTCAACATCCAGAAAAAAGAGGGATTTTCAGTTATTCTTGTTTTTTTGTTCTGACTCTTAGTGTTAGCTTTTATAAGAACTTTAATTAATCTGACCTCTCCCCTTTCAGTACACAGATATATGCAAAGGGAATATCCAATTTTACGTATCCTTAAAGATTTTTAAAATAAACCTGAATATTCATATTTTACCTTTCTATCACTTGGTTGCAGAGTAATATTTCATTCATATACAAGACCTTAGGATGCTGGAGGCAATAGGCTTTCTTTCCTCTCTTTTTGCCTTTTTTTTGAACCATGCTATGAGTAATTTCCTCTGAACAGAAGGTTTTTCAAAGTTCTGTTATGGTTAAAATGTCAAAAATGTTGGTAAATGTTCTGAGGGTTTCACTAAACCACAAACCTTTCTGCAGGTTTTCTTTCTTTCTTTTTTTAAAATTTTTAATCTGTATTACGTTCCCCATGGGTACACTACTTCATATGAACTGTTTTTCCAATGAAATAAAATAGCCCCTTGGTTCAAGGAAATAAAAAGATGTTGTTATTCTTAGACATTACACCAACATTTGCTTTGGTTATATTATAATAGAATTTCTTTTTTAGAAGCCAGCTGAGGGAAAAACATACTTTCAAAATTATAACAAAGGAAATCCCTCCAAACTATATACTTTTAAAGATATCTATACATTTGAGGAGGTATGCACTTGGAATAATCTCAACACTTCCAGCTGTGATAAATTAGACTAGTATTTTCTTTTTTTATATATAAATTTATTTTATTTATTTTTGGCTGTTTTAGGTCTTCATTGCTGCTCGCGGGCTTTCTCTAGTTGCGGAAAGCAGAGGATACTCCATTGCGGTGCGCAGGCTTCTCATTTCAGTGGCTTCTCTTGTTGCAGAGCACGGGCTCTAGGCGTGCGGCCTTCAGTAGTTGCAGCACGTGGGTTCAGTAGTTGTGGCTCGCAGGCTCTGAGGCGCAGGTTCAGTAGTTGTGGCACACGGGCTTAGTTACTCCGAGGCATGTGGGATCTTCCTGGACCAGGGATCAAACCCGTGTCCCCTGCATTGCCAGGCAGATACTTAACCATTGGGCCACCAGGGAAGTCCCAAGACTAGTGTCCTTTGGCTGTCAAATATTTTCCTTTTTCTCCTTCTGTTTGAACAGTTTTTTAACCAAGGAGTTGATATTTTTTGGAACTATAAAATATATCAAAGCCAGACATAGTCATTAGCACTGGGAGACCAAGGGTGGAAAATAATTATTAAAACCTTCTTGAGAGTTGAATAACTAAAGTTGATTTTGGACTCTGTAGTTTGCACCTGACTAGGATTAATAACGACTCAGAATCCAAGTGATGCATAGGTACAACATGAAGGTAGTCAAGTCACAGATACAGAGGCCAGCCTTCCTTGGAAGACTCATCAAATTTGCCACAGTGAATGTGGAGGGAAAGACCTTTGCACTTTCTGCAACACATTAAGCCATTATTAATTTTAGCCTATATTCCTCCTCCCTGCCCCACCAAAAATCTGTTGATTGGGTGTTGCTTGGTTTAATGTTCCTTTACCTCTTTTTATTTTCCTATTTCTGAACAATCCCCTACCCCATTTCCTACTTGATATTAAGGTAGAGTTTAGAATGAGTAAAATTTGTATTATCAACTCTGTAAAACAAGACAGTCACCAGATATTTAGTTCTTGTATTCTCACACTGAGCTGAGGTCAACTCATTAATCTTCTATTTTCACCCCAAGATTCCAAATCGACATGCTTATGCAATTTAGCAGTTACAGAAATGATTAATAGGTTTCTCTGGTACTAACCTAATTGCTATGACACTAAAGACAAGAACATTACAAAAGATAAAGCATTGAGATCAGAATTACCTCCTTTCTAGGAAGCAATCAGCTGTTAAAGGCAATTCTTGAACTCCTTTGAGCAATAAACAAATTGCTGTTGCCAAGTATGGTTTTTGCTTTGCTAGATTCAACTGGAAGACAGTCTCATTAACATATCCTCATGCCCAGCTCACTATTTTCTATCCTGTCCACAGTTTCTGTTATCAAGCTTCTCCAGACAGAAAATCCTTCAAAAAAATGCTAAATAATATTTTTGTATTTTACCTCCACAGTGTCATACTTTCACATAAGCCATAGTCTTGAATTTTTGTTTAATGTACATTGAATGAATATGTAGATGTAATATTTAACAAATAAAAGTGGAGTGGGAAAAAGTCAATAATTTGAAAAAGCCATGCATTAGCCCCACTTTGTGTTGTAGGATAGCAGAATATGCCATTCCCAAATACGACGTTTGGGTATAAGGATAATTTTGAGCTGAAGGCAATTGAGAAGAATCAGATATAAGAAAATATTTCTGCCTTCTCCCTATTTGCTTAAAAGGAGGACATAAAATTGTAAAGGGGTTCCTCTCCTTTTCTTTATAAGGAAGGACAAAAGTTAATCATTGGAGATAACTCTAGACCCCTGTGAGCCCAAAGATAGCACCAGAAGAATCTACATAGCAAACTTTACTAATTAGCTCTATCTTCCTTATCTCCATATATTTGCCTTCCCACAATTTGCCTAATTTTTTTCCTTTATCCTGTCATTACTCTAAAAATGTATGGTTCTTTTGTTAAGATGCTATATAAGCCCAAGTTCTAACAACCACTTTGAGTTACTCATCACTGAGTACTCCCATTTGTATTTGACATGCACATGCTAATAAACTTGTTTTTCTCTTGATAATCTGTCTTTGGTTAGTCTAATTTACAGGAACCCAGACAATGAACCTAAGATGGGTAGAGGAAAAGAATATTTTCCTACCCTACAGTGCTATCTATATATTTCCAAGAAAAATTGTTTCCCGTCAAAGTACCCAGAATATTGTTTTCATTATTTTATTTGGCTTTCTCTGTTTAGATGACCTAATCACAAAATGTCCCTTGGGTTACAAAGTACCAAAACAATACATACTACAAATTGAATTATCAAATATCTTAATTTATCTAGTGTTTTTTAAAAGTTTAGTGTTTTTAAAATTTTTACATCAAGTTGAAATACAGCTTTTAATCCCTTAAATGAACATTGGCAATTTCTAGAACAAACTGAAGTCTCATCTTAGGCTATCTTCTCTTTATCAAAACCAAGTTCATGAGTAGATTCCTGTATTTCATACTTAAGTCCCTACACAGCAGTGATAGAAACATTCACTTCTAAATTGAAAATATGTGTATGTGTTGATATTGTTGGCTACATGTTCATTCATATCATCTTAATATAATCTGTAGTACCTGTAATTTTCCCCTAAAATAGAGTTTGTCAGTTAACAGAAAAATATTTTCTTTCCTTTTGTACTTTGTGATTCTAATACTTTATTAAGCTGTTTAAAAAAGACATTCTAACCTTCTTTAGGTTCTCTACTTGGTGGCATTGCCACCACTGAGTTTTTATTATGTAAATTATTGCAATCTGGTTAGCTCCTTCCATCTTTTTTCTTAACAAAAGGGGTCTGCAAGTGCTAATCAAAATGCTGCAATTTACATATTAATGAAGTTTTTGTAATGACATTTCCTTCATACACAGAGTGAGCAAAAGGGAGAGTTTTTATCTTTTTATGAGAAAGCAACCACTAAATTTTGATCTTATGAAGTATCTTTGAAACTTTCCAAAGCTGATTGGAATGGCATTTATGTATTTTAATCAGATACAGAATGAAAACACAAAGTATTTGTGAGCTTCACACGTGATGTTTATAAGTAATAATTTTTTGTATACATTCATGCACTTGCACTTGTACGTTTGGCAGTGAGGATGCTGTGCACAATCAAGTCCTAATCATTTTCAGGAAAGGAAAAACATTCCACTAAAAATGAGGAGAGACAAGGAGTGTTCAAAGGCTATGTCAGAAGTGTCCAGCTGTTTTCATAGAATCTAGGTGATATCCTGGTGCTAGAAAATCCAGAAGAAACATTAAAACAACTAGAAATGTCTATAATTGCTCTAAGCCCACATACAAAGATTCACAAAAATAGAATAAGTGGATAAAAGTAGTTAAAACAATCTTCTTAATAATGAGATACTCTGATTATAAAAGTACTTTAACTCTTTAGAATGTGAAACTAAAAACCAAGCTGTAAAAATAAATTAACAATCTGTCACTAGAATGTAGTCTCCCACAGATAATGTACTCACAAGTGAAAAGACAGAGATTCCAATATTAATCTTTATTTAGTCAATGACATTCTTTGGAAATTCAGGCAATGGGTCAATTTGTGTTCTTCTTAAAATTGTCAAACAAGCATATAGGCAGAATATTTGTAGTGGGAATTATTTTTTAAATCCATAGTACTCTGAAAGGATATATATATATATACACACTAAGGGAAGAAAAAAAAAAAGAGAAAAAGGGCTCAAACATTTTTGTGTGAATTCTTGATTGTATTATTAAAAGTATTTTACATGAAAAATTTATTGTCACTAATTTGAAAATGTCAGTGCTTTTCTAAATCTTATTCCTTTTTTCAGAAATTGATACAAAATTAGCTTTTTTTTAGGTATTTCTAATGATAGTGATTTAGTAGTTGGTTTGTCTTCTCAAAAATGATTTCATGTTATAAAAGACATTTTGGTATCTAGGATCAGTAAAATTTCTCATTTTTGATTTTAAAGTTTAATAAATCTTAAATTAGTAATATTAAAATTAATGTCTCATAAATATAGGTTTTAAAGCTGAAAAATAAAAATGAATGATTATGCATTTATAGGTCAATATAAGTTGGCTTCAATAAATAAGTTAGATGTTTATTTAGAAAATGAAAGTTAATGAGAACATACAGCTCCTGTTTCAAATTCATGGGAAGATACCTCAATAAGTGAAATAAGGCAGGTCTTACTTCTTTCCACAGCAGGACAAGAACACCCATTCAATTAGATTAGATGACATCACGCCAAGAGCCATTAGTCCAATCATTGACTTGTGCCTGCAAGTGCTACCATTTAGACACATGGAAACACTTCCAGTCACATCTGGCCTCTTGGGCATGTGAGTTGACACAAGAATGCTATGGAAAGAATGAAGGCTCCTGCCCAAACTGTTTACCCCAAATCCTTTAATATAGTAAGGTTATTTCTTTTAAAAAGGAGAATCCTTAAACCTATGAAACTCTCAGCTGTGCATATCCAATCCACAGAAAGTTTATTTTTCTTTCTTTTCTTTTTCACTTGAGTGAGTTGGTTTCTGAATAGCTTCAATCTTGCTCCAGGCCTTAGAACTGTTGATTGCTCATGTTCAGGCATTGATTTTAGGTTGTACCAATTTATTAAAATTGTATTTAATTTCAAAGAACCTCCATCACTTGCTGGAAGCTCAGTTTGTGTGGAAGTGGACAAATGACTTCCCTCCAGAAAACCTGACCTCTTCTTTTTTGTTTTTTAATTTTATTTATTTATTTATTTTTTGGCTGCGTTGAGTCTTTGTTGCTGTGCATGGTCTTTCTCTAGTTGCGGCAAGCGGGGGCTACTCTTCGTTGTGGTATGCAGGCTTCTCATTGCGGTGGCTTCTGTTGTGGAGCATGGGCTCTAGGCACGTGGGCTTCAGTAGCTGTGGCTTGCAGGCTTCAGTAGTTGTGGCTTGTGGGCTTCCGTAGTTGTGGCTCGCGGACTCTAGAGCACAGGCTCAGTAGTTGTGGCACATGGGCTTAGTTGCTCCTCAGCATGTGGGATCCTCCCAGACCAGGGCTTGAACCCGTGTCCCCTGCATTGGCAGGCGGATTCTTAACCACTGTGCCACCAAGGAAGTCCCAACCTGACCTCTTCTAACCACAGGTATATATAGGCCTTCCAATAACACAGAGTAATTATTGTAATCTTTTGCTGGTTATTCCACAAGTCACACAATTGTTTCAGTCTCCAAAGGGGAAAAATATTTGGCTTAATTTTGTTTGCCATTTTTTTCTATCTCAATGCAAAACATGACTAAATGAATATACTTGAGCTATTTAAAATATATTAAACTATGAACTCCAAGGACCTGAATGATATACAATCATTAGTTATCAATCTTATTTTTTTAAGTATATTGTCAACCAGAATTAAAATGACACATTAAAATGTGTGCATGGGCTCACACACATACACAAATGCACATGCACTCACAAACTACAGGAAGTCAGTCAAACACTAGACAGACACAATTATTTTCTAATTCTTTCTTTGTAGTCACCAAATTCTGAGCCACTTTTTGTTTGATGACTTGGCTCTTTTATGAAACTTCACTGTGCCTAGTCAGTTTATCTAAATATTATGCTGTGATCATTTCTGGTACTATTTGATTAGTACATACAACAGCTGTAACTTGTCAACTTAATATATGTTTCCTAAGAAGGTGTGTTTTGGCTTATTTGTTTTTAACTTAATTCAAAACAGCCCTCTCTTTCCCTATCCCAAGAGAAAAGTATGGGAGATCAGAGAGGAGAAGAATGTTTGACTAACTGGGCTTTCCCCCCACCCCCCAAAACTAATGATGGCAGCAGAATGTGCCACCCCAAAATATGCTTCTTTGGTATAAGGGTTATTTTGACAAACTGCATACACAGGAGCATCTCTGAAACAGAGTCAAAGTTACCCTTTTGTAAAGAACGTTTACATTTATAAGGGAAATCTCCATTTGTAAGTGTCTGCCTCTCTGTACCAGGAAAAGAAGGATAACTCTAAATCCCAAAAAACTCATCAATGGAGGAGGCAGGGACTTAAATCTGCATAACAAACCTTACTCTTGTTTACTGCGCTTATTCTGGTAACTTCCCAAAACTGGCCTCTACCACCAGTGAAGCCTGAGCAAGACTCTGTGGGGCTTCTGAGCATGGAAGCCTTTCTGTCCCCCTCTAGCCCCATGACCCTCCTTGAATTCCAAAGGGCAGGTTTAAACAGTTGCTAATCCAGGAAGGAAAGCGATGCAAAGACAATGGAGGGGCAGCCAAGAAACAATAGTGCAGCCTTGGGGCAGGGTCCTGGTTCTGCTTCAAGGGATACACCTAACAATGTTTGTCTTCTCAAAAATGATTTCACGTTATAAAAGACATTTTGGTATCTAGGATCAGTAAAATTTCTCATTTTTGATTTTAAAGTTTAATAAATCTTAAATTAGTAATATTAAAATTAATGCCTCATAAATATAGGTTTTAAAGCTGAAAAATAAAAATGAATGATTATGCATTTATAGGTCAATATAAGTTGGCTTCAATAAGTAAGTTAGATGTTTATTTAGAAAATGAAAGTTAATGAGAACATACAACTCCTGTTTCAAATTCATGGGAAGATACCTCAATAAGTGAAATAATAAGGCAGGTCTTACTTCTTTCCACAGCAGGACAAGAACACCCATTCAATTAGATTAGATGACATCACGCCAAGAGCCATTAGTCCAATCATTGACTTGTGCCTGCAAGTGCTACCATTTAGACACATGGAAACACTTCCAGTCACATCTGGCCTCTTGGGCATGTGAGTTGACACAAGAATGCTATGGAAAGAATGAAGGCTCCTGCCCAAACTGTTTACCCCAAATCCTTTAATATAGTGAGGTTATTTCTTTTAACAAAGGAGAATCCTTAAACCTATGAAACTCTCAGCTGTGCATATCCAATCCACAGAAAGTTTATTTTTCTTTCTTTTCTTTTTCACTTGAGTGAATTGGTTTCTGCTTTCCACCCGTCCACCTGTCCTTAACTTACAGTTCTTAAACTTTCATTGACTGGATCTCATATAGCAGCTGATTTTTGTAGGCACAGCACAAGCCCCTGCCTAATTCCTAATGTGTGGGCTCTCTCTATATTCACAAGAGCATTTTGGAATGGAAAAGCACGAAAAAGACATTACAGAGATAATTTTTAAATGTTCATTTTAATAAACAAAAGAGAAGTAAATCATTTATAAACTTTACAGTTTTAGCTAAGATTACTCATACCACTACTGATAAAAATACACCAGTACAGGTGGCACTGTGAGTGAGCCCCACTGCTCTACCAGTCCCATTAAATCACAATCTCGCAGGGTACGAACCTGGCACAGTATTTTGAGAAAAGCAGGTCAACAGTCTTATTACCGCCTCCTCATTTCTACTTACTTCTGATTCAACTGCAATCTGGCTTCTAGTTCCATCACTCCACCAAAACTCTACTGTTCAAGGTCTTACTTTAAATTTCCAAACACAAGAGGCGTCCTACATATTAAACACAAAGTATATGTCACTTTTCATATTCTCACTCACTTATCTTCAGGACTTCAGCTACCATCTGAGTGTCCATAATTTCAAAACCTGTACCTCTAACTTAGTTCCCTCTCTGGCACTAAACACAATATTCATATATTCAGTGAACATTATCTGAGCATTTACTATTTGCCAGACATCCTGTAAGTTTCTCAGACTCTAAGTATTCATACATTAATTAATTGTGTTTCCCTTCTCCCTTTCCCTACTCATTCTCCCCAAACTCAAAGCATCAGTATCTACAAAGAAATATGGCAACACAACATAGTCCATCTTCTAAAACAGAAACCTGGGGTAAGTTTTCTTGGTTCCTTTCCTTCTCTTTCTACCAGATACAATTGATTATTAAATCAGATTTATTCTAAGTTGTTAGTATCTTTTTAATCTATTTCCTTGCCTTATTTACATGACCAAAAAAGTCCAAGGGCTCATCTTGCTTTTCTTGGATTTTCCCAACTATTTTCTAACTAATTTCCCAAGGATTGTGTTGTCTGCCTCCTTCCTTTCTAAACACAGTCACTGCATTGAACTCTTTAAAATCATAGTTTAATAATATTACTCCTTCTGACTGAAGTCTCCCATTGCCCATGGTAGCATTTCCCAAGGATAATTTACTTTGTGAGATATTAATATATGTTCTATAAAAAAGATTGATATAAACAATATTTTTTCTTCTCATGTAAAGTGTTTGTGTTAGAAAACTATTATCATGCTACAGTTGATCTTAGGAAATGGCTTTCCAGAATAGAGAACATTAGGAAGTTGCATAAGACATCATTTTATTCATGAAATCTGTGCACTGATGACAGGGGCAGCAACGTGTTATTAACTGCCATATATTGCACTGCCTATTTGGTTATAGCTGCTTATATTATATATCTTAATATTTCAAAAAATATTTTTGATATTTGGGTTTTATTGTATATAAAATTATATGACTCAAATGTTTATTATTTCTGAGTAACTAATTAGTCCTAAAGACCATTTTTATTTGCTGTCTACTGTAATCTAAACATACATATTATCCCGTATGTTGGTTTTCCTCCAATATGTTATGATTTTTAAAAATATTTCCATGAACAAATGAGTTTTGTAATATTGGCTATCCATATGGAATCCAAAGGCTCTTCATTCTTTGTTTGCCTTCCTGAACAGTCAGGCTTCTCACACTTTCCAGCTGCAATATCCCATTCTCTTATACTTCTCTTTTTTGCACATGACATTCTCCCCAGTTAGTACTATTGGTTAGACTGATCCTTTGAGTCTAGTTTGGTGCACATCTGGAGAGCCAATGTATCCGTTCCAGTCCAAAAGCCAAAGTCTCAAAACCTAAGGAGAGCCAGTGTTTCAGTTCCAGTCTAAGTACAAAGACCAGAAAAGACTAATCTTCCATCTCAGGCTGTCAAGCAGAAGTTCCCTCTTAGCATTTTTGTTCTATTCAGTATTTTTATGGCAATTATTATAAGAGCTAATCTTTTACTGTGTCAGTAGCTGGTGTTAAGCAAATGTCTGGGCACATGCAGAAAAACATGTTATAAGAATATCTTTGGAGATAACCAGAAGGGGAAGTGGTTATCTTTATCCAAACTTCAATCAAGGAGTATTATGTCCCTAGTGCATTGTATCTCTAGTGCACAAAATAACAACAGTTGTCTTATAGTGCGCATACATAATTATTTCTCTTCTTATACGTCGAGCAAGGTGACTTAGCTTCAAGGGTCACCTTCCATTCAAAACCATCCTGGCTACATGTTTGCTAAAGCTATTAACTCACAGCAAACAAAAGCTGCACTTCTGTATAAATGTACAAAGCCTTGAAAAAGCTTTCAGTTTTGGACAGTCACAATTGAGTTATTTGTATAGGTATAAACATCCATCAAAGACCACCCATTTCTCTTCATAGCTCAATGCCAACCAGTTTACTGGTTGTTAAATCTGAGTAACAAGGATGTTATTAGCAGCTCTTGTGATTGTACTTTCTTTATTGCTTGCCAAAATGTGCTCAGAATTAAACAGGATGAAAATTTAGATATGAGATTCTGATACACAGAATGTAAGTGAGACATTTGTATGGAAGATAGTGTATGGACATTTGGCAGAGGCTAAAGAGAAACCTTTTTTGTTTTCTGACCTCACACACTTCTCTATATATTCATTGACCTTTAATTCTGCAGTGACTATGACAGCCATCAATATGGAATTTTTTACTTTTCTATAATCAGAGCAACAAACCCACCTGTATTTAATTCCTCCTTTTCTTTTCTCACTGTGGTTACAATAAAGTGTCCTTTCTTCTATGAAAATTCACATTTCCACCAAAACTGTGGATCTCATCTCCCCTAGCTGTCACAGGTTTAGCTGTCCTTAACTATCCCACCTAAAGCATTGTTCATTATTTTCAGTGTCATAGCACTTATCAAATCTGACATTATTTTGCCTACATGTCCACGTTTCCCCTCATCTATAATTAAGCTTCATGAGGGCAGGGACTCTGTCTAGCTGGTATTATATCCTCTGGTAATATATTCTCCAGCACATATTGCCTGCCTGGAACATTGTAGGTGCTCAATTTTTGTTGAAAAATAAATGATTGAATAAAAGGGTTACTGTGTTCGAAGGGATTACAAAGTTGGTTAACTAACAAATTCTAGGGGGTTTGTCAGGATTAAATAGGTTAATAGGTATAAATCATATAAAAACAGTGTTCTATTAACATTACCTACTATTAGCAAATATTAATACAGTTTTCATGAAATAATGAACTAGACTTTAATGCACTGGGTATGAGGCAGCATTTTGGGAATTACTTTGGAAACAATCAAACTTAAGATCTATTGTCAACCTATATGACTTTGAAATGTCCCTGCACATCAATAGTGTGGACCTAAGGATATCTCCATTTCTTTCCAGCTCTAAAATTCAGCCCCTTTGCAGTTTGAGTTATTACAAAAGACATAACATCATTGTGGCTAGAATTAATGACAAAGATTCCAAGAGGATCTGTGATGTGAAATAGGTTTTTTAAAACACAAAAATTAGCTAGAACTGTCCAGATTAAAAACCTACCATGTAATGCAAAAATGGCTGGGATCCTCTTCCCACTTTCTTTGAGTTTAGAGTCTGATAAGCCTGGATTTAAATGAATAATCAGAACACAGTGAGATCAGTGCTAGACTATGAAAAATATACGTAGGAGTTGCTGTTGAAATCTAGGAGAGAGAGAAGTTAATTGGCCTGAAAGATCTGGAAAGTCTTTAAAATCCTGGAAAAGGGAATAGAAGTTTCCTACATAAGTAAAGAGTAAATGTTATCCAGAGGGAATAGAGTAGACACACATTCCTTCGAATGTTTGAGAAATGATAGCAGTTTAGAGCATATACTGTTTGAGACAAGGAAAGAAAGACATGACAATTATAGAAAATCAGGCAGGAAAGTGAGATTGGGAACAGTTTGTAAAGGGTCTTATTAATTTGACTCAGTTGAGGACCTGTGGTGGAAAGAAAAAACAAACAAAAGAAAACAACAACAAAATATTCTACCAATTATAAGCAGATTAAAAGCTTACAAAATTGAATGAAATGGGCTCTAGGCTATTTCTAGGAATGACTTCCAAAACCAAGCTGTTGCCCTAAAACAAATAGACGGCCAGATACTTCCACTACAAAGATGGTATTATTCAGGAGAGGCAGAGAAGAGCAATCCCGGGTCTGCAGCCATGATGAGTCATGTGCAAGTCCCACATGGGAAGGGAAGAAGAACAGCTTTTATAGAGAGAAAAAGGAAGTTTGAGGGCTATAGTAAACAAACAGTCAGCCGTATTTCATTGGTTGAGTTCTTGCCAGGAAAATGGAGGAGTCGTTCTTCTTCCTGTTGGACTCTGATACTATTTCAGGGTGTAAGTGTTCCCCTCCTGATCTCCCAGCTCTATTTAATTGAAGTTTCTGCTTATTAATTTTATACAATAGCAACATAGATTCAATACAAAGATAAGCAAGCCATTGGTGGAGCCACCATAATGGCCTCTCAACACTCATGAAATTGTGACACCACTACAGACAACCTAATTATCTTTACTGCCATACATGACGGCAGAAAACACACCAAGGTGACAGAAACACGAATAATCAATAGTGGTTACCTTCACTTCCTCACCTGCCGCTGCCTCTTCAGTCCAGGCTATCTTCCCAGCCCTGTCATGTCACCTTTCCAAATGCCATGCAAAAATAGTATTTCTAACTGGTGGACCTTAATTTGCATTCAGAAGCCTAACCCCAAGGAACTTTGAAGACAGAGTTTTTAATCTCTATAGTGTAGAAGTTAGGGTAGAATTAAATTAGAATAAATGTGGGTTCAATCCTGCATATCTACTGCAATAATAAATATGAAGTCTGAACTTTATCTTGTAGGAGATGCGATTTAAACCCGAGGAGTTTCTAGGACACATCTGAGAAAAGAGTAGTTTCCAGAACAGATTTGAGAAAAGAGTAGAGGTAAATTGTTGGTAGAATGAGAACGTTATACATGTAGGGAAGTGAGGAAACTGGATCAAAGAAAGTTAAAGATTGGGAAATAGAGTGATCCTCAAATTTGGGAGGGTTAGAATACAGGTAGAATAAATGGGATTTGATGCAGATAGTAGGAAAGCTATTATCAGTTCTTGAGTGGAGGAAAAGCAAGACGTTAAAAGTGCTTAAGGAAAACTGCTGCTAAGTTAGTGCATGCTGTAAAGAAGGAGAGACTTGGAACTGGTTAGAGTAAACTACATCTGCCAAGTCTGAGAATGTCAGGGAAAGGTCAGATTTTGTGTGGTGTGTGTGTGCGTGTGCGTGTGTGTGTGTGTGTGTGTGTGTGTGTGTGTGTGTATGTTTCTTATATGTAGTGGTTTTAAGAAATGTCAAATGTGATCTTTTGTTCATCCAATACAAATTGAGAATGTTAACTCTGCTCTGCATTCAATAAATAGATACTCATTTCTATTCTCATTTATAGATAAGGAAATTGAGGCACCGAGAATTTAAGTAACTTGCCCAAGGCCACACAGCTAATAAGTAGTAGAACTAAGTTAATGAAGATGACTAAGGTATCTTCGGTAGTACTGTCCACCTTCGAGTACATTTCACACATAGAAATACAGACAAACACAGTATTTGTTATGATAAATTCTAATGGGATATATTCATAGTTGTTTTTGACCTGCAAAAAAATATATATTTTTTTGTATTCAGGCCAAATCAACTGTGCGGGATTTTTTTTTTTTTTTTTTTTTTTTTTTTTTGCGATACGCGGGCCTCTCACTGTTGTGGCCTCTCCCCTTGCGGAGCACAGGCTCCGGACGCGCAGGCTCAGCGGCCATGGCTCACGGGCCCAGCCGCTCCGCGGCACGTGGGATCCTCCCGGACCCTCTAGGGCTTCCCTGGTGGCGCGGTGGTTGAGAGTCCGCCTGCCGATGCAGGGGATACGGGTTCGTGCCCCAGTCCGGGAGGATCCCACATGCCGGAGAGCGGCTGGGCCCGTGAGCCATGGCCGCTGAGCCTGCGCGTCCGGAGCCTGTGCTCCGCAACGGGAGAGGCCACAACAGTGAGAGGCCCGCGTATCGCAAAAAAATAAAGAAAGAAAATAAAGAAAACCTTCCTTAAAAGCACTCTAGATTGGCTATTCTGTTTTAATCTTAATTTGAGGCATCCTATGGATTCCCTGCATGCCTGTAAACATTATTTTGACAATAGCCAATGTATGAATCTCCTTGCTGTCTGAAGACCCCTCAACAGTCAACTTCATTATCTCCTTTCTTCCTGCTAGTTATTGGAAGAATAATTGCATCACAACCTCCAACTGACAAATGAATAAGAAGCCAAGGCCATTTGGAATGTCAATTTTTCTCTAAAAATTATAAAATAGGCCCAAGCATATATAGCTTCAATAAAAACTATAAAACTGACTCCCCCTCCAAAAAAAAAACTCAGCCAGGATCAAAGACCATAGGTCTGAACTTCATTTCATTATCAAACCATCAGCTTTGCAGTTCTACTTCTTAGCTGTTTTCTGTGGTCCAGGAGGTGGGTCCTTGTCAAGTAAAAGGCAATGGAATAAAAATGTGTTATCAAAGAGACCTGTCTGTCAAAAACAATAAAATTAGTTAAGAGTATGGACTCTAGAATAATAAACTCATTGGATTTGAATTTCAGCTCTGCCACTTATTACCATATGCTCTTGGACAAATTATTTGAATGCTCAAGGCCTCAGTTTCCTCATCTGTAAAATGGGAATAATATCTCCCTAATAGAGCTGAAGTAAGATGAAATGAGTTAATATATGTAAACATAGTTTGAACAACTCCCACATGTGGTTGTGCTTTATAAGAGTTAGCTGTTAGTCATTCACTGATCTCACGCCACTTTAAGACTCTCCCATGTCTTTAGCCTCTATTCACAAGAAAACTTCTTGAAAGAGTGATCAATAATGATGTCTTTATTTCCTTTCCTCCTTTAGATGTTTATCCTATTTCCCATGACTACCCTTCCACTAGAACTATTCTTGCCACAATCACCCATGGCCTCCATGTTGCCAAATCCAAAAGTCATTTGGGATCCATATATTATTTAACATCTCAGTAACATTTAACACTTTTACTCATTGCCTTCTCATTAAAACACTGTTTTCTTGGCTTCCAGGGGATCGCATTTCCCTGGGTTCCATTTTGTTCAGTGACATTTCCATCTCAGTCACTTCTGACTCTTTCTTCTCAACAAATAAATCTTTGAGTGCTGCAGGACTAAGTCCTTTTTCCATATATAAGCTCATCCTAGGCAATCTCATACAACTTGTTGACTTTAAATAGCATCTTTCTGTGGACTCTAGCTCAGACTTCTCCAATGGCCTCCAGACTCAAGCTAGAAAAATCTACATGCCTCGTTGATACCTCCACTTGCAAATATAATATAAATCACAAAGTTAAAATGTCCAAAATAAAATACACCCAATCTGCCATAGTGACCTTATCTTCCTACGAAACAATCAGTATAGACTTTGTTTGCAATTCCTTTGGGATAAAATATCATAGCAAAATAGAATATGTATTTAGATTATTCTTGTGCTCTAAATTTCTGAAAGTAAGAATCCATATGTCACTAATCCCTGCATCCATTCTGCACCCATTACAGTCCATAGAACTCAATGGATTTTCTGTAAGTGATAAACTGAATGAAAGAACGCTACCTTAGGGAAGATTTATACTGATGTCTCTTATCCTTGGCCTCCACAAGTGAAAAAAAACCCGTGAAAGTCATTGCTAACACCTGTAAAAGAGTCTTCATAGCAGCACTACTAATACATGATGGCAAAAAGTTGAAGACAACTCAAATGTCCGTTACCAGATGAATGGCTAAACAAAATGTAGCATACACAGCACACACACACACACACACACACACACACACACACACACCAATAATGAGTCATGAAAAGGAATGAAGTGCTGATACATGCCACATGTGAATGAACCTCAAGAATATTACACCGCATGAAAGATGTCAAGACACAAAAAGTCACATATTGTATGATTCCATTTACATGAAATGTGCAGAATAGGCAAGCAAAGTGCTGATGGGCAGAAAGCAGATTGGTGGTTGACAGGGGACAATGGGAGGTGGGAATAAGGAGTGACTGTTTAATGAGTGTGGCGTTTTCTTTTGAGGTGATGAAAATGCTTTGGAACTAGATATAGGTAGTTGTTGCACAACAGTGTGAGTGTACTAAATTCTGAATTGCACACTTTAAAATAGTTCACTTTGCTTTATGTCATTTTCCTATATATGTATATTTCCAGGTATCTCTGTCACCTAATCCTCCTGAGATAGGAAGTTGGAGACATGTAAGTGGTTCTGCTCCATTAGGTGCTCTGGGACTACTCCAAATATACCATTCTCTATGGTATTCATACTTCAAATTCGTTGATGAGTATCACTTCTCTGTCCTAGCCTTCAGGAAGAGAAAATCCTTACCTCTTTAAAGACGTAACCAAGGCAGTCGCATCACCGCTGCTTATACCTCAGTGCCTGGAACTTGGTAGTACAGCCACAAGTAACTGCAAGGGAGACCAGGAAAAATGATATATGTCAGGCATTCATGTACCCCTTTAAAATTCAGGAGACTCTATCACTAAAAGGAAGGAGAGAATGGATAATGAAAAACAATTAGCAGTTTCTGCTACAGAGGCAATTGATATTTTGCTAAAAAGTAGAACTACACGGTTTTGTTTGTTTTTTGTTTTGTTTTTTTTGCGGTACGCAGGCCTCTCACTGTTGTGGCCTCTCCCATTGCGGAGCACAGGCTCCTGACACGCAGGCTCAGCGGCCATGGCTCACGGGCCCAGCCGCTCCACGGCATGTGGGATCTTCCCAGACCGGGGCACGAACTTGTGTCCCCTGCATCGGCAGGCGGACTCTCAACCACTGCACCACCAGGGAAGCTCAAACCACGTGTTTTCAGATTAGAAAATCTGAATTAGATAATCAAAAGTTGCATAGCATTCCAATTTTATTTAGAGAACTATATAGTGTAAGATTTCTTGTCAAGGCTGTGACACATTTTAAAAATACTTCACACCAGTGTAGTATTATAACACTAGAAAATCCCCTATTTCTTACACAGGGAGAAAGGCCAAAGTTACATCTGTTGGTTGAAATAATACATGTAATGTATTCTCTAGATAATTTTGTCAGTACAAAATATGTCAGAATTTAATGGCCCAAAATAATATTTCAATATTAAAATAGAACTACGTGAAGAATGTGTTTGCTGTTTTTCCTCAGTGACCCTACAAAACTAGCCACATTCAGCACCACAAGAAAACAAAACAAAAAACGAGAGGAGTCACCAGAGCCTTTAATGCCCAGACTTGATTTACAAGGTACAAATGCTCTGGATTTAGAGACAACCTCTTTTTTCTTACTTTAAATTACTGATGTACTCAGCCCCTGATATTTGTTCATTGCAGGCTTATGGTTTTTCATTTTCACATTTGAAGTTGAAAAATGAATAAAGATAATAGAAGCAATAATAACCAAGGTATCTAGTCTTAGGAGTCAAACACAAGTTTGGATTTAGCCTTGGCTTGAGGCCCTTTGATTGACACTTCCATTGCTAGAGTTAGCTCAAGTCATTTCAAGATCCAACTAGATTTCATTTTGTCTTATCTGTGGGTTATCATTCTTGCAAGAATCATTTCATCTTGGCAGGGTCTTGATTTAAGGCTTTAAAACTCAGTGAGGCTCAAAGAGATTTTGCAAGGTCACAACACTGTAGATTTGTTTGGTAATATAAAACCTGAAGATGGAATGCCAGCCTGTGCAAGATCTCAACAGTGGTTAGACATGACACATACTGCATTCTCATGCACACAATCAGGATGACTTTGAAGGCTGTTTGGCTCACAGTTTTCTCTTATGGACCAATTTCAGTATTTCTTCCAGGTATACAAAATCCTATTTCTCCTCAATTTGCTCACATCAGGAAAGGCTTGTAGTTATTACTCTCAGTGAATATTCTAAATGTATATTTTCTTTATCACATTTTCTCCCAATCAGATGAGTCTCTCTCCTATGGAAAGGGGGTTTTATCACATACAAGCATCTAAAGACACAGAGTATGGTCATAACCCACTCAGAAAGCCCGGGGAATATAGAATTGAAAATATTCATGTGGGAGTGGTGTATGTGCCAGTGTTTATAGGCAAGTTAACTTCTTGCATGCATGTGGGTATGTCACTTACCCATTTTTGCTATTATTTTGTATGATGCACTTATACCCAATGATGTTCTTTTTCAATTTCAAGATGGACGATCTTTCATGTTAAGCTATCTGTAATTCACATCCATGTTGAGGATTTAAGTATGTTTCATGAAAATTATGTCAATATTTCACACAGGCTTCCCTGGTGGTGCAGTGGTTGAGAGTCCGCCTGCCGATGCAGGGGACACGGGTTCGTGCCCTGGTCCGGGAAGAACCCACATGCCACAGAGCGGCTGGGCCTGTGAGCCATGGCCACTGAGCCTGCGCGTCCGGAGCCTGTGCTCCGCAACGGGAGAGGCCATAACAGTGAGAGGCCCGCGTACCACAAAAAAAAAAAAAAAAAATTATGTCACTATTTCACATAACACAAAGGAGAATCAATTATAGACACATACCCATGTAGATTAAAGGAAATCATTCATCATACTTTTCTTGCTGTCTAGCACAGATGTCATAGCGTGGGGAATGAGGGCATACATTTGGAGTCAGATTGAGTTTGACTTCATCTAGCATTTACACGCAGTGTGATCTTGAATTGATTCCATAAGCACTCTGGGCTGCAGCTTCTTCATCTAATGACTGGAGATGATAAAAAAAAAAAGTCTCACAAGATTATTGTGAAGATTAAATGTTACATATATGTAAATCACTAGGCACTTAATGGCTGTTTATATATGCAGATATTTTTATACTTCAGATAAAGCTTGGTAATTGTGGGAGGTGCAGGGTAGAGCAGTGTTATACGACAATGGTATGTTGTAATCTGTAGTGGGATGGGTAATAAGTTATTTGCTAGTAATCTTAGAAAAGTTCTAAAGTTGACAGATATTTTTCTTTCTTGTTTATTTATACAAATTTAAAGTTATAATCTACGTTTGTAATACTTTTACTCACTCTCATTTTGAAATGCTTGTGTGAATAGCAGAGAAAGCTGGTGGGAAGGTGACTGATGGTACATGGGCTTATGCTGCGTCCAAGAAAAGCAGCTGTTATGTGACTCCTGGCTATGAGGACTGGGTGGAGGAATAAGCATATGGAGAAAAAAGTCAAGTACAGGAGGGGACCTCATTTCCACTGATGGGAAGGAAAGAGGGAAGAATGAACAAGTCTGATGATAAATAAATATCAGAAGATTATTGGATTCTGTACCGTCCCACCACATTTTTGAAATGTGAACCCTCAAGGTAGAAATCTGGCAGAATTTATTGTCCATACATGGGATCCAAAATTTTTATGAAGCTTCCACAATGGATCCAAATTTTTCTTTTTAATAAATTTATTTATTTACTTATTTTATTTTTGGCTGCATTGGGTCTTCATTGCTGCGCGTGGGCTTTTCTCTAGTTGAGGAGCAGGGGCTACTCTTCATTGCAGTGTGCGGGCTTCTCATTGCAGTGGCTTCTCTTGTTGTGGAGTACGGGCTCTAGGAGCATGGGCTCAGTAGTTGTGGCTCATGGGCTCTAGAGCGCAGGCTCAGTAGTTGTGGTGCACGGGCTTAGTTGCTCTGTGGCATGTGGGATCTTCCCAGACCAGGGCTCGAACCCGTGTTCCCTGCATTGGCAGGCGGATTCTTAACCGCTGCGCCACCAAGGAAGTCCTAGATCCGAAATTTTGATGAACTTCTAATGGTCATGAGCTGGATTGAGCCTCAAGGACTTTTGTCTAGACTGAACAGCTTAAGCAGCTATCCTATACGTACACATCTACACATTCGGTGCTTAGAATCTTAAATATTTATGTGGATACAACTCATTGCATATTATTTGCTAAGAAGAGTTCATGTTTTAACATAAATTACCCTATTTTATCTTCAAAACAGTACTTGGTGGAAGGAGCAAAGAGAGGCAAAGAAGCAGTCTAATGAAGGTGCTCTTACTTCTTTCTATAGCCTACTACTAGGCCTATGCCTTTCTGGGACAATCATATTACAGACTGGTGGAAGTGCTCTTCTTAAACAGGAGGTAGTATGGGATACTTACCAGTAGTCAGACATTCAAAAAGATAAAAGAACAGAGAAGAAAGTTATCCCAAAGGAGGAGATATCCAAGAGAATATTCCAAAGAAGGTGAAACTAAATAGAGCAGTGATTCTCAACCAGGACTATTTTGTCCCCTTCCATTCTTGCATCTCTGGGACCTATGGAGACATGTTTGCCACAATTGGCATTGGGGTTGCTATTGTCATCTAGTAGGTGAAGGCCAGGGATGCTGCTAAATCTTACAATACATGGGACAACCCCCCTAAAAAACAGTTATACAGCCCCAAAGTGTCAATAGTGCCGTTTGAGAAACCATGAAATAGAATATAACGCTTGCATGTAATAGTTTTTGATTTCTAGCCTCAGCTCTTGAAAGCTCCCACCCCAAGCACCAATAATTTATATCTGCAGTGGGGGGGGGGGGTTGGCGGGGGTGGAACAGGAGTGTGGAGATGGTATAATGAGGGGAAAGAAGGCTATAAGCCACACCACATACACTCTAAGAGCTGGGAGTTGGAGTGCACCATTAAGAAATAAGGTATTATTATTATTAATGGACAGTGCATATGACTGAGGTAATTTGTTTGAGCCCATGTTAGTGTTTTTGCTATTACTATTGTTCCATGACCACAGTGTTTGAATCACTATCTCCCATTATCCCTCTGGTCCAGGCTCATTCCCACCCCTGAATCTTTTAAGAAAACACCATAAAAACTTTTTACATAATCTAATTTGAATATGATTTACGTGTTGTGCAATAGAAGCACATTTAAGGTGCTTAGAAGTCCTTCTTCACATACACTTTCCCCTAAGCAATCCATTCCACTCTGTTACTTTATCTTGAGGAACCACACTTCAAGCCAACTGCTATCTGAGCCGCTTCACATCACATTCATATCATCATTATATTGCATCTGCTTCCTCAAAGTTCCTCTTCCTCCTATATTTCTCTCTTAGGGCAATCCAATTTACTCATTTTCCTGAATCAGAAACAAGGGCGTCCTCAACAGCTCCATTCCTTTCATTCTTTTTTAAAGATAAATAATACTTAATGCAATAATTGTTTGATTGAAAATAACAAAAAAATCCACAATGGATAAAACAACAAATTTCTACATAAAGACAAGATCGGTAAAAGTACTGTGTGAGCTATCTTTTTCTTTTCAGCCCTGCCTTATCCCCTCTCATTGTCACCTTACTTTTTTAGACCCTCGTCAGTGGTTCCCTGAGATATAGAAATAGCCTCCTAACTGTTCTCCCTACCTAACCTAAAGCACTTCAATTTTTCCTTAACTAAGACAACAAACTCATCTTTTTAATATGTAAATCTGATTATATCCCTTCTCTGCTTAAAACCTTTATAATGGTCTCCATTTCCATATGTTCCTGAATATGCTGTATAAAGCATTTTATGATCAGGTCCCTGCCTGTGTCTCCTGCCTTGTCTCCTACTCCTTCAACAATGTCCTCTAACCTGCAACACTGAATTTTACTCTCATGACACTGAACTTTCTTTGGTTCTTTAAATGCATTATAACAGTCATTCATCTTTGCATCTTTTTTTTACATGCTATATCTTTTGCCTGGCTTGGTCTTTATGACTTATTCCCAATCTACTTATCGAGCACTTTACTTTCATTCTTCAAACCCAGCCCAGATATACTTAATCCAGGAAGATAGACATTAAATATTATTGCACTTCAGTCCTCTGTTCTAAAACTTTTTCTCTTCTTTTAGCATTATATGCTTTCTCCTTGGAGTATCTTAACCACTTCTCCTATCTTCAGTTATTGATGACTCCCAAAGTGGCGTTATGATCCCTCATTCTGAGTATCATCCATATATATCCAATTGCAGCTTATATATAAAACAGACAGCTCAAGCTCAATATGTACAAAAATGAAATTTTATCGCTTCTTGAATTGCTTCTTATCCAGGATCTTCTCTATTTTAGAAAATTGCACAGCCATTTATTTAAGAAAAAACCTGGAAATCACTGTTGACCCTTCCTTCTCTCTCATGTTTGGTATCTTCCTCCAATGTACAGGGCCCGAAAGACACTCCAGCCATCACATTCGCATTGCCAGTGTTTACATCTTTCCCAATGCCATGGTCACCAGTGCTGCTGCCAACAGTGTTTCTGGCATTTACATAGCGATCACTGCCTGTCTCATGCCCCAACAGTGCTTGCCGACACCATCAGCACCAATCCTGCCAATGTGTCACCCTCTTTATGTCCCATAGCAATTATAGAGCAATGGCTCTTTTAAGTGCCACCTTTTAGTTTATGTTTCAGCCTTCTAGCCTGAGCAGTTGTGTGTGAGATAATGAGATCTGGCCTATGTAATAATCTCAGGGACACAAACCATGCTCAGAATCATTCTTCCCTTCTGTGTTCAATATTTGCCAATAATCCTTCAACCAACCTAACCCATCTTGACTCTCTTTTCCCCTAGGATGAATTTTTACTTTTCTAGGAGGTTTTTTTTTTTTTTTTCTTTGCGGTACGTGGGCCTCTCACTGTAGTGGCCTCTCCCCTTGCGGAGCACAGGCTCCGGACGCGCAGGCTCAGCGGCCATGGGTCACGGGCCCAGCCGCTCCGCGGCATGTGGGATCTTCCCGGACCGGGGCACGAACCCGTGTCCCCTGCATCGGCAGGCGGACTCTCAACCACTGCGCCACCAGGGAAGCCCTAGAAGATACTCTTATCACTCAGAAATTCCAAGGGTTTCAGGAGCTCTGTGCCAGGAACCAGGGACAAAGACCAGATATATTTCTCACTAAACCATAACCATCATGTTCTTTAAATGGGTATCGTAAAAAATAACTTGATATTACATCAAATTACATAATATGATTTGTGATCATTAAAGCTATATATGATAAATAAATATCTTCTAGGGCTTCCCTGGTGGCGCAGTGGTTGAGAGTCCGCCTGCCGATGCAGGGGACACGGGTTCGTGCCCCGATCCGGGAAGATCCCACATGCCGCGGAGCGGCTGGGCCCGTGACCCATGGCCGCTGAGCCTGCGCGTCCGGAGCCTGTGCTCCGCAAGGGGAGAGGCCACAACAAAAAAAGATCTTCTAATTAAAGTGAGAAAATACAGTCATTTGAGTCAGCAATGCTATAGACATTAAAAAACAGTCCTCTCGTTCCTTTTTTTTCTCTTTAAAGAAGATATGTAGTTCCAGCAATATATCATCCAAATCTCCCAGTGAAACACAAATAAATCAAATTCACTGAAAATGAACGGATATAACACCATTTAATGAATGCTATTTATTTGAGGTAATGTGGTCCTAGCTACATCACGATTACTTAGAGTGGTTGCTAAACATGAAGATTCCCAGGGGCACTGGGGCCCAGGAATCTTGGTTTCACCAGTATCCCAAATAATGTGAGGCACACAAAATTTAAAAGCTACTGATTGAAGTAATTGATAATAACAACATAGACTGTATGCTGGATAAACTGGTACAGATCTAATTAAATTATACTGGAAAGAATATCTTGCATTTAATTGATCATTGAATAAAATAACAAAATGTAATTGAGAGTCAGGAAAATTTTTGCTTGGTGATATTGTTGCCTTGGTATCTGCTTCTGCCCAATGTCACTGCCTGTTCCTTTCCCTTGAATCAAGATTTTACTTTATGTACCAGCTAAAACTTTAATAACTTTCTAGAGATATTAGTCAAAATGTCTAAAGCAACTTGGTTAAAACTGCAGGAGGCAATCCAGATGAGATAAACAGGTATTTATACTTAAGTGCTTAATAGATACAAGACAGTAAAAACAAGTGTTTTGTCAATAACTACCAACTTTTTTTTTTTTAAGAAAATTTTTTGGTGTAAAATATTTTCATTTTCTATGAAAGAAAACTAAGTATTTCACACAACTTTAAGCAAACTTCATTCTGTACAGTATGCCCTCTTTTCACTGAAGCATCTTTGTCCTAGCTTCAGCTTTTATACTTTGAAAAGCTTTTAAAATTTTATCTTCTTCCTTGTTGGGATAAGGAATATATATCCAATTCACAGTTAGTGTAATATGGAATACACATCCAGAAAATGAACCAGTCCAGCTAAGCAACTCTTTTTCTTCTTTGTTGGATATCACTGTAGGTTCTTATGAGCTCAGACTCCTGGGGAGCATTTTAACGGTTTTTTCCACCTCCCCTGATGACCATGTTTATGCTAAGTTTTGATACAGTATAAAGGCTTGTGTAGTAATTAGCATTCAAATGGACCATTGATTTCCTTTTCACTGAGTGGGTTGTCTATTTCCAGGCTCAGAAATGGAATCCAATGAGTTAGAGCTTACAATAATCAAGACATATTAACAATTCAAATCCTAAATTAAACATCCAAGGCACAGGGTGCAAACGGGAAGCATCACCCTTGTCACAGACTGGTTAAACCATTAAAAGGGAACAAAATAATGAAGAAAGCGAACTTTCATGGCTAATGGTCTGTGAGCAAATGTGAGTGTAGTAGCAAGAAAAATAAAATTCTATGTATAAAGTCTAAGTGATACTGAAAGATGGAATACGTTGATTTTTTAGGTTTAAAACTTTTCAGCGTCTTTAACCACTGTCTGTTTTCAGCGTAGTCACTGATAAAATTCAAGTGAGAGAAAAGTGAGGTAAAAATTCAGAGTACCTGCTTGATAGCTATTTTAGGGATTCACCTGATGATCTTAATGAGGAGCTGGCAATTATTCCAGACCAACATTGAGAATCACAATTATTTTCAAATCTCCTTAAAACCTGTTATAGTATCTGAAAACATTTAACATTTTATATAATAATATTTGGGGACATAGATCCCCTGCAAAATCTAATAAAATCCTTGTGCCTCCTCAGTGCAAACCTTAGAGAAATGTACATCTATTCATACAAACAATAATACTCTGTTTTTTTCGTTTTGTTTTGTTTTTTGCGGTATGCGGGCCTCTCACTGCTGGGGCCCCGCCCGTCGCGGAGCACAGGCTCCGGATGCACAGGCTCAGCGGCCACGGCCTACGGGCCCAGCCGCTCCGCGGCAGGTGGGATCCTCCCAGGCCGGGGCACGAACCCGCGTCCCCTGCATCGGCAGGCAGACTCCCAACCACTGCGCCACCAGGGAAGCCCAATACTCTGTTTTTAATCATTAAATTAAAAAGGTGTAACAGATAAAAGTGAAATGGCTTTGCACTTCAAGTGCACTTTGCACTTTAATGAAAAATAGTCATTTAATTTGTATACATATTATTGGTCTGATTATGACTTTCCTTTTTTCTGAGTGTATGCTTATACTGAATGGTTAAAAATTACTAAAACAAAGAACTTGAATGAAACTATACATTTAAAGGGTTGATTTTACCAAATATATCTCTCTCAAACACTTACAAAATAATAAAAGGATAATAGCTTTGTGGACAATAACCTACCAGATTTGCAAAAGCTCAAAATAGTCATTATTATTCACATCTACAAATGAATGGGAAAGCAGAAGAAATTAAACTCACAGTATTTTATTTAAATAAATACTTTTGCTACATTTATGCTCTACACAAATAACATGAATATATTTTTAGCACAATCAGCCAAATACCTACGTGCCTAGTTTCCTGCTCATGGTTTTAGACTTGGTTAATGTGAAATTTAATTTGTGCTAATCTTCTCAAGGTTAGCAAAGTGTGAAATATACTGTACGTTGGATGTACCTAATTTACAGTAGCATTCAATTGGTGTGAAATTTTAGAAAATAATGTCTTAGATTTTTCTAATCAAAAAGAAAAGAAGTAACATTGATGCTCCACTATTAGGGTTGAAACTATGCTAAATTTATAAAGGAGACAAAGTGTCAAGGGTAGGCCAATAGAGACTGCATATAAGAAGGAGCTCTTAAAGAGAATTTAGGAATTATAGAAGGACTCTGTTTAAAGTCACGATCACAAGTTATTTCCTTTTAAGCTGGAACCCAAGAGTTGTGGAGAAATCACCTGAGTGCTGCCCTTAATTAAAAAAAAAAAAAAAAAAAATCTGTTATGGTCCCAGAAACTGTATCATCACGTAACTGTCTAGGATCAGAGGAACCAAAATTTGGAGTTTCTCCTCTGTATAAGAACTGTCTTGACTCTCTCCAAACTACAAAATATGGACCTTATATTTAGGGGACTCTGTGAAACCATTTAGGTGGCCAATCTAGTTACATACTTGCTTCATCTAAAAAGCATTAGTGGCACATATAAACAACTTTTAAATGCACAGTAGGTGATAAGAAAAATGGGTGTGGTATACAATTTGTATTCTAAATGCACAGGGTTATTACACTGAAAGAAAATTCTACAAAACGCTTAATGGATTAAACTTGAACAGGAGTAATGATGTGAAAAAATATATAGGAGAAGAAGCAAATTGTACGCAATAAGGCAGAAAATAAAATTCAGTGAGATTTAGGTTTGTACAAACAGAGTTATCTCAAACAAGCCGCTCAGTTTGCATTCTTTTCTGGGAACTCATAAAAGAGCTATGGAAATGCAGTACGGGTTGAATAACTTGATCGTACAAAATGAAAATACGTGTTTGCGCATGTATGTCTATTTAGTTACATGATATTGAAATCCATATTTTAACAATATATCAGCATTTAAAAGAAATACAAGGCAAATAAAGTAGAACATCATTTCAAATAACTCACAGTAGCCCTATTATTCCATGATGAGCTCAATATGTTCAGTTAAAATACACAAAATTCTTTCAAATTTAAATTGCAATGTAAGTATAAGGTAATATGAAAGGTAATACTTTACATGGCAAAGGCAGGAAAAATTAATGTATTGTGAAAACAATTTTATTCTTTTATGTGACTGTGAGTACACATTTGTGGAACAAATAAATATGTTGTCTTCCTGCATAAAGACAATGGTATGAAACTATTTTTAATATAATGAGTACTTGGATTTATTATGGAAGCTAGTCAACCCAGGTATAAAAAGATGGGTAGGAAAAGAATTTCTTAGTTATATTTAGAAGGCTTTATTTATAAGAGAAGGACTTAGAGGGAAAAAAGAAAAGAAAAATCTACACGTTAATTAAAAAAAAAAGAAAGGAAAGAAAAACCTTTATTTCCTGATTTAAAAAGAGCTTCAAATTTCAGATTTATCTTATGATAGATGAAAAATTTCTCCATAATTTGTAGCACTGCGGTCTAACTTGCCTAGAAAAGATGTTGAAAAACATACCACTGGCAGCTTTTAAATTAGACTAGAAAACACACCCAATAATCTATATCAGAGAACTTTCTAGATCAATCGGCTGGTTGGAATAATTCTGTTTTGATCATAATTAGGAAAACAATGTACTATTTTTAGTTTTTTAAGGAATCTCCATACTGTTCTCTATAGTGGCTATATCAATTTACAATCCCACCAACAGTGCAAAAGAGTTCCCTTTTCTCCGCACCCTCTTCAGCATTTGTTTGTAGATTTTGTGATGATAGCCATTCTGACCGCTGCAAGGTGATACCTCACTGTAGTTTTGATTTGCATTTCTCTAATAATTAGTGATGCTGAGCATCTTTTCATGTGTTTGTTGGCCATCTGTATGTTTTCTTTGGAGAAATGTTTATTTAGGTCTTCAGCCCATTTTTTGATTGGGTTGTTTGGTTTTTTGATATTGAACTGCATGGGCTGTTTGTATATTTTGGAGATTAATCCTTTGTCAGTTGCTTCATTTGCAAATATTTTCTCCCATTCTGAGGGTTGTGTTTTCATCTTGTTTGTTGTTTCCTTTGATGTGCAAAAGATTTTAAGTTTAATTAGGTCCCATTTGTTTTTTTTTTGTTTTATTTTGTTTTTATTCTCATTACTCTAGGAGGTGGGTCAAAAAAGATCTTGCTGCAATTTATGTCACAGAGTGTTCTTCCTATGTTTTCCTCTAAGAGTGTTATGGTGTCTGGCCTTACATTTAGGTCTTTAATCCATCTTGAGATTATTTTTGTGTATGGTGTTAGGGAGTGTTCTAATTTCATTCTTTTACATGTAGCTGTCCAGTTTTCCCAGCACCACTTATTGAAGAGGCTGTCTTTGCTCCACTGCATATTCTGGCCTCCTTTGTCATAGATTAGGTGATCATAGGTGCATGGGTTTATCTCTGGGCTTTCTATCCTGTTCCATTGATCTATATTTCTGTTTTTGTGCCAGTACCATACTGTCTTGATTACTGTAGCTTTGTAGTATAGTCTGAAGTCAGGGAACCTGATTCCTCCAGCTCCTTTTATTTTCCCTCAAGATTGCTTTTGCTATTTGAGGTCTTTTGTGTTTCCATATAAATTGTAAAGTTTTTTGTTCTAGTTCTATGAAAAATGCTATTGGTAATTTGATACAGATTGCATTGAGTCTGTAGTTTGCTTTGGGTAGTATAGTCATTTTCACAATATTGATCCTTCCAATCCAAGAACATTGTATATCTCTCCATCTGTTTGTGTCGTTTTTGATTTCTTTCATCAATATCTTATAGTTTCCTGCATACAGATCTTCTATCTCCTTAGGTAGGTTTATTCTTAGGTATTTTATTCTTCTTGCTGCAATGGTAAATGGGATTGTTTGCTTAATTTCTCTTTCTGATCTTTCATTGTTAGTGGATAGGAATGCAAGAGATTTCTGTGTAATAATTTTGTATCCTGCAACTTTACTAAATTCATTGATTGGCTCTAGTAGTTTTCTGGTGGCATCATCTTTAGGATTTTATATGTATAGTATCATGTCATCTGCAAACAGTGACAGTTTTACTTCTTCTTTGCCAATTTGGATTCCTCTTATTTCTTTTTCTTCTCTGATTGCCACGGCTAGGACTTCCAAAAGCAATCCCACTACTGGGTATATACCCAGAGAAAACCATAATTCAAAAAGACACAATGCACCCCAGTGTTCACTGCAGTACTATTTACAATAGCCAGGACATGGAAACAACCTAAATGTCCATCAACAGAGGAATGGATAAA
Organism: Grampus griseus; assembly: GCF_964374135.1. Taxonomy (NCBI): domain Eukaryota; kingdom Metazoa; phylum Chordata; class Mammalia; order Artiodactyla; family Delphinidae; genus Grampus; species Grampus griseus. Next base: position 112,142,012 of record NC_138998.1, on the reverse strand, counting down.
GAGGATGTGGTACATATATACAGTGGAATATTTCTCAGCCATCAAAAGGAACAAAATTGGGTCATTTGTAGAGACGTGGATGGACCTAGAATCTGTCATACAGAGTGAAGTAAGTCAGAAAGAGAAAAACAAATATTGTATATTAACACATATATGTGGAATCTGAAAAAATTGTTATAGACTATCTTATTTACAAAGCAGAAATAAAGACACAGATGTAGAGAACAAACGTGTAGATATCAAGAGGGAAGTGAGTGTGGGATGAAGTGGGAGATTGGGATCGACATGTATACACTACTGATATTGTGTATAAAATAGATAACTAATGAGAACGTACTGTACAGCACAGGGAACTCTACTCAGTGCTCTGTGGTGACATAAATGGGAAGGAAATCCAGAAAAGATGGGATATATGTATATGTGTAGCTGATTCACTTTGCTGTACAGTAGAAACTAACACAACATTGTAAAGCAACTATACTCCAATAAAAGTTTTTTAAAAAATTCAAAGATGAGAAGATCAGCTGACAGGAGTGGAGTGCAGGCTGGTGGTCCTTGTAGGGCTATATCCTAAGAGGTGAAGCAGAGGAAATCAGGTGAGGAGGGAAACAGATCAATAAAAGAGTAGAGAGATACTGAGATAAGAAAGAGTGTGTGGCCTCAAGCAAAGAAAAGTTGCCTCGATTCCTTCCTTGATTGCTGACTAGCTTCCCGATGCCTGTTTTATGAGGTCTGTCTGTACTTCCCTCCTGTGTCTTCTGTATTTCCATGCTGACCTACAGCACGCAGTACCACCCTGACATTTTACTTGTTTTTATTTTTTCAAACAGAACAAGAAATGATTCTAAGTGAATATATCCAAATACGTGTGGGGGGATAGAGGGTGGGACAATACTATATGTATTAAGACGGCCATCCGGCATATGTGTAATATTGAAGCTGGTGTAAATAAATACTGTTACATCTACAAAACTGAATATTACAAACTTGTACATACATGCATTGAGTTTTAAATAAAGGCTAAAAATGTAAAAAAAAGAAGAAGAATGTACTATATCAAGATGTTCAACATTTAGCTATGGCTGTACTTTTATTGTCTTCATAATTACTTATATGTGTTATGTAGCTGTTGACAACTTATTTATATGTGACCATGTAGTAATCATGTAATTGTCTAGCTTAACGAGTGATTCAGTCTCATAACACTAACTACATGGGATTTCAATGATCCATCTCTGCAAGACAAAGTAATATATATGCAATGCATCTTCTCAAGCATGACTCCAAGTTAAAAAAAAAATGAGTTACAACTCCTTTTTACCCATTTAAATTCTGTTTATCTTTCAAAGATCAGCATTGAGTTTCATCTCCCTTTAGAGGCACTCTCAATATTTTTTAGCCAACACTGATTATTTTATTTCTGATCATCTAGATCAATTTTATTTAAAAATTATGATACTTATTGATTCATTAGAAATACTAGGAGAAAGTCTAGTCTAGTGGTAAAAGAAATCTGCTTAAATAAGATTGGCAAACCAGACATTTGAAAAGAACAAATAGATACATAATGGCATAAAATTTGACAAAGGAGATAATAAAGTCAATGGACAAAAATATTTATGGAAAATTTTTACAATGCAATGACGTAAGATTGATACCTATAAAATATAAAGATCTCAGTAGTTTACTGAAGACTAAATCCAAATGTCAATAAATGTAAGGAAAGATAATCAAGCTCATTAAAATTGAGAATATACAAATTAAGTAACAATGAAATGAGGTAGGGTGGATGCATCACCCTGTGCCCCGACTTGTCAAATTTTTTCCTTCATAGCACTTAACATCGTATGACATATATTTACCTGTTTACCTGTTATTTGTGTTTCCCTCCTAGAATATAAGCTCCATGAGAATGCAACTTTTGTCCACTATTTTAATTTAATACCTAGAGCAGTGTGTGATATGTAGGAGGAACAGAAGAAATATGAACATAAAGATATTACTTTACTCTCATCAACTGGTAAAATTTAGAGTACAATTATATCTATTGCTAACTAGAATGTGGGGAAAATGATATTCGTCACATTGCTAGAAAAACGTGAGTTATTAGTCATTTTGAAAAGCAATTTCATTATAGCTATTAGACACTATAATCTCACCCTGAATTTTATCTCAGAAAAATGAAAATATGTACAATATACATATCAGGACAGTGTTTAATGCAGCACTATTGATAAATACAAAGCAGAAAGAATTAAAAAATAGATGACTGTTCATCAACAGGGAAATGGTGGAGTAAATTTCTATACATCATGGTTATGGAAACTTTTCTTAATATAAATTTATTTATTTATATTTGGCTGCACTGGGTCTTCGTTGCTGTGCAACGGGCTCCTCATTGTGGTGTGCGGGCTTCGCATTGCAGTGGCTTCTCTTGTTGCGGAGCACGGGCTCTAGGCACATGGGCTCAGTTGTTGTGACACACAGGCTCTAGAGTACAGGCTCAGTAGTTGTAGCACACGGGCTTAGTTGCTCCGCGGCATGTGGGATCTTCCTGGACCAGGGCTCGAGCCCATGTCCCCTGCATTGGTAGGCGGATTCTTAACCACTGTGCCACTAGGGAAGTTCAACAGTTATGGAACTTTAAGCAGACAAACAAACAAAAAACTAGTTGAAGCTCTACTAGTTGAAATGCAAAGATTTCCACTAGAGCTGAATGGGAAAACAGGGCAAAAAAGTATGACTATATCATTCCTTTTAAAAATAATAATGCCCCCCCAAACCTGTATGTGTACCTATACATGTGTGTTTATGAATATATGAGAAATGCAACATCAATAATGGTCTGTTAACATGGGTTATGTGTGAGGAGCATAATGTGGGGAAAGAAGGGAGGAGTGAGGAGGGGAGTGACAGGCAAAATAGGAAAAGGGTTTTTGAAGAATATACTGACAAAATTAGCATGTGATATATTATTAAGTTGATATATTTATATTAAATTATATATGTACATATATGGACATATAAAATATCTGAATGAAAAATATCCCAAAGCAGACAAATAATCAGTGTACTGGATTTAACAGGAGAAAAGAATAGCGTCAGAGGAGAAGTCCAGGGAAACAAACACTCAGAACTTCACTATATAGTCTATTATCGTTCAACAACCCAGCTTCACATCTGAGCTATACTTCTCCCATCTTTAATTTTCTTTACTTCCAGTATTTTCCAAATGGTATTCTAAACATGGTGTTTCCATCTCCTCTCAGCCAGCGCTCTACAAACTCCTTTCCAATCTGAGAATTCTACAAGACCTGTTGCCTAAAAAGCACTCATCCTCCTAGACACCCACATCCTCCCTGCAGTGAAACCTCCACCTTGCATGACTTCTGTGGTCCCTTGTGCTGCCTCTTTCTCTGAGTCCACTTATTCTCGGTCACGTTTGCTAATTTTTCCTCCTCTGCCCACCTTACCCAGAGTTGTGTATGATCAAAAGAGAATGTCTACCTAAAAAAGAAAAAGAAAATGGTAACTATGTGAGGTGATAGCTATGTTAATTAGGTTGACTGTGGTGATCATTTCGCAGTATATACATATATCAAAACATCAAGTTGTACACCTAAATATATACAATTTTTATTTGTCAGTTATACCTTGATAAAGCTGAAGGAAAAAAAAAAAGGTTTAGAAGTAATAGCTCCAAACTCTAAGAAAAGAGATATAGGTAAATGGAAATTGGAAACCTAATGACAAAACAAAAAACATACACTTCAAATTACAAGACCAGGAAAAAAAGTTTTCAGGGAAGTTAATATCATCTTTTTGCTTAGGGAAAAAAAAAAGAAAAACACTGGAGATCTTTTATGATGAAAGGCTCAACAAAAAGCTTAAAACCAGCTTGGAAAATTGCCTATAGAGTAGTTTTGCTGGTATTTTTAGCAAAAGAGCTCTGAATAAGAATATTTTTTCATGGATCAGCAGAAGCAAAAGAGATACTTTTAACTGACTTTAGGAGTTAAAATTTAAAAAAGGTAAATTAAAGAAAACCTTATGAAGACAATAGTGTCAGTAAGATTGAGGCAAAGAAGAAATTAAAGTCTTCCAACTTCATTGTGTACCTAGAATGCTATTGCCTTTGTGTTGCTTGTACTATGAGGCACTATTGTGATTTGGCATTTGAATTATGCAAAGAAATCAAAACCAAGTAAGCAATGTTTCTCTTTGATATGCTCTTCAAATTTTTAATATAGTTAGCCTCTAACACAATATTTTAATGCCCAATCTTAATATAGGAGTGTGGTTTTATTCTTAGCCCCAAACATTCCACTTACTACCTCCTCTTTCTAGACTCACCTCACTCCTCAACTTAACATCTATTATTCATCTATTTATCTACAGCTTCAGAGACTGTTAAAAATAATTCAGAATGAAAGCTGATGTTTTCATGGTAAGTCAGGAGGTTTGTTCTAAAATTACCCCTCAAAGGGTTTGTTCTGAATTTTTGGAATTAAATATTTGGAATTAAAAGTGAACCCCAAAGTGGAGCAGTTTTCACACTGAACATAGTTGTCTGAAATTATTTGCTTTGTATTGTTGGCCAATATGTTTGTATATCTCTCTGGAGAAAGAACCTAACTTAAACATCTTTTTTTTTTTTTTTTTAGTAACAGGAATTCTGGTGCAGAACTGGATATGGACAGACATGACTTGTTCATGGCCAAGTATGGAAGCAGATGGTCTAAGAATAGTGCCCTCTTCTCACAACAGGTGTTTGATGATTTCATGATGTTCCCCAGATATTTAAATTTCCTCTGTTTCATAACTTTCCAAGAAGATATCTTGATCTTCTAGCCTCTCCTAAGTCTCACAGCACAATTAAATCACTCCATGTTCTGTATCTTTCCCTCACTTTCAAAAGGTAAAAACTGCTAATCTGATCAAGTAACTTATGCTATTTAATGAAGATCGAAAGCCACTATTTTTTTTTTTTTTTGAGCAAGGCAGAATGCAGTTATCTAATACTAGTAAACATAAGCAATACAGACCAGCAACCTGACCCTTTTCTCTGGTAACACACACTCTTTATAGAAAAGTGCTTTAAGTCCATACATGATCTGGGTTTAGCCTGCCTGAACTGAGCTTCACTGGGATAGGACATTCTTCCTTCTCTACCTCTGCCCCTTGTTAGGGGGACCAAGGTCTTAAAAACAACACAGCTGGAACAGATACCACACTCCCAAACCACAACCAGATTTCGAAGAAGCCATTATATGTGAATAACGTCTTTCATATGAAAAAAAAATTGTCTTTATGTGTCAAAATTCTACACCACCATCTGATAGGAGAAAAAAGATGATTCTGAGGACTTGTTTATGTGTGACTTTCTTCAGTCTTCAACTCAAAGCATATATTGAACATACAGTTGGTCCTTTCAGTTTATGTAGTTCAAGTCAATATTCTCTCCCAAATTCAGTATAGCAAGTTGAGATAACAAATAGATTTGCACTATTTTTTTATTGTTTAGAATGTGGCATTAACCCAGGTGGGCATAGTTGTGTGAATATATGAACACTGTTTTTTGAGAGAAAGGCTCTACTCTTTCTGTGAAGAAGATGAATGTACTAGGTGCAAATATGAACTTGAGTTAAATCTTCCTTCATTATTCATTCCCAAGAGAATTTGAAATCATCACTTGTTCCCCCTTCACGAGTTCTTTTGGGAAAAGGAGACTGATTAATTCATTTTGATTTTTTTCTTCTCAAATAGCTCAATAACAAGGAATAGGCATATTTCTTTTTCTATTACAACTTTGAGAATTTTTGGTCATTAAAACTATTTTAAGTTGAAGTTTAGAAGTATTGCACATATAGATTTCCTTTTGAAACATGGCTTTGAATGAAATGAGGGTCATATAACCCATTTAAAGCATTACTTTATGCTCTCTCTTCTGTTTCAAGACTTTCAAAGAATTAATTAAAACATGATAGGATTGCCCCTAAAACCAATTATCCCTTTGGTCTGAAATGCTGAGTACACATTATTGAGTTTTCAAATAAATTGAAAAAAATTTCAGTCAGGCAACAGCATTATCTTAATTTATAAACATTAATACGAGAAAATCTGATTTGTTTTAAATGTTACTCCACACTGTATTACCAGTATTATCTCTTTCTGCCCGTTTAGAAGTATACCAGAATACATTCCCAATCTGTAATAACAATGCACCACCATGCATAATTTCTCTGATATTGAATAGAGTGCTCTAGCTGAGGTGCTTCCAGAATTTAGAGACAGCATTTCACCAGATTTATACTGTGTTTCAATTTCGCAGTTTATGAAGCCCTCTAACCTGTTTGTCTTTTCAATCTTGCAGTATGGAGGACTGACGGCTTCAGGGACCTTTGACTTTTAAATCCTTTTTCTTATCATTCTAACATGACTGTCCTACTTTCCATATACACATTTAATTTTTCTTCTTTGACATATATGCACACACACACACACAGTATGAGATTAATGAAAGTTACAGGCAGCAATTGAAATTACTTGCATTGTAGGAATTTTTCTTTTCACGATATTCTAAAAAAAAAAAAAGCAAACTCCTTGAAAAACAGCAGCTAGTATATTTTGATGTCCTTAGCATGGCAAGAAACTGTGCTAAGAGACTAATTGTAATACTTTTCATTTAAAGATGATAGTTAAAGCTCAGAGATGTTGAGTAACTTACTTTACGGGACACAGTAAGGGCAGGATTTGAATCTACAAAGTCTGATTCCAAAATCTCTCCCTATATGACTATGCCTTAGTCATAACAAACACACTTTGTACCCAATACAGAGCTGGAGGAAAAGGTTTCAAAGAATGACATGATACACTGCCTTTAAGACCTCCAGGTTCTAAGAATAATGAGAGGTCAAGAAACTTAATTACTACAGTAATTTGAAAATAGTTTGGCTCCATAAACATTGCTAAATCAGTGAATGACCGAAGAAAGAAATGAGATCTGTACAGGCAATTCTCATTTTAGGAACAGATTCAATTCTTAATGCTCAGTATTAACTCCGTTATTTGAACTTCAAATCCATTTTCATATAGAGGCTTTATCTACAGGGGTTGGAGTATGGCTTCAATAACATAGGGAAATTGTTCTTGACTTGTCACTTTAACATTGGCTTCAACAACATTGAGAGACAGTTCTCCAGTAATATTAATATATCCAATAATATTAAGATTTATGAATGTCTTAACAACTGAATTTTAGGAAATGTCCCATGTTCACTCTGACTTTATATTACAACCCCCTACATAATCTCACATAACTCTGTGTGACGTGCTCATTCATATTTGAGAATCAAAATGATAGGCAATGGGCAGCCAAAGTAGCAAGAATATAACGTGATGAAAGTTCAGTGAAAAATGCCCCTTCTATTTCCAGTGGTTATGTTATAATATGTATCAGCGTATATAATTGCTTGGACATGATTTATTTTATTAGTTCTTGTTTTAGAGTTTTGGGGTTTTTTTGTAGTTGATAGAAAGGATGTTGGAAGAATTTCAAGATGTTGGAAGAATTTCTTACTACTTTCATAAATCTTTCATAAATCTTTCCAATAATTGGTTGAGAAAACAAGAAAAAAATTGCCCTAATATTTCTCTACATTTTCACGGTTCCTTGTCTACATAACCCTGCCATATAATTTCAATAAATCTTTGAAATTTTGACAACAGAATGATTGATTTCCACAAATACATTTTTGTCTCCTCCAGAATGGGGGGCGGGGACAGTGAAAAATATTGTCTAGCTTCCTATTTTGTCACATCCTAAAATTTCTCCATGTATATCTTCATTTTTAAACATAGTGGGATCTTCTGAATTACTTAGTTGTTTCTGGTATGTTTAGCTTTTTCCTCTGTAAGCCACCTGAGAATTGCATCAATGTGCTATTTCTGTTCACTAATGAAAATGTCAAAGATCAGGCTTAAAGATGTTAAATAAAACTAAGCTAATCAGTCCCCCACTGCTGTTCATTTTGAGGCCAACTTTATTCAAAGACTGCTTTACTCCCTGTTGTTACTTCTTAGCTAAGCCTGTAATTGTCAGTAAACATTATCACACAGGTTTGGGGATTGTCACTGTGAAATAGATGCTCCTGACTATGATCAAAAGTAACCATTCAGGGCTTCCCTGGTGGCTCAGTGGTTGAGAGTCCGCCTACCGATGCAGGGGACGCGGGTTCGTGCCCCGGTCCGGGAGGAGCCCACGAGCCGCGGAGCAGCTGGGCCCGTGAGCCATGGCCGCTGAGCCTGCGCGTCCAGAGCCTGTGCTCCGCAAGGGGAGAGGCAACAACAGTGAGAGGCCCGCGTACCGCCAAAAAAAAAAAAAAAAAAAAGTAACCATTCAAAAGCAGGATGAAGTCGAATATCATTAATTCAAACTGCTAACCAGAGTAGTGCTGAAAATACCCAAGCCACCCTCTCGAACTTGCTAAAATGTCCTCAAGGATTGATTCTATTCTATATTTCTGTTGAAAACCATCAGGAAAATAATAAAAATTTTAAAAAGAAAAATTTTAATTATAAAGGATAAGATATATTCCTCTTAAAACTTTGCTAATTCCATTCAAGAAATCACACCAGTAGAGATAACCACTGTTAACATGTCATATTCTCTTCCAAATATATTCATAAATTTGATGTTATGTATATAAAATTGTGTGTTTATATCCTGTTTTTTTCACTTAACATAGATACTGTGAAGTTTCTCACATCCTTAAAAACGTGTAATCTGTAATGTCTATGTAACTCAGGGTGTCCACAAAGTTGGGGAACAGAGAATAAACTTATTTTTAAATAATATGTAAGTTACATATTCATATGTAATGCTCAACATGTTTTCAGCTTAAGTGCCCCTTAATTTATAACAATGGGTTCAATTGTTAATCTAAAAACAGTACAATAAGTATAATACAGGGTGTCAAAAGTGTCTAGAAACACAGAGAAAAAAGGTGTATTTATTGCACTTCTGTCAGATTAACAATTACACCCACTGCTTTAAATTTAGGGATGTTTCATCTGAAAAGTATCTGGAGGTTACTGAAGAATGACTGGAGTATATTATTTAAAAATATAGCCAAGATATGATTTAAAAATAAGTTTATCTTACAGTTCCCAGAAGTAGTTTCTTTAGTTAAAATTACACACCTGCATTTGGATATCAGTTTTTGGTATCTTTTTTCTTAGTGGTAAAACACATGATCTGCCATTTTATTTTTATTGGGAAAGCAAAGATAGACAAACTTCCACTACACTAATATTGGCTCTCACCCTTTTCTCTGTAAACTCTGTCTGGAATGAGATGTACCAAAATGTAAGGTGACATTTGAACTACATTCTTGGGACTCTCATGGATCCCATCCCATCCCATTAAATTGATTATTTTAATTGTCTTTTTTTTTAATCCTCTTTGTAATACTCTTAACTGTAGAAAAGGCAGGCAGATATAATTATCAGAAAAAAAAATCTTACCATTGGATCATCAAACATAAACACTGAACCAAGATGGAGTGCAAAAGAGTTGTTTATTTTGGTTTTTAAGTCCCTTATCAGATCATAATTAGGCATTATTTTCACCAGTATAATAAGAACCCCACCTTCACTTTCTTGTAAAGGCCCTCTTCTGTTAGCTTGGTTAAATGCGGACCAGGACCCCGGAATAGGGCTAAACACTTCACCCCACGATGAGAAATGCTGGAGGGAAACCTCACCTGGCTAAATTTCATTTAAAAAATGATGCCTGCCATGCACCAACCCCTCTACCGAGTCGTGAAGATATGAAGTTAATTAAGACACAGTCTCTGCCCTCAAGAAACTCACAGTTTGATGTGGAATATAGATAAGTAGGTCTTTGATTATAGAGCATCATGATAACAAAAGAACAAGTAACACAGTGGATGAGCCTAAATCAGACTGTGAAGTTAAGAACGAATTCCTGTCACTTTGAAAGCAATTAATAGTTAGAAAGAGAAACCATATGTATCCTGTGTATGCATGTATATATGTTTGTGTGTATCTGTGTGTGGCTTGTATTGCATGGGGACAAATGACAGAACATTCCAGTCAGAGTAGAGGTGAATTTAGGGAAACCAAAGGACTCCTTATTTCTAAGTAAATGAAGTATTAGTGGAGGAGCAGAATATAAAGCAGGTAGACAGATACTAGAAGAAAAAAGGACTTAGAACACTTGGTTAAGATATTTATCTTTTCTCTGAAAGCTCTGAGGAAAAATTTAGCAGTTTTAAGGAGAAGCATCATATGTTTATATTTACATTGTAGCTGCAATATGGAAGGTGAATTAGACAAAGGGAGCTCTACTGGAGGCTGCAGACCATTCAGGAGAACTGCATTATACCAAGAAGGCAGGGCTGGCAGTTGAGAACAAGGCTGGTTGGCTGGTTAAGAGAGGGATTTAGATGTTGAATCCTCAGTCCTTGGTGAATGAGTTAGTTTGGTGGGGACAGTGAAAGAAAGTGGGTGTCCAGAATGATTGCATGTTTCTAGCTTGGCCTCTCTGGGACGTTAAAATAGACAATACAGGAGAGAGTGCAGGTTTGAGGGGAAATACAGTGAGTCCAGACTTGGATGTCATACTGAGTTTGAGTTGCTCACAGAACCTCCACATAGAGATGTTCTTCAAACAAATCTATGGGTTTGCAGCACAGATCTGAGATCCCTAAGAATATCAACAGTGATTAAAAACATGAGAGATATCTGGTAAGGGGTTAATATCCAAAATATATAAAGAACTCATACAGCTCAATAATATACACACACACACTAAAAAACAACTGATTGTGGGCAGAGGATCTGAATAGACATTTTTCTAAAGAAGATACACAGATGGCCAACAAGCATGTGAAAAGATGCTCAGCATCACAAATCATCAGGGAAATGCAAATTAAAGCCACAATGAGGTATCACCTCACACCTGTCAGGATGGCTATTATCAGAAGGATAATAAACAAAAAATAATTGACGAGGATATGGAGAAAAGGGAACCCTCCTGCATTATTTGTAAGAATGTAAATTGGTGCAGCCACTATGGAAAACAGTATGTAGGTTCCTCAAAAATTAAAAATACCATATGACCCAGCAATTCTACTTCTGGGTATTTATCCAAAGAAAACAAAAACACTAATTCAAAAGATATATGCACCCCTATGTTCATTGCAATAGCCAAGATATGGAAAAACCTAAATATCCATCAGTGATGAATGGATAAAGAAGATGTGGTATATGTATACAATGGAATACTACTCAGCCATAAAAAAGAATGAAATCTTGCCATTTGCAACAGCATGGACAGACCTTGAAGTATTTTGCTAGGTGAAATAAGTCAGACAGAGAAAGATAAATACAGTATGATTTCACTCATATGTGGGATCTGAAAAAAACAAAACAAACAAAACAAAACTCAAAGATACAGAGAATAGATTGGTGGTTGCCAGAGAGGAGGAGGGATGGGGGTTAGGCAAAATGGTCACCCATTTTGATCAAGAGGTACAATCTCTCAGATGCAAAATAAATAAGTCATGGGGATGTTTTTAAAAAAAAGACATGAGAGGGAATGCAATACTTAGGAGGGAAAAAAATCAACAAGATTGCAATAAGGGAATATTAATAAGGTATGGATAAAGAAAAAGATCTTGTGAAAGAAATTGTGGCAGAAGTAGCAAGAAAAAAATAGAAGATAAGGAAGGCAATTAGAAAAGTAGGATTTGCAACTGAAAAACTAATTTCTTTAGATTTAATATTAAAGAGGTCATTGATGATTCAGGTAGAACTGTCTTTGTAATTAATAGTTTTTTTTAAAAAAGGAAATAAAGGTAGAAAAGAGAGATGATATTTGGTGGAGAAAGGTGCCAAAGTAGGCAGAAGGGGATTGAACCAAAATCCAGGTGGAGGTATTCCTTTGGATTTGGGGACACTGCTTCCACTGATATGGGTTGAAGGAGAAGAAGATGCCTCTTCCCATTAACAGCAAATCTGCAAATCTCATTAGGCAACAGTGGAGAGAGAATGAAGAGCTACACAGAAGAACTGTGTGAGCTGCTTAACTCTTTCCTATAAGCCACCTTCTACATCCTGAATATCAGAAAGTTGGAGAGATATGCTACCACTTGCTTGTACTCAGGATGCACATTTATTTTACAGTGAGGCTGAACTGAAACCACTCTGAAATAAGACAAAGCAGGCCAGTTTAGGAGAAGCATTTAATGAAATAGTGGTATCTTCACACTCTGTCACTGGTTGCAATGATATACTCTTCATCAAAATCCTTTTCAGGACCATTTTTGAAAGAGAGAAATCCCAAGGCACAGTGAATGAAGTCACAAAAGTTGAATTATGTGTGTATTGGTGGTGGTCGGGGTAAGGGGACAATTCTGCCCTAGTTTCGATGGGGGAGGGGAGACTGATTACATTGCACTACGATTCCTTTCAGGGTCATTATTCGTCCATCAACAACCTGAGTCTGGAACGTTGACCCTTGTTTATTCTGCTGTAGGGAGAGCTCTCTCTAGAGTACAGAACCAGTTCTTGCATAGAAAGAAAAACTGTCCTTTTCAAATCACATGGCCCCCAAAATAGCTCTGTCAGTAGAAGATCAAATATGTCTTCCCAGAGAAGCAAGACCCTCAAGCTCCTGTTAGGTTGAGATACTGGTGATGAAGTCAGATGGCTGAAAGGAGTCGTATTGGTCCAATGGCTGTAGGGCAGGGAATACAAGGAACAGTCCAAGAGGTAGAATCTTGAGGAGAAGCAACATGCAAAGCCATGCCAATCATCCATGAGGGAACAGCCTGACAAGGCTATAGAGAATCCTAGTGGAAGGCAACATGACACAAACCAGGGGAAGGCAGAGAGTTGTGGGTCTCTAGAGAAACATCCCGATTAGAAAAGGTAGCTAGAGGACATGTTCTTTACAGGGAGGAGGAAGTCTATAATACTTGAGGTTCTAAACAGAACACCCAGGATGAAGTGGAAAAGTTACTCATTTTTCAGTTTTCCCTACACAGTTGGGTGTTTGATACCATATATAGATGACACAGATAGATGACAGTTTCAATTTTCATCCTGATGTAAACTGTCTTACAGACAGGACTGAAATGTGGGAACAAAACATTTTCACCAGTAGTTTAATCCTTGGTATTAACGGAAGTCTGACGATAATATTTGCGTGCTTTCATCCAGATGCTAGACTTATCATAGGTTTTTGTCAGACCTCCCCTTCTCCCTGATGGATAGTAGGAAGAAATCAGCCTAGTTCATGGGAACCTTATAGGCTTCCCCTGGACAGCTGTAGGAATAACTTTCAAAAATTAGCCCATAAGCCTATACTTCAAAAAATAGGACACACCATGGATATGTTTGTGGAAGTGTTTGGATATGTTTGTGGAAAAGTGGAAGCAAATACTGTTAAGCAAAGTCTACCCAAAGCCACAAAGCTCAAGAGAATACACTTTTGAAAAAAATAAATTTCTAAGTTACTCAGGATGGGCTCCATGTAAATCAGCATTCTCAGTGTACCTTTAGTGTTGGAAACAATTATAGAAAAAAAAAAAAAAACAGAATTTTTATGGAGGATCCCGGTTCCTAAACACTCTCCTCTTAATGATCCATAATGCAGGGTCATGAATCCCCTGGGAAAATAACAGTACACAATGTACTTTGTCAAGAACTCACAGTGGTCTGGCTATTGTTCTTGTCATGTCTTGTCCTACCATGTCTTAACTCATCTTTTAGGAAGGGAGTCTAGAAAGACAGAGCAACCCACAGAAGCATTTGGTTCATTTTATTTGCTCTGGATTTTGTATGAGTATGTACACACACACACACACACACACACACACACACACACACACAGGTGCTTTGAAACCCAAAGGAAAAAACAGCTCTACTGCTGCTCTTCATTTCTATTAAGAATACAATCAAAATGTATCCAAGCATTTCAGAATTCTTCCAATTAAGATCTTGTATACTTCATTCTGTAACGTACTTGTTTCTTTCCTGACCTCGCGAGTATTTTTAAATGAAGGTTATTGTGATTATAGTGTGGAATAGCAACTGTCTTCTATTTCAGCCTTATTTATCCTACTCAGAGCCATTTCTAGGCTATAGTCCAAAACAGCCTCTAACCACCTAAGCTGTTCAATGAAGTGTATCAGAAAGCAATCCTTGAAATAACTCTCGAAATATGTTCTCTTCCTTCATTTGAACATAGTTGCATGCCAATCACCAGCAAAGCAATTAAAATCCTGCCAGGATCAAAGAACTTGCCTTGCCACAGCTTTTGCCAATCTATAAAAACATTTCCCCATCTCCTTTTGTTAAGGCCCTGGCGACCTACACTACAGCAATATCCAAGAATCTATTTATTCTCTTTATAGTTCTTAATTTGTTTCCAAATATATGTCAACAAATTTCTTGCTACAAAGTACATGCTGTCAGTTTCCAGTTTTCCCCACACTGCCTTCCTGTTTTGTATTTCCTCATCTTTTTGTAAACCACCTGTCTTAGCAACTTTTAATATCCCACCTTTCATCTTGGATGTACATGCATTTGATTTTAAAATTTTCATTGAGGCTACAGTGCTTGAGGATTTGTCATGTACTCCTATCTATTGTGTATATCAATTTTCTTTATGTGTTCTCTCTCAGCTAATAAGATAATCCTTTTGCAGACTTTTCTGGTGCAATCTATTGAATCCAAGTACACTCTGATATCAGCTTCCTTGAGTTAATCAGAGAATACATTGCTGTGGGAGGTAACACAGTCCCTTCCTGGATTATTCTGCCTTCTCATGGATAATCGAAAAGACCAGCTAAGCAATTTTCCATATTCTCTCCTAATCCTTTTGCTCCCCTCTGAGTGCAATTGACATGCATCTCATACTATTTTACTCAAGAATTTTGAACTTTCTGGGGGGCTCTGAGCACAGCTGCGTGACAGAATGTCAGGAAACAGACCAAACAATTTCTCTGAATCCCAAACTGTCTATGAATGCAAAGAGACACATAGAATTGCTGCAATTAAAATGAGTAATTCAAACCAATAATATGTCAGCTGAAAAACCTAGGTAATTGAGGCAAACTTATGTTTTGTTTTAAATTACATGAATAATAGCTTACATGTAACACTTCGTCTATGGTTACATTCTGTATCACTGACACTGTTCCATTCTCATAATTGCTGGGGCCTGGTAAACTCTATTTTAAAGGCTTTTGCAACCTAGGCATTAGTCTAACCCCACCGCTCCAGCATTACCTTAGACTTCTAGCGTATTTCTATAAATTTATTTATTTATTTTTGGCTGCGTTGGGTCTTCATTGCTGCGCGCGGGCTTTCTCTAGCTGCGGCGAGCGGGGGCTGCTCTTCGTTGCCGCACGCAGACTTCTCATTGCGGTGGCTTCTCTTCCTGAGGAGCACAGACTCTAGGCATGCGGGCTTCAGTAGTTGTGGCACATGGGCTCAGTAGTTGTGGCTCGCAGGCTCTAGGGCGCAGGCTCAGTAGTTGTGGCACACGGGCTTTGTTGCTCTGCGGCACGTGGGATCTTCCTGGACTAGGACTCGAACCCGTGTCCCCTTCATTGGCAGGCGGATTCTTAACCACTGAACCTCCAGGGAAGTCCTTCTAGTGTATTTCTAATCATTGCTTCCCAACTTTACTATCAGTCTATTTGTCTAAAGTATATTCTTCCTTGTTTATAGTTAATCAAATGTAACACTCCAGAATGTGCTTAATCCTTCAACTCTTTCATCAGATGAGCCTCAATATTAACTTTAAGAAAAAATAAACTTCTTTAAGATTTAAACATTTTTTGAAGATGAAATATCTTTTGCTTTCAATTTAATTTTAATTCCGCAAGTCTGAAACACTATGTCTTTTGGCATAATGATATTTGTTTTCATGTACGCAGATAAAATTCAACCTTATTAAGTCTTCCTCCCCCTCCTTGTCTACCCCAGCCTAATTTTCATCCTGTTATTCTACTTTTCCCTTGGAGTTACAGAAGGGGAAAAAATTTGGTCCACCTGGACCAGCAGTTCAAAACTGGGGGGTAGCATGGGTCCATGTAGAGGCATTTGGAATGTGTGTGTGTGTGTGTGTGTGTGTGTGTGTATGGGGGGTGGAATTTGACCTTTTGGTGGTCAAATTAACTGTGAAGGCAGGTACTTATTGGACAGGATCAGGCATACTAAAAAACCTTTATCTCTAATTATTGAGGTATTTTTGTTTTAAATGTTAAAAAAAAAAGTGTTTGAGAAAATGTAAACAACTGTAAGTTGAAGTATGAGAAATTCAGGTTTTATATTTAATCTCCTCACTTTTCTCACAAATGTAGTCTCATTTACGGAAGTGCCAAACCCTGATATTTTATTCTCCTCCACTTGTCTCTCAGACATTTTCTTCTTAGAAGGTCGATACTTTAAAAATTATATTTCTCCAGAGAAGTTCCTGTGTCAAATTCATCTTGAACTTGTGACACTAGAAGTTCTCCACAGCTGCTGTCATTTCTTTAGAGGCTAAAAGTAGATATGTGCCATGTCACCAATGACCCTTTCATGTCCATTGTTTTTTCTGAGAACATCAAACTGCCTCAATAAATAAGTGCCATAGCTGACAGTACTCACATTATTTTTAGAAAAACTTAGACTTCCTTTTTAAAAAGCAACTACAGGGCTTCCCCGGTGGTGCAGTGGTTGAGAGTCCGCCTGCCGATGCAGGGGACACGGGTTCGTGCCCCGGTCCGGGAGGATCCCACATGCCGCAGAGCGGCTGGGCCCGTGAGCCATGGCCGCTGAGCCTGCGTGTCCGGAGCCTGTGCTCCGCAACGGGAGAGGCCACAACAGTGAGAGGCCCGCGTACAGAAAAAAAAAAAAAAAGCAACTACATTACCTCCAGTATACTATTCCTTACTTGTTAAAAATTTCATGATCATACTATCTTATTCTACTATGTACTATCATTTCTGTTAGATTCTATATTGAGATAAACCAAACAATTCTTTTTTGCTCTGAAAAAAAATGGCAAACAACTTTTTTGTGCTGCTTGAATTCCTTTTAAGACTTTTTATTTTTTAATTTGTAGCAATAACATTAACTATAGTCTGAGATATTAACAAGTGAATTTTACCTTTATAATGACTTTCTGGATTCCACTGATAGAACAAAATATATTTTATGAAAATTGCAATGATTGACAGATACCTACAATACACTAATACATAGAACATCAGGAACTTATAAAATGTCTGTATATAATAATACCATAAATCTAATACAAAAGCCTTGCTGATAATCAAAAATATATTGTCTTAACATTTATCTTCACTAAATAATTACATGGTTGACATACATGATACCCAATGCTATGGTGGAGGCTGTTATTCTCCCCTGATCACTTTAAAGGGAGGGATCTTCAAGATGGCTGTATCGTATCACTCCCAGACAGAAACTGTCAATGGTTCTCCTAGTCCACAAGATGAACTTCAAGTTACATGATGTTGTCATCACGGCTGTTCATAATCTCTATCTGCATTGTCCTCATGCTTGGCAAGTTCTGTCCCAGCCCCAGTCTGCCTAACTCCAGTGTAGAGTTTATGACCATGTTCCTCTCTGAGCTCCTGCATTATTTAATTTTTTTATTCATCTAGCCAACAAGCTATGGAGCAACCATGAACTGAGACCTAAACAGCAAGGGGGGGGGCAGCTGTGTGGAGAAAAGGAAGAGAGTGGGGACCATAATAAACCAAGGGAGCATCTAATTCAACAGCTTTAAGGCAAAAAGGAATTAGAATATTTGAGAAACAGAACGAAAGCAAGTGTATTAGAAGCATAATATTTCAGGAGAAAAGAGGTTAGAGGATACAGGCCTTGTAGGCAATAGTAAGGAGTGTAAAGAAATGACAGTCTAAAAGCAGCAGAGAATAGAGGAAACAACCCTTGTAGCAATATCAATCAAAATTATATTTGTATGTCCTTTGACTTAGCAATACCTACCTCTCAGATATACTAGCACATATGTGAATGAAGTTTGAACAAGGTTATTTATTGTAGCATATTAGCAAAAGATTAAAAGCAGCTCAAATAGCCATCAATAGGGACCTACTCAAATAAATTAAGGCATATCATACAGTGAGGTATTATGCAGCTGATAACAAGAATACAAAACTCTCCAGTACTGTTATATAAACAGCTCCAAGATACACTGTTTGGTGGAAAAAGCAAAATGCAAACTGTATGATGGTATGTTGCTCTTTATATAAAAAGGAGAGGGAAAATAAAAAATATTATACCCATTTTCCATTGCTGCCATACAAATTACTACAGACTCAGCAGTTTAAAACAACATAAACTTATCATTTCATGGTTTCTGTAAGGTTACTTATGTTAAGGTCTTACAAAGATGAAATCAGTGTGTTGGCCATCCCAGTCTCTTTGGAGATTCTTGGGACAAGTACACTTCAAACTCATTTCAGGTTGTTGGCAGAATTCAGTTCCATGAGCTTACAGGACTGAGGTCTCCGTTTCCTTGTTAGCTTTTGGCTGGGAGTCGTTTTCAACTCCAGAGGCCACTCACATTCCCAAGCTTAGGGGCCAGTTTATCTTCAAGCAAGGAATGGCTGCTTAGTCCTTCTCACTGCTCAAATCTCTGATTTCCCCCACTGCCTCACTTTCCTGCCTCCTTTTCTCTGATTTACTTTTATGCCATTCTCTTCTGTTCTTAAAGGGCTTCATGACCTTGGGTCCAGAATCATCAAAGATAATCTCCCTATTCTAAGGTTAGCTGATTAGTAACCTTAATTACATTTGCTAAATCTCCACAGTAGTACCTAGATTAGCATTTTGTTAAATAACCAGGGGACAGGAAATTGATGAGACATCTTTAGAATTCTGCCTTTCACAGGTATATTCTTATTTGCTTTTATATGCAGATGAAAACTCTGGAAAAAAATAGATGAGAATGTAATAACAGTGGCAAACTGGGTGTGTATGTGTGTAGTAGTGCGAAGAGGGGAAGAATGGGAAATTGGAAGGCAGGACAGAAAGATTCTTTTCTAATATTCTTTTTGTCATGTTTGGACCATGGAACAATTCAGTAATACAACACACGAGATATTTAAAGTATAACAAAACTAGTCAAATCACATTTAAAACATTTTATTTTGCTGAAGTTAAGATTATAAGTAGGGCTTCCCTGGTGGCACAGTGGTTGGGAGTCCTCCTGCCAATGCAGGGGACACGGGTTCGTGCCCCAGTCCGGGAGGATCCCCCGTGCCGCAGAGCGGCTGGGCCCATGGGACATGGCCGCTGGGCCTGCGCGTCGGGAGCCTGTGCTCCGCAGCGGGAGAGGCCACAGCAGTGAGAGGCCCGTGTACCGCAAAAAAAAAAAAAAAAAAAAGATTATAAGCAACATGTATATCAAACTGAGAGACATGGCATAGTTCTTTCAAGTTTGGTATACTTTTTATGACAAATAGTGTGTTACAGCATAGGTCTAGTAGTTTTCTATATTTAAAGTTCTGCAAATCCTTCTTACAGCATGCTATAATATCACTTGATTTTAAACTTGGGTAAATGGATCTTTTACATATCAACACTGGCTCTGTTCTCTTCTCTTCAGCATATGTCAACTAAAGTAATAACATTTGAGACATCCATGATGATCAAATGTGCAGAGAGAGAGACTGAAATAAGATGACTACATAAGATAGTTAAACAAATAATTCAGCATATGCTTACATCACCTTTTCTAGAATACATTAAAACTGAACAAGGAAATTAAAATTATATAGAGAAGTCTCACATCTCAAGCATAAGTCCAAATCCCTGAGAAAGTGAACTCCAATTTGTGGAACATTTACCTCAATAATACCAAATAGGAAACACATTTACATTAAAAGATTACAAAAAACATCTAATGGCCGAATCCATGAGCTTCTTTCCAGAACCATCCTATCTTCTTGCATCACGTGATATGCTGACCATACTCTCCTTCTTGAAACTTTCTGTTGGCAAACAGTCTTCCATGGAACTCTTATACATCTTGCTTATCCACACCAAGAAGGTAAGGCCTTGACCACTCTTCATAGGGCCATTCCTCAGGTTTCTGTTTGCAGCCAGCAATCTTAAGGGATGAGGTAATGTCTCCCCCTTGAATAAAAATACAGGCTTCCTTACAGGCTGCTATAAAGTGGCAAGTTCCTGAGGTTCAGAGTCTCTCTCTTGTAATATAGTCCAATGTGTGGGCAGACATCGATCTAGGCCCGTAGACAATCTGGCTAGTGCTTTTTTTTTTTTTGCGTTATGTGGGGCTCTCACTGTTGCGGCCTCTCCCGTTGCGAAGCACAGGCTCCGGACGCGCAGGCTCAGCGGCCATGGCTCACGGGCCCAGCCGCTCCGCGGCACGTGGGATCTTCCCGGACCGGGGCACAAACCCGCGTCCCCTGCACCGGCAGGCGGGCTCTCAACCACTGAGCCACCAGGGAAGCCCTGGCTAGTGCTTTTTTTTTTTTTTTTTTCCGCTTGCGTCTCCCTCCCTCCCACCCTCCCTATCCCACCCCTCCAGGCGGTCACAAAGCATCGAGCTGATCTCCCTGTGCTATGCGGCTGCTTCCCACTAGCTATCTACCTTATGTTTGGTAGTGTATATATGTCCATGCCTCTCTCTCGCTTTGTCACAGTTTACCCTTCCCCCTCTCCATAGCCTCAAGTCCATTCTCTAGTAAGTCTGTGTCTTTATTCCTGTTTCACCCCTAGGTTTTTCATGACATTTTTTTTTCTTAAATTCCATATATATGTGTTAGCATACGGTATTTGTCTCTCTCTTTCTGACTTACTTCACTCTGTATGACAGACTCTAGGTCTATCCACCTCATTACAAATAGCTCAATTTCGTTTCTTTTTATGGCTGAGTAATATTCCATTGTATATATGTGCCCCATCTTCCTTATCCATTCATCCGATGATGGACACTTAGGTTGTTTCCATCTCCAGGCTATTGTAAGTACAACTGCAATGAACATTTTGGTACATGACTCTTTTTGAATTATGGTTTTCTCAGGGTATATACCCAGTAGTGGGATTGCTGGGTCATATGGTAGTTCTATTTGTAGTTTTTTAAGGAACCTCCATACTGTTCTCCACAGTGGCTGTATCAATTTACATTCCCACCAACACTGTAAGAGGGTTCCCTTTTCTCCACACCCTCTCCAGCATTTATTGTTTCTAGATTTTTTGATGATGGCCATTCTGACTAGTGTGAGATGATATCTCATTGTAGTTTTGATTTGCATTTCTCTAAGGATTAGTGATGTTGAGCATTCTTTCATGTGTTTGTTGGCAGTCTGTATATCTTCTTTGGAGAAAGGTCTATTTAGGTCTTCTGCCCATTTTTGGATTGGGTTGTTTGTTTTTTTGTTATTAAGCTGCATGAGCTGCTTAGAAATTTTGGAGATTAATCCTTTGTCAGTTGCTTCATTTGCACATATTTTCTCCCATTCTGAGGGTTGTCTTTTGGTCTTCTTTATGGTTTCCTTTGCTGCGCAAAAGCTTTTAAGTTTCATTAGGTCCCATTTGTTTATTTTTGTTTTTATTTCCATTTCTCTAGGAGGTGGGTCAAAAAGGACCTTGCTGTTATTTATGTCATAGAGTGTCCTGCCTATGTTTTCCTCTAAGAGTTTGATAGTTTCTGGCCTTACATTTAGGTCTTTAATCCATTTGGAGCTTATTTTTGTGTACGGTGTTAGGGAGTGATCTAATCTCATACTTTTACATGTAGCTGTCCAGTTTTTCCAGCACCACTTATTGAAGAGGCTGTCCTTTCTCCACTGTACAGTCCTGCCTCCTTTATCAAATATAATGTGACCATATGTGCGTGGGTTTATCTCTGGGATTTCTATCCTGTTCCATTGATCTATATTTCTGTGTTTGTGCCAGTACCATACTGTCTTGATTACTGTACCTTTGTACTATAGTCTGAAGTCAGGAAGCCTGATTTCGTTCTCAAGATTGCTTTGGCTATTCAAGGTCTTTTGTGTTTCCATACAAATTGTGAAATTTTTTGTTCTAGTTCTGTGAAAAATGCCAGTGGTAGTTTGATAGGGATTGCATTGAATCTGTAGATTTCTTTGGGTAGTAGAGTCATTTTCAAAATGTTGATTCTTCCAATCCAAGAACATGGTATATCTCTCCATGTATTTGTATCATCTTTAATTTCTTTCATCAGTGTCTTATAATTTTCTGCATACAGATCTTTTGTCTCCTTAGGTAGGTTTATTCCTAGATATTTTATTATTTTCGTTGCAATGGTAAATAGGAGTGTTGTCTTGATTTCACTTTCAGATTTTTCATCCTTAGTGTATAGAAATGCCAGAGATTTCTGTGCATTAATTTTGTATCCTGCCACTTTACCAAATTCATTGATTAGCTCTAGTAGTTTTCTGGTAGCATCTTTAGGATTCTCTATGTATAGTATCATGTCATCTGCAAACAGTGACAGCTTTACTTCTTCTTTTCTGATTTGGATTCCTTTTATTTCCTTTTCTTCTCTGATTGCTGTGGCTGAAACTTCCAAAACTATGTTGAATAAGAGTGGTGAGAGTGGGCAACCTTGTCTTCTTCCTGATCTTAGTGGAAATGCTTTCAGTTTTTCACCATTGAGGACGATGTTGGCTGTGGGTTTGTCATATATGGCCTTTATTATGTTGAGGAAAGTTCCCTCTATGCCTACTTTCTGCAGGGTTTTTATCATAAATGGGTGTTGAATTTTGTCAAAAGCTTTCTCTGCATCTATTGAGATGATCATATGGTTTTTCTCCTTCAATTTGTTAATATGGTGTGTCACGTTGACTGATTTGCGTATATTGAAGAATCCTTGCATTCCTGGAATAAAACCCACTTGGTCATGGTGTATGATCCGTTTAATGTGCTGTTGGATTCTGTTTGCTAGTATTTTGTTGAGGATTTTTGCATCTATGTTCATCAGTGATATTGGCCTGTAGTTTTCTTTCTTTGTGACATCCTTGTCTGGTTTTGGTATCAGAGGGATGGTGGCCTCGTAGAATGAGTTGGGGAGTGTTCCTCCCTCTGCTATATTTTGGAAGAGTTTGAAAAGGATAGGTGATAGCTCTTCTCTAAATGTCTGATAGAATTCGCCAGTGAAGCCATCTGGTCCTGGGCTTTTGCTTGCTGGAAGATTTTTAATCACAGTTTCAATTTCAGTGCTTGTGATTGGTGTGTTTATATTTTCTATTTCTTCCTGATTCAGTCTTGGTGGGTTGTGCCTTTCTAAGAATTTGTCCATTTCTTCCAGGTTGTCCATTTTATTGGCATAGAGTTGCTTGTAGTACTCTCTCATGATCTTTTGTATTTCTGCAGTGTCAGTTGTTACTTCTTTTTCATTTCTAATTCTATTGATTTGAGTTTTCTCCCTTTTTTTCTTGATGAGTCTGGCTAATGGTTTATCAATTTTATTTATCCTTTCAAAGAACCAGCTTTTAGTTTTATTGATCTTTGCTATCGTTTCCCTCATTTCTTTTTCATTTATTTCTGATCTGATTTTTATGATTTCTTTCCTTCTGCTAACTTTGGGGTTTTTTTGGTTCTTCTTTCTCTAATTGCTTTAGGTGCAAGGTTAGGTTGTTTATTCGAGATGTTTCCTGTTTCTTAAGGTAGGATTGTATTGCTATAAATTTCCCTCTTAGAACTGCTTTTACTGCATCCCATAGATTTTGAGTCGTTGTGTCTCCATTGTCATTTGTTTCTAGGTATTTTTTTAATTTCCTCTTTGATTTCTTCAGTGATCACTTCGTTATTAAGTAGTGTATTGTTTAGCCTCCATGTGTTTGTATTTTTTACAGATCTTTTCCTGTAATTGATATCTAGTCTTATAGCGTTGTGGTCGGAAAAGATACTTGATACAATTTCAATTTTCTTAAATTTACCAAGGCGTGATTTGTGACTCAAAATATGATCTATCCTGGAGAATATTCCATGAACACTTGAGAAAAATGTGTATTCTGTTGTTTTTGGATGGAATGTCCTATAAATATCAATTAAGTCCATCTTGTTTAATGTATCATTTAAAGCTTGTGTTTCCTTATTTATTTTCATTTTGGATGATCTGTCCATTGGTGAAAGTGGGGTGTTAAAGTCCCCTACTATGAATGTGTTACTGTCGATTTCCCCTTTTATGGCTGTTAGTATTGCCTTATGTATTGAGGTGCTCCTATGTTGGGTGCATAAATATTTACAATTGTTATATCTTCTTCTTGGATCGATCCCTTGATCATTATGTAGTGTCCTTCTTTGTCTCTTCTAATAGTCTTTATTTTAAAGTCTATTTTGTCTGATATGAGAATTGCTACTCCAGCTTTCTTTTGGTTTCCATTTGCATGAAATACCTTTTTCCATCCCCTTACTTTCAGTCTGTATGTGTCTCTAGGTCTGAACTGGGTCTCTTGTAGACAGCAAATATATGCGTCTTGATTTTGTATCCATTCAGCCAATCTGTGTCTTTTGGTGGGAGCATTTAGTCCATTTACATTTAAGGTAATTATCAATATGTGTGTTCCCATTCCCATTTTCTTAACTGTTTTGGGTTCGTTGTTGTAGGTCTTTTCCTTCTTTTGTGTTTCTTGCCTAGAGAAGTTCCTTTAGCAGTTGTTGTAGAGCTGGTTTGGTGGTGCTGAACTCTCTCAGCTTTTGCTTGCCTGTAAAGGTTTTAACTTTTCCATCAAATCGGAATGAGATCCTTGCTGGGTAGAGTAATCTTGGTTGCAGGTTTTTCTCCTTCAACACTTTCAATATGTCCTGCCACTCCCTTCTGGCTTGCAGAGTTTCTGCTGAAAGATCAGCTGTTAACCTTATGGGGATTCCCTTGTGTGTTGTTGTTTTTCCCTTGCTGCTTTTAATATGCTTTCTTTGTATTTAATTTTTGACAGTTTGATTAATATGTGTCTTGGCGTATTTCTCCTTGGATTTATCCTGTATGGGACTCTCTGTGCTTCCTGGACTTGATTAACTATTTCCTTTCCCATATTCGGGAAGTTTTCAACTATAATCTCTTCAAATATTTTCTCAGTCCCTTTTTCTCTTCTTCTTCTGGAACCCCTATATTTCGAATGTTGGTGCATTTAATGTTGTCCCAGAGTTCTCTGAGACTGTCCTCAGTTCTTTTCATTCTTTTTTCTTTATTCTGCTCTGCATTAGTTATTTCCACTATTTTATCTTCCAGGTCACTTATCCGTTCTTCTGCCTCAGTTATTCTGCTATTGATCCCATCTAGAGTATTTTTCATTTCATTTAGTGTGTTGTTCATCATTGTTTGTTTCATCTTTAGTTCTTCTAGGTCCTTGTTAACTGTTTCTTGCATTTTGTCTATTCTATTTCCAAGATTTTGGATCATCTTTACTATCATTATTCTGAATTCTTTTTCAGGTAGACTGCCTATTTCCTCTTCATTTGTTAGATCTGGTGGGTTTTTATCTTGCTCCTTCATCTGCTGTGTGTTTTTCTGTCTTTTCATTTTGCTTATTTTACTGTGTTTGGGGGTCCCCTTTTTGCAGGCTGAAGGTTCGTAGTTCCTGTTGTTTTCTGTGTCTGTCCCCAGTGGCTAAGGTTGGTTCAGTGGGTTGTGTAGGCTTCCTGGTGGAGGGTACTAGTGCCTGTGTTCTGGTGGATGAGGCTGGATCTTGTCTTTCTGGTGGGCAGGTCCACGTCTGGTGGTGTGTTTTGGGGTGTCTGTAGACTTATTATGATTTTGGGCAGCCTCTCTGCTAATGGGTCGGGTTGTGTTCCTGTCTTGCTAGTTGTTTGGCATAGGATGTCCAGCACTGTAGCTTGCTGGTCGTTGAGTGAAGCTCGGTGCTGGCGTTGAGATGGAGATCTCTGGGAGATTTTCGCCGTTTGATATTATGTGCAGCTGGGAGGTGTCTTGTGGACCAGTGTCCTGAAGTTGGCTCTCCCACCTCAGAGGCACAGCACTAACTCCTGGCTGCAGCACCAAGAGCCTTTCATCCACATGCCTCCTTAATTTGGGATGATTCGTTGTCTATTCATGTATTCCACAGATGCAGGGTACATCAAGTTGATTGTGGAGCTTTAATCTGCTGCTTCTGAGGCTGCTGGGAGAGATTTTCCTTTCTCTTCTTTGTTCTCACAGCTCCCAGGGGCTCAGCTTTGGATTTGGCCCCGCCTGTGCGTGTAGGTCGCCGGAGGGCGTCTGTTCTTTGCTCAGACAGGACGGGGTTAAAGGAGCCGCCGATTCGGAGGCTCTGGCTCACTTAGGCCGGGGGTAGGGAGGGTCACGGAGTGCGGGGCGGGCCTGCGGCGGCAGAGGCCAGCATGACGTTGCCAGCCTGAGGCACGCCGTGCATTCTCCCGGGGGAGTTGTCCCTGGATCCCGGGACCCTGGCAGTGGCGCTGCACAGGCTCCCCAGAAGGGGGGTGTGGATAGTGACCTGTGTTCGCACACAGGCTTCTTGGTGGCGGCAGCAGCGGCCTTAGAGTCTCATGTCTGTCTCTGTTGTCTGCACTTTTAGCGGCGGCTCGCGCCCATCTCTGGAGCTCCCTTAAGCAGCGTTCTTAGTCCCCTCTCCTCGCGCACCAGGAAACAAAGAGGGAAGAAAAAGTCTCTTGCCTCTTCGGCAGGTCCAGACTTTTCCCCGGACTCCCTCCCGGCTAGCCACGGTGCACTACCGCCCTGCAGGCTGTGTTCACGCCACCAACCCCAGTCCTCTCCCAGCGCTCCGACCGAAGCCGGAGCCTCAGCTCCTAGCCCCGCCTGCCCCGGCGGGCGAGCAGACAAGCCTCTCGGCTGGTGAGTGCCGGGCGGCCCCAATCCTCTGCGCTGGAATCTCTCCGCTTTGCCCTCCGCACCCCTGTTGCTGTGCTCTCCTCCGCAGCTCCGAAGCTCCCCCACTCCGCCACCTGCAGTCTCCTCCCGCGAAGGGGCTTCCTAGTGTGTGGACACTTTTCCTCCTTCACAGCTCCCTCCCACTGGTGCAGGCCCCGTCCCTATCCTTTTGTCTCTGTTTATTTTTTTTCTTTTGCCCTAACCAGGTATGTGGGGGGTTCCTTGCCCTTTGGGAGGTCTGAGATCTTCTGCCAGCGTTCAGTAGGTGCTCCGTAGGAGTTGTTCCACGCGTAGATGTATTTCTGGTGTATCTGTGGGGAGGAAGGTGATCTCCGCGTCTTACTCTTCCGCCATCTTCCCGGAAGTCTGGCTAGTGCTTTTGAAGGAATACTAAAGTCCTTCATCTCTGACCCAGTAGTCTTGTATCTTCTGTCAGCACCCAGAAAAGAGTGGAAGGTTAATTTGTTTGCTTGCAAGCAAGGTAAAAATGTCAGATTCTTCACAGTTCTTGCCACTTTCTCAGTACATTTCTTTGAAAATGTTCTTTCATTTTCATTTATCTCCCTGATTACTCCTCCACTCCCTCTTCCTCAGCCATTTCATAAATGTTAATACCATGCAGGGCTCTGTCCATGGTCCTGTTTTACTTTTATGTTATACTTTTGCCTTGGCAACCCTCTATCGGTCAGTTCTACTACTATATGTATACTCAGATTACTTTCAAGAATACATTCTTCAAAATTCATCTATTTCTTTAGCTCCAGCCATCTTTGTCCAACTTCTTAATAGATATTTTCTATCCAATAGGCTATAGACTCATCACACTTAGTATCATTTAAAATAATTACCATTATTTTACATAATGTTCACTATGTTTCAAAGCGAAAAATATTGGGGTCATCTTCAGCCTCTCTGAAAATTGTAGTCATACATCTAAGTGTCGTAAGCTTCATCTTTATTTCAGGGCCATTCCTCTCTCACCTGATCTATTACATTAACTCCTGACCAGTCCTCTTCATTTTATTCACCTCCCCCATACATATTTCATGCTCTGAACTGCTCCCAGAGTTATCTTTATTAAACACAGATTTGAGTATCTTACCGTAAGTCTCCTCTATATTACCTATAGATTAAGTAGGCTACCTTGAAATGGAAACCCAGATGCTTCACAACATTCCATATTAAAATTCTATAATTTCACTTCAAATCACTTTATTATCACCATGTCGACAGGAGCACACACAGTCACAAGTGTGCACATTCATCTTGTACTATACCTAACGCCCTTACAAGTCACAACCATGTCACTATTCTCACTATATTCTCTTCTCTCTTCTGCCTTTGTGCATGCGGTTCCTTCTGTCGGAATTACAGCGGCTTTCTGAATAATTGCTACTCCTCATTTAAGTAATAACTGAAATGCAATTTCCTTGCTTCTTTAGCCTCACAACTTTCTTCCTCATCTATTATCTCACAATACCATATTCTCATTTTTATTATAAGGGCACCCAAATCTCTTACTGTTGCCCTTCAGATATTTCCACTCTAGGCCGTGGCACAAAATAACTTGTATCCTTAATCTATTTTCATATGGTCTATACACTAGATTTTAACTAAACTCTACTTCTTTCCCACATCATATAGCTTCTATCAGTGCTTTCAAAGATAGCCTACTCATTATCTTATGTTTGAGTGGAGAGATGCCTGAACTGTCTTCTAGATCTCCAGGTCTGTCTCCACAAATCTATGTAAAAATACTCATGTCTTTCTGCTCTATCTACACTTATCTCTACAATTTTCTAAAGACCTATTCATATCACCATATTAATCAAAGACTCTGTCATAGTCTT
Source organism: Grampus griseus (assembly GCF_964374135.1). Taxonomy (NCBI): domain Eukaryota; kingdom Metazoa; phylum Chordata; class Mammalia; order Artiodactyla; family Delphinidae; genus Grampus; species Grampus griseus. The sequence goes on along the minus strand of NC_138998.1, from coordinate 112,113,248 downwards.
CGTCTCCACCCCAAGTCTAATTGTCATTTGGGTAGCTTCAAAATCTATGTAGATAATTTTTTTTCAATAATTTATTTATTTTGGCTCTTAGTTGTGACATGCAGGGTCTTCTTTTTTCTTTTTTAGTTGTGGCATACAGGCTTCTTAGTTTCAGCATGCAAACTCTTAGTTGCAACGTGCATGCGGGATCTAGTTCCCCAACCAGGGATCGAACCCAGGCCCCCCGCACTGGGAGCAATGGAGTCTTACCCACTGGACCACCAGGGAAGTCCACAAAGTGGATAAATTTATCCAAAATTTTAGCCCACAGTTTGGTGGCTCCTCATCTATATCTGAGTCATTCACTCTCCTGGCCATACCTTATAACATTTTTCACCTATAACATTTACTTCTGAAATCCTGAACTCAGCTAAATACTGACCACAACTTTCTGCACTTTGTAACCTTTAGTTCACGAATCACACAACTCCTGCTCTTTAACTTTATAAAAACCTACAATCCCTTGATGTCTCAATTTTCTTCCTCAAAACATCTGTTCTTTTCTGATGTAGCCTAAATCCTATGAATATTAAATTACTTTTCCACCACATTCTAAACTTCTTTTCTATTTATCCTAAAATGTATTCACCCAGAAAAAAATATCATATTGGCTGACATTACTATTCACTTTCATTGGTCCAAAGCCTAGTGGCTGTGTACTATGGAAGAAAATTCACACAGAGCTATCACTCCAAATGTCTGCCCTTCAATCACAGTTGGGTATCAGAGTACTGTCTGTCAAACCTTCCACTGATCCTCACTTATTTCTCTTTCAGGTGTTCTCCAATAATAATTGCTTGCAGTTCTCTTCAAACCCTTTACTCAGTCCCTGATCCCAGAACTCTCAGAAGGTAAACTTGCCTCTTATTTTAGGGACCACCACAATTTCCACTCTGCTATTCAAACATTTATTGATATCTCCACTCATCTTCAACTTTCTTCTAGTTTCAGAGGGTTTTCCCTCCAACATTTTAACACAAATATGTTTCATCTTCAGCTTTCTGTAGTGCTTAATTTTTTTATGAAAACCATATTTCCTTTCATGTGTTCTCTTTTTCACTTTCCTCTTTCCCTCTTTCTTAATCTCTTTCTACATTCAACTTCTTTTCATCCTATTTGCACCCTCAAGACTATCACTTTGAAAAATCATGTCCCCAGACACAAAATTACCACTGAGCTCATCTTCAAGTCTTTTTCTTTCCAAAAGAGTAATCTAAACTTGCTGATTTTACTCCCTGACCTCTTATTTACTGTTCAGTACTTATTATTCGATCTGGTTTCCTCAATTCCACTGAACTTGATTTTTCCTAATTATCAAATCTAAAACACACTTTAAATCATGTCCTAGACTCTCTCTATTGTATTTGATATAACCAAACTCTCCTAAAACCCTTACTCCTTTATGTTTATGACAACAGACTCCTCTGGTTCTCTGATTCTCCCTATAACTCTAGGACTACTTCTCTGTCTCTCTCTCTCGTGTGTGTGTGTGTGTGTGTGTGTGCGTGTGTGTGTGTGTACTTTTGCCTACCCCTTAAAGCTTGGTGTACCCAAGGAATTTTTCTCCCTTTAGCCCACTGAAATTATCATAATTCACTCTCTCTGATACCATCCATTCTGTTGGTTTTGATCACCACCTATATGCTAATGGCTCCCAGTACAAGTCTAACCCAGACTTCTCTCTAAGTTTTACATTCATACGTCAAATCATTTCTTTGTTTCTAAGTTTCGGATACATATATGAATACACTGGTAAATATCTGAAATGAATATTGCAAATACACTTTCATATCCATTTGTTGTTATATATATTGTATATAATATATTAAACGCCTAAAATGTAGCATGAATTGTGCTAGTCACCATGTGTATGGTTACTAACAAAATAGACTTTATTCTGCCCTTCTGAACTTTACAGTCTATGTCTAAAATCAAACTCATCATTCTTTTCCATTTTCAAAAAGAAAAATCTATTGTTTTTCTTGATTTTTTTTTTCCCTTGAGATCTAGGCATGAAACTGGTTCTTTTCTTTTCCTTATTCCCCTAATCCAGTTGTAATCAATCACAAATTCTTGCCATATTGACATGATCCTTTATAATTTCTAAACCTTTTATTCATACATTCTACCACTCTCTTTAATCTGTGGTCATCACTGGCCTGCTCTAATGCATCGGTCTTGGAATTCAGCTCTCTACTTTGCATCTTGTACCAAGAAATTCAATGTCTAATATATTGGCATGATGGTGTACGAAAATGCAAATATAGTTATGCTGCTCATCTCTTCAAAACCATTTTATTATTTTTTGACCAAAGGACAAATGTCAATCTCTCTGATATGACATTCAAAGTCCTTCAAAATCTTGCCCTGCTTAACTCTCTGGTTCTATCTCTCACCACTCCCTGTACTGTGTTTTACACTATGTCAACCACAACTGCTAGTAGATCCCCCATGTACACCATGTTATTTCTCACTTTATATATATCTTTATATACAACTTGTGTTCTACCACTTGTGTTCTAACTTGAACTTGTGTTCTAACTTGTGTTCTACCACTAAGGTAATAACTCTTCCAGAAAGGTTCTCCTGATCCTTCAAGTCTGAAATAGCTCTTCCTTCTCTGTGCACCCTTCTCTGTGCACCATTTACATATCTCTACACTTACACATAATCACAATATATTACATTGATCTCTGTGTATGTCAGTTGTCCCAATATATGGTGAAATTGAGGACAGAGACTGTACTCTATTTATATTTGTATCCCTGGAAACTAGCAGTGCTTAAAATGTATCATTTAGTAGATTATGGTTAAATAAATGAGTAAATGAATGCCATTCACCTTTCATAGTATTACCTTCTCTGCTTTATTAGTTCCCTGAGTACATTAACTATGGCCTATTAATCTTTATATTTCTACTACTTAGCACAGTGATTGGTGCATAGCAGATACTCAGCAAATGCTTGTTCTATGAAAAGTTGTGGATGAGAATCGAAAGTACTACAAGGCAATGATATAGAATAGAAAAGAAGAGTTACCTCTGGAAAAAAAGAAAAAGTAGAACACTGACAACAGGCAAACGATTCTAGTTTGGTATATTATTAGAAGTCATTATTTGATTATATTCTAAAAAAATAGCTCCATTATCCTAATTGTACTGAAGAGAGTTTAAATAAATCATGACAATGCCTTCACTGAAAACAAAACTGAATTATAAAATTGTTCTTTTGGAGTGGCCATTTTTAGATAGATTGATACCTGTTAGGTATTTGGTTTTCTATAAAAAACACTGACAGTTTCCATGTTTCCAAACCAAACCTATTCACTAGGTAGAGAACAAATGAATGAACACCAAGGGGGGAAAGTGGTGGGAGGGAAGGGGGTGGTGGGATGAATTGGGGGATTGGGATTGACACATATACACTAATATGTATAAAATAACTAATAAGAACCTTCTGTATAAAAAAATAAAAATAAAATTTTAAAAAACCCAAAAAAGTTGGTGCAATGGCTTTCTCAATTATATTTCAAATCTCACATTTTATAATCTTATGAAAACCCTATGGAAAAAAGGTGAACTGCCATTATAAATTTTTAAATAAAGCATTTAGATAATCAAAGGTATTTTTCATGCCCTCATCTGGTCAAGGGAAGATCTTTCATTTCAGCATGAATAAATAAGCAGCCTAGTCAAGAACTGTAGCTCTGACTGTTAGTAATAGGCTCCAATGGAAAATGTAGTGTAGCTACCATGAGCAACCTAAACAACCTTAGGAAAAGAATTCTGAATCTGCTGCCTCTTTGTTCTTTGTTCTTCATCACACGGTAAGGAATTTGGGTTTTATTCTAAGTGTAGTGGAGAGCTATTAAAGAGTTTTAAGCAGGAGAAATTTATAATTTTATTGGTTTAAATGATTCTGATGTTGGGAGATAAGCATGCACAGTTATGGAATGAGTAGCTGGGACGCTACTGAAATGGGCCAAGTGAGAGGTGGCTTAGAGTAGTGTAGTTTCAGCAAGATGAAATTAAAAGGAATACTTTTGGCTATATTTTTAAGGTACAACATGCCATTTATTGCTAATTTGTCCTATTGACTCTCAAAACTTTTTCATCCTTCTCTGATCTACTCTGCATTTAGGAGGCTGATCATGCCTACTGCATCATTCATGCTCCCTTTGTAGGTGTCTTCCATTTGATTTTAGCCAACAGGAGATGCTGGTAGAAAATTGGAAGGTGCGAAGGTATTTCTCCCTCCCCTACACACTCCCTACTTCAGGCCTCAATCTCTGAGAGTATCTGCATTTCCCCGTGACTATGATTTCTCCCCCATATGCTCTACTTCACCTTCTCAAGACTTCCTGATTCTGATAATATTCCTTTCTCCCTTTATCCATTCAGCCCCTGGGACTTTATTGACTTCCTGCTGTTATTAATCTGTTTGCCTCACCGTTCTTTGTCTTTTTCATAATTCTTCTCACATCACCAAAACTCATCCTTTCATTCAACTGTTTTTATTTGCACCTTTTGGGATGAATTCTGTTTCCTCTGGGGACCTTGAATAAATGAACAATCAGGGCTTGTTGATACGCCACATGTGGGGAAGTGAGGAAATGTAGAGTCAAGGTCACCTCTCATATTTTAGGCTTAAGCAACTGGGTGCATAGTGGTTGCATTTAATGCAATGAAGGAGGCTGGGAAAGAAATGAATCATTTGTGGAACCAATATATCATCATACAACAGTATACATATCACTAACATATGCCAGATGGATACTGATACAAGCACAGGATGCTGACAGCTGAGGGTCATGGCACTCAGGCTCATACTAAGTTTTGGAAGAATCTGATGTGAGTTTTATATAATTACTACACCAAATATTTCGTATGTGTCCTTTTCTGCTTTTTTATATTACAGTATTTTCACAGGACATTTTTTAATGTTGCATTAGATTCATATGATCCTAATAACGTTAGAAAGCACGTGAATTTAGCATTTGATGAAAAGTGTTGAAAGAAAACACCAAACAAATTTTAACTTCTATCACATAAAGTTTAGGAAGACATATTTGTATCACATGACCTAGAGTAAGGAGAAATGTAAAATTATTGCCAAACACAAGGGCTGAGAAGGTCAGATGCGTATTTACTGAAAAGGTTCAACAACAATCTAATGAGTCACTCATATCTCCAAAAAATAAGTGACATAGGGTCTTTTTATTTCTAGCTAAAATATTTACTAACACTTAACCATGGTTAGGAGTTAGGTCTAAGAACTCTTGGAAACATTTGTTCTATTTCCCAAGGAATGTTTATCAAACACTCCTTATCACAATCTTACATGATTTCATCGGAAACCTCATAAAGAGCAGTATATGTATGTTATTGCTTAGTCTAACTACTCCCACTTGTTTGCCTGGTTCAGTCTTTGTTGAAACAATCTTATCATCTCTAATTTCTTTGAACTTTATTATCCAAAGTGACCTAGATTTCTTAAACACTGAATGTAACTAGTGATTTTTGATGTCACGTGATAATTAATGTTTATATAAATAGGGCTAAGATAATATTATAGAAAAGTAGTGAAAAAATTATGTACTAAAGAGATTTAAAGAGTTAACCTCCAGATATCAAAAAACAGATTTCCATATTTTAACTGATTTCTAAGCTTTCAATATAAACTCTGTCATCAAATTAACATTTAATCCAGCTTTGGTAGCTTGGACGTCAACTGAGAGCACTGTATTATCCTGGGAAGTGGTCTGATAGATTTGGTAAGTATATGAAAATCAGTTGATTGCCATATCATAGCTCCTCCTCCTCTAACCCCTATAATTCCACAAAAGCAAAGAAACTACACCAAGTACCACTCTCTCTGACAACTACTGCCAAGTTCATTGCCAGCAGGTTTCCACATTTAGTATGTTGTTTTGTCAGTTAGGGTTACAGGTACTTGGGGGTGGAAATCACCATAAATATTTGCTTAGGGATCTGAGATTAAAATGTTTGTTGAGTGTTTTGTCTTATAAAATCCATTCCAAATTCTGTTATGCTCATCAAAAGTGACCAGTGTCTAGGGAATAATATGTGATATTTGGAGGTATTTTAAAACTTTAACTGGCAAGAAGCATTTGGCAGAGTAAATTTAAGAATCTTTTCTTGTTCATTTATTCTCCTGTTTTATTCAAGACTCTTTTTTAAGCTGATATAAAAACATAAGTATAAACCTGCACAGTAAATAGAATTCTTCTAGCTCAGACTACTGCCTTATTAGTTGAGGTCCCAGCTGGGTCAATAATCATGCTTTGGGGAGAAATCTCAATATTTTCCCAATTCATGTAAGCTAACACAGGCGATGCCATTGAGGCTTCACATCTTTTTTCTGCCCTTCAAATGTTGTGACATTGCATGGGCTTTTCTAAGATGATTAATGACAGGTGTGACTGGGAGAAGTAATTACAGGGAGTCACTGGAAGTTTAAGACTTTGGGGATGAAAGTGAATGATATGAACATGAAAGTTTTAGTGATGAAGTCAACTTCTGACAAGCACAACATGCTCATTATGGAAATTTTGAAATAGAATAAAGATCTGAAGAGTAAGTTTGAAATGGAAGAACATAATTTAATCATTAACCTCTTTACTGTGGAGACTAAAGTCATATCCTGTGTTGAAAGCATTTGTGATTTGGAAACCTAATTATTTATACTCCTATAATTTTATTCTATTTCATTCCTAAGCTCCTTGTACATTCTCATGGACTGTGCAATTTTCTCTGGTATTGAGGTTGTGTAGGTGGTGGCTGACATGGTTTGGAAATACTAAATGGAACACTCAAATCATTTAATTTTATACTAGTCCTTTATAGGCATCAAATTAGCCCACATGAAGAAGCCCTATAGAGAGACAAAGAGCACTTCCAAGTATCTGTTGACTTTCTTCTTGGTTGGTCCTTTGACAGCACTGAAAACTTAATTAGATTGTAAACATCTGGAGGGCAAAGATCATATCTTATATACTCTTTCTCAAATAGCATCTAGCTTTGTGTCTCATGAATAATAGCTTTAAGATGAATGTATAGAACGAGTAACTGGCAAGATCAGATTCCTTGGAAGAAGATTTACGAAGAAACTGAGCACATCTGAGCATGAACTTTAGACAAATGAGTTTTAATGATTTCGAAACAAAATTATTTTACCTATTTTGAATTTGCCAAGGACAGGTTTGCTTCTCACTTACTGCTTAACTTAAAGTCATAAAACTACATATATTTCTATACTAATCATTTTCCACTAATGCAAACTAATAAGAACATGGGTACCAAATTTAAGTTTTCATAGAAATTATATATATCCAGAAACAACAAAAAGACAGGAGAGTAATAATATTTAAACAACAGTCTTTTTTTTTTTTTTCTGGGGGGGATCAGGAGGGAACAAATTTACTGAGATTGAACTTCAGTTCTTCATGGCACATCTCATTTCATAGCTAATATCCAGTCACTTAAATATTTATCAGTCTGAATATACTATTTCTTTCTGGACTTCAGTTGCTTATGCCACCAGCATCCATCCATCCTAGTCCTTGAATTAATAACTAAAATTTTCTCTGGAAACTGACACACTTCCAACTTTTAACCCATGTGTTTAGGTGAGGTTTCACTCCTAGCCCCAAAGGTAGAGAATGTGAATCAAGCCTACCTAGCTGCCCATCACATTCCAATGTCTTCAGTTCTTGGACCAAGTATGTAAAAAAAAAATCCAATCCACTGGAACATGGTTTTGGAAGTAGTTTGGGAAAATAACAGACTGGACCCACATGAACCAATACTGCTGACACCAAACAACTTATAATCAAGAAAAACCTAGTTCTGATCACACCATTTTAACCCTGATTCCAGCTGGGCCTGAAATTAGAGCTAACTTAACCTTTTTCAATTTTATGAATCATAAATTTCCTTTTATTTCTTAACCTAAGCTAAGTTGGATTTTCTGCCAACTGGTGCTGAAAGTGCCCTAACACTGACTTGCTCAAAGGCAACATGACATGTAGTTGTCTGTCTCTAACCAAAACCAATGACTAATGTCAACTGCAGGCATGATGGAATGGCTATGATTTTCTGAGTGAAGGATCTCCCAGAGTGAAGCTCTATTTGTCATGCCACTTGTGAACAGAATCTGGAGAGAAGCAGACAGCATGTGATTTTGGCTGCCTGCCACAAATTAGATCTAGATGAGAAACAGCTCCTTTGCTTCAATGATAACAACACTTCTCCACAGGCGACAAATTTGTCTATTATCTTTGGCATAAGCAGTTAGTAAGCAGTGAGTGAATTGTTGGTGGTCCCAAACAGTAGTGATTTCAGAGGTCCGAAGCTGGCTGGAAACTGTAGGCTTTCCTAGAGTCACCTCATGAGCATTCAAGGCAGGGTAAATTAAACTCACAGGAGAGGATATAGAGCAAGTGACCAGCAGCATCACTTCTCAAAGGAATGTCCATTGGCCATGGATCATGTGTAACTCCAACAGTGGACATTTATTAATATCCCTTGTTGGATCAAGCATGCCAAATTAAAACTTAGTCCTTAAAGCTTCCAGAAATCCACAAGTTTATATATTACTTAACTTGAAATAAGACTCCACCCCTTAGAGAGTTCTGCTCAGAAATACTACTTCAGTAAGCCTGGGATTAAAAGTTGAGGACAGAACTAGTGTGTAACTTAGCTATTACAGCCAGTGGCTGAAACCTTATTTTCAGAGAACTAGAAGTTCTTTGGCTCTGATAGGTGTGTTCCAAGAGCTGAGATTAGACTGGAGGGTGGAACTAGCCCATGGGCTTTAAAACTTGAAGTCAGGTGTTACTGAAAGATAGTTTAGTAAAAACCAAGTTCAAGAACAAGATCACCCAAAAGAATATCAACCCAAAGACTAGGCAGTAAGACTAATAAATTTGAAGTTATGGAAAAGTAAGAGGAACCATCAGGATATAGAAAGCTGGTAAGGCAGCACTAGTGGAAGGTAAATTTTTAAATCTTTTAAACGTGGGTGCAGAGAATATTTTATGAAGAATTTGGGCCTCGCCCATACTCTGGGAGCAGCTAGCAAGTTTTTGCAACTACCCTGAGCTCCAGATCATTTATCTCACAGCTCTCCTATATGTGTAAAAAAGATGTGTATCCACAAGAAAAGTAGAAGTATAAGAAAAGATATGGTTCCTGCAAAATGAGCCATCCAGCTACTCTCTGAAGGATTAATAGTTTAATAGTAGTGTACCCCATTGATATTATATGTTGTTTATTTGCTAGTATTGAGATTGCTATCAGAAATACTGCATTCATGTCTTTAGCAGTCTGTGATGAAATGGAAGAAATAAGAACAATATATGAGGTTGTAACAAAGCTAAACGTATTGAACTTAAAGGAGAGTGATGTTCTAAGATGATCATTCTGAGATGATGTTCTTTCTACATTTTTGTGTTAAACTGTCTTTTTTATATAGAATAATAGTGATAGGAAATAGTTGTTGGCAAAATAGTCCTTGCTGTGTAAAATATAAGCTGATAACTCTGTATTGGTTTCCAACTCACACACACACACAAACACAATCCACAAGCACAAATGCTGTAAGGTTCAGATATATTCTGGAGAACTCAATATTGTGACAGAAAGAAAAAAAAGAAAAAAAGGAGGGTTCAGAACTCGTAGATTGATTGAATTATTCTACATGAAGTTGGTAATTATGTTTTGAAGTAGAACTGCCAGTCATCTAGGAGGTCAGAAACAATTGTTTGAAACAGATTCCTCCAAATCAAGTGAAATAAATCTCCACCAATCCCTGTATGATGACATAATATGTATTGAAACCAGCATTGCATAAATAACATATTCAATTGGCAGGCTGTGAATACATTCACAAAGTTATTGATGACCTTTCATCATGATTTTCTAACTTTGCTTTGCCCTAGCACTCTTGAGTTATAAGCTCATCAATAACTCATAGAAAACATGATGTATGTAGAGTCAGTAAACAAACGTATGTCTGGTCTAGCTGGTAATGTCTCTATATACTACTCTTGACAAAAATTTGAGGGTCATGTTGATCACCCTCACTGTATAAATATTATTTCACAACCACATATACTTGCCTTTGATTTACAAATATTTTTAAGGTATAATGATTTGAGACTTGACAAAAATGAATATAGAAATGTTAAATATACTTTCTGATACAAGAGAATTTTATTTTTAATTATCAGTTCCAATGAGTTAGTGACATTAATCCAAAACATTCTATGTAGACTATGTCTAAACATGTGGAAGAAATGAAAAAGTAAGTCAATTAATTTTTTCCTTAGCCAGATATTTTTAATTCATGTAGACACATTTCACATACATTATATTTGTGGTGTTCAGTGATTTTATTATGAAAATTGAAGAAGTCTATGTTAAAATTTATTTTTTGACATCTTGTAATACTAGAAAATAAAGAAGTGCTCAGAAAATGATGAGAGTATGTCAAAAGGATACAGGAGCCAGATTGAAGGAATTCCCAATAGCCAAATCTGGGACAATTTGAGCAAGATAAGAATTAAAAATAGTACTGATTGTAATACTATAACCCTTAAAATAATATAAATATCCTTTAATCCAGATGAAGTAAGATAGGCAGATAAAGGGACTGTGCTTCCTTATAGTGGAATTCTGACTAACAAATGTATAAAAAATGACATAAACAGAAAATCATTATTTGGCAAACACACATGATTGATAGTGATGATTTCTAAATTTATGATTTAGAATCATCAATAGTTGCTGAAATTAGCAGGTAAAAGTAAAATGAGAAATAGTATTTGTATAGCCTCAAAGCATCTCTTCACATAACACTTATTAATTACAATGGAAAAAATACCTTTACAGTTGGGAAACCTGCTAGACACCACCTTAACCAACTGATCAAGATTAATATCCAGTAGTGGGACATATTGATTCTATGAGATATACTGAGACATGAAACAGTGAGAAAGAATAAATACCACTTCTTGAGGTATTATTGCCAAAAATTCACAGCATGATTTCCACCTCAGACAAGTGAAAACTGAGGCACATTCAACAAAATATCTCTTTAGCACTCTTCAAATGTGAGAACTTCATTAAGACAAAAACTGAAGAATCGTTGCAGATCAGAGGAAACTAAGGAGAAATAGGACATTTGGGGAAATAGAGAAATCTGAATAAGGTCTGTAGATTAATTAACAGTATTGTGTCAATATTAATTTCCTAGTTTTGATAACTGTGCTGTGGTTATATATGTTAACATTTGGAAAAGCTGGGTGAGGGGTACAGAGAAATTCTTTGTATTCTTTCTGCAACTTCTGGTTAGTCAATTTCAAATTGGAAATAAAAGCATAAAAGGAATTTGTTACTTTTTTTGTAAGTTTTTAAGAAAATTAATGCAAAGCTCTACAGGATCATGCTAAGTAAGGACCTTGATAGGAATTTAGAGGAGGGAGCAATCCTGCTCAGCTGGAGCAAGCCAGGTTCTGTCTACAACCTAGGCCCTGAGGCCCAGCTGAGGCCGATTAATCCATATCTACAAGTTCACCCAGGGAACGTCTTTAGAATCAAACCTTATCTTGGACAAGAAGGTGGTACTAAACTCTAAATCAGCACAACCGGATTTAGCATCACATCAATTGTACTGCTACTCTGGTCCTGAACCTGTACCCTAGTTCTGGTACGAAGGTTTCTGCTTGTTCCATTAAACTCCAGGTGGCATTTCAGTTCTTCAGTCCCTTCAGCACCACAGTCCTACCTTCCTCTTGCACTGTCACTTATTCCTTAATGATAGACTTCCCAGATGCCAAATATTTGCCAACATGTTTGGGCAGACCTGATCCCTCTGATATTCCCATTTCCTATGCCATCTCCATTACTTCACATTAACCCTCACCACAAACCATCTCCTTGTCTATGTTCCATGTTATTCCTTGTCTATCTTCTTTCAAAATCTATGAATGCTTGCCATTGTAAACTTTCTGTACCTACATCTATTTCCCCAGGTCATGCCTTATCCCATTAAGTAGGCCCACTATGGTTGGTGCCCAGACAAGTTTTAATGCTTTACCCACTGCCTTCACATAGGTGTTATGGTTCTTCGTGTATGCAAGATGTATCCCTAACAAGCTAGACATGCAACTCCCATAAGATGACAAAACTCATCATGACTATTCATGAGGAGCCAACCTGATAGGCAGTGGGGAAGGATTCTGTGACCATAACTTTTAACATTACTGTTCAGAACTTCCCTGGTGGCGCCGTGGTTAAGAATCCACCTGCCAATGAAGGGTACACGGGTTCAAGCCCTGGTCCAGGAAGATCCCACATGCCGCAGAGCAACTAAGCCCGTGTGCCACAGCAACTGAGCCTGCACTCTAGAGCCCGCGAGCCACAACTACTGAGCCTGTGTGCCACAACTACTAAAGCCCACGTGCCTAGAGCCCATGATCCACAAGAAAAGCCACCACAATGAGAAGCCTACACACCGCAACAAAGAGTAGCACCTGCTCATCACAACAAAAGGAAAGCCCGCAAGCAGCAACGAAGACCCAACGCAGCCAAAAATAAATAAATTATTAATTAAAAAACATTACTGTTCATAACCACATTATGAATCAAATAGCTGCTGTTAGTGAAACAGGTACTAGAATTAGATAACTCAGCAAACAGAATCAGGAGCAGAGGCGATACTGTCCTCAAGAAAGATATGTACTTTACATATTCCATATAGAAATTGTATTCAACGAGCAGTTTAACCTTCTGTTTGGACTGTGAACAACTTGAACATAACACACAGTAATTTGTACTTTTTCTGAGTTGTAGACATTACTTTGCACAAAGACTGAATTGACTGCTGAACCTGTGAATTCCAGCATGACTACTGTGCTCTAATACAGTGCATATGCAGCAACTCTCATCAAGGATGTGAGGACTAACATATTGCTCAAAGATACTCAACTGCAATTTAGACACTCAATTATTTGTTCTAGGGGTATTTTGGAAATGAGAAAATTGAGATTTCTTTCTCATCATACATGACTTATGTATAAGAGCCTTGTGCTCGGCTGTATTTTATTTTTTCTCATTTCTATACACAGATATTTTTAAAGTTGACAATTTTTTCCAGGGGTAAAACGTCAATAATCTGAGAGGAGCTTTAACCTCTGCACTCTGCACTGTTCAGTACAGTATCCACCACCCATGTAGGGCTATTTCAATTAAAATTGAAACTAATTAAAATTAAATAAAGTTATAAATTAAATTCCTCCATTGCATTAGCTACATTTCAAATACCCAGTAGCTACATGAACCTAGTGGCTACCATATTGTCAGTACACTTCCACAAATGAGAAAGTTCTATTAGACAACACTCTAAATCTGCAGTGGAAAGAACTCCAAGAAATTTTTTTTTTTTTTTTTTTTTTTTGCGGTACGCGGGCCTCTCACTGTTGTGGTCTCTCCCGTTGCGGAGCACAGGCTCCAGACGCGGAGGCTCAGCGGCCATGGGTCACGGGCCCAGCCGCTCCGTGGCATGTGGGATCTTCCCGGACTGGGGCACGAACCTGTATCCCCTGCATCAGCAGACGGACTCTCAACCACTGCGCCACCAGGGAAGCCCCCACCAAGAAATTTTTGATGTCTGAAATATTTGAATGATGTCACAAAGAAATGGTTAACTCTCAAAAGACTTTGGTAACATCGTAGTGAGAAGGAGAAGCTATATAGAATGCTAAAGGCCCACTTTTTCCCTAAAAAAATATTAATTCACTTATAGACTGAATTATGCTAAATTTCACTATAATGTCATATACTCTACGAAATGATTTTCTCTGTAATGATGTGAGTCAAAGCATATCTTTTTCTAGAAGTTTTAAACATCTAATCACAATTTTTTCCCTGATTCATTAGCAGCCTACAGTAGCTTGAAAACATAAGGTGCCTATCTTACAAAATCATGGTATAACATGTAATGCCCCATTTACAAAAGTATATCTAGATTTTGTTCCATACAAATGTGTGTAGGTCAATTTTCTAATCTTTTCCAGTGCTGAATCCCATATAGCATTGAATTAAATCAGATCTAAAAGTAATAACTATAATAATAATAACTTTTCATATCATCTTAATCTGCAGAAAGAGAATTTGTTTCACACACGTAGCTTAAAATGTTAAACACATTGAAGATGCAAGTAAAGCAATTAAAATAAATGTGAAGCTAGAAATTTTAAAAATATATATGTATAGTCATGCCACGATTGTACTGCAGAAAAATCATTTTGGTTCTTTAATACTATTTCTCAAGTAATTTTAGTTTTGCAAAACAAATATGCCAGGCAATCTCTTGGGCTGAGAATCACAGAGGGGAATACCACACAAAAATGTCTTTTAAGAAGCTCGCATTCTGCTGAGAGACGCAGACAAAAGTGGGATGTTTTGTACAGTTTTGTCTGTTCAGTGATGCTGATAGACCATCTATGAAAGTCTGGCTGACTAGAAGTCTAACAGTTTGTGTATTTTGACTAGCTGCAATTGTCAAGTTATGCTAAGAACTGACAAGTCGGGCCTAATATGTCATGTCTCAACTGAAGATAAATAATTTTTTTAACTTCTTTTTATTGATGTATAGCTGATGTATATTATATAAATGAGAGACATACAATACCTCACAATTTTTAAAGGGTATCTATACTCCATTTATAGTTATTATAAAATATTGGCTATATGCCCCGTGTTGTACAGTATACTCTTGTAACTTATTTTATACCTAATAGTTCATACCTCTCTTTATAACTTTTTGTAAGCAGAATTTTTTTTTTTTTTTTTTTTGCGGTACGCGGGCCTATCACTGCTGTGGCCTCTCCCATTGTGGAGCACAGGCTCCGGACGCGCAGGCTCAGTGGCCATGGCTCACGGGTCCAGCCGCTCCGCGGCATGTGGGATCTTCCCGGACCAGGGCACGAACCCGTGTCCCCTGCATTGGCAGGCGGACTCCCAACCACTGCGCCACCAGGGAAGCCCAGCAGAATATTTTGAAAGAAGAATTTTTCAAATATTCTAACAATCATTTCTCTCTGAACTCTAAATTATTATGTATCCCATAAATAGTTCATTTAGTTTCTCATTGAGGTGGATCAGCCCTACTGAACACCTCTCAAATAGAATTGGTATTTCCCTCCTTAATTTTCTGTTACAACTTAATACAGATCACAGTTGAGGTATTTTGTATTGTATTTATTTGTTTGGATGCTTATTTCCTACACTAGATAACAACATCTCATGGAATGAATTATGTCTTAGTAGCTTTGTTCCTTACGTTTGTCAGTCTTAGTTCTTTGAATGCATAAATCAATGAATGAACTGCTACAATTAACTTATTTCTTTAGGCTAGATTCCTCTGTCTCCTTTGTTGTAGTTCTCACAATTATAGTTAACACTTTTACAAATTTAGGAATTTATTGTTTGTTTCCTAACTTGAAAATAGGTCCTTGAGAGCACACACTTCACCTGTTGGAAGGAATAGTAGGACAATTAATTAATGTTGTCATGTGAAAAGTGGAAATAAATAAGAAAACAGCAAGAAGACCATGACTAGGATTATAGGTTGGAGACTCACCTACTGATATTTGCAGTCTTGAAAATGTATTACTGCATGGAGGAGTGAAAAGACAGGATCAAAGGACAAGTACCAGAGGCTTGGGTAACAGCCACATTTAAGGAATGGGGAAAGAAAAAGAAAATGAATGAGAGAAGTAGAAGCAGTGATTAGAGAGGGTGGAGAATGGGAAAATGCAGAGTCATGGAAGGCAAGGAAAATATAGTTCGAGGAATGGAGATTTAATGATACCACATGCCATAGACAGGTCAAGTAGCACTGAAGAAAGGTAATTAAATTTGAAGGTTATGAGTGACATTTGAGAATTAAATTCAATATAGAAGTGGGAGTTTAACCATATACAATGAGATTTATGAGGGGACGGATTGTCCAAAGGAGTACATATTAAAGGATTTGGGGAGTAAATGGAAATAAAACATTATACTACTTTACTATTTAGTAAGAAATTAGATCAAAGATTCTAAAAGTCAAGTCAGTGGACTGACCAGATCAATCTTGCTGTGGTAGGGATGAGGCTGGTGGTAAGGATGTTTACAGCATCTCTAATGTCAGGGTCATGATGTTTATTTCCCTTACTTTGTGACCCTTCTGGAGACAGAGGAAACTCTATCACTGAACTTGATGAGTTATTTCCACATTAATGATTAGTATATTACATACGTGCCAGGAGTGAATAAAAAATCTAATTTTCTGAAAACTTATACTTAATTATAAGCAATGTAGGATATATAATTCAAATAAAAATAAAAGTTTGAAATTTATTAGCAAGTGGTACAGTCTTTTTTTCCCCTGACCAAAGATTATAGAAAAATCTAATAAGTTACCTTGGAAATGCTTACAAGGTAAAAGTTAATACTTAATTTCAAATATGTACCATTTTAAAGGTACATATGTGCCATACAATGGAATATTACTCAGCCATAAAAAGGAATGAAACTGGGTCATTTGAGGAGACATGCATGGATCTAGAGACTGTCATACAGAGTGAAGTAAGTCAGAAAGAGAAAAACAAATATCGTATATTAACGCATATATGTGGAACCTAGAAAAATGGTACAGATGAACCGCTTTCCAGGGCAGAAACTGAGACACAGATGTAGAGAACAAACGTATGGACACCAAGGAGGGAAAGCTGTGGGAGGTGGGGGTGGGGGTGGTGATGGGATGAATTGGGCGATGGGGATTGACATGTATACACTGATGTGTATAAAATTGATGACTAATAAGAAACTGCTGTATAAAAAAATAAATAAAATTAAATTTTTTTAAAAAGTACATATGTGCCAAGTTTTTAAAGTTAAAACAAAGTATATTTTGTAAGTTCAATATACATTATTCATTCAAAAAAAAATTTTTTTTTGTAAGCTTACTTTGTGTCAGGTATATCAGTGAACAAAAACAAGTAAAGATCCCTTCCCTCATGTACCTTACCTTCCAAGGAGAGTCAGACAGTAAACATAATAAATAAGCAATTATATACTATCCTAGAAGGTGATCAAAGCTATGGCTAAAAAAGTAGAGCAGAGGGGCTTCCCTGGTGGCGCAGTGGTTGAGAGTCTGCCTGCCAATGCAGGGGACACAGGTTCATGCCCCAGTCCGGGAAGATCCCACATGCCGCAGAGCAGCTGGGCCCGTGAGCCGTGGACGCTGAGCCTGCGCGTCCAGAGCCTGTGCTCTGCAGTGGGAGAGGCCACAGCAGTGAGAGGCCCGAGTACCGCAAAAAAAAAAAAAAAAAAAAGTAGAGCAGAGTAGGAAAGATGGGGAGTAATGGGGTAGGAAGGCAGAGTGTAGTCTCAAATGAAGTGGTCAGGGTAGGTCTTAAGTGGTCAGGGTAGGTCTTAAGGGAAAGTGAATTTGAACAAACGCTTAGAGGAAGACTGCAAGGAAGGTAAGCCAAGGTAATACCTAGGGAAGAGCATTACCGGTAAAGGAAACAAAGATTTTGTGATGTTTGAGAAACAGCAGAGGCCAGTGTAATAGAAGCAGGGAGCAAGGAGAAACCGGGAAGAGGGGGCAGAAGATCAGAAAGGTACTGGTTAGCAGGTGTGCGTGATCTAGATCTTTGAAGGTCATCGTAAGGACTTTGGTTTTTATCACAAAGATAATCAAGTCTCCTTCTCTTTTACTAGCTCCAATCAAATCCCTGAGAGTTGACTTGGGGATACATTGTTGGGCTTAATGGATATGTTTATGTATGTTCCAATAACTTCTGCTTCTAAGAATGGTATTCAGGAATCTTCCTACCTACGCTGCAGTGACTCAGTGACTCATCATGCTTTGAAACAGCAAGCTATATAATAATATGACAGTGTCCTATGGCACCACAAGGTGAGATGAGGATTGAGATATATGCAGCTAGAAGCTAATCTATGAAACTGAATCTCACAGCACATCTGTGAAAGAAACTTAGCAGAAGTTTTTTCAAACTCAAACAATCAGAAATTGACATGCACGTATCAATAAATAGTTGTGAAGCTGAAAGAGAAAATTTAATAATAAAAACAAAATTCAACTAGAGGAAAGACTAAATTATCTCTTTAGATGCTCTACAGAACATGGTAGTACCAAATTATTATCATATGAAGAGATAAAAGAATATGCAGCCAAAATAGAGAAAAAATTGATCAAGCAGTTAATAAAACATGTCGTTTTACTGATTTGGTGATATTTGTAGTATTAGCTTTTTTTAAGTTTATAATTTGGTTGTGAGTTTTTTTTGTTTACTAACTTCAGAAGATAAATTCATATTTGTTTCTTTTGAAGAGAGAACTATATTTTATAAGCTTCAATCCCTTAAGCCCTAGACCTATCCTTGCTCTGAGTAAAATGGAGAGGTATTTCAGGATTTTTAGCTGAGGAATGGGTATAAACAGAAAGGGCATGAGTGAGCAAGATCTCAGGTGAGCTGTAACATTAAGAAATGCCTAGAGATTATCATTCCAAGTGAAGGAAGTCAGAAAGAAAAAGACAAATACCATATGATATCACTTATTTGTGGAATCTAAAATATGGCACAAATGAACATATCTATGAAACAGAAACAGACTCACAGACATCGAGAACACACTTGTGGTTGCCAAGGGAGAGGTGGAATGGGGGAGAGAAGGATTGGGAGTTTGGGATTAGCAGATGCACGCTATTATATATAGGATGGATAAACAACAAGGTCCTACTGTATAGCACAGGGAGCTATATTCAATAACCAGTTTTAAACCATAATGGAAAAGAATATGAAAGAGAATATGTATAACTGAATCACTTTGTTGTACAGCAAAAATTAACACAACATTGTAAATCAACTATGCTTCAACAAAATTAAAAAAAAAAAAAAAGAGACAAGAAAAAAGAAAGAAGCAGCAAAGACCTAGGAGCCTCCACAAAGAAAAGCAGGAGAGGGTTTTGTGCTGGAATCCAAGTGAAGAAAACGTGTAAAGTAGGAAGTGAGCAACTGTGTCTGCTAGTGGATTTAATTTCAAATGAATCAAGAACTTGCTGTTTCTTTATTTCAGAATATTTTTGATAGACAAATAAAATGTCTTATGTTTAAATTTATTCTAAACTTTCTTAAGGGTTTTTTTTTCTTTCAAATTTTCACTCACTGTGTTTTCAAAATTATCTTATGTGTTGCCTTATATGCTTCCCTCATTTGGCTACAAGCTCCTTGAGGAAAAAGATATGATATCATCATTTTGTATCCTCAGCCTATAGTTTGATGCCTAGGACATAACAGCTATTCATTCAGTGTTCCGTGAGTGAGAGAATAAAGGGACAAAACAAGTAAAACTGTTAGGTTTCCCATTTCAATTAAGCGTTCAACCTGAAGAGATATAGTTTCTGGAAATATTTTTCACACTTTACCAATTTCAGAAGTCACGAGCCAGGAACACTGATATGTGCACCATCCAAACATGCCAATAAATGCATTCATGAAAACGTCCCTTTGTTCCTACTGATTGTTAATTTTGTGACTGCATTGGGTCAGGGATGGGGGAAAAGGAAGCTGGTCAGGTAGACAGCTAGTGGCCTTTAGATGATTAAAGTGGCTTATACTTCCAGAAGTTCCTTTTGTGCTTTAGATGCAAACCTTCTGTTCCCCTTTAAAAAAAGAAAAAGGAGGAGGAAAGGATGTTACATGAAGAAGCTTGGAGACCCATAGTAAAGCTACCTTTTATCTCGTGAGCTTTCTCATCTCCTCCATTGGTTACTTCCTCCTGATGCTGCCCTTTCTGCTGCATATTCCATTTCAAGGTCACCTTTCTTACATTTCTCTTTAAAGTCAAAGGTCCGTTTTTACTCTGGTTTCAAACACCATCCTCAATTGCTTACTTCTAAGGCTTACTGAAAGAGTATGTCTTCTGAAGACTAAGAGAACTGTAATCTTTATATACAGATTCTAATGCATTAAATACAGAATTTTAAGTATAGTTTAAAGATTACTGAGTTGTATGACTTCCTCACTATTTATGTCTGGAATTGTATTTGCTATACCCAGGCATAGATATAATGTAATTTAATTAATAAGTTGCAGGGGGACAGGTACTAAGTCTTGTTCCTTATTTTCAGAGTCCTTAATGCAGGTCATGAATACGCAGCCATTTAATCATAAATTCACAGCTTTCCAATTACTACCTGTGTGACCCTGGCAAATTATTTAACCTCTTTGTAGTTTAAAGATTCCTGCTGAAAAATAGATGTTAACTAGGGTAACCATGTAATTTATTTTCCAAACAGAGACATCTTTGTGAATGGTAGAGAATGTTAATGATTTTACTCTAAGAAAACAAGCATAAAAACCAGGACCATTCAAGAGAATCCAGGACATATGGTCTTCCTATAAGTAACAGTACCTACCATTATTAAATGAGAAAGCACAAGGAAAACACGTAGACTTAGAACTGTAGGTGCTCAATAAATATTATTGTTGTTAATATTTTAATTTATTATTATTGACCTAGGAAAACCCTTGAGCCATCTTTGGTCAGTAAGTGTAACCTTCCTGAGACAAATAAACCATCTAGGACAGTGCAGTTGTTTTCCCACTTTTGCTTCTTTTACATTTTCTTTTGATAGCATATTCCAAACTTAAGCCATTCTCACCATTAGTAATTTCTGTAATCTGGATGCAATAAATGAAATATTTTGCTGCACTGAATGACTGTTTGTTAAAATTCTATCCCCAGTAGAGATTTAGAAGAGCTGATCAGTTTTTTGAGTGAGCCCTGAAGGATTATTTTGAAACTGGTCTCAGTTTCTCACTTTAAAGGCAGAATCATTTCAATTCCTTTAATGTCTCCTCTTAAGTATAATTTTCCAGCTCTTACATTTATATGGCTCTCCAATGAATCCTACACAAAGTTCATTAAAATCCTTAAGAAGCCTCACATTGGGCATGGTCCTCTAATAAAGATGAAATGCTAAATATAGCAAGAGGATAACATTGAAATCGCCATATGCTAATTTGGCATTGTAGTAAAACATTTTTGCGTGTATATTTAGGATCATGATTGATTTGCTACTTTCCACTGAAATAAACTTAGTCTTTGTGCCTTAGGAGCTTACAATAAAAAAATACAGGCTTCTTCAGGTAGTTAAGATCTTTATGGTAGTGCAGATACTGGATACTAGACTGCGAGTTCCACAAGGGCCGAGAATGTGTTTGTTTTTATCGCCAGTGTATAACAAGCTCCTAGCAGAGGGCTTGCCACATTATAGACTGCTAGCAAATATTTGCTGAATAGGTGAATGAGTGGATGAATATATGAATAAATGAAGATAGACACAAATGAGAGAATACTAAATAATGCAGTGAATCACATATTAAAGTTATGTACAAATAAAAATATCAGATACTAACATCTATTTATCCATTTATTCAGGGAATATTTATTGAACACCTCTTCTGCTAAATACTAAGAATATAAAAGAATATTAAGATTCAGTCATTGCTCATTCATAGAGAAAATATTACGGATTAGATAAAATAACAAATAACCTTAGTATACACTAAAATAATAATACACCATGAACAATGAAGTTTATCCCATAAATGCAAAAATGGTTTAAAAATAAGAATTTTTTCATTCATTACATTATTAATTGAAAGGGAAAAAATCATATAATCATAGAAATAGATGACAAATGTCTTTTGATAATATCCAAGTATTTCTGGCATTTGTTTTGGCAAACTGGGAATAGAAGATATTCTTAATAGAAAAAGTAAAAATTAGAAATAATTATAGAGATTATTCTGAAAGGGTGAATCACTAAAGAGAGTCTCATTCAAGTCACAAACAAGTTCCCTATATTGCCACTATTATTCAAAAGCCTAGAAATTGTAAATTTAAAAAAGAAAGAAAAAAAGAAAGGAAACAATGCAAAAAGAAGGGTACTTTTTTGGATACTGGAAAGGAAGAGATAAAATCATAATCATTAATATACCTCTGTATTTGTTTGTGTATGAAAAACTATGCAAAGATGTTCATCAAACTGTCAATAATATCTTGAATAGATGGGAAATTGAAGGAATGAGAAATTGGAACTTTCTCATTTTTCTGTTTACAATTCTATATTTGGCATGATAAGAATGGTTATAACTATATATATATAATACATTACCTGCCCTCAAAGAGCTGCACTAAGGAAAAGAGACATAGCCATGACCAGACAATTGCCTTGTAATACCCAACATAATAGAAGCCCTTACATTGATTTAAAGAGAACAGAGAAGGAAGTAACCAACTAGATGTCAGGGAAGACTCTGGAGAGGGATGAGACTGAGAAAAAGGAAATACTTTCAAGGCAATGAAAATAATGATTGTGAGATTAAGAAGTATAAAAACAAAATTTATTTTGTGAGAGCAAGTCATACCATGTGGCAAAAAGCATAGGGTGCAAGGCAAGAAGAGAAGAAAATGGAGAGTAGTACGGTGAGAAAGAAGGATCTGACCAGATTGTAAGACTTGCTTATCATTGCAAGGAGATAAGGCTTAATTTCATTCCAGTGGTAACCATACATTTTATTCATGTTCACCCAAAATATTAAAAACTATTTACCCTTGTAATGTAATATGTATATGTGTACTACACACTATATATAAAAATATATACTATATTGTTAAAAAACTATTTACCTGTTTTATATTTCCAACTGATATCTAAAAAATTTATCATAATTTTAAATTGTTTCAAAGAATAATTTCTGATATATTATACACATGCATTAGTTATACAGTTGACTCTCGAACAACATGGATTTGAACTGTACGGGTCTACCTATACACAGATTTTTTTCAAAAAGTATAGTCAGCCCTCTGTAACCTCGGGCACTGCATCCTTGGATTCAACCAACCATGGATCACAAACTTGATACACCATCAGTCGTTTGTGACTCCACAGTTGTGGAACTCATGGATACAGAGGGCTAACTATGGGACTGGAGCGTCCAAAGATTTTGGTGTCCTCAGCAGGTCCTGGAACCAATCCCCTGCAGATACAAGGGATGACTGTATTTGCAAATCTTTGAGTCCCAGAGCACCTCATTTAATTTAAATAAAATATCCTCCATGCAAGCTAAATGAAAAAAGAAGTCCTCTCATTAAAACCCATCATCCATATCAGCAAGGTAAGCAAGTAGGTATTTAGGTAAACGTGTAGGTAGACAAATAAATAATCAAGACAGACGGATTATAAAATAGAGCCTTGACAAAAATAAACTATCTGGTTGAAATAAGATAAAGCCTCCCTTTAACATTTCTCAATGAAGCCCTTTTGGCTTTTTTCTTAGGAAAATCACTCTCAGAAGCTATGCATTCTTGAAATGTCTCTTTGTTGATAACCCTGGAGATATTCATATATGGGGAATGTGAGAGATGGATGAGAAAAAAGACAAGGATAATTATGAAAAGAGTGTTGGGAAAGGAGGATTTCTAGACAGCAAGATCATTTTCTGGAAGATATACTTTAGGAGAAAATATACATTGAAGTTGAAGATCTGGAAATATGTTTCATTAAAACCTCATATTCCCTAGAAGGTCTTCCTGTGGCCAAGAGGTACAAGTGTCTCAGTGTACAGATCACTTCCACTGACAAGAAAGAGTCATTCTAAAATTTTAAATTTGTAATAGAAGTGACCTGATGTTATTTGTGATTTAGGAAGATAGCTGACTATATCATCACTATTGCACTCCAGCTGCCTAATATGGTGCCAGAAACATAGAAAGGAATCAATAAATATCTGTAAATAGGCATCAATAAGGTAATCAATAAATGAACTAACAAACAAGTAAATTAGAAACTCTAGAGAATAGGGAGGATGTGTTTCCTATTCTTGGAACTCTCCCTGCCACAGTCTTACTTGTCTAACTATAGTATTTCTATCTTCCTACAAACTTTTATCTCTTTTGAAAAAATTTCGCTCAGATTAAGCTGCTTCTCCCAGTCTTCTTGTTAAGTCTGTTGCTCCTCGTGAATATCTCTGTCATATTAATTATCACATCACACTGTAATTGTTGACTTAATGTCTGTTTTTTTCCTTTTGCATATGACAATATGAACCACTGTGGTCAGTGTTTCCTCAGTGCCTGGGATATAATAGGTGTTCAGTAAAAATTCAACAAATAAATAATATAAAAACATAAGGGTTGCATACTTAGATCCCCAGCGTTGGTGCTGACAATTCTCTGGGTTCTTATGGGGAGACTTAGGTAAATTTAAATAATTGCACTTTCCAGAGTCTTGAGGGTCTGCAGGAGACTTTTCTTTCTCATTTGAACACACAGCATAGTTATTTTCTTTCCAAGCTATTAGTCTGCCTTTGTCTTTGAAAACTGTGAATCATACATGATTATGTTTTCCTCTTTGTAATGAATAATAAAAGACTTTGAGCTGAAGAAATGTTCATCACTAGAAAAAAAACAATACATGCATATTTTATGTAACTTTATCACTGGTTTTATCTTATCTTCTTATCTTCATTTTGCTTTTTCTTCATTTTTTCATTCATGAATTTTTAACACTGAAAAAATATCTTGTATGAAAAAATAATTTTTAGAGGTAAATAAAAATAAAATTATTATACATATAAAAGTAAAAATTTCTCTCCTACTTCTGACTCAGAGGCCTCCTCTCCAGAGTCAACCATTCTCAGCAGTGTCTTGGGTATTCTGTCCATAGGTTTTAAAGGTAACTTACATGTACAGTTGGCCCTTGAACAAGTAGGGGTCAGGGGCACCAACCTTCTGCGCAGTTGAAAATCTGATTATAAATTTATAGAGGACCCTCTGTATCTGTGGTTCCACACCCATGGATTCAACCAACTGCAGATGATGTAGTACTGTAGTATATTTTTAGTGAAAGAAATCCAAGTACAAGTGGACCTGCACAGTTCAAACCCGTTTTTCGAGGGTCGCCTGTATATAATAGCATGTGCATACTACATCCCTTTATATAGATTATGGTGTAACAACTATGATACATCTTTATTTTTTCTACTTTAGCAATAGATGCTGTATATTTCTATAGTTCATTTCTATTCTCTTTCTGTAAGAATCTATTTGACATGTTTTGGATCTTCTTATTCTATTTCCTACATTCCTTAACGTCTCTACCACATTAACGATCTGCTCCTCTCTTTTCACTTCCTTCTGGGAAATTCCTTCAGCTCTAACTTTCAGTTTATTAATTATTTCTTCCCCTCTGTCTAATCTGCTATACAAAACCTCTATGGAGTTTTTAAATTTGATTAACTATTTTTTTTATTTCTAGAAATTATACTGGATCTTTGAAAATCTGCCCATTTCCCCCATATTTAATAGATCTAATATGCAAAAGGATATCTTGATTATCATATATTCTTATTTAACTTAAAGTGCTTTGAACTAAAAAAAAATGTAGAGAACTATGTGATTTTTGAACATACATTTTGATTACGTTGTAAGTAAACCTGAACTTGAGTTAACCTGAGAATCTAATCACAATTTTAAACATTTTATTTTTTTTTTCTATCAAAAAAAAAAATTCTGTGAATTATGGAGAAAGAAAAAGAAGAAAAAAGAAAAAGAATGGAAAACTTCCATTACTGATTGCTATGGTAGCATCTATTTAGTCCATGGTGTGAAAAGTTACTTTTTCTTTCAGATGCTTACTCTTTCCTCTATCTCTTTATCTAAATAGATGAAACTAATAAGAAAATAATGCATAAATATTGCAAGTCATATACTGTCTGTTTAAAACCTTGCCTGACACTGACATGTCTTTTATTGTATTTTTAATTCCCATGTTTATATTTCAGTAAAGAATGCTACCCCTTTATTTAAATATTTACTTAAATAAATATACTTATTTTATAGGTATGTTTGTGATCTTTTCAGCACTTAAATTCTCCTACTGGTTTTATCGAGTGATGCTCACAGAGGGTTTTTTCCGGTTGTGCCCTGCGACTTTGGACTACGACTTCATCTTCAGAGGAAATTTAACTGAGGCTTCTTGTTTAACCTGGGGGTTATTCCAAAGCAGTTTTGCACTTGTTTCTTCCAGTTGCTCGCATATGTAAACTACTTGGGACCACTTTCTATGTCAAAATCGGTTGGGAAAAACTGTGGAGCAATGTTTTGTTTGGAGAAATGTTTTGTTTCCGTCAAAACTCTGGCATAAAGAGAAAACTTCCTTGTCATCTTTTTTAATCTGAAGTTGTTTTATTTTTTTCTAACTCACATTTCACTCAATGTGCAGCCCTACCAGGGTTCTGGTTTATGCCAGGATCTTTGCTTTGATTTCCCTCCTATATTGCTGCAATGCCTGGTCTCTGGTCCCCATTTAAGCATTTAAACTTAAGTCAGTTGGTTGTCTAAACAGCACTTCATCTTTTCCACCTTATACTGTCTACCACCACACTGCTGAAGCACCAACTTAATGCATTTATACTCTGGCTTGCGATTTGTTGGTTCTTTTGTTAGTTTCTGTCACCTAGATATTCCTTTCATCTTTCTAAGATTAGCAGGTATTAAGTTAAAGTTTTATCTATATTTTATCCAGAATTTCTACATATTTGTACTGAAAGAATTTTTAACTTATCTTATTCCACTAAGTTGTCATAACCAGTTATAATTCCTGGCTCTTCTTACATGTTAACTCTTTCATATGAATTTTACAATCAGTTTGTCAAAATTTTTATACTACAGTTTATTGATTAAGTTTAAAAATTTTATTAGAGGCATTATTTTCCAATGTTTAATTTTCTCTTATTATAAATTGAAACTTGTAAATAATACTAAGCACAGATCTATAATTGAAACCACAGATCTTTCATTTGTAGAAACTTGTTGTTGCTACATTTAAATAGAAGTTTTACTTTCTCCTCTTCATCAAGATACTTTCTTGGGCTTCCTGGTTCCCCAAAACAGTAGTAGACCTTGTTTTGACTTTCAAGTTTTCCATGGATTCACTAAAGAACAAGTAGTCAGGACTGACCACTTGAATACATATTTAACAAAAAATGTCTTATTTCCAGCTTAGTTTATTAGATTCTAAGTTTAGGCTAGCCCAGTTCCAACTAATTATTCCTAATCATCACCAGAGTTTTAATCAATTCATTCGATCTTCTATTTTAGTTCCAGCATCACCTTTTCATTCATATCTAATAAAAGTTAACTATTTTCATTTTCCAGAATATTTGACTGCATTTGTATTCTAATTTATTCCCTTAGGCCTAATTTTCTGCTTAAGCTGCACCGTCCTTACCATTACAAGTCTTTTCTAGTTATTTGTGCACTGTTGTGTTCTACTTTACTCGCTCCCTTTGAAAAGATGTTCATTGCTACTTTAGCAATTTTGGCGTTTTCTTTCCACTCCTAGATCTCCCAACTATCTCCTGACCTTTTTTTTTTTTTTTTTTGTGGCGGTACGCGGGCCTCTCACTGCTGTGGCCTCTCCCGTTGTGGAGCACAGGCTCCGGACGCGCAGGCTCAGCAGCCATGGCTCACGGGCCCAGCCGCTCCGCGGCATGTGGGATCTTCCCGGACCGGAGCACGAACCCGCGTCCCCTGTATCGGCAGGCGGACTCTCAACCACTGCGCCACCAGGGAAGCCCTCTCCTGCTTTTTATATAAGGATATGGAACGTTCTATTCCTTCATGCTAAATTCATTTTTTTCCACTCCTACACTAGGAATGGATCCCTATTTGCTGCTTTAAAATGTTATTCGCAACAATTTGTGTTTACATTCTCCCATCCCTCAGCTGCTTTTCAGACTTTTTCTTTATCTCTGATTTTGAGCAATTTGATTATGATGTGCCTTAGGGTAGTTTTCTTCATACTTTTTGTGTTTATTTTGTTTCTTGGATCTCTGGGCTTATAATTTTCATCAAATCCAAGAAAATTTTAGCCACTGTTTCTTCAAATATTATTGTTGTCCCTGCTCTCTTCTTTCCTGCAGGGATTCCAGTTACACACTTGAATTACACTTGAATCATCCCATAGATTACTGACACTCTGTCCATTTTTTTTTTAAGTCTCTTTTCTTTCTCTATTTCATTTTGGATAGCTTCTATTATGTCTTCAAGTTTACTAGTCTTTTCTGCAATGTCTAATCTGCTTTTAATCTCATCCAGTGTATTTTTCACCTCATAGTTTTTGTCTATAGAAGTTCAATTGGGGTCTTTTTTTTTTTTTACTATCTTGCATATCTCTTTATATTTTTGAACATATGGAATACAGTTACAATAACTGTGTCAGTGTTCTTATCTGCTAATTCTAAAATCTGTCAGTCTGGATCAGTTTCAATTGATTGATTTTTTAATTGAAATTTTTATTCATTTAATTGTAGGTTCCCATACAATTGTAAGAAATAATACAGAGAAATCCCATGTATCCTTTACCCAGTTTCCCCCAGTGGTAACATCTTATAAAACCAGTATAATATCAACCAAAATATACTGATACAAAGCACTGATGTTGTTCAAATTTCCCTAATTTTACTTGTACTCATTCATGTGCATGTATGTATGTTTAGTTCTATACAATTCTATCCCATGTGTAGGTTCATGTATCCACCACCACAGTCAAGGTACAGTTCCATAACCACAAGAATCCTTCATGTTGCCCTTTTATAACCACACCCACTTCTATCCTGACCCCACCATACATTTCTAATTCCTGCAACAACTATTCTATTCTCCATTTCTAAAATTTTGTCACTTCAAAAATGTTATATAGGGCTTCCCTGGTGGCGCAGTGGTTGAGAGTCCGCCTGCTGATGCAGGGGACGCGGGTTCGTGCCCCGGTCCGGGAAGATCCCACATTCTGCGGAGCGGCTGGGCCCGTGAGCCATGGCCGCTGAGCCTGCGCGTCCGGAGCCTGTGCTCCGCAACGGGAGAGGCCACAACAGTGAGGGGCCCGCGTACCACAAAAAAAAAAAAAAAAAAAAAAGTTACATAAATGAAAGCATACACTTAAAAAAAAAAATTGTGTTTAAAGTAATGAGGCTGAGAATTCATGACCTTCTGCTCTTGTTGGAGACTAAGATGACTACAGAGTTATTATTTACTACTAAATTCTGTGCCTCAAAAATTAATCAATTCTAAGAGAAAATCATAAAGTTGTATTCATGAGGGGACTCATCAGAAACCAGTCATCACTATGTGGATTTGCCTGGGATGGGTATCTAAAATAATCTGAGCTCTGATTTTAGAGAATGCCAGCACAAAATGAGAGCTTGGATAATTTATATTTATGCAAATACCTGCTAGTAAAATATGTCTTTTCCAAGATTTTTTCTAGGTAAATAAAAATGGTAAGCAATTTAATATCAGGAGTCATGGTTTATTAATATATTTTCCACATCACCAACTTCACTGACATATTCACAGTCACCCTTTAATAAGTACTAATTGAATTAAATTCTTTTAGAATTAGCCCACCAAACATTCACGACATGCTCTAGATTCCTGAGCCCTTCAACTCAGGGGTATTGAGTTAGGAAGGTCAATTGTTAGGTACTTTACACATCTATCTGGACCACCATAACAGCTTTTGCAAAACTGAAACAGATGAGATCTATATGGAAAAATGTCCTGAAATCACTTCTGAGTAACCGTACGTTTATTTTTTCCTGATATGCAACTTACCCAATGATTCTCATATAGAATCACCTGTAAAGCTCATTGAAATACTGATCGCTGGGCCCCATCATCAGAATGTCAGATTCAATCAATCTGAGTTAGGACTTGAAAACTTGCTTTTCTGACATGTTCCAAAGTAATGCTGATGCTTCCGGTCCTAATGTCACACTTTGAGAATCACATTACAACCATATGCACTACTTTTTAAAATTTTATTCTTCTCATTCCTGAACCTCCCCATATTAATTTCTTTTATAGTGCTATACTTTTTATTTGAATATAATATTTAGGACTCCATTATTCAACGATTAGAACTTTTCTTTCTATTCTTTTCTTTTTAACCCCCAGAACATTTCTGAGATAACTGGTCACTATACAATGGATCAAAGATGACTATGGATCAAAGTTTGTATTAGGCTCTTATTATTTAGATATTTATTTCCCATCCTGTTCCAAAATTTGAGGCAGACAGATCAAAGCAAAGCTAATTAAACCACAAAGTTATTGAAATCAGGACCTGATTTCCTCAGCCCCTTATTGTGGACTGAGTCATCTTGCTTCTAACTGCCTTCCCACAACTCAAGTAACCACACTGGCCAAGGCAAGAATCATGATGATGATGGTGGGGCTGGTCTGAGACTCTGGCCTCATTTTCTAACATATTCCAAATACACTGTCTACAGAGTGCCTGATTTTACTACATTACACTCAGCAAGAAAGTCACCTTAACGCCTCCATCTATCTGCTGCCTGCCACAGAGCAGCTGCAATGTATTTACCGTCAACTGAGAAAGAAATCTATATTTATCCGGATATGGAAGATGCTGAATTTACTGACAATTGACAAATTAGTCTGGAATGAGAATGCATATAGAAATAGCCTGCAGTATGCCATTATGTTGTGACATAAATATATGGTCTCTTCCCTCAACTTATGCCAGAAGTAAATGAACAATGTTTCTTCAACATGAGTAATTTCTCGTCTACATTAGTCTGCCTTTATTGTTTTTCTCTCAGTTCTTAACAGCTATAAGGGTATATCCTAATAACCATAGTGAAATTTACACTTTGAAATCCATGTTAGCTATTAGTAAAATCTCCAAACGCTGTGTCAAATTACAATAGAAAATTTGATTTAAATTTACTCTCTTTCTCTCTCCCTCTCGCTCTATATTTAGGTGTGTGTGTATATATATACATGCATATAT
This sequence comes from Grampus griseus, assembly GCF_964374135.1. Lineage (NCBI taxonomy): Eukaryota > Metazoa > Chordata > Mammalia > Artiodactyla > Delphinidae > Grampus > Grampus griseus. Next base: position 112,082,223 of record NC_138998.1, on the reverse strand, counting down.
GTATACACACATAGCTCTATAATAGCAATATACTACACATCTTAATATAGACTGGTTAGGCTTTTCATAACGTTGTCAGACAGATTTTTACTCTAACTGTAAATGGATTTATGTCCCAAATCTAGTCATTTCCAATGAGGTGATATGGTCTAGCAATTAGAAACATAAATCAGAAGTCCTTGTATTAAAAACCAACATTGTTCCTTGCTCTCTATAAGGAACAATGACTATCCTTTCACAATCTAAATGGACTATCCTTTCACATAAATTGACTATCCTTTCACAATCTCCCTTTCCTTACTTTTGAAGCAGGTATTAAATATGCAACCCTATTTTAGCTATTAAATTCATACTATATACAAAGTGATAACAATGGCTGGTACATTGTATTTAATATTACTGAGTTATTAATAGTACTATTAGTAATGATTATTGAGTATTATTAGTAGTCGAATAAATATATTAAATATATGGCCTTATTCAGTATATTAGTCATCCTGTCCATTGATCTCAGTGTGATGAAAATTTTGTTTATTTTCCTTAAGGATCAGCTATGTGTAACAACTCTGATACCACTCTATAAACTAGAAACCCATCAGCCTTGTTCTTTTTGATCTTACACAGCTTTGTTCAACAGATATGTAAGTTTAGTTAACTCAGTAATACCCAGTTCCTACTGAAGCCAACGTGATAGATCTTTCCTATTACCCCTTCCATAGAGTATACACTGTACTCTTTTTGTTCATCAACTACATAACAAACACTAAAGTTTACAAGACCTTCTGAATACCACAGAGACCGCCTCAGTGAGTGCTCATTTCAAACACTTATTGACTAGTAAAAGAGAAGCAAAATCAGCACAAATATACTGCAAACAGGAAAGAACACACGTTTTTATTTTTATTGTGCACACATTCTTTCTGGGTAATTGTCACTGCACAATTGGAAAAGAAAGCATTTTCAACATACTAATGATAGTCAACTTTAAGTCAAAATTTTTCTGTCTGAGGCAGGACAGTTGCTTAATTTCAGAGTAATTTATTAATCATGAGAGCTGTTTGTAGAAACTGGGCATTTTTTTTGAGAAATAATTTATCTAAACCTCAGTAGAAGGATTATGCCTATATTTTGATCCACTTTTGTGAGTGCATCCAGACCTCAGACAACATTTACAATAGTTCCCAGCTTTGAAACATCTACCCTCTGTTGATCCAACTCAGCATGAATTGCTTGTCTTTCAAAGAGCAAAGGTAATCTCATAAACTGGTACGCTATGTTTAGGCAACTCTAAAAAAATCATTTTAATTTTGTTTTAAAAATACAACCTACATTTGTATTTTAAGATGCATTGATATTTTCAATTTTTCTTGATTAAATACACACAAACTTCCCAAGTCATCTTGCCAAAGATATTCATGAAGGAAAAAAAAAGTTAAAAAAAGAAAAAAACATTGAGCACACTTAGCATTCAGAGCTTAGTTTCTAATTCCATTCTCCAATACAAAAGGCCAGGGCTCCTTGTAGAAATGTCTGATTCTAGCACTGGGCAGGAAATATATAAGAAGAGCCTGGAGCATCTTGTAGTTCCAGAAAGCAAGGAAGTGCAAAACAAAAACAGATGAATCAAAAATCCCCGCACAATAATAGGATATATAAAATGGGTATCGGTGCCAACTGAAAGAATTCCCAATGGCCAAAACTGGAACAATTTCAGCTAAATACAAAACATACATATATACGTACATAAAAGTAAAGGAATAGTATTGGTTAATATCCCAAGGTATAAAACGAACATCCATGAGTCTGTACTGATATAAATAAACTACTAAATAAAAAGGTAAATGGGATGAAGATACAAATCTCCAGTGCAGAAGAATTCCAAATGATGTATGTAGATACTCTGCCCTCAAGGAGAAAGAGCACAACTTCCCATTCCTTATGTATGGGCTGCTCATTGTAACTTCCTTCTGAACAGTACACTATGAGAAGGAAGGAGAAAAAAGAGTGACTTCACAGTGGAGAAACTTGACAGAACTACGTCAGCCAAGCGATCAAGGTCAACGTCAAGAGTGGAAAGTCATGCTGATACTACGTACCCCTGATACGACATGATGAGAATGGCCCTTCTGTGGTTTTCCTTCCTGAAACCCATAATCCCAGTCTAATCATAACAAAAACATTAGACAAATTCCAAGTGAGGGACGTTCTACACAACACCTGACCAATACTCCTTGAAATTATCGTTATCAAATACAAGGGAAGTCTGAGAAATTGTCATAGCCAACAGGAGCCTAAGGAGACATGATTTCTAAATGTAATATGGTATTCTGGATGGGATCCTAGAACAACAAAGGAACATTAGGGAAAAACTGAGGAAATTTGAATAAAGTATGTAATTCAATAATATATCAATGTTCATTTAGTAATTGTGACAAATATACCATGCTAATGTAAGATGTTAGTAATAGGAGAAACTGAGTCTGATGTATATGGGAACTCTCTGTACTATCTTTACAATAATTCTGTAAATCTAAAATGTTCTCATATAAAAGGTTATTTTTTAAAAGAGTTATATTTGAACAATTTAATATGAATTTCATGAGTTTCAAATTCAGGCAATTTTCATCAAAGGAAGAATTTTCTGTTGTTTTCTAAAGTCACACAACTATACAGGTAGCAGTCACTTCCATATATTGACTCAATGGCATGCAGATATTTAACAAATTATTTGAGTGTGGTGTAACTGAGCAGAAATAGCAGGGGGTGCAATTTTAAGCATCATAAATGAAACAGCAATTGATTTCCAGTAACTCTCCTTCTGAGCTGAGTGGGTTTTGTATTTGAAAATTGCTCTGAGAGAAACTAAAGCCAAAAACTGACCTGATATATTATTATTGATATTTTAAGGGAGAGGTAGAACCTCCAAATTACAACTAATCGGATTTCTCTCTTCCCTCTTTTCCTGAGTTACACTGAAGGTTAGTATTGAGAGTGTAAGCAGTTCTATGTGTAAAGCCTTTAAGAAAACAATTCATAATTCTCTTAACAACAAGAATCCTCTTCTACATTACTCATTTTCCTGAAGCAATTTCCCTCCTTATTTGGTTATACAATTAACTAGAACGATAGTAAGTGTTATGCCTTTAAAATAAAACTAAATTAAATGGTAATGCAGTAATCCATCAATTACAGTGGGGCTACTGATGGATCCAAATGGCTTAGTATGAAAATATTTTGTTGGATTAATAATATATTTAATGCTATGTACTCACCATTACAGCAGGGAATAAAATACTGTTTTAGTTAATCTCTCACTGTCAGTGCCTGGAAATTTTTACAATCAAAAGGATTATTCTTTACCAGCAAATGAAGATGGGCAACAGTATTTGACAGCCCCCTTTAAAATAACACAAATTCTGGATTCACAGCAACAGTAAATGGTGGGGGGGAAGGCCATTTAAACTTAATATCAATTACCAAAATGACTATTTATAACCAAATGAATTATGTATTACATTCTCATTTTTTTCCACTGCAGTTTTTGTAAGAAGTGTTTCTAATAGTTTTGTATTTGTACATATATGTAACATAATTCTAACATTTAAAATACAGCTCTGCAAACATACTGTACAAGCAAACTCTTGTCTTCAATATGCTTTAGCTTCACATCAGACAAAAATACCTAGCCATGCACAAATGACTTTTCATCCATAGATGAAATGGTTTCATTGATGTTTCTCCACTTCAACTAAACAAAAGTCATTTTCATCTGAATTTTTAGGAATTCTAAAATTGTAGCACAATTCAGCAAAGGCAAAATAATATCCGCCACAGTCTAGAATTTCTGGGAATCTTCAAAGCCGTAAGTTGTCTTTAAAATATCTTTAGTCCAGAACATTCAACACTTAAGGCCACATTTTATTAGCTGTGTTACATTTCCTGCAAAATTCAAATGGGGATACTTCAAATAGCAAACCATATGGTCTGCTCCACATTTAGAAGTTCTTTTTTTTTTTCATTTCCAGAGGAATTTCTCTACATCAAATATGTACAGAAATATCTGAAAGTACTTTCTGTACAGAAAAAGAAACAAATTTGTGTGGCTTTACCTCTCCTTAACAATAAGACTATGAACCACAGGCGGAGAGTCAGGAGGAGGGGATCAACTTCCCAATTCTTTTCATGGTTTACAGGAAGCCTTACAGAGCCCTCGCACCCACTGTAAAAGACATGCTCTGAATAGTGTGGTCATATATTTTTTTCCCCAGTGAACCCCAATTATGGGTCACTTACACTGAAATGGAAGGAAGTCCTTTTCTTTCTTAATTGAAGAACACCAAAGGAGGAAAGGAGACACAAGAAAAATGACTACCATGAAAAGGAAGTTAAAATGATTTTATTGAACTGGCTGCATTCCTAGCCACCTAGCGTATGAAGTAATAACAATCAGTCACATTACGGTACATGATTAATAACAATGACTGATCCTCAGATCTCCCACCATCTATCTATCAGTATCTAAAGGAGGCATATTCATATTGATTCTCAGCTGTCTTCTGTCGCACCATTGTAATTTCCTCTTCTTGGTATCATACACTCTGCAAAATGCAGCATTTAACTTCGATAAGATTGGTGGAGAGTGGAAACTATCTTTAAATGGTGTGTATAACTTTTTAAGAGACAGTGGCATCTGTCCCTTAAAAAGAGACACCTTGATACACCTTGATTTTGAGGTGCATCTGAATTGTGACATATGGCTGTAATTTATCACAAAGGAACATGGGGAGAAAAAATAAATTTTAAAAAATCTAAGTTCTCTCTTCGGTGCTCTCACAACACATTGTTGCCCTCATTGCACCTCACTTCCTTTCCATTTTTAATAAGAGTTTAGGAATAGGTTTGCAAGTGCCCCAGAGTTCAGGTCACAGCATCCTTTAATATTTCAGGGAATAGCAGCCCATAGTAGCCTTTAAAATTTGGGGGAACAATAACCCATAAGTTATGGGAGTACTGATATTAGATTTCATCCATAATAATAATGCTGCTTAAAATTTCACAGTACTGAAGCATATATTATCTGATTTGAGGGGCAGGTTTTATTTTTCCCTTTTTTTTCCAGAAAAGTTTTATGGTTTAATGGATGGAGTTAGATGATCCAATTTGCATTAAGCTTTGCAGAGTACATTATTAATATTATTTTTATAACTCCAGCTTTTCTTACCTTTTATACATCTGCATCCCTGGTCTATATATTGGAATATAAGTTTGAACCGTGGCATGGGTTTTGAGTAGACCTTTAGTGTTGACCACCGTGCATTTGCCAAGAACCTCAGAGGGCAACCATATATTCCCCCACCGCATCCTCAAACTTTCCCAGCCACAGAGGTACAAACAGCCCATTAGGGGTGTCCTTCCAGAGGAGGACCTCTGAGTAGCCGTGCTCTCCTTTCCATTACAGGAAAAGGCAGTGTCTTCAGTGGTTAAGAGGAAAGGTCTTGGAATCAAATGAATCTGAATGCAGAGTATGAAAAAAAGGAAGTTGAGAGATCACACAACTAGGAAAGTGTGGGATTATATTAAATCTCAGATCTTAACTATAAATTTTGAGCTATTTTTACTTCCGGTTTCTATGCACTGTTAAGAGAACAGCATTAATTATAATTCCACAAGCCATCTTCATTCAACAAAAATACCTTTATCATAGAGAAACTGTTAATAAGTGCCAGAGCCATGATCCTTATTTAGTATTTCCACACGGATTGAATTAACTGGAGATCGACCAAATTATTCTTTAAGAAATGTCCTATTCCACGATTTTAAATAGTTGTAATGGCAGCAGAAAGACAGTTCAGCATTTGTGGTTCTATGTAAGAATCCAGTTTTCCACCACACGGCACGGACTTTTGCAAGTTTGAGAAAAGCACTGTTACACTACTCTCAGGCTCTCAAGTGAAGCTCTACCTCATCCACAAAGAGCTGTCCAAGAGAAGTGCACGAAGTCTTAAGAGCAGCTGCTTGCACATGCTGCATACAAATTAAGACCTAGAATTAAAATAAAAACTCTCCCAAACCTTTTTTTAAAGACCCGAGTTAGGAGTCAAGATATCCCATCTCACATCCTTCTCACTATGCCATTTATCATCATTGAAAGTAGGGGCTGAGTCCTCACCTTTTTTTGTTTGTCTTGCCTTTAGCAGAATCAGACAAGATACATTCTTGGTGGTGGGACAAGCAGTGACCAAAGTCAACTCTGTCTTTTTTTTGTTTGTTTTGTTTTGTTTTGTTTTGCGGTACGCGGGCCTCTCACTCTTGTGGCCTCTCCCGTTGTGGAGCACAGGCTCTGGATGTGCAGGCTCAGTGGCCATGGCTCACGGGCCCAGCCGCTCCGCGGAATGTGGGATCCTCCCGGACCGGGGCACGAACCTGCGTCCCCTGCATCGGCAGGCGGACTCTCAACCACTGCGCCACCAGGGAAGCCCTGTCTCTTTTTAAGTGATGCAAGTTATTCTTTGGCTCTAAGAATGCAATGTAATATCACCATTTGTGATTTTGACTTCATGGAAATAAGAAACTTGAAATAATTACAGTGCTTCTGTCATTGCTGTTGTTACTCATATTGATCTGAGAAAAGACCAGAAAAACAACAGAGGTAATATCCTAGATAAAAGCCGTACTTTTGGCATCAAGATTGGCCCAGCTTTGATTTGCATTTCTTTAATGATTAATGGTGTTGAGCATCCTTTCATGTGTTTGCTGGCAATCTGTATATCTTCTTTGGAGAAATGTCTACTTAGGTCTTCTGCCCATTTTTGGATTGGGTTGTTTGTTTTTTTGATATGGAGCTGCATGAGCTGCTTGCATGCATTTATTTTTGATGAGAGCAACTAGTCTTTTCTCTTCTCTATGTTACTTTATTGATTAATTGGGCAGATAATGAGGGTGATATGATAAATGACTCCTTCTTCAATTAGCTCTAATTCTTGTGAAGTACAGTATTCCAGTAAACTTTTTAAGCTAAAGTTGCTTCCGCTATTGTGACTGGAAAGTTTTCTAGAATGTAGAATCCTTGTGGAATAGATCTTTTTTAGAAGTGTATTTCTAGTCTATAGCCCATCCCCATTCTTCCCCTAAGTGGCACTCAAAACCATTTCCCTATCCCAGCAATGAGGCCTTGGCTGCCTTGATTGTACTAAATGACCCTGAGGAGCAGAAATGGGTGAAACATTGGAGAAGTTGGCAGAAAACCTCCAATATTCTTTGTGAAGAGCAAGAGAGAATAAAAGCGTTGAATAGTAAATTACTGTAACGTTGTGTACTTTGATGAGGTCCAGTTGACAGTACACTTTGAGTTCCCTATTATGTGATTTTATTTTTTCCCCCCAGCAGTATTTATCTGACCAGGGCAAGCACAGAGAAGACAGATACCTGATTTGGGGTTTTTTTCCTGGAAAATGAGACTAAGGAAATTCATAAAGATATTCAGACATACAGAAAAATGCATAGAGATGGAAGATAACTCAGAGGGGAGGTAAGTAGAGGAAAAGAGTCAATGACTAGGACAGTCCAATGAAGTCAAAGAACAAGAGTTGCAGGAGTGGCTGAGCATAATCACTGGGAGGATAGAGCTGCTGCTGGAGAATAAGAAGTGGTACGTCTTTAATATTTCAAAGATGCAGCAGTTTCATGGGATAGAAGATTCAGGTTGTGACTCTGTCAATGAATGAAGAAAGTAAAATAAAGTTTGTTGCCATTAAATGGCTGTTGAGTAATTGGGATGTTAAATTGGTCATCCCCATGAACATGATTATCATCCACAAGATTCTTTTGATAACCGGTCATGTTATCAACATAGTAACTTAACATCTTTTGCTTCTTTTTTCCCAGCATTACAACTTCAGTTCAAGCCCTCATAATCATTCATTTTAATCTGACATTTTATCCTAACTGGTATCCCTGATTCCTGACTTACCCATCTCCAATCAGTCTTATACATAGCTTTGTCCATGAGCTTTCTAAAATCCAATCATTTACTTTATTCCCAATTAAAATCTATATTGTATACCTAGAGGAAAAAGTCCAAATCCATCAGCATGACATGTAAGACTCCAAACCAACCCTTTTTTCCTATCCAACAGACTCTTCTTTCCTTCTCCCATGTCTATTTCCAGTGCTGTCTGTACCTGGATTGATGCCACTCTCAAATCCTGGCATGACTTAAGACTTGCAGATAGGACCTCCTTTATCTGTGGAGTATTTCCTGTGTACCCCAGTCCTTTCCTATTGTCAGGAAGTGACCAACATGCCCTTCTTTCAGTCTTCCATCATACTGAGTACACATTTCTTTTGTGGCACTACACTGTACTGATTTATTTCCATGACTTTTTCCCAGCTAAATGGTACCTTGAGGCCAGAAATTTATATTATTCAACATTTGACTTTGAGCACCAGCACAGTGTGGGGCATGACAGACACTCAATAAAGTTTCAAGGGGTTCTTTAAACTGAAATAGCAGGATAATGGAAGGAATGTGTTCAAATCAACATAAATTTGAAGCCTGTGAAATTGGAAAATAGATGGTGGTTTTGAAAGTAATGTGGAAATTGAGGGTTGATACTGATTTGAGGTGTAACATGAGTGCTTTAGGGCATGCTGAATTTACGGAGAAAAAAACCATTTTTGAGTGAAAATGAGAGACCAATGGTATTGGACAGGGAGAGAGTGCAAGGTGTCTTGTGCAATTAAGAGTCCCAGGGAAAACTCTTAGTAATAGTCACGTGAATACCTTTTTCTCTGAGACACTAGGATGCAACAATAGGAGAAATGTTACTTCTTTCTGAATTTCAAAATCTCCCACCTGATTATTTATAATTGAATTATGATTACTATGGATCTAAATATTTGAGATTTTTTCATGGATACAGAAAACATAATTCTCATCATTTTTTGGCCAAAAACATGCTTAATCAGATATTTGAGATCTATCAGAGAATCTACAAAATGGATACAAAAAAAATCCAATTATCCTTGATCATAAGCCATTTTTTTTTTATCAGTAAAGTCTATCTATAGCTCTAACACAGCACTGCTCAACTCTTTTATGGGGTTTTACTGGAGAAGATGTTAATAAAAGTCCTGCGGAAAATGTGGCTCAGAAGCAGAGTGCTGATCAAACAACTTTAGAACTCTATAAGGGTTCCAGGAAATAATGCTGTCAATAAAGCTCTTTAACTTTATAATTTCAACCTTTTTTTTCAAAGTTCTTCTATTAACATTCTAGAACAATTTTCTGAGGACTTTATCATATTAAATTTATCAAGTGATCTTCTTTCATTTTACATTCCATCATCAGGAAAAACCATCCAAATAACTAAAAATATTCATTTCTTTGATGATGTTTGTTGTTGGAACTTAACCCCCCAAAATGGATTTTCTATTGTTTCTGTATTGAAAACCTTATTTTTATAAAACGACCCTGTGTTATAATTGAGAATGATTCGGATTTGAAGTATTTTACTAAGTGCTGCTTATTCTGTGCCCTAGTGTTTTCACTTGCGTTGAAAAGAGAGAAAGAGGAAGAGAGATATAAAAAGAGAGAGAGCGAAAGAGAGAAACAGAGAGAGAACGGGAGAGAAACATATACATATTTCAAAAGGCAGTACTTTGAATGATAAAACCTAGTGATGTTACCTAAAGAGGGACATGAAATAAAATGTAAGGCATGAATTAAAAAAAATAAAGTAATAACAAATGACAGTGTGACTTATGAACTAAAATTAAATCTAACTAAGACAAATATAAGAACATCAGTCTCTTCAGACATACAGACAGATGCAGAGTTATTTTATATATTGCCATGCAGAATTTGATTAGCCAGCCTTGTTTCTGTCTGTGCTTAAGGGCTTTGAATTAAAGTTTTATTGCTTCAAAATTTTAACAGGAGACTAAGCTTCTGTTTTCACATGCAATCCATCTTTAAAAAACACCCATTTACATCTCAGAATTATTTCACTACTCTTTCTAATAATTAAGGCGTCCCATCCGGATCAGCAGTATGACATGGTGAAAGGAATGTGGCTACCAGAATAAGAGGACCTGGGCTTAGCACTTGCTTTTTGTTTATCTTTGGCTTCTCAGTTACTTTATCTGAAACACAAACTCCTTATCTATAAAAAATGTGATAGAGAATAAAAATAGTTTCTAGGTGGCAGAATTTTTTTTAATGCATATGTTAATTTAATGAAATACTTTGAAAACTCTAAATTGCCAAACAAACATGAGTTATTATTGTCATACCAGAAGCAATGGTTGTACAGAAAAAAGAATACAGTATTTGAAGAAGGAAAACTGGCTTTGAGCTCTGGCTCTACTTCTTGCCAATTGTGGGCCTTTCTGCTCTGCTGTCCCATCAGTGAGGCTGATACTACCACTCACTTTATAGGTTCCTGGGGCTTCCCTGGTGGCACAGTGCTTGAGAGTCCGCCTGCCGATGCAGGGGACACGGGTTTGTGCCCCGGTCCGGGAGGATCCCACATGCTGCAGAGCGGCTGGGCCCATGAGCCATGGCCGCTGAGCCTGTGCGTCCGGAGCCTGTGCTCCGCAACGGGAGAGGACACAGCAGTGAGAGGCCCGCATACCGCAAAAAATAATAATAATAATAATAATAATAAATATAGGTTCCTGTAAAAATCAAATGAGATATTAGTGACAGGACAATCACTCCCTGAAGAACATTTTAGGAACCCTAAGTCTAGGCAGAACTCAGTTTTAGAAACACTGTAGTGAGGTGGACCTCAGTTGAAAGCCACACATTGAAATAATCTATCAAAATTGTAACCATTTTTGAAAATATTGAAATTCTTTATTTGTTAATTAAAGATAAGAATTTGGTGGTCCACCAGCAAGATAGTCTTACAAATAAAAGTGTTAGAGAAATTTTAAAAGGTGCTCTATGTACATTTTAGTTGATTTATTAATCACAAAATTTTACCTTTCCTTCTCTGTCATTTCAATCTCCTTCTCTTGAAATGGACACACACACACAAATGTGCCTACATATGATTTATGGTTCCTATATGCTACCAAAAATGGTCTGCTCTGTTGAGGCAAAAGGCAAGAGGCAGCCTGTTGTAGTTTCAACATATCCTTGAGATATTTAATTTTCATGGGTCTTTTATATGCAGTCATTGCAGAAGCCAGCCTCATGTGCAGAGATGCTATGTGCTGCTTATGGGTCTCCTTTGTTTCCTAACGTGTATGCTTATTGTCTCTACAGCTTGTACCATCCTAGCCTTGACGCAAGATCCCCAGGTCTAACTGGGTGACAGCTTTATATCCGTGGTGGCTTGTCAGCTGATGCGTTTTTCTCAGAATGTGAATCTGAGTAGTATTTTTTAGAGGAATAGGATCAACAGAGTGTTAAAATACTGCTTTGACTTTTTCTGTTTTCTATTTACTTTCCACACCCATATATACTCTCATACACTTGCAAATTCACTCTCTTGGTAGACACTTTAAAATGAAATTGCTTTCTAATTCATGCTTGCAATAGTATAATGCAATATGACTATAACAATTTTTATAGCATCTCACATTGTTATCATTCCTATTATCCCAAATATTAATGTTGAACTACATCTATCATTCCAAATCAGCAGCACAACTAAGTTCTCTTTTTTTGAATTTTTAACCATTTTTTTCATTGAAGTATAGTTAATTTATAATGTGTTAGTTTCAGGTATACAGCAAAGTGATTCAGTGATATATATTTTTTTTTTCAGAATCTTTCCCATTATAGGTTATTACAAGATATTGAATACAGTTCCCTGTGCTATACAGTAGGCCTTTGTTGTTCATCTATTTTATGTATAGTGGTATGTATGCATTAATCCCAAATTCCTAAGTTATCACCCCCTGACTCCCGCTATCCCCTTTGGGAACCATAAGTTTGTTTTCCATGTCTGTGAGTCTAATTCTGTTTTGTAAATAAGTTCATTTGTATAATCTTTTTTTAGATTCCACATATAAGTGATATCATATAATATTTGTCTTTCTCCGTCTGACTTACTTCACTTAATATGATAATCTCTAGGTCCATCCATGTTGCTGCAAATGGCATTATTTCATTCTTTTTTATGGCTGGGTAATATTCCTGTGTGTGTGTGTGTGTGTGTGTGTGTGTGTGTGTGTGTGTGTGTGTGTGTGTGTATCTCACATCTTCTTTATCAATTCATCTGTCGATGGACACTTGGGTTGTTTCCATATCTTGGCTATTGTAAATAGTGCTTCTATGAACACTGGGGTGCATGTATCTTTTCAAATTATAGTTTTCTCCAGATACATGTCCAGGAATGGGATTGCAGAATTATATAGTAACTCCATTTTTAGTTTTTTAAGGAACCTCCATACTGTTCTCCATAGTGATTGTACCAATTTACATTCCCAGCAACAGTGTAGGAGCCTTCCTTTTTCTCCACACCCTCTCCAGCATTTACTATTTGTAGGCTTTTTAATGATTCCCATTCTTACTGGTGTGAAGTGATATCTCATTGTAGTTTTGATTTGCACAACTAGATTTTCTTTACCCTCAAAAAATATGGCTTGGGCTTCCCTGGTGGCGCAGTGGTTGAGAGTCCGCCTGCCGATGCAGGGGACACGGGTTCGTGCCCCAGTCCAGGAAGATCCCACATGCCGCAGAGCGGCTGGGCCCGTGAGCCATGGCCGCTGAGCCTGCGCGTCCAGAGCCTGTGCTCCGCAACGGGAGAGGCCACAACAGTGAGAGGCCTGCGTACCGCAAAAAAAAAAAAAAAAATATGCCTTCATCTTTGAAAATTGTTTAATAGAATTGGAAAATAGTTTGTTCTCTACTGTTAAAAAGCACACATCTGTGGGAATATAACAGAGTATGCATGATCACTCATTCCAGGACCAAAGAGGCTGATCCTGTTGCTCTATAAAGAGTACTAAACACTGCTCTGAGGCCAGCAAGAACAGTATCCAAAATGCTTAGACAAAGCCTGCAGACAGGACATCTCCTAAAGATGTTTCACTGAAGGGCCATAACAACATTTGCAATTTAAGAAGAAGCTAGATCTGAGACAGAGTGAACTGTCTGAAACGAAGTCATCAAAACTAAGAGGAGGAAACGAATGGTGAACAAGGAAACAGGGTGATTAAGGGTTAGTGGTTGGAGCCTTGTAAGACATTTGGTCCTATTCAAAACATCTTTTTATAAGACATTTTGTCCATGCCAAAAGGTCCTTGATATTCGGTCCTATCCAAAACCATTTAACATGGACCAAATATGCTCACGAACATTTTGGATATGACCAAATCTCAAGGACCTTTTGGCGTGGACCATTTTGGACAAGACTAAATATCTGCTAACCAGTTGGGGAAGAAATAGCTACAGTGTAATTTTCCAAGTTAAGCACAGATGACTGAGATTGCTTTTTTACTTGCATGAAGATAAGGAGCGAAGAAAAAATGGTAAGCAGACAAATATGAAGAATAAGTGTCCAAAATGTATTAAGAGCAAGTGGAAAGATCATCAATAGAAATTTAGAAGCCATTGCTAGAGGGTCACTTTATTGCTCAGCGTTGCCCTGTCTTTCAGGCCACCTTGAAGATCTCCTAGTACTGCCTTGTCCTCTGACTTCTAGACCCTTGTTCAATGCACTGTCATTTTTATTCCCTACCAGCCCCCAGCACCACTACCAGAAGCCATAGGAGATTGAGGCTTAACCTTATACATTCAAACAGTCCTGACAACCAACCAGATTGACATGACTCTGTTAAGAAAGAACGTGTGCCAACATCGCAATGATAAAATCAACCACCAAACTGAGAAAAAGTCTAGACCTCTGTTACTCTGAGACAAGTAAGTATTAATTCCTCCATAAAAATTTTATAAAGTATTTCTATGATTCAGTCTGTCTTTTAAAAATCAACCCTTTACAGCCCTTGAGGAAGAAAATGCTGAAAGTAAAGGCAGTGGTTAAAAAAAGGAAAGTCTCGATTTTTAAAATCTAGTCCCTCACAGACATTGGTCCCAAAGGAACTCTGTGATAAATCACCTGCATACCAATCTTATATTTTCAAAGTCTGTCTTCTCATTAATCTGACTTGCAGAAGTTGGTCTGAAAAATGGTACTAGAAGGCAAATACCAAAGTAGGATTTTGGTGTTGGATGACCAACCTCTAGACTTTTACGAGGATCTCATCACCCAGGTGAAGCACTGAGACCATCCTGGCATGCAATGCTGGTATAATTATTAAAATATTCACCAATAATGCACTGGGAACTGATACCAGTGAAAGGGGAGTGATGATTACAGTGCTTCAGGTGTTTAAGAAGTGCTAGAAACAATAGTAATTATAAGAACATTGAACTTGGGGATAATCAATGCACTGTTAAAAGGCACTAATAACCAATTAAAAGCTAACTGTGAAAGTCAGAGGGTTTTCCTGGCAGGAAAGAAAGAAATTCCCTTCTTATGTAACCAGATGACCATTTTTTCCTGGTTGAGGACACTGTTTACCAAAATAATAAGAAATGCCATGGTGAGATGGGCACGAGTATCACCAAGAAGCTCAGTCATGGTACTCCTTTGTAGGGTAAAACTAACAGTATGAGATGCTTTTATAAAACTAGGCTCAATTGGACTGATAGATTCTCAGAATAATAAAGGCCAAGTAGTACACTTAGCTGCAGAAGCCAGGTGTGAGCAATGATCCTGCTGAGTGATAAGGTTGCAGTGTCAGCCTTGGGGGCCTGACCCACAGATTGCTATGGAGATGCCTAATAGGACTAAAGAAACCTAGGATGCCCAATAAGTGTTTGCTCAATTTGTACAAACATAAGAATTCAAGTGTAGGTCAGAAGGCTAAGGGAAGCAATCCCATTTAACATTCATAATAATTTCCCGATATCCAGAACTGAGTTTTCAGACCCAGACCCCCTGAATGAAGCACGGGCTTTATCCCCGAGAGGAAGGACCTTGTTCAACCCTTATACGTGTATTTTAATTCCTCAGACTTATTCCAAAGGGCTTGTAAACATATTGGGGTAAGGGATAAACTCATACATTTCAAAGACTGTTGGACATACAGTTTGAATCATTACAGGTTGAGTTCCTTGAAAAACAGACATTAAGATGGAATTTAATGTGCAGGATGTTTAAGGACACTAAGAATCTAAACCTATGGAAATGGGAGGCAAGAAACAAGAGCGTCAGAAGTAGAAGTCAAGTGTTATGATGGTCCAGCAACAGACTAGCCCTTCAGAGTTGTCTTAAGTTGACCCAATATGGTACAGTCTTTATACACTCTCACTGATAAGAAACTGGAAGTGGACTGCCCAGAGAAAGGGGATGACTTTTGGTAAAGTGGCTTTCTAGAGCTAAGGCTGTTCCTGAAGATACACTCAGCAGCTGGGGCAACAAGTTCCTTACTGAAGGGGATATGGATGGCATTTCGCCATGTCCACCATAAAGCTGACTTTGATACCTGGTAATGATTCCTCCAGTCCTTCCCCAAAGGGTCCTAAGCAATTTATTCAGACATCACACTGGGGTCAAGGGACTACCTCGTCATTTTGAGGACATTTAGACACAATTTTCTCTGACAGTGATATTTGGATATTTGAAGGATCTGAAGCATCATCACTGACCCTCTGTTAGAGTAGACACATATAGGATCCAAATAATACATTAGTGAGTTCAGACCCAGATCCAACTCAGAGCAGCTCCACTAGTTCCACAGACCCAAGGTTCATTTCCCAGTTCCAAAATGTAAAATTAGGATGAACATACTTAGAGATGAGTAGAACCCCCAACACTGGCCCCTTGACCTCTGTGGTAAGAACCATCACAGTGAGAAAAGTCAAGTGAAAGTCTCTATCAGCACCTACCCCACCTCTGGCCAAGAGAGTATATCAAAGACAATACTGTATCCTACAGGGAATAATAGAGATTATTGTCATCTATTAATATCTGAATAATGCAGAGATAGTAGTTTTCAATATACATCCATTTAATTTACTATCTCGAACTCTATAAAAGCCAAAGAGATATAGAAGGATGACAGTGGATTACCGTAAACTCAGCCAAATAGGAAACCCATTAAACCTGTTGTACCTGATATGATATCTTTGCTGGAGCAGATTAACAAGTTCTCCATTACATAGTATATGGCCATCAATCTGGTAAATGCATCCTGTTCTATTCCTCTCAAGAAGCAGGATCAACAGTATGTATTCATGTAGGACAAACAAGAGTATGTGTACATTTACCATCTTTCCCCATAGCTATGATTAATCTTCTTAGCCTCTATTAAAACATAGTCTGAAGGGACCTGGAGAATCTGTATATTATTCAGAAGTTTATAATGGTCACATTTTATATATGATAGATTGATGACATCATGTTAATTAGAGTGGATGAGCAAGAAGTAGCAAGTATGTCGGAAATCTTTATAAAACATAGGTGCTCCAGAGTGTAGGAGATTTCACCAATGATGCACTGGGAATTGATATCAGTGGAAGGGAAGGCGCCCACAAGATCAATGAAATTTTTAGGGCTTCAGTAGTCTGGGGCATGCTGAAACATACCCTTCAAACTAAAAGAAATAAAGTAAAAGAGGATAAAAGGATAAGCCACAGACTTGGAGAAAATATTTGCAAAAGACATAGCTGGTAAAGTTTTACTATCCAAATACACAAAGAACATGTAAAACTCAACAATAAGAAAACAAACAACCACATTTTAAAATGAACCAAAGACCTTAACAGAAACCTCACAAAAAAAGACGTACAGATGGCAAAGTTATATTAAAAGATACTCCATATCATATGTCATCAGGGAAATACAACTCAAAACAATGAGATACCACTACATACCTATCAGAATGGCCAACATCCAGAACACTGACAACGCCAAATGCTGGTGAGGATGTGGAGTCTCATCTTCCTGCTGAGACAGGAACTCTCATTCATGCTGGTGGGAAGGCAAAGTGGTACAGTCACTTTGAAAGACAGTTGGGGAGTTTCTTATAAAACTAAACATACTCTTAACCATATGATCCAGCAATCACATTCCTTGGTATGTACCCAAAAAAGTTAAAAATATATGTCCACACAAGATATATGCCAGCACACAGATGTTTATAGCAGCTTTATTCATAACTGCCAAAACTCAGAAGCAACCACGATGATGCTCTTCAATAGGTGAATGGATAAATAAACTGAGGTAATCCAGACACTGAAATAGCAACACTAAAAAGAAATGAATTATCAAGTAATGAAAAGACATGAAAGAAACTTAATTGCATATCCCTAAGTAAAAAGAAGCCAATCTCAAAAGGCTATATACTGTGTGATTCCAACTATATGGCATTCTAGAAAAAGCGAAACTATGGATACAATAAAAAGAACAGGGGTTGTCAGGGGTTAGGGAGGAGAGAGGGATGAATAGGTGGAGCACAGAGAATTTTTAAGGTAGTGAAGATACTCTGTATGATACCATAGTGGCAGACACATTATAAATCTGTCCAAAGCTATAGAATGTACAAATCCAAGACTGAAATCTAATGTAAACTATGGAGTAGGGTGATAATGATCTGTCATTGCAGGCGCATCAATTGCATCAAATGCACCACTCCAGTGGGAGATGTTGATGAGGAGGCTATGCATGTGTAGGGGCAGGGGAAATATGGAAAACCTCTGTACCTTCCACTCAATTTTGATAATTCAGAACCAAAAACTGCTCTAAAAAATGTTTTTAATTTTTTAAAAGATAATACTACTTATGTAGACCTTGTCTCATGCGCCAACAGCAGACTGCACCACAACTCTGGGAACATTGAAGACCTCAAGTGGAAATTATTTGTAAATACTATAAATGTGTGAATAAAGTTAAAGACTTTTTCCCCTCAAAATATTATTTCTTAGGAATAAAAAAATATTCTGTATTCAAATCCTTTTTATATAAAAGGATAGACTCATTTTAATACAATAGCTTCAAAGAACCTAAATCTGTGCTAATTTCAGATGCTTTAGAAATCAGTTCACAGAATTGTAATGTACATTTATGGTTTGGAATACTCCACTACTAGGAATAATCAGTGTGTAGTCTAATGCCAGGGAGCCACAGTCTATTTGGCAAACAGCAAAACTTGCTGCAAAGCATGAGCCCAGTCCTTTAAAATAAAATAAAATGTGTGGGTGTGTATACGTTTATGTGTGTTATGTATAGAATAGCGACTGAGAGAATATATGCCAAAATACCGACAGTGGTTACCTTTATCCATAATTATATTTTATATTAAATTTCTATGTATTCCTTTCATCAGAAAACAATTCATAATAAATGTGATGGTTAAAGTGCAAAAAAAAATTAATTCATAGAATAAATTAAAAAGAAGACTAAAGGCTTAATACAGGTTTATTCATTTTTTCTGTGGTTTGAATTCAGAATTGAAAATGTTGAACTATATTGTAAACAATTTTTAAAGGTCACTTTCAAAAGTACCACTGTGAGGGTTATAATGGAAAGATCACAAATATATACCTACTGGATGAATTCTTAAAAAAGACAATGTCCTAATCCAAAGTTTTTCAGTCTTGGCTCTATTGACATTTTAGACCAGAAAATTCTGTGTTGTGGGAGACTGTCCTGTGCACTGCAGTATGTTTAGGAGTTTCCAGGCCTGTACCCACTAGATGCCAATATCACCCTGCTCCCAGTTGTGATGTGATGGTCAAAAATGTCTCTAGACTTTGCCAAATGGTCCCTGGGGCACAAAATCCCACATACACCCCACTGAGAACTAATGCCCTAAAGTTACGGAATAAATTCTGTGACTTGAGTTAAAATTTAGTGACAGCATGAGATACAAATTCAAAAAGGGCTGTTATCTCCATCTACTCAGGCGATAGTGAAGCTCATGTGCTCCAGAAAGTAGAGGACTCTAGGGATGACAAAGACATGAATATCGAGGTGAACAGGAAAAGTCTGAATAAACTTGTTTTATGAAGTATGAGTTAAAAGTAATATTTTAATTAATATATTTTTAGAGCATGTAATTTTAAATATATGATGCAATTAAACTAATAAATTATCTATCAGAAGTAGATATTTGACTCTTTTATTGATACCTCTAAATTTGAAAGTCTTTTTTACTGGGGAAATAAAGAATCAATTTGTATTTTGGTTTTTCCTTTATTGAGCAATGTAGTTTTCTGTTGCCTTGAAATCATGGAATTTAAGCAGTTAGAACTGCACTGTCCAATACAGTAGTCACTAAGCCACATGTGGCTATGAGCAAGTCCAAATTTAGATATGCTATATATGTAAAATGTACCCTGGATTTCAAAGAATTAGTATGAATAAGAAGAATGTTAACTTACATTTATAACAATTAACATTTATAATGTTAAATTACCATTATAGTATCATTTATATTGCTATAAATGTTGAAATTATAATATTTTAGATATATTCATTTAAATCAAGAATAATATTAATTTTACCTGTTTCTTTTTACTTTTTTAATATGTTTCCACTAGAAAATTTAAAAATCATACATGTGGCTCACATTATATTTCTTTTGGACATCACTGCATAAGCTCTAGTTTGAGAACTATTAAATGAACCCCCTGAACCTTACAAGAAGCCATTTAATTCACAAATAGCAATTGATTAAAACAAACAAAACAAACCACTGTACTTTCTCAGTGAAATATTCCACTCCAATATACTTGTTTTTTAAATCCAATTTCAATATGAAAATTAGTCACTCCTGTTTCACCAACCCCTGCAATCAAATTATAACTAATATTCATGCCTTATTAAAAAATTATAACCACTATTTGGTGAGAGGTTGGAAAATAAAGACTGTCTTTTCATGGAACACCAATAAAACATATGCTGTATAAATAAAAATAACACTCATGAAAAAAACTGTAATCAAAATCTTTTCTGAATATATTACGATAAATTATGTACTCTTTTTAAAAAATGAATTACAATCTAAGTATTTAAAGAATTCTAGATCAATATGCATAATATTGTAACTCTAAAAAACTAAAAGGAGATGCATATAAATAAATAAATATGATTTATTGGATAACTGTGAAATAACTTATAAATAACTATTAAATAACTGTGATAACTATTATTTATTGGATAACTGTCATTGATTGGATAACTGTGAAATATAAAAATCTCTGTAAAATGAGATATACCATTAGGCACTAACTAATATCTAGACCTTTTTGTCCTACAGCTCATGAGCATGGACACAAAAGAAACACACTGACTAAGGCCTATACAGTAAAGGCATGGCTTGCAGACAAAAGATAAAAGCCAAGTGGAAAAAAAAATGAATGCTGCTGCCAATTACATATCAAGTAGTATTTTTTAAATGCTTAATGCTTTTAAACTAAGACTTTAGAAAAGAGGCAAGAGTGCCTGGAATCTCATAATTCCATGAAATCTTAACTTTTTACCAATTTCTTTTTCCGTGCTTCGAGAAAATGGAAAACACTTCGCAAATTAAAGTGTTTTATACAAGTCAGATTTTATTCAGACTCTGTCCTGACATTTCCTTCTCCAGCAGATTAACCAATAGCCACCTCTGTACAATAATTTAATCGTGTTGATTTCCAGGTTTTGGTTTGATTGTGCCATGAAATTGGTCCACCGCTCAGTAGAAAATATACAAAACCCTCCTGACTGAGACAGTTATTTGACTTGGTTACAGGACAACGTCTTCCCTTTTTTTCTCGTGTCTACTGCTTGGGTTATTTCCATGAATTCTTCTGCATTATTGTCTTCAAGATTACAAGATTAGATTCCAGATCCCCTGTTGCAGATACTGCTGGTGGCCCGCCCAATATCCTTTCCTCCACTCCTTCTTCCACACTAACGGATTTCTTTCTTTCCAGAGTGGCAATGAGACCAGTTAAAACATTCTATTTCCCAGCCTCTCTTGAAGCTAGGGTATCTATTAGCAGAATTCTGGTCAGTAAGATGTAATTGGATTTCTCCCGGGAAGACATAAGATCCTACATTTTTTCTAAGAGAAAATCCTTTGGGTTTTTGCTCTTAGCCCTTAACCCTTGTTCCTATTTCTTATCTAAAATGTTAATGCAATGCCTGGAGATATAGCAGACACCTTGACATCATAAGCATGTGAGCTAAGTGTAAGGAAGGTAGAGAAAACAGAAAGATTCTGGGTCATTGCAAAATCTTGAACAGTTGCACCAATTCTCAACTCTCTACTGCACATTCTTTGTTATGTTATTAAAGTCACCTCTGACCTGCTTACACTCTGCATGTTATCTGATACATAGGTAGTGCAGTCCCTCATTGGTCTACTATTCATTTCTGCTTTCCTGTGTTGTGACTTCACCCTGGCCCTATTCAGTGAGACATGTAAGTATACCCTGTTCTGGGAACCATCATTATTGTACATCATTTCCCTGCAATGCACCTCTGATGCCACATGGGCAGCACCCGGCACTGGTTGTTTTACAGTGAGTCAACTTTACACACGTTGGATCCCTCTTCTTCAAGCACCTGAACCGGGCCAGCTTCCCCAGTAGTTACCCCACACAAGTGGCCAGAGTCAGGTTTCTATTCCACCTAAGTTATGTCCAACATGTCTTGAAAGATGTCAGCCCCTGAGTCACTTGGTCTTCCTCATTGCTTTATTTTAGAATTCCAGTTTCGTAAATAAACTTTTTATCTGACTGTGTTCTAGCTGTAAAACTGTAAGTTCTCAAATGGGGGTAATTTTGACCCCAGGAAAACATTAGGCCATGTCTAGTGATATTTTTTGTTGTCACATGGTTGGGTGCGGGGAGTTACTACTGCAGCTAGTGGGTAGAGGCCAGGGGTGCTGTTACATATCCTATAATGAACAGGAAGAACAGCTTCCCACAACAAAGAATTACCCAACACAAAAGATCAATAGTGCTGAGACTGAGGTAGTCTGCTCTAGGGCAATGATTTCTACCTCAGCTGCACTTTAGAATGAAATGGAGAATTTTAAAACAGTCTCTCTACACTTGGGCTCAACCCCCCGAGATTGTAATGTAACAGTTCTGGAGCGGGGCCCACACATATTTGAAAGTGCCCCAACTGACAGCCAAAGTTGAGAACCACTGAGGCAAGCATAACCCTTGAGTCTAGGGTACAGGCTGTTAAGAGAGTTGGCCGGGACGGTGAAGATAGCATCTGGGCCAGAAGCAAGGAAGGAAGTCAAAAAGTGCAAACACAGAATCAGAGCCATAAGAGGGCTTTCTGTAAGAGAATTAATCCAAGGTGAAAAGCCAGGAAGGAAAGGAAAAATTACCAAAGAAAGTGTTGTGTGTGTCACGAAAAAAAGTTCAAGAATTAAGTTAGCGCATAAATAACTCAAAGGTGTTGGAAGCCCTCTTTTTAAATTATGAAAATATATGTCTGGTTATACATCTATAGTTATACTTTTATGTTTATGGCTAAAACTATCTAGTTGTCCTTCCTTAGCCCTGATTATAAGAGTGATGCAGATGGATAATTAAAAGCAGTTGTATGCTAGGGTAGAATTTGGACTAGGCTCTTTTTTATTAAAAAAATTCTTTAATATTGTTGTATTATATGACATCAATTTTATAAAAATTTAAAAGTCAAAATAATATGGCTTAGTGTTAAAAATCTGAAAAACAAAAAATAAACAAAAAATAGAAATTACATAGAATACCAGCTTATAGAAATACCCATCAATTTTTTAATTAATTAGTTCATTCATTCATTCGTTTATTCATTCATTAGCATAGACAGTGTAACCTAATGGCTTAATGGTACAGAGCAGGAGCCAAAATGTCTTCTCCACGTTCATTTTCACATCCTGACTCCAAATAATTCTGCCATAAATACCTCAATATCTGAAACTGGTATAATGTTTCTATCAGCTTATAATCACCAGCTTATTTTCATCTCATAAAAAAAGCTGAGTTTAATGTCACATTCTCCTAGTGTAATATAGAATATTGCATGTACTCTGAGTATAAGATTTTTACCAGTGAATCCATGCCCTGAGTCTCTGTGCTCAGGGATTTTTTTTCAAATTCACAGTAACCTGGTTCGGTTAAATATGGTGATTGCTTTTGCAAATTCACAGGAATGCAGTTCAGTTAAGTTTGTTATATGGCCAAACCCATCTTAATTTTGCAGTATCTACAGCCTGTATTACATCTTTGACTTCTGTTTAGTTTCATAATTCATCTGAAATATGGTTATGAAATGAAAACCTGTGCCTGTAATATTCCAATGCTAATTTAGTAATAGCCAGTTTCTTCTCTCAAGGATGTTTTTCACTAAGGATTGATACATAGATCCCTGACAGTGAAATGATTAAGTCTAACACTTCGTTTTTCATCCTTATGAGCAATTCATCAACCATCAGTGAAATCTTGTTCTCAGCATTGAAAGTGGGCCACTTGATCATATTCATTGTATATATTCTAAAATATAAATAAAATACAGTAAATGAACTACTGACATAAGTAATAAGAGTATACACACAGTGTTCTTCAGTTGCCTTTCATCCAGTCCAATGGCTTTTCAGTAATGTTTTACCAAAACATACAGTAAGAAATTCAGTTTTCCTTGCAACCTAGTATATATAAGTGAAGCAATTTTTTCCATGAAACATATCCTTAAAGTAATGCATGAAAGGCACTCTAATATTTTGTTCTGTAGTTATAAATTTTTAAAATTCCCTGCTGCTAATTAGTGAATTTCAACCTGTAGTTGGAAAAACACTAAACAAGATCACGTAAAGGAAACTTACAAACCACGAAGAAAAATTTTTAAAGCAAACAAGGAAAAAACAGTGAATAATGGAAATGGAGATTACTAACACTGAACAGTGTAATGAATAGTTCAACACTTTAAAAATTGTTATAATTCCTTAAAAACTCAACATTATGTACATAAGTGTAATAGAGTTATGTATAAGCTGCCCATAGGGTGATGTACTATACCAATTACATTTTAACCTATTGTTAATATCTTCTAAATTATTCTGTTTAATTTTCTATGTAGTACCAATATTTATATACTCTTATTTATTCATACATAAACTCCAAAACTGAAACATTGAAATTTTCCTTTCATTCTGACTTGCTATCTTCACTACTTCTAATTATGGTTAACAAAGGACTGAAAAAACAGAACAATGTTCATGAAGAAATACCTAAGGAAGAGAATAGATACATCCTCAGTATTAATTAAGAAGATTCCAAGTCACAAAATATATGCTTGAAGAATGCATTACATTTGACAACAAAAAAGAATCATTAGGACACACAAATCTGAGAGGAAATCTTATTAGTTTGTCTTATTGATAAACATATTTGTCAAATACTAAATGATTTCTTTTCATGTAATTGATAGCCTATTGTGAATATTTTAATTAAATATGAAACATTCACCTGTCCCAGAGAAAGTGTTCAGTAAATAAGTTGATATTATTATTAAAATTAAATAATATTAAGATTCTTGACATTTTTCTTTCATTAAATGTACATACAGAAATTAACAGCATAACTATTTCCAAAAGAAACTAATTATAATCATACAAACAGCTTAAAACTATGCCTGTAACTTCCTCTTATTTAAATTCTTACAGTATCAAACATTCTACACATGTATATGTGAAATTACAGGAAAAAGATTCCCTAAGAGAGTTCAGAGCAAAAGAATAGGCAATTTTTATCAGCAGCTTCTTAACATTCATTTTAATTTAGACTAATCTTTTGAAAGCAAACTACTGTCTTATCCTCTGCTTATGAGTCTTTTTTACTTAGGTAGACTCTCTGTGATTTTATACCTTTCATATCTTTCTATGGATTTGTTTTCATTTCTTCATATCTTCATTTCACATTAGTCTATCTCTCCAGAGTGACACCAGATTATTCAGATAAGAACTTATGAAAATTTAAATTATGTTTTAAGAATCGTTCTCTTTAATTACTGAGGTAAAATTCAAAGTACTATTTGATATAAGGCAAAGGATTCATCTGTTTTCTTTTTCTATTTTAAAACTATTGAGTTATTTTTAAATAAAAAAAAGTTTTAATAAGTCAGAATTTATGCATCAAAGAGTGTTGAAGTTTTAGAGTTGGGCAACATTCAACTAAAAATTTGTGACGGTGACTTGTGTAGGAACAAGAAATCCCTAGATGGTCTTTTTGTCATTTTCATACAGAAATTTAAGAATATGTTTCCCTTTAGCTGAGAATTTAGAGTAAAATAAATAATTTGAAGGTACACCAATTTCTTAGCAGAGAATACCTATTGTAAGCTGTGTTTAAGAACAAAAAAAGAACATAAAAGTATCCAAAGACAACACCATTTACCTGGCACAGCAATGAAAATGTCAAATATGTGAACCTCCAGAAAAGATGCCACTATTCTCAGGTAATACACCTACGTTTACTTAAAAAGTTTGTATATTTTCAAATACATGCATATATACGTGAATGTGTGTGTACAAATACATATTTTTTAGCCTTTATTTTGTTTTTGAAAGAATTATTGCTTGTTGGTTAATAAGTTTCAAGTGCTTTCATATTTCAAAATACATATGTGATTGTGCTAAAGGTAAAAGCTGACAAGCAAGGTGTAAGTTCCACTGGACCTTGGAAGTAATGACTGTTGGCCTTTGTATAACCTCCTACTCTCAACACTTGCACACACACAAACACACTGAGTCAACCTCTGTCATCAGTTACTCACTCACAACTCCAAAGCTGAATTGGGCCCTCAGCGGCACAAACTGAGATTCCCCAAGGAGTCAATTAGAATTACATTGCAACTGCACAGGGCAACATCTGGACATGGAATTTTACCTAAGATAGTGGCAGCTGACTTTGTCCTAGCATGTCCATATTGTTCTCATGACTCCTGACAAAGGGAGAGGTAAGATGTTCAAGCAATTAAAGACTGTGTTTGCAGCTGACATTTAATATTGACATTGGAGATGTGCTTCAGCATTTGAAAAACAGAGATGCTATTTAAAACTTTACCACAAATTTAATTTGATGACTTTCCCCCTATGGCAATTCATAAGGAGAAACCAATCGCAAAACTTAAATGAAAACTATTGAATAGAGTCAGAGAAAAAAAAAAATGCTTTTTCCATGTCGAGTCACAGAAGTTCACTAGTCCAGCAGAGACCAACCTATGTTGTGTAAAATCATTTACGGCCAACTCAATTTAGTTTCACACATTATTAAGATTACTTTTGTCTAATATGAGTTTAAAATTTGTTTGGCACGTAACTTTAATAATTTAATGGTATTTAATAAAGCACCTGTGACTGAGATAACTACAACTTTTAACTGAATAGATAATTGTATAATATATATATACACACACAGAGAGAGAGAGAGATCTCCTCAACTTCGTCTGTTTCAAATCCAGTTTTCAAAGATAGTGATCACAATTTGCACAATCAAATACCAATCTTTCTTCACTCAAATATCCCCTTTTAGGTGATAACTTTCCTCATGATCCTTTTAAAAGCTGCATTACCTCTTTCCACAAAACTTCAAATCACCTGCCTCCACCTTAGTCTTCTTTATTGCAACTACCACCACCTGATGTATTACATCTTTTCAGTTGTATT
This sequence comes from Grampus griseus, assembly GCF_964374135.1. Classification (NCBI taxonomy): domain Eukaryota; kingdom Metazoa; phylum Chordata; class Mammalia; order Artiodactyla; family Delphinidae; genus Grampus; species Grampus griseus. Next base: position 112,055,550 of record NC_138998.1, on the reverse strand, counting down.
TTGTCTATCTCCTACTAGAACATAGTCTCGAATGTTTCTGGTGTTCTGTTCACTGGTATATCCTCCATGCCTAGAACAGTGCCAAAACACAGAAGATGCTAAGTGAATGTTTGTGAATGCATAAATAAAAGATCACTTTCTACAAACAAAGGATTTTACCTAAAATCAGGCATGTTTGATTTTGGAGATGGTGAAACTGATAATAATTTAGCTCAATAACTCTTTCACTAGTTAAGATGAAGTAAGCACATCCTACCCCTTCTCTCCTAATGACTGCAGCTATGAAATCTGGAGAAAATGAATGAAGCCACCATTTGAGAAGTCTGGAAAGGAAATAATAGCAGGAAATTGTAGTAGAACAGAGTTAAAGGACCACAAATCCAGTAGTGAATTTACCTTTTTTTCCCCCTTTAGTATCTTCAAGCTTGGTCTCAAGGCAGTGAGAGCCCAGAAGTATACATTGGAACAGACAGAATACTAGGAGAAGCCCTCCTATTCCAGTTTGAAACATAGAAAATAAGTGTTAGTTTCCAGTGCATATGGAACATTCATCATAACAGATGGTACCCTGGGATATTAAACAAACCTTAACATATTTAAAAGAATGTATATCATACAAAGTATGTTTTTAAACCGTAATGGAATTAAACTTGAAATCAATAACAAAAGATACAGAAGAATCATAGAAATTAAAATGCACATATGCTTTTAAATACCACATAAATAAAACAGGAAGTCTCAAGGGAAATTAGAAAATATTTTGAACTGAAAAAAAAAATGAAATGCAACACGTCAAAATTTGTAGGATGTAGCTAAAACAGTATTTCCCTGTTAAACTGTTAAACAGAGAAACGGTGTTTTAAAAAGTCAAATGCTTATATTACAAAAGAAGAAATGTTTCAAATGAATAACCTAAGTTTCCACTACAAGAAACTAGAAAAAAGAAGAGGAAAAAAAGCCCAAAGAAAACAGAAGAAAAGAAATAAAAGAGAGCAGAAATAAATGAAGTGGGTGCCTTTATGATTCCATTTATATGACGTTCTCAAAAGACAAAACCATAGTGATGTTGAATAGATCATAAGTTGCCAGGGGTTAGAGAAGAGGGAAAGAGTAACTACAAAGGTATAGTACAAGGAGTTTTGGAGGATGATGGAAATTTCTGTATCCTAATTGAGGTGGTGGTTATACAAATCTATACATATATTGAATTTCATAGAATTGCACACCAAAAATGTCAGTATTACTGTATGTTAATTTAAAAATAAATTTTAAAGTAATATTCCTTTAAAATTCTTACTCATGTATTCATTCTGTCTAAGAGGGGATATGAGAATTTTATAAATGTAAAATATGTTATTAATTCTCTATTCAAACACTGGCTTTCAAATTACTAACTTTAGAACCCTTCTGCAATCCCTTCACTCTAAGCTTTGCATCCCTCATTCTAAAGGCAGGGATAGTACCAGTTGCATACAGGGTGGTGATGAGCAATCCTGATCTGAATGGTTCCTGGTTGAATGGAGTTTTACCTCATTCTACTACTCAGGAAATCTTTCCAATGTATCTGAAAACCTTATATTTAAATCACAGTCAAGAAAAACTCACCTACATTTATTTTAGAGAATACACTGTTGTCATATTTTAAAAGAAAGTTAAAGTAAGGATGTTTCACCAAATGGCTACCAAAAAGTTTAAGAGAAAACTGCCCAGTGTGAAGTTTTATATAGCCACAGGTGTGGTATAAATTAGTAAAATATGTTCCTTCTCTAGAAAGAAATGTAATCAATAATAAATAGTTTCATCCAGCTGTTTTTTTGTTTGTTTTTGTTTTTTGTCCTGAGACATCATTCTGAATCACAATTACAGTATTCTAAATATGTGTTTAGAATTGGGAAGAGTTTCTGTATGATAGGTTAACTGCCCCTGCCGTTTTATGGTTTCTTTTTTTCAATAGCTTCAAAATGTGGACAAATGCCTATTTTTCATTTATTACCACAAGATTTCCTTCCTAGACTCTTTAACATTCTCTATCTTCAGTCTTATTAATCATAAATAGAAGTCTCCTTTAATCCTGAGCAAAGGCAAATAATTATTTCAGCTGCCTTTCAACAAACCTTCTGGGTTAACATGTGACTTGTAGAGTTGAAAATTATGCTAAACAATTCAATAAACTTCACTGGTGAACATGAGAGCTAAATCGTCAACTAACTGTAAATATGGACTGGAAAATTATTTTAAACTGATATTTTTACTCACACTGGAACTGAATTTAATACATATCTCATTGTAGTCTGTAAAATCAGCACACAAAATAAGCTGGTAAAATTACACTTTCAAATTTTATATCCCCTAATAAATCATTCAATACCAAACTTTATTTACAGTTATGGATTTATACAGATCAATTTTTAAAGCATTCTACCAGAAAATGAAAACCAGAAGTTGGCTCAAATAAAAACTAAATCAAAATAATTACCTCCTGAATTACTTCTTTACATATGTGTATTATATTTTCCAAAGACATTATAAACTGTGTTTGGCAAAACAGGAGAAATCATGTCTGAACTATAACATTTAGTACTTATTGTGTCACAAGGACAGATAAACTGGATTTAAACTGGAAATTTATTTACCTTACATGAGTAAAATTTTAGAAGTAGTGCAGGTCTTTCATCATGACTTCACAGCTGAACAATGTTACCATAGACCAAATTCTCTCTGTCCCTCCACATTGCTTTTCATGCTGTTGCCTTATCCTTAGGCTCAGTAAGATGCCTCTTCCCAAAAGTTCTAGACACTCCCTCTGATTGGAATCAAAATGGCTGTAATAACATCACAGTTCATATCCTCATATCATACAATCCTATCCTAGGGAGGAAAAAAATCTCTTCTAGTAAGTTCTTTGAAAAAAGAAGAAATTTTCTCTTTCCCAGGATTCTTCTTGCTTCTCATTGCCCTGATTGGGTTATAGGCTTATTTATGGGGGGTGGGGAGGGATAGTCACTTTGGCCAAGACCTATCGTTGCTCCTTGACTGGAGTCAATAGTACTCCATGCCTAGTACTTGGGTGGATTCAACCTACCAAAAACCATATTGATTTTAGAAAACAAAAAATTTTAGAAGATAATTATGTGTGAGCAATACCAGAATATATTCAAGATTCATAATGTTTGAGATTAACTTTGCCTGCTTCTAGAATTTATAGTCATTATGTGACAAAAGAATCAAGTAAACAATACAAAATTTATATTCAAATCTTTTATCAAAAAACATTTTATTGTGAAAAAAATATTTTATTTTGTGTATACTGACATGAAATCCTAATTACATATGTTGACTGAACTTTTTAAATGCTGTAGTTAAATAAAACATTTTATACTTTTCTTTAAACAACATATGTTCAAAATTATTAATTTATCAAATATTTATTGTGTACGTACAATATGTTTTTCACTATTATGAGTGCTATTGATGTAGTGGTAAACAAAACATTCCGTCCTCACAGAGCTTACATTCTTATGGTAAGGCTTATATTCTAATGAATGACTTGATTGTGTTAATACAGGCATCATTATATAAAAATCTAAAAATTATGGTGAGCTTATTGAAGATGGTAAATTTGTTGGTAAATTTTCCCTATTAAAACTCTGAGGTTCGTTTCTTTAATCATTCTTTTAACAGGTAATATGTTATACTGATTATGAGTTCAAACATCCTCAATACCTAAGGAAACAAAGGGGAACAAGTGAACAATATTTTTCCCAGTAATAATTGTTCAAGAGAAAATATATATTGCAAATCTAAAAACATTACAAGTAATTTCATTTACTAAAATATTAGTTTTAAGTTTTTCCAAAAGTAATTGAAAATCTAAACAATTACAATTGTCACCTTAAATAAGATATACGTACATCTAATACATTTTTACATATAACAGAAAATATATACATATATATTAAAAGTCTGTGGATCACTTTTATATGAAGGTGTTGCTTCAGCTATTCACAAACCAACCTCATCCCTCTTTTCCTAAACCCCTGTGTATCCATATGTAGTACACATATCAACAGAGGTGCTAGGACAAACACTGGTATCCATAGTTCTTATAGAGGAATTTCCAAAAGGGACATTCTCTTGGATGGACTCTTTCTAAGAGGGTGTAATTATCATTGATATAGAAAGTTAAATTCAGAAAATCAAAATTTTATCTACACACAAGACTTTACATTTGGAAACAAGAAACATTTTCCACCTTTGTCCCATTAGTTGACACTATGTTCAGGAAGCCAAAAGAATAGAACCTTTGTGAAGCCCCTATTTGCACAACTACAATTTTCAAGGTCAGGAAAAAGTCATAATTGTTCAGTATGGATTAAAAGGGTACATCATAACTTATTATAATTTAGCCAATTATATTTTTGTCCATGAAATAAAATGCAGCCATTAACAAGAAAAGGTAAATTTTTATGTGCTGAGATATAAATATCTACAGGATATATTACTCAGTGAAAAAAAGCAAACTGAAGAACAATACATGTAAAACTATTATATTTCTCATTTTAAAGAGAGAGGAGCAAGAGAATTTTACCTCTGCTACATATACAAATTTCCTGGAAGACTGGGGTATAAGGCAAGAAAGCAGGCAGGAGCCAAATTATACAAGGTTCTGTGGCATTAATGAGAAGTTTAGAGTTTACATTAAGGAGAAAATGAGCCACAAGAGGGTTTTAAGAGGAGGTCAATACAATCTGACTTTAAATTTTGAAGGAAAATTGTTTGAATTCCACTTCTGGCCAAGTTGGAAAAACAGGAACTGGTTATAGCCTTTGCCTGAAACAACCAGAGCGGGGAAAAACTGTCAAAATATATGAATCAACAGTTTCCAAGGCAAAGGATATTAGTAGTGAAGGACAGTGATGCCCAAGAAATAGGAAACATTCAAATCCACCCTGTGATTGCTCTAGTTTACTATCTTGAGAGAGATTCCAGGCTACATTGAAGGAAGGGGGAAAGCCAGTAGATACAGGTAGCTGCCTTGAGTTTAGGAAATGAAGCTATGTATTTAGGGAGACCAAGGAGGCTAAAGTTTGCAGGACGTAGTACTGGATAGAAGAGGACTATACACAGAGAGAATCCAAGAGATCTGCAGAGAGTCCCTTTTGAATATTCAAGAGAGTATTGATCATTGCACGCATGTGAAGAAACTACTCAAGTTTGGGGAAAGAACAACCCAAAAGCATGGGAGGGAACAGTGACCAGATATCACAAAGGGTTAGGAATAGTGCCTTTTTCCACTATCCAACTAGAATAATTCATAATTCACGAAGGACTGAGTAAAGTATTCTAGAAGATATTGACTCAGAAGTCCTAGACTGATCACTATTCTGGAACTGCCTAGAAAATTGTAAAAGCAAGCCTAGAAAGGATCAAACTCTTTCCTAGAAACTTGACTGCACTCCAGAACTCAAGAATATTTATAGGAATACAAAAATATCTAGCACTCAACAAAATAAAATTCACAAGCCTGCCATGTAACCAAATATTACCAGGCATACAAGGAAGCAGGGAAACAGAACTTGTAATAAAAATGATCAATTAGTTGAAATGGAGCCAGAACTGACACACATGCAAGAATTGAGACAGGAAAAGTAGAAGTTACTCTAATCATATTTCGTATATGCTAAAAGTTAGGTAGAGACATGAAAGCTATAAACAGCACATATAAAACTCCTAGAGATGAAAACTACAAAGTCTGGTATAAAAAAATGCACTGAATAGAAATAACAACAGCATAGACAAATTCATAAGATTAATGAATTTGAATACATAATAATAGGAAAATGAAACACAGAAAAAGGAGTTTTTAAAAAGTGCATCAGTCTCCTGTGAGACAACTTCAAGTGTCCTAATAAATGTATAATTGTAACCAATGATAGAAAGAAGGAAAATAGGCAAAATATTTGAAGAAGTAATGAGGAAAATTTGTCCAAATTTGATGAAAACTATACACCCACAAACCCAAGAAGCTCAACAAACTCCAAGCACAAGAAACAAGAATAAAAACACAATAAGGCACATCATAATCAAATTGCTCAAAACCAATAACAAAGAGATAGTCATATAAGCAGCAAAACAAAAAGACACATTACACACAGGAAAAAAGATAAGGATACAGTAGATTTCTCATTGAAGATGATGTAAGCAAGAAGATAGTAGAGCAACAATTTAAAGTACTAAAAAAAAAATACCATCCACGTAGTATTTTATGCTTGGAAAAAAATATTTTTCAAGGACAGGGACAAATAAAAATAATCGCAGATGCACAAAAGCTAAAGCAATTCATTGCCAGCAGATGATTACTATAAGAAATGTTAAAGGAAATCCCTCTGGCAGAAGGAAAGTGACCCAAGGTAGAAATATAAATCTACCAAACAAAAAACTACAAAATAATAATTATGTGGATAAATATGTATGATTTTTCTTATTATTTAAATATCTTTAAACAATAATTCACTATAAACAAAATGTAAGTAATGTAGATATTACAACATATACAGAACTAAAATTTCTTACAATGGGGCAGTGGTTGGGAGGGGAGAAACAGAAGTATGCTGTTAAAAGATTCTTTTACCATAGGTAACACTTTATATATATCACTATATATATATATATCTATATATATATCTATATATATATCACTCTCTCTATATATATATCTCACTCTCTCTCTCTCTATATATATATATCACATGAAGGGAGAAGTTAAATATATAAGTGAGAAAAAAATAAGTGAGAAGTTAAATATATATATTACAAACCAAATAACAATCACTGAAATAACATAATAAAAAATTACAGCTAGTAAGTTAACAAAGAGATAAACTGGAATAATAAAAAAATATACAATCCCAAAGAAGTCAGAAAAGGAGGGAAAAAAATAACAAAAAGGAAATGGAACAAGTAGAAAATAAATAGCAAAATGATAAACTTAAAGCTAACCATATAAAAAGTCACATTAAATATAAATAGTCTAAAAACTAGAAAACTTTTGGGAATGATGGACAGGTTGACCACCTCAACTGTAGTTATGCTTTATCATGTTGTACACCTTAAAAATGCAGTTTACCGTACATAAATATACCACAATAAAGGTGTTTAAAAAAGAATACACAAGAAACCATTAATAATAGCTATAACTAGGATATGAGAATGGGAGTAGATACGGCTAACAAGATTTCTGCTGATATTTCTAGAGTTTACCTTCTACTTTATACATTTTAAAATTGTTTATAAGATATACTCTTTATTATTCAAAAAATTTTAAACTAGTACAGAAAATGCATGACAAATTAGGAATATATTCATAAGTCGCTATATATTATATATTTTATATATAAAATAATATGCATGGCAATAACAATATTATTGTAAAAAATTTCTTGAAAAATAAGAAAAAAGTAGCAAAATTTCAAATGGCTAAAGAACATGAAAAATAATCCAAGATGAACACAAATCGTCAATAAAAATATGAAAAAGCTGCTCTGCTTTTTATTACTAAAATTATACATTTAGAAAACAGTGAAATAGCCTCTTTTACCTATCTAATTGTCAAAGATTTAAAAACTAATCATGTCTAGATATCAGTGAAATTGTAAAAGATACACAATTCTAAAGACAATTTTAACTTTTATATCAAAAATTTTAATTAACATGTCGACAAATTATTTTCTCTTTCAAGAATTTTTAGAATCCAACAGAATAAGGGATGCTCATTGAGTACTGTATAAAAGAGCAATAAAATTTAAACAATCCGAATGTTCATTAATAGGACTTGGTTAAATAAAGTGTGATATCCTTCTATCCATAATATGGAATACTGCAGAGTGTTATAAATAGGAGAATGGGGGTGAGTTAGACCTAGATCTATAAACCCACAATATACAATTTAGTGAATGGCTTCTGAAATATCAATAGTATGTATTTCATGATCTTATACATGAATATGTGTGTATATACATTTGTAGGTAAAGCTGAAATATATATACTTTCCAATCTTTTTTTTTTTTTTTTTTTTTTGGTGGTACATGGGCCTCTCACTGCTGTGGCCTCTCCCGTTGAGGAGCACAGGCTCCGGACACGCAGGCTCAGCGGCCATGGCTCACGGGCCCAGCCGCTCCGCGGCACGTGGGATCCTCCCAGACCGGGGCACGAACCCGTATCCCCTGCATCAGCAGGCAGACTCTCAACCACTGTGCCACCAGGGAAGTCCTCCAATCTTAACTGTAGCTATTTCTTGGCAGTAAGGAGAGGGTTGGGCAGGAAGAGGGAGTAGCATAAAAACAGAATTTTCATTTGTTACATATTTCTCTATAGTTAATTTTTACAATGGACAGATACAATAAATATATAAAGATACTTTCATTTTAGGGGGAAAAAATCAATCCAGCAGCCTAATGAAGACAGAATAAGACAGCCCTTTTGGGAGAATGCAAGCAATCTACCTTTGTGAAAATAGAGCAGAATTTAGAATCACACAATGGAATGCAATCTTTCTCTACCACCTACTAGCTGTGTGAATCTGGAAATTTATTTAAATTCTCTGAATCTCAAATTCTTTGTACAGAGGAATACCACTATCTACCTCAGAGAGTTATTGCAATGATTACATAAGTCAGTATCTATAAAGTACCTACTGTGGGTGTTGAAGAAATGCCACTTTCCTTTTAAGGCCAAGAGGATACCATTTAACGTCATCATGAAGTCTTTAAATAATCAAAGTATTTCCTAAATATCTGAAATACACCCAAGAAAAGTCTGAATAATACACTTGAACTTCCTTAGAATGCCAGGCTTTAGAGGTTAGACAAGGAAATAAGTTCACAATGTAGCATTTTGATTTCAGGAGCTGTATCTGGAAAATGGGATTTAGGAAGTATAGGCTCACACTGAATTCCATCTATACTAATGACATTAGGCAGAGTCCCAGTGGGAGGAGAAATGTTATTGAATTCTCACAAACCGCATACGAATAAAGGTGGTACCAAAACTACAAAAATATATAACGAAGAGTAAAAGTGTCTATCTTTTACATGGACACATGCCCTTTTCCTGCTGTTGCCCACAAGCAGGCAGCACACACTGGTACAGGTGGTCCTTTATAATTGTGTGCATAAAATAACTGAGTCATTTTCTGATTGGTAAATAATATGCAATGTCAGACTCTCCACACCATCTGTGTCACTCACCACCACAGTTTTCTGCAAAACTGCCAGCAGCACAGGCCCAGCACCTCACTGTCGGGGAAGTCACAGGAAGAACTACTTGGCATCCTTGGCAAAGCTTAAATCTGCTCTCAGTATTGAACCTGACATATGCCCCAAAGCAGAACGTGTATGCTACTCTAATGATCTCTCCTGCTGTTTTATAATCAGAGACATAGATGGAAGGAGTGCTGCCATTTTTTCATTTGGCATCAGTCAGCCTCCTGGACTGTCTTTTTGGCCAAAAAAAAACAAAAAAAACCTCTCATATTTAGGAAAATTAATGTTCAGATCACTAAACACAACCATTTCACTAATTTTCATCGCTTCCTAGATGTAAGATTTGTGCTTATTTCTAAAACCTTGCTTCAGCTTTCTTCAATTTTGGGGAATCCTCATCTATATCGTTTGAAAGAAGAGTTGCTAACTAACAAATCAGACAGACTTGAAGTCTGGGAGAGCCTAGCTGGTAGCTGCCTTGTCAACTTCTCTTTTCATTTAAGGGAAGGAACACTGAGTCAGAGGGCGTCTCTTGGCTTCCTTTTTAAGACGTCTGGTATTGACAGAAGCTAAAAATCAAAGCCTCAGCATGCATCATGCAGGGAAGTCCTGGAAAGACTTCTCCTTCCATCCCTCTTTTTTGTTGTTTTCTTTCTTGAGCCATATCCATATGGTGGTAGCCCCAGATCCAGGAGTTATTAATTTTGCAAATCTCTTTTATACCAGGGTTTTCACTTTGTTTTTTGGTACTAAAATCAGCTAAAAATGTTAATATGCTTTTGAGGGGTCCATGATTTCTATGTAAAAACTCCGTACAAAAGTTAATTCAATGGAGAAAAATGGAGCTTTGATCATAATTATTTTTTAACAATCCACACAGAATTCATACAATTCTAAATGATAGATTCCATAAGCTAACGCAATAGCTAAAACAGCTGATGATCTAGATCCAAGAAAATTAAAAACCAGGCAAGGGACACATATATACTGTAACAAACCTGATATAAAGGCTTGCTTTGGAGATCGCTATTCACTTTATTTTTTTAGTGTGATAAAAGTACATGTCATGATTATTATTTTAATCCATCTAATGCTCAACACGGTTTGGAGTTTGCTTTACTAAAGATAACTCTGCAAAAAAATGATATCTGGAAAAGAAGCCATCATGATATCACTGTACAAAATTCCATGTTCCTTATAATATGGACTAATCCAATCAAAAATAAGGAAATAAAATTAAAGCTGCAATTAAAGTTAAAACAAAATGTACAGGAAAAAAGTTACAGCTCTCAGCTTTATAAACTTAATATCATACTAGTTATAATCCACATTATCACACGTTATTTTCATATAAATCAATAGAGATGATCTCTAGAAAGTGCATACTCTAAAGACAGAAATTATGGGAATTCCCTGGTGGTCCAGTGGTTAGGACTCCATGCTTCCACTGCAGGGGGCCTGGGTTCAATCCCTGGTCGGGGGACTAAGATCCCGAAAGACACGCAGCATGGCCAAAAAATTAAAAAATAAAAAATAAAGACAGAAATTATTTGACTCTGATTTCTATCAGGCTGTGGGACTGTATCCTTGAACATGTGTTTATGAATATCTAGCTCCTATATTCTTATTCTCTCATCGAATTGCTGGAATTTTGTTGTTATTTTGTATTTGTGGGTTTGTGAAGAAGCTCTTTCAGAACTTTTAGTTAATGATCTGATGCAATCATTAGCTGAGTGTCAACACTAACTTGGTCCAGGTCTTAACTGTTCACTTCTCCAAGACAGCTCCTTAGAACTGCCCCTATTCAGTTCACAACCTCCTTCTGCAATTAGCTCTTCAGACAAGCATCTTACAGGTGAGGATGGTGTTGCCCGTGTTAAGATGCAGTTGAGATGTAAATACCCGCAACATTCTAGTGCATGCGGAAATAGCTCTTACCCTAGGCTTGCCCACAACCAAAAAATCTTTGAGGAGACCAAGAATTGAGGGCCTGTAGGTAAACCAGGTGTGACACAGAGAGGTATATGAGAGCCATCAATAGAGACGAGTGGTGGAAAAGTATTCAGCTCCTCCGGTTACCTATAGTAGCGGGTGAGGCCATTAGCCCCAACAGAACTGTGTGAAACCTAAACCGGTACAGCAACTCACCATTCAGATCAATCCATTACTGAATTAGAAATATGACTGAATTTAGCAACAAATTTGTGCCAACATTACTTCTAGCAGCAGTAGGTTTTCAGCAGCAGATTGGCACTGTGACAGGGTCCATAATTTTCACAGTATGTGTTTCATAATTTGTCATGCACACTCTGATTGCTTGGCATATTGGCAAAGTCCACAGTGCTCTCTAAATGTCACCAAATGCATTTGAGGATTTGTCATGCACAGTCTGAGTAAGTGACACAACACAGCAGAGTGGCCAGGTTCAGAGCTGATTTTTGCACTCACTGTAAGTAAGTGTTCTCGAGCTCAGCCACCAGTGATGAGGGCCTGGTGGGAGCTGCATAGCCCTTCTCTTGGAGCTGCTGATTTTTAATTCTGTGTCAAGTGATCATATGCCAGGAGAAAATACTATTACACTGCAGGTGTGACACACACAGCATAGGATTTCTGCCTGATAATACTCTTTTCAAATCATTCCTTGTAGCGTACTTAACATTTTTTCATACAAGCACAAAGAGCATTTCACAAATTCGGAGTAAGAAAAAGGAGAGTAATAAATATGAATAGAGGGTGGAGAAAGCTATATTCAAGAAACTATCCAGTTAAGAGACTAAAAAAACAAGATGTCTGCTGTTTTTAACAGAAAGGTGGAATTGTGTCAGGATCAGAGAACCCTGGGCTAGTTGTCACAACACCTGGTTTCTGTAGGAACAACTTCTGAGTTTAGGCAAAACATCCATCCTAGTTTTGGCCTCAGTAAATGAAGAGGTTTGATGAGAGCACCTCTAAGGGTGCTTTCATGTCTAAACATTCCATTGTTCTAAGAGAGGAGCATGAGTTTATTAATATCTTTCAGTCATCTTGCCCGTTTGCCTGCAATCATTGCATAATGCTCTTCCAGCGTTTAGTAAAAGCTTCAAGAGCTACATCTGCTGGAAGCTTTTAGTTGTCTAGGATTCCAGCCATTATCTTATCACTTTTAGTCACTGTCTTTTAGGAGGAGGAAGGAAATTAGTCTTTTTTATACATTTAGGTCCCATGGATGCACCTGTTACTATGAAATCTGTTTGATGATAAATAACTCACATATGCTCAAGAGCGTTGTCTTGACATGTGCAGTGAGAGACCTTCACAAACATATGTTGTAAAAAGCAATAGCTGTGACTTTGTATTGGCTCATAGATCAGTGAAAGTAGAGGAGTGAGTGGAGGCTAACAAAGACTGTTTTGGCAGGGAGAGAAGCTGAGGCTTTTACTAGGAAATTTGGAAATTTTGAAAATTTCACACCTATATACTATGCACAAAAAACAGCTATAAAAAGCACACAATACTCACAAATATACACAAATACTCACAATTATTGGCCAAAGCAGTCACATATAAAGCCATGTGAAACATATAGAATCTTACCTCTAAAAAATCCAGAAGACTAGAATCATTTAAGATTTATAGCTTTTCGGAAAACAAAATATTCTCTCTTCCAAAAAGGCTGCCAGGATTTTGCCTTTATTGAAAGTGTTGTTCATTCTAATTTTCTGTTATCAACTTGATGGGGACAAGCAGAACCATCACCACTCTTCCTTTATTTCTAGGAAATAGTGCTTTTTTACTAACCTGTCTATGTGGACAATTTTCTACCATTCACTCATACTGCCAACACCCGGCTACAAGTCGGGTGGCCATTGAACCCTCATACTCAAATCTCACCACAGTACACAGGAACAAGTGAAGATTCAATTAGATCCTATTTTTTTCCCCTAGCATCTGATGAAAATTCGATATCTTACTTTTCAAATTCTATCAGATTGATTCATATAACTGAACCTTACCTTTTATTAACTTTTGAAATTGATTTGTTCTGATTCTTAAAGTTTCCATTGTATTATTCTAGAATATAGCACCATTCTGTTTTCCAAATATCCTTTTAAAATTTCATCCCAAAGTAGAAGACTATATAACTTTCATATAGATATAGATACTCTTCATATGCAAGTAGTGAACCACCCAAAAATAGTATTGAACTGAATGAATTAAGAAAAATAGGTTTAATAATTTTACACCTAGTGTCTTTTCTGACATGCCATTCTCATAAAATGTTTGTGAAGATCTCTATAATGTTCTGTAGCTCCTGCACAATTAACCACACAAAGCCCTTAAATCTATAAAAATCTTTACATATACACTTAGAAAAGACACCCATCTTCAGTTATGCCTTACACACACACACACACACACACACACACACACACACACACACACACACGCCTGTCTAAAACTGTTTGGTCAATAAATGAATAAGATGAAGTGTTTGCTTGATTTGAAATAATATTTGCTTCCAAATTTTTATCATTCCCTCTATCCACGCTGCCTAAACAATGAAGAGATAGAAAGCAAAAAGTCAAAAAAGAATATTAAGCACACATTGAACTGAAATAAAGCAAAAGAGTTGGTATTTTAAGTTGTCAATCTAATTCTCAGAAGAGTGTGAGTGTATAACACTAAGAATTTGATAACTTTAGAGTCTTTTTTATTTTTTTAACTCAACAAAATCTGCATTAGCCTATCTTACACCGTATTTCTCCCCATTCCATCCACAATTGTTTATTTACCTTCCTATAAACACTTAGTGTTCACAAGTAAATGCACGATTTTCCTCCTACCCTATTTTCCTGTGATTTCCCACTTGAATTAAAGGACTGGATAATGAGTATATCTCATTTATTTGGTGTTGTTTCCTTAACCAAAATTGTGCTAGCTCATCTCTTGCATTAGGTTTAGAGGTTTAAATTTCCATTTAATTATTTTTGTATCTATTACTCATTCCCTGGATAAAAGAACTACATAAAGACATTTTTGTTAGAGGCATGCTATCTTCCATGACTAAAGAAATAAAATAAAAATAAATTATCTTCTAGAAAGATTATCAAAAATGTGCTTTATATTAAGAACCAGAGGAGAGTATCTTTTCACAAAGCCTCCCAGCAATAACGATAAAATCCCTTTTGCCTCTATTTCAAGTGCCTTTATAGTATAAAGTCTTGAGTTTTCAAATAGCACTTAGTCTACCAATAGATTTTTCTCAGAGCTAGTGTTAGTTTTTGTCAACTTTTCACATAAACTGCAATTGCACCATCCTGTTAGAATCATAGTTCTCTCCATTGTGAGTGATACATGAAGGTCACATTAGGCATTTGTAGAAGTAATCAGGAAATAACACGTTTTTTTCTTATACACATTACAAGACAAACTAAGAAGGAAAAAACAAGTTGAAGATAAATTTTAAAGATTTTCTGTACCTATTTAGCCAATAATTGTTAATCTTCTTTTTTGCAATGTAAATATAAACAAGGTTCCTGCTATCATGGAGTTTATATGCTCATGGGAAAGACAGATAATAAAGAAATCATTAATTTATGTATATACATATGGGTATATAAATATGCATATGCGTACCATACATATTATGTAACACATATGCATACACACATTGTATACATACGTATGCATATACATCATAATACATATGCACACACAAATATGTATACATAGCATGTAAAATATATATGTGCATGTATGTATTATGTAAATATTGGGTAGTAGTAAATAATTTACAAAGAATTTTCAAGTGGATGGCAGAAAACAGAATGTGTCTGGTTTTCTCAGAAAGCATATGTCATGCACTGCGTTGAGGGGGACATGAGGAACTGTAGGAAGGAAGAAACAGTGCTTTGATCTTACTTGGTTGGCCTCCTCTGTTCATCTGTGTGGCAGGATGCATATTGGAGATCAATGCAAATCTGCCCTTCCTCTACCTTTTCCTCTCCATTCTGCCTTCAGAAGGGGAAAATTGTTGCACCCTTTCCATAACCTAAGATCCAATATTCCTAGTGTTTCATGATGTTAAACCATACTTCTGGCTTTTATGACAATTTCAATGGCAAACTGGAGGAACGTGAATCAGATACTATTGGCTAGCCACTCCCTTAATTAAATGTCAGTAATATTTTTAATATTCTGAGTGAAACCATTCTAGCAAATGACGAACTGTGAAGATGACATATACCTTTAGTTTGAAAACACATTATTGTGAATCATATTCAATACACAGTATTAGGTTGTACACAAAGGGAGCAAGTATATGGTCAAATGTTTATTAGTCTATACTTTTTGTGATACTTTTGTTTAAACAAGGCAAATACTTCGGGTCTCAGTAGAGAACAAGTGTTGTACTGGAATGGTACGCACTATTTGTTATCTCTTTACTACTTAAAACTGGTTCTGATCAAAAGAAAGAATCGGTTACTACTCCACTGTCTTTTTCCCATATTTAAATCAATATTAGGAAGGATCACTCAGTCTTAAGACAGACCATCTTCAGTGCCTCATCGTACACTGCTCCAGTTTTCAGTAGAGCCACAGGTTCTCTCATACTGCTGAATGACTGTTTTCCTGGACTGCCAACTGCCTACTGGAAATCTTCACCATTCCGACAGGTATACCTTGTACTCTATGTGACTGAAATCCATTATCATTTCCCCACCCCCCAAAACTACTCCTTCTCTACAATCCTTTTCTCAGTGAGTGGGACCAGCACCTGTCAAGTTACCTAAGCCAGAAACCTCACTGCCATCGTAGACTTCTTCCTCTTTCTCACCTTGTCCATCAGTTCCCAAAACCTACTGCTTCTAGCCCCTGAAGTCATCTCGCACATTCTTGCTTGCCCCACAAATATCTGGACAGCATTGTTGGGTTTTCATCTAACACTCATTCCCTCACCCCTCTGATCTTTTTAGGAGAACCATGATTTTGTTCACGTAGAAGGTTATGTGCTTCAAGGAAGACTGGATCCCTCCTGGACCCTGGGATGTGAGTCTTGATATATCTAAACCAGCTCTATACAATAGAACTTTCTGCAGTGATGGAAATGAATTATAATCTGTACTGTTCAATATAGTATCCACTAACCAGAAAGCATTTGAATTGTACCTAGAGCCAATAATGCATTGAATTCCTAATGGTATTTAATTATTTTAAATTTAAATAGGCACATGAAACTAATGGCTAATTGATTAGACAGCACAGGTATCAATCAGACTATTTCCTTAACCCTCACCAGTGATTTGTGTAGGAATGGATATCTGACAGAATTTTGGATAGTTAGATATAAGAGTCGGCCAGAGGACTTCTGGCAAACTTCACCCTCATAAAAACAGGAAAAAGAAAGGGACATTTTTCTGTCCTCTGGATGTTGTGCAACGCTATGATACTTAGAGTTGCTGTAGCCATCTGATCCATGAGGGGACCAACCTCAGGACAAATGCCTACATACTGAGGAGATCCAATAAGAAATATGGAAATAATCTGGGTGCTCAATCATATCTGAAATAGACTGCTGAATTAACAACACTGGAAGCTCTTTTCTTGTGGATTTATTTGTGTGAGATAATAAACCTCCTTATTTTAAAAGCTGTTGGCTTGGAATTTCTATATCTTTAGGTAAAAAGCATCCTCAACAGTGAGAGCATTTAAAAAATTCAGCACTTTATTTTTTCGCCCAGACAGATGCAGGTTGCCCCCTTCCTGATCTCATTTCCCTCCAATCTATCATTCATACCTCCTTCAGAGTGCTTTTTTTTTCTTCACAAGACTTCACATGGTTTATAACGAATATTTAGTGATTTAGTTGTATGCTTATTCTTGGTCTATCCCCACACCAGCTTTTAGCCTCTGTACAACAGATGTCACAAATGCCTGGACCATCACAGTACACATCCTGGCAGTATATGGTCTTTCAGCAAACAGATACTGAATTAATTAATCAATTATAAAGTACAGTTCTGATCATGATTCTGCTTTTTTAGATGCTTCGATTTTTCCATACAGATTATCAAATGAATTCCAAATTTTCTAGTCTAACATACAAAAGTCTTCACTAATCGGCCAGGCCTGTCTGTGTATCCTCTTCTATCACTACCTTCCCATAGCCTTATGTACAGTCTCAGTAACCATAACTACCCAGCCTTAGATTATTCAAGAACAGGTCAAAGACATTAAGGGAGCGATTCTGCAATCTGTTTAGGTAATTTGCAGGCAAATAATTTACTCACATGTGAGGGAGTCAGCTGCAGACTAAGGCAAAGAAAAAAAAGATAAAAATAGGATTAGTAAGTGAGAAACAGGAAGGGGATGGGAAACTGCACATGGCCTGAAAATAGGGAACCTCGTTTACAAATTTATTTATTAAACCGATTATTTGGCAGCCAGCAGAGAGGACAGTATGGGCACTAAGCCCAGTTTGACTAAAGGTATAAAGAAAACATTTTCATTTGTTGTTCATTCTCTAACAAGCCTTGACATTTTAGTTGTGGAAAAGAAAAGTCATATCTGACTCAGTATTGTATTAGCCAGGGTATTCCCATGGGCACCTCAACTTTAGTAAATCCAAGTTTCCACCAATTCTCTAATCAGAATTTCTCAAGATTCATCCTTGATCTCTCTTTCTATGGAGATGACACAACCATTCTTCTAAATCTAGTGTTTTTCACCTGTAGATTTTGGATATTTGATACCTGGCCTCTAAAATCTCTTTATCATCATATATATATGATCATCATATATATATATATATATATATATATAATATATATTTATAATATACAACATGGCCCAGCAAGCATTTATTGAGTAATACTTTACGTCAAGAATTCTGTTTGTTACTACCTAGTAACCTAGGTAGATTCAGTCACTTATAACCTGCAGGTGGATACACCTAATTTAAAAGGTTAATTAAGAGTGAAAATAAGCCATCATCTGGCACTGGGTACAACGTACTGGTCACAGCAGAGTTAGTATAGTTAAGACTGAAAAACATATCAACTAGCAAGACATTTTCAATCTAATCAAAAGAAAAGACTAAACTGCTATCCAGTGAAAGTTAACTCCAGGGCTTAGGAGTTAGGTGAGCTTCTGTCCAATATGCTTTTCTCATCCTGAGTTCCATGTAGAAAGAGAATCCATGAATGGCTTCATGAGGTTCATGGATTTTAGCACAAAGTCTGGCTCTGAATAAGTGATGGGTAGATGATCATTATTATTCTCCAAATTATAATTTACTACAAGTTCCAGTAGGTGTAGGGCAAAGAAAGATACATATATCAGGTGTTGCCAAGCCCTAAATTGAGCATTTCTTAGTCGATTCAGCACGGTCTAGGGAGCACAAGTACTTCTCAGAATTTACAAAACAAAAACACCTCTCTCAAAACTATCCCACTAACATTATTGCCCTCAATTTTTCCTTCTGCTATTTTATTTCTAAAGTTGATTTTTTGCCACTTCAAAGTTTTGGGTCATTGTGGTAGATGGTGTTATTTGTTCAAAATAATCTGCTTCATCCCTGACTTGACCATACTTCATTATGGTTGGAAAATGCTTGGCTACCTCACTGGCTTTGGGTTTGATCATGTGACTTTGGTCAATGGAACATTAGTGAACAGAACTTACACCATTTTCAAGCAGAAACTTTAAATGTACTTCTGTAATTTGGCTTTACCTCCTTGAACTTCTGCTCCCTGCTGCAATAAAAGCATGACCCAGATAATGGCTATTCCTTCACCTTGAGCTCTGGAAAAAGAGCCACATGGATCCAAGCCCAGTCAAGGTCTGCCTAGACCAGCGGAACCCAGCTGAGCCTAGCAGTGTCATAGCTAACCTATGGTTTTCATGAAACCACAATAAATATTTGTGACAAATAAATATTTGTTGTTATACGCCACTATGATTTTTGGAGTTGTTTGTTGCTACAGCAAAAACTAGTTCTATTTTCCATTTTAAAAAATCTGCTAATCAAATTAGATAAATGTTATGCTTCATTCAAGCCATTTTTTCATATAAATTTTACACATAATTTGCATTGGTTAGCAGTGAATACATTCTTTAAAATAGGCCTAATACAGGTCTTTTTTTTAAAAAAGCAATCCCATGTTTAAGGAAATAAATTTGATTTATGAGCCTTTGAGACAACATTCAATGCCAAGCATATACAGTATTTTAAGGTTTTTAACACAATCCAGATAAAATCATTGCATTGCATTCTTAGATATATGCTTTCTACCAACTTCCTCCAAATAAACACCTTCTAATGCCTAATAAACCTTTCCTTGGGCCTGGTCTTAATCCTTCAAATCTTGAGATCAGTCATCTCCCTCCTAAACCTTCTTAATTTCTCTCTAGGAAATCATGAAATTGACCATATAAATATTTTTCCGCTTCCTTATCTTCTTTAACCCACCGAGAAAGGTAATATCTTTAAGTGTTGACAAAGGTTGAAGTATTGAAGTATTTCAGTAAGGTGATAGCTCTGCAAAAGCCACCCATCAAAACACCCATGAAACACAAACGTCCCTATAATTAGTCATCAGAAATAATAAATCATCACCACGCCAGCCTTGACAGTCTCCAGCAGCACTGACCTGAAACATCGCCTGTCCCCTGTGACTGCCAATCAAAGCCAGACAGCCCTGTTGGAGAGCTGAACGGAGTCAGCAAATGTGGAAACAGGACCGCAGCTATTTAACGTTTAGTCACAAAAAATGCTTCAGAAAAGAGAGATCAAAATGTAGCAAAAGTTAGCGGAAAACCCATAGAAATGGAAACTTCTAAACACATACTGGTGTGAAAGTGCTGGTCTTGAGTCTGGAAAACTGGGCATAGTAACTACTCTTGGGAGGCTAGGCATTGTTTATCTTCCCCTTGGTTTCCTCAAATTCACTTTTATCTCCCATTCATGGGGCTGCTAGTGGATGACTTAAGAACCTAAATTCTCTATCCACAAACAAATACACACAATGTGAATGTAAATTTCCTGCCTTCTACTGGGAAGTGGGGAGCTATTGCCCCCTGGCAGTTCTGTCCTGCTGGACTGAGGCCCTACTATGTCAAAGTTAAAGTCTGTCACACTGCCTCAAAAACCTCTTCCAGGGCCCACTACCTGAGTCTCAGAATTGGTCATTAATTTGGTTGGAACAATCTGGAGTGTATATGAATATTATTAAATACATACTCCTTTCTCATGGTTATTATGGTAATTTTAAATGGAGAGATATTAACAGCTGAGATCTTTGGGGATGAATATTCCAATGATTCTTTTCAAACAAACTAGATCTAAAACTGACACTCCTGAGGGTGTACCTAATTTTGACTTTGACTTATTTTGCAACCTAAGGCTAGTGAACAAAACCTTTCAATGTCCGTAAGGGAGCTGTAAAATTTTGATGAGATGCTATTTTACAGAAGTTCTGAACAATTAACCCTTGCCTCATTTTTGCCTTTATCTTTCTCAGATATTCTGAATATAATCCCACTGATGTCTAGTCCTCGCCCTACTCTCAGACGCGCACACACAAACACACACACACACAAATTCTGTCCTATCTTGGTTGTAAAACACAATAGACATGTATCAGTATCTCTCACAGTATAGAAGGAAAGGACCTCAGTCGCTCACACAGACTCAGTGGACCCATTTAGATCGAGGTTTTCATGCAGCCCCCTAAGCCTTTGCCCTGACAAGAAGGCCTGATGATCCTAGTAACAAAACAACCCCATACCCTGCTTTCTAGTTAATTCATTAGGTCCATGCTTCTGATCAGTTTCACCTCCTGGGTCAGAAAAGTAACCTGGCATTGTGGTTAAGGATAGAATCTTGGAGACTTCTGCCTGGGTGCAATCCCAGCCTGCTCATTTTGGGGCTGTGATGTATTTCAGTTCCTCAGCCAGTAAAATGGGAAGAATAAAAATAATAGAACCGGGGCTTCCCTGGTGGCGCAGTGGTTGCGGGTCCACCTGCCAATGCAGGGGACGTGAGTTCGTGCCTCAGTCCGGGAGGATTCCGTATGCCGCGGAGCAGCTGGGCCCATGAGCCATGGCCGCTGGGCCTGCGCATCCGGAGCCTGTGCTCTGCGACGGGAGAGGCCACAGTGGTGAGAGGCCTGCGTACCACAAAAAAAAAAAAAAAAAAAAAAAAGGAATAGAACCTACCACCCAGGACTGTTAGGAGGCTGAAATAAGTTAGTATCGGAAAGCACATAGAACAATTCCAGGCATATGACAAGCACTACACGTTTGCTAAAGAAATGCAAAGGCTTGTTAGTTTTTTATTCCTACTGCCCACTTGGACACTGGGAGCTTCCTTTACTCTTAGACACTCCATGAGGCTTTAAGGGAAACAAAGTTAACATGCCTTCCTGAGTTTGCTACAGATATGGGGTGCTGGGCCTCACTTGCCTCTTCTTACCTGAATGTTTACCTTAATTCTTTGCTGCAAAATCACCAACATTAACATTACCTGGAAGCTTATTAAAAATGCAGAATTTCAGACCTACTCAATCAGAATCTGGAGTTTAGACGTCCACCCAGGTGATTTAGATACATACTGATTTGAGAAACACTGCCTTAGCACTTATTTCCTAATGTAGATCTCCACTGTGAAATTCTGAATACTCTGAACACATAATTTGTTACTAATAATGCAACACCAAAGTTGGAAAATAGTTATGAGAAAATAATTAGACCAAAGTAATTCTTCAATTTAGTCATTCTCCCTTTCTTGCATTCCAATATAAATGTTATTGAGTGAACGGAGAGAAAGAAGTAGAATAACTGTTTGCATACTGAGAACTGAAGTTAAGGGCTAGGACATGAAGGATGGTTCATCAGAAGTGAATGGTGCCCATTCTGTGTCTCTCTGTAGGGCAAGAGAATGGCTGAGAGGCACTGCCCTATGCATGACTATCAGAAGTGTTTTCAAAATCTTTCAGAAACAAATTATTGTGCCTCTTACCCAAATCAACCTTCAGATATTACAGAGAGTATTTTACAAAACCCTGGGCATAAGAAATAGCACATTATTTATTTCCAAATGGCATTTTCTATTCCCACAATGGTTTCCCTCATACCCCTCCCCCCAAAAAGATAACATATGGTTTACATGTTCATTTTTTTAAGTTTTAAGAATAAATAAAAGCATGAAGAACATAAAATATCACTTACTGTATCAATATTCAAATATAACTTTTATTAATATAATTATTTTGATGTGGATGTACTCTTTCATCTAGTTATATATATTAAATAAGATAAAATCATGCTATTTTTGTAACCTACTTTGAACATTTAATAATGATAAATGCTCATGTGACTTTTTAAATGTTGTTTTTATAAGCTATGCTTTACCTAAAAAACCTTAAGTTACCAAGTGAAGTATTCAAAAAAAAATAACAACTTAAACTATGTGCACATTAGAATACGTATCTATTAAAGAGGAATATCCACACGTATTTCATTACTTTGTAATTCACCATCCTCAATATTACATAAGGAAATTGAAGGTACTGCTCAGTATCAAACTAACAGAAAGTTTGATCAAAAAAAAAATTGTACCAGGCTTCCCTGGTGGCGCAGTGGTTGAGAGTCCGCCTGCTGATGCAGGGGACACGGGTTCGTGCCCCGGTCTGGGAAGATCCCACATGCCGCAGAGCGGCTGGGCCCATGAGCCATGGCCGCTGAGGCTGTGCGTCCGGAGCCTGTGCTCCGCAATGGGAGAGGCCACAACAGTGAGAGGCCCATATACTGAAAAAAAAAAAAAAAAAAAAAAAAAAAAAAATTGTACCAAAATTAAAAAATAACAAAACTGATTCTAGCTCCTAGTAAAATAAACAAATACATGTATGAAGAAAGCCTTTCGAGCAGCAATTTCGTGCTCTATACTCTAAATTCTTTCTTGGAATAAATAGTTATGGTTGATTCACCAAAAAGCCCAAGGCAGCATCCAGATAAAATGATTACAGAGCTGTTATTATAGTTTTTAATATAGTTATCTCAACAACTTCTTACCAGAAACCTAATAATTTATTGTAATGACATGAAAATCCCTTGGCGGATAGACAGGTCTTTCCTCTTTGGTCCATTGTGCTGTTAATAATCATTTTTCTTGCACAGTAAAATACAAACAAGCAAAAAAACCCTCTGACTCTAACATGAACAAAGAATATTTATAGTATCCTATAAATAGAAGTCTTAAAAAAAATCATCTCTAGTTTGTGTAATGCAGAAATTCAACAAAATTACATCAGGTATGTAGTTTCTGTCAATTATTAGTTCTGCTTAATTCAACATGTTGACTATACCATGGTCACAAGATGGCTACTACACAACAGTGTCCAGTGAAAGGAGGACAATGTTACAGGCCCATGCCTAAACCAATCCCCGGCCAGGGAATGAGACTATCATGATTGGTTTATTCTATAATGTTTCATGGCCTGGGGCCCGGGGCTGCTGCCCCACCACAGCACATCACTCTGCTGAGGAGGATTGACAAGTAAACAAGATAAGATATCTGTTGGAAAGGCGGTAAGGCCGTGGGTAGTCGGTGGGAAGAGAAGCAGTGGTGTCTGCCATATCTAACAACTTTATGTTGCTCCTCAGATGCCCAGCACCCCACAAGGGAACATAACACACTTTGCCCCTGTGAGTTTGTCTTCTAGACTATGAACATTCTCTTTTCTGAAGATATGCTATCTGAGCCAGGCTCTTGGAGGTACTGTGCTGGGGATACAAAGGAACCACACAGTATTCACGTATTCATTTAACAATCATTTATCGAACACTTGTTGTGGCAGTTTCTGTAATAATGCTAGGTTCTTCAGGTAGTTTATGGGCTAATGAGGAGGGCAGGCACGGAAACAAATAATGGTTCTTTGTTTCACCAACAATTAATAATGAGAAAATAATAATAATAATAAATTACTGAAAATAATAAAAATAACATAGTTATATAGAATTTTCAATATGCTAGGAACTATTCTAAGTACTTTACATATAAGACATTTGATCCTTATAACAAACCTATGAGGTAGATACTGATATTATTTCCATTTTACAGAGAAAAATGAGGCTTGGAGACGTATAATTGCTTGGTAAAAGAAGCATAATAACTTGTCCAAGACATATCATTTGTAAGTGAAGAGCCAGAATATGAACGCCTGTGGGTTGGCTCCAAATTTTACATTATTAACTACTACATTGTAATGCCGCTCTGTGTATGACAAGGTTTATGTACAAATAACTAGGGCATAGAAGACTAGGCATGAGGAGTTGGAAGAGCAAGGCAACATGCAGTTCATGAAAGATCTAGTCTGCTTCCCTGAAATGTGGAAAAATGATTCTTCATCCAAAAGCCATATGAGCAGAAAATACTTTAAAACCTGTGGTCAAATATCCCCAGTCATATTACAGTCACTCTTTTCCCGGGTCTTGGCACTTCCACAAGTCACTATGATTTACAAGGTTACTATTGTCTCCGGACCCATAGATTCTCTCCCTTCTCTTGCATCCTGTAACGTCTTTCTAGTCAGGTAGATCTCCCTTCTCACTCTTGCTTTTCAAAGACACTCTGGCTATACCTTTAAACTCCTTTCTACATTTTATCTCCATAAAAGTTTTCTGCAATCTCCTAAAGACTCAGCACTTTAAAAATGAATCTAGAAAGACTTGCGGACGACCTCTGCTTTCTCCCCAGCCAAGTGCCTTCCCTGAAGCAGTGGCGTACAGAAAGAGAAGTTCTCCCCCCTGAAGTCAGGAAAAGGACTGGGGAAATAAAGAGGAAAACAACATAAATCAAGGCCACAAAGAGTTGATAGTTTTTCTGACAGCATTGGGGAGCTCCTGAAAAGTTTCAAGCAGATGACTAATATGATTGCATTTGGGTTTAGGGTGATAAATCTAAGCATAGTAATGGAAAAGATCAACCTGGAAGCAGAGAGACCACCAGTGTTAGAATAATCCAGGACAGAAGTAGCTCATATACTGTTAGTGAGGATTGAAAATAAAGTGTGCCTAAGAGAGATATTGAAGGGGCATGATACTGACTTTCACAGAGCTTACAATTTATTTAGGAAGATAATAATAGCTAGATTTATTGAGCTCTTCTTACATGCCAGGTTCTCTGCTAAGTGCTTTACATGAAATAATTTAAAATATCTCGTTGGTAATTTTCACGCTGATTATATGTTGAAATGATAATTGTTTGTATATATTGGGATAAGTAAGCTAGATTATCTAAATTAATTTCACTGTTTCTTGTTTTATTTTTAATGTGGCTACTTCATATGTGGCTTGCATTTATGGTTTTCACTTTATTTCTATCGGACAACACGTATCTAAAATATACAACCCCTTCCTTCTCCTATAGTCTATTTCTCCTTCGGTTTATGCCCTTTAACTACAATGATGCTTTTCCATCTTTGGAAAAACAAAATTAAAAAAAGAAAAAACATGTCCTCAATCCTTCCTCTTTCATTAAGGTGTCCCATTTCTTTTTATTTATTGCCCAATTCTTGAATAAGGAAGATAAGAGAATGTTTTATTTTTATTGAGAGGCACCTACGTGCCACCATCAGGGCTAGACACTCCATCTGTCATATCTAATTGTTACAACAACCAGATAAATTCTGCTAATGACTCACATGAAGAAACTGAGTCGTGGAGAAATTGGTGATTTTAAACAGGGTCTCACAGAAAATAGGTCTTTTTGATTCCAAAACCCATCCCAATCCTTCCAGATTCATGATGTTATACTTCTTGGAAAGAAATTTCTATATCTGCTCTCCTACTTTTTGCCACTGATTCAATCATCTAAGTGAAAATGTTGCTTTCCATTTTCACTATTTTAATAATATAAATTTTTAGTTCTCATATCTCTTAAGATGCCACACATTTGCCAGAACTGACCACATCCCTGGATTTTTCTCTCTCTTTAACTTCAGAAACACTCCAATCCCTTGAAAGGGAAGTTATTGACTTGCTGCCTCTGTAACCATATATTCTTTTATTTTTTTTTTATTAAGGCATTGATTACACTGTACTATAATTTAACTGTCTGTACTCCTTAACATTGACCTGCCTATTTGAATGCATTGTGTTTCCATCATATTCATATCCTAAGACTCTAGTATTGTACATAAAAACGTAGCAAACATTTGATAAGTTATAGTTAAATTGGAATGAAAAGACATTCACATTCAATCAATATTACCTATGACTTCCACAACTTGAAAAAAAAGTTTGATTCAAAAATAATCCATAGTTTTAAATCTGCCTTATTAGGAGAATGGCAGTTTTTACAGGCAGGAAAGTTGAGAGGGAAGTTTTTTCAAGAGAAAAGATGATATTTTGTCTTGAATGTGTTTTATCTGAGGTGATAATGAGATATATAAGTGAGCATATACATCTGCTACAGTCTGGATTCAGAAGTTCTGGTGACATATATATTAGGATGGCCATCAGGGCATAAGAAGCCACGAGTAATAGCTAAAAAATATTGAATTTTCCTACTAAGGGTCTGGGTCTGAAACAAGAACATTACTGGTTTATTTCATGCAATATTCACAGAAATTCTGTGATGTGGGTGTTACTGCTCTCATTTTACAGATGAGGAGAATTTAACATAAATTGCCCAAGACCACACAATCGGTAAATGAGAAAAACCAGGATTTAAATCCAGTTTCATATCCCTTGGACTGACCCAATTCACTACAGAGCATAAGATCTGAATCAGAACTGAGAAACATGCCAATGTTTGATCAATCTATTTGTATGTTACATTTTTTTATTGCTTTTGTTTATTAGAAGAATGAAAGGATAGAAACTTTTGGTAAAATTACCCACTACTGTCCAGTTCTAATCACACTTGCTGGAAGGAACCTCTTAATCATTTTGTAGAGTATGTTCCCAGAGGCTTAGCAACTTGTTTTTTCTTATTTGTTTAAAACTGTGAATTGAAATGGTTACTGTGTCAGGATGTATAACCTTCCTCATTGTTCCCAATGAATGCCTAATATTCCATAATATATATGTATATATTTATGTAACTTTTTCAATTGATGGTTTCCAATTTCATGCTATTATAATTAATATTATAATAATCATTCACAGACATAAATCTTTGTACACTTACATGTCTGTAAGATAAATTCTTAGAAGTTGTATTTCTAGGCCAAATGATATGAATTTAAAATTTTGGCAGATACTGCCATTTTACCTTCCCCCAAACCTACATCAACGTACGTTCCCACCAAAAGTGAATAAAAATGCCCGTTTCTGCAGGGATACTTTTAAAAGATCCAGTTTTATGCTTTCATGACCATTTTGCAAGGCATTATATGCAGGGCCTTTTCTGGTTATTTGGGAGGTAGAAAGCTCCATATAAAAAATTTAAGTCACCGGGCTTCCCTGGTGGCGCAGTGGTTGAGAGTCCGCCTGCCGATGCAGGGGACGCGGGTTCGTGCCCCGGTCCGGGAAGATCCCACATGCCGCGGAGCGGCTGGGCCCGTGAGCCATGGCCGCTGAGCCTGCGCATCCGGAGCCTGCGCATCCGGAGCCTGTGCTCCGCAATGGGAGATGCCACAACAGTGAGAGGCCCGCGTACCACCAAAAAAAAAAAAAAATTTAAGTCACCAAAAATCATCATGCCATCCCCATTCTGACAACCCAATCTCACACTACCCTGGAAAGAAATCTATCTTTCAGGCAAATAGGAGCAATCTGCTCTCTAGGCCACTCTTCTTGAACCAGGGGCAAACTACAGAGTACTGGATAATCCCCATAAGCTCAGTTCCTGAAGCTCCTAGAGGGCATCTGATCACCATGAAGGGTAAAGGGTCAGAGAGCACCCAAAAACGGAGAAACAGGGACCAGAGACCACATGGGTACACTGTCCCAGAAGGCATTGTTGCCCCCAGCTGGTCCAGTCACTGGAGAGAGGGAAACTTAACACATTTTAAGGAAGGTACTCCAAAATGCGAGCTCTTCTGAGGAACTGGGTGGGTCAGTGTCCCCCTACCCCAGGGTTTGCCAGGATCCAAGGGGTTGTCAAGTATGCTGCCTAGCAAGGAAGCCATGGGAATGAATTAATTCTCTGGGGGGAAACACTGTTGAAATAAACACTCTAAACACAAACTTGGATAATGGAAAACACTGACAGGTAGATGAAATAATATTACCTAATAAGAGATAACAATTATAATAGAAAACTGTAGATTGATATGCTAAAGAGATCTAAAGAAGCAATTTAAGGGCCATCTCCACTTCTTTCAGAAAAGCATCCACATCTCCAAAATACCTTTTCAGAAATAATTATACCCACTTGTCTTACCCTTTATGAGGAAAATGGCAAGAAATTTTGATCTAGTAGAGAGTATGGAAAAATGCCATGGAAGTTTGATTTGACAGGGGTGAGCCTTTATTATTATCTGGTGTATTATACTTAACAATCGTCTGTCTATTTTACCCCCAGGTAGTATAGAAAGTTATGAAATTCATTCCATTCAAACTGACCTTTCTCCTGCTCAGACTCCCATGACTGAGGGCTGAGGCCAGGACAGGTGGAACACAGGCATAGGTCTAGGTCCTCTCTGACAAGTCTTACTTACTCCCCATTATATTGCTCAGATTGAGATTATCTATTGAGATTGAGTTTATGTATTGATAACAATGGTGCGATCGTTAATATTATATGTCAACAATGTCCAGATATTTGGTCAAACATTTTTCTGAATGTTTCTGTGAAAGTGTTTTTAAGATGAGATTAACATTTAAATGTTAATGTTAAGTTCATTGTGAGCAAATTATCCTCTGTCTTAGTTCAGGATGCTATAACAGAATATGATAGACTAGACAGCTTATAAACACAGAAAATTATTTCTCACAGTTCTGGAAGTTAGAAGCCCAAGATCAGGGTGCCAGTATGATGGGTTTCTAGTAAAGACCCTCTTACAGATTATAGACTGCCAACTTCTCACACGGCAGAGAGCAGAGAGCAAGGAAACAAACTCACTTCTCCTCTTCAAAGGTCACCAATCCCATACATGAGGGCTCCATTCCATGACCTAATCACTTCTGAAAGGCCTTACGTCTTAATACCATCACAGAAGGGATTAGGATTCCAACATGTGAATTTTGGGGGGGGACACATTCAGTCCATAACACCCTCTAATCTGTGTGTAGCAGAAAAGACCTCACAAAAACATTTTAAGGACTTAGGAGAGCAAAGACTGACTTCCCCTAAGCAAGAAGGAATTCTGCCAGCGGACTGCTTTTGGACCTGAACTACAACTCTTCCCTGGGTCTCCAGCCTATTGGCCTTCACTGCAGACTTTGGACTTACCAAGTCTTGCCAACTGTGTGAGCCAATTCTTTAAAATAAATCTCTCAACATATATACACATCCCATTGGTTCTGTTTCTGTGGAGAACACTGACTAGTAAAAATGGCTAACATTTATTGAGCATCTATAATATAACGACTACTTTTCCAATCATTTTACAAGTATTAACTACCTCCTTTAATCCTCACAACAACTAAGGGGTGGTTAGATAGATAGTGGTTACTGCTAGCTCCACTTTACAGAAGAGGAAAAGGAAACACTCCCAGATTAATTGGCCAAAATTGCACTGCTTGTGGTAAATTTGGTATGTAAACACAGGCAGTCGGATATTAGAGCCCATACACGTAATCACTGTTTCATCCCTTGCCAAAGTCCAGAGTATTAAAGGAGACAATACCCTCTCAAAAATGGACACTGGTCAAGTAGAGTAATTTTCTTATTGCACTTAGGAAATGCCTATCTTGGAAAATATATATTTATGTTGTTAATTAAGTAATAAAAAAAGGATGTTTTGTACCAGGACTGCAATCAGCCCCATTCAAGACTTTAAAGTTCAGAGTCTGAACGGAGTTGACTGCAGGTAAGACTCAACATTCATCAGATAATCAAATCACTCCATTTTTTCCTAGACATTTTCTTATTTAACTGAACCATAAGTGATATCTTCAGGACAGATGATATTTCAAATTTTTTTTCCTCCTAGTTATGCCTGGTTGAAGCATTGTTGTAGGCCAGCAAATGGGTTTCCACAACCTTGAAAAAGTAAATGACCTTATTGTAAGCTTTGACCTTGCTTGCAGCATCTTCCCCGTTGATTTGTTAGCTCTGAGTGTGGTGTATTGTTTCAGTTGGACAAGGTCTTTGAAGCTCCACTTTTTGCCACCCCTCCCTCCCTAATGATTTCAAGCTGTTCAAAGAACTGCTTTGAAACACAGGCGGGAGCCAAATGTTTTATAGTAAGGCTGATTTAAAATAAGCTTCAAATAATGCTTGCTTTCAGGGAACTAGGGGGGATACGAATAAAAGGACAGTACATGCTCCTTCAAAATGTTCCGTTTGCTTGATTACTCAGAGATAGGTTTGTCTTTCATTATGTGCAGCATGAAAAAAAACAGAGAATTCTGGAATTTATAACAAAACAATAATGTAATACTTGCTTTACTAGGATTTAAAAGCAGTACACATGAGATTTTTATAATATGCAGCAATTTCAGGGCAACTGTGATGCCAGCAAAAGAATGAAATCATTTATTTGTATTGATTTTTCTCTCTATGTAGGGAAGCCTACAAGGCAATATATTTGTTTCTTTAGAAGATGCAACAAAATCAAAATTTAATTTGTGTAGACAGTCCTTACCAAATTGGAGCAATAGGAAAATCACTGTCATATTACTTTTATTTAATACATATTAAATAACAACTATGCCTAACAGTGCCTTCAAAACAGAAATACCAAGGCCTAGATATTGCTTATTAGAACCTGTCAATTAGATTGATATGTTACAGAAAGATGGCTTTTCTATCAGTTCTACAATCTAGACACTATTTCTTATACATCTATGTGTAACAGTACATAACATTATGCCCTGCACATAGTGGGTGCTCATCAATTGTTTCCTGAATGATTTTAGACAAAATCAAGAACAGACTTTTTTTTTTAAGCCATAAGAAAACAGAAGGCTCTCACACAAGAGAAGTGTAAAACTGGAAGCAGGAAAAGTAAATAAACCTTTTTAGAAGAACTAATGTTCAGCACCAATCTCTAAATGACATGCCGAGGATTGGTAAGAATTACTTTCCCTTATGATCACACAAATTCACTGTAGGAAAGGGTGGGGTAGAATTATAGTGGCTAACTCACCATGGTGAGGAAACATTTCCATGAGAGAGAGAGAATTAAAAGGTGGAAGGAAGACGTAAGAAGGAAAGAGAAGGCATGAATTAATGGAGATACACGTTTCCAGCAATGGTAGCAAATAGAGGGTATATGAGTTTCCTATTGTTGCTGTAACAAATTACTGCCAACTTATTGGCTTAAAACAAAACAACATTTATTACTCTACAGTTCTGTAGATGAGAGAAGTCTTCAATGGACTTTACTAAGCTAAGTCAAGGTGCAAAAATGGCTGCATTCCTTCTGGAAGCTCCAGGGGAGAATCTGTTCTTTGCCTTTTTCAGCTTCTAGAGGCTATCCATAATTTTGGCACATGGTCCCCCTTTATACTGAAAGACATCAATGGTTTGGGGTTTGTAACACAGATATAATAAAAGACAAATACTACTTCTGATAGAAAGGGTTCTCAAAGACCATCTGGTGGTAGCTGAAGTTATGTTTCCAGAAAAAGGAAACAGGGGATTTGGGCACGTGGCTATCTCTGTTTTTTCTATTTATTTTCTGTCTGTACTCGGTAGAAAGTAATCTTCATGAGAGATCTGGCACATAATAAGTATGCAATAGAGAGTTTTGGAGTGAATGACTTGATGAGAACATGGATCATGGAATAAGTAGAATATAACTAGATGTCTCCAGGTAGCTGGTTTCCCCACCATATCAGAGTGCTTGTCTACAGTATGAAAGAAAGAGACCAGTGGCCAAGAAAAGCTGAATAAAGAGATGGAGGGAGAGAAAGATAACTTTTGTTTGGGTCCCTGGGTCTAAGCTCATCCAAAGTTAGCCAATTTCTCAACTACCAAATTAAATTCACCAGTAAGTTGTATTTCATGCCTAAGTTTGTTGAGTTTCTGTCTTCTGTAACAGAAGGAGTGCTGGTAATACATCCACCATTGCCCTAACAAGTTTCTTTCTCTCTCTTGAAATTAGCACCAGTTTTCTATTTCACTGCATTATGAATACAAAGACGTTGTTGGTTAGAAATAAATTCAGCTTTTTCCTCTCTTGCACAATGCACTGGAAGTTTTAACAAAAAATAAATACAAGAAAAAGAAAAGTCTATGCCATTTTATTTCGTCTTCATAGGCTTTCTTGAATGCCCTGAACATGTAGGAATATGTTAATTTTCATGGCTGCTACTGTAATATATAATGATGATTTAAAATGAGACAGGGAAAAACCAGGATGGGATGCAAGTTCAAGCTTCAGAAGAGGGACTGCTTGAAGTTAAGTCCCCAAGTCTAAGCCTCTTGGACTTTAATTATGTCTCTTAGTGAAAAGCACCTGAAAGTTTTCAGACCCTGATCAGTCCTATCCTAGTTGTGACAACGCAAAAAAAAAAAAAAAAAAAAAAAAAGTCCGCTCACATTAAATGCTGTTCTTGAAAATGGTGCCCAATAAACTTTATACTTTCTGAATCCTTCTGTAAATATGTCAGCACTTCAGCTTTTACTCTTTGTTTCTCTTCACCCCCAAGTACCAAGATCGAAAAAACATTAGGGAGAAATGAATATGCTGTACATATCAAAAGATATACTGTATGCATCTGAACAAAAGACTTGTAGTGCATCATTTTTTGAACCCTTATTTCATTTCAAAAGCTGAGTGGAAAGAGGACCACTGCAGATCTATCAAGTATGTGGACTTTAATACTTACTTTAGTCATAAAGAGCAAGTGACATGATGAGGACTCACTAGCATGCTTGTCAGTACCAGAAAATGAAATTTTTATTTATGGAAGTTTTAAGCTCTAGAAATAATATGTATTATTTTTCTGTCCCTACTGATTTATAGATTAAATGTATTAGTAGTCACTAAGTTGCAGTTTCATATTTTTTCTCCTTGGAAACCAAGATTTTAAAAACGTCTAGGTGGAAAGTTTTTCAAGAGACAAGAGATAAACTGACTAAAATGCCTAAACTTTCTTTAGAAGAAAATGACAGAATCACCATGAATACAGATTTGGAGAGATATAGCTATTATGCTTTGGTTTTCCAGATAATAAATAATGTTAAATAGTCCTTTTTCATACATAATATGTGAAATAAATATAGTTTCTTTTTAGAAATGGCATTCACTTTCTAAGTCTCTCGAGTTTAAAACAACGTTCTTAGGCTACAATGTCTATATTATTTCCATTTTTAAATGGATAATTTGAACTTTACTATACCACTTGTTTGAATAAGAGACATGCTTCTGTTTTATTTTGAAATTCTTTTTATTAAACCATTCTGGTTTAATACCTTACTTGCACAAAAAGAACATCTGAAACTACTTCATTAACAAAAATACATGCTGTTGGAAAACACAAGGAAAAAAACACTGAGAAATTAGTGTGCTTACTTCAGTTGTTAATTTTAGCATAAGTATTTGCTGGTCTCCTTATCTAATATTTCTGAACAATGCAATTTGAGAAGAATAATCTTTTTTCTCTTTCATTTAATTTCTTAATGGAAGAGTGGGATAAGGACTCCACTATATGCCAGGCACTATTCAAAGAATTTGAGATGTAGTGGTGAATAAGGACAGGTTTTTTTCTTCCTGGAGAGCATCAATTAGAGGAAGAAAAAATAAATAAGTAGTCAAATAGACACTATAATTACCAATTATAATAAGTATCATGACCTGGGTGATACATCAGAAGGTAATTGGCTGAGGAATAGACAATACTGAATTAGATGAGATTGTGAGAGAAATCCTTTCTGAGGAGGTGACACTGAAGCTGATTCACGAAGAATGAAAAGGTGCCAGGCATGTGGTGAAGAGGTGAAAAATATTTCAGGTAGAGGGAATAGCAAGTGCAAAGGCTCTGAGGTGGGGAGAAGCTTGGCAAATTTACAAAGCTGAAAGGAGACTGGTTTGAACGCATATACTAAGAGAGTAGTGATGAGAGGAAATAGAATAAATAGGCTTCAGCCAGATAATTAATACCTGGCTGCTACGGTCTGATTGTGTCCCACCCAAACTTCATATGTGGAAACCTAACAACCCCCAAGGTGATGGTCTTAAGAGGTGGGGCCTTTGGGAAGTGATCACGTCATGAGGGCTCTGGGATTAGGGCCCTTATGAAAGAGACTCAAGAGAGAGCTCCCTTGCCTATTCTGCCATGTAAGGATACACAGAAAAGTCTGTGACCCAGAAGAGGACCCTCACCTGACCATGCTGGCACCCTGATCTTAGGGTGCCAATCTCCAGAACAGTGAGAAATAAATTTATGTTGTTTATAAGTTACCCAGGCTGTGGTATTTTGTTACAGCAGCCCAAACGGACTAAGACTCTGGCCTTATAGGCCACAAGCATACGTCTGGATTTTATTCTAAGAGCACAAAAAGTAAAAGCAGTACAACTTCAAAAAAAAAAAAAGTTATAAATAAAAGTAAAATGATATTAAGCACGGGACTATGATATGCTTTATGATTTGAAAGTCACTTTGGAGATCTCTTTCACAATGTAAATATACTTAACAGTACTGAACTGTGCACTTAAAAATGATTAGGATGATAAAAAAAATTTTCAGTGTCCTTTTTTCGAAAATTCTGTCTAAATACAGAAAATATTGCACCATTTTTAAAAAGTCATTGTTGTTTGGAGAATAGATTCTGGGAGAGAATAAATGGAAGCAGGGAGACATATTATATTATATTATCACCATGATCCAGAAAAGAAACAACAGTGACTTGGATTAAAACGGTAGCAATAAGAATGAACAGAAGTAGAAGGATTCGGGACCCATTTTCGGGAAAAAAATAACCAAAAAGAATATTGATGGAGTGAAAATGAAAGGTATTTGATGAATAAATGAAAGGAAAAGGCAGGAATCAAAACTCGCCTGTATTCAAAACATCATTGTCACAAAGGATAAAAATGATGGGATGGTGAGATTACTCTCATAGATCAAAGACCTATGACCACCGGAGGCATCCTTACTTGAATACTAGATCAAAAAACAAAAGGAATAGGATTTCCAGCAATGGCAAGAAGTTGGCAATGTTTTTTTCCCATAAAAAGCCTATAAAACTTGATTCAGTTATCAAAACAACCATTTCAGGACCCTGAAATCAACTGAAAACAATTAACTGAGAAATATTTATTCATGAAAATTTTCTAAACTTTGGGAAAGAACAGTGGAGTCTGTGGCTCTCTTGCCTGGGGCTGCTGCCATCCTCCCCTCCAGCCCAGATGGTACTGTAGCTCTACCAGGGTGGGGCTGATCAAAAATCATCAGCTTTGCTGCTGGAAGGGCTGATTTCATTTGGACCAAAGGGAGAAAAATCAAGGGGTTTTGTCAGTAAGAGGAGAAAACTTGGCAGTAGACAAATGGGAACAGCATATAGTTCTGCAAGCCAGAGGTTTAAGCCTTGGTTGGAGTCCGTAGGAGACCAGTGCTTAGACATAAATTAACACAGACATCCTGACAGTGAAAGAGCCATAGCGGGACTTAAATAGGCTGTCCACACAGCCCTGGCTGACTGAAAGGCTTTGTACATATGCCGAAGAGACCCGAAAAGGCCCAAACTATTTACACCATCCTGAATGACTGGAAATCTGCTCATTGGCAGAGGAAAGACATGAGAGGGTCCAGAAAATTATGCTCCCAACCCACATACATCTTCACTGGCCAAAAGCAGAAGACTAACTGGTTCCAAGTGTTTGAGCACAACCTCTGATTAAACATTGGCTACCTGTGAAGATATATAGATACAGAGGCTATCCCTAAGAATCCAAGATAAGAAATAAAATTAATAATGACGTCAAATGCTGGCAAAGATGCAAATCAAAAGTAACTCTCATTTATTGCTGGTGGAAATGCAAAGTGGTACGGCCACTTTGGAAGACAATTTGACTGCTTCTTACAAAACTAAATATACACTTACCATACAATCTAGCAATCGTGCTCCTTGGTATTTACCCAAAGGAGCTGAAAATTTACATCCACATAAAAACCTGCACGTGAATGTTTATAGCAGCTTTACTCAAAACTTGCAAACAACCAATATGTCCTTCAGTAGGTGAATATATAAATACTCTGTGGTACATCCAGACACCGGAATATTATTCACTGCTGAAAATAAATGAGCCATCAAGCCTTGAAAAGACATGGAGAAACCTTAAATGAATATTACTAAGTGAAAGAAGCCAATCTAAAAAGGTTACATACTGCATGATTCCAACTTTACGACATTCTGGAAAAATCAAAAGTATGGAGACCATAAGGATCATCGGCTGCCAGGGGCTGAAGGGGAAGAAGAGAGATGAATAGGTAAAGCACAGAGCTTATATGTAAGCTCTTATATATAAGAGCTAAAACTATAAACAACTAGAAGAAAATTTAGGAAAAAAATTGTGACTTGTGCTAAGCAAAGATTTCTTAGATATGACACCAAAAACATGATCTATAAGGAAAAAAAATAGAAAATATGGACATCATCAAAATTAAGAAAATAAAGACAAGCCACAGGCTGAGAAAAAAATATTTGAAAATCACATATCTGATAAAGGAATTGTATACGAAATATATGAAGAATTTTTATAATTCAATAATACGAAAATTTAGATATCAGTTTAAAAATAGGCTCAATATGTGAATGTACATTTCACCAAAGGATACATACAAATGGCTGACAGTCACATGAAAAGATGCCCAATATAATTAGTCATTAGTGAAATGGAAATGAAATCATAATAAGATACCACTACACACCCACTAGAATTGCTACATTCAAGCAACAAGGACTCATGAAGATTGGAGAAACTGGATTCCAAGTGAGACGGTATATTTATGCAATGAAACATTATCCAGCAATAAAAATGAATGAATTAATGGTTCATGTACCAACATGGATGTACCTCAAAAGCATTATGTTAAGTGAAAGAAGGCAGACACAAAGATTATATATTTTATGATTTCACTTAAATAAATTTTCAAGAAAGGATAAATGTATAGAGACTGAAATCAGATTACTGGTTGTCTGAGGTTGGGATTAGGAATAAGGATTGAATACAAACGCATATGAGGGAATTCCTTAGGGTGATGGAAATGTTCTAAAACTAGAATGTGGTGATGGTTGCACGGCTCTACTAAAAGTATTAGATTGTCTACTTATATTGGGATATTGTTATGGTATAGATTAAAAGTACACCTCCATTTTTAAAACAAAAAAGAGCTACAGAGGACAGCTTGGGATCATTTAAGGAAATTTTGACACGAACGTTATATTAGTTAATATTATTATATCAATGGCAAATTCCTTGTGTTGTTGTGGGCAAATATTCTTATTCCTGTTCAAAGTATTTACAGGTGAAATGTGATGATTGCAACTTATTTTCAAATGGTTGAGTCAAAATAAAAAGGAATATAAATAGAAAACAAATGTTGCAAGTATATATTAACAAGTCTGTGTTTGCCATATTATTCTTGGAACAAGTCTGTAGGTCTGACATTCTTCAAAAGAAAGAGTTGGCAGGTAAAGCAATCCTTTCTAGGTTTGGTTGCTCTTTTTACATACTTTGAAATGGGGAAGACTGGTGGAAGAAGAGGCTGGGTGTGGAGCCGGAAAGAAAAGTGTTTTCTTCTGGACAAGGCTCAGAGGCTGTGAATCATCCAAGTGCTCAGGGATGATACATAGAGAAAGGATTTTGGAGCTTTGAGTGTTAAAGCCTTGATACTATAGGGATCACCTAACTAGGTAGTACAGATCAACACCAGGCGGGAGTTGCTAACTGTGCCATATGGCACTGAAAAACTGCATGTGATAAAGAGAAGGGTGTCTGTTGGGTTTGACCACATGAAGATTGTTAGTGACATTAATTATAGTTGTTTCAGTGGAATGAGTAAGATAGGAGCTAGAGTGGTTTAAGAGTGATGAGTGAATAGGAGGTGAGACCATGGGCCTACACAACACTTTATAAAGAACTTCTCTGAACAAGAACATGTAAATAAGATGGTAACTGTAGGAAGATTTGAAGAGAAGAAGATATAATTTTCTTTTTTTTGTGGGTTTATTTTTTTGTTTGTTTTGAATTGTATTTATTTTTTATACAGCAGGTTCTTATTAGTTATCTATTTTATACATATTACTGTATATATGGCAATCCCAATCTCCCAGTTCATCCCACCTCCACCCTCGCCCCTGCTTTCCCCTCTTGGTGTCCATATGTTTGTTCTCTACATCTGTGTCTCTATTTCTGCCTTACAAACTGGATCATCTGTACCATTTATCTAGATTCCACATATATGCATAAATATACAATATTTGTTTTTCTCTTTCTGACTTCACTCTGTATGACAGTCTCTAGGTCCAACCACATCTCAACAAATAACCCAATTTCGTTCCTTTTCATGGCTGAGTAATATTCCCTTGTATATATGTACCACATATTCTTCATCCATTCATATACCAATGGGCATTTAGGTTGCTTCCATGACCTGGTTATTGTAAATAGTACTGCAATGAATATCACGTGTCTTTTTGAATTACGGTTTTCTCTTGGTATATGCCCAGTAGTGGGATTGCTGGGTCATATGGTAATTCTATTTTTAGTTTTTTAAGGAACCTCCATACTGTTCTCTATAGTGGCTGTATCAATTTACGTTCCCACCAACAGTGCAAGAGGGTTCCCTTTTCTCCACACCCTCTTTCAGCATTTGTTCTTTGAACATTTTCTGATGATGCCCATTCTAACTGGTGTGAGGTGATACCTCACTGTAGTTTTGATTTGCATTTCTCTAATAATTAGTGAGGTTGTGCAGCTTTTCATGTGTCTCTTGGCCATCTGTATGTCTTCTTTGGAGAAATGTCTATTTAGGTGTTCTGCCCATTTTTGGATTGGGTTGTTTTTTTAATACTGACCTGCATGAACTGCTTATATATTTTGGAGATTAATCCTTTGTCCACTGATATGTTTGCAAATATTCTCTCCCACTCTGGGTTGTCTTTTCGCCTTGTTTATACTTCCCTTTGCTGTGCAAAAGCTTTTAAGTTTCATTAAGCCCCATTTGTTTATTTTGCTTTTTATTTCCATTACTCTAGGAGGTGAGTTCAAAAAGATCTTGCTGTGATTTATGTCAATGAGTGTCTTCCTATGTTTTCCTCTAAGAGTTTTATAGTGTTTAGTCTTACATTTAGGTCTTTAATCCATTTGGAGTTTATTTTTGTGTATGGTGTTAGGGAATGTTCTAATTTCATTCTTTTACATGTAGCTGTCCAGTTTTCCCAGCACCACTTATTGAAGAGACTGTCTTTCCTCCATTGTATATCCTTGCCTCCTTTGTCATATATTAGTTGACCATAGGTACGTGGGTTTAACTCTGGGCTTTCTATCCTGTTCCATTGATCTATATTTCTGTTTTTGTGCCAGGACCATATTGTCTTGATTACTGTAGCTTTGTAGTATAGTCTGAAGTCAGGGAACCTGATTCCTCCAGCTCCATTTTTTTCCCTCAAGACTGCTTTGGCTATTTTGGGATCTTTTTTGTCTCCATACAAATTTTAAGATTATTTGTTCTAGTTCTGTAAAAAATGCCATTGGTAATTTGATAGGGATTACATTGAATCTGTAGATTGCTTTGGGTAGTATAGTCATTTTCACAATATTGATTCTTCCAATCCAAGAACATGGTATATTACTCCATCTGTTTGTGTCATCTTTCATTTCTTTCATCAGTGTCTTATAGTTTTCTGATTACAGGTCTTTTACCTCCTTAGGTAGGTTTATTCCTAGGTATTTTATTCTTTTTGTTGCAGTGGTGAATAGGATTGTTTCCTTAATTTATCTTTCTGATCTTTCACTGTTACTGTATAGGAATGGAAGAGATTTCTGTGCATTAAGTTTGTATCCTGTAACTTTACCAAATTCCTTGATTAGCTCTAGTAGTTTTTTGGTAGCACTTTTAGGATTCTCTATGTATAGTATCATGTCATCTGCAAACAGTGACAGTTTCACTTTTTCTTTTCCAATTTGCATTCCTTTTATTTCTTTTTCTTCTCTGATTGCCAGGGCTAAGACTTCCAAAACTATGTTGAATAATAAAGGCGAGAGTGGACATCCTTGTCTTATTCCTGATCTTAGAGGAAATGCTTTCAGTTTTTCACCATTGAGAATGATGCTTGCTATGAGTTTGTCATATATGGCCCTTATTATGTTGAGGTATGTTCCCTCCATGCCCACTTTCTGCAGAGTTTTTATCATAAATGATGTTGAATTTTGTCAAAAGCTTTTTCTACATCTATTGGGATGATCATACGGTTTTTATTCTTCAATTTGTTATTATGGTGTATCACACTGATTGATTTGCATATATTGAATAATCCTTGCATCCTTGGGATAAATCCCACTTGATCATGGTGTAAGATTCTTTTAATGTGTTGTTGGATTCTGTTTGCTAGTATTTTGTTGAGGATTTTTGCATCTATATTCATCAGTGATATTGGTCTGTAATTTTCTTTTTTTGTACTATCTTTGTCTGCTTTTGGTATCAGGTTGATGGTAGCCTCATAGAATGAGTTTGGGAGTGTTCCTTCCTCTGAAATTTTCTGGAAGAGTTTGAGAAGGATGGGTGTTACCTCTTCTCTAAATGTTTGATAGAATTCACCTGTGAGGCCATCTGGTCCTGGACTTTTGTTTGTTGGAAGATTTTTAATCACAGTTACAATTTAATTACTTGTTATTTGTCTGTTCATATTTTCTATTTCTTCCTGGTTCAGTCTTGGAAGGTTATACCTTTCTAAGAATTTGTCCATTTCTTCCAGGTTGTCCACTTTATTGGCATAGAGTTGCTTGTAGTAGTCTCTTAGGATGCTTTGTATTTCTGCAGTGTCTGTTGTAACTTCTTTTTCATTTCTAATTTTATTGATTTGAGTCCTCTCCCTCTTTTCGTTGATGAGTCTGGCTAATGGTTTATCAATTTTATTTATCTTCTCAAAGAACCAGTTTTTAGTTGTACTGATCTTTGCTATTGTTTTCTTTGTTTCTATTTGATTTATTTCTGCTCTGACCTTTATGATTTCTTTTCTTCTACTAACTTTGGGTTTTGTTTGTTCTTCTTTCCCTGGTTCCTTTAGGTGTAAGGTTAGATTGTTTATTTGAGATTTTTCTTGTTTCTTGAGGTAGGATGATATTGCTATAAACTTCCCTCTTAAAACTGCTTTTGCTGCATCCCATAGGTTTTGGATTGTTGTGTTTTCATTGTCATTTGTCTCTAGGTATTTTTTGATTTCCTCTTTGATTTCTTCAGTGATCTCTTGGTTATTTAGTAACGTATTGTTTAGCCTCCATGTGCTTGTGTTTTTTTCCCTGTGATTTATTTCTAATCTCATAGCATTGCAGTCAGAAAAGATGCTTGATATGATTCCAATTTTCTTAAATTTACCAAGGTTTGATTTGTGACCCAAGATTTGACCTATCTTGGAGAATGTTCTGTGTGCACTTGAGAAGAAAATGTAATCTGCTATTTTTTTGATGGAATGTCCTATAAATATCAATTAACTCTATCTGGTCTATTGTGTCATTTAAAGCTTTTGTTTCCTTATTAATTTTCTGCCTGGATGACCTGTCCATTGGTGTTAATAAGGTGTTAAAGTCCCCCACTATTATTGTGTTACTGTCAATTTCCCCTTTTATAGCTGTTAGCATTTACCTTATGTATTGAGGTGCTCCTATGTTGGGTACATTTATAATTGTTATATCTTCTTCTTGGATTGATCCCTTGATCATTATGTAGTGTCCTTCCTTGTCTCTTGTAACATTCTTTATTTTAAAGTCTATTTTATCTGATATGAGTATTGCTACTCCAGCTTTCTTTTGATTTCCATTTGCATGGAATTTTTTTTTTTTCCATCCCCTCATTTTCAATCTGTATGTGTCCCTAGGTCTGAACTGGGTCTCTTGTAGACAACATATATATGGATCTTATTTTTGTATCCTTTCAGCGAGCCTGTGTCTTTTGGTTGGAGCATTTAATCCATTCACATTTAAGGTAATTATTGATATGTATGTTCCTATTACCATTTTCTTATTGTTTTGGGGTTTGTTTTTGTAGGTCCTTTTCTTCTCTTGTGTTTCCCACTTAGAAAAGTTCCTTTAGCATTTGTTGTAGTGCTGGTTTGGTGGTGTGGAATTCTCTTAGCTTTTGCTTGTCTGTAAAGCTTTTGATTTCTCTGTCGAATCTGAATGAGATCCTTGCTGGGTAGAGTAATCTGGGTTGTAGGTTCTTCCCTTTCATCACTTTAAATATATCGTGCCACTCCCTTCTGGCTTGTAGAGTTTCTGCTGAGAAATCAGCTGTTAACCTTATGAAAGTTCCCTTGTATATTATTTGTCTTTTATCCCTTGTTGCTTTTAACAATTTTTCTTTGTCTTTAATTTTTGTCAATTTGATTACTATGTGATGCAGCATGTTTCTCCTTGGGTTTATCCTGCCTGGGACTCTCTGACCTTCCTGGCCTTGGGTGGCTATTTCCTTTCCCATGTTAGGGAAGTTTTCGACTATAATCTCTTCAAATATTTTCTCAGGTTCTTTCTCTCTCTCTTCTCCTTCTGGGACCCCTGTTGCATTTAATGTTGTCCCAAAGGTCTCTTAAGCTGTCTTCATTTCTTTTCATTCTTTTTTCTTTATTCTGTTCCATAGCAGTGAATTCCACCATTCTGTCTCCCAGGTCACTTATCCATTCTTCTGCCTCAGTTATTCTGCTATTGATTCCTTCTAGTGTATTTTTCATTTCAGTTATTGTATTGTTCATCTCTGTTTGTTTGTTCTTTAATTTTCTAGGTGTTTGTTATTTAATTCTTCTAGGTCTTTGTTAAGCATTTCTCACAGCTTCTCAATCTTTCCCTCCATTCTTTCTCCAAGGTCCTGGATCATCTTCACTATCATTATTCTGAATTCTTTTTCTGGAAGGTTGTCTTCCTCCACTTCATTTAGTTGTTTTTCTGGGGTTTTATCTTGTTCTTTCATCTGGTAAATAGTCCTCTGCCTTTTCATTTTGTCTGTCTTTCTGTGAATGTGGTTTTCGTTCCACAGGCTGCAGGACTGTAGTTCTTCTTGCTTCTGCTATCTGCCCTCTGGTGGTTGAGGCTATCTAAGAGGCTTGTGCAAGCTTCCTGATGGGAGGGACTGGTGGTGGGTAGAGCTGGCGGTTGCTTTGGTGGGCAGAGCTTAGTAAAACTTTACTCCATTGGCCTGCTGATGGGTGGGCATGAGTTCCTTCCCTGTTGGTTGTTTGGCCTGAGGTGACCCAGCACTGGAGGCTACAGGCTCTTTGGTGGGACTAATGGCAGACTACAGGAGGGCTCTTGCCGAGGAGTGCTTCCCAGAACTTCTGCTGCCAGTGTCCTTGTCCCCACAGTGAGCCACAGCTGCCCCCCACCACCGCCTCTGCAGAAGACCCTCCAACACTAGCATGTAGGTCTGGTTCTGTCTCTTATGTGGTCACTGTTCCTTCCCCCCGGTCCTGATGTACACACTACTTTGTGTGTGTCCTCCAAAAATGGAGTCTCTGTTTCCCCCAGTCTTCTCAAAGTCCTGCAATCAAATCCCACTAGCCTTCAAAGTCTGATTCTCTGGGAATTCTTCCTCCCGATGCCTGATCCCCAGGTTGGGAAGCCTGACGTGAGGTTTAGAACCTTCACTCCAGTCGGCGGACTTCTGTGGTGTAATCGTTCTCCAGTTTGTAAGTCACACACCCAGTGGTTATGGGATTTGATTTTATTGTGATTGCGCCCCTCCTACTGTCTCATTGCAGCTTCTCCTTTGTCTTTGGTTGTGGGGTGTCTTTTTTGGTGAGTTCCAGTG
This sequence comes from Grampus griseus, assembly GCF_964374135.1. Classification (NCBI taxonomy): domain Eukaryota; kingdom Metazoa; phylum Chordata; class Mammalia; order Artiodactyla; family Delphinidae; genus Grampus; species Grampus griseus. Next base: position 112,011,229 of record NC_138998.1, on the reverse strand, counting down.
TCTTCCTGTCGAAGATTGTTCAGCAGTTAGTTGTGATTCCAGTGCTCTCGCAAGAGGGAGTGAGCGCATGTCTTTCAACTCTGCCATCTTGAACCAATCTCCAAGACGTTTGGTTCTGAAGGCTGGAAGTCTGAGATCGAGGTGCCAGCATGTTTGGGTGCTGGTGAGAGCCCTCTTCCTGGTTGCAGATTGCCAAGTTCTTGTTGTAGAAACTGGTAAAAGGGGTGTGGGTTTGTGTTTAATGTGAGGTACTATAACATGGTTTTCTAGAGGATTTTGAGACAGAGTGGGGGAGAGAAAGCAGGAGGGACAGAAAGAGAAAGAGATACACAGAGAATGAGAGAGAGTGGTGATGAGAGGGAGAGACCTTGAGACAGAGTGAGAAGACGACTGATAGAGAATTTTCTCATTGCTCCTTATTGCTTTTAGTGCGGTGTCTTTTTCATTCTACAAGTATTTTAAATAACAGCTGAAGAATGCTGTCCATTAAAATCCAAATACAATTTCTTTGAACCCCAACCTAAGTTCAATGAAAGTCTCTGAATACCTCCCAAGATATCCTAGAGGTTACAGATACCGTGAGAGGAAAATTATCTTACATTTTTTCTTAGATATTTCTTTTCTGCATTTAGGCTTCATTGGTTTGGTATATGGGCCATCTCCCCTTCCTGAGCTCACTGTATTGCCTAAATCAAGAAACACAGTCCTCATTTTTGTGATTTACACACACACACACAAATTAACATACATATGAAAATGCATATGGGTTTGTAGCAGATTTTGCTGAAAATCTGATGATGGTAGAACATTCAAACAACTTAAAATTGAATATAATTCTTTTTAATGCTTCTTTACATTTCTCCCTTTTCAGATCTTCATTATTACCCACAAGAACAGTTCTGCTAATTTTTTATTTTATCCATTTTATCATCCCTTTCCAGCCAGGGCTCACAGATACTCATTTTCTAATTCTAACTGACTTTCAGAGGATTATAAGGAGAGAAAGAAGGGTGTTTTACTGAACAAAAACACTTTCTTCCACAATCAATTTATGATATTCTCTGAAAAGTTCTTTTTTTATCAGACCACCACAAAAGTTGGTATTCCCCTTTCTAGCCATAGCTGGTATGTCTTCCCACTCTCATGCAATGTAATTAATGCCAAATAAATTTGGTCTTAGTAAACCACGACAGTTTTCTCTGTACAAAAACTTCTGAAGACTAGCCAAAATCTTCAGTCTGTGTAAAATGCAGGTGTCTGTTAACAGCTATTATAATAAATTGGAACACCTGATAAGAAGTCTGTATTCCAGCTTTCTCTTTAATTCCAGATGCAATTCAATGTCTTCACATATGCATTAAATATGCCAGAAAACATTACATGAAAGAATAAGCCAGTATTCTCATCTGTTTCTAAGCAGGGTTTTCAAATCTGTGCCTTCCTTCAATTTTGCATTTGTGGAAGGACTTCCAGAATACTGAGCAAGTGGTTTCTGAGGATTTGATAAAGCATATGGTGGTTCAGTATTTTGGAGTATTATTTTTTGTGTGTTTTCCTTTTCCCTTCTTATTGGCATAACTCCCAACTTCTAGTTGTAAAAGTCAAACTCATATATACAGTTATAGTATGTATTGTTTAACACAAGCATGTTAAGTGTAAAATTATTTTTAGTTGTTTTGGGTTTCATAAGAAATTCTTTTTTTTTTTTCCCCCTTCATTTCCCATGAAATGAGTGAGTCTTTGGGGAAAGAAGATAATTCTAATATAAATAATTTATTTTTCACTTTCATTTGATGCACATTTTGCTTAAAAGTGGAGTAATTCATATATTTATAAAGGCATCTTGGTAGGCTACATTAAAAGAAAAATCATTTACATATTTTTATGAAATATATAGTATGGTAATTTTGAAATTTTCCCTAAAACTGGACATAAAGTTAATGAAAGAAATAAGAATCTTGAGTGAAGATGCTCTTGTTAGTAGAATAAATAATATGCAACACTCTTATCTATGTCAATACAATTAAGGTTCCGCTCATATATCTGTTTAATATAACATTCACATAAAAAATGGATGGATGATTGTTACTAAAATTGATGGCATATTTGGGATGGTTGCCTTAACGTATTAGTTTTGTGGTTATAGGAGGATCTCACATTAAGAGTCTCTAGTTGACTCCAAAAGTTTTTTTCCTTAAACAGAATAAGGTAGCACATTATTTAAAAGATACCAATAAGCTAAAGTTTGAAATGTACACTTATTTTCAATTTTGCTCTAATTTTATGCTTATCGTTCCAAATATGTATTGATTATTTCAAAGCAATCTATTATTTTTTACTATGCCTATTATAGCTTGATGACAAATATGCAGAGCTAAAAATTTTAAAATAATAATTTCAGGAATCCAAAGATGGTCTAAAAGAGAAAACAGGTTGAGAGCAATATGAGTTGAAAACCCCAGTGAAGGGCAAATGAAATTGATGTTTAACATGAGGACAATTTGGCAACCAAGAGGGAAAAACATGCCTTCTCAAAGATAACCAAGACTGCCTGTAAAATGCCAAAAATGATTGAGCACCAGCAGAAATCATCAGTCATCTTTCAGAGCCACTGAAAAAAACAGTTCAAGATGTCCAATAGGGCAAGACACAGCACATAAAGGAAACTGAAACCCCAGTACACATGAAGGCTGCTAGGCTGCTGATCATGCAAAAACATGCCATGGTGTTAAGATGCCCAGGACCGAGGAAAATAATAGAGTTTTAACTACGAGCTCAGACTCAATTTGTTATGGAACTTACTATCATCTTAGTATCTGAAATTTGCCATTTTCATTTTGTCTTAAAGTAGAAATATGTGCCTACATCAGGAGTCAGTAAACTCTTTCTGTAAAGGACCATATAGTGAACACTTTAGGATTTGCAGGACATACAGTCTCTGTGGAATTTTCTTAACTCTGGCACTGTAACATGGAAGCAGTCATAGGCAATATATAAAATAAATGTTGTGGATGTGTTCCAGTAAAATTTTGTTTATGGACACTAAATTTTGAATTCCATATTTTTCACATTACATGAAATAATTATTCCTTGAATTTTTTTCAACCATTTAAAATATAAAAGACATTCTTAGTTCATAGCCATACAAAAACCAGTGGTGGGCTGGACTATATTTTCTCACCCCCAGCATAAAGATATATACTGATATGATAGAAAGATTATGTGGATCTAGCTATTGAGTGCATCAGTTAGTTTTTGCTCAAAAACAAACCACCTCAGAACTTTAATGGTTAAAATAATCACCACATTGCTTTTAGTTTTCAGGGTCAGTAATCTGGACTAAGCTCAGATAAATAGTTCTTACCTGGGGCAAGCTAGAGGGTTCTTAGTTAGGCTCACTCTGGGTTCAAGACCTCGTCTGGGAATAGCACTTTATTCCAGGCCAGTGGTTTATTTAGTAATAGTCCAGGACAGCTGCTACTATTAGAGCTTCTGGCAACATGACCCCTCATTTTCCAGTAGGCTCCCTGGAATTGTTCATAGGGCAGTTAAAGGGTTCCAGTATCATGAGAGCAAACACTGCATGGTCCCCTTGAGGCCTAGATTTAAAAGATGTACAGTGTCACTTCTGCTGTGTTCTATTGGTCAAAAGCAAGTCACAAAGCCAGCCCCAATTCAAGGAGTAAGGAAAGAAACTATCTCTTAAAAGGAGGAGCTGCAAAGAACTGTGCCATTTTTACAATATACTACACTGAGCACCCAAAGGCCTTTAAAAAAGTATTACTGGAGCAACCTCTGAAATTGAGGCAATTTTAAAATAATGCATGAGGGTCAACCACGACAGATTGCAATGGGATGGAAAGATTCACATTTGTCCCCACAAAACCAGTACCATAGGATTCCTTGGAATTATCCATTTGCTTTTTTCTTTTTTTTTTTTTTTTGGCTGCGTTGGGTCTTCTTTGCTGTGTGCGGGCTTTCTCTAGTTGCTGCGAGCGGGGGGTACTCTTTGTTGCAGTGCATAGACTTCTCATTGCAGTGGCTTCTCTTGTGGCGGACCACAGCTCTAGCCGTGCAGGCTTCAGTAGTTGCAGCATGTGGGCTCAGTAGTTGTGGTTCACAGGCTGTAGAGCGCAGGTTCAGTAGTTGTGGCACATGGGCTTAGTTGCTCCGCGGCATGTGGGATCTTCCTGGACCAGGGCTCGAACCTGTGACCCCTGCATTGGCAGGTGGATTCTTAACCACTGCGCCACCAGGGAAGTCCTCCATTTGCTTTTAAATGTCTTTCATTCTGAGCTTCAGGTTTGCCATGACCTTTGCTACATCATAAGCTTAGTTCTTCAAACTACAGGTGTTGATCTGTAATTGATCTGCTTTCCCTATGGGTAACACTGCATTAACTACTTCAAAGTAAATAGCAGCAGATATATTTCATTACCCCAGATAGTAGAATGACAAAATTTTATATAAAAGAGCCTTATTAGAAGGATGCAAATTATAATTGCTCTATAGTAATTATAGGAATTATAGAAAATCATTAGAACATCAATCTTCATTTATTTTTAGTATTTTTATTAAATGTTATTTAACAGTAGTTAAGATTTACCTCAACCAATGACAGGTATTTACAGCTGGGTTTTTTGTTTGCCTTTTAAAAAAAAATTATTAATATAAGTCCTTCATATTCATAGAAGAATTTTTCTTCAAGGGCATGGTAAACTAACTTATAGAAATAAGCCCACTTCATCAGTAGTCACTGACTGCCACCACTCCACTCTAAGTGACTGCTAGGAGTGAAGTATTTAATTAAATGGTATAAATCTGCTTCATCACCATCACCAATCATGGCACCATCACACTCAATAGTACAGCTTCAGGGGAACCACTGGTGCAGAAATGGGGACATTTGAGGACCCAAACCCTAATTTCATCATCTCTCACTTGTTTTCATTATCTACACACTCCGCTGCCCTTTGGATTATGACTCAACAATCCCAGACCCTCTTGTGTTTGCTCTGCTCCCAGCCCTGGCATTTCTGGTCTGTGCCTCTTACTCTGAGTTCTGCCCTTTCTTCCAGAAGTCCTGGTGCTTCTGCCCTTTTGAACTTGTCCTTTTTTTCTTATCATCTACTAGTTTTCTTTTAGTTTTTTGCATTACAGAATATATCAAACCTATAGAAATGTACAGATATAACAGTCTTCCATGTACCCACAACCCTGATTTAAAAGATGTGGACCTTTCCTAATTCTCCCTGCAAATCACTTTAAAAGAATAACTAAAATGAACATGTTCAGCTAAAGCCTCTCATTCTTTCTCTGCCTCCCTTCTCCACTATTATGAAGTTGATCTGCATCATTCCCATATGTGGTTATTATAGTTTGGCATATTAAAAATATATACCCACTATTTTCTGCTTAATACCTTTATTTTAAAAACAAAAGAAATTATTAGGGGAATAAAGTACATATGATACTTGAAGATAGCAAAAACTGTGAAAGTCTTATATGAATGACTGAAACTTGGGGAAGATTTCTTCTAAATATAGCTATCTCCAGGAGATTGTAGAAAAATAAGCCACAGCCAGCTATTATTACTTCAATAGTGGTCACAACCTCAGTCTTGTCCCTCTCTTACAAGCATACCAGTCATTCATAATAGATCATGGAACTCTTTCTTGGTGATACTAAACATGATTCTCCCCCAACACCATGCTCCACTAAACCACTACTAAAGTGAAAGATTTGATGTGGAAGTCAAAATCTGTTTGCCACCTTAACATGAACTTGTTTTTCAACACCATGGTTGAGAAAGATTTAATGTAGAGATGTGGGAACTGGGGGCGCAGCAGGAAAGTGGATGGCAGAATAGAATCTGCAGGTACGGGGCACAGACTGTCAGAAGGAACAGTGAGGGTGTTGGGTATTCAAGGTGAGACACTAGAACCAAAGCAGAAAATAGGCAAGTCAGATATAAATCTGACAGTGTAACTTTCCTGCTTCCAACCATCTTAAAGGCTTGTTGTTTTTCATAGGATGAGGTCCAAATTCTTTAGCTGACATCCCAGGCCTCCATGATCTTGACCTGGGCTACCTACCCATACATTCATCTTCAGCAGCCCACCAGTATACCTTTTCTCTCATATGCAATCTGCCTTCTCATCACTGGACTATTAGCTGTTCCACACATTCTGTGTATGCTTATGTCTCAGAGTTAACTTGGTATCTCTTTACAAAGAATCCTGGCTAGCTATCCTGCTCCTGCCTTGCCCTTACCCGACCCTGGCCCATTCTATTCTCTGTCCACAACAGTCTATTTCTTTAAGTCTTAGCCCAGACATTAACCCACAGAAAATACTCACAGCATCTGTTCCTTCTTCTGATTTTCCATAGCACTTTGCTCATTTCTCTGGTTCAACCACTCTGACGTTACATGGTAGCTATCCACATTTGTTGGTTCCTAGTTCAGGAAACACAACTAGCTCTGAATCTCTGGCACCTAGCACTGCTCAGAGCACTAAATATATTTTCAATCAATAATTGTCACAGTTTTGTCCAGGGGAGACCCTATTTTGATAGCAGCAAATGCTTTATAAATGACAAGGAAAGATTTTAATTTTTAGTATTATAAGTTCTCCCCTCCCTGCCAAAGAGGCTATGCTTTGCTAGTGAAGCTACAGAACAAAAACTGGCTTTTTCCACTTGAGGTTCATTGTAAGAAATCACAAAGGAGGCATGTTAACTTTTATAAGTAGTAAAATCATACAGGGAATTCCCTGGCGGTCCAGTGCTATGGCCCTGGGTTCAATCCTGGTCGGGGAGCTAAGATCCCACAAGCCAGGTGGCACAACCAAAAACAATAAAAATTTTAAAAAATAAATAAAATCATACACAACAAAGATATCTGAAATATGGCAGTGAAGAGAATAAACATTTCTCCATCTTAAGATAGAAGAGCCATCATATGACAAGATTGATTTTGGAAATTAATGAAGTAATCATTGAATTAGGTTGATTTATACATCTGGAAGATCACAATATGTTTCCTGGTACAGACAGACATCAAGTAAAAATTCAAGAGATTAACTTTTTAATTTGGTTTAGGTTTGGTTTAGTTTATAATGACTGAGAATAGATGTTTAGGATTAAAACCTATTTTGTTTCCTAAACTTTTCTCCTTTCTCAATCTGAATATATACCATCAATCATGTATTATATACATAACAGGTATTTGGTGTTTGTTGGAGAAGTGGATAAGTAAATAAATGTTTCATCAACCTAGGTGTGTTCTCTCAAAAAAACAAAAACAAAAACCAGAATATATTATCTTTAGGACTTATTTCTCTATCCTGAACTTCAAATTTGCAGCTACAGACCTCACATAGAATTTCTAGCACCATCCATTTTCATAGACGTATATTCATCGATTCCTGTAAAGTATATTAAGTGTCTAGTCACAAGAGATTTTCAATCTACTATTATTTACCTTCATTTTTTCTCAGAAATTACTCTTGAGGTACATTTTAGGACATATATCATTGACCCATTACCTATTAACTTCAGGTATTTTAACATTCATTTCTTTTGACAAAACACATTTAATTATCCTAAGATATTTACAGTTTTCAAAATGCCTGACTCTGAATTGAGGATTAGACTCAATCCAGACAGGGAAAAGCAAAAAGATCTAATAGAAATAGGGATAAATAAATTTTAAATAAATATATATGACTAAAAGTAATTATGCCAAAATGTTAACAGTTGCTGTTGAATTGTGAAATCAAAGTCAATTTTTTCCTTCTGTTTATTTTTTCTTCTTTCCAAATTTTCTAGAATGAGCATGTACTAATTTTATAATCATAAAAGATTAACATTTAAAATTAATTAATTTGAATTTACTCAGGACAAGTATATCTTGAAATTAATTCAACATGATGATAGAGTAATGTGAACACACTTTCTTACCCTCTGTGATAGAGCCTTCCTATTCTAATGTGCCCCAAAGTCATTCACTGCCTCATATGGGGTCAGATAATTTCCTATCACCTATATCACCATTGGAGACAGGACGCTGTTGTGGTGTATGTAAAGTGCAGGCTGAATATCTGTCTGAGATTTTACTATCTAGGATTACCCTTAGTAAAGACCTATTGGAATGATCATTTGGCCTCATAATTAACAGCTCCCCTTCCTAAAAGTAAGCAGATTGGATATAATCTATATGACAGTCTGCTCTGGCTAGCCATTTGCTCCCATGAGCATTTCTGAAAGTGATATTTTAATTTATGTAACCATATGCTATTAGAACTCTGTTTTACTCTACCAGAGGTTCCTGCTACAGTTCTCAGGAAAAAGTAAAGAGAAATTTCCAAAAGGGGTTTATTTCAAGAGATTCTTACTATTGAAAGAAAAATGGAGCTTTTTTCCTTCCTTTCCTGAGTATGGTTAACATCTTTTGGGGAATTTTATGGCCTTAAAATTTAGTACAAGAATATGGGAAGAACTTAATATCAGAGTTGTTCAAAAATCTAAAGCAGTATTATTTTTAACTCAGTTCTTACAACTGAGGCTGAATAGTAATGTTGGGAAATGACTAGAAAGACCATCATACTAAAAGAAATCAGAAAATATGTTGTCTTTTATAATTTTCCAAATAATTTTGAAACTCGTTTTGCATGTGGTTGAATAATACAACCAATGAACAACTATCACTTATCTTTCCTGCCAGCCCCGTTTCCTGCCAAGTATGAAAACTAACAAGCAACACAGATAAAAATAGAAAATCTAAAATACACTTTTGAGACTTGATTTTAGCATTTATTAAGACCTAGAAAATCTTCTATGCAGTAAAATTACCTAAAGAGAAGCATATCTGATTAGCCTCCTTTGGAAGTTTCTTAACTTAAAAAATATTGATTCTGTACTGTTCTGCTTTTCTTAACCTAGAATAATCGCTTCAAAAAGAGCTAAAATTACAAAATTATAAAGTGCCCAGAATTTCAGAGCTGAGAGTCATTGCGTATCACTGTGCATTTGAGACTGTTAACCCAGATTTGATTGTGTGAAACATTCAAGAAACTATGGCATGCCCCCTTTCTTCCTTCCCTGATGACAGGATGCCTTAATGGATTCCTTTTCCATGACTACAGATCAGAGAGCAGTACTTTTTTACTTGCTTTCATTTTATCAACTAAACATATCTTGAAAGGTCAAGACTAGATGACATTACCATGAACATCCAGTATGACAAAGATCAGTGGTTGGCAATCTGCAGCCTGTGGGCCAAATGCAGTGACAGTTTTGAATGGACTGAATGCAGTCCAAATGCAGTTCTGAATGGACTGAAAACTAAGACTGGATTTTACACTTTTAAATGATAGCAGTATAATCAAAAGAATAATGTTTTATGACACGTGAAATTATGTAATATTCAGATTTGTGTCCATAAATGATGTTTTACTGGAACACAGCCATGCATATTTGCCCATGTATTAGCTATGACTGATTTTTCAATATAGTAATGGGAGAGTTGAGTACTTAGAAAACCTTTTGACTCCCAAGCCTAAAATAGTTATTATCTGGCATGTTCTGGACTGAATTGTGCCCCCTCAACCCACCAACTCATATGTTGAAGCTGTAACCCCCAATGTGATTGTTTTTGAAGACAGGGACTTTAAGGTTGTAATTAACGTTAAATGAGGTCATAGGGGTGGGTCCTGATGCAACAGGACTAGTGTCCTCATAAGAAAAGGAAGAGATACCAAGAGTGCCCACACAGAAGACAGACCATATGAGGACACAGCAAGAATGCTGCCATCTGCAAGTCAAGAAGAAGCTTCAGGAGAAACCAAATGTATAGGTATCTTGATGTTGCACTTTCAGCCTCCAGAACTGTGAGAAAATAAGTTTCTTACAGTTGTTTAAACCTCCCAGTTTGTGGTATTTTGTTACAACAGCCCTGTTAGACTAGTACATGGTTCTTTACAAAATATTTGCCAATGCCTGATCAAGATGGAAGCAACAACTTGTAAAACTGTAAGCCAAACCTGAAGGCCTAAGGAACTCACAATATTTATTCTGGTATGGTACAACACAAAGCAGGAACCCTAAAGGAAAGGAAAAAGGGATAAATCCAAGGAAAGTGCCTTTCTGTTGGCACCCTATTATGGAAATAACAAATTTGGGTTGGAGGGGCTTCTGTGATTAAGAAGTTACATGGCATCTGAAGTCTGGTTTAATCTTTCCTCTGTGTCTCTATTGTTTATGCCCTGCAAGTGTGTGTGGTGTGTGTGTCTGTGTTAACTAGAGATTTGTTTGTTAGTTTGTTTAGCTAAAACGACAGGCAGTCTTCTGAGTGGGAGATTTCTAGTCCTCTCAATTATTTTGCTGCTGCTCATCTTAAAAAAAAAAAACTGCATTTCTGTGTTTGAAGTATTTTTGTTTCTTCTGAATTTTTTAAAGTTATGTTTGATTTTTTTAAAAATCAAAATTGAATTTCAGATAGTTTTATTTTATTGTGTACCAGATGTAATGTTTTACTCCTTCTCCTTTCTTCAGGAAACATGCATTTGTGCTAGAAGGATACAGAAATGTATCTCAGAGCTGGGTGATAATAAATCAAATCAAACCCAAACAGCTCACTTTTCAGATAGAGCGCTCTCGAGAAGTAGAAACCTCAGGATATTTCAGGATGACAGGAAATCAGAACACTTTGCTTATGGATGAGTTTGGTTTGAAAAAAGAAAATTTTAACTGATTTCCACTGTAGAGTATGTTGGTGACCAGGTTTTTTAATAGAGAAGCGGAAACAATCTACGTTCATGTTCAGAGATTCATAGAATATTAGGAATTGAAAACAATCTTGGTAAACATCTAGTCTAATTCATCCTCATAACTTTATAGATAATAACAGATATAATTTGATCTGCCTTTATCAGTCAGCATAGTCTGGGTTACACTGCAGTAAAAACCAAACCCCTGATCTTAGTATTAACAAAACAGTTACTCCTCCCTCATTCTACATATTCAGGTGGGTGGGTGGGTGGGTGGAGGGATGCTCTGGTCATCATATTCCCTTAGGGACTGGGGCTGGTAGAGACTCTGTTTCAACACAAGTTTCCATGAGCACCATGGCAGAGAAAAAAGAGCACTCTCTTCCACTTCTGCTCCCGTATCAGTAGCCAGAGCAAGCCACAGATTACATGACAACTACAAAGGAAGAAGGGACATGCCATCTTACCCTGTGCCTAGGAGGACAACTTAAACACGGAATAGCTTCATTGTCTGCCACAAACTACAAAGTTTCTGGTGTGTCACTTGCTACAACTAAACCAATAGCTACTAGAATTCTTCTTCCCTCTGCACTGAAGGAGACAGATACTGTGCTTCCAATAAGGCATTTTACAAATTAAATTTTTCCTCCTAATATTATTTTTGCTACCTGTACAGAAATAGCAGATGAGCTATAAGTTGGTAGAGGGGGACAAAAATATGTATATCAATATAAAAGGGAGAGACATTTCTAAAGTAGAGAGAAAAGCAGAAAATCTGCCTGTTTTTTGTTTCTTTCTTTGGACATTCAGTCCTGATTATGAAGAAAATCTCTAGAAAATCAAGTTCTCATTTAATAGTCTCACTAGAAAAAGTGACAGGGACATTATAGAGTCTATCTCTGTGACCTGTAGCTTGAGATTTTAGAGCTCTAAGGATTCAGAGTGGACAGGCCAAAACTAAAGACATATGTCAATGATAACAGGAAGGCACTTTCTCAAGGGAATAGGAGAGACATTAGCCCATACCCCAACTTCCTGGGCAGTGGTTGGATGTAACTGTTGTATGCATGATGGATATGACAAAAGTACACACAAATAGCTACATAAATTGTCAATTATAAATGAAGTTATATTTGTGTGTGATTGTGTAAAAATTCTAACTTCTTTCATTAAGCCAGAAAGTAAAAACAAACAAAAACTATGAGAGTTAAGTTGGGCTACCAGCATCCAAAGTCAAGAAAAATGTGTCCTCTTCCAAAATGATGATTCATTACCACAAACAGCAGCTCATGTAGAAATATTCCCTCCCACACCCTTGAGATTTTACTAAGTCTATGCAGAAAAGGAGACGCAGTTTAACTAACTTGTCTAAAATCACACAGCTATTAAGCAGCCAAAATCAATGCTAGGACTTTAGGGTCCTGACTGCTAGTTCAAAGTTCTTTTACTGTACTATCTTATTTCAGCAGTTAGCTCAGTGATTCTACCAGGGTGCTATTCTATGCCATTTTTGAAATTTTCCAAGAAGTAATGTCCTATAACTATATTTATAGTATTAAATTGTCAATACTATAAATATAGATGACTTAGCCAATTCACACACGACATCTTTGAAGATTTCTGTGAATTTTATCATTGCTACAGTTTTATTGTTGCTGTGCCAGGTTATCTTCACTTCCTCTCAAAATATTTATTCATTTTCTTTTACACTCTAGGACTACCAAATAATTACTTTCCTGTGGCTGCCCATAACAAATAACCATAAACTGGGTGGTTTAAAAGAACAGAAATTTATTCTCTCACAGTTCTGGAAACAGGAAGTCAAAAATACAGGGCTGCACACTCTTTGTATCCTCTAGGAGAGAGCTTTCTTTGCCTCTACCAGCTTCTGGTATCTATCTCAGCATTTCTGGGCATTCCTTGGGTTGGGACCATATCACTCTACATTGTAGAGTCATGGGCTAACTATATACTAAAATATTTTTTAAAAAAAAGATTTGAAAAATCATGGAGCTAAAAAATATTAGATCTCAGACTAGAACTCCAGCCTTCTAAGTCCCTGCCTGGAAAACCTTTTGCTACACTGTGTTATTGACGTATGTTTTAATGTCTTGAAGCACTCATTTAGTATGCTTCAATTCTATTTTATAGTAATTCATGGAGCCTCTAGTATGTGTATTGCAACAACAGGCATTTAGAAAATATCAGAAAGGTCTTTTTCAGTACACATTTTCAGGAACTTCATCCTAACTGTAGAGTTATTCAAGACCAATCTATGAACAGGTTGATTATATCTGAAAGCATTTAATTCCAACAGAGCTTGAGGAAGGAGAAGCCCTTTAGGAAGAAACTATAAATCAGTAAAGTCAAATGCAATAAACTGGTTGTATGATGAAAGTAGAATAATTGTAAACACATTTAATAAGCAGATTAAACACAAGGAGGAAATTGTTAAGGAATTCTTAATGATTCATGTTGATGGAATGCCTAAATAACAAAGCAGACAATTAATCAAAGACAAGAGGAAATTAATGTTTGTGATTTGTGGCATAGAGTTGGAGGTCTAGTAAGAACGAAAGGTGGAAGGGCCACATAAAAGAGAGAAGGACAGAAAAAAGATATTGAATAAATATTGCTTTTCTTAAAACAAAAAGTTGGTAGGCTGCAGAAAATCTCTAGGTCAAAGTAACTCATTTCTAGCACTAAATCCAAGATAATTATTTAAAATTAACTGGCTGCTAAAGAAACTAAATGCAAGGCATAGAAAACTACACAATGTCAACAATTACACTGCAATATTTGTAACATTCATCTGGTCCTCCATTAAGCTGAAGCTTGCATGGCCTAAAAGTCTGGCCCAGATCCTGGCGCAGAATAGCTATGATCTGCTAGAAAGACTTTCTTTACACCTTCATTCATTACTTTATAAATTTCTTCTCCTAGAATCATGCATTTTATACACAAATATATTGTATAAATATATTTATGCTCCTTTTCTATTTAGATATCCCTGAATTTAAAAATATGAATTTTGGCAGAAATACTAAAATAATATACAAATATCGATACCATCCTTTCTTCAAAAATCAAAGGAAGTCTTCCAGGTTCTCACAGCAATTATCCAGCTAAATCATTACACTTTATCACTTATCTTGTGTATTTATCTCTAGTTTTTAAAAAATAAAAAAGGAAGAAAGTTAAATTTACATGAAGGATTATGGTAAAGGTCATGCAGATAAAATAAAATGAACACTTCACACTTAATTAAATGGCATATTTCCAGAGTTATGAAAAAATCCTCCCCTACAATTTGTCACTTAGGGGGCTGTCTTCGACTTCTTTCTTGCTTTCCCAGATTAATTCTTTTTCTGATAGAGGACCCCTTCTCACTGTTGAGCCACCTTTTGTTAAAAGGAAAAACTGGTGTCACGTTTCTACAGTTTCCCTGTATTGGGAAGTTCTAGGGTCAGGTTTAGATGAAGAGTGGAGGTTGATGCACTGTGGGAGCATCAAGGGCTTGCCCTGTCCTTGCCTCCCTTGATATTTCATTTTCTTCAGACATGTTTCTGGGAAGGGAAGGAGGTATGTTTTTTTGTTTGTTTTTTTGTTTTATTTCATTTTAATTATTTTACTTAACCCCCAATGTCATAGGGATCCAAAATATGTTCCATAGCTAGTGCACTGCTCCCTCTCAAATAGCAGGCAAGGAGCCATTCTGTTCATCAACCAGCGGATCATGGCCTATTCCATTTCCTATCTTTAAGCTTCCTTGTTGAGAACTCAGCTAAACTACTCCACAATATTGCTGCTTCAGCGTCCATTTAGCATGGCCAAGTGGGCTGCAGGGGCCTCTAGCTAACATTAGACCCTCTTGCAAGTGCATGCCCTAGGTAACATGTAAATGTAAGTTACTCCTATGACTCCTCAGCTGCCCTTGTGATAAGCATTTCTTCCAGGCCTCCCAGGGCCCTCCCCAGGCCCTCCCCTAGAGCTTCCCTTAGATAAGTTTCCCAACCCAAAGCTTACCAAAACACTGCTCTTTTTATTTAAATTAATCTATCCAGCCTTAGTCTGGGACTCCTACTGTACCCAAGGACCCTTTTTTCCATCCTCTTACCTAAACACCCACTCTCCCTGCCTACATCCTGCCTTGTCCTCCCCATGTGGCACCTTGAGGCATACTGTATACCTCCTCCAGGACCTGTGAGTAATAAACCTCTCTATTTCACTTTCTCTTTCAATCTTTTTTTTGAACAGATCCATCCAACATTGATACCCATGGCTCTACTTAACAAATGTTAATTTAACAAAGACACAACACTTCTTTATCCCATTCTAATATTCACCATGTTCCATAAGTCCTTTCTTGGACACAGTTTTGTCTTGAACATGTCTTGAACATGTGGTTAAGAAATGTTTAAATCATCTACAAATTTTGAGAATGTCTAGCTTGTCCTTTTGCCTTCAGTCTCTGTCCTACAAACAGATGTAAAAAATATTCCGCAAAGTCCAACCAACAATCAAATTAGCCACTTTTCTTTGTTAATTTGTTATAGTAAATTCTGTATCATTCCTGAAAAACCTGCAATGAAGTCTATTTCAAATATTATAATATTACAGTATTCAGCTACTAGTGATAATTTTTCTACATCCTGGCAAAAGGAAAAACAATTTTGTTCTCTCATCTCTGTTTCCATAGCACTCCATGAATGTTTCTATTGTTGCAAGAATCACACTGTATTATCAGTGTTTGTTTATATCTCTGTCTCTGCCACCAAACCGAGAACTCTTTGAAAGTTAAGGATGAGTCTTGTTCATCTTTATGTTCCCATGACCCAGACAACTTCCTGGCAAGTTATCCAATTCTAAAAAATCATTTGAATGACTAGGCAAAAGCTGGCTGAGAGCATATACTAACAGTGCTTTTCTGACTTAGATATTATCCTGTGCTACTTAACATTTATCTATCCCTTTAGAACACTCCCTTCCTTGTAGTGTTTGAAAAAACTCGAAGAGATGAACTGACATCTCAAGGTCACCATTGGTGGTGGGGCAGAGCTTGATCCTAGGTCTTCTACATTTTAAAAAAATTCTCTTCTGCATGATCTCCTCTAGTCTAGTAAACAACACGTCCTCTTAAGAAGAATTCCTACAGTTTAAAATTAATTTCTTAAATTAAATTTCTTACATATATTAATTTTGTATTTCTGTGCAACATCTGTCCTTGGATGTCATACATAAGCATTACAAGTCATTTCTTATATATTAAATATAATTAATCTTCTTTCAAATGTTCTTTCAGGGGAAGAAGAGCATGAAGCTCATGTCTGATAGAATATTTTCCTATTGAAATGAAAGGCTATTTGGACAGACTGATGGATAAAATGGAAAACCCACCTTCAGACCAAATGAGATTTGAGAATACAAGGTTGGGATTTTTAAATAGGTATAAGGGATTATGAAATTTAAGAGCCAGATGAAGCAAAGTAGGGATGGGAATACTTATCTCAGATGTGGAAAACTCAGAGAGTATGACTAGTTAGATGAAAAAGGGGAAACAAGAGAAGGTCTTGGATGTTTTTTTTCTTCTGTACTCTGTTTTTAGGAAATCCACAGCCTTTAGGGTAACTGTAGGGTAACTCAGCCAACTGATGCTAAGCTAATCAATGCTTTCCATCCCCTTGCCAAAGCTACTGGTTCAGAGACTGGCACATGACCCAAACTGGAACAATAAGATCAATTAGGGCCAATATTAGGACTTTTGTGTGAGCAATCAGAGTGGTAGACTCTCCTTTGATGCACTGTGTGTTAAAATGATGTAAAATTAAAGCTGACAGGTACTACAACAAAGAGGCTTAGTGATGGGCTAAAGTAAGGGAAGCAGAACTGAAAAACTGGTGACATCTTTGAAGCCTTAGATCAAGAAATCTAAGTATACCTGAATTGGAACTATTAAGTTAGATGGATTGCCTATTTATTATTATTATTATTATATTACTGTCAGGTTACATATTCTAATAGTTTTAATTAAAGCTGCCTAATTGATATGCCCTGGGACAAGAGCAGTCCTTCAGGATTGCATATTGGTAGAGAAGGCCAAAGTAAACTATGAGGGAAAGGGATAGACGTGATATCAGAAAATTATGCCTAAATTTTTGCATAAAATTATATGAAACATGTATGGAAAGAATCTCAAGATGGTGCTAATAATAAGCACCAAGG
Source organism: Grampus griseus (assembly GCF_964374135.1). Taxonomy (NCBI): domain Eukaryota; kingdom Metazoa; phylum Chordata; class Mammalia; order Artiodactyla; family Delphinidae; genus Grampus; species Grampus griseus. The sequence continues at coordinate 111,994,238 of NC_138998.1, read as the reverse complement.
TTCTAATAATAGGAATTTAATAAATGTTAGTTCTCTTCTCTTTCTTAAAATATGGCCCCTTAATGAAGTAGAAGCACTTAATGATGAAGTAAAGGAAGGCTGCTCCCCGTGCCCTTATTGCACTCATGTATTTAATGAATTACCTGGATAATCTAAGGCAGAGCTTTCCAACTGGGACATACCACTTGCTGTGAATGGATTGCAGATGAGGTGAAATAATGATCATTTTAGTTAAGATATTGCTAGAAGCTGTGACAAGCTCCACCATTCCATTGGCATGTTTATATATATATAAGCAAATATATATATATTTGTTATATATATAATATAATAAACACACTAGTAGTTTATTTCTTGCTTATCTAACTGTCGAAAGCTAATTTTCTGGTCAGCTGCGGTCAGTAAGTAGCTTTTGTCCATGGGGTGATTTAGCCAACACAGCTCTCCTCACCTTTGGCTCTGCCACCTACTTTTTAACCACCTTTACTACATAGTGCCATATATTATCTCTATTTACATTCCATTGGTGAGAACTAGTCTCGCATGGCCACAAAGAGACACAAAAAATCCTAGGATATATAGTCCCTAGCTGGGCAACCACCTTCCAGAAACAACTATCCTACAGAAGTGAAAATACAAATTTTAAGTTAGCCAGTGTTGCCACAAGGACTTGAGCCACAAGCCTATTATTTCCAGCAATTAACAAACATACTCGTGTACACAACTGTGCCCTAACATAAAGATGTTTGAGAAGCATCAATCTACAGCACCAGTCACTGATACCCGTGGACTTGAGATTTTTCTGCTTGGTGGCCCTCAATCCTCTAAATCCTCCAGGCACCCAATAATTGTGGATTAGGCACAACTCCATTTCTGACACTTCATTTTGCTCCCTTTGCCATGGGTAAACATGGTACCACTCTGGTTTCTTTCCCTCTTCAACTTGCTTCTGTCCATTAACTATCCCATGCTACCCATTTCCTTTTATCATTAACTACTCTGGAACTCTGATCTTCTCCATCAAAGGGCACTGCCATTTATCTCATCGTGGAAACTCACAGCCTCTGGACAGGGAAACCAATGAGAGTGATGCAGATCTTCAGATATAAAATAGAGAAATTACCAATCCAAGTTTAATGCATTTAAGTAGTTACATTGGCAGGGATAAATGAAAACATGTAGATTCCTTTATAGAAGTCTCTTCTATGAAAATTAATTAATCAAAAATTCTACTCTTTATCCCTTTCTCAGTTAAGTATATTACTCTGCTAAATATTTCCTTTATGCAAAATAATTAACATATAATGTGTCCTATTGTGTGCATTAGCTAGGCTAGATACCTCTTAGAACAAATAAACCTGCAATTTCTACGGCTAGACACATTATAGAAGATTACTTTTTGTTCATGTACAGTCTAATGCTTTGTGTTCCTTGTTATAGGAGGAGGAGTCAGCTTCATACAGTCATTTTGTGCAGGGATTCAGGCCTCAGATACTGCATCAACTTCAGTGCTTCACTTCCAAGATCATTCTGAGCAGCTTTATCCAACAGGCAAGAGAAGGAGGAAGATCTCACAGGAGAGGATTTGGGGACCAGACACGTGAGTGCCACATATTACTTCTGCTGTCCTTCAACTGGCCCAAACTCTGTCCTTCAACCACACTTAACTGCAGAGGAGGCTGGAAAAGTGGTTTAACTGTGGAAATGGGTTTTGCGTACAGACAGTGAACTTGCCACACCGGGACAGGTGGCCTTTATTATAACTTAAAAAAAAAAAATTATCCTATCCCTTTGTCTTGCCTAGTATATTAAATTCAGGCTTCAGCTTCTTCAGACCAGCGTCAATTCCCACCTCAATTTTACCAAGTTAATTTCTCATTATACCCTGCAAAAGACCTTCCTTTTCTTCCAGACTAATTTACTTTCTATTCACCAGTTCTATTACTATGCCTTTCATAGGTCATTTCAATTTATTCCATCTGAATATACTTCCTTCATTTTCTATCAACACCTAATCCCTACGTCCTTAAAAACTTGACTTTAATCTTATCTAGAAGATTTTTCAGGAATTCATCTTGAAAGCTATATCCTTGACCATTCTCATACATATGGCTCCCACAGTAATATAATAATTTCTTCTCTCCTTTCTCCCCTCATATTTCTGGGAGCCTTGGGAAGGGTAGAAGTTGGGAGTATAAATTCATAAACAAGTTCTATAATCTGTTATGTGGCTCAGGGTTGGAACTCTCTACTAACAGTCATTTGTTGAAACCATATTTTCTTCCTCCAGTGCCTATAAACTTGTTCACAAGCTAATACTACATCTGGTCCTAGCATATCAAAATCCTGGGTAACTGCTTAATCTTTCTATGGGTCTGCCCATAATTCTATTCTTCCAATTTGTATTATTTAGAATAGGTAGGAACAGATAAGAAACTTTTCAGAAAAAAAGTCACAAAGTTTTAAAATAAATCGGAAAATCTAGAAAACTTTTTATTACTATGTTAAAGTGCTTCAAAATCTATATATATGAATATAAATAAAAACACACACACAAATGTATTTGAAATATATATTTCAGAGATGCCTCTTTAAAGCTATTCATTTTACTTTTTGGTTATCTGAGGCTTTCGACTAACTAGCTTACCCAGAAGAAATACTTATATTCTATTTTCTGGACGTTTTCTAAAAATTGACTTTCTTTAAAAGACAAGGGCATTGGCTAGAGAACCTCTGTGTGAAAATAAGAACATGTGTAGAATATTGTGTGAATGTAAATAGAAAGTGAATAAGACATAAAGATGATACTTAGAAAAAAACAAATGTCAAACATGCCAGATACCAAAAATGAAACCTACCAACTAACTGCTTCAGGGGACAATAAGGGATTTTGTGGCGTTCATTATAATTTTCCCCCTTCAAATTACAATTTTTCACATAAAATATTTTCAGTAGTCATACACATGTCTTAAGGGTACATTTTTTTCCAGTCATGCAATATACATCTCTGCTCCAAATAAAAATCTTATAGGCAAAATTCTCCATCACATTGGATTTCCTGACATAAATCTTTGTCCCCATCTGTCACCTCAACGTTGAATCCCATGCTTATCACCTCTTACTAAAATGAATACCTATGGTAACTTCTTCTGTGTGGATGTACTGGAACTCAAAACTTTGTTAGAGAAGAAGATGCTCCTCCCAAAACAGCAGGGAAGAACACAGCACATGCTTCAGGTGATTGACAGCTGCTGGCTTTAGTTGTGACCATTACACTGGGCCTTAAATCATGCCTATGCTAAACAAATTTTAATTTTTCCTTTCTTTTCCCAAGAGTGATTCTCAATGCTGTCCCATTCGAATCACCTAGGAATTATCCAAAATGCTGACTCTCAGGCGTCTCTGTAGTCCAGATGTACACAACCTTCCCAGCTGCTGGCTTGACTTAGAGACCTCCAGATCTTAACTCAACATCCTGACCTTGCTGTCCTCTCTGTGGTAAGGCCCTCTCAAAACTCACTTGATTTCATTTCTCCTCAAAGCTCTTTAGGCCAAAATGAATTAGAGCTGAAAAGCAACTTTTGTAACGAGTCACCCTAAAACTTATTTTCAATTTTCTGAACGTGACTCTAGAAAATGGCAAAGCAAATTTCCCTTTTAAAAATCCAGCTGCTTACGATTTAAAAAATCTCAAATTGTGTATCAAATAGATAATTTGCTTTTATCTTAGGAAATTTATTTTAAATACTTTAAAATAGATATTTCCCTAAAGCAGGAATAAGAGTGTTTTCTAAGCATTAGACCATATTCCAACCTTCTGCCAACTTGCTATCTGCCTCTACCAGGATTAGGTCACTAGCCACTGCAGTCACTGACCTATAACACACTCTGAAAGGAGATCAAGAATGAGGCACTCTGTGCTCTGGGAAAAACTGGCAAAATAGGCATTCAGATAGTTAGATATTTTCAAGAGAAGATTTTATGAGCCCAATTCTTATATCTTCTCATATCTAGAAAAGCACTAAAATCATTAAAGGGGACATCTGTTCCTCATGACTAGCAGCAATCTTCTGCCAAAATGTGTGCTGGACCATGCCTATCCTCTTCACTAAAATCACATGTATATTGACCTCCCCCCTTACCTCTTCAGAGCAGTTTCCCAGAGCTATCTGAGATGCTGTCCTCCTGGGCTATAATTCTCACTTTGCCCAGTAAAACTTAACTCACAGCTCTCATGTCGTGCATTTTTTTCAGTCGAAAGTCTGAAGAAATGAACTCTACTGGTATGTATTTATTAATCACCTAACAAGTGTGTATTATTTTTGTACTCAGCTCTGTGGGAAACAGAACAGAAACCAAAACTAAACAATATGTTTTAGAAAAATAAAAGTTAGGTACTAATAAATAATAAGATAGTATGGAACAATACATGAATAAACATTGAAAATGAATGACATGAAACAAGTGGTTTAGAGTTCTGAGAAAGGAGAGATTACGTGGCTACGGTAATGAGGAAAAATCAACAGGAACGATGACGAGGAGGCAATCTTAGTAATAAGGCACTACTGTGTGTTCATTTGTCTTCAAGAGCTTTGATTTCTTGCTGGAAAAGAGTGGAGGATAAAATTGGATTATTAAAACTAGGCCATAGAGGGACTTCCCTGGTGGTTCAGTGGTTAAGACTTCGCCTTCCAATGCACGGGGTGAGGGTTCAATCCCTGGTAGCGGAGCTAAGATCCCACATGCCTTGGGGCCAAGAAACCAAAACATAAAACAGAAGCAATATTGTAACAAATTCAATAAAGTCTTTAAAAATGGTCCACACCAAAAAAAAAAATCTTTTAAAAAAACTAGGCCATAGTTATACACACTTAAAACTGAAGAATTCAGACATTATTCTGTAGAAAACTGGGAAATTGGTTAGAGGACAGGCAATGAAGGCACGTCATCAGTTTGATTAAAATAAGAATAGCTTAAACAGTTACATTTTACAGAGTGCCTAGAAATATGCAGAGCAAGTGATATAGGGGTGTGAAAAAGAACCTGGAAACAAGGTGATCCAGGGAGAATTAAACTTTAAATGCAATTCAAATCATCTGAGCAGATAAATGTAAAGTAACCCCAAAGAGGCAAAATGGCTTCAGTATTAAGCAGTCTAATTGAATTCATTAACATTTCTAAAGTGTTGACCTGAACCAAATAGACTGCTGGATATTTCTCCAGCAAAGATGGGTTTTTCAGGATTAGCAGAGAATTGCACTTCGGGTCTGCAACCACAGTGAACCACATGCAAGTGCCCTTTGGCAAGGGAAGAAGAATGCTTTTATAGAGAGGAAAAGGAAGGTGAGAGGGCTGTAGTAAACAAGAGTCTATGGCTTTTCATGGGCTGAGTTCTTACCAGGAAAGAAAAGGGATCTTTTTTCTTGCTCTGCTATCATGGCAGGTCACGGGGGCTCCCGCTTCTCATGTCCCAACTCTATTTTACTGAGGTTTCTGTTTATTAATTTTTTACAAAAGAAAAGAAGTTCTCTACCAGCAGTTAGTAATGAAGGAAAAGGTGACAGAACTGGCAAAACCACCTGAACCATTGCCCAGGGCAGAGTAACCATAGCCATACTTGTCTTTGCCTGGAAATTAATGTTTCAACTAAAGCCATGTTGACATTTGACTCACAGACCTAATGCTTAGCTTTTATACAGTCAGCCCTCCGTTTTCAAGGGCCCTGCATCCGTGGATTCCACCAACTCCAGATCAAATTCAATCTGTAGTTGGTTGAATCTGCACATGCAGTACCCCCAAATATGGAGCACTGACTGTACTGCTTTCACAAGCAACCTTTTGATTAATTACAATTAATTAGTTATCATGTGATTATCTTAATGAGAAAAAATAACAGGCCAAAGCATTCACCAACTATTCCCTGTGACATGTGAGCAAACCTTTATTCTGATTCACAGATCCATCTCTAAGGAGATTAGTTAGTGTGAATCTGCCTCTAAGAGTAAAAACTGCCATTTACAGGGTTCTCTGGATCTGTTAAACATTGTAAAGAACTTATGAGGTTCAGGACACACCCTAAAATATGGCATTTTGAAATATTCAATATTTCAAGCTGAAGAAATTTAAGAATAAACAGGTGTAGGAAGGACTTTCAGAACTTCCCTTGAAGCGGGTCCTAAGGCCATCAAGGGAGAGCTTCCCTTCCTATACCCAGCGGAACGTAGCATCCTCATCTCTGAAGACTGGGGAACATCAGAGGGATGCTGGGAGAAATCTGAACAAACAGAGCTTGTCAAGTTCCCCCCTGTTTATTCTACTTAGTTGATACCCTTTTTCCTATTACATTTCCCACAACTTTCTATTCCATCAAATCTAGCATAAAAATGTTCAGGTTTAACCACTTATTTGGGGTAATTTCATTACCAAGTCTCCCGTGTCATGTAAACTTATATTAAATAAATTTGTATACTTTCCTCTTGCTAACCTATCTTTTGTTACAAGGGCCCCAGCAAAGAACTTAAAAAGAGTAGGAGGAAAAGATATTTTCCTCCCCTACAGGATGTTTTGATACTAATTTATTTAATCCCCTATTATTCTACAAAGTAGATACTATCATTCCCATTTTATAGATAAAAACAAAAACCTTAGAGGTACCCAGGTATGGAAGATTGGTTCAACATTTAAAAATCAATTAATGTAATCCATCACATCAATAGACTGAAAGAAAAATATCACAGTATTCTATCCATAAATGCAGAAAAAGCATTTGACAAAATCTAACACCTATTCATGATAAAAACTCTCAGAAAACTAGGAATTGGGGGAACTTTCTCAACTTGACAAAGAACATCTATGAAAAATTTACAGCTAATTCATACTACATGGAAAGAAACTTGAAGCTTTCCCACTAAGGTCATGTACTAGGCAAGTATATCTCCTCTCATCACTCCTTTTCAACATCCTATTGCAATTTCTAGCTCATGCAATAAAACAAGAACAGGAAGTAAAAAGTATGTATGTGTGTGGGTGTGTGTGTGTGTGTGTGTGTGTATATATATATATATATAAGGAAGGCAGACATAAACCTGTCTTTGTTTGCAGATGACATGACTTTTCTATGCAGAAAATCTGAAGGAATCAAAAAAAAAAACCTCGTGTACTGATAAGCAATTATATCATGGTTGTAGGTACAAGTTAATATGCAAATGTCAATCATTTTCCTATGCCAGCAATAAGCAAGTGCAAACTGAAATTAAAAACACAATGCCATTTATATTAGCACTCAAAAAATAAAATATTTAACTATAAATCTAACAACATATGTATAAAATCTATATGAGAAAAAGTATAAAAACTGATTAATGAAATCAAAGAAGAAATTAATAAATGGAGAGACATTCCATGTTTGTGGGTAGGAAGACTCAATATTGTCAAGATGCCAGATGACAGTTCTTCCCAAAGTAATCTATAGATTCAATGCAATTTCAATTAAAATCCTAGCATGTTATTTTGTGGATATTGACAAACTGATTCTAAAGTTCATAAGTGACACAAAAGACCTAGAATAGCCAATTCAATATTGAAGGAAATGTACAAAGTTGGAAGACTGACACTACCTGATTTCAAGACTTACTATAAAGCTACAGAAAGCAAAACAGTGCAGCATTGGTGAAAGAATAGACAAACAGATCAGTGGAATGGAATAGTGAGCCCAGGAAAACACTCAAATATAATCAACTGATCTTTGACAAAGGAGTAAAGGCAAGTTAGTGAAGCAAAGATAGTCTTTTCAACAAATGGTGCTGGAGCAACTGGACAGCTACATATTAAAAAAATGAATCTAGACACAGACCTTACACCCTTCACAAAGATGAACACAAAAACAAACAAACAAACTAAAAAGATGAACACAAAATGGATGGCAGAAATGTAAAATGCAAAACTCTAAAACTCCTAGAAGATAACAAATGATAAAACTCAGATGACCTTAGATACAGAGCTGACTTTTTAGATACAACACTAAAGACGTGATCCATGAAAGAAATAATTGATGAGTTACACTAAAATTTAAAACTTCTTCTCTGCAAAAGAATGTATCAAGAGAATGAGAAGACAAGCCACAGACTGGGAGAAAATATTGCAGGAGACACATCTGATAATGAACCATTATCCAAAGTATACAAAGAATTCTTAAAACTCAACAATAAGAAAGCAAACAACCTGTTCAAAAAATGGGCCAAAGATTTTAAAGACATATCACCAAAGAAGATATACAGATGGCAAATAAGCATATGGAAAGATGCTCCACACTAAATGTCATCAGGGAAATGCAAATTAAAACAACAATTAGATACCACTACACACCTATTAGAATGGCCAAAATATGGAACACTGACAATATCAAAAGCTGGTGGGGATGTGGAGCAATAGGAACCATCATTCATTGCTGGTGGGAATGTAAAATGATAGAGACATGTTGGAAGACAGTTTGGTGGCTTCTTACAAAACTAGACATACTTTTACAATATAACTCAGCAGTCACACCCCTTGATATTTACCCAAAGGAGTTGAAAATTTATGCCTACCAAAAGACCTGCACATGGAGTTTTATAGCAGCTTTATTCATAACTGCCAAAACTTGGAAGCAACAAAGATGTCCTTCAGCAGGAGAATGGTATATCCAGATGATGGGATATTATTCAGCACTAAGAAAGAAATGAGTTATCAAGCCATTAAAAGACATGGAAGAAAGTGAAATGAATATTCCTAAGTGAAAGAAACCAGTCTGAAAAGTCTACACACTGTATAATTCCATCTATATGACATTCTGGAAAAGAAAAATCTATGGAGACAGTAAAAAGATCAATGGTTTCCAGAGGTTGGAGATGTAGAAGGTATAGAGGGATGGGGAGGTAGAGCACAGAGGATTTTTAGGGAAGTAAAAATACTCTGTATGATACCATAATGATGGGTACACATCATTATGAGTCTGTTTAATCCCACAGTATGTACAGCATCAAGAATGATTCCTAATGTAAACTATGGACTTTGGTTGATAAGGATGTGTCAGTGAAGGTTCAGCAATTGCAACAAATGTACCATTCTGGTGGAGGATAATTGGAGAAACTATGCATATGTGGGTGAAGGGGGTGTATGGAAAATCTCTGTACTTCCCATCAATTTTTCTGTGAACCTAAAACTGCTCTAAAAAATCGTCTTTAAAAAAAATTGTTTTTAACTGGGAGGTAGAGAAAATAAGTCACATTCCTACAGCTTTATAACCAGTAGGTTTTTGTTTAGGGTTTTAGATCCCTAAATCTGCCTGGTTCCAATACCTGTGCCCTTAGCCAATCAATAATAACAAAATTAAGCATCTCAGCCTGCAAGGTTGGGTAACTAGTTTCAACTCTGATAACTTTGCCTTGGTGCTTATTACCCTTTGCACCTACTTGGATAATTCAGGCATTTTCTTATGGTGACCCAACTGTGCAGTTCATCTTTTTTCAAATTTCAAAAGCTACCCTCCCCCTCAGCCTCTTAAGAAACTACTCTCCCACGAATCTTGGTGTTTGATCCACTCAGGTCTTTTAGTTCCTGGAGAAAGCTTAATTCCCTCTTGCCTGAAGAACTTAATATCATTCCCTGACTCTAGAAAGTTCTACTCCTAGCAGCCTTCCCCCATACTGCCTAAATAACTAAAATTCCATATCACATCAGATTCTTTTTTCCCCTACTGTCTCATTTATCTGCAGTCCTCTCCCAGTTTCCAAATACCACAGAGCTGAAATCCTTTGTGTTTCCCACCCCAGAGTGAAGCTGAGCAGCAAAACTTTCATGTCTTATGAAAAAAGAGCACAAGTCCATGGAAATTCTCTCTTTTTGCTTCCACTTCCTCTCTCTCCTTCTCCAGGAAGAATCCTTTGGATTCACAGCTTTCTTAAGAAAGCTTCCCTTAAGACTTCCCTTCCCTTAAGGTAAGAGAAATAAATGTCTGATTTTTTGTTTTTCAAAGAAAGAACTGTAAACCTTCTCTTCTTACTCTTGCTATGCCCTAGGCAGCAATCCAAATTAGAGTAAAAATAACCAATAAATATTGTGTCAATCAATCTCTGAAATAAAGAAGGTGGTAAAGTCACCAGAAGGTTCAGCTAGACTTCATTAGGATAATCACTAATGCAGAAAATCACGTTTGATCTCTTGCTCACATACATATGACCCCTATAATCAGGCTGATCTGAGACAAACATACCTTTTGAAATACTGCTTTAGCTGTGATTCATTGGTTAACTGGAGGATAGAAATTTGATTTCAGATTAAAAACACATAAAATCACAGTGTCTGCCTTCCTGCTGATTTTGACCCTTGGGTATATACTTCAGTGTAAAGTTAAACAAGACCAGGCATGCAATGTTTTAGACATTTTGAAACTTAGAGATCAAGTAACTTTCTCCGACACTGAAGGTAAAGAATCTAAATAGAATTCATAAGAGAAGGTTGTGGCAGTAATCTCACGAACCCTGAATGTGCTTTATTCTTTCTACAATCAACATTGAAAAGGAGACTTACCATATCCTGAAGATGGAAAATTTCCAAATCCAACCTGAAGGAGGGTGAAAAAAGAAGGAAGAGCAGGCAAAGAATAGAGGAAGTCATTGGCACAAGTACAGCAGATCCCCATGTTACAATGTAGAGCATGAGGAAGCATATGAAGAGCCACACACATTCATTCATTTCAAATAGTTCCTCTTAATCTGGGTTGAGTGGCTTCATTCTACATTTTTGAGTACTAACGTAAGTAAAATATATTTTTTTCCTTTCATTTTGATACCTGGAAATGAGCCTATTTGGCACTAACTCACATAGAATACAGACAGGACTAAACAGGCTTTCTAAAGAAATTAGCTTATTTTGGCAGAGTACTGGGTTTGCAACAGCAGTTGCTTACCAGTCTGTGAGTGTAATGATTAACACTGGCCTTCTTGTTCTTTCCTTTATACGGGAACTTTTGAGCCTTTGATCACCTTTCTATTTCACCCATTGCCCTTCAGCTCCACAAATTATTCACACACACTATATTTGTTTTTTCCTTTCATCTTTCTTATTCATTGTTCTTTCTATCCACTAACTAATGACTATTGAATTAGTAATTTAGGGAGACCCCTCCCAAATTGTAATGTTTTCAGAGGCTCTTCTTTTTTCATGGAAGGCCATATAGATAACATTAAAATTTGCCAAGAAACAGTTGGTCCTAACCACCATTTTTAGATCTACAATGCTCAAAATCAATATTAAAACTTTGTGGAATCCATTATCACCATATGAAGTACTTAGAGATCTAGAAAAATGGATTTTTAAAAAATTCTAAAGATATTAAACACTGCGATTAGTGGCTATGAAGAACAGCAGATGCAAAATCTGGTTAAATAACTTGCAATATCATTGCTGTTTTCCTTAACAGGGATAATGTTAATTGTTTGTTTGAGAAATTAATTCCGGGAAGAGACTCAGAAAAGTTGAACCACAGTCTCAAACCAGATTATGATTTTTTTAGGTATTTCATACATTTTAAACATCAAACAATATACCACATGCTATGTTAGATATTTTAGCTATTATCACATTAGTACCCTACAATCATGTGGGGTGGGGTGTTATCATTCTGTGGTTTTACATAACAGGAAACTGAAAATCAGAGGAGTCAGATAACAAACACAAAGGAAGTGCCCACACTGGAATCTAAGCATCAGAGTTACACAATCATAGATTTCCATCACACCACACTGCCTCCCTTAGTTCGACAGTACTTGAACGAGAATTTTTATTTCTCCCTTTTAAAATTCTTTTGTGCATCATGGTACTGAATAACGAATATTTTATTACATCTTCTCTCCAGTTTTTCTTTTTTTTTTTAATTCAAATGATTATATGTACAATGGTTTAATACTTGAATGATGTTACAAGGCTATAAAAACAACAACAAAAAGCAATATCTTGCTAATCTGCTCCCATCCAAGTCCCACTTTATCTGTTTCCTTTCACATCTGTGTCCATATTTTAAATAATACTTTTACATATTTTTGCCTTTCAAAATTTAGACATGATTTATTTTGCTTTATGAAAAAGACAGTTAAGCTCTCTTATGTTCATCACTCCCTAATCATACAAACTCTCTTTTCCTCCATCCATTTTCTAGGTTTAGATGAAACTTTTAAATGGGTATTTACCTTATTGCAATAATAACAATACTGTTCACAGGTGAGTCATATGGTATACTAGAACAACACTTCCTTTTCTTGTACAATTTTATATAGTTTTCCTGTAATTAAAGGTTACTAGGCATGCGCAGTGAGGTGGTGCGGCACCAGCTCGCCAGAGGCATGAACTCCGGGAAGCCGTGCTGTCAGCCGCAGGCGAAGGGCTGTATGCCTGTTATGCTGGAACTACTCTATGATTCCTGGACTTCTATAAAGGCACTCTCATCCTTGAGTCTAACTCTGTGTTCTCCAGGGGCTCTGAGACCACGCTGAAGGACGAGAGCCAGTTTACAAGGCACTGCAGGGTCCACAGCCAGGACCAAGCCCAGAAAATTTTTAACAACTCCTGTGATTAAATTGGGTGCTCATGAGTAAGTCAGGATATTCTCCCATCTCAAGGGGCAGGTCGATGGTGCTACAGACAGCCATTGCCAGGAGAATGACCAAAGACAAGCAAGAATTGATGGTTGAGTGCACCATCTTTGCCTTGTGGCTGACAGGGTCTTGGTGCTCCAGGCAGGTGTGAGGTCTGAGCCTCTGAGGTGCAAGTTCAGGACACTGGACCACCAGAGACCTCCCAGCCCCACATAATATCAATCAGCAAAAGCTCTCCCAGAGATCTCCGTCTCAATGCTAAGACCTACCTCCACTCAACCACCAGCAAGCTCCAGTGCTGCACGCCCCATGCCAAACAACTAGCAAGACAGGAACACAACCCCACCCATTAGCAAAGAGATTTTAATATTTATGATCAAAATCATAGTAAGTTCACTCTCACCAATATTATTCAACATAGTTTTGGACGTTTCAGCCACAGCAATCAGAGAGAAAAAGAAATAAAAGGAATACAAATCGGAAAAGAAGTAAAGCTGTCACTGTTTGCAGATGACATGATTCTATACATAGAGAATCCTAAAGATGCCACCAGAAAACTACTAGAGCTAATCAATGAATTCAGGAAAGTTGCAGGATACAGAATTAATGCACAGAAATCTCTTTCACTCCTATACACTAAAAATGAAAGATCAGAAAGAGAAATTAAGGAAACAATCCCATTCACCATTGCAACAAAGAGTAAAATACCTAGGAATAAACCTATCTAAGGAGACAAAAGACCTGTAGGCAGAAAACTATAAGACACTGAAGAAAGAAATTTAAGATGATACAAACAGATGGAGAGATATACCATGTTCTTGGATTGGAAGAATCAACATTTTGAAAATGACTCTACTACCCAAAGGAATCTACAGATTCAATGCAATCCCTATCAAATTACCAATGGCATTTTTCACAGAACTAGAACAAAAAATTTCACAACTTGTATGGAAACACAAAAGACACCGAATAGCCAAAGCAATCTTGAGAAAGAAAAACGAAGCTGGAGGAATCAGGCTCCCTGACTTCAGACTATACTCCAAAGCTACAGTAATCAAGACAGTACGGTACTGACACAAAAACAGAAATACAGATCAGTGGAACAGGACAGAAACCCAAAGATAAACCCACACACATATGGCCACCTTGTTTTTGATAAAGGAGGCAAGAGTATACAATGCACAAAAGACAGCCTCTTCAATAAGTGGTGCTGGGAAAACTGGACAGCTACATGTAAAAGAATGAAATTAGAACACTTCCTAACACCATACACAAAAATAAACTCAAAATAGATTAAAGACCTAAATGTAAGGCCAGACACTATCAAACTCTTAGAGGAAAACATAGGCAGAACACTCTATGACATAAATCACAGAAAGATCGTTTAGACCCACCTCCTAGAGAAATGGAAATAAAAACAAAAATAAACAAATGGGATCTAATGAAATTTAAAAGCTTTTGCACAGCAAAGGAAACCATGAACAAAACAAAAACACAACTGTCAGAATGGGAGAAAATATTTGCCAAGGAAGCAACTGACAAAGGATTAATCTCCAAAATTTACAAGTAGCTCATACAGCTCAGTATCAAAAAAACAAACAACCCAATCCAAAAATGGGCAGAAGACCTAAACAGACATTTCTCCAAAGAAGATATACAGATTGCCAACAAACACATGAAAGGATGTTCAACATCACTAATCATTAGAGAAATACAAATCAAAACTACAATGAGGTATCGCCTCACATCAGTCAGAATGGCCATCATCAAAAAATCTACAGACAATAAATGCTGGAGAGGGTGTGGAGAAAAGGGAACCCTCTTGCACTGTAGGTGGGAATGTAAATTGATACAGCCTGTATGGGGAACAGTATGGAGTTTCTAAAAATACAAGTCATACAACCCAGCAATCCCACTACTGGGCATATACCCTGAGAAAACCATAATTCAAAAAGAGTCATGTACCACATGTTCATTGCAGCATTATCTACAATAGCCAGGACATGGAAGCAACCTAAGTGTCCACTGATAGATGAATGGATAAAGAAGATGTGGCACATATATACAATGGAATATTACTCAGCCATAAAAAGAAACGAAATTGAGTTGTTTGTAGTGAGGTGGATGGACCTAGAGTCTGTCATACAAAGTAAGAAAGAGAAAAACAAATACCATATGCTAACACATATATATGGAATCCAAAAAAAAAAAAAAAAGGTTCTGAAGAACCCAGGGGCAGACAGGAATAAAGACGCAGTTGTAGAGAATGGACTTGAAGACACGGGGATGGGGAAGGGTAATTTGGGATGAAGTAAGAGAGTGGCACTGACATATATGCACTACCAAATGTAAAATAGATAGCTAGTGGGAAGCAGCTGCATAGCACAGGGAGATCAGCTTGGTGCTTTGTGACCACCTAGAGGGGTGGGATAGGGAGGGTGGGAGGGTGACGCAAGAGGGAGGAGATATGGAGATGTATGTATACCCATAGCTGATTCACTTTGTCATGCAGCAGAAACTAACACAACATTGTAAAGAAATTATGCTTCAATAAAAATGTTAAAAAGAAAAGAAAAAAAGGTTATTAATTTGAACTGTTCACATCTGAACAGTCAGCTATCATTTGCAAAATCTGCTCCCCATTTTTAGAGTTGCTTGAGATCTATTATTAGCTCTCATTTACCCCCTATCCTCTTTGCCCACATTGTTGTTTTGTATTTATTTTTTATCCCTTTTAATTTTATTTTACAGGAGTTTTAGGGAGAGGTTAGTATAAATTGTTTTAAACCAGCTACGTTTGATCACAAGTCCAACACACCCTGAAATGTCTTTAGCACATAATTTAGCACTCACTAGAGCAACACATAATGTTACTTTGTATGATAATACATTTTGCTTTTATAACATGGAGCAGGGAACTTATTTTATGTTTCTTTGGATCTACATGTGTATTGAGTGCACCGCATTTTACAGAGTAGTCACTTTATAGATTCCTATTGTTGGCAGTCAACGCAGCAGTCAGCCAATTCATGCTGCCATTCCTTGAATGTGAAGTATAAAAAGTGGGAAGACTCGTGGTAGAAAGAGTCCTGTTTAATAAATTAAGTATAATCTCAAAGCAAAAGCTTTTCTTTGAAAAACTGTATTTTTTTTTGATATTTACATTTTATATATTTTAAAAACAAATTGGGGATTTTTAAATGTTTCACAACAAATTATATGGAAAAGGGGACTTTCCAATTTTCTAACACCAAACAATTAAGTTAATTTGATTTTTAGCCAATTTGCCATTGAGCTGTTTCAGCAGGATAAATTATTCTGCTGTTCAGTAATACTGTTGGCAATTATGTTGCAGGAGAACAGGAAGGATTACATAAGAATTTCCTTTATAACTTCTCTTTTGAAGTAGCAGGGCCAGCCTTTATAAGAGTCAAGCATGGAAGAACTTGTTTTTGTATCAATATATGAAGCTAAAGTCCTAACCTGTTAATAAAACTTCATCCACTAGTTGAGAAGAAAATATTTTCTCTTCAAATATAATGAAAATTTAAATTAAAAGAGAAAGGTATTAAGAGTGAGTTATTTTATAAAGTTTCTATGTTTATTTTTTTTTGCAGAAACACAGGTTCCCAAAACTTATTTTATTTATTATGTCTCTTGTTGAAGGAATTTTAAAACATGAAAATGGAAGAAAAATTAAAATATCAATAAAAGAGTGTCTTTTATTTTTTTCACCTTTAATATCTCAGGATTATTTTATAATCTAATTTTATTTTCCATGGTTTTAGGTTCAACATCCAAAAATGTATTAGCAGCAAATCTAGTAAACTGCCTTCTTAGAGCCCATGAATAAGTAGTTTTGGAAGACTGGCACACCAAATGAAAGATGATTCCTTCCCTCTGTCTGGATTTTCTTATCTAAGAAATATTACTAATATCAAGCAGACTTGTTTTCACATATTAAGAGAAGGGGGTGGGAGTGGAGAGAGAGAGAGAGAATTGGAGTCACCTATCATCTACATTGTCCACAATCAGACTAAAATTCAAAATGATTTACTTTCAAAAGTTGATGAGAGAAAGAAAGTTAAGCAAGTTCAAGAGAAGAACAATCCTGCTAAATACATGAAGTGTAGATTATCATGGTTATTAAAAGGAAGAGGATATTTTAAGTCTAAGGGCCTATATACAGTAGTTATATAGTAGTATAGAGTGGGAGTTGAGAGCATGAGCCTTGTAGACAGATGGTCTTGCTTCAGATCCTACTTCTGTGACACCCTAGTCCTGTGACCTAGAACAAGCCCCTGACCATCTCTAAATACCTTTCTGCATTTATGAAATATGCAGATAGTACCTAGTTCATAGAATCATTAGGAGGATTAAATAAGAATAACTGTGAAACAACATTCTGTCCAGAACTTATTAAAAAATATTAACTATAACTGTTAACAATTTCACTCATGAATTCAACAAATACTTTTTTGAATGCTTATTATATATTCCACAGGCACTGTGAAATAAAGTTCATAATTTTATGGCAAGACAAGAAAAATTTAAACAAAAAATTCTTCTCTGCCCTTTGGCCTCCTCTCTGCCCTTACTGTGCATTGTATATCTGCACTATGCACTGTCCAAACCACCCCCAATAGCAGGAATACCTGCTCAACCATAAAGAGCACATTCTCCTAGCAGCAAGACAAGTCCTTAAAAGATAACATTTCTTCTTGATCTTATAAGGGGTCACATGACCTACCACGATGATGTTTAGATCTGGATTACGTAAACTGTCAATAATATGTCATGTGATGTACAGCCCTCTGTCTCAAAAAACTTATATAACTGTGCCTTGACTTCTAAGGGGTGCAAGAGTTCTCAGAGCTTTCTTAGATGCTCTTCCTGGGTTATAATCCTCAAATATGGCTCGAATAAAATTTTCCATTTCTGTCTTATACTGACTAATTTTTCATCAACAGCACTATTCTAGGTATTGTAAACACTGCGTATGAAATTAATTAAACACGGAGATCATTAGATTGAGGTGGCTCTAATGGCCTGTGTAAGCAAACTAAAATCTAAGCCTATAAATATGTTAAGGTTAAGAATCAAAACCTAAAAACAATCAATCACAAACAGCCAACTAGGCTTTCCCAAAAGGCAACTGCTTAAGGTATAGCAAATCAATTTCCTTACTTTGCTTCTGCATTTTCTCTATAAAAGTCTTACCCTTGACTCCTGTTGATGGAATGCTCCTAACAACTTCCTGTTTGGCTCTGTCTGGTGCAAATCAATTTCTGAATAAACTCTTTACAAATTTTAATATGCCTCAGTTTATTCTTTAAGGGTAGTGAATAAATCAAAATTTTTACCCTCAGGGAGGTTATATCCTAGTGAGACTACACAAACAATAAACAACAACATAAAGATAGTGTGAAAAGTGATATAGAGAAAAATAAATCAAGATAAAAACAAGGATTTTTTTTAAATAGATTATCTCTTGAGATTGCCTCTGCTGAGTATAGAGGCAACTCAATTCATCCAAATATATTTACTGAGGATGTATGGTAGACCTGACTTTGTTCTAGGGACTGTGAACAAAACTTACACAAATCCCTGCCCTCAAGGAGTTTTGCTCTAGTTGAAGGTGTGAAGCAAACATTATCCCCACCCACAGCTTGGAAGCTTGGGAGCTTCCTTACCTCCCACAGAGCTTACTGCCTGCATAAACATGAATTACCATTCCATTGTCTTCATTAGCATAACTTTACTATTCCAAGAGACTCTCACCCAGGCAAATAACTTTATTCTCCCTTTATCATAGGAACTTTTCAAAAGACCATCAACCCTTCATTAGGAAAAATCAGCAGTTTACATCCTAAAACTCTTTGATCTCTTTGTCTCAAAAGTGGTGCCCTTTCTTGTCCCACTCCTGTTCCCCTTGGGATTGAAGAGTGTCAAAGAAAAGGGGGAATTGAAACCAAGTAGGAGCCTTGGGGGCCCTCCTGTGTGCAAAAGCCCCTCCATGTCCCCCGTTTCTTGGAAAAAAAAAAAGGCTTTAGTCTCCTAGGCCTCCCCTGAGTTCCAAAAAGCAGGTACTAGCAGTTATTAATTAAGGAAGTGAGGGAATACAGAAACAAAGGGAAAGCAATTAAGCAAGAAAAGTAATGATAATAGTTCAGAGATAAAGCACAATCCTAGTTCATCCTCAAGGAAGAGACATAGGAGATAGGGTAGGGGATGAGAACCCTCATCTCACCAACAGAAAGAGAACTAGGCATGGCCTCTTGACACTGGACATGAGAATGCACCATGTTTGGGGTGGGTTCCTGGAGGGTAGGCAGTGATGTGGGCTTCTGGCACAGAACCCTGGGACTCGATCAGACTTCTGCCAAGGTCTAAACTGCAGCAACCCCATCAAGCTGTTCCCGTCTAAAAATCAGAACATGAGGTCAGAACAGCAGAAAACCTGAGTGGAAGCCCAACTGGTAATACCAGGTGATGTCAGCACTGGCCACTTCTACTGCCCCTCTCTAGCCATCCTCCTCTTTCTCCTCTTCCTGCAAACCTGACTACAGGGTCCTCAACATACCACTTGGACATACCACCTCTACATCCATGCAAACTGTAGACCCCGTCACCCTCGCCTCCCTAGCCACTCAATAGCTAATACCATGTGATCTCACTTACACGTGAGATCTAAAACAAACAAACGAAAAACTAGCTCATAGATGCTGAGAACAGATTGGTGGTTGCCAGAGATGGAGGGGTGGGGTGAGCTGGGGTCAGGGGGATTAGTGGGTTGGAGGACAAAATCAGTGAAGGTGATCAAAAGGAACAAATTTCCAGTGATAAAATAAATGTCATGGGGATGTAATGTGCAAAACGGTGACTACTGTTAATAATACTCTATTACATACATGAAAGTTGCTAAGAGTAGATCTCAAAAGTTCTTATCACAAGAAAACAATTTTTGTGATTATGCTGATAGATGTTAACTAGAATTATTATGGAGATCATTTCCAAATATATCCAATACAAATCTCAAATCATTATGCTATATACCTGTAACTAATATAATGTTATATGACAATTATATCTCAATTTAAAAAATGACCAATATTCTTGACACTGAACATGAGACGGTACCATGTTTTAGCTAAGTTCCTGCAGGGGCAGTAACTCCTGATAGTTCATAAGCAACTGTGCAGGACTAGTTACAATACTGACACCATAGGCTCAAATGATACCGGCATAAGGACCCTTGTTGGGGCTCAACTTGGAAGGGTCAGTAACAAAATTCTGGCACCGCACATGGGATGGACCATGGCCTTCATGCCTGTGCCTATCCGCTAGGCTCCAGGCTTGCCCTGGCTCCAGCGGGAGGACAGCAGAGGCTTCGGGACGTTAGTGTGAGGATGACTGACCCTGGTCTTTGAGTTCACTCTAAAGGGTAGAATGGCGGCAGCCTTCAGCCAATTTCAGAGCAACTCTGCCCAGCAACCGGATACCAGGAGTGGTGCATACACAACGTAGCCTCCAGAGTAATCTGAACTGCTCCCCCTTGAGGGGATCACACTGTAACATCTTTGGGGATGGCAGACTGAAACTCACCCATGTCTGCCTCTGACTAGCCTTCTTGCAGTACCAGACACCTGGGGACAGTGGGGACCCGTGGACAAGTGGGAGCCACAGCAGTCCTGCCTGCCGTCTCGCCAGCAGTGTTGTCTACTTGACCCCGGTGCAAGGCAATAGCGGCCGCGCCAGGGCTTTTTCCCCTCCTCAGCAACCTCCAGGGATCAACAGTAGTGTTCTCCACCATCACTTTCAGTTTGGTAAAGGAAAGTGGCCAGCCCCGTGAACCAAGAGGCAAGACTGGGAAATGCCCCAGGTAATGAGGACCACCTGACAAAATGGAATGAGGGCACTCAACCTGAGTTCAGGAAAAGGCACCGGGGACACCCAAGTGTGAAAGGGCCCCAAGGTAGGTATTCGACTGGTGACTTGACCTCTTCTGGTCAGCGCTAATTTCTCTGAAGTGGGCTGGGGAGCCCTGTGAGCCCCTCACAAGACCAGGAACCCCATTACTGTTCCCTCCCCTCTGCTTGTGAGGCAAACCTTGGATGATTTTTATCAACCTTGACAGAGGTTCCACAAGCTCTCCTCCCCGTATCAGCACAGAATACCAGCTGCTCTGGCCATTTGGAGAGTACCCCATGGGGATCCCTCATGCTTTTAGCCCTCACCCGGCGGAAAGTCCAAAAACTCCTCCTTTTTGGCTGAAAGGAGGAAAGAGGAGACCCTGCCTCAGACAGCTGTGCCACCCCCTACCAGACCTAGCAGTTTAGGAACTAACACGGCTAAGCTGCTCTGGCCCAGATGCATCCCATCTAACCTCCTGTAAGATGTTCTTACTGAGGAGGGACTATCTCAAGCACAGGCCATCACGATCAAGGGGACCCCCAGTTATATCAGAGTCCATGCTCTTGGGACGCCTCCTGTTTTGAGGAATCCATTAATAGTTTGGTGCTGGTTCCAAATTTCCTGAACTGGAAACCTTATTTGGGTCAAATCTTGTGGCATTTGTGTGCCAACAAATCACTGCCCGTCAGTTGTTGCAAATCAATCCCTACACCCTAAAACCAGAACATCTGAGGTGCGGGAACCAAACATCCACCATACTGAAGAATAACCCGTTAGGGCGCATCCTGCAGAACTGGAAGTTCATCGGATTTCAACCCCGGACCCCCAAACATTTAATCTTCCTATGTAACACAGCCTGACCCTGGGAGATGGGGAAAGTTGGCCCATCAAGGGGTCTCTAAGTTATGTAGTTTCTGATTGTTCTGTTCCACATGAAGTTAGCCCCAAAGGATAAGTTAAAGTTCAGTGCATTTGAACTCATGGATGGTAGACCCATTCCTCAAGCCCGAGAGAAGGGACACTTTAGCCCTTTTGAAATGGAACAACTCAAGTGTGCCCTCCAGGTAGGAGAAACCATGAAAGCTCTCACAGAACACGGTAACCAAGTGCCGCCCACAGCCACTGACCTGGCCCTCTACGCCTTCTGGCAAGGAGCCTGGGTGCACCTAAAAGTCTGGAAAATCAGCAGCCTGCAACGCCAGCTCACTCCTAAGCGGAATGGAGCCCACTTGGTGACCCCAACCACCCATTCTGCCCTGAAGCTCAGTGGGGACACTGTACTTGAGGGAAGAGGTCCCGGAGCCCCAACCTCCAGAGGGACAACCTGGAGCAACAGCCCCCTTGACTACTCATGTAAACCTCTCTCTGACTTGAAGCTTCTCTTCTGAAAAACAACCAAAGTGTGACCAGCGGCATTCAGCCCCGGCAGTGAGCTTGGACATCAGGGTACACTTCCCTGCAGACAAAAACTTAGATACCTTCATTTTTAGAAACATTTAACATGCGACCATTACTCTTGCTAATATTTGGGCCACGCATCGTAAAGTACATGGTGTCCTTTGTCTCCAAACGTTTAGACAAATGGTGGTCACTCAGGGATACAAACAGTTAATGCTAAGGCCTGGTGACCACCCAACACATCTAAAGGCAGCTGGGGAGAAATGCTGCTCCTCTACCCATGGTTATTATGTTCCCCCAAATCAAGAGGAAGCAGTTTGGAAGATGGACCTTTGACCCTCAAGAATAAGCAGCAGGACAAAAGAAAGAGGAGGGATTTTTTCACAGGCAAAGCCCATTAACAATCCTGGGGAATCTGGGTAATAAAATAAAGTCTAACCTTTTTTTTTCCTTGGTGCTTGGTGCTTCCTAGTTTCACTTGCTCATAGGGTGCCGCGTGCAGAAGCCACACCTCAGGTCCTTCGGGCCAGAGCTCCCGCTGCTGTGCCGACACCTCAGCTTCGGATCTGTGCGCAAAAGCCAAGGACGGCATCCAATCCAAGATGGCCGCGGCAGGCCATGCGCACTGCGATCTGGAGCCCGAACAGCACCGCTGCACCTGCCTCGCGAGAACTCCGTCTCCCTCCCGCTGAGCGATCCCTATAAGCAGCCCCGCCCACCGCCTGTCTGCGAGAGAGCATAGAGCAGAAAGGGAGCTCGCGCCTTTCCGTTCTCTGAACAGAGAATGAAACTTTCCTTTTCTTCTGACCTCGTTCTATTGGCTCATATGATGCTGGGAAGGAGGACTTTTGTTGGGGCCCAACTCAAAAGGATCAGTATCATAACCACAATGACTCTTCATTTTCTCATATACAAACTAATATTTAATATTGCAGTGAAGATTAGATTTTAATATGTACTTGAAAATACACTGTAAACTGCAAAATTCCATAAAAATTGTAAAGAAGCAGGGAAATACTCTGCAAGTATTAAATTTTATTTTTTCCCTGTTATGCCATTATCCCTACAAAAAGGAATTAAAAATGAGTATATTCCTATTTCTATTCATTTTCCTTGCTTTGGTGAAGTTACAAATAAGGAATAAACAAAAAGATTAAAGGTAGGAAGAGAAAGAAAGAGCAAAGATGATTGTTCTGAATAATTTAGGTCCCCGTTATTACCAGAAGGGTTGTTGCCTAAATTTCAGAATTTATACAAAATCCCCTATAGCTTCTCTGGCACATGCAAATGTGAAGGAATATCACATTTCTGGTTTATAAAGTAAAACCCAAGAATCAGTGACTCAATGTGACTATTTGGAGCAGAAGATTCTTTACAGCTGGACAATGTATTCCTGGGATCATTTAAGGTGACACTAGGCATATAATACAAGGGTTTTGATTACCATCATCCTATTTCAAAATCAACATCCTCCCCTCAAAACATAGGCTGTTGCTTAAATGCCTGGCAACTGCCTTTATTTTCAGATCTTCTTTCTTTCTGTTTCCAAGTTTATGGATTTCCTACTCACTAAAGACATTAAGCAGTTCTGGTTATACACTGCTGTGTAACAAACCACTTCAAACTCACTGGCATAAAGTAACATCAATTTATTATGTGGGTCAGAAATTCAAAGCAGAGCTGAGAAGGCTTGTTTGGAAAGTCTTCACAGCTGCTCCATGAAATCCAGGACCCTGGCTGGGATGTTGTGAATGTCAGGGGTGACTCAAGTGGATTGGAATCATTAGACTCCTATGACAGGCACTAAAGCTGGGCTCAGTTGAGACTGATGACCGACACAAGAACTTTCTAGGTGGCTAGGTTTTTTTACAGCATAGCAACTGGATTCCAAGAGCAAGTTTCTGCAGAGCAAATGTTCAAAAACCGAGAGGAAGCTGCATGGACTTTAATGAGCTAAACTCAAAAGTCAGTAACCCTCTTTATTGGTTGAGGTAGTCACAATTTTATCATGAAGGGGATGAGTCATAGACTGCCTCCTGATGAGAAGAGTGTTAAAAAATCTGTAGTCATTTTTTTAAAATACTACATAAACTATATACAAAAGCTAAAGATAGAGCACAGACTCATTGCAAAATGTATGAATAAGGATGTGTGTGTTGCTCATTGTTGAATGTGTTCCATTATCCAATCTCTTCAACAGGCAGTCCATATACTTCAGAGTTAACAGCTCAATACACGCCAGTGGAAGACCTGATGAGTCTAAGGGAATCCAGACTTAAGCCAAACGGTACTTGGTATTTCTCTGGACACAGGTTTGGTCCTGGAAAGAGCATATGTAATGATTTAGATCACTGGGATGCATTTTTAGAGAGTATTGAGTTTTCCTGCTTTTGTCTCTTGGCCTCTGAATATTATCATGTGTGCCTTGAGGCTTGGCCTATTAATGGCCATCTTGATAACAGCTGGAGAAAGTAACATGTGGAGCAAAGCAGAGCAAAGACAAAGAGTAAGAGCCTTGATTGAACCGTGTCTGCTAAGAGCACTTTTGTTATCCTTTTTTCAGTTCCATTACACCATAAATTTCTTTCATTGCTCAGCCACACTGAGTTGGATTTTATGTGTTTTATGCATATCTGTGTTCAGAAGCATCATTACTGATACTCTGTCTATATGAAAGAGAGAAATTAAATATAAAAGAAAGCAATTTAATTCCAAATCCTCTTAATATTTTTATCAGTTAATCCTTTTATGTTTTTATTGGCCAATTCTTTAAAATTGTGTGATTCTAAAATTATTTTAGTTGGAGAATGATGGAAACTGTCCAAAAAAAAACCAAGCAAATAAATAATCCAAATCACCTTTCTCACACATAATTAAGAATTGGTCTTTGGGGCTCATTTGAATGTACTTTCACTTTAAAACATATTTAATATGTATTTTTATAAGTAGAAGACAGTACAATTTTGAGACTACCCAAGTTTTATATGTTATAAATGAATCGATGACTTCCTTTTCAGCCTTCATAATCCAAACTAGCGCCTCAATTCCTGTTTAGAATTTCAACAAGCTCCGTTTTTGCCATGTGCTATAGTATGAATATGTGTCCCCCAAATTCATAGTTGAAACCTACCCCCTAGTGTGATAGTATTAGGGGGTGGGGCCTTTAGGAGCTGATTAGGTCATAAGGGTAGAGCCTCAGAGAGCACCCTTTTCTCTTCTGCCATATCAGGACTCAGTGAAAGATGATTGTCTATGAACCCGGAACCAGTCACAGAATCTGCAAGTGCCTCGTTCCTGGACTTTCCAACCTCCAGAACTGTGAGAAATAAATGTCTGTTGTTTATAAGCCACTCAGTCCAAGGCATTTTTGTTATAGCTGCCCGAATGCACTAAATCGCTGTGTAAATACTTTTATTACATGGTTCACGCTCTGTTGTGTGTGTACCTGCTTCCCATTACATTCTTAGCAAGCATTTCTGGAGCTTATTCATCTTTGTTCTTAGCATATAGATGCTCAGTAGACTGCTGAACCAATGAATGAATGCTTAGATTAAAATCAGGGTAGGGAGCTTGGGTAAAAGTTTATAAGTACTTTAATCGAACTCTGTTGATTACATTGTAGAGGGTGACTATTATTTTAGAATAGTCCAGTAGTCATATTTTTGGCACCACAGCATATAGCAGGATAAGAAATCAAGTTTTTTTCAAAATGATTGTTTAATTATGCACACCTGAAACATGTGGGGCTTAATTAATGGCAGTTGATAGTAAATCATCCAGATAAATATATTAACTTCCAAATGTATGCTAATCTTATGCATAGGTGCATTATTAGTCAAAGTAATTTATTATTTTTCCTGACTTATTTTTCCCCAAAGTACTCAAGCATTCAAAATGGTAAGGTATCTTACTTATAATAAATGTCTTAGCCCTTTTAAAAAAGACAGATTAAAAAAAGAAGTTAAAACCTCTCCAAAAGATTTCTCTTTCCCACAGAGAGGCAGGGATTGCTGAGGTGGGCGAAGCAATTAAAAATTCAACTTAAAAAGTAATATTGTATGACCTTGAGCAACTTCCCAAATTGTTTTGATAAAACAAAGGTATGTGTTCTTTGTTTTTGTTTTTGTTTTGACTGCATTGGGTCTTCGTTGCTGCACGTGGGCTTTCTCTAGTTGCCGCGAGCGGCTACTCTTCGTTGCAGTGCACAGGCTTCTCATTCCAGTGTCTTCTCTTATTGCGGAGCACGGGCTCTAGGCACGCGGGCTTCAATAGTTGCAGCACGCAGGCTCAGTAGTTGTGGCACGCCCGCTCAGTAGTTGTGGCGCATGGGCTTGGTTGCCCCGAGGCATGTGGGATCTTCCTGGAGCAGGGCTCAAACTCATGTCCCCTGAATTGACAGGCAGATTCTTAACCACTGCGCCACCAGGGAAGTCCCAAGGTATGTGTTCTTGGAAGGTTCAGTTGGTTTTCAGTCAGATTGTTAAAGTCCTTTAATTTGAGGAATGTTAATATGGGATTCATATCCTGTATATATCTATATATACCTTTATCTATCTATATATCCATATCTACATCTGTACACACAGTCGTTATGTTTTAGAAATTATCATTAATAATTTCTTATTTTTAAAAATCGCCTTTGGAGCCTAAGCAGTACTTTGAGATTTACATATTAGTTAAAGATAATGGAGCTTTAAATATTTGGTGCCAACAGCACAGAACATTTAGCATCCACGCATCTTCCTACTTCCAACACAGACACCATTTTTTTCTGCATTTCAGTTATAATTAATGAAATAAAGAAAGTTGGGTATTGTTTCTAAATTTTATTCACAAGTTTCTCATTCCTAAGGGGCAGTTTTGTTTCCTAGAAATAGAAGGAGTTTTAAAGCTGGATTCATATCTATACTCTGTTTACATCTCTCTCCTGAGAATTTCATCACATTTTTTAGTCTTTCAAAATCTTGGTTTCCTTATCTGTCAAGGGGTTAAGGCTAGCCCTTTCAAAACAATTGTGGCAAAATTTTAATCTGATTACATATTTAAATCATAGCAGGTACACAATAAATGAGTCAAATTTTTCCCCATGAACTATTTATCCATAATTTACTTCCTATGGTATTCCCCATAGTAGCTATTCCAAATGCCTGTCACTCTCCAAGCCCTTACCAACATGTTGCATAATTGTGACTTGTAGGTTTGAAAACAGGGTTTATATAAAGAACCATTCATTCAATTTACTATCACTGCCTCCCCTCTAAAATCACAGGAACAACGTGAAGACTCTTACACACAAAATGAAAAGGCATTTTAGGGATGATTTACACATAACCTTTACAGAGAACACATAGGTAAGATACTGCGTATCTAAACTCCACACTGTGAAAAACATAAGGCAGTCTATTAAATAGTCATTCCATGTAAAAACTCAGGTTTTTATTACGCTGGTTTACAAATATATCTTTTTCCTAACTTCAGGGTTTCCTTAGTGTGGCAGCCAGGGCAAATATTTTGCAGAACCTCTGTTTTATAAACAATTTAAGTCACCTCAAATCAGGCACATCAGTACAATTTTGGCAACACAAGCTCACTCAATCTCATGGAAAAAATGTGACAGCCAATGGTAGCAATCACTAACCAGGCAGCCCTCCTGGAACCAGGGGCCAGCTGCAGGGCCCCAGGAGGAACCCAATAGATACAAATCTGGATTCTGCAGCTCCTTGGGTATGGAACTCACGAGCAGGGGACCTGGGCCCGTGTTGGTCCCAGAACCGAGCCTTAAGGCACTGTCCACCCTGACCAGACTTAGGCACTGGAGGAGGATTTAAGGCACTTCAAAGTGCAGGAGATCCCTGAGTTGCAGGGTGGGGACAGCAGCCCTGCTTGTCCAGGTTAGTTTTGTTACTTTCTGAAGCTGAGCAGGTTGTAGAAATCACTTAAGTAGGAGGCATCGAAAGCTCTGCTTTACTTGAAATTAAAGAACTCAGAGCTTTATTCAAATGCAAGAATAATTTCTAAAATCTCAAAGTGCAACTTCAGTCTTAACGTGTGGAATTACTGATTATGCCAAAGATCGGAATGAAAAAAAAGTACCAAATCCAAGTAAATATTTTGAGCCCAATTTATTTAAGACAATGGGTTTGTATAAATGTTACAATAGTTCATCAAATGTAAGACTCCATTGATTTGAAGATCTTTATATTCCACTGTGAAAAATGCTACCAATTGTAGTTATGAAACAGTGCCTCGATGATAATCTCACAGACACAAATTGTTCACACCCTCAACTTTGCTTGATATTTCATGTTTTTCTGAGGTATTTGATAATTTTACCTGCATTTATTTGCATTGTGCGTGTATAGTCTGACACAACTTTAATTAATTATTGTGGTATTGTAAAGCTTATTGCATTGTTAGAAAATGCTCACAGTTACTCTAATGATTCAGTTCATGTCTCACTGCTGTTTCCATACTTTTTTGCTTTTGTTTTGTTTCAGTGATGATAGTGTAAACTTTTTCAGAATACGTTAAATGTCAAACTCAACACCCATAGTACTAACAATTGGTAAGAACTCCACCAATGTGAAAGTAGTATAAATACCGAGGACTAATTTCATATATTCATAGTATGAAAGAAAATTTATCTTAAATTTAGAAAAAGTAAACTGATGATTGCTTAATTTTTGCTAGCATTATAAAACGTTTCCCAATAATCCTGCTTTTAGCATATGGCTTTGAGGACTCCTCTGCGACAGTTTCTTTTGAGTTCAGACTCACGTCATCTTGGCACCTTCCCATCTCAAACACCTGCCATATGCGTGTCCACTATCTGCCCCAGGGTCTTCTACTCCCACCTGGTCTGCTCACTAATGATTGGGAGATAAATCCCACACCCCACTCCACTTCATGCCACTCCACCCCTACCCCACAAGCAGCCCGCACTCAAGGCAGAAGCAGGAACAAACTGATGAACTTCTAGGCTTGCCTCCTCCTGTGAAAGATTCTGGAAGGGATTCTGTATGATTTTTGGAGGAGCTAGTAGGGTCCCCCTGGAGGCAATTTCACATACTTTAAAGAACAGAAATTGACTTCTCCTCTTGTTCTCCTCACATTCCCATCTACTGAAATTAATTCCTAAATAAACAGCACCTAAGTCTTTGTCACAAGTTCTGCCTCTGGGGAACCACAGACAAGGCTAAGTCACTGTTTAATTCTCATCTGATTTAAGGGGGGGGGGGAATGTAAATTGCCAAAGTATATTTTTTACTAATTCAAATGATAAAGGTGCAGATTTCATGTAGTTATGAAGGTTAGTGATTAACCTAAAGAATAAGAGGTGCTATGATTCTCTGCTTCTGTAAAGATATTAATGTCATACTTGCTAACTTAGCAATCATATTTGTTTCATCCACAACTGTTTTTCAAATGCTCTTTGTCTTTCCACTGATTCCCTTATTAATGAAGTTGGACACACGCTCACTGTCTGTTTGTATGAGGTATGTTTTTTAATAGCAGGCAATGAAAACTATTGGGGTGACCAAAAAAGTTCATTCGGGTTTTTCCGTAAGATCATATAGGAAAACCCAAACAAACTTTTTGGCCAACCCAATACATCTTAACTGTTGCCTGACAGCAAGTGGTTGTAAGACACAGATATAGTACAATGAAATTTACATTTGATATGTTAGGGTAAGTGGCTTTCAAACTTTTTTTTTTTTTAACATAAAATTACCTGGGATTGTCTCCAAAATGTAAATCATTAGGTCTTGCCTCCTGGGATTCCGACTCAGCAGAATCAGAACAAGAATCAGGAATTTACATTTACAATCAGAAGACACATTGATGAACATCACTTTGAGAAACATAGTCTCTGGAGAACAAGAATTTTTGAAAATATTTTTTAAATACCCATTTGTTATCTTTCCTCTCACTAATGTTCAAAATAGGCAATAAGGGAAAGAGAAAGAAAGAAAAAGAATATAACTTTTCAACTATTTCAATAGCACTCAAAGTGCTAATTAGTCTAGTTTGTTGTTACGAATAAGACATTTTCATAATAAAGGATTATCTAACTTTGAAGCATAAAGCAACATTTGTTTCCTCATGCAAACTTTGAAGGGAACAACCAAAAAATGTTTAGGATTTGCTTAAAAAGTCAATTTACTATTTCAAAATAATTTTATGCTTGTATTCTGAATATGAGCAAATATTTTATTTTTAAGCCCAAGATCTCTTAATTTCTTACATTCCATTTCCATATACTCTACATTTTTGTTAATTGTGGGTTGATTTCTTTAAACCACTAAATTCAGAATTTTACAGCTGACAGATACGTGCTAAGCAAACAGTTCAATTTGGCAGTGTTGGCATCTGTCTTTGTGGTGCTATTTGAATACTCTGTGTTTTGTCATTTTATAAAGACGAGGGAATAATAAAAATGAAAACGCTGATGAAAATGATCTGCTTGGGGTATTTGGTGTGTTACAGACAGAAATGTGGCCTTAATGAGAAGGCACTGGACTTTGCAGGTGGCGTGTGTTCATATATGGAAAAACAAAACAAAACAAAACTTGCGCATCACTACCAAAACAGAAACTACACGTAGGGATCCAGAAATACAAGGTCCTTAAGGCTATTCACTGGGAGTCATGATACAGACGCCTTTGTGAAAAGAAAAAGGGCAATGGCCATATTTCTCTGGAGAAAACTTCCCTAAAACTTTTTGACACTAAAATGATCTTTACACTCTCATGCTCAATATTCCATTTAATACGTTGTCAAATCCTTATTTTTTCAACATTTAATTTCTCTCTGCTACATTTTCTTGAAATAAGCTGAGAAAACTAGAATTTGACAAAAGATATTTCTATTTTTAAAGACTAACCTCCTTGTTTAATGTTTTCTTTCATATTTCGTAGCAAGATCATATTTTGAAATATTAGCAGAAGCTGCACCTGTTATAAGGTATTTCCTGCTATCCCACCCCACTTGAGGCAGCTGAGAGGGCTTTCTACATATACTGCCCTGAGATGGTTACCAGAGAAATGCAAAGGAATGGTTACCACAGAAAAGCAATTCAACGCTCTCTTTTGGGTTTCAAAATAGATTTTTGAAATCTGTAGCAGAGCGAAGGCTGACTGGCAAGAGATAAGGTCTTGCAAACTAAAGACCTGGCATACAAGCCATAAGCATGATAGTTTTTCTCCCTCTCTGCTTCCTTCCCTCTTTTCTTTCCTCTCTCTCTCTCCCTCCCTTCTTCTCTCTCAGTTTCTCTGTCTCTCTCCCTCTCTCTTTCTCCCTCCATTTCCATCTCACTGGGAAGAGAGAATTAAATAGGAGGTGAGGGAACTAAATATGGCGAGTGTGTCACTGAGGTTTCTGATTCCTGTGCTTTCTCACCTTCTAGTCCTCTAGGGCTTGGGGAATCTGAAAGTAAAGCGACCTATGAGGCTTTTTCCAGTTGAACACCAAAGAGGCAGCAGGTATTGCCCAATAAATATTGGGCACTTACTATATGCTTTACGTATATCAACTCATTTAATCCCAACAACCTTGTAAGGTAGGTATTATTAATTATATTAATATCACTAGATTAAGGCATAGATTCATTACCTTAAACGGTGGTTTACACAGCTAATAACTTGAGGGGCCGAAACTCAAGCACATCTTGTCTGGATCTGGAACCAACGCTTTTTTCTTCATAAAGCAGAAGTAGCTGCCATTCCCTCTCCCAAAGCACGCAGCCTACACGTGACAAGCAGTTTAGGAGACAGAGTGATATGGTGTGAGGCCCTGAGGAAGGGCCTCCACACCCCAGTCTCCAGAGCCCCAGACGGCATGGAAGAGCATACAAAGGTCCCATTCTGGGTCCCCTACACCCAACCTACATCAAAAGACTTAGGAGAGGGTCAGCAAATAATGAGGGTTGTTGAGCTTGGGGAAAGGAGGATGCAGAGTAAAGGTTCTGACAAACGGAGATCAGTGGAAACCTGGACGATAGCAAGAATGCCAAAGCCCCTGCCATCTGACCCCATACACCTTCTACACATGAAGACAGCCTCTGAAATTCTGATACCACCCTGCAGAGAGGGGAGAGAGGAGAAGATCCAGACCCTATATTCAGAGTGATCGAGAAAGATATAACTGAGTTCCCCTGGCATTAAGACAGTATTTTCTCCCAATAGTTGGAACAGCAGCCCAAAATAGACACTAAGTCTAGTCATTGAGACCTCAAGTCATATGCTTACACCCCTGAATTGTGAAATACATGCTGAAAATGTCATATCCTTGCCCTCAGGAATTCAAAAGCAAGGAAACAAGCTAAAACACCAAGAATTTATTCCACAATTAGGTATTTCACTGTGAATTTTACTCACCGGAAATGGAACCACCCCCATCCTTGAACCACACTTACTTTTTGACCTTTTTAGAAAAACTCTTTGCAGGTTATGGGGAACAAACTATGTGTGAAAAGTGGAGATAGCATGTGTGCAATGATTTCAGTCCATAAATACAACAATATCTTGTATTGTTTTGGAGGTTTACAGAGTCCACGTCATACACATGAATTCACTAAATCATGACAATAGCTCCATGAGGTAGGTATTATTGAATTTACAGGTGAAGTACCTGAGCCTTAGAGGTTAAGTGATATGTCCAAGGAAACACAGCCCATGACAAAACTGGGAGTCAAACTCAGGCCCTCTGATACACATAATTTGTATGTATATCATATACTACAAAAGAGAGACTAACTTAATTTTAGTCAACTCACCAAAAGGAAAAGAAAAATTAGGCCATAAACATATCTCTCCAATTTTTTTTCTTTGATATAGCTTGGAAACTGACTTCTTGACCTATGGACCTGTTCATCTCTAGGTAGTTGGTGGTTACTTCATTTTTGTAAAATTAAATTTCAAATGATCACCCCCATTTTTTCCATATTTTCAAAGTATGATCAACACAAAATTTAGCAATGTATATGTCATAGGAAAAAAACTTTCACTAAATTCTATTGCCCTTGGAACTTCCAAGACATGATGCCCACGTCATTCATCCAAAGTTGAATAACTGAATATGCTAACTTTAATCTAATGAACAATAGTATGCAACCTGGTATATGATAGGTATTGTATTGTCAAAATTTCACATATATTTGTAACCAGAAAGCAGATAATTACTGATAAACCTTTTGGATTTACATAATTTTCTTGCTGACAAAACATAAGTAGTCCAAACTTTACAAGTCAGATTTATCGTAGTTGAATTCTGACTATTTCAGAAATAGGTTAACTGAAATTCAGATTCATACACATAAACATTTTAGTACATTTTTAATATTGACAAAGTTACTCTCTGATTAAACGACTAACTTTTAGTTTATGATTCATCTTATATCTTTAATTTCAGAAAAGTAAAATGAGAATTTTTCCTTACAAGTAAAACCTGGCTGTTCATAAAAGAGAATTTTTACGCATTTGATAATACAGTGGTGACATGTTAAGACAGCACAACTCTGTGACTAAATGGAATACATTTGATAACACAATGCAAAAAAAAAGAAATCAACACAAGAAAGAAAGATGTATTTGAGAACATTTTTAATAAATAATGTGACAAAATTACTTTTCTGATTATTGGATTTTCAGTATGCAAAATTATGGCTAAAAATAAGAGGCTTCTTACATGAACATAATGAAAACATTAATCACATGGATTGTTCCCTTAGTACTGCACACCTTTTCTATGTAAATTTCAAATTATCTAAATGAACACATTTAGTTTTTGGTGAACACCACCTTTTTTTTTTTGTGATTCAGTTTTGTTTGGCTTTGTTTTCCAGTGGGGTCAGGCCTGATACCTATATTTGAATAAATGTACATTTTTTTTCTTCAATAGCACCAATTATAAAGTCAATGAAATTTATATAATGACAAAAAAAGGATCATAAAAATCTACAGTCAGAGGGCATCATTTGGCAATTCAAAGCAAGTAATGCCTCTATTTGAGCTTATAAGGAAATCTTGTTAAGTTTCACCATTGGCCACAACAAACTTAAACCTTTTTTTCTTTAAGTCCGGGAAAAGTAAGAACCATTGCGTACATGGCCCACAATAAAGTATGCACGTTACTTCACCATCTGTCATCATTCAAATATTCCAAATACAAACATAGAGCATTAACAAAACAGGTTAAAAACGCTTCTCAACATTTTTTTTCAATAAGACAAAAAAGGTTAATAGTTACAATGGTTTACAAATAAAGTTTAGTGATTGTGCTTTTAAAACCAAAAAAAAAAAAAAAAAGATTAAAAACAGTGCATTACAAAAACAAAAATCAAACTTCCTTAAGTGGCACTTCTGAAAGTTGAACTGACACTACCAGAAGAAATTTAGGCCAGTTAAGATAGGGATGTCCTTATTCAATTGGTCATTAAAAACATCCATTTGTTTGTAATATGCATTTATAATTGCTTTTTGATTGAAAAATAGAACAAGGTTTTTGCTAGGCTGACTTATGACAATGACTTGACAACCAGATATCCAACTGGCTTACCCCTACCTATCCAAAAGTACATTTCCAATAAGAATATACTTCAATGATTGAAATGAAGACAAAGTAAAGTACCACCAGGGGTTGCAAAGAGTATATATTTACAATGTTTCTACCCCATTCAAATTGTTTGTGGTTGTTCTGCATTTGCTACGTATTTTTTTTTTTTTCTCCCAGCAGAGGGTGGTATGAAAGACTGATTTTAAAATCATGTTAAAATGAAGTTATGTTTTAGTTTGCATTAGCAGTTGGTTATAGAAAGATTATATCTTGAGAGCCCTTGACATGAGGTTGATTAGTCAACTTTGTATCTTTGATCAATATTTTGCTGTAAATTAGCTTGGTATATAAGCAGTGCAATGCCACATCTCAGGGGCAAAATGCAAAAGAACTGTTTTGTTCTCTCCTGCTGGCTGATGACTGAAGCAAGAAGTCAAATACTTCCCTTGCTGGAAGCAAGGTGTAATGATTTGTTCCAACAGTGAGGGGAATAGGGAGGTTCTTCGTAAGGATAGGGATCAAACAACAACAATAAAACCCCAATAAACTTTAAAAAAAAATGGTATTCCAATAAGAGGAATAAAAACGACAATTTGTACACTCTGATTGCACTGAACATTTTATCTGGCGTCATATGTCATCAGACACGAGGCATCTTGAGTGATAACTTTCACATTAGATCTCACAAGCCTCTCTGGTTGTCTTCAGCTTTCAGTTTCCTGTAAGAGATCAGTTCTTGTTAAATTTTAAAATAAATCTTAGAGTATTGTCCTATTTCATATTTATTTATATGCTTTTATTCTTATAATTTGTGTTTCTTCATTCATTAACTAGCTACACTAGAAAGTGCTCATGGCAACATATTAATTTGTCAATTTTAGCTGGTTTTGATAGCAAATCTAATAGTTCTCTAACAAGTACTAAACTGTGTTCCACACAGTGTCTGGGTGTTGGCAGGTGTGGCACAGGGTGAGAGGAGAAGGAAGAGGCCAAGTTCTTTACTCCCCCAGCCTCAATTCAACATTATAGCTCAATTTTTATTGGTTTTAAGTAGTAGGTTGTCTATGATGACTTTTTTCCCCAAAAGGGCTCTTCTAAAGAAAAACAATCAAAAACCTAAAAAATAACTTTTCTAACAGCATTTGCAAAAGGAAAGCCTTTTTTTTTTTTTGCGGTACGCGGGCCTCTCACTGTTGTGGCCTCTCCCATTGTGGAGCACAGGCTCCGGACGCACAGGCTCAGCAGCCATGGCTCATGGGCCCAGCCGCTCCGCGGCATGTGGGATCTTTCCCGGACCGGGGCACGAACCCGTGTCCCCTGCATCGGCAGGCGGACTCTCAACGACTGTGCCACCAGGGAAGCCCAGGAAAGACTTCTTATTCCAAACCTCAAAATCAAAATATTGATATATTGGGCATTATAGAAAATTCAATTTGACATAATTAATTATAATTTTTCATCTTCTATTATAAAAAGTATTAGTTTAACACTCAACTTAAACAATCTGCTTGAGATTAAATGTATTTGTAACATAAATTTGTCCCCAGCTTGTTTTTTTATTAAATGATGAAAACACAATCTTAAAAACAGGAGATGATTTTATAATATGATGTGATTTACTGCCAACTCTATCTTAAAACACTACCTATAGATTCCAACAAAGGAGTGTATCTTTGACTCAAGAAGATTGGGAAGGTCAGTGTCAAGTATCAGGTTCCCATTTTCAAAAGACTGAAGATGAACGAGTTGGCCAGGTCATCCTGATTAACTCCAGTGATCACTAGGGTGGCAGGTAACGCAGGCAAAACACCCGCACTCACACCTGATAACTCTGTCACTTTATTGGGTTTTTATAACCTACTGTAATATTATGAATCATAATTATCTAGATCAACAGTTCTTATATCGTAACAACATTTTTGCCATATATATTTCCTATGTGAATAGCTACAGATAAATATGAACGCTAAGACCTAAAAAGAAGCTGTTATTACCATTTAACACTTTGGAACACATTTCAAAAAAATCATTAAATTCTCAGAATTTCAGTTGCTGGCATCAGTGACAGGGTTTGTGATGAAACAGTAACATTTCTGTAGACTGATGATGTTTTTAACTTTGAGACTGATATAAAAACTAGTCTAATGTTGGGAAACTTGAAAAAAATTATAGATACCTCTAATTCTTCATTATTATCTTCTCTTTCATATCCTCCAAGAACTTGCATTTCTGCAATATTTCTTCGACCTACATTTGCTTGTTCTCTTTGTCTGCTTCCTGATCCTCTTGATGACATTGAGCTTGAAGAACTAGGATCTCTGGGATTATTTGATGTCGGAAAAGTAGGTCTACAGTAAGGTAGAATATCCTCTGTGTAATGAAATATAATAAGTGCGTATGAACACCACTGTACATTTCATTGTATAATGTATCACTTGTGTCTGTAATTCTGAATGGGGAAACATCAGTGTTTCTGAGGAATAAATGAGGACGTTTTATAACAGTAATGAACAAGGCAGCAATGTCTTTTGAAAATAACAACCTTGCTGTTTTCCTAGTAGTGGTTGGGATTTTTGTTGACTCTACTCATAAGCTCTTGTCTACCTCAAATTCAGTTGAGATCAACATCCTTAAAAGAGGGAACCCAAACCTGGAGTCAGACATGGCTTCCAGTTCTATCCTTAACCATGTGATCTCCCATTATTTTAGGCTTTAGTTTCAACTTTTCTAAAAAAGTGATAATAGTATCTACACTCAGAGGAGCTGCTAGTGTTGATGTGAAAACAAGTGAGACATTCTAATATGTCCCTATGTAAATTATGAAGGAATTATAAGGCATTGATAGAAAAAAAGCCCAGTCTTCTCGAATCACCAAAACAGAGCCAAGCCCGGATTCACTTCCTAGATGCCAATTACCATTTCAATATCATATTTTAAATTGTGAAACCCTGATTCTCAAAAGCCTGACATCATTGCTAGCTTCAAAAAACAAGCCACTCCAGGGGACCTCCCTGGTAGCTCAGTGGTTAAGAATCTGCCTGCCAATGCAGGGGACACGGGTTCAATCCCTCGTTCGGGAAGATCCCACATGCCGCGGAGCAACTAAGCCTGTGCGCCACAACTACTGAGCCTGTGCTCTAGAGCCCGTGAACCACAACTGCTGAGCCCGAGTGCCACAACTACTGAAGCCCACGTGCCTAGAGCCTGTGCTCCGCAGCAAGAGAAGCCACTGCAATGAGAAGCTTGTGCACCGCAATGAAGACTAGCCCCTGCTCGCCTAGAGGGAAAGCCTGCATGCAGCAACAAGACCCAATGCAGCCAATAAATAAATAAATAAACAAACAAGCCACTCCAGTTTAGTACTGTCTCCTGAATTTCTAGCTCCATACTGCTTTAAATTTGGTGCTGCATCTATTGATGCATCTTCCGACTGCTCGCTTCTCTCCAAAGCCTATCCATTCTACCCTTTGGACACCAAACACATAAAAAAAAAGCAAAACAAAACCTCTTCCTCATGCCCTTTTGTTTTCCTCCTCTAAAAGCTTCCTCTACGGCCCACATTACCTGAATGAAATCTGATTTCCCCTAAAGTTTCCACTGCAGTTCCCTGCAGTGGAAGGAGGAAGCTTTGCCTTTAGCTCACTAACACCAGCTCTAAATCACTGCTCCTCCACAAAAAACATCCTCCTCTTGTGAGGGCCAAGCAGTCGAGTTACGTAGCCTGTGTAGTCCACCCTGATGATACCTTTTTCCTGTTCTATTCATCACAACTTTAGTTCCTGACGCAGACTTCTGACTCTCTGGGGTTTCACAGTCCATGTGGACCACTACACCTGCACCCTAGCTTCACGGCACTTGGTCCTCTGTGACCTTCGTCTTCAGTCCCTGTTTCATCCACCTTCCTCTACTGAATTTAGTTTTTGACAAACTACATTATGACAAAATATCTCATTTGCTAAAAGCTTTCCCCTAAGTCTGTGCTCTACATAAATCAATACTTTATCTACTGATTGCTTAGCAAAGCTTCTTGAAAAGCAACCTGGACTCAATATTGGTCGTCACAACTCCCATTCACTTTGTATCCCACTGAAATCTACTTATGCCCACATTACTACAAGGAAACTGAGAAAATTCACTGTTGACTTTGATAATGCTAATCATGTTTCAGCCCTTACGTCTCTGGACTTCTCACTGCCCTTCATCTGAAAACCACTATCAATTTAAACATGACTACTCTCTTAGCTCCTATATCCCTCCTTCCTTCCTGGCCAATCTTCTGTGGGTTCTTCTTGTGCAGATGCCCTTATGTTGATGCCCTTCCTGCAGGTTTCTGCTTTTGGTCCAGCGTGCGCACGTGCACACGTGTGTGTGTGTACAGAAAAACCTTTTTCTCCACTCACCCTGGGTGATTTCATCCATTCTCTCATATTGTAAACTTTTCTAGAATACAGCTGCCATGAGGGCAGATATTTTTCTCTGCTTTGTGTACTGATACACTCTCAGTTTGACATAGAATAGGCCATCAGTAAGTATGCTGATTGAATGAATGAGTGGCTTAACTTTTAACTCATCATGATGAGTTATTAATTTATATTTCCTGAACTCTGCCTGGTTGAACACTTCCCTCTTGAGGGTCCCTCAAACTCCACATGTTGAACATTGACTTCATCATGTCCACTTCTCTGAGATTTCTTCCCTCTCTGTATTCCCTAATGTAGCCAATGACATCACTCATCATTAAGATACCTAAGACAGAAAACTGGAATTATTTCAGGATCTTCCCTCCCTTCCAACAAACCTTCCCATAACCCTTAAAATGTATCTTTTCCACACATTCAACTATATAACATGTAAGGATGATTTTAACTCTAAGAAGTTTCCTGAATTTTCCCACTCACTCATCCCTGCTCCCACAGCTTGGTTTATATTCTCTACATCTCTTCTGGGGGTTGAAAATATCTTCTAACAGGTCTCTGCTTCTTAAGTTATTTCCCTCTAAACTGGCTTACTCAGGCACCTTCCTTTTATGGTAACTACAGGCTCTCTCTGATTTAAGCTTACGTTTACTGCAAGAGCTTCATTTTTACCACTTTACCATGTTTAATGTCTAGTAATACTGAATTTCTTACAGCCTTTTCAATGTACCTCAACCTTTCATGCTGACTTTCTCTTCCAGAACAATCTATCCACTCTTCTTACTTAAGCTAAATTCCACCCATCCTGGACACTCAGCTTATGGGTCATTTCCACCAGGAAAGATCAAGAAGTCTTTCTTTATATTCCATCTCCCACAAGACTGGGCTAATTTTCTCTTCTCTGGACTCTCAAGTATCAGAGCATCATAAACATTAACTGGGCATATAGCCTGAGAAAACCATAATTCAAAAAGAGTCATGTACCACAATGTTCATTGCAGCTCTATTTACAATAGCCAGGACATGGAAGCACCTAAGTGTCCATAGACAGATGACTGAATAAAGAAGACCTGGCAAATATATACAATGGAATATTACTCAGCCATAAAAAGAAATGAAATTGAGTTATTTGTAGTGAGGTGGATGGACCTAGAGACTGTCATACAGAGTGAAGTAAGTCAGAAAGAGAAAAACAAACACTGTATGCTAACACATATATATGGAATCTAAAAAAAAAAAAGTGGTTTTGAAGAACGTAGGGGCAGGACAGGAATAAAGACGCAGATGCAGAGAATGGACTTGAGGACACAGGGAGGGGGAAGGGTAAGCTGGGATGAAGTGAGAGAGTGGCATGCCCATATATGCACTACCAAACGTAAAATAGATAGCTAGTGGGAAGCAGCCGCATAATACAGGGAGATCAGCTCAGTGCTCCGTGTCCACCTAGAAGGGTGGGATAGGGAGGGTGGGAGGGAGACGCAAGAGGGAGGAGATATTGGGATATATGTATACGTATAGCTGATTCACTTTGTTATACAGCAGAAACTAACACAACATTGTAAAGCAATTATACTCCAATAAGGATGTTAAAAAAAAAATATGAGTATACCTGTGAATCTATAGATACCTGTCTCCCTCTCTGACTATAAGCTCCTTGAGGTCAAGGTTCATGTTTCCGCAAAAATCTCAGAACTAGTACAATGCTTAATAACACAGTAGATGTTTGATATATGTAGAAATAAATTGAACTAACTGAGGTAAATATCAGCAAAAATATCAGACCCTGAAGTCTATAAGACCACTCTCCTTAATTAAAAGTAACCATTTGTTACACATGTAAATCAGGGAGCCTCTTTTATTATAAATAATGTAAATTGAATTATGAAGGTTAAAATTATAGCAATGTACAGAAATGATAATTAAAAGACACATAATTTCATCTCTTTGTTCTAATTATGCATACACCAAGATCTTTCCGAGTTGTAAAATTTTCTCCTGAAGAATTGAGCTTACTTTGGAGGAAGGTTGCCTATGAGCAGCAAATTGGTCTGCACTTTCAGCCAGACATAAATTTCATAATTTATGAATCACTACTTGGAGTATAATCACACAAAGTTAAAAGCAGATCACCTTTGGCTTAACTGACAAAAACAAGCAAAGTTTTTCAAACTTCAGATTGTGGTGATGTCACCAAGTACTCTGCGGTCACATAGGAATGCACAGTGTTACCATCATTTCACGGCTGAGTCCATGCCTGGATGAGGGATTCAGGCTTCTGTCACAGAACAAAGTGAAACGGTCTTCCATATTGAAAGGAAGTTGCTAATGACCAGATGCCCGTAGTAAATAGAACAATAGATTGATGTCTAATCTTACTAAAGTACAGCTTTGAAAATACAGGTGTAGTTAAAGTGCACTTACAGCCTTCTAAGATTCATTTCCCCATCATTCTTTCCTGATTCCTTCATCAATCACCTTCCTTTTCTTGTATCTCTTCTGCCTAAATAGTTTCTTCTCCTTATTCTATAATAATGTTCAAATACACTATCCTAAAACATTTTCACAGATTCTGCCTTCCTGTCAAACCCTACCTCGACCTCTCTTCTCCTTCCCAACCTTCTGCAAAGAGCCCATACTCATCACCCCTTTCCACAACTTCCATTCACTTTCCAGCCCCCTACAGGCAGGATTCTATTCTGACTACTCCACTAAAAACAGTTCTTTTAAATACAACCCACAAAAAACATTTTGTAAAAATCTGTGTGTCCTCCACCCATTCTCTCACCCTCACCCCCATTCACACCCACCTTTCACTTCTGTGGCATTTTATAGTCCTTCCTATCTTAAAATTTCTATCTCCATTCTTTCTAGGATACTATTATTTCTAGCTTGGATAGCTTGATTATTTTATATCACTGGGTAGATCCACCTCAGTTTCTATATAGAATGTCCCTCTGCCGAACATGTAAGTATGTATGTATGTATGTATTTTTATTGAAGTGTAGTTGATTTATAACATTATATTAGTTTCAGGTGCACAACGGAGTGATTCAATATTTTTATACATTAGGCTCTATTTAAAGTAATGGCTATATTCTCTGTGCTGTACAATATATTCTTGTAGCTTATTTATTTTATACATAGTAGTCTGTACCTCTTTATTCCCCATTCCT
This sequence comes from Grampus griseus, assembly GCF_964374135.1. Classification (NCBI taxonomy): domain Eukaryota; kingdom Metazoa; phylum Chordata; class Mammalia; order Artiodactyla; family Delphinidae; genus Grampus; species Grampus griseus. The sequence continues at coordinate 111,952,157 of NC_138998.1, read as the reverse complement.
ATCCTGCCCCTCCCCCTTTCCCTCTCCCCATGGGTAACCTTTAAATACAATCATCTCTGACTGTGGTGTGTTGGAGAGAGCTCACTTGTTCTCATAAGAGCTCACTGTACTCGTCTCCTCCCAACTCCACATACACTGATTTCATAGTAGTAGCTTGAAACTAGCCATTTTGGGAGTAATTGCACAACAGAAGTAAGTAAATGGCTACAAACTGGAGGTTTGTTTTGTTTTCTTTCCAGAGAACTGATTGTTAAACATTATCTACCGTATCACTCACTGCAAGATAATTTAGCTTTTGTAATTCAAACAATTTTCACCTCTATGTTGCTGGTTCTAAAATCCACTCTCTACCTACAACCTTTCTCCTGATCTTTAAACTTAGTTCTCTAAGTTCTTATTGATTTTCTTCATATCTGTGTTCTTGTCAGTACCTTAATCCATTCATAACTGAAGTTATTTTCCACAAGACTTTTTTCCTTTTCCCCATTCTTCTTTACATTGGTTAATACAATTATGTTCCACTAGTCATAGAGAGCCATCTAGTTAACATCTGAGTAACTTTTCTTTTACTTCATTAGTTCATTTTACTTTTTTACATTCAATTAGTCACCAAGTCCTATAAGGTCTACCTCTGAAATGCCTATGTAGCTTGTTTCTCCTTCTAATTTGCATAACTGTTTTAATTCAGTGCTTTCATACTTTATACCTAGATTATTTTGCAATGTTCTGATACTTTCAGCTACCCAATTCCCGACTCTTCCTTCACTGTAGAGTGCTGTCACTTATTTTTTTAAAACACAAATCTGATTATGTAATTTCTTGATCAGATTTTTGGCTGGCTCATCACTGCCCGTATCATAAATCCCAGACTCTTCAGTATAGTATTCCCTGCCTTCCCAGTCAGGCTAAACCACCTTTCTAGCTGTATCTTTTACCATTTGTCCCTGTCCCCAAGTATCTAATTCTCCAACCAAACTGTAAATAAGTATTCATCAAACATTCATTTTCCCACTTTCATATTTTTTCACCACTAATTTCCTTTGCCAGATATCCCCTTCTCCCTGTTTAACTTGTGGAAATCATGCTTTCCTTTAAAATTCAACTCAGTTGGCACCTCTCCAAGGAAGACTTGCATATGTCATGTATTAGAATTAACTGTATTCAAATTATCTGGGAGCATGCCTGTCTCCTCCAACAGAGAGCAAATTTCTAAATCTCACCCTTTGCACAGGATCCTAAAGAACCTAGCAGAATACCATGCAAACATGTTCAATCTATATTTATTGGCTGCTTGACTAAATCAGTACCTTGGATGAGATGAGTCTTTGCTGGTGGAAGGTCTCGTTTTGCTGCCTTGTTTCCTCGTCCTTTCCCATCATTTTGCTGTTCCTGTGCTTCTCTGGGGTCACCTGGATTTGGTCGCATTTCAGCAACTTGTCTTCCATCCAATACTTCTCTCCCCTTGTAACTGCCTCCTTTTCTCTCTGATGATCTGTCTGTTCTCGTTTCTATGGAAGGGAGTTTTGGCACCATTACAGGTCGTACCTCCAGCTGTGCCTTGGATTGGGCAGTGGGTGACTTTATAGCAGGAGGTGGCACAGGAGGAGGTGGAAGATCTAAAAAGAAATATTTAAAATACTGTAAAAGTTTGCCACTTATAAAGTTGTCAACATTAGCATTGCCATTAGAGTCACATTCAACTGTGAGATAATATATCTTAAATGAACTGGAACAACTGAAGGCAACCAAGGAATAAGATGACCAACAATTTTAATGTACTCTCATTTTTATCTAGCACAGGAATATTGAATCATAGAGCTGGGACTTAGAGGTTATCTGGTCTTGGGATGGCTACCATGGTGGGTATGTATGCCATAACTTTCTCTACTGCAACCACGGCAGATTTTCCCAATTGATTTCAGCGTAATGTTGCTGATTCCAGATGGATACCCTTACGCTTGAGGCAATCACTTCAAATTGACCGAGGCTGGCACTTGAGTTGAGACCTATTTGCCATCCCTAATCCACCCTGAATCCTTTCTCATTTTGTAGATAGGGAAACTCAAACACACAGATCTTAAGTTATTTTCCAATCTTAAAGGTAAATATGATCAGAACCAGGACTAATGCCCCCAAATTCTTAATTTTTGGTTCAGTGTTGTTTATACTACTATTTCATTCTATCGGATGTTCACAATCTACCATTCACTGATGGGATCTCTCCACTTTGTATATGCACCCACAGATTTTAAACAAGATGATCACTAGTATAAATATAATTTAATCTATATCTATAATTATATATTAATATATTACACATAATTGGATATTATATATAATTCAACTTCTATTATAGACATACTTAAAGATAAAATTAGGCATAAAATTTGATTTCTAGAAAATTCATTTCCTTTAAGTGGTGTTATTTTTTAAAAATGACTCCTATGTACATACTCCAGGGAAAAGAAGTAAATAACCTAGTAATAGCTGGAAAGTTAATAGAAGACTATGAATAGCTTCCAGTTTTAGGCTGTTCTGGTGTAGTCTGGAGGATGGATTAAAAGGAAAGTCTTGAATCCAGGAGGCCAAGAAGTTATTTTAATAGCTCAGTAAGTAATGATAGGAGATAGAATTGTATTGTTGCCTGTTCAGATGGAGAGTAGATATGTTTGAGAAAGTAAAAGGAAGAAAAAATCAGTATTATTTAATGATCAATTGAATATAATAGGGGAAGACTATCCATTAGATAACTTTTAGGATTTTTGCCATAGTTGACTAGAGGAATGAGAGAAACATCTCTGAAGATGAGGAATATAGGGGTGAGGAAGAGATGGTTTGTAAGGGAAGAACGTGAGTTCCATTCTAGAAAAGTAAATAGGAGGAGCTTTTGAAGTATCCAGATAGAGATGTCCAGCAGGTCGTTGTACATAAAATCTGAATTTCAAGGGAGGTCAAAACCAGAGACACAGAGATTTGGGAATTATCAGCATAGTTTTTTTCGTCATGACTTTAGAAATGGTAATGTTTCCATATTTGCAGAGAAATGTCTGTGTGATAGAATAAGTCAACTAAAACATGTACAGAACATGTATTAAATGCTTAGTTATTACAAACTTAACATTAAGATTTTCCACAAAAAATATACACTCACATGGTAAAAATTCAAAAGTACATAAAGACTAGGAAATACAATCCTTTATACCTCCCTACCTTCATTTCCAATCCTCAGTATTGGTGCAGAGGTAATCAGTTTGAATAGGTTTTTATAGATCATTCCAGAAATTATTTATGCATCTAAAGCAGGGCTGCCAAGTTGCAAAACTCCAGGGAACACCATTCACATTAGGAACTATGTAAAATGGCCACATCTGGGATTGTGTAGAGTGGCTGTCTGCTTTCTTAGTAACGTAAAAGGGATTGCACTTTTTTCACCTGTGTAGTTGTATACAGTCTTTCTTTCTTAGTAACGTAAAAGGGATTGCACTTTTTTCACCTGTGTAGTTGTATACATTTTCATATGTGTACATATAATTACCTCTTTTTATGAAAAGTTTGTATAATGTTCTGTTTTATGAATATATCATTATTCATATCAATCCCTACAGAGGAATATTTAGGTTATTTCCAGATATTTTACTATTATTAGCAATGGTCCACTGACTATCATTTACATATACCAGCATAATAAACTCTTGAATATTAAAATTGTGCCTTGAAAGTTCTTAATATAATAGCAAATTAAGGGTTCTAGGAAGCATCAGTTTTAATCTAGTATTTCTCATTATTTTATTTTTTTAAAAAATAATTAACCCTTTTCTTTTGTTCCTTAAGTAGATACGAATTTTTAAAAACTAATTTTCTTTTGACCTTATGTGCTATATAACTAAGGCATTAGAATTTGTTGTATTGGTTTTTGAAAGCAGAAAGCTTGAGGTACCATCTTACTACCAGCTGTTTTACTTAGGACTCCATTATTAAAAGTGGTCAGACTGTAACTTGCATTTTGTTGTTGTTGTTAGTTCTCACAGCTCACCACGTTCTCCTTTTCATGTAAACGGCCTCAATACTTTTTATCTAAAATGGGGGCCATGGGCTTCCCTGGTGGCACAGTGGTTGAGAGTCTGCCTGCCGATGCAGGGGACACGGGTTCGTGCCCCGGTCCGGGAAGATCCCAGGTGCCACGGAGCGGCTGGGCCCGTGAGCCATGGCTGCTGAGCCTGCGCGTCCAGAGCCTGTGCCCCGCAATGGGAGAGGCCACAGCAGTCAGAGGGCCGCGTACCACAAAAAAATTTTTTAAATAATAATAAAAATAAAATGGGGGCCAAAGTACAGTCCATAGCATTAATTTTCCCAAGAATCTGGGAAAATCAAAAGATTTTTTTGTCTTACAACATAAATTGCCGTTGTCACTAGTGTTGATTTTCCTCCTTTATGACTTTAACAATTTGTTTTAAAACAACACTTAAAAAAAAGTACTATCATGATATTCTCCCTCATCTACTGCTTGTTTATTAAAAACAACCAAAGAGTTAGAAGACAGATTGTAGTGAGTGGCTTAAAGCCAAGAGGCCCAAGGCTGAGCTGTTCTAAGTTCAGACTTGGCCTGGGACTGACAATGCGAGGAGAAAAGCCTAATTCAGAACATACCTGGAAGCAGAGCGAATGAGTGACTGCAGGCTCATTTCTGCACTATCTGCTTGCTACAAACTCAAACTGATTGCAAACACAGTTTATCAGGAAGCTAATGACTGCCACTATCATCAAATCGTAAAATGTCTGTGCTTATTGGATCGCAAAGCTGATGATTATCACTATCATAAGATCATACAAAGCCTTGGGAATCTATAACTCTTGAGACAAAATCTATTACTGGATGCTCTATATAGGTATATAGATACACCTGTATCTATAATACAGGTAGAAAAAGAGAAGAGAATCCAATGATATTTCTAAGAGTTCTAACTTCCTGCATATAATTGCCACTGTATATAAGTGACAGAGGGGAATGCTGGTGGGCGTAATTTCTTAATATAAACAGATTACCAAATAAATTCTTTTTTAGGTATTGTAAAATCCCTGAGTCAAATCAGGGATTATCATAGTATAAACAATTCTATATTTCATAAAGTGATAAATAGTACTTTCATCCAGTTCATACCCCTAATAGCTAAAATTGGGTTTAACAAATGGGATTATGGAACTCATATATATGTATAGACTCTTTCTTTATACAATCATATAAACACCATTCTTTATACAAGACTGTCTAAATACCAATATAATGCATGTAAAGTAATACGTAAGAATATACACATGGAGACAATTCTGCCAGCGTTAACTCACTATGGAGATCCAGCACTCTATTTACTTAACTACTTAAATTCCCAGACCTTGTAATTAATGATATATCAAGTCAAAACAGCATCATTCCAAAGAGGGTGGTGAATTTATAATTTATGAAAAGTAGAGCTGGAGAAATAATGTAGATTTGGTTTTTAAATCAAGTATGTAAATGCTTCAGAAGGGGTTGAAAAGCGGTGGAAAGAATCAATTAGAAGGTCCTAGAAATGCACTTATGCTTGGCTTTAACTCGATAAAAGTCTGACTGATAAATATTCATATATTTTAATCCTACCCTTCATCTGGGTTAAACTTGGAAGCGGCAAATATGAAATAAATAAAGAGTTGGATTCTGCCTGTCAGTGTGTCAATAGCATGCAGCCTTCTGCTTTGCAATGAGTACTCCCTGAGTGTTTATGAGACCCAGAATTTACCTGCAAACAAGGTATGGCACAGTGCCATGGATTAGGGGCTTGTGGGCTGTTACGGGCTGAATTGTGTCCCCTCCGAAATTCACATGTTGAAGTCCTCATTCCCACTGCCTCAGAATGTGACTTGTATTTGATGACAGGGTCTTTAAAGAGGTAACTAAATTAAAATGAGGTCCTTAGGGTAGGCCCTAATCTAACCTGACTGGTGTCCTTATAAGAAGAGGGCACATACATTCACTGAGGGAAGACCAAGTGAAGACACAGGGAGAAGGTGGTCATCTACAAGCCAAGAAGAGAGGCTTCAGAAGAAACCAACCCTGCCTACACCGTGATCTTGGACTTTTAGCCTCCAGAACTGTGAGGAAATAAATTTCTGTTGTTTAAGTCACCTAGTTTCTGGTACTTTCTTAGGATAGCCCTAGAAAACTAATCAGAGCTGACTGACAAGGATCATCACAAATTACTCTTTATCATTTGAGACCCAGCCACTCTTTATCTCTCCTTATAGAATTTACAAAAATTCTGCAAAGGAAACTGATAATTTGAACAAAATTGACAAAGTAAAGATGCTGCACACTCGACTGACATACCATAGGCTGAAAATAGCTCACATAAGAAGTCTATTGACAATAATCAAACTCATCCATCACAGTTGATGTATTTTAATCATAAAAAGCAAAAACGAAAGAACCTCCAGGTCTTACTAATATATTTAATTCTCATTTTCACAACTGGCAGCTCTTTAAATTCTTTCTTTCCCTTTCCTCTCTCTCTTTCTTTAATAACTGTACAAATTGTATCTGCAATTGAGTTTCTTCATGAATGAACTGTAAATAGTTTTTTCAAAAAATGAGAAAGTGATTTCTGATAAAATGATGTTTGTTTCCATGCTATAATCAGTACTATCAAGAGTATGTGCATTTCTTTTATTGGGTGCATTAAGAAGTATCTGCATTTAAGTGATTATGGTTCATCAATATGCATTATGGAAATGTATAAAATAACACATAGCTTTGTTATTTTTTTTTGTTACCGAATCAGAAAGCATCCAGAATTATATTCAAGACTTGTTAGTACAGTAAACATAACTAAAAGACAGTTGGTTATCAAAATGCTAAAAGGAAGGTAAAGCTAGTATTTAAAAAACAGCTTTAGTTGTATCTCAATTTTGTCTATTTCTGTGACTTAGAGAAAATAATTACTGGCTTCTACATTGTGGTATATATTATGACTACTCTGCATAATCACTTGTGAAATGAACATTTAGAAATTTAAATAATATTTCTTATTAACTTTTTCGTTTTCAAATATTTTAACATATTTCTTTGGTATTTCTGAAATTAACTTAAAAAATAACTTGGTTGCTTCATCATTCAATTTAATAGCTGTTATTCAGGGATTAGTTACAATTTATATTTAATTATTAAACACACTGAAATAAGTACTACAGAACGTGGGGCAATAAATATAGATCACAATTTTCAAGCACAGTGTAATTTGTAACTGCAACACTATGCCCTTTAACTGGCATGTTTACATTATTTAAAGCATTTTTTTTTATTGGAGTATAATTGCTTCACAATACCGTGTTAGTTTTAAAGCATTTTAAAAAGCATCACTCAATGCCAGAAGCCCCTTGAAACAAGTATAAATAAGAGGTAGAAAGAGCTACACAAACCTTTAGGCTAGGTTTTTTCCCTGATGTATTCAACCTAGATGTATTTACATCAAGGTTTGATGTTTGACCAGTTTTCTCTTAGGAGCACTCTCTTCTAGATAATAAAAACTGATAGAAGAGCTATAAAACTTGTAAGATGCCATTATAGGGATCCCATAAATGTAAAACTGCCAATAGAGTTTGGGGATTTACACCTAGTGTTTGTCCCTTCACAGAGGGAAACATGCACAAAGCCACTATAATAACCCTTCAAAACCGGATAATATTCTGACAGCTCAGTTTCGCTGACAAAAGAGTCCTGGGCAGGATCCAGGAGGCCCAGGTGCGCTGTGTCATGCCAGTATTTAATGTAGTCTAATATCAGATAGATGCTAGTGAGAGAAAATACTCCGAATAAAGTATAGATAATAGCATGGACAGCCACTCATTGCAAAATTACTTGTGCTCATCATGCTGTGAGCTTTGTATTAAATTTTTTCTGTCAAGTGGCAGGAATCAGAGAAGTGCCTCAGAAAACCTTCCTTGTAACCTTGGATAAGGATCTATAACATTGGTCTTTCATATGGTAGTGGAAAATGATGCCCTTTGCGAAACATTGCTGACTGGTAATGAAGGTTCTATCAGGTTGGGGAACAGCGCCTGTGACAATCTTCTCCCCCCAACCCTTTAGCAGGTTCAGCAAACTTGACAAGATGGGTGAGTCTGAGAGAATTTATCTTACGTGAATTTCCAACAAAGCCCTTGGGGTTGTTTTATAAAACGAGAAGGTGGCAGTTTAATAAATGCCGGGCCACCTGAGGCACTTTCATTAAAGGCTTTCTCTAGAAAACATCACTATGTTTGCGGTATTCTCCTGTGCTCCCTGGAGAATACAAGCCTTACTTCTTCAGTGAGAATGGATACTGTATGTGAAGGCATGAAGGAAGATGATTCGATTTGCATTTTGGGGCACAGACTAACTGTTCATATCATCACTATAGTTAGAATTTATGTTCAAATGAGCTTATTGTCTTCTATTTGAATGCAAAATTCACCAGGAAAAAAAGTGAGGACATTTCAGAAGAGTTATCGGTGAATGTGATGAAGGTTAACCCTATGCCATGACTTCAACTACAATAATGTCTATTTGTTTAAGACTATATAATAACCTTTTAAGAATATTAAAAGTATTATACATTGTTTTACTTTCTGAAATAACCTACTTACTAGAAAACTTCAGGGACTTGAGATGCCTGACAAGATATGGAAGTCAATCATTCCTATAAGTAATATGAGGCTTACTGTTTAATGAATTTTTAATGTAATTTCTAATGTCAGTGGATGCATTTTCAAGTCCTGGAGAGCCAGGGTAAAGAGGAGAGATTCATAGATGTTTCCATACATTTCAATGGACTTACCATCTGTGTAGGCTTCTCTGCGCAGATGTCCTGGCTGGTGTTTTTGTTTCTTGGCTGGTCTAGCCTTCTGTACTACCGCAGCACTCATGTTGCTGTCTGTGGAAACAGGACTTGTGGGTCTAGGACACTGGGATGCATGAAAATGTCGGCGGCCTGAGGAAAAATATCAGAGCCAAACTCACCAATAAAGTTTAATTTAATTTAACACTAATAATCAAAATAAAACACTAAAACTATAAACATCCCTAATTAAAAAAAAAAAGCTTAAATAAACTATTCTAGTAAACAATAGGATTCTTCTTATTCTGCTTGAGCTATCCACTGGAAAAAATACCCTAAAAGCATTTGCAGGCTCTTTCTTTTAACCATGGTACCTTTATTCTGATACCTATTTATTAAAGAAAAGCATTTTGACTGTTGCATCTACCTTCACTAAAGTGTTATGATTAAGCAAAAATGTTAATTAAATTTTTACATAATATATCCAATGTCTGTTGCTTTCTCAAAAGGAATAGCCAGGGCCCTTAAGAAATTCATATTCTAAGAATGAACAGTACAAAATACATCCCTTATTTTAATTAAATATGTTTGTGCTATTCTTTGAAGACAGATTCCTAGTATCTTAATACATTCTCAGATATTTTCTCTTAAGGTGGCCTGGAATTAAGCTAGCTCACGTATTCAGACCTGCCAAAAATTACTCACACCCCTTTTCTCTCACAAGATATTTATTTGCTGGTTATGGATATTTAAAGTGACCCCCTCCAGAGACTTTTATATTTTTTGGTGATGGTATAGGTAGTTGTTTTCGGTTATTTGATTTTAGAGGGACAATATTCACAGGTGATAAATGAATCTGCTAATCAGACATGGTGCACTGCGGTGCTCTCCAATTCTCTGGCTTTTTCTTACAGAGACATATTACAACAGCACAAAATATTTAATCCATAATGGCAGTGGAGATCTATTGGCCCTACACTTGACCTTTGTTATTTTGGTTCCTTGAAATTCCAGAGATTCAAATCCAGAACTTTCTGTTGTACTACAAGAAACCTCAGAGAGACCTAGACAATATGTGTTTTGGCTATAAACAGAAGAAGCCACATCTAGTAAAATCAACACATTTAAATGTGCTAACGGAAGCATATTAAGTAAAAGACATTAATGCAGCCAAGTGAGAAGCAATGTGATTGGATTATTCATTCATATTAACTTCAAGTCATATGATAAGCAGCACCCTTTCCTGAAAAGAACACTTTAATAAGCAGAGTCCAATGCCTGTTTAGTTCATTATAATTATGAACCGAACGAAAACCAAAAGAGCCACTAAATTACAGTACAATAAAATATTAAACCAAACTCTTTTTAGCTATGATGGAGACTATTACAATTAAAGTTACATATCCATGAAAAGAGAATTAGGGCTGAGACTGAACCCATTACTCATTCTATTGTGTAAGGCCATCTACTGCTCATAGACCCTAAGGCATAAGGTCGTTCGCAGATGCATTTTCGACATTATTTCTATGTCTTGTTGATTTAATGAACTGAAACACACGCTTAATGCAATCTGAAAGCAGTAGTTTGAGATGCTTAATTTCACTTATTTATTTATTTTTTTACAGAAGATTAAAAAATAAGGAGAAACAAAAGCTATATATAAAGTTAAATGTTATTTATTTATTAGGAACGATAGATATGTTTGCATACTTATTTTATTATACCCAGAAGCAACTAGGAGAGAAAAAGGAAATTTGGTTGAATATCATAAAGTATAGGGCTGGCTGAAATAAGTATGCATTCTATGATAATAGTTTGAGAGATATTAGACATTCTTTTTTCCTGCAACACATTTCTGATAAATAATATATAGGAAAAGAAAACTTTATGATGTGAGTTAAATTTTCTCTGAATATATTCTACACTGATAAGAAATAATGACCAATCCAATATCTGAAGAGAACATGGAAAACTACCAATGTGATAGTTATTAAACTAAGAAAAATAGAACAAAATAGCAATTATTGATTTGTTGTGATGGTCTTTCTCAGAAATAGCTCTCTTTTTGACCACATTATTTTTATTCTATTCATATTTTCTTGGTTACCAGAAATATATATACACTCAACATGTATATGAATGTATATATGTACATATTCCATTATACAGAAATGAAAATCATGTGATAAATGTATGATTTAAATTAAAATTTTTTTCTTTCTCATATTATTTACTTTCTAAACAGAGTTGGGAGTGGGAGATAAGTAAAAATGGGTTAAAACATAAGAATGGATATACAGTAATTAAAAACAGGCTACTGGCAATGAAAAGGGAAAATAGATGGAAAAAATACATAAGCGTTTGGATTAACTTGCTCTCCAAATTATTAGATTAACAATGTATACTTTAAGTGTCAAACATACTTATGCTTGAAAATGTGTGTATAGTACAAACGTCTTTATATCTTCTCAATTAAATGAGTGTTCTAATTGAGAGGACATGAAGAGAATAGGGGTTAAGGAGAAACATCCCAGTTTCCAATGGTTGAGTGTCACCTCCGGACATTTATCTATTTCTCCTAGACACTTTCTAATTAAATGGGATGAGAGAACTACCTCAATGAATTTTATTTTGGTGACTTTTTACATCTTAAAAAAACCCATATAACACAAACCTCATTTAATTGACCATATACATTCCAAAAGAAATTGTACATATATTTGCTAAGACTATCTTAAAAATGAAGACTTTTCAGGTAGCTTCACTCACATTACATAGGATTTATTAAATAAAAATAAAATAGAAGATTTATTAAATAAAAATAAAATAGAAGATTTAAAAAGCCTGTTATGAAAAAGGGAATAAGCAAGCTACATCATCATCTTGGACCTTGGTTTCCTTAGGCAGCCAAAAAAAAAAAAAGAGTAATAATAGTTGCATTTCATATAGGACATAAGATTATGGATCTCCATAATCAGCAACATACGATTATGGATCTCCAATCAGCAACTGACAAATGCACATCGAATTTTCTTTCCCAGCTTGGAGAAAAGCGGACGACTTACCAGCAGCATCCTGCATTTGGCGCCGTGCCACTTTCAGACCAGCGTACTCTGCTGCTGCTGCCACTGCCTGGGCAAAATCGGCATCGGTGAAAAAGGAGCCGTCAGAAGAACTAACACTGGAGCGTCCGCTGGAAATGTTGTCCTCCTCTGAGGCTGAGCCCCAGCCATTGATCATGGACCCAGTGACAGAGCTCTCCAGGTCCCCAACACTGGAGGCAGGGGTCTGCTCAAGCCCGCGTAACAAAAGCCTTCTGGTCTGCATCTTGGCTACTTCCATGTCGGCTTCGTCTTCTTCCTCTTCTGGCGCATCCGTATCCATATCTGAGACAAGGGGTCCTGAAATGTAGCCGTAAGTATGGGGTGGGGAAATCGGCCGTGGAGGTGGAGGAGGGCTCACCGGCTGCCGTCTGCAGGAAAATGAATAAACAGGTATGGCTTAGCTCATTACTTAGGACACAAAAGCATAAATTAACCAAGAAATTCACAAGTCTTTGCTTCCGTGGAGATAATTTGTTCAGGAAAAACAACGGTAAATCAGAGCATGTGTATGTTTTATTCTGAGTTGTAAGAAATTTACCTCAAAACCAGAGGTACTTTTTTAAAAATTTTTTTGCGGTACGCGGGCCTCTCACTGTTGTGGCCTCTCCTGTTGTGGAGCACAGGCTCCGGACGCGCAGGCTCAGTGGCCATGGCTCACGGGCCCAGCAGCTCCGCGGCATGTGGGATCTTCCCGGAACGGGGCACGAACCCGTGTCCCCTGCATCGGCAGGCGGACTTTCAACCACTGCGCCACCAGGGAAGCCCCAGAGGTACTTTGAAGCATGGTGGGCTACCTTTTGATTCAAGCTTAATAGAAATATACTCATCTATCTATAAGTCTCCTTACGTTTTATCTTTTGGATTACGTTCAGTTAAAACAGGGGTAAGTAATACCTATTTCAAAATTGACATCTATGTATTTGTCCTAAAGTGTATGGAATATTATTGACAGCTTATTATGACCAAAGACAGCAGACATCAGTCCTGAAACAGGCTGCTCCATAAACATATAAACATGTTCCTTTCCCTTTCCTTCATTGCCACTCCCACCATTGTAAGCAAATGGACTCATTCATTTTGACTATAGAGAGTAGAATTTTATAGGATTAAAAAATTATGCACTGAGCATATGACAAAATTTCCTTTAGATTTTAGTCTATTAAGAAGGTCTAAGAGCCAAGAGCAGTTTTTCTCCAAATTACTTACTTATAAAGATTATTAGCCATCTGCAAGTATATTGCTTTTACCATTATTCCACCTGTTTAACAAAATGCTTACAGGTATTTTTCTTGATGCTCTGGAAGTTAAGTGCCAAAGTTCAGGACAAAATAAAGCAGTACCCTACAATTTAAGTTCACAGTTACCAATAACTGGTTTCAACCATCTCTCCACAGATCTGGGGAACATCAGTGAAAAGCAGTCCTCCTACCCTCCAACACCATCACACACAGTGAATATAAGATGACTGAGAAGGTAGAGAGCTTTTGGACATTAGTGGAAAGCAAGGTTTGTGGAAATAAGCTATTCCCAAGGCTGGAGAATGCCAAGAGATTAACTCCTAATTAGGAAAGTGCCTGAAAAAAGGGATACATATAGTGATTTCCACTTGGAGGACTACTTAGTGATGTGCTCAACAGTCCCAGTGCTCTCTAAGCAAGGTTAAAAAGATGACATAAGGGGAATATCATTTGGAAGAGTCATGACAACACCTCATCAAATTCTGTGCTCCTGAGAAGTAAAGAGGATAGATTCCAAATAAGCCTGCCGACCTGAGCACTAGTGTTGGAGGGTAAGTGACATTAGGATCTAGTGTAATCTGGTGACCCTATGGCTTGGGAGGCTAGGAGAGATATGGCATGAATGCCACTCACTGGTAGTCCATCTGAAGATGTGGCTAAATTGTTCAAGGACTACAAATGCCTATCGATGCTGTCCAGGACTGAGTCCTTCATCAGTGGAGGAAGTTGGTGCCAGCCCCCTTCCCTCACCATTCTTGTGATACTCAGAGAGCAAGATGAGACAGAACAGTCAGTCAGGCTGACCAAAGAGAAGACCGGATCCTCATCTACTTTGCTCTTTTTATGTGCCCTTTTCCTCGCCTTAGCGCTTGGGAGAATGCACTGGGAAGAGTGAGGAAGGAAGTGATTAAAAAGAGAACACACCCATTACTCCATGCCACCATGGCCACAGGCATGTGCAATCTGCAAAAAAATCTGGTAATGCATGATTATGGTTTTAAAATTAACAGGACCGGGTCTTAAATTAAAAGAAAGCAAACAAACAAAAAAAATCATATAGGATCTGGTCAAGATCTAACTTAGGGACCTGCTATAGAGAGGGAAACGGAAGTTCAATATAGCACAGTGGTTAGGGTGGCATGGCAGTTGTTCGAAGAAAAAAGTGTTGTGCTTTTTATCCCAATGAATTGAGGCACTTCAATAAACATGTTTTATTAACACAAATGGAAAGCATTAAAAATGAATGATTACTAAAATACTACAGTTAACTAATTTATTGAGCACCTACTTTGCAGCTAAGTATTTTACAACGTTAACTCATTTAATTTTCTCAACAACTTTCCAGGGTACTTATTTTATTATTATTTTAACAGATAAGGAGATTGAAATTCAGAGGACATTGAAATTAAGGACCTTCCCAAAGTTCCCACAACTAGTATGTATCAAATTTAGAATTTAATCCCACATTCCATTTCCAAGGCCATGGCCTTTCCTCTAAGAATGGTGCTATTACACACATATATACACACATACACATATATATATACATATGTGATATATATACACATACACAGTTCTTCAGTGTAATGTGTTATTTTTCATTTCTGGGTCGTTTCTAATGCATCTGTGTGTGGCACTAGAAGAAACATGAAGAATATGCCAAAGCTGAAGTTATTTAAGAGATTAAAATGGATAATTGTTTCAATATGGAGTGTGTTACACACACAGGATGAAAACCTTTATTTAATTTGGATTGTTATAAAATACCATACTTAAAAGTCAATTTACAGTCTTTGTCAGCAGGCACACCCAAAATACAAGAAACTTCTTTTTTAAATACATGTAAGACTTTTTAGCACAAAAGGGACTATTTTGACCATCAGTGAAGGGATGTAAGACAGCCAACTTCACAATGAAAGGATGCTAGCATTGTTGTATTTGGATAATTCACATTCTGTGAAGCAGAAACATCTTCATGTTAAATGAGGGCTGGCTTTTAACTACTACCACCCTGTACAAATGCTGAGGAAAGACAGAAAAATTTATTCAAGCCATCTGTAAACAAGGCAAGCCCAGGGAACGTGTGATAAACCTGTACGGTTTGAAATATGTAATATACTCTATTTGAAAACAGAAAGCTATTTCAAGATGCTGCACTCAAGTGGGACTTGCCACAAATGAACCTCAACCCTCTCAGTTTTTCCCCCTGAGGGGTTTCAATGTCTTCTGAAATAATGTACAGCTACATGGCTGCTAATCACAACACTCTAGGCTCCTGCAAAAATGATGCCTTCATAAGCATGTTCAAGAGAAGAAGGGAAAAAGTCCATTGATTTATGAAAGCAGGTATTTATATAGTTTACCACATAGCATTTACCAGGCAAAAGATGGAAGGGGGAAAATACATACCTTTGAGATTTTTTTTAAAAACTGGTATAGTTTCAATACTTTGTATAATTAATCATTAACTGGTTTGTAAACAGACAAAATATTTAATTTTTCTTGGCCTTCTTTCTTTTCCTTCCAATTATATCATACTCAGTTCATCTACAGTAATAAAATATCTATAAATTTCCTGTTCCATACATAAAATTTACTTTTACTTTTCAAGAGATTTTTTTTCACTAAATATCAACTACAGTAAACTCAATAGCACCAGACACTTTTGAAAACAGTATATGTAAATACATTTAATTTTATTATTTTCATAGTTATTGTCTGAAAAGAGAGAAGATTCCTATTATGCTGGTCATCTAGCTTATCTAGTTTTGGACAAAAAATGGAATATCTCAGAAGCTAATGAGAATGCCCAAACTGTAATATCCATAATTATGCAAGTATGAAATACTTATCTAGTTAAATATTGCAAAGTTATAATGGTTTTAGCTCAGTAATTTCTTATTCATTACACTATTTATAATGCCCCTAATCAGTAAACATAAAAGTAAAAAACGGGGCTTCCCTGGTGGCGCAGTGGTTGAGAGTCCGCCTGCCGATGCAGGGGACACGGGTTCGTGCCCCCGTCTGGGAAGATCTCACATGCTGTGGAGCGGCTGGGCCCGTGAGCCATGGCCGCTGAGCCTGCGCGTCCGGAGCCTGTGCTCCGTAACGGGAGAGACCACAACAGTGAGAGGCCCGAATACCACAAAAAAACCAAAAAAAAACTGCAAAAAAAGTAAAAAATGTATTCATTCTTTACTGTGTACTAACTATGGTGAAGGAACTTTTAGGTTCTGAGACCAAAGGGATCACAAGGACACGGCTTAGGGAATGGTTTACCGATTATACTTTAAGACATGGAAGGATTCGATTTTAAGGCACTCATACTTAGTAAAGCTAACTATGTATCAGTCCGTGGCAGTATTTTGCAAAGATGCCCATAACAATATCTTCCATCCACAATGCTCTTCTGGGATGAGAACCTGCTATCCCTCCATCGAGAGAAGGAGTTTAGTTCTAAGTTCCTGAGTCTGGGTGGACCCTGTGACTGCTCTGACCACAGAACGTGGCAGAAGTGAGACTGTGCCAGTTCTGAGTGTAGCTCTTAACTGGCCTGGCAACTTCCTTTCCCTGCCATGTAAGAAGTGCCTCTCCGCTGAGATCGCCATGTCACGAGAAGCCTGGGCTGTGGTGGAGAGCCCCTGGAGGATAAGACTCCATAAGGAGCCAGAGAGAGGTCACGGAGCACTGAAACGTCAGGCATGTAAGTGAAGAAACTCACTTCAAAGTTGATCTCACAGCCCCAAAGACCAGAGGAAGCCATGTGGGTTGGCGATGAATTGCCCAGGTGAATCCTTTCAGAATTCCTGACTCATGGAGTTGTGAGTAAAACAAAACGGTTTTAGGTGATTATGTTTTAGTGTAATTTGTAGGCAGCAATAGAAACAGGAACTTAGGGACTATGCTAGAAATTCAGCTAAATAAAATAGATATGTTCCTTGCCTGAAGGGACTTAGAGTCTAGCGGAGGAGACAATTAATTAAATACGCAATGGTAATGCAGTATTCACAAAGCTCCACGACAGAAGATATCTAGGGCACGGTGGGAACACATAGAATTGGCTTCAATCTCAGAGCTGGGACGTCAGGGAAAGATTCTAATGAGAGCATCTGCCATTTAATCGTGGATCTAAAGGATATGTAAGTGTTAGCTCCAAAAAAAGAGACGGGATAATGGTGTCCCAGGAAGATGAGAAGGCAAGTGGTAAGACCTCAAAGTGGTTGAGAGTGAGGCAGGAGATAGATGGGCCCCAGGCTGAGCGCCTGGAGTTTGTCCCCTGTGGACAGATATACCAAGATGAAGACAATAGCAGGAGGGAGGAGAAGCTGAGCCCTGCCCAGATGAGAGATAAAGAGACCACATATTCCTCATTCTCCAAGTCAAGGAGACCTTCCCAACTACACACACACAGAAAGGCTCCTTGAAGGACAAAAATGCAGGGGGGCGCCACCCCATAGTAAGCAATGTCAACCTACCCACAGGCCTCTTCGCTGGAATCCATCTTGGCTAAGAGATGTGCACGCACACATGGGAGGACCCTGAAATAAACCAAATACTGACTCAGAGCCAGGCAAAGCAAGATGATTGGCCAAAGGAAACCCGGAAGAAATGCCCCAGGTAAGAGATTCAAACTACCACGAGGGTGCAACTCTCTCTCTGAGCCCGCCTGTGTGTGCCTATTCACACGTACTCTTGTTCCCTCTAATAAACACTTTACTTGTTTCACTACTTTCTGTCTCTTTGTGGAAATTTATTTGTCCCTGGCCTTGCCACTGGCCACTGGTCCCTGGTGGTCTACTGGCTAGGATTCAGCGTTCTCTCTGCTGCGGCCTGACTTCGGTCTCTGGCCGGGGAACCGAAATCCTTCTTCAAGCTGCTGCAGGCTGAGGCCACCCAAGATCAAGAGCACTGGTCATTCCAGGAACTGGAAGAAACTTAGAGTAAAGGCAACAGGAACAGGGAGGGGGGGAGTGGCAATGGGTAGGCAAAGGAAGGCATGCAGCGGTCAGGTCACAAAGGGCCTTGATTGCTACATTAAGGAATCTTGCCTTTATTCTAAGGGAAATGAGAAGTCATTGAGAGATTTTAAGCAATGGAGAGACTTGATCAGTGTCGCATTTTAGGAAAATGCCTCTGCACAGTCTGCAGCAAGAAGATTAGATTGAAGAAAGGGCAAGGCTAAAGGCAACAAAGACCACTTATGGACCATTATAGTAATACAGGCAAGAGAAAATGGCTGCAGGAAGTAGGGAAGTGCCTTTATGGCTGGAGATACATGTATTGCTCTGAGTGATATTCAAGCAGTAAAAATCTGCAGGAACAGGTACTTGGATATAAGGGTCTGATTCTCTAGAATGAAATCTGTAGAGAAATACCTGCCTATCTTTAATGAGCGCATCATGAGGGGAGTGGCAGGATGATGAGAAACAGAAGTCATCTACTGATGGGGTAGGCATCCAAATAGGTTAAAGGTTTGAGAAGAGGCTTGACTCAAAGACTTAGAGATGGGAATTACAGCATTAGATATAGTATCAAAAAGGTGGACATGACTTAAATGCCCAATATTAAGGAATTGTTTAAATAAATTGCAGTATACATTTGTTTAACGTGAGTATCTAAACTGTAATTGGCATGGAAAAATTCACTGTTCAGTGAAAAAAATACCTTATAAAATTATATTGGCATATCACAAATTCAAAGCAGTGTGAGTACATGTAGAGACAAAGAACAGAAAAGATCTTTACTGAGTTCTTTTTTTGTTTGTTTGTTTTGCAGTACGCGGGCCTCTCGCTGTTGTGGCCTTTCCCATTGTGGAGCACAGGCTCCGGACGCACAGGCTCAGCGGCCGTGGCTCACGGGCCTAGCAGCTCGGCGGCATGTGGGATCTTCCCGGACCGGGGCACGAACCCGAGTCCCCTGCATCGGCAGGCAGACTCTCAACCACTGTGTCACCAGGGAAGCCCCTGAGTTCTTAATGGTGACAATTTCTGACAACATAGATCATTGGTACTTTTGTATTTTCATTTTGTTTCTATGTATTTTCAAAAATTTCTATGGTAAACATGTAGAATATACCTTCAGCATAAAAGAGCAGTAATAGTTTTTTGTTTAATGGGCTTTCATCTACTTCATATTAGTGCCCAGTGTTATTAATATTGTACCTTCATAGACTGAAAGTCATACCTTTTAAAAAAAGGCTGAATGTAGTCAAAGAGGATTTTGAGGGCAGATACCCAATGCATTTCCCAATTACACCTGTTCACTTTGAGTTCACCCCCGCCAAAACAGCAGGAAGTCAGTCAACTCCTCTAGTATCAGATTCCATCCATCAGATACTTACTGAAGAAGGCTTTGTGGAACTCAATGACGTGAGTAGGACTTGAGCTCTGCTCTCAAAGAGCTTTTAATTTAAATAAGGAAACAGATGCAAACAGCCAATGCTAATGCAACGTGAAAACCTGATTAGTGTGGTAGCAGAGCTGTGAACAGACCACTGTCAAGAGTAAAGAGAAAGATTAGTTAATTTTTGCCAGGCAACAAGAAGAAAGTTGCACAGGCGGTGCATTTGAACAGGACTTGGAAAGATGAGAAGTGTTCACCAGGCAATCAAAGAAACAATATGTACCAAGACGCATGTGCTTAGTGAGGGCGCTAAGGATTTTGGGGACAGTCATGAAAGGCAAGAGCGGCCTGCCCCTCCTGCTAGCCCTCTGTGGGCCGGAGAGTGGCATTGCTGACAGGCTGTTGGTGAGTTTAAGACAACAGGGAATTTCAAACAGACTAATTAGAAAAGAGGGTGTGTGGAGGGGTTGGGAGGGAAGAGGTAAGTAAAGGAAAAAGGATTGTAAAAGGCTTTGAATACTGGGCTAAACGTAAGAGCTGACTCTGAATGGGGAGTAACATTACCAGACTGGGGGGTAAAGTAAGATAATGTGGAGAGTGGACACAAAAGGGGAGAGAGAAGAAAAGTGGTGGTCAGGTCAAGGATGTAGCAATATTTCAAGAGACAGGGACTGAGGGCCTGCCCTGGGATTCTAGGAGTGGAAACATAGGAACAAAATCAAGAGATATTTTGGAGTTAGAAAAGAAGGGGCTTGGTGAATAACTTACTTTGGGGAATGGTAGGAAGATAACAGAAGAAATCAAACTATAAGATAATTACACTGATTTCAAAATCACAATTTTTTGTGATTTTTTTGCCTATTCCCTTGGCTCTTTTATTTTTAATATGTTGGTCAAATAAATAAGGATTAATGATTCTAAACAAGATAGCCAATAAAGGAGGAAAAGGAACAAGTTTGAAAGGTCAAGTGCAAAGAAAAAGAATTTGATTTCAGACATGTGTAGTCTGAGATGTTCAACTGAAAATATCACGGTAGTGCTCAAGAAAAAGGGCTGGGCTGGCGAAATCAATGCGAAAGCCATCAGAATATAAGTAATACTTGAACCAAGTGTAAGGATGACAGCATAAGGGTGAGGACAGTAGGGAACTAATATTTGTTGAATACTTATCCTGCTTTAGATACTTTATATACACGATTTCATTTAATTCTCACAAGAAATCAGAAAATTGTTATCACTGCAGAAAGCGTAAGTGTAATAAAGACAGAGAAGCCTCTAGACTGACGATTAAGAGGTTACCTTCCGAAGCCTGATGGAAGCAAAATGGGATAAGCCAGCATACAGGGGGCTGAGGTGTGAAAAAGAATTAGGAAGGTAGAAGTGATTAAAGAATCCTACAGGGCTTCCCTGGTGGCGCAGTGGTTGAGGCAGATGCAGGGGACACGGGTTCGTGCCCCGGTCCGGGAGGATCCTGCATGCTGCGGAGCGGCTGGGCCCGTGAGCCATGGCCGCTGAGCCTGCGCGTCTGGAGCCTGTGCTCCGCAACGGGAGAGGCCACAACAGTGAGAGGCCCACGTATCGCAAAAAAAAATAATAATAATAAAAAAGAATCCTACAGAGTAGGAGAGAAAAAGAGCAGGGTGACTGGAAGGGGAGGCTAAGGAAAGTTTAAAAAGTAGTAAGGTATATACACTACCATGTGTAAAATAGCTAGTGGGAACGTGCTATACAGCACAGGAAGCTCAGCTCGGTGCTCTGTGATGACCTAGATGGGTGAGATGGGGGGCGCTGGGAGGGAGGTCCAAGAGGGAGGGGATATATGTATACATATAGCTGATTCACTGCATTGTACAGCAGAAACTAACACAACACTGTAAAGCAATTATACTCCCCCCAAAAAAGCAGTAGGGTTAACAATGAAGAGAAAGGATTGAATGAAGAGAAAGAGGCTGAAAAGTCAAGATAGATAAGCTGCTTTTTGATCGTGATCAAGAAAGGTGAAGAGGATGACATAAGGAACACAAAAGAAGAGCTGGCCAGGAAGACTGGGTGTACCACTTGTAACACAGAGGAGGATGGTGAGGAAATAGGTAATTTGAAAGAATGAGAAAAGAATGTTGAGGTATTTCAGAGCTAACAGCCTCTATTAGCGTCTCATTTTCTCCGAATAAGAGTGGCAGAGATGCTTGTGACCTTAATAGGGAAAAGAGATGCCTTATTTATTCTCAATCTTCCTGAAGTTCCATGAGTTAATAATACTAAAGTTAAATGTCTGGCAATCCAACTTCCCCCTTGCCACACAGAAGAAAATTTAACTGCTTCCTTCATTTTAGAGAGTATATGAGTTAAATATGGCTATAACCTGTTACTCGTAGAATAGTTAATAAACACTGCAAATTCTATTTTAACCTACAGAATTCAAGCAGCATAAACCAGAATTTGTTATTCATTCAAGAATATTGAAGGAGATCTTCTGGGGCAAATAATATACTCAGTTTCAAATGATATTAGGAATACAGAAAGTAATATATATGTAATGTGTCAAGGGCAATAAAATAGTACAAACAAGATCATCAATAGTGAGAGAAGTGCTGACATGATGCAGCAATAGCTTTTATGTGGTAGAAATGCCAAGTGAAGGATTTGTGCAAAACAAAAATGTACTCGTTAGCAATGCTGAACATATAGGTTAAAGAAAGTCTAGGAAACACACATGCACACACAAACACACACTACTAAGTAGCTTGGACAAAAGGATTGCAACCTAACATTCAATCAAAATAAATGTACCTGAGTCAACACAAAATGAATATACCAAGTTCATGCTTCTGTAACATTACAGCTATGAAAGAACAAATCATTCTGCAGACTTAATTTTAAAAGACAGGAGAGGGACTTCCCTGGTGGTCCAGTGGTAAAGAATCCGCCTTCCAATGCAGGGGATGAGGGCTCGGATCCCTAGTCGTGGAACTAAGATCCCACATGCCTCGGGGCAACTAAGCCTGTGCGCCACAACTACTGAGCTCGTGCGTCTCAACTAGAGAGCCTGCTTGCCACAAACTACAGAGCCCACGTGCCCTGGAGCTCACGCGCCACAACTAGAGAAGAGAAAACCCGCACATCACAACTAGAGGGAAGCCTGCACGCTGCAAGGAAGACCCCACGCAGCCAAAAAAAAAAAAAAAGTTATTAAAAACAAAAAGTAAAAGGAGAAAAATCTATTCTTCACAGACTAAAGAAGTGATATGCCCATGCATAAAGAAAACTAAAATACAAAATCATCAATAAAATGTTACAAGATTAGCAACCCATATATTTACTACATGATCTCCACTTGTTTATGAATGCAATTATCATAAGTGGGTGAGAATTAAGGCACATTATTTTATGGTTGCAAGTTCACTGGGATCAATTAATCTAATGTTCTGATCAACAATATTACTTGATATCTAATTACCAAGGCATACTGTGTGATGATACTGGAAAAAAGCCCCATGTGACCTGAAAATTACTTCATGTAATAGCATTCTGTAAATGCCACTTAGGAGTGGAAATTATCTGATTTGTCAGTAAAGACTGGTAGCAACGTACCTCCTGTCGGGTTGGTGCTGCATGTGGCCGATCTCCTCTGGACAATCCTGTAACATGGGCTGGAGTTCTTCCTGTGGAGAGGGGGTCAGAGTGGCAGTGGACTGATGGCTGTAAGACACGGCAGCTGGAGAAGAAGCAGCTCCCCGCACAGGAGGAGTGGGGCCTCGTTCATCTTCCTCCTCTTCTAGTTCACCTTGTTGCAAATACATCCTGGCTGGTGGCACAGGACATGGCATTTCTTGGTCATAGCTAAAACAAATTATAAGGACACTTAGATTGACTTCAGGTTATTCAAATAAACTATTTGTATAGTTAGTGAAATATCAACTTTGGATTGCTTTTGAAATCTGAATCTTCTGGCCACGTTAAGAAGGTATTGTTTAAAAAAATAGTTCACTGTCATAAATGTGTGTGAATTGTTATATATAACATTTTTTTCTCTGAGGGATTACAATTTAATTGGCTCATTACAGGCTCTGAGAAGTCATGCAATAAAGAAATCTATTTAACATAGTTTAATTTAGTAAACCCCAAAAGTGTTTGATATATTCTATCCCTCCAACTCAACATGATCTCTAAAGGATGACTCAAGGACGGTCTTGCAAATAATCCAAAGATGATATGCTAACCTCTGTGAAAAATTACTCTTGAAAATCCCTTCAGAGGGAGGTACATTGGAGATCAAGTTATTAGTCCAATACAACCTACTTTTCCTCTAAAATTATAATAGATCACTATTTCTTCAGTTGAGCACAAAATAAAGTACATAGTACTTTGTAAAGTACATGGCTTGCATTTAGGATGCTGAATGAAAAACACAATAAATAATCAATAAACAATAAAATGTCCCTTCTACTCCTCTGCTAGAGCTGTGTGGAAGCTCTAAATGGATCTGGGGAACATTCATGACTTTCTCTTTTACCTCAGGGCATATGGTTATTAATTAGAATGGGTAACTTAATGCATTATATAAATTGTGTTCATGTTACCCCTCTCTCTTGTTCATTCTCCACCACCTGACTTGTTTACCAGAACTTAGGAAAGTTGATGCTCATATAACATGATTTCTTTGTATCTTCTTTAACTGAACTAATCCTACCATATTCCTCTTGGACACTTTTTCCTGTGTTTCCTAGGTATCTTGTATTCATCCTGACATTTCTCTCTCTCTTCTACCTCAAACTGTTCCCCAGTTCATTTCTATTCTACTTCTAAAAAAAAATCTCTAAAATCGATTCCTTTTTCTCCATCCTCACATTGTTTCCAAAATTACTTTATCATAATATGCATCACTCTCTGGTTATTCACCTGCTTTAAAGTAATAAATGGCTCTTTAATTGCCTAGAGGATAAAATACGACGACCTAAACAAGGCATTCAAGTACCTGTATAATCTGGCTTACACTTGCCTTCCCAGCTTCCTCTCACTCTCTACCATGTGTTTCATATTAGTTCTCATGTTAGTCCACATCCCTCTGTGGTCTCAATGTCCAAAAAACCCCTCCTCTTGATTGAGAAACTTCTCATTCGTTAAGCTCAAAAACAAAAGCAGCGGGCTTCCCTGGTGGCACAGTGGTTGAGAGTCCGCCTGCTGATGCAGGGGACACGGGTTCGTGCCCAGGTCCGGGAAGATCCCACATGCCGCAGAGCGGCTGGGCCCGTGAGCCATGGCCACTGAGCCTGCGTGTCCGGAGCCTGTGCTCCACAACGGGAGAGGCCACAAGAGTAAGAGACCCGCGTACCACAAAACAAAACAAAAACAGGAAAGCTTCATTCTCCTCAGAATCAGCCTTTCTTTTTCGGGCACAGCTGCATTCCTTGTTTTTTATTTTTTGTTAAACTATATCGACTTATTTCATTTTATTCCTATTTTTGGTGGACTAAAATAGTAATGAATGTTTTTAATATAGCCCAGGAAATGAATGTTTTAAAATACAGCCAATCCTGGTTATTTGCACATTCCATATTTGCAGATTCGTCTACTTGCTAAAAAATGTTTGTAACCCAAAGTCAATACCCATAGCACTTTTGTGGTCATTCATGGACATGTGCAGAGAGGCAAAAAATTTGAGTCACCTGACGCATACATTCCTGGATGAGGTCAAACAAGACAACACTCCACCTTCTTGTTTCAGCTCCTTTTCATGGCCTATAGTGCCATGTTGTTCACTCTCTTTTTTTTTCTTTTTTTGTGTGTTATGTTGATGAGTTCCCTGTTTAAAATGACCCCCAAGTGTAGTGCTTTAGGGATGTCTAGGGTTCCCAAGGGCAAGAAGGCTGTGATGTGCCTTAATGGAGAAAATATGTGTATTAGATAAGCCTTGTTCAGGAATGACTTACAGTGACGTTGGCTGTGAATTCAATGTTAGTTAATCAACAATACATATTAAATAGGGTGTCTTTAAACAAAAACACACATAAAACAAGGTTATGTATGGATGGACTGACAAAAATGTTGTGACCAGAGGCTTGCAGGAACCTAACCCTGCGTTTCTCCTAGGTGCATGGCACAGTACTCGCTAATTCAGTGACTGGAAAATTAAAGTACAGAGACTTTGTTTCCTGGCATAGTTGGAACTGTAAAACTGTGTTCTGTTTTGTTTTTGTTTTTTTGTGGAGGATGAAAGAACAATGTCTTCATTTCTATAATAGTCATTAAAAAGACTATTTTCAGGTCGATTTGTATTTTTTGTGTTAATTCTCCACCGATCACACTAGTGAAGCTGCTGTTTTGTTTTGCTGGGCGGGACCATGTCCAGTTCTAAAGAATTTGGAGTGAGGAAGAAGCACGCTCACTTCCTAATTATGGATAATCGTGTGGATTATTTATACTTGTAAAATCCTTGAGAGAGACAATTCAATAAGCTTAAATTTCTACAGTTTTCAGTAGAATGTGATAATATCTAAGAAGAAACAGTTTTCAGGATACTGTGGCTGTGGTATAAATCCATACAATTATTTTATGAAAATTTAGATATGTGCAACAGAAGTTCTGATATTTGAAAAATACAAAATCATATACAGAGAGTGATATATATGTGATCTCATATAAATTCATATATATTCATGATCATATGTGTAAACTATGTGTATACAATGTAAAATATTTTTAAATATAAATATGTAAACTATGTGTGTGTATAGATGTGTGTGTGTGTGTGTGTGTGTGTGTGTGTGTGTGTGTGTGTGTGTGTATTCAACTCATGATTCTTAGTTCCAAAAGAAGCTTCCAAGATGCAAATTCCTTTTTCTGGCAACACTGAGGAAGGTTTTTAAGCTGTGCTGAGCTATCAGTAGCTCAGAGACAAATGTTTTATTCAGAGACAGATGTTCATGGACCCTAGGAGTCAGTCTCCCTTGGTGATCGAGTTTAACAATTACTTAACATGGGTTTAAGGAATCATATTATTCCACTTACCTCTGTTCTAAATCCCTCTTACCTTTCATCTACAGAAATACTGTACTCTTCACTAGCGCTCTGAGGTGGATGCACCGGGGGAGGAGGAAGCAGGTCTGCCCAGTTCATGCCACCTTGTTTTGGTACCTTGGGTGTCCGTGCCCCTTTCTTGTGCCCTTGACTCCCTTGAAAAGAAATAAAATGCAAGTCTTTTACTTCTGGACTTTAAATCTTTTCTATTATCCACAGGTTAATTATTTTCTGTAAATATGACCTTATGATTCATATATAGAGAGAGATAAACACACTCTTCTTCATTAATTTTAAACAGCACTTTGTACGACAGAAGACGCAGAATATTGCCAAGTTTAACTGCAAAATAAACAGGGAAAAAGCAATAAAATCATAAATGAATTTCACAAGTCATATCATTAATAGTGATCTTCTTACAGCAATTAATTGCATTATGGATTATCATCTAAAACAAATGAGCTGAAGACATATTTTCTGAATTGCCTTTCTATTATTTAATTGCTGGAACCTAAAATACAATATGATACAGATACGATCTATTACATTTCCACTGTTGCATTAAATCACTGAGTATATATAATTTGTACTTGTCCATTGAAGTGTTTTAGGCATAATGAATTTATTCGTTTTTGTCAGAAAGGCAGGTGCAGGTGAAAGTAATTGCTGGAAGAACTAATATATCTAACAACAAAAGAAGCAGAAAAATGATTTTTAAAAAGGAACAGAAATGGGGCTTCCCTGGTGGCGCAGTGGTTGAGAGTCCGCCTGCCGAGGCAGGAGACGCGGGTTCGTGACCCGGTCCAGGAAGATCCCACATGCCGCGGAGCGGCTGGGCCCGTGAGCCATGGCTGCTGAGCCTGCGCGTCCGGAGCCTGTGCTCCACAACAGGAGAGGCCACAACAGGGAGAGGCCCATGTACCGCAAAAAAAAAAAAAAGGAACAGAAATGTTTTTAGCCACTGTTTCTATAAAATTATGGCTTAGAGTGAAATAATGTTGCTTGAACATTCAGAGACATTCAGAATAGCTCAATTATCCAAGTTCCCCAGTGTTCTGATATTAGATTTGGCATATTCTTTAAACATAGGTAGCTGCACATTTTGGTATATTCATTCTAAAATAATTTTAGGTCAAAAGATATTTGGGGATAAAATGGTCTTTATCCTCCTCCTCCAATATGATACATTTTAGATTCTTATGTAAATTATAGACAATGAGTCTATAATTATTTTTCTCATATGATCCCTTAAATTCAGTGAATTGTCTTGATCTTTTTTTTTTAAACCTTTCCGAAACAGCTCCAAGTTACATGGTACATGAAACCAAGTCTGAGTATATTCAGTGAGCCTTATTTTTTTTTAAGTCACCTGGAAATTTTCTAATGGCAGTGTTTGTTAAGCCAGATGTTCTTGCACTGGTATGTTACTGCACCAAGTGTGGGCTGAGGGACATGCTGTTATTCATAAATTATGACAGTCAGGCTTCTGCTTATGTGTCTCCATTCTCTCTTCCTCCACTCAGTTGTCCTGTATTGGAATGGCTATGCATGTATTGTGGAGTTGACTATCCCCAGAGCCTTCCTCTTGACTTCCTGGCATACATCTACTGTAACAACTCCGTCTGTCCTGAAAGGCCTAACATCACAAATCTCTTCTACACTTAATATAATTGCTTCATTCTCTCCCCTAATTACCATCAGATTTCACATCTTTGTATCTTTTTACCACATATGTATCTAAGCTGAGGGATGAAGAAAGTCAATTGAATATTAACAACCTAGAATCATTTTTTTTCCATTAAGACATGTTTTTCTCTTTAAGTGGCAAAGAATTCAAAGAAAAAAACACCATGAGATATCAAATATGAAAATATTTCATATACTTTTCCCAAGAGTACATCCTTGAAATTTTTCCCTTAATTTTAGGGTTTACTTACTTCGAAAAAGAAAAAAAAAGTTGTTTGATAAGATTTGATTGTTAAAAAAAAAAAATCAAACCATATATAGTAGAACAAGGGTAGATCTAGAAAGGTATAGGAGCTATTTCTAAGATCCTTAATTCAAATAGAAACAATTTCAATCAGTGACAAAACACAGCCTAGAAAATGCCAAATCAGCATGCCTTAGTCAAGGGAAGACGGTAAAATGCAAATACCATCTCCATTACAAAAGAGAGTTAGAGACGTTTGGCTAAAAGCACCTACCAGCAACTTTAATCCAGTTGCTAGGAAGTAATATTTCTATCCTCTCCTGGAGAAACAAACTAGAGTCAAGATCAATTGGTTTTGTTCTCATTGTGGTATGACTTGTTGTGGTGCCACATGTTAGTTCTAATAATGAACCGTCTTTAATTAGAAAAACAGGACTTAAGTACCAGCAAGCTCACATCTGCAACCCCTATCAGGAAAACAGCTGGCAAACAGCTGCAACAGCATGAAGACCACAGGGAAGAGGCTTCAATGTGGCTTCTGAGGCACTTAAAGACTGAAGTTGGGAAGTTGCTTTACGAGGTTTTAGAGCAAGAACTGAGTGAGGGATAGTAGAGAGATTATAAACTGAGGCAGATTCCAACTGTACCTAAATCTCATGATATTATCACTTAGGTTTTTGATTCTGCTCAAGTGTAGTCAAATTTTATATGCTTTAATAGCTTTCCTTCAAATGGTAACATATTTAGCAGATTTAACTGTATGTGCAACATTTTTAAGTTATATTTTTGCTGAGATGGAAAAAAGTTTCAACTGCCTTTAAAGATTAAGTCATGCTTCTGGTTTTAATAAAGGTTTTTAACAAGGAGGAAAATAGGAGCTTCAATCTTTGTTACCAAATAGAACATAAAAAATGGTAGCACAGGGAGATCAGCTCGGTGTTTTGTGACCACCTAGAGGGGGGATAGGGAGGGTGGAAGGAAGACGCAAGAGGGAGGAGATATGGGGATATATGTATATGTATATAGCTGACTCACTTTGTTATATAGCAGAAACTAACACACCATTGTGAAGCAATTATACTCCAATAAGGATGTTAAAAAAAAATGGTTTAGTGAGTGAACAGTCCCTCCAATTGCAGAGACAAGACCCATCCCTGGAAGATTCAAATCATATAAAGTGATTAGACATGTCATATACACATATCAGATCATTAGCATTCAAGTTGTAATCTTGAAATGTACCATCCGTTTAAAGGAGAGATTGGCTTTCTCCTTGGTTTCCCTTACTTACCAGATGTACTACTGCCCCGGTCTGAACTATTGTAGGATCCTCCTGTATTCTGGTCATATGATTGATTGTACGGGATAGTTGGAGGAATTGTGTCATTTGCACGATAATCTAGACATTTCAGATGGGAAAAAAAGTAAACATTTATTTTGGTGCCTCAATCATTTACCAACGATTAAGCTTTCAAACTATCATGTTGATCACCTGCTAAGATGTACGTAAGTGTTCAGAATGAAAGGTCAAGAAAAAAATCAAGATCTTTAAACATGTCTCTTTTAAGATTTATAAAATACAAACTCATTGCATCATCTTCTACGCATGAATCGGAATGAATTCTACCAGGGACTATTTCTTCTTTTAAAATACTTATAAGTTAGCTAAGGCAGAAATCAGATTTGTTTGACTTCTTATCTTTAAAAATATAGTAACAAAATAATTTTAATAACAAGAGATCGGGAAAATGTCATGTGTGTGAATCATTAAAAAAAATAAAATAATAAAATAAAACATAAAACTGAAACTTGCCAGGAAGGTTATATCTAATAAAAAATATATCCATGTTAAGAAGATGAAGTATCTCAGTCTCCCACAAATGCTTCTGCTTACTTAGGCAGAGGTGAAAATCCAAATGATAAACTCACCACTGGAACGTACTGAGTAATAATCTGTCAGGCTAGCTGCATTCCAGTGACTTTATTATACTTTGACGTACCAAGTCTGTTTATAAGCAGTATAAACAATAAATCAGAGCTCTGAAATACTTGTACAGAGGACTGTCAGACCTTTCCAAAGTCCACAATAAAGCCATATACTATACAGGAATAATATGACAATAGTTTGAATTCCCACTGTAAACTTTACAATTACAGAAACTCTCCTATTCATCTTTGTCAGTCTTTGTCATGAACTCATATATTATGCTAAGTGAACTAAGTCACACAGAGAAAGACAAATATTGTATGATATCACTTACATGTGGAATCTAAAAAATACAACAAGCTAGTGAATATAACAGAAAAGAAGCAGACTCACAGATATAGAGAAAAAAGTAGTGGTTACCAGTGGGGAGAGGGAAGGGGAAGGGGCAATATAGGGGTGGGGGACTAACAGTTGCAAACTATTATTTATAAAATAAGCTACAAGGACACATTGTACAACACAAGGAAAATAGCTAGTATTTTATAACTATAAATGGAATGTAACCTTTAAAAATTGTGAATGACTATATTGTACACCTGTAATTTATATAATAGTGTACATCAACTATACTTTGAGAAGAAAAATGGTTAAAAAAATAAATATTTATTGAATTGGGCTATTATACCAATCAAATGTTTCCTTAAACTGGGAAAAAAAAGCAAGATAACTGTATTATTAAATTAAAACATATAACGCTAACTTAAATGAAATGTTTGTCTTAAGTTATCTTTTTGCAGTCTCCAACTGTGATAAGTTGTTCCCAACTCAAACCTAAAAAAAAAAGAAATCTGTGTTTCCAATTATCTGTAATTAAATGTATTCTTTACCTGGACACTCATACACAATTGTCCTGATCTATTCAAATCGGAGCAATTCCTTTATTTCCAGAGGTCTAACTTTACAAATCATGTTATTAAAGCAGGAGTCTGAGGGACTACAGAGAAATCAAATACCTATCTCTTCCAACTCACCCATATTGTAACAGAGAAACATTCCCTTCAGGCCATAAAATATTATTCTGCTGCAACAAGTTAATACTAAGAATTTATTTTAGGTTCTATCGTGACAGACTTCAAATCAGGTTACCCAAAGAAATTTAAGTTCTGAAATCATACATTGCAGCAGTCTTAGTAATCACATGAGGTAGGAGAAATATAACAAACTGAACCGCTTCTCCAGTTCAAGTTTAATTTAATTATTTTTCTTCAGTTTGATAAAAAAGCCATTCGTTTATATGACCATGTAGAAGCAATTATCTTCCAT
This sequence comes from Grampus griseus, assembly GCF_964374135.1. NCBI lineage: Eukaryota > Metazoa > Chordata > Mammalia > Artiodactyla > Delphinidae > Grampus > Grampus griseus. The sequence continues at coordinate 111,920,430 of NC_138998.1, read as the reverse complement.
TCTCGAGTGGAAAGAATGGGAGAGTCTATTTATTTAAAATGTGAGGTATTGTGATGGTTGTACCTCTGCCTTATGAATAAAAGATTGTCCTGAGCCATCCCTCACCTACGATTAAATTTAAATTAATCTCAAACCATTTGAAAATAGTTATATATTATTCTAAAATCAATATTCCAAGGTTATTGTTGTGCTAATTAACTTCTTGACACTGGAAATTTTGAAACCAAAGAAATAAGAAAACCTTAGCGACCAAAGAAAGATTTCACACGCTAGTTGCAGACAAGCTTCGGCATGTAGTGCTGAAGGGTTAAGGATGCCAATACAGAAAAGGATGGGAATAAAGGCAAGGCTCTTCACCTTTGTTCAGTTTGTTTTGCTCCATGATGTTATACTGAATTGGTGCCACTTCTTGTTTCTGCTGTCCGGACGGTTTCCAGTGCTTCTCGCTGGAGTCCCCACTGCCATTGTTCATGTTGTTGCTGAGGTTTGACTGGATGAGCTGGGTGGTGGCATAAGGGGTGGGCTGCCCTGATGGATTGACAAAACGCCCATCCTTCAGATTTGGGCTATTGAAGGTTTTCATCTCATTGATTTTGTTACTAAGGTCCACATCACCATAAACAGTTGACTCAGGGAGCATCAGATTTGTTTGTTTGTTATCCAGTTGGTTGTTATAATTTGCTATACAATCAGCTATGTGCAATGGAGAGGAAAAGGAAAAAGTCATTCTGCATGGTTATTCGTTTTCAATTTCCTTGTAAGTAGTTTTGTGAGTCACAGTAAAACTGTTCTATAAAGTATAAATGGGCTTAAATATAATGAATAAAAAGGACCAAATATTCTTATGTCCTTTCTAAAGAACATAGTCAAATGTTCTTTCTAAAGAAAAATTGAGTGAATAAGAGAGGACACGTAATTTATATGGAGGCTAAATAATTCTGAATTTCTGCTAGTGTTACACAGTTTATAAATAATGCACCCAAATTAAATAATTTTCCTTTAACAGCCCAATTAATGGGAATTGCACTAAAATAATATATACATGAATATCTTTATGTGCCAACTTAACATTTTCTAGTCTGGAGTTACTGAACTATTTGAAGTTACTAGTTAAGCTTATAGGTTAAGAATCCAGACCAAAAAACAAAAAAAACAAACACCCTCTGCCCTCAGATGAAAGAACTTGAGATTTCAATATTTTATAAAATAACTCTACTCAAAAAATATGAGGAACAGAGGTAAAGTGACAGTAAATAGTGCTCAGGAGAATTTTATTAGTTTTCTCCCTTGGTCATGCAGGATAATCATTATCAGGAAAAGATGTTATGTAATCATTTTTCATGGTTTCATAATGACACCTCAAGAAGTATAAAATGACAATAATGATGGCAAAATGAATCATAGTAGCAAGGGCAATTTATCAAATAACACCTGAAATAATACCTAATATGTCTAATATTTCACTCTAATTTTTCCTTTCTTTAAATATTTGAGTGAAATAACTAATATATATATATATGTATATATATATATATATATATAGGAAATATTCAAAGCCTGTAGCTGAAAATATTCAAATAGCAGGAAAAACTTAAATCATCATTTAAAATTGAAACATTTTTAAAATAAAAAATTAGTCAAGTTATAATAGTAAAAATACCACTATTTTAATTCATAGTGGCTACAACATTAACAGGTCACCTTGAGGATAAGTTTTCAACTGGATATCCTAAAAAATGATAAATTAACACGGTCACTACTAAAGATGTAAAAATGAATATAGTTTTAAGAAAAATCTGCAACTTCTCTATCCTACTGAATTCAACTACCCTGCATTTCAACAACAAATGATCAGGGATCAGGGATATCTGATCAATCTGGCTTTTAGTAATTCTTATTTCTAATTTCTAGGTATTAAGTTTTATATAATAGTGGTTAAACAATATTTTTAATGGCAATATGGTTTTGGCAATCTCGTTTTTCTTTGCTAATCTTTCCATATGAGTAATATCCAATAGAACTCTCTCGGATGATGGACACGCTCTATTCTGCATTGTCTAACATGATAGCCACTAGCCACATGGGGTTAGCTAGCCACTTGAAATGTGGCTAGTGCAAATGAGGAACTGGATTTTAAATGGTACTTTATTAAATTTAAACTTAAATAGCCACCTGAAGCCAGAGGCTATCATATTAGACAACACAGCTCTACATATTAATTTAAATGGATATTGTCATTTTTCTTTTATTGGGCTCAGCATAATCTTTCTTTTACTTATAATTATGTGAGCACTTCTTCTAGACAACTAGGATATGGACCTCTAGAGAACATGGACTTGGTCACATGGATATGTCATTTCCATATCCATATCCAATGGAGGCTATGATTTGTTCTTTATGGTGCATCACACTTTTTACTTAAATGCCATGTCCTATTTCCCTTTTCCTTAACTCCATTTTACTTCTATAGTCATATATTTTGATTCTTTATGATTCTTTTTATATTTCCTATATTGTGAATGAACGTTAAAAGGTTTTTTGTAAGAATTATTTGTAATTTTCTGTTTTTTCCTTTGCATATTGCATATTCTACATCCGAATTTTACTGTCATGTTTTAGCATGAGATTTTAACGAGCAATTTACCACACATATTTCTGAACCAAAAAGACACAATACAAAATTAGTATTAGTATACACACCTGCAAAAGATATATATTTCTTGTATCTTAGGATTTACTAGTATACTATAAAAATCTAATTTTGAAATTCAGTTAGCTTTCATTTAAAGTTATTTATTACCACCATATAATTATTATTGTTGCTGCTATTAAAAATTTGGTTTACTCAAACTATAGATCTATTGATCTGCTTTATTCTTAAAATCTTTAAAATAAATACTATAAATAACTACAATTAAAATTATAATTACGTACATTCTCATGAAGATGAATACTTTTGTATAATTTCATTTTTCCTTATTTGCTATCTATTCTAGGATTTATATTCTCCGTTCTCCCTTTGCATACTGAGAAACATTTTTGGGTGGAGGGTGAGGTGTGGAGATATAGGGATGGAGAAAATATTTGAATCAGGCTAGTTTGCTAAACCATGGTTAATAGTTCATGAAAATGCTGATTAAATTTCATTTTCAGTTTAAGGAGAAGAAAACGAAAGTCATCTCCTCGTGGCTTGTTCCTAACAATGCCAAGCTTGCCTATCAAGCTGTCTCTGTGCCTCTAACCTGGGCGACTATACGTGGTCAGGTTACTGTCGCTGTTTCCATTGCCTGCTGTGCAACAGTTGATGGAGCACTCATTGTGATTGTTCCCAGTATTAGGCCACGTGTCTGCCAGCCATGGCTGCGTGGCAGGTTCACTGATGTTGAGAAGTCCTGGCCTAAAGAAAAAAATATGTATAAAAGCAAGTTTTATATAAGTAGCAAATGATATTTCCTATTCAGAATTCCAGAAAATTCTTCATCTCACTATGCTCACAAATAATTTGGTCAACTATGCCGAAAGATATACTAATTCCTTTTATTTTACAGACAAGGCAACTATAATGTAATGTCGGAGGCATGCCTCAGTTTATAGAGCCATTATGTTGTAAACAGTGAGACAAATATTGTACCATTTGTAATGCTCTACTCCGCCTTCAGTCACAGTGGCTAAAAATCAAACATGGAATCTAAAAAATGTGGATACTTATATTTTGTAGTGTTTTAGTAGCATAAAGAATATTCTCGTTAAGCCAGCTTGCATTTCTTAATTTTTGACCCATTAAAAAATAATGATCCTTCTCACAACTTCATTAAAAAATGGAACAAGCTTCTTTACTGAGATAAAGGATGCTTCACAGCAAGCACATTTGCATATTTTTCTTCAAAACCATGTTTCAGAGATAGTGAGTTTGGGGCTCTGTGACATTTTGCAGAGAGCCTCATCAGTGTTTCAGTGCACAGTTCTGTAAGCTTGTCAACATTTTCTGATGGTGACAATGTAAGATGCCTTAAATCCTATATAAACAAAGGAAAGCTACTGAATTAAATCTGGTAAAACGTTGTCCACTGTAAGAAATATTAGCGCTCATGTTTTTTTTTGCACGACAGATGTTAATCCTCTTTCACTGTGCATTGGGAATGCAAAGTACATCAGCAGTTATTAATGGCAGCCCTGGACCACCAGTGCCAGAGACACAGACTGAAGTCCAGGAATGGAAATCCTGAGGTCCTTTTCCAATACTGACTCCATTGGATAATCCAGCAAAAGAGGTGATACGATGCATGATGTACTGTCAGATCCACAATAAACAGACTGGCACTACAGAGTCTGCAAAGATTTTCTTCATGCTTTCATTTTCTTTGCTAAAGTGCAATAACCACACTTTCATTTACCTGGGAAGCAAGAACCTGACATTTCACTCACCATGGTTCCTATGCTGGCATACAGAGAATCAAACGAGGAAACTTTCTACGCAAATGATGGTTATTTGAGGAATAATTCACTTCCAATGAAAAATATGGATTTATAAGTTATATATCTGTATACGTATATGTATATATGTGTGTATACATATATCTGTAATAATAATGAATGTTTACCCTTTGTTTACAATGTGTGAGGCATTGTTCTGACCTTTCTATGTATTAACTCATTTAATCTTTCTAATAATCTACAGAGTAGTTACTATTATTATTCAGATTTTAAAGATTAGGAAACTGAGATACCTGAGAAAGGTTAAGAAACTTGTGCATGGGTACACAAAGTGAGCGAGTGGCAGAGCTGGGATTCAAATCCAAGGAGTCTGTCTGTAGAATCCACACGCTAAGCCAGAATACTATAAACACATATACTGGAGAGTGCTGAAATTTCCTAAAATCCTCAAACATTCTTAATAAAAGGAAGAGTGGGGTAATGTCTGAAGTCTAAACGTTCAGAATAATGCCGTTAAAACTGAATAAATTTACTATTAAAATTGTTGATAAAAATATGCTTTGAAGAGCAATGTTGCTGACCTGTTAAAATGTAAAACATTTAAATGCAAGCTGCATCACAGATACCTGGAGCTTTTGAAATCCATGTTGGTTATAGAAATTCTGCACCTAGTAGTCTATAGCTTTCCTTATTTTCTCGTGAGCTTAAAGTGTGTTATCACTTTTAAAATTATTAAAAATAAATCTCCATATTTGATACTGTAGAAATATTATAGGATGTTTGAAGTACGGGTCAAGCCTGTCTTACATGTTTCAAAAGGAATAGACAAAATTTTCATGCTACGATTCCCTCAGAAAAACACTTTTAAAAGTGAACGTTTTGATATCATCAGAGGCTGAAAAGAACTTTTCATATGTATGGGAGCTTTCCAACAGGAAGTAGGATTAACAATTCACATCCTAGCTTTCAGTTCAGACTTTTGTTTGGAATGCTAATTATCTAGGGAAGAAGGTTGAGTCATGATTACTGGCCCATAATGAATCTTAAAATGCCATGGGTATATTTCAGAGAACTCTGAGGAAGTCAAGGTCATATGTAGCTACTCTGATAAGGGTGTTAGGGTCTTTAGAAACTAACAATCTCTCAAGCTATTTTTATGCATTTAAGATGATCTAGTGTGTATGAGACAGATTTAGTTGCCCAAAAATAAGAAATGAAGCAGAAACAAAACACAGTGCTGGTTATAGTGATTAATATATGTCGGAAATATTATATAATGTTACCATATTTTATATATATAAAAATGCAACCATTTTATACATATATATCATATAACATGTTAGTTGTTATACTTTCATGCTAATATATGTGAGTTTTGTCTATTTTTTCCTTGTCTTCAAAAAGATATTATCAGGGAAAGGAAGAGACTAGGGCTCCCAAAAGCCATATTTAATTTCCAGTTTATATTAAGGGGATAGTTTTGCGTCACAAAGGAAAAGAGGACAGATGCACTTAAATAATTACGTGGCAATTACCTTCAATTCCTCTGCTCCTGTTACTCCAGACATTCCAATCACTCACTCCAAAAACAAACAAACCAACCAACCTATTTGAACTCCTAAACCACAAAATAAAATACTGATACTAAAGGGTCCAGGGGCTGGGGAAAATAGTGAAGGGGCCCAGCAGCAAGGGTTGCCTGTAGGCTGTCTCCTCTTTCTTTCGATAGCTTGAAAGAATTCTGAAGCCCAGGAAGAAGCAAGGGATAGAGCTGAGAGCCGTCAGTCCTTCAAAGAGAAGCGAGGCCTGAACTCTTTCTTTCTCACCTCCCACTGCCAGGAAATGTGCTATTGGCATTCTCGACCTGGTTAGCCTGACTTTCCTATGCCTTTCTTCAGGCTTTCTCTGCTGATTCCTGGTTTCTGCTGTGGTTTGGATTTTAACTAGGTTTTCATTGTTTGGAAGAGGAGATCGAGATGTGTGAGGTAAGGAAAACCAATGAATAGAAACAGCCACTTAAGATCCATGATCTGCCACTGGATTACACTGCAAATCCTTTGCCCTTTTTAAGTTGAGAAGAGGTCTCTTTGCTTCCCGCCATCCTCGTTTTCCCTTTTATGTGAAGAGGGAAATTCACAGTTTAGAGAACGAGGAGAGCTCTCAGGTTCTCCTTCTCTCTCAACCTTCTCCTTTATCAGAGGAAAATGTCCAGGGCCCCAAACTCTTCTCTCATCAAGGAATGAACTCAAGTCTTCTGACATTTGTTTACTCGATAACTCATCCCTTCCTTCTTTAGATACTTTTTGGTGATATCTTTCAAAGATCAATAATTCATATATTGAATTTATGGATATAATCCAATAAATTACATTTATTGCATTACAAAAATTCATGCATTTAATTATTGATTAGTAAATCACATAGCCTCTAACTCCAGGATCTCACATTCTATGGTGGGAAACAATCATTTAAGCCACGAGTTAGAAAACTATTTCTAGAAAGGATTAGAGGGCAACCATTTTAGGCTTCGTGGGACATATATTTTCTGTTTCAACTACTTAACTCTTCCATTGTGGTGGGAAAGCAGTCACAGACAATATGTAAACAAGTGAGTCTGGCTGTATCTTAATAGATCTTTATTTACAAAAACAGGTGTCAGACCAAATTCAGACCAAGAGCCATAATTTGCTGACCCCTGATATAAACAAAAGATAATTGCATTACCTCTTATTAGGTGCTTAACTGTGGTATTTATACAGCACAAAGAGTTCTTGGAGGACACAGCAGGTGAACCTCAGCCAACTAACAAGGGGAAGGGGGACACATTACGGGCTGATGTAATAAGTGCATAGAAGAGAATGCAATATTGGTGATTGGCAGGTGGGTTGACACAGTGGATTGTAGGGGGTGGCACACAGAGATATGAGGAGGGCTACAAGGCCCTAGAGGTTGTGGGTTTCACATGTTCTGTCCAGTTTGGACTTGCTATTTTAAATATGGTGTGTTCTACTGAAACTGGGATCTTCAGAAGCTCAGAGACATGATCCATATTGCATTTCAAAATTTCATTCTGGTTCCAACGGGCAAAGGGAATTAACAGGAAATAGTTGTAATGAAGGTAGATGAAGGCAGGACTGCTGGGAGCAATTTTAACAGATTAGACAAGGGACAAAAAGAGCTTGAAGTGGAACAATACAGCGACAGTGAAGGGAGAAGAAGGCAGGATCAACGAAATGCAGTAATAGATGCAAGAAAGAGGATGACTTGACATTTTGACTTAGGTGTCATTAACCACATGAGTCGGGTGATACAGTGAGGGCTCACAGAGTCTGAGATGCCTGAGGGAACCCAATGTTTAAGAGGTGGCATCAGAGAAGTGAGTACAAGAGTCTGACTCACTGTTCATTCTCTTACCACACTGGATCATGGAACACGCACAACACACATACACAGAACACACACACACATACACACACACCACACACTCACAGATGGCTAGAAAATGAGACCTCTTCCTAACGCATTCCTGTTGCTCTTACCCTGTTCTGGTTTTTCCAAAGCACTCACCAACTGCTTCTACTATAGAGTTGACTTTTGAAAAAATGTTTATTATTAATCTTCTATCTCCTCTACTAAATGTAACATTCAGAAGGACGGGAACTTTTATTGACTTTGCTCACTGATGTATCCCAGGCAACTAGAACACTGCCTGTCACATTGTAGGTATTCAATAAATAGGTGTGATGAATAAATAAATTTAAAATTGTGTATGTAACTGTCATTTTGAGCACGAACTCTAAGATCTTTATTTAACTGTTGCCTCTATAACATTCCAGCATTTTTTGTCATTTTATCTGGTAAAAAGATCATTTCTATTTGGTATTTAAAATAAATCCATTTCACTGTTATACTATTTTTACATTCAGAAGGTTAATTCTGTATGATGATTTAGCGACCTTTCCAGATGGAACTTTGTAATTTTTCAGTCCTGCTGAAGAAACGAGCATTTGGTACTGAGAGATCCCTGCCATCATTTCCTCCTTGATAATCTGGTCTACCTAGGTTGAAAATTCCTTTACAGCAGAAACTAGACATATTTTATATGTGTGCGCATGTGTGTGTGTGAGAGAGAGAGCACATCTGTGCACGTGCTCATGCACAGAGGCTGGTGCAGAACCCACAGAAGATGCTCAATAAGCATTTTCATAAGATCTGATTAATGAGAAAGCTGAAGTCTACGGTCATGAATATACACATGGAGAGAGGTGGTTATAGCATCAGGTTCCAGATTTATCCACGAGAGAATGTTCTTATGCCAGAGACTGTTTCATGAATGTCTGGGGTATGATTTAGACAGAATTGCCCCGGATGCAAAAACAGGCCCTGGTTTAATTCCTGAATCAAATGGATTTATTCCTTATGAAGACCTCCCTAGCTTTGGGGTCTTTCAGTGGCTGACTTTGTTTCACAGGTATGAAAACAGGAAGCTAGCAGCAGTACCCAGGAAAGAAAACAGTAGTGCTAATTGTCAAATTTGTACAGCATTTGCTAAAGGTGGTCAACAATTTTTTCACCACTCTTTCTTATTTTTATCTTTTCCAGTTGCAACCACATATCTAACTATACAAAGCAGGACACTCAATAAGTTAACTGAATTTGAATTAGAAAATGGTTCTGGTCAAAAGGTTTTTTTTCTTACACCTTAAGCTAGAGGTTACTGTTTTTGAAAAGAAAAAATTATCATAGAAAATCCTGAAGCTTGACTCATGTAACTTATACCTTCTTTCAGCCCCTTTCAGCCGTCTGTCACATCAATTTGTGGTTTCTCTGTGAATATATTAAAGTTCACTGAATAATAATTACCAAAAAATCATAAATGTAGGATTGAGGTTCATTTTAATGAGAGGGAAGAAAAAAAAATCCTCCGTGTTAACAAGCTACCTAGATTCTCCTTTTATTTCAACATATTTTCCGGCAAATGGAGACTGAACTATGTTGAATTCATAACAAGAACAAACAAACAGACATAAACTACAACAACTTATGAGCCAATGCTGTGTTCAGCAGGTTTCCAAATGAACACTTTTTCTTTGATAGTATCTGTTAACTAGCTATATTTCTTAATCTTCATAAATGCCATCGCTTAATTACTTTAACTCCTTTAATCATCTGCTATATCAGCAAGTCTGTCTTTCCCGGTTAAAGTGCTCCCTCTGGCGTTCACTGACTAAGATGCAACAGCTCCAATCAAGTGCATTTGTGTGTAAACAAGCTTGGCTCCACAGCACAACAGAATGGAGTATTTCCGAGATATTTAAACAAATTTCACCTTTAAGTTAAACCTTTTAAGCAAAGAAAGTGATCTCATCGATGAAGACAAGAAGAAATACCTGGAATTCCCCTGAGAATCTACAAAACAAGCAGGATAGTTACCTCCCTCCACTGCTCACAGCTTCGCCTCCTCTCTGATAAGTTACTGGAATGTTACCAAAAAAAAAGGAACAATTAATAGACATGTTTGTGTTTATATATCAAAAGCTATGACATTCATGAGCATATTTCTAGAATGGCATGTTTTCTTCCTTTCTACTTAGAAGCATTGCAAAAATTCATCACAGGAAATAGATTTCCAATTCAACTAGTATTTTTTTAAGATGGTACAGAATTAGATATAAGTTATTTTTATTCTCTTTACGTGCCAACAAGGTTGAAAACTAAGCAGAAGCCAACTTCAGTTCACTCTTATTAACTATAACTATTACACGTTTGTACATTCACATTCCCATAGATTCCAATTTTGAATTTATTATTTTCATGTAATTTCATGATTTTATGTAAGTGGAATCTTAAATTTGGGAAGAAAAAAACCTACCAGACCATTTCCCCAGAAATACGAGTACCAGTAAGACAAAGATAAACGTTAAAATAAACCTTCTTTCTCTCCACACACAAAGATGTATGCCAAGTTGTGACTAGTAATGAATGCAATCTAGTTTTTACTGTGGCTTGTGAAAACCCTTCTCAATGTATTTTCATCAGACATGTATACATATTGAAAATATATTTTAATGCTCTTGAAAGCATCCTCGGCTTAATAAATTATGGGTATAAAATTTAGCCATAACAGAAAAAGATTTGCACATAGTCAGGCAAGGGGTTAAGGATATTAGCGTTTCTGTAAATACAGACCCATTTTCTAAGGAGAAATATGGTTCTAAAAGCTGCTAAATTCTGCTACTTAGAAGAACTCCAAACTGGGAGTCTGTTAAGGAGAGATAAGTACTCCCAGTGATTATAATAACTGGATTAAAACCGAGGAGGAAAGGCTACAGGTACATCTTTTACTAGAGGTGAATCGAAAGAAGAGGACCCACTTTGAAAGAAACTGAATGGAATGGAATCTTAGTGCTCGGACTTAAGGCAAATGACAAGTTTTATCTTTCACATGTGCTGGATATTTTGGTTACCTTTAAGAATGTTGATTGTACGGATAGAGAATTGCAAGGGAGAGAAATTTTTGTTTGAAAACCTGAAAGCTTAAGTTAAGGGAAAAAAATGCACTGCCAAGTCTGAAATAATCAATGTGATCATTAGCATATTAAATCATGCTGAGGGTAGAAACAGTGTGTCCATCTAATGAAACACATGCAAACAAGGCTAAGATGCAATGCGGAGTCACGAATAAGTAACGGCATTGAAGGAACGACAGGCAACACCAACCATTTCTACTTCAGGTGCATGCCTGGCCTGAGTAAATGTACTGTCTTCCATTGTAAGTCCTTTCCCCCCAGCTTACTGCAGAAAATGAAATAAAAACAGGAACACAATAGTACAACACATGCCAAACTAACAAAGAAAAGGAGGGGGGTAAGCGCAAATATATACCTGTTGGTGTGAAGGTAAAAGACGGGACTGAAAAATCAAAACAAAATATAAACCAGTTATTAAGCTGAAGAGAGAAAGGGAACATATCACATTAGTATAAATCAAGCAGACAGCTGAACATAAAACAAATGTAAATAACTAGGCCAGTAGTTCTGACACTCTGATATATGAATAAAACCAAATCTGAGGTTAAAAAAGAAGCTTGTCTCTGAGGTACCATTTTGAAGGGTCTGACGTTCTAGGACGGGAGGGGGTGGGGATTGTGCTGGGTTAGCCTGCAAATGACCCCTGCATTTAGTAATAGAGATTTAGCTCATGGCTTTAGTACAAACAGGAGTCCTCTACTATTAATCATTTCCAAACATTGGATAATGGGTTCTTAAACAAGTATTACCAGGGTCTTGCCTAAACCTTATCTAGAAATCTTAAAGTAAAGGCTTATTAAAGTGGGCTAACTAATAGGTGCATTTAAGTATTCATCATCGAAAGAGAGACAGAGGGAAGGAGACAGAGAGAAAGATAGAAAGACAAAAAGCGAAAGAAAGAAAGAGAGAGAGGGAGGGAGGGAGGAGGTGGGAAGAAAAAGAAAGAAAGAAGGAGAGAGAAAGAGAAAGAAAGAAAGAAAGAAAGAAAGAAAGAAAGAAAGGGGGGAAGAAAGAAAGAAAGAAAGGAAAAAGTAAGAAAGGGAAGGAGGGAGGAAGGAAGGAAGAGAAGGGGAAAGGGAAGGAGGAAAGGAGGGAAAGAAAGAAGGAAAGAAGGAAGGAAGAAAGGAAGGCAGCAAGCAAAGAAAGAACTGGAACAAAAAAACCCATAAAACTGAATTGTTTCACTGCCAAGAAATGCCTGATACTTATCATATAAACAGTGTAATGCTACATTTTTATCATGATAGAAATTTGTGAATGGACAGGAAAAATGGGGAGCTTTAAACTTTAACTTCTCTATTATAGTTTACACTTAGAAGCTTCCTAGAAGTAGGTTGAGCATTTTTTTTTAAATACCACACCAAAAGCTAAACAATAGAACAATAATGCCCCTCTGAAAACCTTCACCCTGCAGTTATAAATCTTAATCCAATCAATAATGCCTGAAATTGAACTGCAGACCTCAAAAGTAGCAGCCTTGCCTCTGCCACTTTTCCTATCTTCTCTCATTCCTGGGTGTTGGATAACACCACAGCTATTTCCATGTCATTTCATAGAGGGAGGAGGCTGACATTTTTTCCAAGCTCTTCACGTTAATTTAAAGTAAACACTGCTCTGGTAAAGAAAGCAAGGAAATCTACATTACTTCCTTGTAGACTAAAATTTGCTTTTAAGAAATCCTTAATACACACAAACTAGAATGTTGATTACTTATCACGGATCAAAAAGCTGCCACTTCACATTTGAACTTCTCCGAGAAATTTACTTGAAGATTAGAGCACTGGGGTTGCAAATTCAAATGCCGTAGCATCCTTTACAACTGTCACTTCTTACCAAACCATTTTATTTCTGAGCGTACTAGGAGGAACAAAAACAAAACCCTCAATGCTGGGGATCCAGTTTATACACTGGGCTTCCTTTGCTGCACAGCGGTCTCTGTCTTAGGAATTCTACTGTGTCTTCTTTCAGTCAGGTCTTTTCAGAGAGTCAAAGTAATTTAGCTACAATCAAAAATTCAGAGCCATAGTAACTAGTCCTCATAAAAAATAATAAAGAGGTACATTTGAAAGTAAAGCTACTCGAGCAAGAATGCAGTGCCTGAACATTAATTTGCAATCAAAAGGACACAGGCAAAAAAGGAAAGGTCCCCGTCAGTATTCCTAGCCCACTGCTAACCTCAGTTTAAGGAATTGAAGAAGAGATGAAAAGAGTTCTGTCTAAATGAATTTTTTACAGCTTGTACACCAAAGGACAACTTAATTCTCAAAGCTTCCAGTAATAAAATAGACTCCCGCTACGTATGTGGACAAGGGGTACGAGCAGAGGGCACACCTCCGGATAAATGTAGGGGGGAAATGATAAAAATGCTCACTATTACCCGAAAGTCACACTCTGGTTTGATGGTTTATAGGTCAACAGCCTATTGATTTCTTTAAAATATTTCACTTCCTTTTTTCTTAGAATTACCAGCATTGTTCTGGGCACAGACAATTTAAGATTTCAGGATGCACTTTTCAAAACTGCATACAACCAGAATTATGAAAAAGTGCTAACACGGCAAAGTGAGGAAAGCAGAATCGAATGCTCACCAATTACATTTGTAATTATGTTCTATGAGTTCTGCTTAAACACAAGCTAGTTAAAAGGACGATGATATTAGTTTAACAGGTTTTGCAGAAAGAGCACATAGGCATTTGCCGGCATGCTTAAAGTACATTAGTAAAAGAAAAGAAACATTTCAGAAGGGGAGAGGGTTTCATGTCACATATTTAGATTTCAAGACAAGAGAGAGCATTCAATTGTTACAACTACACAGCTATCAGACTTCATGGCAATAAAAAATACAGGATTCCTGGGGAATTCAGGAGACTCTACGTCTAGACGTTAATTAGTCACTTTTCTTCATTCAAATGGGATTTCAAACACACAACTCCCAACAGCCTGCCCCTGCCCGGCTTCACAACACACAGACACCCACAAACCCCTTCTCTGCCTTGGTTTTCAGTCAAAGGTTTTATACGGTAACACGTGTGCCTGACATTGATCTACTTTGTATACGTAACGAGCAACCAGTCTCTCTGCGGTAACCTCCCAGCCCTCGTTTTCCATTTCACAGGCAGGGATACTGACATTTTGCTTTATCTCTGCATAGGACACATATCTGAAAAAGACATATTTAAGGATGATAACACTAAGGTGAACGTAGGTACACGAAGAGATTGCTGTGGAGCCACGGACAGGAGGCACATTCATGGATTTCCACAGTGTGGGTGATGAATTTGTGTTGACTCTTGGCAAGACACCTTGGGACCAAGGGCACAAATATTTTAAGACTGTTGTCCCAGACTGTTTTACAAGCGTACAGGGATATTCAAGAGAACTTTTCATTGAGAAGAGGTCTAGCTAGCACTAACAAATTCTGACTTTGCCATATCATTGATCAGAGAAATGACTTGGCCAAGCCACGCAGGAAATGTTCACTTAGGAAATATGTAGACAATTTTTTTTAAAGGGTGGTGATGGTGCAGGGAGGTATGTGTTTACTGGTCATCCTCTTTAAATTTGCTTTGCAGCAAAAGTGTTATCTTAGACGTTAAGTGTGGACCCTATAACTAGCATGAGTGTATAATTTGCCATCCAAAAACGAGGACAATTTTAAGAGCCAAAGGAGCACTGTAAATAATTTAGTTGGACTAAAGACATAAATTGGGACGGTGGCCTGAAAACTGGGACTTACAATCACCCTGCCTTAGAGCCCAGATCTGATGCCCAGAGCGGATGAAGCTATTTGAGGAGGGAAAGGCAAAAGGATTATCTATCTGATAGTGTTAACAACCTCATCACAAAACATAAAATACAAACCACCAACCTACAGACTTCGAGAATATGTGGTAAAAATGTCTGTGAAATCCTTAGCATATTTGGCTCGTCCATAAAGTTGTAAACAATTGCAGCTAAATAAACGTTCTCTTCTAAACTGTAAACACATTTTTAACAAATCATCATCACCCATTAACAGTATACATATTCAGCTCTGCAACTTTAAATTTAACAATAAAAAAGTTCTAAACCTCCTCTCTCTGAAAACTGAAGCACATTTATCAAGAAACTATTTTATAAATAATCAGAAATAATCGGAAATATCATTATTTATAAATAATCTCTTTAGCTTTACAAAGGGCAACAACACGCCCTTTAAAGTTGTGTGACAGTCCAAAGCTTGTATTTATAATTCCCGTGACAAGGAGATTAAAAAGTTTCCTCCAGAATATAAAGTAATTCCCTAAGAGAACAAGGGAGTGGTATCGCAACGAAGTGTAGACCTACCCTGGTGAAATATATTTTAAAGGAACTGGGCCTGAAACTGATAAGCCTATTTGTAGTACTGATACTCAAGAGGAGGTTATACCTAGACACTGCAATAAAATAAAAGCACTTTTGAAGATCTTTATATATTAAAATAATTTCATATAGGATATGCGTAATCATGAATAACTTGGAGTCACAGATTAAAATGAAGAGTTATGTAAACACAGTAAAATATGGAAAGCTTAGGAAAGCTAATACCTTTTCTGATACCCGCATAAGTACTAGTCAGCCCATTTCTCTTCTTCCGGTGTCGGTAGAGCCAGATGCTAAAAACCATAAGGATGATCCAGCAGGCTGCCCCAATTCCTGCGATGAACGCTGGCTGCTTCACAACGTCTGAGATCTGCTGAGCAAGGCTGACTTGGTCTTCAGGTGACACGGGGTTTCCATGAGAATCTGAAAAGCCGTCTTTGGGTTAATTTGGGTGTAAAACTCAATGAGACAATGAAAAAAAATTGTGTGTGTGTGTGTGTGTGTGCGTATCTCCCCTCCTCTCACCCTTGAATAGTCTAAGATGCTTAACTGCCTCAGAAACATATTGTTTGAAACTATGTTTAGAAGGGTCTATAAAAATTCAGAATCGTTGGGCTTCCCTGGTGGTGCAGTGGTTGGGAGTCCGCCTACCGATGCAGGGGACGCGGGTTCGTGCCCCGGTCTGGGAGGATCCCGCGTGCTGCGGAGTGGCTGGGCCTGTGGGCCATGGCCGCTGAGCCTGCGCGTCCGTCTGGAGCTTGTGCTCCGCAGCGAGAAGGGGCCACAGCAGTGAGAGGCCCGTGTACCGCCAAAAAAAAAAAAAATCAGAATCATTAATAAAAAGACAATGAAAAATTAAAATCATGTTACCATTGAAAGAACTATGAAAAATCTTTCTTTTAAAATAATGAACATGGCCAGCAATAGCTATAAGAACGTTCATTAAATATGGGCAAGAATTATCAAGTGTTATGAATAGTCAAAAAGTCTCCTGTTTTCTGTCAGCTATTTTGATTCAAGAATTAAAAATTGATAGAATTTATTGCTATTCTCGGAGCAACTAAGCCCATGCACCACAACTACTGAGCCCGTGTGCCACAACTACTGAAGCCCGTGCATTTGACTCTGAAAATGTTCTGCTAACACCACCTGCTTTAAAGTAGAAACATTTGTTTCAGTCCAAAACTCTATTTTTTTCCAAGAAAAATAATTGGTATAACTCATTAGTTATGAATAACATTTCTCAAACAGAAAAAAAATGCTTACTGATTATTTTTTCTTATTAAATGACATTGCATCCTGTTAAAACACTGGCAGGTAAAATAAGTAGCATTCAATGGCTAAGGAAACAGTCTTAGGAAAATAGCACCCCTTTCTACGTAAAAAGGCTAAATTGCTACTCATGTTGTGCATGCGTGTGTTTTTTTGTTTGTTTTTTTTTTGTTTTTTTTGCAGTACACGGGCCTCTCACATTGTGGAGCACAGGCTCCAGACGCGCAGACTCAGCAGCCATGGCTCACGGGCCCAGCCGCTCCGCGGCATGTGGGATCTTCCGATACCGGGGCACGAACTTGTGTCCCCTGCATCGGCAGGCAGACTCTCAACCACTGCACCACCAGGGAAGCCCATGCGTGTGTTTTTTATTTGCTTTTTTCTTGAACAGAATTCCAGATTTCATTCTATGGAGGGTCAAGTCTGAAAAACCTATTTTCACAAGCAGTTGTCGTCACCTGCCTTCAACTGTTTGTTGACTGAAAGTTTTATTTCATGTTCCAGACTCTTTTATCTATGGTTATCCTACAAGCACCTCATCCTCTGAAAGTTCACCAAGCTGACTCTTCTTTTTATTTCTACTACACCCTTTGTATCTGCTAGGTTTATAGATTTCATGGTTATTTGTGCAAGGTTAAGTTGGGTAGCTTCAGATTTTATGCAGACAGCCAAGAGAGGTTCCATGCAGACGACCAGATGGGCTTAACAGAATAAAGTGTGGTGTGACTAATGAATTAAAATGGCCTCTCTGTACCTCAGTCTTTGTCTCACTGCAGCTGAGGCTATATTAAGATACGGAAAATTGGAACACATCTATAATTTCAAGAAAACCAATTTGACCCTTAAATCCCATGATTTAAATCTTAAATAAATAAAATTACACATGGTCCTTTTTCTAATTCATATTTGAAAACCCAGTACTGAAAGTCATATATTATACAAAATAAGTAAATGACATGACAATGTATAAGGTCATCACCATGTAACTTTTAATTTCAGTTTTAATAAGTTAATACTGACTTTTCACAAAACTAGGCAACTATTTGAGTAAAAAGATCTATGTTCAGACTATTTCCCCCCATACCTTAGATAACGTTGTCACAGATGCATCAAGCAATTTTTAAACATAGTTTTCGGTATCGCCTAAAAATTTTGGAATAAATGAACCAGAAATAAACCATGAAGCTCTTTTTGCTTAAAAGTTGTGTATATTATAATCTCTGTTGAAAAAAAAAGTGCTCGTTGTAAAAGATAATCCAAAAATCAAATTCTGGCCAGTGGCTGTGGCAGAAGCAGCCAGCTCTCCACTAAAGACGTGAATTGTACTCTCATAGCATAGAGTTGTTGGGAGGTAGCTCCCTAGCCAGTTACTTGATTTTGCAGTGTTGCCATTCATCTGTTTGGAATCACAAGACTAAGCTCTGTGCAGCAGTGATGTGCACCATTTCCAGACATGTGCCATTTAAACCCTCCTCCACACTATGTGTTTCTTTTCTTCCTTTCTTCTGGCCCAGGGTCAACCTTGGAAGCCCCGTGTTAAAGAAGGGACGCCTCATCAGCCTGTGACCCTCCATAGCTACAACCATTGGACTTCAGGTAGACTTTATTATATTACACTCCAGAAGTTCTGCAAGTGTTATCTGTTACAGCGGGTAGCAGTCTTAACACTGGAACATCAATAGCTGTTTCCAAATTGAATGCAAAGTTCATTACGTACAGCAACAAAGTTTATTCACAGTGGAATGCTTCTTAATTTTGTTCTGAAATAATTTCTAAGATGTCATCAATATTATCAACATGCAACAGTACTATATACTTATTTGTGATATATAAAGATTCATGTATCTGATTCATCTTCATAATTTAGCAACTGGCATGAAATATTACTAATGCTTAACTTGTGATGTGAAAGGAACAAAGTTGACTATATACTTCTTAGTATCTTAATTTAAATATCACCTCTTAATATCTGACCCTTTTCTCTCCCCTTTCCATTTATAATTTTGGTGCTGTTTTTTTGTTGTTTGTTTCAGATTTTACTGGTAACCAATAAATTTGAATTTTATGTTCATGCCACATTGTCTATCATGAAGTGTGGTAACTAAGGCTTCTGTCAGGTTTTTGTGTTTCTTTTTTATTCATCTAACCACTTTTGAAGCACACATTGCATTTTTAACTTTCTAAGTAATTAGCATATGTCATATTCCAATGCTCTTTTACATCTCAATTTATCTTTTTTGTTATCAAAAGCAATACAATTTTAAAGACACATAAATGGTGAATATAAATTACATATTGCTGTAAACTTCCAATACCTAGTTTAAGTTATTTCTTTTTAAACCCAAACCGCTGTAAGTTCCATGCAGGTGCAGACTGCATCTTTCCTGTTCCCTGAGGCATCCTTGTTGCTCAATTAATAGTATTTATTGAAAAGATGAAAAAAATTCAATAGGACAGGATTAGGATGACACAATACTGACAGCCTTTTGCTTAAAATATCATTTAAAAATGTGTGCTTGGATAAGTTTAAATTCAGTTGTGATATTATAGATAGGTAAAATAAAGCTAACACCGTCATTTTCATAATTCTATTGCCACATTCCATAGCCTATTCAACTTGCAATGGTTGGCTCCACTATATACCAAAAAGAAAAGCAGGACAGTGGGTACACTGATATGTCTTTCAAACCAGATCTGTACTGGCACTCACCTAACTGGATGAACTGTGGCTCACTCTTCACCCCGGCTCCCGCCCCAGTGCTGGCTGCCACCTCTACGCTATACCGGATCCCAGGAACCAGTGAGGGAATAACCACAGAAAAGGTGGAACCATCTACTGTCTTGTTTATATGGTATCGAGTTTCATTGCCCAGACACCAAACCTATAAGAAGAACACAACAAATTATGTAAGTTAATGCAAAGATCAGCACTGTGGTTTTAGACTTAGACAGAGTTCAGACCTATCATGAACCTAATGTAGGAAGTTTCAAAAGTAATTTTTCCCCTGGATCTAGTTCTGAGAAGACTCTTCTAGTCAAACCTAGTAGTACCTTAGTAGTACCTTAAAGGCCTCCTTGAACTTTCTTATATACTTTTAAAGGATTATACCAGGTGATTCTATAAAAGTTTCTACAAAGGATTATATCAGATGATTCTACAAATGATTCTACCAAGACCCTGGTTCTTAACCTTATCATCAGGACTTTTTTGTTTTTTTTAACACCTAGAAATTATATGCCAGGAAAAAATAAAAGGAACTTGCAAAAAGCTGTATACATCTAGATAAAGAACAATAACTTACCTATTATCATTCAGTATTTGCATTCCTACTATGGACTTGCATAATACTAGCTGACCAGATATCACAAAACAAAAATGAGTAGGAAACTCTGTGTCTAATACTTTACTTCAACAGTTCTCTAGATAAAATTCCCTGGTGCTGTCACAGTCCCATCACCTTTCATGTCAAAATCGAGAAACAGTTGATTTAAAAAGAGAGAGCTTCTGAATAATCTAAAGTATCTTGGCATAAACATGGTTTTTAAAAATAAAACTGAACATAAAGAATAAGGATCATTCTAGGATTTATTCCACCTATGGTAGGTTGAAAATGAAAGAAAAATCTGAAAGAAACATAGCACTGAAAAGAAAAATGAAAGAAACATAGCACTCTGATCTTGTATTTACAGTAATTTAAATTAGCCTTTAATAACATACATAAGATCATAAAGAATAACAATACATATTTGATTTAAAAGAAAAATATTCTCCTAATAAGAAAATTATTGTATGTCTCATTAACTTTTGTTTTTTTCCCGGTACGTGGGCCTCTCACTGTTGTGGCCTCTCCTGTTGCGGAGCACAGGGCTCCGGATGCGCAGGCTCAGCGGCCATGGCTCACGGGCCCAGCCGTCGGCATGTGGGATCTTCCCGGACTGGGGCACGAACCCGTGTCCCCTGCATCGGCAGGTGGACCCTCAACCACTGCGCCACCAGGGAAGCCCGTCTCATTAACTTTGATATTTGTGGTAGGAAATTATTTTCAGGAAATTAAGATTTCTGAACTATGCTATAATCCTTAATTTAAATGTCACTAACAGATTATTTAATTATTAGAGTGATCTTTTGCAATGTTATAGAGCTTGAATATGATGCATGACAGTATTTGGACTCAGGTTCTATAAGAAAATGATCCATGGAGTAGTAAAACATGCTCTATATTCTTTACGATGTCCTTAAGCAAGGTGTAGGATTAGGTTCAAGTAGCCTATTGTCTAAACTGTAACAGGAAATGGGATTTCAAATAAATCTAAGAGTGTCAGTGTCCTCTATCACACGGGCAAGAGCCTTTAATTTTTTTTCTTTGAAAGTTAATATTATTTTAATATAATTTCAATGCATAATACCAACAAATGGTCAGACTCTATACCAGGGTCTGACCATTTGGAAATAAAGAGTCCTTTGTGATTTTTTCTCCCTCAATTACATTACACAGCTGAACCAAAGCCACAAACTGATTTTGTACCAGTCAATCAGGTTGTGAAAGGCATTTTATTATTTTAAATTGACCATGAAGTTAAGTGAAATCCACCCTTTCACATTTCTTTAGGAGAGAAATGAGTTTTGACTCTTAGGGGAAAATGCCTACATTACACAATTTCGCTTAAGAGCTGAGACATCGCCGCATTTTATATGCTTGAAAATCTCTATGACGGTTTATTTTTCTGGACTGAACCATAGCACCCCATCACTTCCCAGTCTTGAAATAACCTTGAAACTCATGAGAAGGCACTTGAAAGTGTAGAGACTCTTACCTTTTAATGACTCAATTACAGTAGAAGATCTATTTGAAATACCCTAAAATATCCACAGCACATTTATGGCAGTATTTTAAATACTTTAAAAATATGTTGCCCTTTTAAAGTACATGCAACTGTCATACAGAGGTTTTAGTTTGTTTTTAAAAATCATTTAAAAATAAACTGTTATACCTAAAATTGAGCTCAGTATATTTGGTCATTGTACAAATTAATTTGGTACTCAAAAGTACACTTATGATCTTTATTTGGGTTTTATCCAAAAGTGCACAACAGAATCACCTGGAAAGATCTACCAAAGTATATATGCAAGGGCCTTATTAGACTTGCTGAATCAGAATCTCTGAAAATGGTGGCCAGGCACCTATATTTGGAAAATGATTCCATAAGTGATTCTGATGTTAGCATATAACTACCTGTAGAAGGTAAATGTGCTCACCTTCTTAGCATCAGTTTCATATCAATAAACATATATAAATTTTTACATATATGAGATAATTTACAAAGTATCATAATTTAGCTAGTAACTAGAAAAATACTGAGGTATAATGGACATATATACTGAAATATATATGCATATATTTCAGTGTCTATAGAAATACATGTTTTACAGTTAAAAGTCTTCTAGTATGTAGTGTGTTTACATAAGTGTTGAAAAAATACACATAAAATTTACTCTCTATTGAGATTTCCCTAATTCAATCTATCGTTTATTCATTTATCATAGCTCATTAAAACTGTGCTTTAATGTATATTCATTAACAGGATAAATCTCATGTTCTTAATTTTTATTGTACCTTGGCATGCTTGAAAATATTTGCTGGAGATGAATCTATATAAGCCTCTCTAAATTCAATGATTAGAGCTGATAACTTCACAGGTAAAAATAATTATTCAGAATCACTGGATTACATTACTTGACAATACATCACATGTTTAAAAAATTCATTTAAATATATACAGAAGTTTATAATTGAATTTCCTCTGAGACATAAAATTTTGTTTAGAGATGAAAACAAGGTTTATAAAAGAATTTTCAGGCACAATAAAATAATTTTTCCAACTTAGCTCCAATGTTACAAAATTCCAAACATGTTAAAAGAAAGAAATCAAACCATATCTGATACAATTCCATGGGGCAAACTAGTTCTGCAAAATGTATTTAAGCTGTTTTTTACGGGGAAAAATAAAGAGATTCTTTTATTAGCCTTTATGTTTGTTGTTTGTGTGAAATTATATGTACCTATATGTACTGTGACCAGGTAAATTCTCTCTTTTAAATTCTTTTTTTCAAATGGCTTAAGAAAAAATTATTTCACAATTATTGAATAAACAGGAAAGTATTTTAAAAATAATTTTACATGCTGCTGTGTGGACCAGCAGATGGCGCCAAATATCCATGAACAATTTAACCAAGGTTGCTTTTTCTTCCCCCCCCCCCTTTTTTTTTTTCTGCAGGGGAGAGCGGTGTCCGTCAGTAAATTGCTATATATGTATTTACCTTATACTCTTGGACCATTCCATTCTGAGTATCTTCAGGAGGTGGCTGCCAACTGACAAGAATTGCAGTTCCATTTCCATCATGCTTTGATACAGTTACACTTTGGGGTGGGGCACTGGGTGCTATGAAATTGTTTTAAAAAGTAGATATATTATGAGCACACTAGAGAACACTGAAAGCAGGCATTTAATGTTTAAACAAAAACATATAAAATTTATATCCATATATGTATATGTTTTAAAGATGTATCTCATTCAATTTGAATAGTCCCAAACTATTTGTTTTTCCTCGATATCGCTAACCTATTGTTATTGTGAGTTTTCCATAACCAAAGTTATATAGATTATCTCCACAAAACATCCCAGGAGAATTCCTCTTTCTCCTACCCTGTAACCCTAGTCCCATGTTCTCCCTAAAAATTTTCAAAAGCATAAAGATAAATACTAACCATCCATGTTATTAACTGTATCCTATAATTTATTGTAATCAAAGTAATAAAGACATTTTAGGAAAAATTCTGGTTATTTTTAAAGAGTACACTTGTGACATGTAACCTTTAACCTTTACGTAAATACTAATTTTTAATCTCTAGTTATAGAGTGTCCAAACATACTGGTTTGTCTAGAGCTGAGGGTTTCCAGGGACATGAGGCATAAAATGCTAAGCCCAGAAGGTCCCGGGCAAACCAAAACATTACTCACCTTATTTACGGATCATCACTCAAAATAACATTTGATAAATGAATGAAAAATAATTAATGGAAAGACAAGCAAATTGAGGATAATTCCATCTTTAAATGTGAATCTTAGTTCTGAATAATTAAATATATCCAATATGTCATTAAGTAACACAATGTACACATTCGCACATTTTTAGATAGGCCACTACTAAAGCAAGTCGAGTATAATAGAATTTTGGTTTTTAGTAGTTCTAATTAAATAAATCCTATTAACAAAATACAATGCTCACTATCAAAACAGTTAATAATTAATGTCACTAATATTATGACTTAATGTCATTCATACTTTTCCATTAAGTTAATAAAAGCCTAACAAAAAAGTATTGCAATGCATAGTAACCGCACATTTCGTTATACTTGCCTTCTTCTAGGGTTTTGGCAAATTTAATTTCACTATCTGCTCCTTGAAATTCATTAAAAAAAGGACGAGCCTTAATTTCATAGTTGACTCCTTTTTTGAGATCAGGGATAACCACGCTATTTTTGGTTGGAGTCCTCACTTCAAAAACTAACCACTCCGATTCACCATGGCTGGCTCCAAACGGGCGATAAAGAATTTTGTATCCTTGAATATACTGAGACTGTTGGTCCACCTGTTAAAATGACAAATAAAAATGCAACCATTCATGTCCTTTTATTGGCTTTTTAGAAAATTATGAAAATTAAATGTGACACAATGCCAAAAAATTCTATCTGACTTCATTCCACAGTTTTCTAGTTTACATAAAGTAGAATACTAAAAACAAATCACTGTCTTTTGTAATACGTCCGCTTTTGCAGCCTTTATGTACAATATTAGATACTAATTTCTATGCTTCATGCAGAAATGTGAGGCATCATGGCACTTCCACAACAGATATCTAGAGGTAAGTCAGAGTGTCAAGGGGATGAGGAAATAAAATGTATTTTTCCACTTCCTAATTTTAAAAGACTACTTAATATTATTCAGAAATACTTTTCAGTTTAAAAAATTCATATGCTAATGATCCTATCGTTATAGTACTATGAATATATAATTTGTTTCGCCTGAGACTGGTAAAGTTCATTACTGCAGCATAATATAAAATACACACAAGATGAAATTTTTCTCTGTTTAAAGCCATTTCACAGCTACCATAATAAACAATGCTTACATTATAAAGTTATCATTGGTAGAGAGGTAAGCAACAGATATATATAATTTAACTATCTGTTGCATCTCTCTATATATACATATATTTTTTCAGGTAATGATCTTCCAAAGTCATCTGCTTATTAAAACTGAGATCAAATATTACGGCAGCAACAATGACTCACTGTCCAGTGCACTTCGACCGAAGAGGAAGAAAGGACGGTGGGGTTGTGGAGATGCAGTACGACATCTCCCAGTTCTCGCTGGACCTGCTTGTGATCCACCCCCTGACTTGTTGGGGGAACATCTGCAACAATCCAAGGAGACTGTGTCAGATCCTAGACAATGCAACTGACTTGAATGAAAGCATGGGGGAAACAATCCTTTCATTCATAGAAAAATCTCAGAAAAGAAGCAGCATTCCAACTGTGAAGGATAATTCCAACCTGTGATACAGAATAAAATAGGAACAACTTAACCTTTTTACTGGAGTCAGGAGGATAGGACATATAGAGAGAGACAACAAGCAGAGGGCATGGAGACAGCAATAAAGAGCAGGAGGCAAAGATAACAATGGCAAACAGCAGCATCTGAGGGCTCCTCCTGTCATGTAATGATCACTTTCTTGCCAAAGATGAGAAGCCTATGCAATCTCCTCTGAGTTTGTTACACAACCTTCTGTACTGATCCTAACTATGCCAGAAAGAAAAGAGCCAGGATTTGCAGCACAGCAGATGAGTAATGGAGAGAATGGACACACATAAGTGAAAAGCAAGCACAAAAAGACATCCTCACCGTATAACACGAACCCGGATAGCTTCCCAAATAAGATATATGATAAGTTAATGGTTATGATGGAGGATACAGGAACCACCAACACAACAGGATAGCACAGGATAAGATAGAATAAAACAGAATAGAACAGAACAAAACAAATCTGATGAGAAAAGAGTACTTAACATCTATTTAATTGATGGTTTGGTTTAGTTTAGTTATTGTATCACTGTCAGAAAGGTGCAATAAAGAGTTCTAAATCTCAAGAACACCAACATTTTTGGAAAGGAGACCAAGAACATAGTAAGAATTAAATTGCTACTAGTGTTCATTTATGTTGCGCTTTTTTCCCAACAAGAGGGTGTTTTGTTAAACTTACTAAGAAGTCTGTACTTGATAAAAATTGCCTGTTTCTAAAGAGATTTTCTAAGTACAGATGCTTTGCTTTGTTTACAGTAGTAAAAGGGAACACAGGATGAACAAGAGAAGAAAATTAAGATTTTTCTAATATCCATAATTCTCCTTCTCAAAGTACTGTATCTTGGCACATATATTCCGGATTACTTTCCATCGCACAAGCAACAGAAACAAGAATTTTAGTTTTATGAATGATTAAATACTTTTAAAGAACTGAGGTCGGATAGAACACAAAAACATGAATATGAAAAATGTGGTTGGGGACTTCCCTGGTGGTCCAATGGTTAAGACTCCGCGCTGCCAGTGTTCAAGGAAGGGAACTTGGCTACAGAAAGACTGAACACCTGCTCCAAGGCCACAGCATCCATGAGCAGGCAGTAAAAGCCAGGCCTTTGGACACAAATCATGCATGCTCTTTTCACTACCCCAGACCACCTTATTCATGGGATCTAAGTTTCTTGGTTAAAAATGCAAGTCAACTGGAAGTTCATACCTCTTTGCAAACTTCCAGTTGCAAAATAAATGACTCACAGGTATGAAATGCACAGGGTGGGATATGTAGTCAATAACTATGTAATGTCTTTGTATGTTGACATATGGTAACTAGACATGCTGGTGATCACTTTGAAATGTATAGAAATATCGAATGACTATGTTACGTAACAGGAACTAACACAGTGTTGTAGGTCAATTATACTTCAAAAACAAACAAGCAAACAAACAAACTCATAGAAAGAGAGAACAGATCTGAAAAAAAAAAAAAAAAAAGACTCTGAGCTTCCACTGCAGGGGGTAAGGGTTCGATCCCTGGATGGGAACTAAGATTCCCACATGCCTCATGGCGTGGCCAAACAAAAAAAAAACGAGGTCAGCTATATGGAAAAAGAATCTAAAAGAGAGTGGACATATGCATATGTGCATATAATATTCATTTTGCTGTACACCTGAAACTAACACAACAGTGTAAGTCAGCTATACTCCAATAAAAATTTTAAAAAATGAGGTTGGTAAGTATGTTTGATGAAGTCCATGGAAGGCAAGCAAATGAAAGACAAGACAGAACAAGAGTGCTATTCAGGGGCTTCCCTGGTGGTGCAGTGGTTGAAAGTCCCCCTGCCGATGCAGAGGACGTGGGTTCGTGCCCCGGTCCGGGAAGATCCCACATGCGGCGGAGCGGCTGGGCCCGTGAGCCATGGTCGCTGAGCCTGCGTGTCTGGAGCCTGTGCTCCGCAACAGGAGAGGCCCGCGTACCGCAAAAAGAAGAGTGCTATTCAAAACCCTTAGATGTAGTAACCTTCATTTATAAACGTATAAATAAGCAAAATGAGAAAACCTGAGATAGTTTTGGCTTCTCATAGTTTATCAGGCCTTTGGAATAGCTTTGGCTCATATCGGTCTTCAGGCTACCTATTTTCACAGACTAGAGTCAGAAAGCACTTGATTGTAACTTTTCCATCTCAGGCAGATTTACTTCTCTACTGGTCTCCATTGCTCCTACAACTTTAGCTACCATCTATCTCTAGGGTAAGAGTCGAGCTCTTGGAATAAGACAGAAATAAGACAGAAATAAGTTTCCCCAACTTAGCAACTCGACAGCTATGTAATATTGGGAAGATTTCTTAACCTCACTATTTTCAGTTACCTCATCTGTCAAATGGCAATATCAATGGAAGCTACTTCTGAGGAGGGGATTTTTGTGAGAACTGCATTTTTTAAGGCATATAAAGTCCTCTTCTTGAAGGTAGGGATTGGGTCAATTTTTATGAACCCAGAATACCTAGCACAGTTCCATACATATAGAATGTGTTAATAAACATTAGTTGAGTTAAAGTGAATTACTGTATGGAAAACACACACATATCAAACATACTATATTAGCTTCTAAACATGTTCTCTCACATGTAAACTTCCATCCTCAGGGAATCGTCTACCTTTTAGGAAGTGTCTTAGTAATCATTTTAAAAGGTAACTACTATAATTTGCATGGCAATCTCTAATTTCTCTGGTTGAGATAACATGCCAGCTAATCCCTTCATGAAATCTAGGAAAAATCCCTAGTGTAACCATTTTGGCAATAGAATATTATTTTAGAAAATTCCTCATCGGAAAGAAAAATGGAAAGTAATGTCTAATAATGTAATATTGAGACATGTATTAATTGGTCCCTTTATTGTTCTTGCTTTCCTTCTCCTCCTGAAAGAAAGGTATTATAATGTGAAAGGTCTTCCCAACATTCAGAATTAAACTTGGAGGAAATCTCAGATATGATTCTACTCCCATTATTTCCCCAGTATTGGAGCTCCCTATACATAATCTCTGGGGGGGGGCATTATCCAGGCCCCCCTTCATTATTTACAATAACTGGTCTCTTATTATCTATAGTATACACATATTCTGTACATTCTATGTCTGTGTGCATATTCTTTAAAAGATAGGGCTCAAGAATGCCGTGTGGACAGAACATGGATAAAGAATAGTACTAACAGTGGCAACAACTACCCTCATCTCAGCAATGTCTACCCCCCAGCCCACTCCCACTTGCTAGGTGCTCATGTCATCTTCCTTGCATTATCAAATCTTGTGTTTGGGAAAGCACATTTTGATTACACTGGGACAGGGCTCCAACTCCAACTGCGACCTAGGTCTACCTGACTCCTGAACAGGAAACCATGCCCTGGATCTGTGCAAGTTTAAGACCAAGCTCATTCATAGAAATGCCCACTTGGGGAAGACTATTTTTGCAGCCATGCTGCAGAAGTAATTAAAGAAATTATGCCTGCTCCCTCGTGAATCAACTTCCAAAAAGTCTTTCCTGAATTCCCTCTACCCCTGGCTCTTCTCCTAACTGCTTACACGTCCTGTACCCTTCAACTGGATTTTCCCAGGTTCTTCCCCAGGCTCCTGCTATGGCCTGACTCAGCTCGGCTTCGGTGTGTCTCAAAAGCAGTCTAAGTACTAGACGATGAAATCTGCCTCAATGTTAACTTCCACTCATTGGCTTGTTTTGGTGCCTGGAGTTAGAATAAGCATATCTTACTCTTAAAGTATTAAGGAAGAAAAAGTCAAGCCCAGTCTAACGTTGTTATTTTGGGGGTTAAATGTGCCAAGTCTTTGGATTTCTTTTCCAATGATGTGGTTTTCAGCCTTTAGTGCAGCCTCACCAACCATCCTCACTGTCTTCCTCTTAAAAGTCTACCTGAAAATGCAGTGCTCAAAATAGGACACATTACTCCCTTCGTGATCTGACCAGTTCAGATTTTGATCTGCGTATGATTCTGCTAAGACTAGATTTGTTTCTTCGACAACTACTCACTCCGTTGGCTCAGACAGGTGTGCTAATTGACTTCCAACACTGAAGTCATCCTGACGCACCTGACACACACTCATGTACTCTCTTTTTAAGCCGAGTAGCCTCAGCCTATTCTACAGCTAATTTTTTTTTTTTTTTAAAGAAGATGTTGGGGGTAGGAGTTTATTAATTAATTATTTTATTTTTGCTGTGTTGGGTCTTCGTTTCTGTGCGAGGGCTTTCTCTAGTTGTGGCAAGTGGGGGCCACTCTTCATCGCGGTGCGCGGGCCTCTCACTGTTGTGGCCTCTCTCGTTGCGGAGCACAGGCTCCAGATGCGCAGGCTCAGTAGTTGTGGCTCACAGGCCTAGTTGCTCCACGGCATGTGGGATCCTCCCAGACCAGGGCTCGAACCCGTATACCCTGCATTGGCAGGCAGATTCTCAACCGCTGCGCCACCAGGGAAGCCCCTACAGCTAATTTTTTAAACCTAAGTTCAAGTACCAGACTTATACATTTGCTCCATTAATTTTAATCTTGTTAGTGCTGGCCCATCATTCCAGACTGTCGAGATACATTTAATTCTGGTTTTCTCACTCAGCACACTAGCTGTGTTTCTCAAATTTTATGAACTTCCTCTGTTTTTATTCCAGACAGTGAAAGAAATACAAGTCCAATGACAGTCTTATGGCATATAATATAAAAGAAATATGAGCCCTGTATATTCATAAATTGGCTAATTTAATCCTTGTCCAATCTTGTGGAGTAGGGATTTTTTAGCCCCATTATATAGATGAGGGAGCCGATGCTCAGGGAACATACTAACTTGCTAGTAGGTTGAAGAGCTGAGATGAAAAATTCTTTGATTTCACAATTGTATGACTGTTTCACTATGTTTCCAGTTTTCCAGTTGACATGGGTTTGTTTCCTTTAAGTTGTTCTACTAGCTATCATGTATAAAGGTAAGTTGATTAAATTTTTTAAAAAACTTAAATTAACTCACTGATAAGATGTTGACTACCTCCTCGCTTAAGAGTTGAGGATATATTTTACAAAATCATTCATATGAGTATGTGACAGAACTGCAGTTAATGAAAAACTTTTCCTAAGGTCTACTGGGTAGAGGCCACTGTACTGGGGACAAAAGTTTAAGTTCACTTTACAGCTGTCATAGTTTCTGCATTCTTTACAAATGCGTATCTAATATTGAAAACCTCAAACTGCCTTAAGGCAGGCTCCAAGAATATTAAAGCTACTGGTGAAGTGACTCATAATAGCAAATATATGCATTTGGGTGTGTTGATTTCACACAGCAAGAAACAGACATGGGCATGTTCTACAACTCAGTTTGCTCTCTCAGTGAATTCTGAAACAAAAAGTCCTTCCCAAAAGATTGCTTATATACTCACTGGAGAAGACAAAACATGCAACATGGCTGGCAGACCCTCTCCCAAACCAGGAAAAAGTAATTTAAATCTTTCAATACTTTTGTGTGCAATTTGTTTCTGTCACTGTAACTAAGTTTCCATTTTTCCTTTGGAAATATATGAATTAAGATAGAGACATTATGATTCCTCTGTATGTTAAGAAAAGAATTTTATATTTCTAATTCCTACCATCTAGAATTACCTTTCTTTATTAATCTTATATTAATAAAGTATATTTTAATTGTGATGACAATATGTTTAAAAAAAGGTAAAGGTTGATTCAAATTCATCTTTTTTTAATATATAAATTTTACTACTATTAAAACATTAAAATAACAGGAGGAGCAAGAGGGTGGGTAGGAGATAATAATCTGTTGAAAGCTAAAAATAATTCCTGGCCTTCCCTGGTGGCGCAGTGGTTGAGAGTCCACCTGCCGATGCAGGGGACACAGGTTCGTGCCCCAGTCCGGGAAGATCTCACATGCCGTGGAGCGGCTGGGCCCGTGAGCCATGGCCGCTGAGCCTGCGTGTCCGGAGCCTGTGCTCCGCAACGGGAGAGGCCACGACAGTGAGAGGCCCGTGTACCACACACACACACACACACACACACAAATAATAATAATAATAATAATTCCTATTCATGAAAGACAATAAAAAGCAGTGTATCCAGAATGTGGTCCAAGTGAAAAAATTTCCAATTTCAAATCTTTTTAGAAGCAGCTTCAACACGTTCATTTTTCCTTTTATCTGTTTCTTTAACCCAGCTTTGACGAAAATATACATGATTTCCATTTAAAAGTTTAATATATCATGGTTCACATGATTGGCAATGAAAGATAGGAGAAACAACATACAGACCTAAATTATTTTTGCAATGGTTGCAATGTTCAAAACTCATCCAGGAGGTCATGAGTATTAATCTCAACATACATAAAATTTACTCAATTTTAAAAACAATTACGTGATTAAAATTTTACACCCACATATAGTCATATTTAAAAATCAAAAAATTGAAAATAATACAAAAATATTCACATAATATTTTTGCTCATTGGATTTGTGATTTATAAAATGAGAAACAATTTCTCTGTTATTCATCTTGTCTTGGAGTGCTTAGTCCAGAAAATAAGAAAGTATGCAGACACTGTGTATTAAAAATTAATTGAGCAACTTGGATAATAGATCTATGTTAAATATACAATCCTAGCATGTAGTACAAATGAGTTACTTGTAAAATTATAACATCTAAAGATAAGTAGATGTCTCAAGGCTGAGTAAATCAATATTTACCTTGTGTTTTCACTGGGTCTGATATCTGGCTTGGATCACTAATTCCATATGCATTTGCTGCCCTCACAAGGAAAAGGTAAATTGCATTAGGTTTGAGTCCTTTAATGGCAAATGTTTCTGTTTTCACATTCTCTGCTACGGTCTGCCAGCTGCTGCCAGATGCATGGCTAAGGATAGATACACAAGTTAGAACATGCATATTTAATGGTAAATCAAAAGAGAGAACAACTAGGAAACATCGTCTTCACTCTACCTGAAGGCTTCTATAATATAAGATGTTGGAGTAGCACCTGAATTCAAATTTGGTTGCCATGACAACGTTACTGTATTTCGGCTGACATCTGTAACTTCAGGTTTTGAGGGGGCACTAGGGATTAAATTTGGGTCGGTGGGTCTTGGAGGCTGAACTGGAACTCCAAATTCTAACAAAGAAGAAAAAGATGTTTACGCAGATAAGCACATAAATGTAGATATCATACCCATCCACCTACTCAAACATCAAGACATGCTCTTCATCTTTTTACCAGTGAGTAAACAAAAGCTTTATTTTAAGGTAAAATACTATTGAATTTACCTTGGACTTCAATGTAAGCACTCCATGTTGCTTCACCGCTGGGGGTTGATGCAATGCAGGTGTACCGACCAGTGTCACCCAGCTGAGAAGACAGATGCAAAATAAATATTTGGAACAATCAAGAGCTCACTGGGCTGAAAAAGCAATTATAGTTTTGTATATGGTCCATGAATATGGATAACTTGCATTAAAAAGCACTAACCAGAAACTGCCTCTTAATTTGTTTTTATTGAATGTGAAGTAAAATATTGCATGAAGACAGAAGACAAAAATGTTATTCTAACTGTATAATAAAAATATAATATTTAAGTGCATTAACATCACCATTTTCTGTGTCGCACAGTAAACAATGAGCTATATAACTTTAATTTCAAAGGGTTAATCTTTATTACTAATTTATAGCTTTATATTTAATAAGTCACGTAATAGGGCTAATAAAATTTAGCCAGTGACTATTCTTGCTATTTCATATGTTATGTGAGTTACACCCATATGGATATCAGAGATAAACAAATATTTATAGAAAATGGATAGACACAAAATGATTTCTTCTTAAAGCATTCACTCTTTTTTCTCATTTTATTTTTTTAACCTGTAACTTAAGGCAGTTTCGTAAGTATAAAGTCAAACTCCAGCTGGAATGATGCTCTCTCTTCCTTTGAAAGACTGACTGCCAGAAAACAAACACAGGTCACATGTTCAATGTTAAAATCATCAGTACCATAATGAACCCATATACCTCTGCCTAAGGTAATAATTCTATCATCAAATAATGTTAGATAAAACAAAAACGCTGTCATCTTGCTCTGGCAATTGTAATAACAAAGTCACAATCATTGTCACATAAAAGTACAACATATTAACTTTCGTGGCACATAAAATGAACTGCTATGTTGATCCAAAACTCCAAAGAAGCCGCCCACAATAGGCAATAAAGCAATCGAAATTTATGTTTATTGCTGTCAAGGCTATTCTTTCATATGCCTCATGAGCTTGTCTGATCTTGATCTAAAATGAAAACAAAAATCAAAGCAAAAGAACACAGTCCTGAAAGAACAGGTATGGGATGTGATGCCCTGGGAAGGTAAATCCCTAAATTGTTCCCACAAACCTGTGGGCTTTCATCATTTAATATTCTGATTTGAAATGTACATTCAATGTGTACATTGCTTTATTGTTTGCATGCAGAGTATTCTGTAATTGCAAAATTCTGAACCAAATATTCACAATAAAAGAACTCTTCAAGTACACGGCACATAATATGATACTGGAAGATATCTTTGAAAAATGCTATATGGAATGAATGCATCACATCACCACTTGGAAGGTATTTTTATCTCCCATAAATCCTCATCCTTTTCTCCTCCATATAAAACCTTAAACTACTTGCCATGGGTTAAATTATGAGTCAAATCATCTTTAATATACACAGTGAAATGTCTGAAAGAATAACGCATCAAATTAAAAATATATTAATACTGTTATTAACATTTCATTGATTCTAAAATTTGAGACTTCAACACTAGTTGCTGGAGGCAAAACCAAAGTGGAACAAAATGGGAAACCCAGGGTGTCATTTCAAGTTACCTTAGCATATCGGATCTGTAGTACTCCGGTCTCCAGCTGTTTGATTCGAGAATCTTGGGTTGAAACAAGGACTCCATCCTTTCTCCACAGAATTGTGGGCACTGGACTGCCTGTGGCCACACAGCTGAGCACTAAAGTACCATCCACTGCTACAGTCTGATTCACAGGACCCTGTCGAATGACTGGGGGAGGTCGGTCTGCGATCACTGCCAGAACAAACAACAGGAAATAGATTTCTGCAACTGGAAGCAATTTTCTAATCATCCGAACAACAGCAGTTGCTCTAGGCTTTGAAACAAACTAATTAAACAAGTAATTAAAGTAGGAGACATGCATTATTCAGAATGCATTTCTATGATGCACTGATTCAGAATATTAAAATGTACTCCTTTCAAATGACCAACCACTGACTAGGCTTGCTGCATTGTCAAGGGACCTACTTAACTTAAGAGTTCAGAGACTAAATAAGGATTGTGGATGGTGAAGGAAATGTATAGTGGAGAGAAATGGAATACTGTGCTTTTTAAACTTTAAAATACGTAAAACACAAAACAACAAAAAACCCATCTACCCCAAGGAATCGTATAAGACAGATTTTCATAAATGACCCCAAACCAACTTGATAATCTTTCTGAGTCCAACAGAAAGAATGATGGTATCATACCAGCATGCTTGACAATTTTAGATTCAAAAATGTGCTTTGGACTTTGATAACTGATCAATCAATATGACTGAGCTCTTTTTATCTTGGAATTTTTTCTATTAAAAGAGTACATAGTGAATTCAGAGAAACTGGAAAACTGTCTAAAAATATTCTTGGTAAGCTAATCCAAAAATATAATTGAAGTGGATATCCTAACCCAGGATATAACACACTTCCATATCAGAATTATAGGAATGGGAAGGCACTTTCGCTAAATCTATCACCTTAACAGTTTTAATGTCCCATGGAAGGAAACAATGGAAGGCATTTTTATAACATATAAATAAAATTACTCTTATTATATGAAAAAATCTAAAACCTAAAAACTCTATCTGAGATAATAAAGTCATAATTCTAGGAAAAAATCCAAAACAACTGTAGTGGAACTAGTATAAATCCTGCATTAGAGAGATGTTCTGATCTCCTGACATAGGCAATTTAGGTGAAATTCCATAGATAGTTTTTTAAATGAATAAACATTAAAAATAAAGTTCATTTTTCATTATTAAACTTTAAAATTCTGAATATTAGTTTAAAATATTTTAAGTCACAAATATTCAAAACACAACTCTAAGAAATTGCCTGATTAAACAAAACTGGTTGCCAGAGTGACTAAATTTTGGATGCAACCATTTGCAAAGCTGGATGTGTCATGTTCAAAGTTTTATGCGCCAAAGATTTCTCACAAGCTGGAGTCACACTTCAATTTGTTCCTCATTTATCATGCAATAATTATTAGTTTTGGGCATTCAATCTAAGAAAAACAAGAAAGCAAGAAAGTGAAATCAGCAACTGTGCAGTT
The DNA here is from genome assembly GCF_964374135.1 of Grampus griseus. Classification (NCBI taxonomy): domain Eukaryota; kingdom Metazoa; phylum Chordata; class Mammalia; order Artiodactyla; family Delphinidae; genus Grampus; species Grampus griseus. The sequence continues at coordinate 111,884,823 of NC_138998.1, read as the reverse complement.
TCACTCCACCCTTCCAATTCTCTTCCATCTTTGGTTGCTGGTGTGAAATCTGTTAATACCGTGGAGGTATATTAGAAGGCTGGAGTTTGAAACTTGGCAGGAGTGTTTCAGATACTCCATGGATGAAACATGTAAGCCAATAATTCCTTTGCTTAGAATCGTTTAATCTTTTCTACATTATCTGTTGATTTTGGCTCAAATCAAATTAGAGGCCCCTCCTGGTAAGTATGAAAAAATAATGATAAGTGTTTTAGTGCACTGGGGTTTTTACAAGACTCTACCACCTGTGTTCCCTTGATTATAAGAATGAACGAATATTTATTTCCAGATATTAACTGAATTAGTAACAGAGTGTTTCTTTATAACTGATTATAATAAAATCCAGTAACAGAGTGGTTTACATTTCGTAGTCTTGTTATATTTAGAAACAATCCAATATCCGGGGATTTATTCAACTTTCTATACCTTTACAGTTCTTTGATATTTGCATCATATTTAGCGTCATCCTCACTTCCTTATCCTATCCTAACCCAGTTTAATGATGTTGTTTCTCTGTTATTGATTTCTTCCCGGTTTACACTGGGTACTTTACAAAAATAAAGCAAGAAAAGAGAAGCAGGGTTGATTATCAGGCTACACCATCTGTCATGTGTCTTTAGGCAAGTTCCTTAAATTATCTAAGTCTCGGTTTTTTACCTGTAACATGAGGATAATAATACTTGCTCTAACCAGCTCAGGGGATTGCTATGAAGATATAAATGGAATAACAAATATTCCATGTACTTTGCTAATTGCAAAAAGCTAGACAATTATATGAATTGTGATATCACGATCCTTTTCTATAAAATAGTAATATGTAAATCAGAGGTAAAAAAGTTCACTAAAGCAATTTTATGTTTTTAGGTAAAGACAATGAAACATTTTGGTGTTGTCACAGATTAGAATAAAATACTGATGAAATGTTCAAAGTTACACAAATTAAGATGTGTAGTACATTTAGCAGTCAACACTAAGTTTAGGATTTATGAGAAAAACTTCAAATAGAGTCTAATATCTCACATTTGGATTATTAAAATGAATTATCAGGTAATAAAATAGGATGTGTAAGACACAGAAATATGATTTAAAGAAAGTAAGTGCATGGACTTTGTAATCAGAAGGACATAGCACTGTAAAAAGAAAATGTTCCGTATTTGTGCTCTCCAGTACAGAAGCCAAGAGCTTCAAATGCTACTGAGCACCTGAGTGTGGCTGGTGTGATTGAGGAACTGGATGTGTAGCTTTATTTAATTTTAAGTAATTTTGATTCAAATTTAAATAGCCTCATGTGGCAAGTGCCTACCATACTGGACAGTGCAAACTTTTGTTTTTGTTTTTCTGTTTTATTTTTAACATCTTTCTTGGAGTATAATTGCTTCACAATGGTGTTAGTTTCTGCTGAATAACAAAGTGAATCAGCTATATGTATACATATATCCCTATATCTCCTCCCTCCTGCGTCTCCCTCCCACCCTCCCTATCCCACCCCTCTAGGTGGACACAAAGCACCGAGCTGACGTCCCTGTGCCATGCGGCTGCTTCCCACCAGCTATCCATTTTACATTTGGTAGTGTCAAACTTTTGTTTAAAATCTCAGTTCTGCTAGTTAGTATCTGAAGGATCTGGGTATATCTTTTCACCATTCTCTGCCTCAGTTTCCTCATCTGTAAAATAAGAAGTCAGATTTGAAATTATTGAACTGTTTAAAGTTCTTAGCATAATGCCTGGCACAAAGGAGGCATTGAATAACTTTACAAAAGCCAGGACATGGAAACAACCTAGGTGTCCAACGACAGATGAATGGATAAAGAAGATGTGGTACATATATACAATAGAATATTACTCAGCCATAAAAAGGAACAAAATTGGGTCATTTGTAGATATGTGGATGGACCTACAGTCTGTCATACAGAGTGAAGTAAGCTAGAAAGAGAAAAACAGATATCATATATCAACGCATATATGTGGGATCTAGAAGAATGGTACAGATGAACCTATTTGCAGGGCAGGAATAGAGACGTAGATGTAGAGAACGGACATGTGGACACAGCGGAGGAAGGGGAGGGTGGGACAAATTGGGAGGTTAGGATTGACATGTATACACTACCATGCTTAAAACAGATAGCTAGTGGGAACATGCTGTAAAGCACAGGACGCTCAGCTTGGTGCTCTGTGACAACCTAGATGGGAGGGATGGGAGGGGTGGGAGGGAGGTCCAAGAGGGAGCGGGTATAGGTATACATATAGCTGATTCACTGCATTGTACAGCAGAAACTAACACAACATTGTAAAGCAATTATACTCCAATAAAAAAATTTCTTATTATAAATATCAGTATAGTGGTGATGGTGGTGGTAGTGGTACAGATATGAGGAGTGTAACAGATGATGTAACCCTATTAGAGCAGGGTTTATAAAAGTTTACCTAGTTTTCCACATGTTCAATGAAAGATTTAAAGACCCTAAGAAATGAGAGTATTTCATCAGAAGTCATATTTTTTGTCACCTCAAGAATAATAATCATAAAATCTATGTTAATACATATAAAAATATTCATAAAATAATTTTAGGTGAAAAAGAATACAGAATAACACACACACTGACTGGTTTAAATATGTAAAATTCACATCTAAAAACCAGCAAACATCAGAGTCATATATCACAATTGCCATCAGTTTGTAAACATATCTCAACACCCATGAGTTAGGCTGTAAACTGTTACCTCATTTCAGCAATTAGGGAGCTGAAACATTGAAAGTTCACGTGACTCGTCCAAATCAAAGAGTTAGTCATTGGCAAATAGCTAGTAATTAGAAAGTTAATGCTTTTTCCACTGTATATCAATCACTTTTGAGAGATTAATGCAAGTGATTTTAGATTTTATACGTCATTTAATCATCACTAACTACTTCTTACGTTCTAGTAATTAAGAGAAGAAACATTTTCAATTAAATAGGTTATATGAATTTCTATGTTCCTGTGTCAAACAGGATTTGGGGTAGGCCTCAGCTACAGAAAAACAACATTTCAAAGACAGCTGCTACTCTACCATATTCTGTGTCTCATGTTTTATTCTGCCTTTGCCTTTGTTCTGTTTGCAAATAGTAAAGAAAGAAAGTCAAGAAACTAAAGTCAAATAGTTTCCAGAAAATACTCTGCCTATTACCTCTCTTCGACTTGATTTGGTAATAAGTAAATACTGATATTATCAGCACTCACAGTAAGTACAGTTTACCTATGAAGAATGAGTCCATAGTTGTAAGTTGTTTGTACAATATTGATGGACTCCAAAATAAAGAAAACAAAACTAAAAATACAGTACCAAACACAAAATCACCTTAAATCTCCCCAGAGACTGTAAGATGAAACTTTTAGAAGTGAATTGGCTATCAGGGATGAACCCCAAATCCACAAATTTAGGAGTTTTGTTTCCATTTTAGTTTAGCAAAAGTTGACATGCTTGATCTATGCTCACAAATATAACCATTCACCATAAGGCCATGTCAAAAGGCACCTAGAAAGTTTTGCTTTCAATTATGAGAATAATAAGAGATATTTGAAAATATTTTATTATAGTTTTCTTTGGCCTTTTTTAATGTATATCCTTACATACAAGTTGCTTTATAAAGTTGCAATCATAAACATATGTGCAAATCTATGTTCTACTTTTCCTATATATTGATTATATTAATCATTATATTCATTACATGGTCTTCACAATCATCACTTAATAGCTCTAATGTATGTAAGAAACTGTAAAAACATTTTAGGTCATTCTAACGTATTAGGGCAGTAGATATATAATATATATCATAGATAGTGTTAAGAGTGTAGACTTTTGAGTGAGAAAATCTTAATTTTTAATTCTGACTTAACCAACAGCTAGCTCTTCATTCCTTCCTTCTTTGTTTCATTCACTTATTCAAAAAATATCCATTGAGAGTCTACCATGTGTCAGACCTTGGTGGATACTGGGTATATATTTAACTTGATTGGACAGATAAATTCCCTAAATTGGAAGACTCAGATTGTTAAGATGTTAATTCTCCTTAAATTGTTCAATAATTTAAGTGGAAACAAAATTAAAATTCTGATTTTTTTGTTTGTTTAGGATGTTAAAATGTGTGTGTGTGTGTGTGTGTGTGTGTGTGTGTGTGTGTATGGAAATTGAAAAGTTGATTTTAAAATTTATAAAAAAAATGTAGAGGACCTCTAACAGCCAACCCAAAACAAGAAAAACAAAGTTGGAGACTTACACTAACAGTGTGTAAGACTTACTACAAAGCTATAATAATTAAGACCATACATACTTGCATAAATAGATGAATGGAATATAACAGAGAGAACAGAAGTAGGCCACTACATGTATGCTCATTTGAATTATGATTAAGATGCCACTGCAATTCAGTGGGGAAAGGGCTGTCTTTTCAATAAGTGATGCTGAAACAATTAGTATCCATATAAGGGAAGAAAAGGAATTTTGACCCTTATTTTACACTATACACAAAAATTAGTTCAAGACAGATTAAAAACTTAAATCTCAAAAGTACAGACAATAAAGATTCCAGAAAAAACACAGGAGAATATCCTCACAGTTTCAAGGTAGATTAGGGAACTAAAAGCACCACGTATAAAAAAAAAAAATAATACATTGGTCCTCATTAAAATTAGTTACTTAAGCCTTAAAATCATCATTAAGAGGGCTTCCCTGGTGGTGCAGTGGTTGAGAGTCCGCCTGCTGATGCAGGGGACACGGGTTCATGCCCCGGTCCGGGAAGATCCCACATGCCGCGGAGCGGCTAGGCCCGTGAGCCGTGGCCGCTGAGCCTGCGCGTCCGGAGCCTGTGCTCCGCAACGGGAGAGGCCACAACAGTGAGAGGCCCACGTACCACAAACAAACAAACAAACAAACAAAATCATTAATAGAATGACTGGGAAGAAATATTTATAATACATATATCGGACAAAGATTTGTATCTGGAATACATGGGAAAATGAAAAAAAAAACGAGAGAGAAAAATGAGTATATGCATCCACCAAAAGGCAAACAAGATAACTGAGTGCACACGCCCACCCATAGATTTATACAGAAATATTTAGCTTTATTAATAAAAGCCCTAAACTGAAAACAACCCATCAATAAAGGGTCCAAAAATAAATTGTGAGCTATTTATACAATGGAATACTATACAGCAACAAAAAGAATGTATATATGTTTATTTTATGTATATATACATATGTGTATACAGGTACTGTGCATTTTTTGAAAGTTCATTTTAAGCCACTTTGCTTTTATGAAAGACCTACATTAGTACATGTGCCCACTAATCAAAATAAATCTGAACTGGATTTTCATTTTTATGAAAAGAGGAAATTGCTTCTTCACTTGATGCCATTTCTTTGGCTTACAAAAGGTTTCATAGGAATGCTCTACTTTTGGAGAGCAGGGAAACCCGTTATATACACATATGTATATATATTTAATATATTTACATGCTTACTTATAGTTTCTTTTCTTCTTACTACTCTCCATCTTATGGTTTGGAGATTTTCTCCATTACTGCATTTTTATAATATATTTGGTATTAATTAATCATGCTTAGAAGAGTTGATAAATAGAACAAAACCACATTACTAAGAAAAACTTACTCATCATGAATTGTGAGTTGGATTTGTCAACAATTCATCTTATCTCCTTAGTAGGGAGGAAAGAAAAAGGATGATATTTTACACTAAGAGATTTTAAAATAACTTCGCATTTTCCAAAACATGGACACAGTCCTACGTACAATTACTCAGTGTAAACTTTCCTTGTATAATTGCTAGGCTTTTATGAATGTAATTTGATGCTAGAAGTTTATAGTATAGCCAAGTTAAAATAAGAATGATTTTACATTTAATCACTGTATCTTCATCCTTTTCACATTACACCAAAATTGCTGGAAGAAAGGATACAAAGTTGAAAATAAATGCATTTACTGGCACTCTCTTTAGACCCTAAGCCAAACTTGGACATTTTGAAATAAAATGCTCTACTTTACCATCGGTAACTTCCAAATATGCTTTTGTGATGATACTTCCGGCAACATTTAAAGTCTGGCAGATATAATAACCAACATCAGATCGCTGGACATTAGTAATAGTGAGGTCACCAGTCTGGGAGACTGAAAAACGGCTGGATGACTGTGGTGGTTGATATGAGAAAAGCAGATTCTAGAACCCAGAATTTGGGAGGAAAGAACAACAATAGGTTAGTTGCTAGTTTCCAACATGTTGGCATACATACATACATATAGTTACAAATAGATGTATAAACATTTACACACACACAAACACACATACTTGTGTATGCAAATAAGCTAAATATCCTCTAACACATACCCAGATATAGATGTGCACACACATAAACATATAAATGCACAAGGTTTAATGATCTAGCCTTAAATAGGGTTATTTGAAAATTTAAATGAATTCTAAATATGGATATATGCCTTTATAATTTCAGTTTCAAACAATACTAGATATAAAAGGATGTTAGATACCATTAGAATTAAAAGTTTTACATATTTAACCAAAACAAAGTCAAAAGCTTTGTTTCACATAGATGTGCCTATTAGGATTCTAAACTCTAAATCTTTTCATGTATAAAAACAACATTAAAATTTAAACACATTCTGACAAATTAAGTTTAAGAATATCATTTAGGCACCATTATAACTATGCCTGTTACCTGTCCATTATAAAAGTTCACTAATCTATCAAATTGTTAACAGTTTCTTGTTTTTCTGGTTAAATGGTGGGCACATCTATTATAAATTTTTAATCAAATACTGAATTTAAGAATTCATAATGGAGTTTTATTTTTGCAGAAAGTTATCTTAAAAACAAACTCAAGACAAAATGTGGTGTTATTCTGTGGTACAAATTTCTCTCTATGAATCAAAATATCATGTTCATTGGAGAGAGTGTATATTTCATGTAAAAAACATATCATGTCATTGTTTTTCATGAAATAAAGAATATCAACATTTCTTCTAATCAAATAAATTTGCTACTTTTTAAAAGTTTAGGTGCCTTTTAACATTTGTCATTTACAAAGGCTTAACTACTATTGCATGGAAATGTGTCCAATGACAAAATTTTAGGTAACAGTGAGTTATATCATTTAATCAAACCAAACCAAATCAAAATTATTTCAAAGTTTGAAACAGATTTTAGGTGACAATGAATAATTTATTTAAATAACTAAATGAATCATTTAAATATTACTCTACTAAGAAGAACTGCTAGTGGATTTACTATTATCGCTACTTGATATTCTTATATAATACACTTTCAATTTTTCCTGTTCTACTAAAATATTTTGTTTTTTTCTTGTCTTTAATTTGCTGTCAGCAAATTTAGTCCTTTGAGGGCAAATGAAACGTATTAGAACCAACTGAGGTATTAGAACTTACATGACAGCCTCTGTACAATAGTCAAGTTGATATTTGCCTACCAAAGTGAAACTTATATTGAACTTGATGGCATTGCATACAAATGATTAGTGAGTGCAGTCAGTACACTGTGTGTTATTTGTATGAACATAGTAGAAGCAAGATCATAAAGCAACACACCCAAGGTTGATTTAAGCAAAAACTAAAAGGTTAGGAATAACTGTATCAAAAATGAATGAGAATAATTTTTTACAAGTATCAGAAAACAAGTAAAGGGAAATGTGTCCATTTACTGAAGAACTGAAGTCACTAAGAGATAAGAAAAAATTTGTGTTTTGGCCATCATCAAAAAATCTACAAACAATAAATGCTGGAGAGGGTGTGGAGAAAAGGGAACCCTCTTGCACTGCTGGTGGGAATGTAAATTGATACAGCCACTATGGAGAACAGTATGGAGTTTCCTTAAAAAACTAAAAATAGAACTACCATATGACCCAGCAATCCCACTACTGGGCATATACCCTGAGAAAACCATAATTCAAAAAGAGTCATGTGTCACAATATTCACTGCAGCACTTTTTACAATAGCCAGGTCATGGAAGCAACCTAAGTGTCCATCAACAGATGAATGGATAAAGATGTGGCACGTATATACAATGGAATATTACTCAGCCATAAAAAGAAAAGAAATTGAGTTATTTGTAGTGAGGTGGATGGACCTAGAGACTGTCATACAGAGTGAAGTAAGTCAAAAAGAGAAAAATAAATACCGTATGCTAACACATATATATGGAATCTAAAAAAGAAAAAAATGGTTCTGAAGAACCTAGGGGCAGGACAGGAATAAGGATGCAGACGTGGAGAATGGACTTGAGGACACAGGGAGGGGGAAGCATAAGCTGGGATGAAGTGAGAGAGTGGCATGAACATATATACACTACCAAATGCAAAATAGATAGCTAGTGGGAAGCAGCCGCATAGCACAGGGAGATCAGCTCGGTGCTTTGTGTCCACCTTAGAGGGGTGGGATAGGGAGGGTGGGAGGGAGACGCAAGAGGGAGGAGATATGGGGATATATGTATACATATAGCTGATTCACTTTGTCATACAGTAGAAACTAACACATCATTGTAAAGCAATTATACTCCAATAAAGATGTTTTAAAAAATCTAAAAAAAAACCTATTTTAAAGTTTCCTATTATTTTTAAAGTAAAAGTGTTTCAAAATTCCCTTTTTAATAAGCTGAAGCCTAATAGTGAACTTAATTTTTAAGACCACAGATCTCTATATTCTAGCTTCAATATATATAGAAAATTCTGGTTTATAAAAATATATAGAGAGTAGGACTTGATAGCAAATGGTGACCACATATTACAGTTTTCAAAGAATTAGAATATACTGAACTATATCCAATATGACATCTATGTTAAAGAGACTTTCATATAGTTTGATGAATTTTTAATTGATAGATATATGATAGATAAAACATAAAGAAGCAAAGAAGACACTTCAGATTCCTGGTGCTTTCAGAAAAATTGCACTGACTAATTATCATCTTTGTTTTAAATGTGTGTAAATCTCTTTTAACATATAATTACAAATCTGAATAACAAAAAGTTATAAGTAATTAAGTTGAGAAAAAAAGTAGTTTTTAAAAAAATGTGGTTGAATTGGAAATAAAGGCAAATTTTATACAATAAAACAATTACTATTCTACATACCACTCTCTGTACCAAAACTAGGCAGGGAAAATTTGAGAATTAAAACAAGGTAGGAAATTTTGTCTTCTCTTTTATTGCTGAAATGTTTAGGTCACTCAGAGATTTCTCAGTTCTCTTAAAGCGACAGATATGTGACTAAATAATTTGTTGCTTTTTGTTATATATCTGGCACTCATCTTTACTGATTGAAATATTAGAACAAGGTCATACCTGACTCCCCTCTCTCCTCCAGAAGATAGCTGGTTGAGGATTTCCAGTTGCTTCACACTGGAAAGTTACAGTTCGTCCCAATGCAACAACCTGGTCACGGGGTTTCACAACAAAATGTGGAGGTTCTGAAGGAGATGAAACAAATTACCCTGAATCAAAAGCATGGAGTCATTGTCCTATTTGAGACAATTTGCTGATATCCCAAGTGCTGCTGTTATTTTATACCAGTTGTTATGTACTCTATAGATATACATAATGTACCAATTCTCATCCTTAACCTAAATGAAGCTAAATTAAGTGCACATTCATAGAGTGGAATCGTGTAGCTCTGTAAAGAGGTTTTTTTTCTTTTTAATTACTTGACCTTCTAAGATTATCTACCTTATCAAAAAGAATTCTTGAACTACAATTTGACCATTTACATTCAACGTATGCCTGAAATTTGTATGAATAAATATCTTTTCTTACTTAGAGCTGCTTAAAGGTGCATGGATGTTAATCACAGACACAAGGACCTCCTGATGTAGGCAGGCCCTAAAATTAATTTAACTCAAAAGCTCCCGAAATGCTACCATGGAAATTATAACCATTTAAAATCTTCAGTCCAATTACTTGAATAGAAATGAATTTAAAGCAATAGTGGAGTCGAATGCCTCTTTCATTTACATAGGCAAGGGCATGTTCAAACAGAATATATATGGAAATGAGGGCAAAGTTGAAACATCTGCTCATCCTGACATTATAAATACTGCCAGCTTTGTCCAAACTGTTTGATTTATACAGACTTAAATGGCCACTTCATCCAGCAGTAAATAGAGTGTCAGAAAATTGTGTCAGTTACATTGAGAACAATGGCAGCTGAAAACATGAGGTGTGCTGATGGGGTCACTCGCTGGGAAAAAAAAAAATTTAAAAAGCTTGTTTTGGGGCTGTGCTTTATGATTGGAAAAACTGTGCACTGAACATAAGTCTTTCTACCTACTGTTTACACTTTTCAAATTCATTTGTTATCAGCTGTCTGAAACGCCTAATTATTCTCCTTTCTTGTCTCAGTTCAAACTGAAGTGAACGTTTCAAGCCAGATACTGAACAGTTTATACAGGATAATCCGCTTTTTAAGACTCTTCCATTATTTCTAACCTTTTCCTTAAAAGTACTTTTAGTTACTTATGTCAGTCACTTAGGATAACTGCTTCAAGTGAATATGAATCAAAAAGTATGTTCAGATTATGTCCACAAGGGCTACTTCTCTGCTCATGAGAATATGACTTCTTTGTGAATGAAGATGAGTATTTGAAAGGGTACCCTCTTCTCTTGCTAAATATTTTCTGGTCAGTTGTATCTGAGACATATATACAAATATTTATGATATATAATATATACATTTATCAACTTTACACATTTGTATGTATACACATATATACATGTGTGTAAAGTGGAATGTAAAACCCCTTTAAAAAAGGCGATATGTAAAACAACTTGCATGGTCACAAAACTGAAGAAAGCAATTAGATCTCCTAACTTCTAGATAAGTGTCCTTTCTTCTATACTCCCTTTTTATTTTTAATTGAGGTTTAGTAGAAATTATACCATTTGACAAGAAAATTACAGGAGACCTGAAAAATCAGGTCAAATGCCCTCAAATGTCCTGTAACTTATACGGAAGAAAATACAAAGTTAGGAGAATAAGTTTAGGTTCAATTTTGGTAATGCTGACGTTCTAGCTTATAATTTTTTTAAACTCTGATTGTAATTGACTGGTTTACTCATGAATTTGGCAAACACTGTCATTATCCAGGTATAATAACAGGTGTGTGCATCATTGCCTGAGGATTTTCCTCCACACACATCCATACAGGAGCGTTTGATTCCTTAGTTAAAGGTTGGAATAACTGACATAGAAATCAGACCAAGGAATTGAAAGGACTGACTGGATAATAAACCAAATCCAGAAGAGAGTTTGGTTTGTTTCAATGAAAGAAAACCAAGTGATTAATTAAATGAATGGGAAAATATGACTTTCCAATATATGCAGGGAATTTGAGTAGGAAAATGTAAATGTTCAAATCACTTAGACAAGTAAAAACTTCGGGTGGTCTCTTTTCTAAATCTCAGAACCATGTCTAATAACATGTGCCAGAATCCATGTTTCTTTTATAAAACGCCAGCTCTCCTCAAACCTCAAAGACTTATGTGGGAACAAGGGATACAAACCCTTATACAAACTACATTTATCCTGCAGCAATCCTTCCACACAGGATATTTGCCTGGAAATGAATTTACTATATCTTATAGGCATATCCTCCAGCCAACATCAACAATGACATCAGCCACGAGGCATGTCTCAGAAAAAACCCTTTCCTACATGTATGTTAAATATTAGATATAGACATATCTCTAAGAAAAATTTTAAATGGATTAAATATGTCTTTTTCAATCTTCTATCATCACTTATCTATTTAGATTGAGAAGGCCAATCACCATATGCATCTGATGTTCATGATAAAATGTTGGACTATTTTTCAAGGGCTACAATATTTAAACTTGCCATAATTAAAAACACATAATCATGTTACTAATATAATGTTCAGTGTTGAAAATACAGAAAATTAGATAAGCAAAGAAAAGCTACCTATAATTCAGCCATGCGAATTGTACCATATTGTTTTAAAATATTCTCCTACAGTATCACTTGAATGACTGTTTAATGGTCTAAATACAAATTAATCTTAATTATTTAACTAATCTATTGTCTTTAAATTTAGATTGTTGCTAATTCCCCCATTAAACACAATGGTGAGATTTACATCCCTCTCAATTTTATTCAAGTTTATTTCAACTGAAATTCTCTCTGATAGGACACTTTCCTCCCAAACCTCACTTTCCTCCCAAACCTCACGAATACTGAACATTAACATCCTTGCCAAACTTAGAACAGAATCTCCTCTTAATTGGCACTTTATATTAGTGAGGTTAAACATTTATATTCACATTACCTTGTCATTGATATCCTATTTGTTGTGGATATTGTGTTCTTGTGCTTAACTTTTTATTTTATTTTATTGAAGTATAGTTGATTTACAATTTTGTGTTAATTTCTACTATACAGTAAAGTTGTTCAGTTATACGTAGATATACATTCTTTTTCATATTCTTTTCCATTATGGTTTATCCTAGGTATTGAATATAGTTCCCTCTGCTATACAGTATTCCCCTTCTAAATAAAAAGGCGGGGTATGGGTTATGGGTTATAAGGGCTGGAATGTTAGAAAAGATTAAAAATCTATCTCAATGGTGTACAAACTTTTTTTGTCTTCTTAAGCCATGAAACTTCTCCTCCAAACAAATTCTTCCTCAAAGATCTAATTCCTAAATAGATAACAGCTTGGGGACAGGGGAGGGGGTTCCATGAAGTGGCTTCTGAAGCCATTTCTGGGGGTCCCTCTACTCTAGGTAGTGGTTCAAATAAAATCAGCCTAATCCAAACACTGCCTTTTAAATTGTGCTTAATTTTTTGATTTCTAAGAACTAAGGATAAGCTAAAATTTTATCCACTTCTCAAAAATGTTGTAGATATATTTTTCCATTTATTAAAAGTCTTTCTAATCTAGTTAGTCATTTTTGTTGTTCTATCAGTAAAATTATATAAAATAGATTACATAATATATATGAAATTATATAAATATTCACTCTATTTTCATCCTGTATTTTGCTTTTATTAAATTTTAACCCATCTATATTTTTGCATATATAGAAAGCTATTTTTTTCTAATAGCTCATTATTGCATCACCATTATTGAACAATCCATCCTCTTATCTGTATTAGTATGAAATGACATCTTTATAATATGTGTATAGCTTTTCAACTTAAAACATAGAGAGATTCTTTTAGGGTCAAAATTATTCCCTGGAACACCATAAAAAATTCTCCAAAAATGGTGCTCCAGCATCCTTAAAGTATGTGAATGGACCTTCCCCAAAGTACTGATCGTGAAAGTACTTAGAAACCTTTATTTGTATGAGGACAAATTGTTCATCAAAGCAAACTTTGATAAATTTCAGACACATCATGTGGTTATTTCTTACATAAAATGAAATGATTCTGACACATAGAAATGAAAATGAGTGCAAACAGCCCTAAGTGCACGGTTATTCACCAGCAGGACTTCTAATGACTAATACTGAATAACAGTTACAAAAAGACAGACATGGATTCATAAACATATTTTGGATCCCCCAAACCCAAACTGTCCTCTGGGCAGCTATTTTTCTTCATTTGTTTATCTTGTGAGATATAAATTGAAATAGTACTTAATCAAGATAAAGTCCTATCACTTATTTTATCACTCATTTAAAAAGAGAAAAAATAAAAGGATGCAGATCACACATCATTTAATAAGACATAAAGTTAGCAACCCCATTACCTTTACTCTTTGTCACAGTTACCCATACTTCCTGCAGACTTTATTCTGTGCAGTCTGTCTTTGTGGCCAATGACAAGTGAAACATGGAGGCTGATTGGTTGAAGGACATGGAAGGGTATGGATGGAAAGGGGAAGAGAAGTTCCAGTCACAGTGACACGATGATTAGAAGATGGCCAATAAAATGTCAACTTACCAGACCCAACTAAAACGAAACAAAAAAAGAAAACATGGAATAAATAAAAATAAACAGAAAATGAAACAGAAAAAGTAATAAGATTTGACTTAACAATGATCGCTCTTTTAAAATAAAATGAAGAACACATTAATATTTGGATACATGGCTCATACTGTCCATGAATGAATATTTGTTAGCATTTCCAGCATCATCATAAATCATTTAAGAAGAACAGAAATGAATCTTAAAATCTCTACTTTGATTAAATGGCAGAGCTACAATGAATGATAGCTATGAAATTATAAAACACTTTTCAATGACTTTACATTTTGCTACCAGGATTAGATAACTATATATGTAATGGGTTTAAAAGCACACTATAAATCTTAACTGCTAATGCTACATAGAATAGAAATCAAGCATCTTAATCAAAGATAAAGAAGTATTAAATCCTGTAACTCCACCATCAGATTAATTTTAAAAGGTTCATGCTGTCAATGATATTCTATTAAACCCATGCTTCTCATACTTGAATAAGCATAAGAATCACCCTAAGATCTGGTTAAAATACAGGTTATGATTGTATAGGTCAGAAGTGTGACCAGGGATTTTGCAGAACCCACGTGCTGCTGGTACAGGACCATAGGTTGAGTAGCACGGTTAAAAAAAGGTATTATATTTGAATTCTTGCATACTTTTAATTGAGAAAACACACAGGAAAAATATAAACACATTATAGAAACAGAGAAAACTTTATAACACTATCTAATAAAGTTATAATCACATTACCTGTTTTCAATGCTGAAACATTGGGTATTTTAACATAGAAAGCTCATGTATTATATATTTAAAAACTGGAAAGCAATTGTTTTGCTCTTTTAGAAACAAAGGTAATTACTGTCAAATGCAGAGCTTTTTCATAATAGCCCAGTAGACATCCACAATATATTCTACTCAAATAAATAATGTCCATGTCTTTCAGCAAGTCACAACTAATTAGACTTGATATACATTCCGGTACTTTAAATAAATGAACTATGCCAAGCACTGCTGCTGTGAAATGGTAGTTTTAAAATAGAGAGAGGAGTTCTCTTGCCTATTGTTACCACATATGCAAAATATAAAGGTAATTCAGAAGCACATTTTAACTCACACGTTCCCTTTAACGTGAGTGAAATAAATTGTCTACTTTTCACTCTAAGGTAAAAACTCTAAGCATAATTTTTCCATCACGCAGGCAAGAAAAGTTAAAAAAAGCATACTTTCATTTGCTCAGGCATAATTTTTATCATAGCATAACTATGTTATCCAGATTTGAAAACAAACAGAGGATGGGACTTGCTTACATTTCTCATCACCTTAAAGATGATGTCTTTTAAATGACAGGAAGAAATGTTCAGAAACTACAAGAGAGAGAACCTGACAACTGTAGCAACAGAACTTTGCTTTGAGAAAACAAAAAGTCATAAAATTATCTTTTGGGTAATCTGAAAATAAATTTGATCTCATTAGATTGATGCAGTTAAAATCAAGCCTTATTTGAAGTCAGGAGATCAAAGGAATGATTCCTAAATAGTTTCTAGTCATGTATTTTCAGTAATTTAAAATTTCTTAAACAGTTTCAAAAATATTTAACATGTTAGAAACCAAAAAAATCACTGGGAAGCAGCTCATTTAAAATTTTAAAAAGCGCTTTTCCCTTGCCTATAGGTTTTACCAGCAATTGAACCATAGCAGTTGAATCTTTTAATTAAAATCCACTGTGTTTAAGCATGTTAGGCCGGGCTTCCCTCGTGGCACAGTGGTTGAGAGTCCGCCTGCCAATGCAGGGGACACGGGTTCGTGCCGCGGTCCGGGAAGATCCCACATGCCGCAGAGCGGCTAGGCCCGTGAGCTATGGCCACTGAGCCTGTGCGTCCGGAGCCTGTGCTCCGCAGCGGGAGAGGCCACAACAGTGAGAGGCCCGCGTACCACACACACAAAAAAGAATGTTAGGCTAATGCAGTTGCATATCACATCAATGACAATTGATAACTGTAAGGTTTTTCATAGTCTATTAAGGACCCTAAAACTTATCTAAAACAACATCTAACACAGAAGCTCCTAAAACATCAGAGGTTTTTGAATGATCAGAGGTATCTTGAATGATCATTTAAGCTTTTAACAACCATGATTATCAGGAAGTGATTCTTCTTATCTAAATGAAAACCTGCCCATCACAATTTCATTTGTTCGAGTTTCAGTAAACAAATAAATGCCATTTATACCCTCCAAATAAAATCCTTTTTCTCATTTGAAGAAAATTATCATCCCCAAATTTCTCTTCTGGAGAATAAATGATAGAAATTTCTTTAAGTTTTTCTCAGATTTCCCCTTTCTCTGTATTTCTCTCAGGGTCAGGTCAAATGATTTTTTTTTTTTTTTCCCCATACAGAAAGCAGAGATCTTCTACACAACAGGCAGTGCCTATTATTGTCCGGTTAGGAAAGTCCAGAAAGAATTAGAAAAAACAAGAGTCATTTGGATCCTGTTCATTCATTATCCTCTAAAGCTCCTGGTTTACGGGCTGCTTCTCTCCCACCCTCCACATAACTCGTCTCATCTTTTTTTTCTGCTTTAAAGGCTGGGAGCACCTCTATCCCAGCTCCCCTTTCTCCCTAAGAAAGACGAAAAGCCTGTCTGTCTCTATCTCTAATAAAACAATAAAACAATAAAATGTTAGCTCTGGAAGTGACCTTAGCACTTATCAGTCTAACCCTATCTTTTTGCATGAGAAAACGGAGAACCTAAATTGTTAAATAACTTTCTCAAGGTCACAGATGACTAACCAAAGGCTGTCTTCCAGGTCTCTCGACTAAATCCATGTCTGTACAAATTTCCCTACTAGTTAATCAGTTTGGGGAGAACTATATGCAATAGGACACAGAATCTATTTGATTTTACATTTAAACTGTCATAAACTGTTTAATCTAAAATCATTACTACCTACACATAAAAATAGTTTTAAAGAATTCCTCATGACATTAAAAATCTTTAAAGAATATTTAGCTAGAGTTTTAAAAAGACATGGGAAACTAACAAGTGAGAAGAAAACAGACTTAAAGGCTCTTAAAAAGTTCACCTTTTTGGGAAAAAAATGTAATGCAATCATTTCTTAAGGGTGAACTAATTTTAATCATTTCTTGTCTTGATCTCACTAGAAATTGAATAAAATATTACTCTTTTGAAGCATGAGAATAAGATCTTAACAAAAAACACTTTTTAAGGTAAATGGGTCAAATAGGAAGGTAAAAAAACCTTTAAAAAATAAATATATATTTTTAAGAGGAAAAAACCTTACTAGTTTTTCTTTTTTTTTTTTTTAACATTGCAACATTGTGCAGATTACAATCCATCTCCAGGAACAGCTTTAAATTTCCTTATATTGGAGGGAGTTTGGAAAGGCGTGAGAGATTAGAGAATTGCCACTAAGTTGAGTTTGTATACAAAGCATACTGTTTTCACCTAGATTTTATTTTCTTGGGGTTGGGTGGGGGAGGAAGGGAAGTTAATCAAAGTCTAAATATATATATATATATATAATACATATATATAATACACGTTAATTATATAATTTTATAAAACTCTGGTTCTCTTTTGAGTCTAAAAAAGAAAAAGAATAGCTTTCTTCCAAATATTTGGAGATATACAAATATACACTTGACTAACAGTTTTTAGAAAAAGAACTGTTCAAAAAGTTTGGGAGAATTTAGCCTCTTGCTCTCTCTCTGCCTCTCTCCGTTTCTCTCCGTCTCTCTCGTCTCTCTCACAAACACACACACACACACATACACACACTTAGAATAAGAGATTTTCTTCCTCATTTGAATGTGCCATCGAAGGGTTCCAGATTATCTAATTAGTTTGAAATCTTATTCTAAGAATGTACATTGTTCAGACAATAATTTCTAGGTATAAATGAGAAGAAGCTAAGAGAAAAAAGAAATGAAAATAAGGAAGTAAAGAAGGAAAGAAGGGAGGGAGGGAGGAAAGGAGAAAGAAAAACTCATTTCTTCTATCTCCTTGTCATATTCAGGAGACATAAGTCAGAAAGATGATACATGTTTGAAAAAATTATACAGAAGCTGGAGGAAGAGGCTTTTTTTTTGGTCTGAGAAAATAAGTTAGCTGGACAGATACTTAAGAAGTCTTCAGATTATGTCTAATAAATACAGGGACCAACCAATCTTAATAACTACTTAGGCCAGAAGAGAAGTAGATAATGGGCCTAAATAATAGCACGAACGACTTAGGAAAAGTATAGAAAAGAAGCAGTTAACAGTAAAGGTCACTGAACCATGAATTGGTTGCCTACTGTGATGTCTCTAGAGGTCTTTAAAAATGGGATTTATTTCCATTTGGCCACAACAGTTTAGCTATATAACGCTGTCTGGTAAAGAAATAGAGTAGCTGACTCTTAAAGTGCTTTCTACGCTATGATTTTAAGACTCTGGAAGTTCAGAGGTAAAGCAAGACAACAGATATACCCCTCTGCTTCCAATATTTTTCCTTCAGATTATGTATACCCAAATGTATACTCTAGTAGAAAATGTCCTGGAAAATATTCTTTTCAGTCAATATTACCTAAAGTTGATGAAGTACTTTATACACATAGCTCATATGATAAATCCAGGAGATAGCAGAAAATTCCAAGAAAGTAAAATATTTGCATGATTAGCACAATATTAAAATTACAATTTTGGTATTTCCACATTGAAATCTCAATTTTTGAAGCATAGTGGCAAAAATATTGGAGTTTATCCTTACACATTAAAGTCCTGAGATTCTTCACTATTAGTAATGGGCTATACAATTATTTGTACTGTAATGACAGAAGATTTCACAGTATTTGGGTCTAAAATAATTTAAGTATTCTAAACTCATAGAATGGCCCTATAGAATATTTCATAGTTAAGCAAATTTACAAACAGTAGGACCAATCCTACTAGCAAATATCAGAGAACAGCAGCTTCCTTAAATGGGCTACAGATGAAATCACCCTGACTATGGAATTCTTCTGCTAATTCATAGATATTCATTTTCATTATTAGTAGCTAAATTGCAGTGAATCCCTAAATTGATGTGATGTTTTTCATTCTTATACACAGTGCTTTTTGAACAGCAGGGCTCAGTTAACAAATCTGACAGACTAGAATTGTAAATACCACATTCCAGAAGAATATGAATGGAGTAAAGTAATGAGTTACAAGATTTTTTTGAGAAGAAACACATTTTTATTAAAACAGAGGAACACTCAAATTTTTAAGGAGTGAAGTATCTACATTTGAACTGACAAATCCCAGTCACTGTTACACCAGAGAAATTATATGCATAGATACTCATGAATGATAATATCTCTAACAATTAAAAACCCTCAAGATATTTTAATACTAGGTATGATTTCTTTTTAGGGAAAAGATTGAGTTTAACATAAAAGCCTGTCATTACATCTTTCAACTTTTCAGACATAAAAATAGAGTGATTAAGAGGAACATTTTTAGAATATATTTAATGGATACATAAAATACCATGAACTTTTCCCCTCCACTCAAATATCTCACTTTATTCTTTAGATCAGTGGCTCTGGAGACAATTCTGATTGTCACAACTGAAGGGGGGGTGTTTCCGGCACCAATAGGCAGAGGTCAGGGATGCTGATAAACATCCTACAACGCACAAGACAGCTTCCCACAGCAAAGCATGATCCAACCCAAAATGTCAATAGTGCCAGGACTGAGAAACCTTGCTATCTGCACAAAATACCTTGCACTATGCCTGACACATTACAGGTGCTCAGAAAAAGTTAATATTCTTCTTTTCCTTCTGCTTCTACAAATGTCCCCACAAGCAGTTATTAAATGGTGCAACTTAGTTATTTGCCTGCTAAAGAGTCTGAGATTGAAATGCGGCTACCCAGCAAACTATGATAATGTGTATGCCACCAGACATAGGATCTCAGGATCATAATTTTGGTGGTAATACTCCCGAAGTCAATTTAGAAAGCCAGAAATTTAGATCTTTCCTCTCCTTCTTCCGAGAGATACATAATTCATTACCAAATTCCATAGCTTTTATTTCATAACTATTTCTCCATTCCATCCACCTCTTTCTATCTCTATTGCCACCACCCTGGACAAGTTATCCACCAGCATTCACCCGAACTAATGTCTTGCTTTTTTCCATTCCAATCTCACAATTCAGCCACAATGATTAAAAATAAACTAATCTGATTATAGTACATTTTTGCTTAAAACCCTTCAATATGGTCCCATTGCTCTTAAAATAGAGAGCAAAATCTCGAACATGGCCTCGTTATGTAACTCTTTGGTGTCTTCTCATATCCCTTCCCCTCCTCCACTACCCTATCTTAGCCCCGTAGATTTTCTTCTCATCCTCGAGTACATGTTGCTCCATCTTACTTCCGGTTTATGCTGTGCTCTGGGATCCTACTTTTAATTCCTACTCACCCTAGCCCTCAGCTCAAAAAAAAAAACCTCTTCAAAGAGCTTCCTCTAAATTTGATACTAAATTTTATCGGAATGCTATATGTTCTCACAGCAACCTCAACTTTTCTCCTTGAGCACTTACTGTAGTTTTAAAGTATACATTTGTGATTATTCTATAAATGTCTGTCTCTTAAACTAGCCTATAAGCTCCACGTGGGCAAGTATTTAACCATTTTGTTTGCCAGCATTTCTATAGAACTTATCAAGTTGAGGACATTATTCACATTGTAAATATCTGTTGAAAGAGTGAACAAATGACAATAATGTTCCCATTGCCCAGCTGAAAGCACTTTCTTCCTCCCTGGCCTATCTGTACAAATCCACTTTTCATATACTGCTGATGCTGTAGACATTTATGTATATCTCCCTTTATCAATAGGCTGTAATAAGCTCCGTGAAGGCAGGCTCCATGTCTCATTATCTGTGCATCCTTCACAGTGCTTAGCATATTGTTTTATATACAGAAGGTGCTCAAGAATTTGTTTAGTTGAAAATCTGGAACACTTACCTTCAAATGGCATAATTCTTGGAGGGTCAGCGTTAAGGTACATGATGGCATAATGATAAAATTATTCAATAATGATAAAATTAAACAACTTTGGATCAAGATTCTCTGCAAAATTAATCAGATCTATCCTGCATAAATCACATAACCTTTCTACATCTCAGTTTAGTAAAGAGCCATCAATGTTAGCTAACTATGTGTCAGATCACACATAGAAACCTTCTCAGCAACTCTGTAGAAAAGAGTTCAATATGCCAATTTTGCAAAGGGAGAAATGTGAAAATTAAGTAATTTTCTTAAGGTCACACATCAGGTAAGACATGGAAGATTGGAGCTCAGGCCTGTTCAGCTCTTTAAATCCTTGCTATTTTTACTACCTTGCATGACTTGTTTGTTTGAAAATTCTTAAAAAGTGTTAAATCTTATTCTAATGTAAATTTGGTTCTGAAATCTTTTGGCTCCATGACCTAAGCGAAATAACTTTCAATAAGAAATTATTTACAAAGTAAATCATCAACAAAATGAAAAGGCAACCTACTGAATGGGAGAAAATAATTGCAAATTATATTTCTGATAAGGGGTTAATATCCAAAATATATTAAAAACTCATTCAACTCAATAGCAAAATACCAAATAATCTGATTAGAAAAATGGGTAGAGACTCTGAATAGACATTTTTCCAAAGAAGATATATAGATGGCCAATAGGCACATGAAAAGATGCTCAACGTCACTAACCATGAGCGAAATGCAAATCAAAACCACAAAATCACCTCACACCTCTTAGAATGGATAATTATTAAAAAGACAAGAAATGAGAATGTTGGCAAGGATGTTGAGAAAAGCGAACACTTGTGCACTGTTGGTGAGAATGTAAATGAGTGCAGCCACTGTGGAAAACAATATGGAGGTGCCTCAAAAAATTAAAAATAGAACTACCATATGATCTAGCAATTCCACTCTAGGGTATGCATCCAAAGAAAACAAAAACACTAATTCAAAAATATGCACATACCCCATGTTCACTGCAGCATTATTTACAATAGCCAAGATATAGAAAAAATCGAAATGCCCATCACTGGATGAATGGATAAAGAAATGTAAACTAACTAACTAAATGAATACACACACACACACACACACACACACACACACACATGCCATGGAATATTATTCAGCCATAAAAAGAAGGAAATCCTGTCATTTGAGACAACATGGATGGACATGGAGGGTATTATGCTAAGTGAAGTAAGTCAGACAGAGAAAGAAAAATACCAAATGATCTCACTTACATGTGGAATTTAAAACAAAAAATAAAAAAAATAAGTCCATAGAGACAGAGAACAGGTTAGTGATTGCCTAAGGTGAGGGTGAGGAGTAGATGGAATGGATGAAGGGGGTCAAAGTTACATATTTCAAGTTATAAAATAAGTAAGTCATGAGGATCTAATGTACAGCATAGGGAATATAGTTAGTAATACTCTACTGCATTCTTGAAAGTGGCTAAGAGAGTAAATCTTAGAAGTTCTCATCACAAGAACAAATTTTCTAACTATGTATATGGTGATGGATATTAACTTGACTTACTGCACTGGTCACTTTGCAGTATATATAAATATAGAATCATTATACTGTACACCTGAAACGAATATAATGTTATATGTCAATTATACCTTAACAAAAAAGATATTGTTTAAATGCACAATATGTATTAATATATTAAATTAACATGGGTACATAATCTGCTTCACATATGGGCATGTTTCAAACATATAAAAAGGTTTTGGGGAAGGAAATGACTCATGCTATATTTTATTTTCTCATTTAAAAAAAAAAACAACAATGTCCCAACAGCCAATTTCCATCCCTGAAAGATGATATGATGCAACCTTTTAGGACAACTACCATAAATGTTAAATTCATGCAGTCAAGTATCAAATGTATATGTTCACAGTTTGCTATACATTATAAAGTCATCTCTGACCTCAGTTTTTTCATCAGTAAAACAGAGCCCCCATCCATGTCTAACATTCATAATCTCAACAATCCAGCACAGGAATTATGTAATTTACCATTATTTCCAAGAAGCCTAAGTCAGGCCAATATTACTGATCATCAATTATATTTAGTCATTTAGTACACTTGGGGGGAATAAAAAAACCTAAGGAAAAACACAAGAGCACACCTCATCTCTTTACTAATGACCTAAAAAGAACACTGTTTGAAATGACTATTTTACCATACACAATGTTAACTTTTTAAAAGCACCTTTGTAAAATGGTCATTTCTATCAGTTTTAGTTGTGTAATGCTGTAAATTTTCTCCTAATAACACTGACCACACAAAATAAATGTCCTACAGCTAAAGCTAACCTTAACAACCATTTATGGATTTTCCTACTCTCATAATTCTGTTATAAAGCAATTACTCAGCTACATTTTGTCTTATACTTATTTTAGTATTTTCTACAGGTGTGTTTATACTGGCACGTTATTTATCAAGAATAACAGTTTAAAAGCAAATTAAAGTGGTCGTGGTATTTTAATCAGTTTTGCAAACTTTGGGTATGATATTAAAAGGTAGTAACTTCCAATTTATACAGAATCTTTTAAAAAATGAAATAAAAAGCATAGTATATTTTGAAGTTATTGAAATAAGGCTCAAAGGACACCAGCTGCTGCTGGTATAACTATTCTAATGATGACCCTAATGTTTGGAATATACTGAAATGATTTGTGAATCTATAAGGATGAATACTGTTCAGTGTAATTTTCAATTCTGTGTATACCTATAAAATATTTAAAACGATAGCAAGCAAATAATAAAATTTGATACATATGGATGCATAAAAAGACCATTTTTCAATTATCTTGCATAGTTAATTCACCCAGGGTTCATCATAAGAAAAGGGTGCCCTTGATGTCAATTAGTCTAAAATTATTCTCTTTATGATTATTCTCTCTTAAACAATGACTTACCTCAATCACTTTATGTCTTAATAATTCTGGACAAAATAGGATACATCAATGTAAATTAACTTAGAATTAATTCTTTTACATTAAATTATACACAATATCACAAAATAATTCCAATTCTTAAAGTTATGTGAGATTGTCAGTAATGAATCTAATGTTTTAGAATGAGCTACCCATTAATGACTAGAGCAAAAATCTAATTTATTTCATTCAAATTTCATTCTCAGGCTGCGTAATGCAGATTGTGTAGATTCACACAACTCAGTTACATATTTCCAGGATGATGTCATTAGTTCATAATGTAGGTTGCTAAAGACAGCTGCTAAGTTATACATCTATGTAACTGAGCAACGAGAGAACCTTATCCACTGTTATGTAGATGAATAAATCACAGTAAAGCTCAGAACATAACGGAAGACCCATGATGTGCTATTTACTAGTGTGGTATTGTGTCATTATTTGTCACAGAATCGTCTTATGTATCAATTATTTCTTGTACCTGACTGCTCTACTTATTTCCTCAAATACTTGCTTGGCAAAAAACATTAAGAGAGTGTTTCAAGTTCTCTGTAGGAAGGCTAGGTGGAGAATTGCTTTTTCTTTTGATTAATTTTTAAGATTTTATCAGTTTGTTTGAAATAACTAAAAGCAACCCAAAACCTTCATGAGTAAGTGAAAGAAATCTAAGAGAATGTCACATCTTCAACAGTCATTAGGGTTAAAATGACTATTTCTGAAAGGCTATAAGAACACAAGAAGTTCTTTACTTTATCCTTTCTACAAAAAAAAAAAAAAGGAAAAGAATCATAGGCCATAATGCTGCTGGGTCTCAATCAAATCAAATAGCATAAAAAAAAACCCAGCAGGAGTGGAGCCCGGCATCCTATTTATGCCACTGGATCAGAACAGTTAGGAGAGGAAGCCATTCTCACAAATCATTCTCTTGTTAAATTCTGTAGTGGGGCTTCATTAAACCTCTTGAATGATAGCACTTGACTTTCAGCCTGTTCACAAAGAGCTCAGCTGGCAATACTGACTCTTTAAAACTCTTCAATCACACATTGTCTTTTGGGTTTTCTTTCTATAATAACTAATCTTTTTTTAAATTCTCATTAGCTCCTCAAATCTTCAGTTAAATTTTTAAAATCATTATTTTAACTACAAAACAAGCAACAACAACAACAAAAACACAAAATCCACAACAAATCCTATAAGGGAGGCATTCTGAGTGAGACTCTTGAGTTCAACATTGAGTGTAGCAATACATACATATAGGAGGTGGTAAATTTATATATGACACTGTGTGTGTGTGTGTGTGTGTGTGTGTGTGTGTGTGTGTGTGTGTGTATCCCAATCCCTGAAGCACTGTTTACTCTAGTACGACTGACTTTACTGGGCCTTTGTGGATTGCTGCCATGTGTGATGTAGAATCATTCTCCAAAGAATCAGTCTGCCATATCTTGTCAGAGTGTGGCAGACATGGTCACACACATATCAAGGTTCTTAAAGTCATCCAGTAAAGCTTTGGGGACCTTGGAATATGTGTTTCATCAAAACGTTGAACTCACAGTCCTTTTTTTTTAATCTGAAACACTTTATTTACCATTTCATAATAGTGATTTCACAGTTCTTAACTAAAATCTTGGATTATAGTCAACCTGACTTGAACCTGCAAAAGGGCCATCTGACACTATTAGTTTTGGCTTTGACTCAAATAACCACGTTATTGGTCAGAAACAATGTACTATTATACTGCCAGCTTTTCTGAAATCAGCAATTTAAGCACACTGTTCCAACAAATGATTTAAATGAAGTCTACATCAAAGAAAGGAAATTCAGAACTGAAGGGTCCAGTTTTTTCTCTCATTACTTCTTTTCTGTCTAGATATTATACCAGCTCTAAAAAGTCAGATGACTCTTACCCTCTATCAGATCTCATATGCTGATAGAAAGCTTTAGCCTGGTGAAGCCTGTTTATGGGAACTACAAATTTACAAAACAGGCTTTCTTTCCCCCAGAGTTTGTTTTTGAATGCAAGTTTATTAAAGTTTATCCCTCACTACTGGCAATAAAATCTACAGTAAGCTATATTGTTTAATTTTCACTTAAATTTTAATTTTACATTCTGAAATAATTATATAGTGGTCCATAAAAAAAAAAAAGCCATGCACATGACATGTTGCATTGTGTGAAATTAACATGTGGTTTGGTAAACTTCAAAGTTGCTATTTCACATCTTAGAAAATGTTCAAGGCACAAATGCACATTTCTTTTAATGGACTATGCCTTCTGATTCATTTTCAAGACTATTAAAGTTTTAAATTATATGGAAGTTATTACTGGGGACCATCTATCCACATTATATTTATCTCTAGTTTCAACTGGTCCAATATATGGATTATATTTATGGAAGGTGCAGTGAAGGGATTCAATATTATTCATTTTATCAGGAAATTTAGCAGCATTGAACATGTAAGGGGGGATAATAATTATGTTTAAAGATCAAAGGGAATCATGTTAATTATGGATCTGTTTAATAAAAAAACTATTTTGGTCTCAAATGCATATCAAATACACACAATTAATAAAGACAAAAAAGTATTTTTACCTAATGTAGATTTTTTTGTGTTATACCTAATTTTTTTCTGTTTCTTGAAGCAATTAGAATAAAAATTGACATTTTTTTAAACCACAATTACAGAAACCTTGATAGTCATTGTTTATTGAAAAGCATTTATTGTGTGTCTATATAAAGTATAATGGGAGATGCATACATGACTCAGACTTTAATCTTTTTTTTTTTTTTTTTTGCGGTACGCGGGCCTCTCACTGCCGTGGCCTCCCCCGCCGTGGAGCACAGGCTCCGGACGCACAGGCCCAGCGGCCACGGCTCACGGGTCCAGCCGCTCCGCAGCATGTGGGATCTTCCCGGACCGGGGAACGAACCCATGTCCCCTGCATCGGCAGGCGGACTCTCAACCACTGCGCCACCAGGGAAGCCCAGACTTTAATCTTTTTATACAGCAGCTAAGAGCACTAAAGCTACATAAAGTCCTGATATATACACATATAAAGACACATGACTGAAATGACTCCTCTTCTTCTGCCTTCTTCATATCATCTTTATTGCTTCTCCTTTTGCTGAGCATTTAATGCTTCACACAATGTGCTAAGCATTTCATATTTATTAGCTCATTTAATCTCCACAAAATCCTATGAGGGAGACATATTTACTCCCCTTTACGGAGGAGAAAACTGAGAATCAGAGATTTAACATCTTGTACATTCAGTTTTTGAATCCATGTGTGTCTATCAGAAAAGACTGTTAGTTCTACCCTACAGAACATTTCCTAAAGCAGCAGCAAAAAAAAAAAATATTGAGGAGTGTTTTTTTTTTTTTTTTTTCGGTATGCCGGCCTCTCACTGTTGTGGTCTCTCACTGTTGTGGCCTCTCCTGCTGCGGAGCACAGGCTCCGGACGCGCAGGCTCAGCGGCCATGGCTCACGGGCCCAGCCGCTCCGCGGCATGTGGGATCTTCCCGGACCGGGGCACGAACCCGTGTCCCCTGCATCGGCAGGTGGACTCTCAACCACTGCGCCACCAGGGAAGCCCCTGAGGGCTGATTTTGACAGACCTCAATATCAAGGAATCACAGAAAATTATAATTGCAGAAAAGCAAAACAATTACCAAATTCTACATTAATCAGCAACTAAAAATTTCAAATCTCTATGGTCAAAGTAAATATTACTGAGACTCTAATGGGTTTTTAGTTGTTTTGAAAGAAGAGATGAGAAAAATAATCATAACCATCATTTTGCATAAGCATTTCATAATCCACAAACCACTTTTATGAGAATATACTTTGTTAATTATCTTTTTAAAACTTTTCTATCATCTTTGATGTTTATAGTCCATGTACATTCATTTTTTTCAACAGATGAGTATACTAAAACTCAGAGAAGTTAAGTGACTTGCCCAGAATACCACAGCTGGTATATATCAGGGCAGCCCTTGATTCGCTCAGACAGAAAATGTTACATGAGCACCAAGGATGCTCCTAAGACTGCAATAAGCAACGAGACTAAGAAGGTGAAGTACATAAAGTGTGCCTGTAAGGAACTCACAGTCAAATGGGGCAGATACTGAAATGCAATAAGGGTGGCAACAGCACGCGACGGGTCCATGAATGTGCATACCTAACCTGACACTGGGGTAAGGACTGCCTGCAAAGCTTCCTGCAAGATGCCTGCCTAAGCTGGATCCAAGGATACGAGTAATTAGCAAGTAGAAGATGGGTCAGTGGGGGCAGAGCATTTTAGACCAAAGGACTAACATAAAGAAAAGCCCAGACGGAAGCTCCATGGTGGTATTTACATGAAAAAATATGTAAACAATATAGTGTTACTACCCTGAAGGGAGTACCAAGAGGGGGCTAAGTAGCCAGGCAGAGCAGCATTTAAGTACTTTGAACCTTATCTGGAGAGATGGGAAGCATGACAATGTTTCATGAATGGAACTAATACAATTTGATTTGTATTTTAGGTCAATGTACCTGTTGTATGAAGGATGGATTCTATAGGACAAGACGGAGGCAAGGAAACTGGTTAGATGTTAAGTTTCACTGCACAAGAGATAATAAAGCAGTGATAAGAAGATAAGACAGGTGTTGAGAGTTGAGAAATATTTAAAAGGCAAAATAAATAGGATTTTAAGGTGACTGACATTCGAGAAATGGAAGAGTAAAGCATGACCCCACCAGCACCCAAGCTGCTTACTACTGTGTATTTGCAGGTTGCATTGCCATCAACTGAAATGAAGAATACGGAAGAATTCAGCTTCTTATGCCTCGTCTGCTCCTGTTTTCACTGCATCACTACTATTTCCTGTGAATTAATACTCACACACTGGGTTAGGAGAATCTTAAAAGCTTAGCCAAACCTCTGACTGTTGCTTCTTGTTTTACTGGAAATCATAACTATTGATCAATTCCTAGTTCACTGGGATATTAACTAGGGGTCAATTATAAACTATAGTGCCCAAGATATTTCAGCATTTTTTTTTTCTTTTCCTTTTCTTTTTTTTTTTTCCTTCTTATTTTCTTTGGCATGCAGTTCACCAGCAGCAAGGAGAGAAGCTCTAGGAAACATTCCATTAGTAGCAGTTAAGTCAGCCAAAGGACTGCACTGGTCTTTTTTTTCTGCCTTGTGTCTCTCTGGTCTCACATCAATCTCAGACTTCAAGTTTCAGCCTTCCAGAGGCTGTCAGTGGCTAACCAATCCTAACGGGGAAGTGCTCTGTTCCTTCACTGCAGAGTAGGCATAATACTTATGGGAAGCATCAGACAAAATAATAGTTCTTCAGAACAGAATAGAATGCACGTCTTTTTGATGATCCATTTGAACATTCCTATTGTATGCCAAGAATACATTAAGGAGATATCAACATCATTCATGATACCATATTTTAGAACTAAAAAAAAACTCCAAAAAACCAGGTGATGAAATTGAGAGAATGGAGTAATTTCACATCAAGGGAAGAAAAACGGATAAGCGCCTATGAGAAAAGAGCTGGGATTTCACAGAAATCCCAATTGTCCGGTAACAGAGCATCACCTGGTTTAGAGATGTTTGGCATCTGCCTTTTCTTTTAACACAGCTGTTGCTGAAAGGGCAGAAAAGCAACTGTTTTTTGAGCTTCAAAGAATAACTGGTCCCTGGGAGAGGCCTGTGGAGGAGTGCAGTGGGGTGTGAACTAAACGTCCAGTTTCCTGTGTCTGACTGGCTCAGCACTTAGGGCTAAAGGGAAATGGGAGGACTAAATGTCTTTTAGTGCCTATTGTAAGAAAGACAGACAAAAATGGGATTAGATTTTCTTAATGGTTCAAGTCAGCACAGATAAAATGAGATTGCTTGGGAAATGGCTGGTACATGGAAGTTTGTTTTCAGTTCGGTTTCCTGTGACAGACATAGCGATGGGAACACGATCACTCTGGTGATAGAGAGTCGCAAATTTACTTTGTCAATGAAATTGTGACAGTAATAAGAGCTGCTTTATCTGTGAAGTTGCAGAGGGAGTGGAAAGATTAATAATGCCATCGAGTTTGCCTTGTTTAAGCAGTGAGTATCACTGAACCAAAGAATTGTAAGAAATCTTAGAGGTGGAGGACAGACTTGGAAATGGGAGAAATTTGGAGTTTAAACTCTGTGTGGCTTTATCTTCCATCTTTCTTTCAGAAGAGCACACCTCATAAATGGAATTATGTAAAAAGCTACAGACATGATTGTCATCATAAATAATCACTAATTTTAAAGGTTTTGCTATTAATAGAATGATAAAGTTATTTTTCTGCCTTTATTTTTCTTTTAAGTGTTTTGAGGCTGCATCCACCATGCTTTTCTTTAAAGGCTACCTTCAACAAAGGAAAAAAAAAAGTACCCACTGTTTAAATTACTATGAATTGGTTCAAAAATGAAAGCAAGCAGGAAAATTTATGTTGGCTATCATGTGATTACAAGAAGAACCTCAAGGCCCACCTGGCAAGCATCTAATAAAGACCTAATGGGTTTAGATTAAGATAGTAAAATAATGTAAAACAAACCTGCAACCATTCTCGGAGCACCAAGCAGAGGCATAAATTTTAGCAGTTTCTATAGCACACTGTTTAAAAAATCTGGCAGGGTGCCTCACTGCATCTATTTTGTTCAACTTAGACTTTACATTTTATAGGTATGTCACAACCTATAAAATGGTTATAAATACTACAGTATATATCTTTTTCCTTAAACGATGGGGCCATTATGCAACATGAAACACTAGTTCAGAAGATAATTCATTCCTACTGTGACAGCTAGCAATCCTAATACTTGTCGAATTGAGACATTAAAATGCAAATATCACAATGTAATCAATCAAAATTGAGATGATATGTCTTTTAAAAGATGCCTGAATTTGTGTATTTTAGGTTTACAAAGAGAATTCTTGAGGAGGTGCATAGATATTATTACAGTATGGAGGGAAAATGAGGCAGACAAACATCAGGCGTAAATGTAACAACATTTACATTTATAGGTAATAAAGTTTTGATTATTCCAAAAAATGACAGAATATCAAGTTCAGGTTAACTGAATTTTCTGGTTAACTGGGAGTTAAACAGAAACACTTCTCTGTTGTGATCATTCCAAACAGCATTACTTCACCATTTTTTATTGGTCATGTAATGGACATTAATTATTTTTCAACAGGTCAAATTACTGCAGAGTCTCTGAGTCTCTGCTGAACGTTTTTTCATAACGATAACACTCCATTGCACATAAAATGTAATCGGTTTTTGAATCATTTCTATTCCCAAGTGGTCGTAATTTTCATTAAATTATCTAGTTATTTTGCAAAACCTCAACATTAAATCTAGCACTAGTTTTGATGTCACTAACAAGATTTAACACATTTAGTTTAAAAGCCAATAAAGTTTTTTTTTAATAAAAATGTAATGCTTTATATTTGAGAAGACTTTTAATAACTTGTTACATAATAAATTATCATGATTATATTACTACTTCAGGTTTCTCATTTACAATAGCAAAGGAAGACCTACCTGTCTAGAATTATCTGAACATTACTACATTTCTTATGAAATAACCAATAATTATTAAAATTAAGTGATAAAGCTATCACTAATAATAACGCTTATATGACTACAACACTCCTTATTTATAAAACATTCTGTAACAGACAATATGTTAAGCTTTATATATATATATAATTTAATTTAATCCTTATAAAAATGCTGTGAGGTTGGTATTACTGTACCCATTTTACACATGGGCAACTGAGACTCATGTAATTTAAATAACCTTTTCTAGGCCACACAGTTGGTAAATGACAGAAATAGGATTCAACTACATTTTGTCTGACACCAATGTCTATACTCTTCGCTACACAATTCTCTGTAACACACTTCATCCAGCCCTGGTAATTCCCAAACCCTAGAGCAATTTTTTTTTTTTTTTTTTTTTTTCGGTACGCGGGCCTCCCACTGTTGTGGCCTCTCCCATTGCGGAGCACAGGCTCCGGACGCACAGGCTCAGCGGCCATGGCTCACGGGCCCAGCCGCTCCGCGGCATGTGGGATCCTCCCGGACCGGGGCGCGAACCCGCGTCCCCTGCATCTGCAGGCGGTCTCTCAACCACTGCGCCACCAGGGAAGCCCTAGAGCAATTTTTTAAAGCCCTTTATTCTTTCTGTCAGCTCAACAGGTAACTCCACATTCCAGAGACTGATGAACTTGCTTGAAAACAAAAATAAAAACAAATTTCTGTTCTCTAACCCAGATCTACTAAATCAGGTTCTCCAGGGGCATGCTTGATAATCTGTATACTTAACAAGCTTCAGATAAGTTTAGATATACACGTTCAGATAAGATCAGATAACAAACTTCATCTAAGTTTAGGAAACTCTGTCCAGCCCCAGGTTTTACTCTGTTCCTTTCAAACACAGACCACCAGGCAGCCATCAGAGATGATAATCTCTTCAGATCTGATCCAATGTAACCTATTGCTAGCACTCAGGATCAAAGTCACCAGAAGATGCTTGAATTTCCCCTGTGATGTACTGTACTGTGATATCTCTACCACACAAGCAGAAGGTTGGAGTTCAAATGCATAGTTCAAATTGTAACAAGTATTTATTACATAAAGTGCCTACTAGATGTCCAGTACCATACTAAGGACTGTGAAAAATACACAAGTATTAAAACCAAAGAAATCATGAGTTGAGAATGGAATACTTGAGGAAATACATACAGACAGAGTCTCTAAAACAGCAGAATCAGGA
Organism: Grampus griseus; assembly: GCF_964374135.1. Taxonomy (NCBI): domain Eukaryota; kingdom Metazoa; phylum Chordata; class Mammalia; order Artiodactyla; family Delphinidae; genus Grampus; species Grampus griseus. Next base: position 111,851,964 of record NC_138998.1, on the reverse strand, counting down.
TTTCAAAAAAATATATATATATCAAAAAAAAGGAAGTAATTCTCAAATGAGGGTTAATTTTTAAATGTTAGAACTAATCATATCTGTACTGGGGGTGAAAATCAAACGTTCACCCTTATTTAAGAAAGTTTTTTTCCCCAAACTGCTACTGGAACACAGGGTTCTGTTGTCCAACATCAATTCTCAAAATTAAATATTTATTGCATGAGGAGTGAGGAAAAGGAAGAATATTTTTAAGCCCATACTGACTCCAATAGTGCCTCAAAAATGAACCACAAATGAAATACAGAAATCAAAAACAACTATGCTACTGAATTTCTAATAACTGTTTCTTGCTATCAAATGTATTCATTTCTGATTAGTTTCCTTTGTAGTAACTAATATTTTTCTATATTCAATCTCAAAGGAAAAAAATACATAACTTCTCAAGTTTCCTTTGAAAAGTTTCCTTTGTTTTTTTTCTTAGTTAAGTTTTGCTGTTGGGAATCATGTTACTTTCTTTGACATACTGTGTATATTATTCTAGCATGTTAAAGGTATTTTCACAGTGATGTTAATATGCATATTTTATTTTAATAGTTGAATAAAATAATAACTTCTCAACAATACACAGATCTTTCATAAGTTTATAGAAAACCCAATGCAGTTGAAATAAGAACTTCTAAATTCCTTAAGTAGTTTCTGGATTTGATCATTTGTACCCAGTTTTCACTGAAATCCAGGCTTAGGAGCAAGAATTCCATATGGAAAACTTAAGGCTGAATTAACTTTGGAATTGAGTATAAAACTGCTGGAAGAAACTCTATTTTGATTTCAATGTCTACTGTAGACACAGCAGAATGGCTATTATTTATAAAAGCATCATCTCTCTGACTAATATAATAGACAATCAACCTCCCTGTCACAATTGCCTGGAGATAGACACACCTTTTCATGTCTTGGATTCATCCTGGGCTACTTTCACTCCCTCCGGAGGGCTTCTGAACTTGAACTTGACATCTCTTAAATTTATGCTTTCTCTAAATGTAAAGGGGTTTTCTTTTCTTACAGTTTTAGTCTTATGTGGAGTTCAAGTCTAACTTAGATTAAAGAGAAGTAGTCTAGGCCTTAGAAATTCAATGTTTGTTCTTGATCTTTTCATTTTTTTCTTTTGTTTTTATGAGGTTGAGCTAAAAACCCTAAAGGGGGACATAATGGCTTTAGAGACAGGAAGGAAATATTCTTTATTCCTTTTTTCTACTGTAAAAAGCCCACAAGGCTCTTTTGTAGAAAGCCCACAGTAGAAGCTCTCCTTCAAAAGCCACCTTTTCCTTCGTAATAGCCTTAGAGGAGACAGTGCTCGGAAAAGATGACAGAGCAGGTGTTGCTAATGTCATACTCAGAAACAAGCTAAGTGGTTTATGGCCAAAATCCCTGTTTACTCTATATACGTGTCAAAATAAGGAATTTTTTTCACCAACAAAATGCTCTTTAAAGGTCCCTGTCTCTCAAATTCCACAATAAACAATTTGTCCCTAAAAAGGAAAAAAATGAGAGAAAGTTCTCAGATGATACATAGTAAGAAATAATCAGTATGACATCATGGAAAAAGGGGAAAAGGGATAATGAGAATGAAAAACATATGAAATTATGGAGACAAAGGAGGTGACAGAACCATTTCTGCATATCAGTTTAAGATGTGACTTTGACATTCAAAAAACTTGTAGCCAAAGAATATGGCAGCCATTTTGGCTCACATCACACCAAATAATAAATCTTCATCAAAATTAGCAAAGTACAAATGCAATTAATTCACTCAACAAATATTTATTGAATGTCTGTTAAGTCACAGGCACGGTGTGCACAGAAAAAGACTGCAAAAGTCCCTACTCTTTGGATGCATCTTACATTCTAGTGGGAAACAGAATCTTTTCACTTTTTTGTTCTGAACTGTACAGACCCTTGAAAGTGCATGACCTGAAGGAATGGTCGACTTATTTTCATTGAAAGATCAAGTTTTCGCGGCAGGAGCTGTCATTTAATTAAAGCTCTGTGTTTGAAGACCCAGAGATTAAAGCACACTCCCCTCCTCTATTTGACCGAGAAAATGCTCTCATAATTTTGAAAACTTAGTTCAATTTCCTGTAACAGACACTTATAGAGCTCCCATAGGCAAAACAATAATTTCCTTTAAATATGTTTGGAATAATGTATATATATACAGCACTATTTAAAGTCTATATTTTATATAGACTACTCTAATATGTAATATTTCCAAATATCAACATTGTATCTCATATAATAAATCAACCACAAAAAATGTTCCCCAAACCTTACCTTGGACAGTCAGAGTAGCAGAGGCTTCAGCTTTTCCAACCATATTTTCCGCAACACAAGTATATGACCCCGTGTCACCAGCCATCACCTTCCGAATTTTCAAGGTATGATCATCTCTGATTTCATATCTAGTGACATAACAAAAGAAAGCACAGTTAAGTGACTTTCTACTTGAAAGAATCCATCATTACAAATATGTATTTAGGTATCAAATCACAGCCAACATTCTCGAGAATTTAAAGCAGAAGGTAAATAATGCAGCATTCTTCTAAGTAAGCGTGTGCATAGAAAAGAGCACTTCTTTTATATTCGTGTGGGCAAAAATATTAAAACTACTTTTTTTTTTTTTTTTTTTTGCGGTACACGGGCCTCCCAATGCCGTGGCCTCTCCCGTTGCGGAGCACAGGCTCCGGACGCGCAGGCTCAGTGACCATGGCTCATGGGCCCAGCCGCTCCGCGGCATGTGGGACCTTCCCAGACCGGGGCACGAACCCGTGTCCCCTGCACCGGCAGGCGGACTCTCAACCACTGCGCCACCAGGGAAGCCCTAAAACTACTTTTTAACAGAATATTTTTAGGCAAAGTTGACGCTTATTTGTTTATTTCCTCAAGCTCCTGTACTCATACTAAAATTTAAGTGACCATTAAATACATTTTTATTATATGTCAGACTTCAAGCATTTTGTAGGTTCTATCTTTTAAAATTCTTATAACACCTTATGAAGTATTATGCTCATCTCCATTTGGCAGATGAGAAAATTGAGGCATAGGAAGGTAAGGTAGCTTGGCTTTGGTCTTCAGCTATTTTAATGGCAGAGTTAATATTTAAACCCAGAGAGTCTTATTCTGGAATTCCCTTGCCTTGCCTCATCTTGCCTTTTTTTAAATGTTGGGTATCCCTTGAAATTTCACCTCAGTCCTCTTTTTACTCTATATGATATCCCTGAGTTATACTATCTACACTAGTTTATATATTGATCGACCACACAAACATTTGCTGCCCCTATTTCACTTAAGCTCCAAATTCATAATCCTGACTAATAATTAGACATCATACCTCCAGAGACACTTAATATTTAATACGTTAGATAAAACATTTTTTTCTTACCCTATCACATAAAACAACTCCTTCTCCTAACACAACCTACCTATCTTCCTTCACCAGCTCCCTATATATAACAAATCATTCAGTTCATCAATTGGGTCTCAGAACTTTCTCTCCATGATGGACCCCTAGCCTATTTCCATCTCATCTCCCAGTTCAGGCGATTCACATCTCTTATCTGGACAACAACAATGGTGACCCAGCCAACGGCAACCCCCCAACCCCTTGCCACATTAATGTGATATCCATAATGCTAAAAAAATTATTTCCTCTAAAAAGCAATTCTGTTCATAGTTATCCCTCTTGGCTTATCAATGTGCATGCCGTATGATTCAGAATTCTTTAGTCGATACAAAGTCCTGTAAATCCGGCCTCACTATCTCCAGCCTGGTTTCCCATAACTTCTTGCCACATGCGCTGTGTGCTGCCATGCTAAATTTCCACCACTCAAAACAGTCTTAGATTTGTGTCTATGTTGTGATGTCTTTTTTCCTGGAATACTCTTCTCCTCTTTCTTGCTTGTCAAATTGATACATATTTTTCAAGACATTGCTTCTATGTCACTTTCCTTTGAGAACTCTCTCCTGATTTTCTGCTCCCATGGGTCTACCTTTATGCAGCAAAAGGGTTTGCTACGTTACTCTGTATCTATCCATACATGACTCCTTTGGTGAGCTCCTTGACAGCAGAAACTATACCTAAACACTTGCTGTGACCCCCAAACCTAGCAGGGGCTCAAGGTATGTCTGCTGAATGAATGGACACACTAGAGAAGACAGCCTAAAGACAGTGCCTGAAAGTTTCATTTCATTGCCTCATTCCCTAAGGCTGCGAGTGTATCTCTGCTTCTAGCCAATTTAAGGATTTGACAGATATCAAGAAACTCTGACCTCTTCTACCATTCCCGGGTGATGTTGTAGCTAAGGAAAAGGAAGTTTGCTTTTTAACTGGTTTGTAGTTACATCTTTAGTGCTGTACCTCCCTTCCCTACCTATTCCCATATAAGACATTGGTATTAACTGTTGTCTGGCTGGACAAAGAGAAAACTGTTTAAGGAATGTCACATCTTCCAAGGGTTCCCTGGGCAGGCTGGGGTCATGAACTTACAGTTATCTGTACACGCTCAAAGAAAGCATGGCAACCTTCTGATTCTAATTATCTCCGTTACTATGTCTGGCCCAAGGAGATCAAGGAGTCTAGAGTAGACCATTCTAATGGCTTATATGTGAAAAGTGGTCTGATGAGAACTGTAGAAATTCTGAGTGGATGAATCCCATCATTAAATTCTGATCCATACCTGGATTTGGGCAGTTCCCCATCATCTTTCCTCCATCGTACTGTGGGCACAGGGTCGCCTCGGGCCTCACATTTAAATTCTGCACTGTCATCCACAGTGACTGCCAAGTTACTAGGTCTCTTCACAAATGAAGGTCTCTCTAAAATTAGAAAAAGTCATCTCAAAAAAAAAAAAAAATACAGATGAACAAACTAAAAGCCATTTTAGATGTTCCGTAAGAGCAGATTTATAATTTAAAATATTACTTAGAAAATTATTCCACCGAGTTCCCTACTTCTCCTCCCGAGGTGTAGTGTTTCCTCCGAATTGTCTTCCTATGTCTCGGCTACTTTATCTCAGGCTGCTTTACTGATTTCTTCTGTCTTTTTTCCAGCCCCCAAAATATTGGTTTACCTTCTAGAAAAGGTCATTTCTTTCTCCCTTGTATAAAGATACTAAATGATAATAAGAGATAAGCTTTACAATGAGCAGATCAGATGAAATTGCACTTACCTAAAACAGTTAGCTCTGCTACTTCACTCTCACGTTCCCCAACCATGTTGGTACCAACACAAACGTATTTGCCAGCATCACTTTTGCGGGTGTAAGTAATCATGAGCTTTCCTCCTCGTATCTTAAAAAAATGTTTCACGTGACTATCATTAAAATCGCTACAGTAATTTTTACATGACAGAGGTCTTCATAAGTGAAGTCTACTTTCTAAGCATGCAAAGAAAGACTGACTATATCAAAAAGCTGATGTGTAGTATTTACTCTATAGGTAATAACTTTAAACAGAATTTATTCCAAAGGTACAATATAAAAGAGGCAAAACATTTTTACTTACCTACATTTCTTGTAAAGTAATTATATTCTATGTGACTAGAAATTTGTTTTTCCAAACCAGCCAAGTTCCTTCATATTATTTAATTAAATGAAAACCAAAAACATTGTGTGAACAATTTGGTTAGCAAGTAGAAAAAAGAAAAAGGAAATTTTTTTTTAACTGAAGTATAATTGATTTACAATGTTGTATTAATTTCTGCTATACAGCAAAGTGATTCAGTTATTTTATATATATATATACACATTCTTTATCTTCTTTTCAGTATGGTTTATCACAGGATATTGAATGTAGTTCCCTTTGCTATACAGTAGGACCTTGTTGTTTAGGAAATTCTTAATACCATATGACTATAATTAACATGTAAATACATATTAGCTATACGTAATTTCAAGGAAGCATACTCTAGTATTACAAGATGTGGAAATTAAAATGTCTCTAATTACTTAATTTGCCAGAGATGCTTTAAGCAACTATATCTTAACTTCCAAAATATTACAGAACCTGACCTGTCCTAAAAAACATAAGTGTCTCTGCTGTCCAAACAGTTTCTTGGGGTCTTAGGAGGCAGAGACCGAACAGATACTAATAAATCATCTGGAAAGTCATCCGGGTACACTCTTGAACACTTAATTATTTGAAGAAGGATTAATTACAAATGTAAGCAGACTTCCAGTACAATATGTAGGCCAAATCTAATCATGAATTAAGATTGGGATGCGGAAATTGAACTATCTTTACTTAATTTAATATGCTTTTGGTGGGGAGTAGAGTTCAATTACCCCTGAATAACTATAACGCTCTGAACCTTAGAAAGGTTTTGTCAGGGATAACTTCCAGAATGTTTATTCATGGAGGTTTTGACCTCACAGTTATTTTGTACAGTATACAGACTAAACAAAGGAGGAAAAAAAATACAGAAAGTAAGGAAGGAACCATTCAAATAGAATTTTTTTTTCATCCTACACTGGGAGTTTGTTGAAACTACTGCTTTATTAAAGTGGGGTCACAGTGTTTTGGAATGCCTAAATTGCTTTATTTCAATCCAGACATCCAAACTAGATATTGCGACCAAGTCTTTATGTGTTAGGACAAACCAAATATTAACAGAGCAGTTTTAATTTTTGTGCCTTTAGAACTTGACATTTTTCAGTCCTTTTATTTAAAAAATGACCATGACTCTCTAGGTGTCATTATAAAAATCATCCAGGGACTTTTCTCTGCATTGCTCATGATTCTATCCCTCATGCGTAGAAAAATGTCTGCATATAGTAGTCACTCGAAAGATTTTTAATGAATGCAAACTGCTTTTGTAGATAAAATTAGTCTATTATCCACTGAAGCATTTTCATAAAGGTTTATAGCAGCTACAAGATATATTAATGATAGATTTATTGTTTTCATATATACTTACCTGTTTTCAAACAGAATAAATAAAAAGAACAAATAAATGTCACATGAAAAGAAAAAAACCTTCCAAAAGTTTACTGTCAATACTTTATGAGCATTTTTCTTTTGTACCTCCCTCTCTCTCAATATAGATATAGATAAATAGATATAGAAATATAGATATAAAATATACGTTACACATACACACTTTTACTAAAGTAAAATCATGTGATTCATGCTTTTCTTTGTTAAGTTGCATTTTCAACTCAATAATATCCTACAAAGCACAAAGGCGTCCACCACAGTAAAGAATTATCACACACCCCATATGTCAATAGTGCTGATGTTGAGAAACTTTGTTCTAAAGACCTGGCTCTGGCCTAAGGATAAATGCTGGATTAATATAACAAAAGGAAGGAGGGATTAAAATCATGTAATACCATTAATGTTTACTCTATTTGGAAAAATCATCACTGAGAGTCCCCAGGTTAGTATAAATACGCCTACACAACTTCCATCCCATTAACAAGACAATTTCACTATAAAACCCTACATTCTACTCTACACTCACTGGCAATAATGGTTCAAAACCCCAAAGTGAACATTACAACTTAAATGGAAAATCAAACAAACTTCACCAAACCTGGGAGAAACTTATCTCCTAGGAGATGATAGAGACAGAAATTGACAAAAGTGAAGGAAGAAACAACAAAGTACTGAAAACAGAGAAACACACAAAATAACGGATGCAAATGGTAGTCTTCAGTTTCTACAAGTTCAAATTGATTTTGGCATTATGTCAATGGCTGAATTGAAACAGAGCAAACCAAAAGCCATAATTCTATTCTCTATGGTCACAAATGTGGACTGCATGGTGGCCTGTTCTTTTCAACAAACAGAAGAATAGAAAAAAACATAGTGCTGTAACCCCGATCAAATATAACGTACCAGCTTTAAAGCAGTACCTACTATTAACAATCACCATTTTATGCTGGCATATAAAAATATTGATTGTAAAGGGTGACTATACACATTCTAAATCTTAGTGCTCCTTTGTAAACCAAAAATTGACATTTCCTCTCTCTACAGAGAAAGGAAGAATATGTCTAACACATACAAAACACCATAAATGTGAAAATAGCACTATTTAAAACAAGTTAAGAAATATTTCCTGGCAGCTCTCTTCCTGCAGCTGGATCTGACAGCCAAATTGTAAACCTATCAAAAATGAGTTTGTATAATGAACAGACACAATGTTAAACACTGCACTGCAGCAGCTCTACTTCAATTAACCTAACCGGGTAGTGGAGAAGCAGAAAGAGTTAAGCTTTCCGACAATATGGCATCTAGCCTATGTCAAAACTCGAAGCAGAAGTCCCACTTCCTCATTACCATCTACCTTATCAGCCTGCAGTAGTAACCACATTAGAAGCCTACATTTCCATAAGCTCTAGACAGCACTTAAAGGGGGACCTCCGCTAACTACATACTAGGTGAAAACAAAACAAAAAAGGTCCTAGTGGTGTTGCTACTTCTGGGGAAGGAGACAGGAGGAGAAAGGAAAAGGTGGGAAAAAGGTTAAAGTTTCAAATATCTTTATACTTTATATTTTTCTTCAGAACAGTTTCAGATTAAAAAAAGTTTTAGTGACATTAAGGTATGGAATACCTCAATGTACTTGATATATAGGATTCTTATATACTAGCATTTTCCCTTTAAGAAGCTATAAATGATTATATACCTTAGGGGTAAAAGCCTTCTCTCCTAGCACTTAAAGACTTCTCTGAAGTAGTTGAAAATCTCTTCTAGAATGCTTTCATCTCCTTTATTGCATTGTTTACTGAGTAACAAGATGATATAGAAAAATCAGGTATAAGATGTAGCTTTTCGAACAAAAGTGAAGAGAATTATTTCATATTTCTGGTAAGCATGAAAAACCACAATCAGAATTCTTACTTCCAGAATACAAGAAGGAACATTATCTTTGCACATATAGAAGCATGCTTTCTTTTAAAAAGTAAATTAAGTAAGTTTTTTGTCTGGTTATTCTATGGCATATACAGCTCACTCTGCAATCAGTGCTTAAAATCAGAAATAAAGATGAACTTAAAATGAACCCCTTGGTATGTCGTCATTTTCTACCCTAAAGCAAGTCAGGTGATTTGCAGTATCTGTTACACAGGAATTGTTTTTCAGGCATCACCCCGACAATGTTATCCATACACCTCTAGGTTAATATACTAAACCAACTGGGGCTAATTAACTAGTTTGGCTACACAAAATCTTTTCTGCTTTTAATTACATTAACCTAATGTGACTTGAATTCAGCAGACCAAAAACGAAACCACTAATTATATTAAAGGCTTCAAAGATGATTTCAAATGGCTAACCACCAAACTGTCATATAATTTATCTCATTTCCTTTAGTAGATTTTGCATTCAAAATCTGTTTCTTACTATAAATACTATTTTTAAAATAGATCCTAACAATGGATTAAAAGAACACTGATCTAGAATGCTGAGAGATATATGTTTAAACAATATACGCAAGATGCAAATAGGTGTCATGATACCAATGAGAAATTGTGCAGTACTTAATTTTTACAATTTTCTAAAAGATTAAAGACTCAGAAATATTCATTTACAGTAGTAAAGACTTAATAAGCAGGGTTAATAGGAGGAATAAAAATTTTAAAGCACCCAGGTTTAGAAATTATTTTTTCTGAAACACTTGATTCTTTACCACTGTTTTGCAAAGTAAATGAGATGAGAGGTTTTGAATTATAGTCTAGTGTATCATCCTTAAACAATTCACTAAGTCTCTTTGGGCAGAATATCTCTTCATAGCAATGCTGCCAATTCTGCCTGGATCTTTGACCTGTAGAACAGATATCAAACTGTTGTGAACTAGAAGGGAAGTACTTTGCATGGGTTTAAGACTTCTTAATGACCATGAGATGCAGGTACCCCAGATGGCCAGTCACAGGCCCCAGACATTCTCTTTGGTGAACTAAACTGCAAGGCAGTTTTGGGTGGTTCCTAAGAACTCCTTTCAACAGAGACATGTAAAGAAGAGTCACGGTAACAGCTTTTATTTCTTTAACATTTAGCATTAAATCAACAACAAAAATAACCACCCCCCTCAAAAAAAAAAAAAAGATATATTGTTTGATCAGGGAGCAGAGAATGGGAGGAAATGGAAAAATACCCATTACTTTCCAATCTGGTTGGAAGAGTGGTATCAACCTTTAATGTAAACAATTCCAACTGAAGCATTCATACTTTCTAACATATACCACAGTACCTTTCAAAATCAATTATGCTTTGTTGCATTCTAAATTAAGGAAAAACACTGGTGGTAGTGTAATTATATTGTACAAATGATAGGCAAAGGGTTGGATAAAATACATGTCTCACAGCAGTTAAAAAAATTATAACCAAGTAAAAGATAATTCATATAATTCAGATCTTATACAATATCAAAGAATACAGTATTTCTTATTTGGCAATATTTCTTACTCACACTCCCAGGTAAGCAGTTACTTAAGAGCTGTTAGTAAAAAAGCCATGTCTAGAATGAAATAATTTCATGTTTTTCTAATCATGGTTGAATATCATGTGTAGGTACTTTATATTTTTGAATATACACCTTCATAATTTTGCTGTTTCACTCTTTGGAACCTAAATTTTAATGGAGTTAGTAAGCAGATAAAAATGTAAGTTTTTGAAAAATTTCCACTATCAAAAACCATTGATATAGGACTTCCCTGGTGGCACAGTGGTTAAGAATTCACCTGCCAATGCCGGGGACACATGATCCCTGGTCCGGAAAGATCCCACATGCCCTGGAGCAAATAAGCCTGTGCGCCACAACTACTGAGCCTGTGCTCTAGAGCCCGTGAGCCGCAACTACTGATCCCATGTACCGCAACTACTGAGGCCCGTGCGCCTGGAGCCTGTGCTCTGCAACAAGAGAAGCCACCACAATGGGAAGCATGCGCACCGCAACGAAGAGTAGCCCCTGCTCGCCGCAACTAGAGAAAGCCCGTGCACAGCAACGAAGACCCAATGCAACCAAAAAATAAATTTAAAAAAAAAGTTTTTTAAAAACCATTGATATAGGGCTTCCCTGGTGGCACAGTGGTTGAGAGTCCGCCTGCTGATGCAGGGGACACGAGTTCGTGCCCCGGTCCGGGAAGATCCCACATGCCGCGGAGCGGCTGGGCCCGTGAGCCATGGCCGCTGAGCCTGCGCGTCTGGAGCCTGTGCTCCACAACGGGAGAGGTCACAACAGTGAGAGGCCCGCGTACGGCAAAAACAAAACAAAACAAAACAAAAAAACATTGATATAAAACAATTTATATCTACTACTCTTGTCACCATCAACACTTTTCTTAAGTATAAGAAGAAATGTCAAGAACTTAACCTTTATTTATCCTATTTATTTGTACTAATCTTGTCACACAAAATGTTTTTAAAACTGATATCATGAGGGGGGGACCTTGAAGATGGCGGAAGAGTAAGACGCGGAGATCACCTTCCTCCCCACAGATACACCAGAAATACATCTACACGTGGAACAACTCCTACAGAACACCTACTGAACGCTGGCAGAAGACCTCAGACCTCCCAAAAGGCAAGAAACTCCCCACGTACCTGCGTAGGGCAAAAGAAAAAAAAAGAAAAAACAGAGACAAAAGAATAGGGACGGCACCTGCACCAGTGGGAGGGAGCTGTGAAGGAGGAAAAGTTTCCACACACTAGGAAGCCTCTTCGCGGGCGGAGACTGCAGGGCGCGGAGGGGGGAGCTTCGGAGCCGCGGAGGAGTGCACAGCAACGGGTGCGGAGGGCAAAGCGGGGAGATTCCCGCACAGAGGATCGGTGCCGACCGGCACTCACCAGCCCGAGAGGCTTGTCTGCTCACCCGCCGGGGCGGGCGGGGCTGCGAGCTGAGGCCGGAGCACAGGGAGAGGACTGGGGTTGGCGGCTTGAACGTAGCCTGAAGGGGTTAGTGCACCACGGCTAGCTGGGAGGGAGTCCGGGGAAAAGTCTGCACCTGCCGAAGAGGCAAGAGACTTTTTCTTCCCTCTTTGTTTCCTGGTGCGTGAGGAGAGGGGTTTAAGAACGCTGCTTAAAGGAGCTCCAGAGACGGGCGCGAGCCGCGGCTAAAAGCGCGAACCCCAGAGACGGCCGCGAGCCGCGGCTGAAAGCGAGGACTCCAGAGACGGGCGGGAGACGATAAGGCTGCTGCTGCCGCCACCGAGGGGCCTGTGTGCGAGCACAGGTCACTCTCCACACCCCTCTTCCGCGGAGCCTGTGCAGCCCGCCACTGCCAGGTTCCCGGGATCCAGGGACAACATCCCCGGGAGAACGCACGGCGGGCCTCAGGCTGCTGCAAAGTCACGCCGGCCTTTGCCGCCGCAGGCCCGCCCCGCACGCCGTACCCCTCCCACCCCGCCGGCCTGAGTGCGCCAGAGCCCCCGAATCAGCGGCTCTTTTAACCCCGCCCTGTCTGAGCAAAAAACAGGCGCCCTCCAGCGACCTACACGCAGTGGCAGGGCCAAATCCAAAGCTGAGGCCCTGGAAGCTGTGAGAACAAAGAAGAGAAAGGGAAATCTCTCCCAGCAGCCTCAGAAGCAGCGGATTAAAGCTCCACAATTAACTTGATACACCCTGCATCTGTGGAATACCTGAATAGACAACCAATCATCCCAAATTAAGGAAGTGGACTTTAGGAGCAAGATCTATGATTTTTTCCCCTATTCCTCTTTTTGTGAATGTGTATGTGTATGCTTCTGTGTGAGATCTTGTCTGTATAGTCTTGCTTCCACCATTTGTCCTAGGGTTCTATCCGTCCATGGTTTTTTTTTTTAAATTTTTTTTCTTAATAATCAATTTTAATTTTAATAACGTTATTATACTTTACCTTCTTTCTTTCTTTCTTTCGTTCTTTCTTTCTTTCTTTCTTTCTTTCTTTCTTTCTTTCTTTCTTTCTTTCTTTCCTTCCTTCCTTCCCTCCTTTATACAATGAATCATCCCAAATTGAGGAGGTGGTCTCTGACAGCAAGATTTATGATTTTTCCCCCTTTACCTCTTTTAGTGAGGGTGTATGCGTATGCTTCTGTGTAAGATTTTGTCTGTATAGCTTTGCTTCCAACATTTGTCCTAAGGTTCTATCCGTCCCCTTTTTTTTTTCTAAATAAGAATTTTTAAATTCAATAATTTTATTATACTTTATTTTATTTTTACTGTATCTTCTTTCTTTCTGTCTTTTTTCCTTCTTTCCCTCCTTCCTTCCTTCCTCCCTCCCTCCCTCCCTCCTTTCTTTCCTTCTTTCCTTCTTTGCTTCTTTCTTTCTTTCTTCCTTCCTTCCTTCCCGCCTTTCCTTCTTTCTTTCCTCATACTTCTACTAATTCCCTCTACTTTTTCTCCCTTTTATTCTGAGCCGTGTGGATGAAAAGCTCTTGGTGCTCCAGCCAGGAGTCAGGGCTCTGCCTCTGAGGTAGGAGAGCCAACTTCAGGACACTGGTCAACAAGAGACCTCCCAGCTCCACAGAATATCAAACGGCGAAAATCTCCCAGAGACCTCCATCTTAACACCAGCACCCAGCTTCACTCAACGACCAGCAAGCCACAGTGCTGGACAACCTATGCCAAACAACTAGCAAGACAGGAACACAACCCCACCCATTAGCAGAGAGGCTGCCTAAAATAATAATAAGGCCACAGACACCCCAAACACACCACCAGATGTGAACCTGCCCACTAGAGAGACAAGATCCAGCCTCATCCACCACAACACAGGCACTAGTCCCCTCCACCAGGAAACCTACACAACCCACTGAACCAACCTTAGCCACTGGGGACAGACATCAAAAACAGCAGGAACTACGAACCTGCAGCCTGCAAAAAGGAGACCCCAAACACAGTAAGATAAGCAAAATGAGAAAACAGAAAAACACACAGCAGATAAAGGAGCAAGATAAAAATGCACCAGACCTAACAAATGAAGAGGAAATAGGCAGCTTACCTGAAAAAGAATTCAGAATAATGATAGTAAGGATGATCCGAAATCTTGGAGATAGAATGGACAATAGAATGGACAAAATGCAAGAATCAGTTAACAAGGACCTAGAAGAACTAAAGATGAAACAAGCAACTATGAACAACACAATAAATGAAATTAAAAGTACTCTAGATGGGATCAATAGCAGAATAACTGAGGCAAAAGAACGGATAAGTGACCTGGAAGATAAAATAGGGGAAATAACTACTGCAGAGCAGAATAAAGAAAAAAGAATGAAAAGAACTGAAAAGAATGAAAAGAATGAGGACAGTCTCAGAGACCTCTGGGACAACATTAAACGCACCAACATTTGAATTATAGGGGTTCCAGAAGAAGAAGAGAAAAAGAAAGGGACTGAGAAGATATTTGAAGAGATTATAGTTGAAAACTTCCCTAATATGGGAAAGGAAATAGTTAATCAAGTCCAGGAAGCACAGAGAGTCCCATACAGGATAAATACAAGGAGAAATACGCCAAGACACATATTAATCAAACTGTCAAAAATTAAATACAAAGAAAGCATATTAAAAGCAGCAAGGGAAACACAACAAATAACACATAAGGGAATCCCCATAAGATTAACAGCTGATCTCTCAGCAGAAACCCTACAAGCCAGAAGGGAGTGGCAGGACATACTGAAAGAGATGAAGGAGAAAAACCTGCAGCCAAGACTACTCTACCCAGCAAGGATCTCATTCAGATTTGATGGAGAAATTAAAACCTTTACAGACAAGCAAAAGCTGAGAGAGTTCAGCACCACCAAACCAGCTTTACAACAAATGCTAAAGGATCTTCTCTAGGCAACAAACACAAGAGAAGGAAAAGACCTATAATAACAAACCCAAAACAATTTAGAAAATGGGAATAGGAACATACATATCGATAATTACCTTAAATGTAAATGGACTAAATGCTCCCACCAAAAGACACAGATTAGCTGAATGGATACAAAAACAAGACCCATATATATACTGTCTACAAGAGACCCACTTCAGACCTAGAGACACATACAGACTGAAAGTAAGGGGATGGAAAAAGATATTCCATGCAAATGGAAACCAAAAGAAAGCTGGAGTAGCAATTCTCATATCAGACAAAATAGATTTTAAAATAAGGACTATTAAAAGAGACAAAGAAGGACACTACCTAATGATCAAGGGATCGATCCAAGAAGAAGATATAACAATTGTAAATATTTATGCACCCAACATAGGAGCACCTCAATACATAAGGCAAATACTAACAGCCATAAAAGGGGAAATCGACAGTAACACATTCATAGTAGGGGACTTAAACACTCCACTTTCACCTATGGACAGATCATCCAAAATGAAAATAAATGAGGAAACACAAGCTTTAAATGATACATTAAACAAGATGGACTTAATTGATATTTATAGGACACTCCATCCAAAAACAACAGAATACACATTTTTCTCAAGTGCTCATGGAACGTTCTCCAGGATAGATCATATCTTGGGTCACAAATCAAGCCTTGGTAAATTTAAAAAAATTGAAATTGTATCAAGTATCTTTTCTGACCACAATGCCATGAGACTAGATATCAATTACAGGAAAAGATCTGTAAAAAATACAAACACATGGAGGCTAAACAATACACTACTTAATAACGAAGTGATCACTGAAGAAATCAAAGAGGAAATAAAAAAATACCTAGAAACAAATGACAATGGAGACACAACGACACAAAACCTGTGGGATGCAGCAAAAGCAGTTCTAAGGGGGAAGTTTATAGCAATACAATCCCACCTTAAGAAGCAGGAATCATCTAGAATAAACAACCTAACCTTGCACCTCAAGCAATTAGAGAAAGAAGAACAAAAAAACCCCAAAGCTAGCAGAAGGAAAGAAATCATAAAAATCAGATCAGAAATAAATGAAAAAGAAATGAAGGAAACAATAGCAAAGATCAATAAAACTAAAAGCTGGTTCTTTGAGAAGATAAACAAAATAGATAAACCACTAGCCAGACTCATCAAGAAAAAAGGGAGAAGACTCAAATCAATAGAATTAGAAATGAAAAAGGAGAGGTAACAACTGACACTGCAGAAATAAAAGAGATCATGAGAGATTACTACAAGCAGCTCTATGCCAATAAAATGGACAATCTGGAAGAAATGGACAAATTCTTAGAAAGGCACAACCTGCCAAGACTGAATCAGGAAGAAATAGAAAATATGAACAGACCAATCACAAGCACTGAAATTGAAACTGTGATTAAAAATCTTCCAACAAACGAAAGCCCAGGACTAGATGGCTTCACAGGCGAATTCTATCAAACATTTAGAGAAGAGCTAACACCTATCCTTCTCAAACTCTTCCAAAATATAGCAGAGGGAGGAACACTCCCAAACTCCTTCTACGAGGCCACCATCACCTTGATACCAAAACCAGACAAGGATGTCACAAAGAAAGAAAACTACAGGCCAATATCACTGATGAACATAGATGCAAAAATCCTCAACAAAATACTAGCAAACAGAATCCAACAGCACATTAAAAGGATCATACACCATGATCAAGTGGGGTTTATTCCAGGAATGCAAGGATTCTTCAATATACGCAAATCTATCAATGTGATAAACCATATTAACAAATTGAAGAAGAAAAACCACATGATCATCTCAATAGATGCAGAGAAAGCTTTTGACAAATTTCAACACCCATTTATGATAAAAACCCTGCAGAAAGTAGGCATAGAGGGAACTTTCCTCAACATAATAAAGGCCATATATGACAAGCCCATAGCAAACATCATCCTCAATGGTGAAGAACTGAAAGCATTTCCACTAAGATCAGGAACAAGACAAGGTTGCCCACTCTCACCACTCTTATTCAACATAGTTTTGGAAGTTTTAGCCACAGCAATCAGAGAAGAAAAGGAAATAAAAGGAATCCAAA
Organism: Grampus griseus; assembly: GCF_964374135.1. NCBI lineage: Eukaryota > Metazoa > Chordata > Mammalia > Artiodactyla > Delphinidae > Grampus > Grampus griseus. Next base: position 111,835,046 of record NC_138998.1, on the reverse strand, counting down.
TCGGAAAAGAAGAAGTAAAGCTGTCACTGTTTGCAGATGACACGATCCTATACATAGAGAATCCTAAAGATGCTACCAGAAAACTACTAGAGCTAATCAATGAATTTGGTAAAGTGGCAGGATACAAAATTAATGCACAGAAATCTCTGGCATTCCTATATACTAATGATGACAAATCTGAAAGTGAAATCAAGAAAACACTCCCATTTACCATTGCAACAAAAAGAATAAAATATCTAGGAATAAACCTACCTAAGGAGACAAAAGACCTGTATGCAGAAAATTATAAGACACTGATGAAAGAAATTAAAGATGATACAAATACATGGAGAGATATACCATGTTCTTGGATTGGAAGAATCAACATTGTGAAAATGACTTTACTACCCAAAGCAATCTATAGATTCAATGCAATCCCTATCAAACTACCACTGGCATTTTTCACAGAACTAGAACAAAAAATTTCGCAATTTGTATGGAAACACAAAAGACCCTGAATAGCCAAAGCAATCTTGAGAACGAGAAAAGGAATTGGAGGAATCAGGCTCCCTGACTTCAGACTATAGTACAAAGCTACAGTTATCAAGACGGTATGGTACTGGCACAAAAACAGAAAGATAGGTCAATGGAACAGGATAGAAAGCCCAGAGATAAACCCATGCACATATGGACACCTTATCTTTGATAAAGGTGGCAGGAATGTACACTGGAGAAAGGACAGCCTCTTCAATAAGTGGTGCTGGGAAAACTGGACAGGTACATGTAAAAGTATGAGATTAGATCACTCCCTAACACCATACACAAAAATAAGCTCAAAATGGATTAAAGACCTAAATATAAGGCCAGAAACTATCAAACTCTTAGAGGAAAACATAGGCAGAACACTCTATGACATAAATCACAGCAAGATCCTTTCTGACCCACCTCCTAGAGTAATGGAAATAAAAACAAAAATAAACAAATGGGACCTAATGAAACTTCAAAGCTTTTTCACAGCAAAGGAAACCATAAACAAGACCAAAAGACAACCCTCAGAATGGGAGAAAATATTTGCAAATGAAGTAACCGACAAAGGATTAATCTCCAAAATTTACAAGCAGCTCATGCAGGTCAATAACAAAAAAACAAACAACCCAATCCAAAAATGGGCAGAAGACCTAAATAGACATTTCTCCAAAGAAGATATACAGACTGCCAACAAACACATGAAAGAATGCTCAACATCATTAATCATTAGAGAAATGCAAATCAAAACTACAGTGAGATATCATCTCACACCAGTCAGAATGGCCATCATCAAAAAATCTAGAAACAATAAATGCTGGAGAGGGTGTGGAGAAAAGGGAACACTCCTGCACTGCTGGTGGGAATGTGAATTGGTTCAGCCACTATGGAGAACAGTATGGAGGTTCCTTAAAAAGCTACAAATAGAACTACCATATGACCCAGCAATCCCACTACTGGGCATATACCCTGAGAAAACCGAAATTCAAAAAGAGTCATGTACCGCAATGTTCATTGCAGCTCTATTTACAATAGCCCAGAGATGGAAACAACCTAAGTGCCCATCATCGGATGAATGGATAAAGAAGATGTGGCACATATATACAATGGAATATTACTCAGCCATAAAAAGAAACGAAATTGAGCTATTTGTAATGAGGTGGATAGACCTAGAGTCTGTCATACAGAGTGAAGTAAGTCAGAAAGAAAAAGACAAATACCGTATGCTAACACATATATATGGAATTTAAGAAAAAAAAATGTCATGAAGAACCTAGGGGTAAGGCAGGAATAAAGACACAGACCTCCTAGAGAACGGACTTGAGGTTATGGGGAGGGGGAAGGGTGAGCTGTGACAGGGCGAGAGAGAGTCATGGGCATATACACACTAACAAACGTAGTAAGGTAGATAGCTAGTGGGAAGCAGCCGCATGGCACAGGGATATTGGCTCGGTGCTTTGTGACAGACTGGAGGGGTGGGATAGGGAGGGTGGGAGGGAGGGAGACGCAAGAGGGAAGAGATATGGGAACATATGTATATGTATAACTGATTCACTTTGTTATAAAGCAGAAACTAACACACCATTGTAAAGCAATTATACCCCAATAAAGATGTTAAAAAAAAAAAAACTGATATCATGTATCCATAACAACATGATTTCATATTAAATTCTCAAACATAAGTTTTATTTTAGATCGATAAATAAACAATAAACCATGGTTAGCCAAATCACATTTCTCCCTCCTGGCTAAATAAACAAAGCTAAACATAATAATAACAAAGTTTATAAAATAAACAAAGTTTATTCCCTTTCTACTTTTCATAAAGGCTACTGCCTCTCAATATATTTTCCAAAAAAAATTCAACTCTTTCTATTCCAATTTTATTCTGGTTCACAGAGACCTCAAAAAAAAGGAGAGAAAGAAAGAGAGAGAGAAAAAAGGAGAAGGAGGAAGAGGAAGAGGGGGAGAAGGAAAAAGAAATGCATTGGCTTAAATTTCCCACTCAAGTTTCTTGATGAGATGTGATCTGGTTTCAAACTCGTCATCCAAAAGCTGTTAGGCAAAGCTGGCATGTACTCAGGACCAGTTCAATATAGACTCGTGATACAAAATGAGAGTGACTGTGTCTCTTGGATGGGTTAAACTAAGAAAAAATAGATTATGTGCTAATATTTACAATACTTTTTTACTATAGATTATTAAAAAATGTAGTTAGATTTCATTCACACTGTAAAAAATTTTCACCTGAATGATACTAATCCATTTACTTGTCCATTCTTATGCAAATCTCCCTTCCTCTTTATAGCCTACTTATGGTATGAACAATGTTCATGAGATTTTCATGAAAAAATCTTGCACAACAAAAGGATGCCTGGATAAGTACATATACATCGTAAAGAAATTATGAAAATGACAAATTGAAAACACATGACCATTCCACATTTTACTTGGTGACATTAAAAGGAACAGCATTACAAGGAAAAAAAAAAACACAACTTATTGTAGGTCTTTCAACTGTTCTATTCGGAGTGGAATTGAGAGGAAAAACAGGCAATTAGGATCTCTCCATTGGCATCCCATATCTGCTTGGGCTACATGCATACAAGAGAACATGATCCAATTTCATTTGTTTGCTGGTACACTTTACAGTATCATTTAAAAACCAACATGATTTCTGCCAGGAGTTTAAACACACTTGATCATCAGAGAGAAGCAACAAGAGACTCATGCAGAAAAAGCAATTATCCCAGTGGGGACACGTGGCTCTCTACACAGCTTGGTGAGCTGTCAGCTGAGAACACAGGCCTGGGAGAATCGCTGCCTAAGACTATGGCAGCTGCATTTCTCTGTGATTTTCATTTCTCCGACTAAACTTCTCATTTCTTCCTCATAGCGATTTATAAATTGGTAGCTGGCTCTTTGCTGCCACAGAAGCACACCCAGGATAATTCGATATAGACTATATCAGGAAGAGCTGTTTTGCTAATTGCAGGCAAGTGGGAGCCACCCTGCAGAGAGGCATAGTTAGTTAAAGGGAGAGGATGATTTCCTTTGTGAAGGTATAAATTGTTACCTTTCTATCTATCTAGTTTATATCACCGGAGGATCTCGCCATGAATCCTAATTTTAACAAGGAATAATAGAAAAAAGAAACCCAGTCTCCTTAAAAGACACCGATTTTGCTTGCTTAAGCGCGGCTCAAAGTCAATATGAAGACTTGGGTTTGGCATTTTCTCTTGAGCACCCATTTTCTTGAACCAGTCAACCGGGAAAGCCATCTCCAATTTATCGGATTCTAAACCAGGGGCAGACAACTGCCGAATACTGGTGAAATGGAGAGCAGATGAAACAGTGAGGGCTTTTAGCTAATTCCCCAGGTATCTGGTTCCCAAGTCATTAAGATCAGAACCCAAAAGTGAATCCTATAAAAAGGAGGCAATATAAAGAGTGGTTTGGGAAGAAAATAGCCTTTGCTAGCTATCCCCCCAAAGTAAGTAAGTCGATCGATCTTTACCTCTGAAAATTCTACGTATTTCATGGTAGTATTCTGCATACATATGAGAAATTAATTTAGTTCCTAGCCATTAAAGTTAATGTATTGGTTCCTTCACAGGTCTCATGAAACAATGTCCTGCTGTTTTAAAGGTAAAAACAAAGTCTTATGGGCAATTTTCACTTTCCTACGAAACCAGGATTGCTTTTTATCACCTCTTCCAACCATGTGGCTATAATTCTGAATTTACATACAGTCACTGTTGGGACAGCCTGAAATAAAAATCTATGAAGGAATTATGACTATACTCTAGAAATAAAGTTGACAAATGCTCATCATATTTGAGGGAAGAAAAGCTCATTTTCAAACACTTGGCTCTTTTGAGTTACAAGCGGACCAGCTGAAAATACTTTTCAAATAGTAAATCTTTTTTCTTCACCATGGGTTCTTATGCTCAGTTCTTTTCTCCAATTTTGGTCCAGTGTGAGAATTTCCCTCACCACCAAACGCATTGCTCAGATAATGCCTTTTCCAGAGACACTATTTTGTTACTCTTGAAATTTAAATTCACTTATTTTATGAAGAAGACATATAACCATGGCAGACAAAGTCAAACCAAGGTTGAGTATATAAGGGATTCTCGGATTCAGAAATGCAGGATGACTTTATGTAAATGAAGTACAGAAATTAACTAAGGAGAATTGCTTTATGGAAACATATTTGTAACTTGCAAAAATGAAAAAGCAATAAAAGCATTTAATACTGTTTATTAAGATTCTATACAAGTACGAAGATCCCTAAAGTAGCTACAAATTGGAATAAACACTCATTCCCATTCTGCGGTATTTTAATCTAAAAGAGTCAAAGGAGAACAAGAAGAGACTTGCAAGTGACAGGCTTAATTGATTAATCAGAGTCAAGGCTCATCAGACAGGGTCGGTCAGAGATTCAATATCCATATGGCCAGTTGCTTCACTCTCTTTTATTGATCACAAGACTCTTCTGGAACCTAGCTCTCTTATTTGGCAAATGTGTGCTTCATTTCATAAGGGACAGATGATAAGATAAAAGACGATAACCCCCTCTCCTCCACCACTGCACACGGTAAAACAAATGAAAATATATCTACAAACTACCTAAGAGAAAACAAGTAGGCTAATTTACACATGTAAGGAAGAGAATAAAATCTTGGGAAGAAAGGTTTGAGCTAGGGCTTCAATGAACTCTTTTTGGTGGGTTACATTAACCTTCAGAATTATCCACATGTACTTCTATTTCCTGAGAACTAATGGTTAACTTGTGGACAAATAAATCAAAATAAATGCATCCTGGCCCTTATAGTTCTATAGTTATCTGTGAAAACAAAAGAGAAAATGTCTACCTGAAGAGTATTTCAGACACCATTTGGAATGATACTTGTTTGTGACAATGCTTCTCAGCCATAAATGGTTCGGTTCCTCAGTCAAGACAAAAACATACTGAACAGAAAATGTAGTGCAAAAAGTATTAATGCTGTTAAGGATCTCAGTGTTTTGGATTGCTCCTAACCCTAAGGCTATGAGTTGTAATATTTGAACTTTGATTTGAAATTCAGAATTTTGTGAATCCTAGGTTGCTTCCATACAAACCTAAATAGGAGGTTTCAGGATTGAGTAGAGGGAAAGGTTTTGGTGTTAGTGATATCAGTCAGTGGGAAAATGAAGGCGCAAGATAAAGTCAATACGAAACAAAAACAAAAACAAACAAATAAAAAACTTGATCTTATTCTTCTTGTTTCTCTCTATATAAAATATAAGTTCTGCAATGGCAAGGAGTTTGTTGTATCTCTAGAATCTTGCTCAACACACACATAGAAAGTACACTATCAGATTTTTCAAGATCTGAGATGTAGGATACATGGAATTCTTTGATTTCAGTCATCATCTTTTCATAAAAAGGCTTGATATTTTAGAATTTATGTTAGAAGTACACTCTTTTCTACTGTCTTGTGGAAGAGAAATTCAAATTCTGATGACTTCATACAAAAGTAATAAATACATTTAAATTTTCTAATGTTTCAGTAGGAGTTTTAAATGACTTAACAACTGGAAAAACCTGAAAAAAATTATGTCCTAAGTGTAAAATGCTTTTGGCAGTTTTTTCCACAAACACATGAAAAATACATCAGTGAACCTGTGGTAAATTTCGTAAATGTACTACTGTATTTAAACAACAATCTGGAATACCATTACTGTTGTGATTAATGAGAACCATGACGCGGCAACATGTGCTGTGTATATGACATTGCTGCATGCATCATCTTTCATTTTTACAACAGTCTCACAGGTGAGGTATATTTTTCTATTTGGGGATGAGAAAACTAATGCTCAGAGAATATCAGAAACTTGCTCCAGATCATTTAGTAAGTGATTGGAGTTCATTCTACATAAATCCAAAGTAAAGTTTACATAGTGCACTTTCTTTTGGACAGAAAACAAGAGCTCATGTTTTCTGTGCTTCTCATGCCACAAACTGCAAATTGGCAATGTCTTGTATAGATTGCGAGAACCAACGGCTTGGCGAAGAAATAGGTGCTATTGGTGGACCTCCCTGAGTCCATTAGATTGATGGCCTTCCATCTATTACACTCCATGTTTAAACCTGAGTGATTGGGATAGCCAATCTAATTGCTATTAATCCATCTAGTTGCCAGTGGAAAAGATGTGCATGTTTACATTTCACATATGCATGTGCTCTTTGCAGGCGAAATCTAGTTAGGTAGATATCTTAACGTTAGTTCCTATACAGAGGAATAGCTCTTCTTTCCCCATATAAATATGTACTTATTACTATGGTATATTTAAAATTTGAACAATATTTGTAAGGTTTCCTAATAAAGATGAGAAAATCTGACATGATCTTCTATAAGCATGATGTATGTAGCAATATGGTGATGTGATGTATCTAGGAGAGAGAAGAGTGACACCATGAATGTTAAAAGGCAAAGAAATAATGGATTCCTTAGTAAATTACACTTTATCCACTCAAGGAGACAGAGTTCCATTATTTTCAACCAGTATTATACAGATTGAGTTCACCTGCTTTTGAAATTTTCCCATACAAGATGATGCTCTTAAAGGTGACTTAGACATGAGGCTTTTCCTAGTGTGATCAGCCTTTAAAGCTTCGTGATCACCTAGATTTGTAAGATTTAAGAAGAGAAAACCTGTGCCATCTGTTAGTAATTTTGTTAATGCACACCGGATTATTTTACAAGTGTATGATTTATCATATTATCAAATTCTTTGGGCTTAAGGAGATAAAAATTGAAGTGGTCAGATATTACCAACAGAGTATTAGTACTTTTAAAACAACTCACCTTTAGACAAAAGAAATGCAGAATCAGCATTAGATTAGAGAAGACATCAGCCTCAGCATAAGATTTGGGATTATTTTTGGAGAGAGCTTCTTTAAAAGTGACAATATGAACAAGATGGAGAAATAGATAAAACCAATTTTAGCCAATTGTAAACTATGAAAAGGAAATCCCAACCCCTTTGCTCAGATTAAAAATAATTTTAAATTTAAAGGCTTAAAATAATTTCTTTGATTTCTGCATTTTGAACTATGTTTTAAGGAAAGAATGCTGTACAATCAAATGCATTTTTGAATCTACTACTTTGCTTTTAAAGATTACAATTCATTCTTCCTGTGGTAAACAGAAAAATAAAATTATGTCTGGCCCATCATGAGCAAACACCAAAATCACAAGCATTTAGAAAAGTCAACTTTTTAAAAACAGAATTTATGAAAAAGTACTCTGATATGATATAACTTTTCTCCAAATTATAGGCAAGATTTATAAGCAAGGTTTTAAATAAATTTTAAAACTGTATCTTTAGAGAAACATTTCATCCGTGATTAACAGAACATTGAAAATAAAATAAACTGGTTGGAACACCATCCTTGAAACCACAGAAGATTGTACCTTTAATTTCGCAAACTACTTTAACCTATAATTAAACAAAGTGCTCCCAGACAGTAGTAAAATTCCACTAGTCCTTGGCTATTTGGAAAAATGTAATGGCCTGATCAAATATATCAAAGTGCTTGGAAAGTGAAGAAACCCAGCTGCTTGAGTGAGCCTGAATTATAAGGAAAAAACAAATGGGACAACAACATTTGTAAGTCAGCTATCTAAGTTAATCAGCAATTCCTATTATGAGCTCTGTCTCTGACCACGTGTGTTCATTCTGTAGAGTTATAATACTTCTGGTAGTATACTGTATTGATAATTACTTTGAATTATGAGCTATAACTCTTTCTTAGCTGTTTACTCTAATTTCTGAGACACTTTCTGCTTTCTGGAAGATCTCCTCTGACTGAAGGATCATGGACGCTGAACAGCAGTGTACATCCACAGCAGGTTTTGGCCCAGTGAATTTCAGGAGTTGGCAGAATTCCATACCGAAGGTGGCTTAGGCAGATCTGCCAGGCACTCCTGAAACTAACATTTGGGTGGGACTAGATTTTGGGAAAATATTCAGAACTGTTTTGGAGGAAACATATTTGGAAAAAAAATTCAGAAGGCCAGAATCATCTTGAGAGATTTAAAAGAGTACTGACAGTCAACGTTAATACAAAGCTGGATAAAAAAAATCTACATTGTACAATACCAAACTGTTCAAGAGTATTCTGATTTTTCACATATGTTAGGACTTTTACTCATATGGAAGTTCATTACACTTCTCAGAGGAAAATTCAAAGTTGAATTATAGTATATTGTTTCCTGAAGTCACCAAAGATTATTTGTTAAACTAGACAATATTTTATCTGGCACTCTTTAGCCTCTGCTACTTTATCTCTGCATCCAACCGTACCTGCACCCTCTCTGCGGTACTTGAGTCATTTTATATGGACTTACAAGGATTTTATTAGGAATTACAACTAGGTGTCTCAAGGGACCCAGACAAAAATGGGCACGCAGACTATAAATTACAGAGGCCCCTAAAAGTATATGGCATCCAGAAGGAGACTCATATATTTGTACACTTAAAAAAAACTGATTGAAACAGGATATACCATTGTTATCAGCGTTTTTTGTTTGCTTGCTTTGTTTTGTCCACTAAATAATACAAAAGGGTTCTTTTTCATTCTGAACTTAAAAATCTCTGGTCTCTTACCTCTCCAAGTTATTAATATCAATGCAGAATGAACATTAACTGAAAATCATGACAGCACTACTTAAAATAACACCTTACAGTAAGGCAGTTATTGTGAGTCTTCAAAACACTCTCACTGCTCTGGTTTGATTCTCATTATGAGCCTAATAAATAGGGAAGATATTATTAGCTTAGTATGTTCAACAATTAAAGGATGTGACCAGGGTCTAGTTATTAATGCAGTTTCAAAAAAGGAGCTTCAGACTTTCCCAAGATGGCCATAAGTTAACCTTAACTTAGTATTTAAATTGCTGTAATTTATTTTTATTTATTGGATGAAATCCTGAGGCAATCTCAGATAATCAATCACTTAAGATGAATTTAGATATGTTCTTAAAAACATAATTGATAAAGCAAAAATGCATACAGAATTATTAATCAGCGTGACACAAGGCCATGTCTGTACCCAGTGGATAAATAATTGAAAATAATAAGGGAAAATATAGAAAATAATACTTTCTTTTTTTCTTTATTTATTTTTCTTTATTTATTCATTTATTTATTCTTGGCTGCATTGGGTCTTCGTTGCTGAGCGCAGGCTGTTCTCTACTTGTGGCAAGCAGGGGCTACTCTTCATTGCGGTGCCTGGGCTTCTCATTGCAGTGGCTTCTCTTATTGCAGAGCACGGGCTCTAGGCACGTGCGCTCAGTAGTTGCAGCACACGGGCTCTGGAGCGCAGGCTCAGCAGTTGTGGAGCACAGGATTAGTTGCTCCGTGGCATGTGGGATCTTCCCGGACCAGGGCTCAAACCCATGTCCCCTGCACTGGCAGGAGGATTCTTAACCACTGTGCCACCAGGGAAGCCCAAAATAATACTTTCTATAACTAGTACTAAGATAAGAAATACTGAATTTAGGACCAAAACAAGTAGCAAAATTGTATGAAATGAGTCCAGTAAAACACTTTACCTGTGGATTTTTTGTTAGGAAACATCTTAAATTTAAGTGTTGTTTGAGAAGGGGTGATCAGGTCTAGTTCGTCATGGGAAAATCAGAACAGGCATTGAGAGGTCTGGCTCTTATTCCTGACTCACGATACAGATCCATTAAGTGACTCAGGGCAAATCTACTCCCCTGGCTTCCCTTTCTTTCTTAAAAATGAAGGGACTTGCCTATTTACCATCTCTCCTCAGCTCCATCTCTAAGATTCTGTAAGTATCTGTAAGTCACACTTACAGAAATATATTTACTCACATAATTAACCTGTATAATATCTATTCCTTCTCTTGCTGATAAGGCAGTGAAAAAAACGTGCTTTAGAAAAAACTAAATGGTATGGATGATACATCCTTTCCAATTTATAAGGGAATAAGAAAGTAAATATATAAGTGCATATGGAAATAGAATCAAGTATGTTCATATTAGCAACTTTTCAGTTCTGAGTATACTAGAAGACATTATTATGATTTATATTTCATTCATTTAATATTTGCTCAAGAAATATGTATTGAGCTCCAACCACAAGACAGAGGGAATACGGCTGGCCTTTATGTGTCATGTATATTCAATGAGTAATATATAAGTAATGATTTGCAATAGATTAAAAGAGAAATATTTAGCAAAAGGAAAAGGAACAGATAATAGGAAGTCAAATCTAGTGTGGAAGTGCAGAGTAGGGTTTTGCAGAAGGCTCCTCTGAAGAACTTGCCTTTAAGTTGGAACTTGAAAATGAGTGAGCTAGACAAAGATGGTGTAGGTGTCAAAACATTCCAGGCAGAGGGAACTGGATACGCAAAGACTTTCATAATTCGGTACTGCAAACTCTTAGTATCCAAGCTTTTAAATGCACGTCTAACACACAAATAATTAAAATCTAGAGAGCAATAATCAAATAAATACTCTCTGGAATTATATTTATAACTATATTGTCATCTAAACTAATTTGTGTGCTAGAACTGAGAAGGCCTTAGTTTATTAAAATCCTTCCAAAAGAGTACTTGGGCTTCACAGGTAGGCCTGAGATGCTTGGCTTTCTCTTTTCTAGTTTCAGCATCCAAACAGGATGAGTGTATGTTTAATTATTTAAATAGAATTACAAGTTTCCACAAAGGTTCAGGATGTTCCTTAGGAAGATAAACCAGCCTTTTTCAACCAGTGAACCTCATCTGAATCACAGCATTTCTCAATTCCCTTGAGAATTGTACACAACTAGGACTGTTCTAGGTGCAAGGAAGAAAAGTCAATTTATTACACAGAGTGGATGCCTTAGGGCATTAGGGCTTAATTCTCTTGTGGAACCCCCAGTTGATTATTGCATTTCACAGTAGGGGTGAACACAGGATTTTAAATTAGTTTCTTAATATCAATATTAGTCTGAAAACTTTACTTACTCATAATATTCACCTGCACTAAATACTCATGGTGATTCTGTAGAAACTGATTTTCTCACAGTTGTAAATCAGTATAAATAGAAATTTAGATGAGACAAATGCTGGGTCTGTTTTCATATACATATATGGTCTTCTTGTTAATTCAGAAAAGTTGAAATTGCTGTGGCATAAACAGTTCCTGATTTTCCTTTTCCGTCAAGTTATTGATTGCTAAATTTACCCAGAGTTCAGGCAGGTACAACAATAATCACCAGAATACTGATTACTAATACGTACAGAGTGTGTCACCATTTAAAATGACATATAACATGTATTTCCTCACTGGATTCCCACAAGGACACTGTAAACCAATATAGGTATTATTAGACAATTAATTTCACAGATGGATATGATGAAATTTATAGAGATCAAACGTCCATAAAATCATGCATATAGGTTTTAAAACATTGTCTTACAATATATGAAACTGTTTAATTTTACTAATACTGTATTTCAATGACTAAATTTGAAAATTAAGTATGATAGGATATAAATTTACTTTTTAACTCATTTCTTCAGTCTCATGATTCATATTATAGATTCATATTAACTTATATTTAAATCATGAATAAAATTTTTATTCTTTAAAAAAGAATTTTTATTCTTTAAAACATCATGAATAAAATTTTTATTCTTTAAAAAAGATGATATATAATATGCATGACTCTTTATGTAAGATGGGCAGAAAAAAATTCTGGTTCAATACACCAGTTTCCTTTGACCTTCACACAACAGAACTACATATTTATTTTTCAGGAACACAAATTTAACTTCTCAGGGAAAAGGGGCTCTATGACATCAGCTGCATTAAGCATGTTGATTTCCTGTAGGGGAGCAGAGGGGAAAAGGAAGCAACGGACATTGAACAATGAAAGAAGTTGGAAGACCAGAGGAAAGCACTAATCGAAGGAAGGGAGGAGAAGCAGATGGCTTAGGAAGGAGACATGTGGGAATTGGGGGGAAAGGAAGTAATTGGCAAGGAGAGGGCTGAATGCCAAATTTATGAAGGATCTGGAGGACACTGGGGATTTGGATGGGATGTGAGTCAGCTGCTTTTTACCAAAATATCACACCAACAAGGGAAATCAAAGAAGCCTACAAAGACACACAGGAAGCAGAAAAGGACTTGAAAAAGAACTGATGACATATTGCATTCTAACAGTTGTACCCCTTAGCATGAGGAATGGGAGGTGTTAAATCATTTTTTATGTATAACTGAATTTTTCTCCTAACTTCACTAATGATTTTCAAGTCTTTAACTTGCTTATGAAAGAAATGACATAGATACAACTCTTCTATTTAAACTACATTTTATTTACCTTGTATGAATGAAATTTCTCATTCATATATAAATCAATTCATTTAAACCATCTAGGCTTAGGGTGACCAACTGTCTCAGTTTTCCCAGAACCGAGGGTTATTTTTCTGGGACTAGGGGTTTTCAGTGCTAACACCAGGACAGTTCCCTGCAAACCAGGATGGCTGGTCATCCCATCTAAGTAAAAACCTTAAGAAAAGGCTACTAAATTAACCTTTGCTCATCATGTTAAAACACATAGATGCTGTGAAATCTTTTCCACATTTTCAAAGAAGAATGAATAAAGTCTCAATATGGTTATTTGATAAGTAGATGGAATTGACAATAAAATGGTTTCTGGACTATGGATTTGATAGAAATAAATAGCTTATAATGAAAGTATTTCTTTATAATCTAAATTATTTTTTCTATTAAGTAACAAGAAAATCTATGAGACATATAAAACATTTTGTAGCATGCTGCTTTGAAGACAGGTAGGAAAAAAATTAAAAATTCAAGACACAGCTTATCTCAAAGAATAATACAAGTCATTCAAAAATGTTTATGTCACAAAGCCACATACAAAAAAGATGGGAAAAGCATGCATTGTTCATCTCTAAATTTTAGCTTAGAAGCTAAGAATTTAGGGCTTCCCTGTGGTGCAGTGGTTAAGGATCCACCTGCCAATGCAGGGGACATGGGTTCAAGCCCTGGTCCAGGAAAATCCCACATACTGTGGAGCAACTAAGCCCGTGCGCCACAACTACTGAGCCTACACTCTAGAGCCCGCACGTCACAACTACTGAAGCCTGTGCACCTAGAGCCCGCGCTCCACAACAAGAGAAGCCACCGCAATGAGAAGCCCACGCACCGCAACGAAGAGTAGCCCCCGCTCACCGCAACTAGAGAAAGCCCGCACACAGCAATGAAGACCCAACACAGCCCAAAATAAAAATAAATAAATTTTTTTTAAAAAGCTGAGTTTCGAACATGAAAAGAATGTCTTTTAAGCTCTTCTTTTAAATACTAAAATGAAATAATTCAGGATAAATGACGGTGAAAGGTTACTTTGAAGAAACTTACTCTGGAATTTCAGAATTGAGTCCAGGCAGATCTTACCATTTACATTGTACTGTTACTATATTAGTTTTTACAATATTTTATTGTATTTATATGAAATTGTGAAGCTACTACATCAATATTTTCTTTGACTTAATTATCCATTTATTTATGTAATGTCTCATAATTGCTTAATTTTTCAGCAATAACTTTTGACGTGTGTACAGCTGATGGTATTAGAACCTAGCTAATCCACAATTTGGACAATTAACTGTAAAGTACAGTCAGTTAAGTCATTCTCTGACTCATTCCCTTTTAATATAAGTCCTTCTTTCCCTAAATGCCAAATGGCAAACAGTCATTTATCATCCTCTTTAGATAATCTCCTAAAATCTTTTGAGGTAAGACCTCTAGTGTCCAGAATAAATAATTTTAGTTTATCTGAACTATAACCTTTGGTCGAACTTGACCATTTCTGTGCCATAGTTTGTGAAACTACCAAACTTCAAATTTTATAGATCTTTGTTATGTTACAGTTTTTATTACTGGACATAATATGGACTAATTCTCAAATGTACCAAGCTTAGTTTCAAAACCACTATAACCTCCACTGTGTGAACTAATCTCTCCAGACCCTTACAAACTCAAAGGCAATATTTCACAACGGAAACTAAGAGTTATGGCCATTCTGAGTTGAAATTTGCATTGATAGCAAATCAGAGTCTTTAATATATGCAGCAAAATCTATAGGACCTATAGAAAATGTTGTCAGTAAAACAAAAGGCAGGTGTCCCCGCAGTCAACTGGAGTTAACCACTGCACTAGTGAAATTTTAGTATCTGTGTGACAGGGTCAGGATAAAATGGGTCAATATATATAAAGTGCTTAGAATTGGACCTGGCACATAGTAAGTGCTACATTAAGGGTTTAATATCAATATCCTCTTCCTCCTCTTCTTATCCATAAGACTGAATTGACAGGTATAAGTGTGCCATAATGGAAAGAAAATAGCTTATTCATTGAGTTTTAAAGGGGATTAAATGAGATAATATTACGTTTCTGGTACATGACAGGTGCTCAATACACAATAGCTATTGTTATTACTATGGTAGAGTAGTAAATTGTTGGTGTCCCTACAACAACCATTTCTAAAACTCCACACATTTGTTTGAAAAACTTCTGATTGAAAAAAATAGAGTGGTGTTTTTTCAGTTTGTTTTCATGATAGACTTAAGCACAAGAGCTGTAACATTCCAGAAGAGCTGTAACATAAATATTTATTGCATATTTACTATGTCCCATGTACTGAGGATTTACTATTATTCCTATAAATATTAATTTATCAATCCAAGTCCAAAGATTTAATTCCCCGTCATAAATCATCAGATCTCATATACAAATACATATAACTGTCATTTTGTTTTGTTAAAATAATGGTATCAATTTGCTATACCAATTTATCATATGTTGAAGTAAACCATATAGTTGATCTTGTCTCATTAGTACCACCTAGGTACTATTGGATACCTTAATACATTTAACTTATGAATACATTTGTTTTTATGCTTATAAATGAATTAAGTAAGTTTTATTTAAATCTTCCGTGAGAGATGGGCTATTTCCTTCTGTCTTTATGCCTGCAATTCCTGTAGCTACCACCAGGAGCATTTTCTTTTTGTAGAGAGCCAATACAAAAGATATGGTGGGGGGCTTCCCTGGTGGAGCGGTGGTTGAGAGTCCGCCTGCCGATGCAGGGGACGTGGGTTCGTGCCCCGGTCCGGGAGGATCCTGCGTGCCGCGGAGAGGCTGGGCCCGTGAGCCATGGCCGCTGGACCTGCGCGTCTGGAGCCTGTGCTCCGCAGCAGGAGGGGCCGCGGCAGTGAGAGGCCCGCGTACCGCAAAAAAAAAAAAAAAAAAAAAAAAGATATGGGAAACTGACGCCTCAGACATTCTGCAATTGTGTGACCCCCCCAAAACTAGCCTGATTTTTAACACACTTAACTTTTCGCCAAGGTAACAATATTAAAACTACCCAGGTCTACAAATATAAAATAAATGGCAAATTTTTTAATAAGCTTAATACCATTTCACAATGTTTTGACATTAGTAAATTTCTCTTCTCTCTTTATCAATGATGATTGACTCCATTCAAAAACCCAAAATCATGCTAAAATTTTTCTTGGGCATTTTTGGGTCTAGTTGTCAGCTTTTATTCAACATAATTCTGTAATTGACAATCTTTATACATACTTCAGATCTTCTGTAATCTAGGAAATTATTTGCGATATGTACTTTCAACTGTATTTATCTTTTTCTTTAATTCAAGGGCAATTTTAGTTTTTTAACTGAACACAAATTTTTTTCTCAATATTTGGTATTAGTTGTTTTCTCCAACCTTAACATTCTCAGTTTTTCACTCATACAAAATAATCTTGACTTTAAGTACAATATTTCCAAAATGTAATGAAATAAACTCTATATATCATTTTTTATAAAGTACATCAAAATGTTATTCTACATCAAAAAGAAGTCTTTGGTCCTCTGATTCATCTCTATGAGAAAAATTCATTTATTAATAATAATGGTTATGACTATGTCTCAGACATATGAAGTAAACCTATTTAATCCAGCCTGCCAGTTAAACTACTTATATTCTCATGCTAAATACACTAAGGTTTAGAAAAAAAAGAACGAACACTAGAGACAAGCATCATCTAAGGCCTCCTTCAAATTATTCTAAGAAATACACGCCAAAAAAGTTCTAAAAGATTCTCCTCTCAGGCAGGAAAATAAGAAAATGCTTTTTATATTGTCCTGCATTATAATCATCATAAATCTAAAATTTGGCTTAGAATACAGGTCAGTGTAAAAAGAAGTGA
This sequence comes from Grampus griseus, assembly GCF_964374135.1. Lineage (NCBI taxonomy): Eukaryota > Metazoa > Chordata > Mammalia > Artiodactyla > Delphinidae > Grampus > Grampus griseus. Next base: position 111,818,242 of record NC_138998.1, on the reverse strand, counting down.
CTTAAGAACATCAAAAAAATACAGGTGCAGCTACAATTCAATTACATATTTTCCTTTTTTGTAGGGTGTGGCTTTGTTCTCACAGCTGGGAGAGTTGTACTTTACATTTTCAACAAAGAAAGCCACCACATCAAAGAACTCTAGAAATTCCTATAGCCAAAACTGTAGCAATAACCATGCAATCTTCACTTGTCTTTCATAAAGATATTATGTGCTTTAATCTCTTGTTTGTCTGTACTCAACACATTTGGCAAAGTACTTTAACAATAGAAATGAAAACAGTCATTCAAAAACAAAGCTCAGGAAAGAAGAATCACATAAAATATCTAATAACCAACTTCTCTTAAGAATTTACTTTGAATTTTTGAAAAAAAAATTAGAAATAACATCAGGCATTCTGTTTCTGTTTTAAGTTTTTGTTTTAATTACTCAATTTTAGTTTTGCCTAAAGGAAGAAATCCAACAAAAAGAATTATGATTTAAATAAGAGCAGTAATTTTGTATCCAAACTGCTGATTTTTAATCTATTCATTTCCCTGCATGTATAGATGTGTTTTACCTCCAGTGTTTTATCAGTTTAACAGTCATAATTTACACAAAACACACAGATGGTCTTAGAAACAGTAAAAGTTTCAGACATTACAACTTCCTGGCATACGGAACACTATCATGGATCATCATTTTGACAGCATTTAAATGATTTTAAAATTATTTATACATTAACATCTTGGCATCGTTTCATTGTCTATACAATTCTAACGTGTCTGATTTCAATCTTTCCAATTTCTCTTGTACCAGTTCAGTGAGTTTTAACCCCACTCCCTGAAACTGCTCTTGTCAAGGTCATTAATGACTGACCAAGTTGTCAATTCCAGTGGTCAATTCTCAATCCTTACATTACTTGATCTACTGGCTGCAATTGATTCAGTCATTGCCACGTCCTTAAAGCACTATCTCCAGGTGGCTGCCCTTCTAGTTAGCCTCCTTTCTTTCTGACTGCTCCCTTTCAGTCTCCACTGCTCTTTTGCGTCCCCCCCCCCCTCCCGCACAGAGCTAAAGACTGGATCTCTCTTCCTTTCTATGTATAATCACTCCCTTGGTGATTTCAGTCTCCTGTTTTTAAATAATATGTACATGCTGATGACTCCCATATTCATTAAGATAGGCTACATTAGTCTGTGCTAGGAAATTCTCTATGATTTAATACAACGAAAATTTCTCATTCATTCTACGTGTCCACCATGGGAAGACAGAGGTATGCGGTGGAAAGTCTACTACACCTAACTCAGGGACCCAGGCTCTTTGGGTGTCCTGGAACATGTGTCCTCCTTGGTTGCCACCTGATAAAGAGAGAGAGCGCTGGAAGCTCACCCACTAGTATTTAACGTCTTTAATTTTCACTCATGGCTCATGAAGTTGAACCAGTGAAATTGCCCCATGGCAAGGAAGCTGGGAAGTGTTTCATCTGCCCAGAAGGAAGGGAGGACTGTATGGTAATGAGTACTTGTTATGTCTACCACAACTCAAATTTTTCTCCAGCCTCAACCTCAACTCTGAATTTCTGACTCATGTCTCCAACTGCCTACTTGACACTTATACTTGGATATCTAATAAGAATTTCAAAATTACAGTGTCTAAAACTGAGTTCCTGATACTTCCTATCCCAAATCTTCCCTTTTTACATTTAATGGCATCTCGACCTTTTCAGTTGCTCAGACCAATGGATTAAGGTAATCCTTCTCTTTTTCTCACAAGCCACATCCAATCTCTTAGCAAATTCTGTCTGCAATTTCTTCACAGCAGATCCAGAATATAACCTCTCCTCTTCAAACTACCTCCTAAGAGAGTGGTCCAAACCACCGTTTCCCCTTTGCCTGGATTACTGCAAAAACTCCCACTGTGCTCTCCACGTCAGCTATTATCGCCCTTCACTGTGTACTGCAGAGCATGGAGGATTCTGCTGAGAAAACTCTGATGCTTTACACCTTGCTTCGAGGAAAAGCCAAACTATTTACAATGTCTACTAGGTCCTAGACAGTCTGGCTAGTTTTGGGGGTTTTAAAAAAAATTTTATTGGAGTATAGTTGATTTACAATGTTGTGTTAGTTTCTTCTGTACAGCACAGTGAATCAGTTATACATTTACACATATCCACTCTTTTTTAGACTCTTTTCCCATATAGGTCATTAGAGTATTGAGTAGTGTTCCCTGTGCTATACAGTAGGTCCTTATAAGTTATCTATTTCATATATAGTAGTGTGCATATGTCAATCCCAATCTCCCAATTTCTCCCTCCCCACCTTTCCCCCCGGTAACCATAAGATTGTTTTCTACATCTGTGACTCTATTTCTGTTTTGTAAATAAGTTCACTTGTACCGTTCTTTTAGATTCCACATGTAAGCGGTATCATACGATATTTGTCCTTCTCTGTCTGACTCACTTCACTGAGTATGACAGTCTCTAGGTCCATCCATGTTGCTCCAGATGTGATTATTTTGTTCTTTCTTGTGGCTGGATACCGTCTGGCTAGCTGTCACCCCCGATGCTATCTCCAACAAATCTCCCCTTGCTCACTCTGCTACTCTGCTCCATCCACACTGACCATTCTGCCTGTTTATATTTTTTGAATGGTAGAGGTACACCCTGCCTTAGGGTCTTTGAACTTACTATTTTGTGTGAACACTCTTTATCCAGATACCTATCTAGTTCCTTCCCTTAATTTTTTCACATCTTTATGTGGAGCATTTCTGGTCATTTCTATTTAAAATTGGAATTCTACCCCAATCTTTATTAATCTATCACTTCATTACTTTTTATAGGACTTATTATAGTCTAATATACTATATGTTATACTATCTATTTTGGTTTTATCTGTATAAGTAACCACAGAATATAAACTCCAGAAGGGCATTCACTGATTTTTGTTTAATGCTGCATCTCCAATGCTGAGAATTTTATCATTAATTTGTATTAAACACAAATAGGTAATCGGGAAAGACATGAGGGAGGAGATGGATAATAATGGTTTCAATGAGTTTGAATTATTAGGGTAGGAAAATGTAAATTACAGATAATGGTCATCAAACGACTTAAAATAGTTTTTAAAGGGGAAAACATTATCTTAATTGTGCATAAGTCTAAAAGGAATCTGTTATCACTAACAGGAGAAGCATTTGGTCCCAGAATCTCTACTCCTCTGTTCCCTTAACTCTATTTCCCCGAGTCAATATTTCCAAATAGAGTTCACTTTGCTGTGTGGCTCGTCAGCATCTCCTAAAAGTACAGCTAGGTCCTTCTCACTCCAATTCCTAGACTTAATCATTTGACAGACTCATTCTAATTCGGATCAATGCAGGAAAAATGCTTGATTTTCTTTCAAGGTCTCTAAATCCCTGTCCACCACAACCTTCTCTCTTTCTTTTTTTTCCTCACTATTTAATTTTCATGCTAATCTGCTAGCTGGTTATTCAGAAACAGTGCAAGCATTTATTAGGATTATGTGGTCTGTTATAATTTTCTTCTTCTACAACTTTAGCAGTGACCTTTGCCTTACACACACATTCTCCTGGGAAACATTAAATCTTGGCTCATAAATTCACAATAGATAGACAGTATGTGCAGAACAAAGAAAACAGAAAAGGGGAATGTTGTACAATCATAGAATCAATGAGAGCTGGTTTACTTAGGTACTTTAGTTAACACCTTACAAGATAGAAAAAGCAAAGAAGCCTCATAGAATCGCTGCTGTCAGAAGAAAACGCATCATTACTTACTACAGACAGCATACTTCTCTACTCACATCACAGCAGAAATTTGAAATCCAGTAATCTAGTCACACTATTTTATTCTGGAATGAGATCAATCCGTCATTAACCATCATTCAGAATGAGATGTGATTTTTCAGAAATGATATCAAACTCTACAGAACAGAAAATCAATTTAAAAAGGAGAAAGAGATAAAAATTCTGAAGGGATTTCCTTCTGGAAATATACTGTATTTCTGAATTCTATTTATAATTTTTTTACTATACCATCTAGAAATGTGATACGCCCTGAGTGATGCAAATAATTATGTCATACACAAAAGTTAACACTTAGAGTGTTAACTCTAAGACATTGACATAGAAATTAAAGTCTTCTTTTACTGAATAGCAAACTAAACAACATGCATTTTCCTCACTTATTTTTATGTCAACACAAGGAGAACTGAAATATATTTATTTTAAAAGAAGAATTGAAAATGGGAGTTAATGCAATCCTGTATTTGAAAGCACCTACTTTTTTCTCTTTTTCTTTCGTGAAGATATACACAGTTGGATTTTAAATGTCCCCCACCGCTGGCTTAAATACTTACAGTTATTCTTTCATCTTTATCATCCAGCGGAGAGCCATCTTTTCTCCACGAAATGGTGGGCTCCGGATGGCCTCGTGGAGGCTGGCATTCCATCACTGCAGGCTCTCCCACAGCCACCATGACATCGGAAGGGTTTTGTCTGAAGTCATCCCGTAGTACTGCAGGCACAAGATTAAATCATTACACTCAACGGTGAAATATACAGTCCTTATCTCTGAACTGCAGCGAAGGAGACATTTATTATAGTAAACGACTACTAACAGCTATCTCAGTACATCTTGGAAAATCTATATCTACTTACAGACATATGCAATTTAATAATGATATCTGGCCTTAAGCACACGACAGGGATAATTTGATATTCTTCACAGGCCAGTGGGCAAGTATTTTTTGCTGCCTAGTGCCCTCACAGTTAGCATTTGGCTTATCTCTAACTTGCACTTCTCTGTCTACTGCCTACAGTTTCTCATCCATGTGCTAATGAATATAACCAAACCCTCCTTTTACTTACATGACACGTTGGGATGATGCTTTCTGTTATTAAATGGATTACACATGCATACAAGCAAAATTATTAAAAGTAAAAATAGGGCTTCCCTGGTGGCGCAGTGGTTGAGAGTCCGCCTGCCGATGCAGGGGACGCGTGTTCGTGCCCCGGTCCAGACAGATCCCACATGCCGCGGAGCGGCTGGGCCCGTGAGCCATGGCCGCTGGGCCTGCGCGTCCGGAGCCTATGCTCCGCAACAGGAGAGGTTACAGCAGTGAGAGGCCCGTGTACCACAAAAAAAAAAAAAAAAAAAAAAAAAAAAATATATATATATATATATATATATATATATATATATATACTTCCAAGCATGCATTTGACTGAGGTATTTTAAAGATATTTCAAACTAGTGTATAACAGTATATAGTCACTATAATTTAAATATGTCCATTACAAAAACTTTAGACATACTTGCAAAGTGACTAAATTCAAAACACTGTCTGTTTTTCCGTTATCACTGAGTGAGGGGCAGTGTTAAAAGGCACCAGTGATGATGACAGCATTGCTACCAACCATGTCACTCTGTATGTTCTGTACTTTTTATTTTTTGTGGATTTGTTGAGGAGTACACATTACTTCATGTAAATCTCAAACCTGCTCAGAATAAGAGATATTATTAACCCCATTTATATTATTAAACATAATTTTTTAGAGGAGGAAACAATTCATTACTATAATCCTAACTGGATACTAATATAATACTAACATACTGTGAACCAGTATTATTCACTTTGCGATTATTGGAATAAAATGTAGAAAGTAAATCAAACATGTATTTCGAAAATAGTTAATACAGTATAATTGTCTTCAGTATTTTGTTAACACCAAGAAATCATGAATTACTTGGCATCAATTAGCCTTAAATCACAGCTCTGTTGTTTACGAGGTAGGTAATCTCGAACACATTACTTAATACCTGTTTCCATATTTACAAAGCAGGAATGGAAATACACACTTCAATACAAAATCTAAAAATGTTAGTTACCTTTCTCCCACCCCATTTTCCCCCAGTGTGTAATAAAAGGTGAACAATTTTAGTAATCTAATTTGATACTTAATATGCTCATCGGTATGTTAAGTGCACAGATTCGAAGTGATAAATATTTATCTTTAAAAATCTATTGAATTAAATATTTGATACTACAATTTTGTACTGGAATGAATGTCTTTCCATTTCAATGGCATTTAAAAATACTGTCATGGATGAAGTACTACAATGAAAAAAAAACTTACGATTTCAAAAGTCACCCTTAAATTTTGGTTTCAAAACCCCAAATAAGCTTAGAGACTTACAAAATACTATACTTTTCTCTTACAATTCTCCACTTTTCCTTCCTCTATGCCAGCTAAGTGTGTGCATACATCTGAGTAAGCCTTAATATCCACTCAACAAAACCACTTTTTAATCTACATATTACAACAACTTGGGCACAATATGACAGTATTAACACTTGGAAAATACCGCTTCAAACAGGAGATGTCTGTCCTCATTTTTGGAAAGAACAGTAAAAGGAAAAAGCAAAGGAGATATGATCACACCACACTGTTGTAAGTCTAACTCCATAGACACACTATTTACTAATAAAATACACAGACACAAAGATAAGCCTTGCTGAACTGAAAACTGCAGCTACTGTTAGCACATTATAAAAGAACAGAGTACGAAGACTTCCACTATTTATGAATTTACACTACTATTAGGTATTAAGAATACACCACAAATAAAATGTAAGGTTTATAGAAAAAGCAAATGAACTGACCTTAACAAACAGTATGTGCTTTTGCTAGATCACATTATTAATCTAAGATAACACCTCTGAAAAGTTTTAACAGCCTCGAAACATGCAGAAGTGAAATACTTTTCAAATTAAAATAAATAATTTGCACCACTGTTCTGTTTGGTGAGCTTAAGACCAACTTGGTAACACTATATCTTATTTACAAATTGAGATATCTCAAATAAACCAATGAAGAATAAAATGTCTTTCAAAAATATCAAAGGTCTAAGTCAGATAAATCAAGGTTTTTTTTTTTCTTTTCCATTTACTATGTTATTTGGGTTTTTACAGTATATAATGAAAAGCTAACAAAATGTAATCCATTAAAGATTGCTGCTTAGATAATGCTCATGTAATTATTTTTGCAGCTGTGAAACACAGAACTCTAGCATTGCTTATGGTGACAGGCAACCTTGCATAAAGTTATGAATTTAAGATTTTTTTCTCTCGTCTATAAAAGCAACTTTTTTTCTTACTTGCCTTGAACATTTCCTTTTGGGGAAAAAATAGTATGTGTCACATTATAAAATGATATGAACTTCTGGTTAAACTATCCAATTTTTTAAATTCATATGTATATTTAAGAAATAAAAATTGAATTCAAATGACTGGCAGCATCTTGCAGAAAAAAACAATGGTATCCATAAATAATCTCAAACACAGATCCTTTAAAAGAAAATCTCTCCTTTTCTTCCGTAACATGTCTACTAATCAAAGTGTATATTCTCAAATGTTTCTTGATTTGAATAGTATGAAATTCTAAAATATGGAACTAACTTTTGAAAAGATTTAATATTAATTTGATAACATATATAATGTATCCAAGTAGACACCACCTAAAAAGGTTGTTAAACCACAGTTCATCCTAATATCGTATTTCTTCCATATTTATGTAATTGTTTTATGTTTACAGGTTGGTGCATGTAATCTGGCTCAACTGCTTTTCACTTTTTTTTCATTCTGTTCAATTAGAAAAAAAAAACATAAGCTTCATTGAATCTGAATCTCCTGAAGTTTTTGGTCTAAAAAAAATGGCCAACTAAAGTTTATCCTTTAAAACAAAACATATAATCATTTGTCTTTCTGAAAAACCATACATCAATTTTAATACAGTTCTCAGAATAAGTAAATTTGCTTTCAGAAAAGGATTCTAAAATTCAGTGCTGACTTTGCAACCTATTTGGGTAATATTGAAAAGACAAGGGGCAAAGTGAAAAAATACGTTAAATGGAAACTTTCAAATATTATGGAGATTTTAATATTTGTAACACACTTTTTAAAAGCATTGTGGGAAATTTTAGAACTGAATGAAACATAAAATTATAGAAAGGGCAGGAGTCTTTGACAACATCTAATCCATCCCACAAATAGAGGCAACTGAGTCCCAGCTTTGTCACTAGCCTGTGTTATTTGTCAGGAACAGACCAGAAGAAAACATCAGTATCCTGATTTCCGAGGCAATGCTCTTTTTAAAATTTTTTACCATGTCACCATTTTACCATAAAATGCAATTTTCCTAATCTTTTGTATTTCCAACAAATCCACTCCCTTACTGCAGAAGGTTTGACTCACCAGTGATTGTACATCAATGCACTGCAGTCTCAGGACTGCCCCATTTTGGTGAGGCTCAAATGCTCCCAAAATTAATTTTGTTCCCTAATCATGTGGTGAACATATGTGAACTATAATACTCTGGCTTCCTGAATCACAGAATCTTGGTGTAGTCAGGGGCCTAGGAGATGTGGGACCCAAACTTTTTCTTTTAGAAATTAATAATCTAAGGCTCCTCAGGAGGAGAGGAGCTCATCACATAAATAAGAATAATGATATTGTTAGCAACATAATAATAATGTTAGCAATGGCTGATGATTATTGAACATTTACTATGTAAGGAACCATGCCAAGTATCCACTCATTTAATCCTCAAAACAAGGCTATGAAAAAGTGACTTTATTAGTTTCATTTTACGAATGCGGAATTTGTAGACAGGAGCAGAGTCCACCAAGGACACTTTTCCATCAACTTGCCCACCCATCTGATCTTAACGTTGTATGCACAATTCTAAATATACAGCTATTATGATATAATTAATACTTCAGCCTCTTTCCAGTAGAACCGCAGTTGAGTGAGAAATTTCCCTCTTGACACTCAAATGGCTACCTTTGAATATATTGTGTATTCTTGTATCTTCTCAGATTTTTCCACGTTTGGAAGAGGCCACTGAAGATTTTCAGTGGCATACTGAGAATTAGAAATCATCATTCAGATTACCTATGTCGTGCTTTTATTATGATTCTTCTATTTCAACAACAAAACGACTGAAAAAGCTGCACAATAAAAAGCATCTTAATTAAATATGGGCATTTTAATTAGAATTTTAATGGGTATCTTGGGAAAAACAGAGGAAGAGAATATGCAGTCCTGGGAATTTATTTTTCTACTTGAAAAGATAACTTTTATCAATGAAACCTCGCAGCAAATAGTAGTAAGCAGTCGACAGGGGAAGGGAAAAAAGTGAATGAAACCCTTAAAAATGGGACATATTTGAGGAGAAAATAAATGAGGAAGTGTATTCCCAAAGACAACAGCTTTAAGGATGCTCAGAGACAGCCTGCCTCGGTTACAATGTACCACTTCAACTGCTTTCAAAATCACTAATCACTTCTATTGTCTTTAACTAGCAGAGATTGTATTACTCACTTCTTTGATACTTTTAGTTCGTTATCTAAATGTCTACTTAACATAAGTAAGTTGTATTTCATTTTAAAATAACTATTATTCTTTCATTTAACACATCTGTACTGAGCACATACTTGGGTGCTTGGCACCCGTGCTATAACATTTGTATTTCCCTTGCAGCACAGTTTACATCAGTGGAGAGGTAGGTCAAGAAACAACATTAATCTTCACCTTGTCAGGAAATGGTAATACAATAGGGTTTATTGCAGGTTATTTTGTATTAAGATATATGCTTTAGGAGCCAGCCAAGGAAGCATATCATAAAGGCGTAACTATTTGCATTCTTACTTTTTAAGCTCACAGCGTTACCCAGAAGAGGAAAGTGTTATCTGGGGTACAAATATTTTTCAAAACTCCTTAACATTTCTTAAAATAAAATCATAATTCCAAATGTTTAAAAGCATTCCAACCAACGGGATGAATGTCCAGAAAGATATTTTAACCCATTAAAAAAAAAAACTAAAATGATAATGTATAAAATAATCTTTCATGAAGTATTATCTATTTTATAGCATCATATTCTAAAGCTAAGGCATTTGATATTTAAAATGATGCATGCACACATCAATTCTGTATAAAGTTATGATTTAGTCATGATCATTTCCTAAAGGGTACATATTTACTTTTTAAAATTTGACACTGAAAAGATCTATGAATGCTCTTCAATAATTATGTCATCTTCCACTTGTGTTTTTTGTAGCATGCAACTTTATTTTGAAACCTTAAATTATACTTTGGTTAAGATCCTGGAAGAAAGTATGCTAGTAAAAGCACTTATTTTCTCAACTACTGCAGCTTTTCAAGATTCACAAACCTCCTATGCTCTACCCTAGGAAAGCAGTACTTTTTTAAAAAAAATTATACATTCTGAAAAAGTGATATAGTATGGATGGATGTCAAACATCACTCAATCTTAACTAGCACTGAATACAAAGCCCTGCAAATAGAAAGATAAGTTATTACCAAAATGAAAGTAATTAATAGTTATTAATTGGGTTTTGTTTTAAACAACATATGATGGAGGAACAGGCTTAAACACAGTTGCATGCCTCTGTGTTCTGCTGGGCGGCAGCAATGGGGGAAAGCCATCCTTGCTCTTTTAGTAATTAGAATTACTTCCAGGTTGGGTCCAAGCTTAAACCACATTCCCATTTTGCAGAAACATGGACAGCATGGTGACACTTCCTAGGAAAAGCCCTCACAGCTCTCTGCTGTCAATGTTTCCTGGTTTCATTATTTCACTTCAGGAATCATGTGTGCTACAAGATGTACCCTAGAGTGTATTACACTGGCACCAAGTCATCAAGACAAAGGGGTGAAGTTTGGCATGCTAGATTTACGTTAAAACCTATGATGCATTCCAGAGAAAGGCGTACCTCAATAAGGATCAACATTTAAATAGTTAATATTCAGCAGACTTGCAATCTGGTAGATCATAAAAAATGAACTCCCAAAGTTAGTCAGGTTGCTAAAATCATATGTTCTCACTTAAAGATGTCAGTAGCTTACTAGATGTTTGATTTGTATACACTTTCATCTATAAATTAAATGGATTTATTAATGAAGAATGCAGCTTTTGTAAAACACCATTTGATAGAGTATTATTTGTAGATAATGTTTATTTAGGAGTCAAAAAACACAAGTCAGGGATTTTAGAATCACCCCATGTATCCCACCACTATGCTATGATTTTAATAGGTATATTCACAATGGTTCAGTTATTGAATGGCTCAGAACAGAAAATTTTACACTCCATCTTGCTAGGGTTATTACGAAGACTAATTATTTAGTGTTTGTACAGGACTTGCCATTTATATGTGCATTACATCTGCAAAGAAGTATTACTATTAGTCACTATGTGAGGAATTGCCAAATTTCTCAGCTGCCAGTGCAAATGGAAAGGAGGACAAAGAATGCCATTGATGAGGGTTTCTAAGTGCCAGAGCAAAAGTCATATTCAGGAGTAGCCTGGCAGGGTTAAAAAAACACAGATACAATGAGACTATCTGAGGTATGGGACCCTGATTAGGGCAGGAGAGACGTGTTCTTTCTTTTATAACATCCAACTTTCTATTTAGCACCCTGCTAAATAGAAATATATATATATATATTCCTTGATCAAAGGAATATACTTATCTATTTATTGTCTGGCTTTTTGTATTCAAATGTCAGCTCCATGAGAACGAGAAGTTTGTTTTTGTCACTCTATGTATCCAGTGCCTAGAATAATGCCCAAGACATAGTGGGCATTCAGAACATAAATATTTACAATACACCTTCTGAATGCTGGGCATTACATCTGAAACAGCGCTAACATCAGCTCAAGTCCTACGTCCATGGTGTGCAAGGTATGGGGAGGAGACAGATAATAGTCAAATAAACACATGCATAGATACACAGCTACAATCGTGATACATGACATGAAGGAAAGGACAGGATTGCTGTGTGAGAAACTAATGAAGGACATAATTTAAATAACAGTTCAACTAAATCCTGAAAAATGAATAGAACTTATCCTATGGAAGTGTATTGCAGGCATAGGAAATAATCCAGGTTGACGAAAAAAACTTTAAGAGACTCAGACTCTGGTTAGTGGGACAGGTTGACACTGGTGCACCATGAGATTGTCAGGGGAAGGAGAGGCCAGATCTGCTGCGCACAGCGGTCATGATAAAGGGTCAGCTTGTATTTTTTTTTTCTTTTTTTTTTTTTTTTTTGCGGTACGCGGGCCTCTCACTGTTGTGGCCTCTCTCGTTGCGGAGCACAGGCTCCGGACGCGCAGGCTCTGCGGCCATGGCTCACAGGCCCAGCCGCTCCGTGGCATGTAGGATCCTCCCGGACCGGGGCACGAACCCGTGTCCCCTGCATCGGCAGGCGGACTCTCAACCACTGCGCCACCAGGGAAGCCCTGGTCAGCTTGTATTTTAATTCCCATGAGAAGCCACTTCTGTGGTTTTTAAGCAGAGCTGGAATTATCCTATTTAAATATTCATTTTAGTGCCTCTGTGAATGAAATGAAGAGGGAAATAAGAACTGAAGTGGAGAGACCAATTAGAAGGCTATTGTAGTAATTAAGGGGAAAAATGATGATTATTTTTATACTATTATAATGACACTGGATTTGGTACAAAAGGGAAAGGAGAGGTATACACTGGGGGTAAAAATCAAAACAACTTCTTGAGGGGTTGAAGCTGAAAGAGAGAAAGATGTCAACAGTGATACCCCAGGTTTCTGATTTGAAGAACTGAACGTGCCATTTTTAAGGGATAAGAGGACAGAGAGATAATATACAGACAAATCCTCCCATGAGGAGAATAGAAAAATAAGAAACCCATATCATCAAATTATGTGTACATATGTAAAAGTTCATAATTTGGGAGGAGAAGAATAATATGAAAATTGTTTTATTGATTAAAAATGCTATGGTTTCAAATTCTGCCCCTTAGTATTTAACACAGGACTCACATTTACCTGTTTAGACCTTTATGCTACTACACTCCAAATCTCAACTGCTCACTCATATCTCTTGATTAATTATATTGTAACTATTAGGATGACAAAGTTTAATTTTGTTTGATGCATATCATTTTTAACTGACTGAAAATCTGACACAAAACTAACTGATTTTGATTATATAGGTATATATACAAATATGTGATTATACCTGTCTGTATATGTGTGATGTATATGATATATATATAATTACTAATAACTGAAATATTGTTTTGATATCCATACGTTGCAGCAAATTAATAAAAACTCACTTAGTCATTTTGTTCAGAGACTAAGACAACTCAAAACATTAGGGCATTTTTCCGGACTGCCATCAATTAAGCTTAATTTACTATTTATGTATAAGAGAATCAATAGCATAATAAATGTTATTACATAATTAGAATAGTCAGAAAATTCACATTTGTCAGAAGTTTCCAAAATCTCTAAAGCATAGTAAAATTCCCTGGGAAAATGCTGCATCATGAAACTATTGAGGATTTATTTGTGATTCACTCATTTGTTCATTCATTCAATAAAAGTACTATTATACTAGGAGGTGGTGGATAATAAGATAAACAAGACATAGTTGATCTATGCTTTCAAGGCACTTATTTGGGTTTTTTCTTTCTTTCTTTTTTTCTCTTTTGTCACAGAATGCCTCGTTCAACTGAAACTTTAGACAAAGGTTTAACATGCAAAATAGATCAAGGGGATAATGTTGACTCCTCCAACTGGGTCGGCCCTGCAGGGGAATTCAGGTCTAGCCGTAAACTGACATATGGGAGGGTACATAAATTTCCCCAGCTCCTATAGCTATATTGTATGTAGCTAGTTAAGTGATAACCCTGGATTCAGGTTTGGACCTGGATTCAGTGGGATACCAGAGCCTACATTTTTAGCACTAAACCCTAGTGGCTTTTTAGGAGATAGATAGATATTCAGACCTGAGTTTGTCTCCTTGGCAGTTTATAAGAGAACCCCACTTCTGTGCCATTTCAAAATGCATCCAGCTTTCATTGTCATTTCGAACTGAAATGTGGAGTCGTCATTCCTTGCCTCTAAAATAATGCATAAAATAGGCCTGTATTACTACAGCTTCTAAAACCATAAACGTATACAATCTAAGTGCAACCTCCCCCACTTCCACCGCCACCCCCAACTGCAAATGAGGACCTGAAGTCAGGTGCTAAATAAAACGATTCAAGGTTGTACAAATGAGGACCTGAAGTCAGGCGCTAAAAGGATTCAAGCTTGTACCAATGAGGACCTGAAGTCAGGCGCTAAAAGGATTCAAGGTTGTACAAACGAGGACCTGAAGTCAGGCGCTAAATAAAAAGATTCAAGGTTGTACAAACGAGGACCTGAAGTCAGGCACTAAATAAAAGGATTCAAGGTTGTACAAATGACGACCTGCAGTCGGGCGCTAAAAGGATTCAAGGTTGTACAAATGAGGACCTGAAGTCAGGCGCTAAATAAATGGATTCAAGGTTGTACGAACGAGGACCTGAAGTCAGGCGCTAAATAGAAGGATTCAAGGTTGTATAAATGAGGACCTGAAGTCAGGCGCTAAAAGGATTCAAGCTTGTACAAATGAGGACCTGAAGTCAGGCGCTAAATAAATGGATTCAAGGTTGTACAAATGACTGACTGGACACAGTAGGACTGATCTTGAAACAACTATTTTTCATACTTTGTTTTCATAGGCATTTTTTGAAGTGCCTGAGAAAGATTAGAATGTTTTCTAATTAAAATATTTACTGGGAAACAAAGGTGGTTGTTAAAAAGCAGAAACAAAGCCCCAGGTGTTTCTTTACCTTCTCAAGCTCCATGCCAGCAGCTAAACAGGAGAAGGCCTAAAAGCAGTTTTCAGATTTTATGGGGGTCTAATGGCAACCGTCTCAAGGGAGAAAAATCCTCACAGTTTAAAATGATCTCGTTAAAACCTCTCCAGTAATCGGGAAGAGCCCGAGAAAATAGCTATTGGATTTAAAAACAAAAACAAAACCGAAAAAAAACCCAACCAAACTATTCTCCCTAATGTATCTTAGTGCAGCATAAGTAATATTGCCCATTATAAACATCTCCCCCTAACCCCCAATGAAAGGAATATTTAAGTGACAGGAAGAAACTAAGTCTAAATAGCACACACAAACACACACACACACACACACACACACACACACACACACACACACACAGACATATCAACTAAACAAAGGAGTCTTTAATTGGTGACAATCTGCCCTAAATCACTGTTACTATTCCCCAACATAATAAGTTTCAGATCTGTTAATACCTCGTATCTTCCCCTATCACTGGGCTGTCCGGGGCTTCAGAATAATAATGCCAAGTACCTAACAGAGTTTTCAATCTCCAAGGAATATAACAAACATGCAATTGTGTAGCTGTGTGAGCTGCCTTTTCCTGACAAACTACACAGCCCTTGGGAGAGTTCACTCAGCCCTCAACTCTTTGGCAGACAAAGTTTAAGACCTCTTTTTGCTGATAGCTGGAGTCATGCTAACAAGTCTTGCCTTAAGGTACTAGGGATTAAACTGGTAGAAAAGCAAATCATTTTGTAATTCTTATTAACCATTGCTATCTTTACTAATAACCCTCAGCGTTTTACATAATATAAAATGTGTGCCTCCTAAGGAAGTATCAGATGAAAAAGAAACAAATACTGAACGTGATAAAACAATGCAATAAAAATAATTATTGCTCTATCAATATAAAAACCTAAGGGGAATCCACAAGCAAAGACATTTTCAGGTACCTCAGGTTTAGAAATGATATATATAGGGAGAGTGAGAATCTGGAAAATGTAAAACAACCATACTCCATACACCCTTGAAATGTACAGTTATTTTGGTTTGAAGACCACTTGCTCTACAATGGCTAAGCCCTCACACCCACTAATCTAGTCACCAGCATTAAAGAAGTTAGCAACTCATCTCTATTACAATGGGACCTAAAGCATGTACAGAACCTCATGAATACACATGAATTATCTTCCTTGAACAAAATTTGGTTAAATTTCATAAACTTAAGCTGATGCTAACATGGTTTATATGCTTAATTGTAGAATTTGAAGTTAAACAATCCAAACCAAACGTAATTATTATGTTCACTGGGTTGAATAAATTATCTATGACCCAATAGATCAAGGTACAATTTTAAATGATCAGTAGTCAAAATGAGAATCAAATGAGCAAAAACCTGGTCTCATGGGTGAAGAGGGCCAAATGCTCCTCTGGAGATTTTAAGACCTCTGCTTATAATGAGGAACAAATGGCTCTTGGGACCAGGTTAGCTGACCAGTTCTTTAAAATACGCTACAACCAACTTAAAGAACTATAAAACCATTAGCTACTTTTAAGGAGCTCAAATAAATACAAAGAAACCTCTCAGTTTCTCTGCAATGCTGGCAAGCTTGGGATTACTTTTCTTCTTTAACAGACCCCAGTTGGAACAGCAACATTTCTTGTAAATTAAACAAATGTATAAGGTTTTTTTTTCCACAAGGAGAAGCTGTAACTTCTGCTTTTCTATTTTAAAATCTTTTTTATTTTCTAAGTGCTAAAAGTTGTTACTATTTTTTTAACCAAGTAGTTTATAGCTAGTCAATAAAATCTCTGATGATCATAAAACTTTTGTCTGTTTTCTAAATATTTGCTAGGCTCCCTGACATATATGTAATACAAGTTCTCTCTCAATCATCAGCACTTCTTTAACTAAGAGTTACAATAAAAACTAAACAAAGAATGACAACTTTAGCTACCAATTTTAATCATGTATCCTTTATCAACTACTGGAAGGATATACAAAAACTGATTATTAATAGTGTATAACCTTCTAAGTTGAAATTTATAATAATTCAATTGACAAAATAAGGCACAATTGCGGACATAATAATTTTAAATACTCATAAAACTTTGATGCCTAAAATCAATATTATAAATTTTTATGGACAAAAATCAACATTTTTTCACACTGTAAAATCAAGATTTTTAAAGTGAACTTAATGCTAAGTTAATTTGGTGTTCCTATCCTTAGTCATGTATATTCAGTCTCAAAGAGCTCAATTTCATTAAAAATCTACACAGCTGAAATTCACATTTATTTTCAAAACAGGAATATTTTCTTTATCAACAATGATGCAAGAGTACCTTATCCTGATAAATTATAAATTTTTCTAGCTCTAAATATGCTTTCTTGACTCTTTTAACAGATATCTTAGGCTAGTATATAAAAGGTCCACTTTAAATACATGATTATTTTTAACTGACAATGACCTATAATTTAATAGAGATGAAGTTCAGAACTTGCAGACATCATAGAGGAATCACAAGGTCTTCATGAGCAAAAAGCTAAGTCAAGTAAAGGATTATTTACTAGTTTAAAAAAAGCATGGCAGCTCGGTGCTTTGTGACCACCTAGAGGGGAGGGATAGGGAGGGTGGGAGGGAGGGAGACGCAAGAGGGAAGAGATATGGGGATATATGTATATGTATAACTGATTTACTTTGTTATAAAGCAGAAACTAACACACCATTGTAAAGCAATTATACTCCAATAAAAATGTTAAAAAAAAAAAAAAGCATGGCAAACGTCAAGTAGCCCTTTGACCTAAATACCAAAAGGCAGGAAAATAATGAAATTTAAAACACATTGTTAAATGGGAAGGAAATCTAAAAAAGAGTGGATATATGTATACGTATGACTGATTCACTTTGCTGTACAGCAAGAAACTAACACAACATTGTAATGCAACTATACTCCAATAAAAATTAATAAAAAAATAAATAAACTTTAAAAAATCACATTGTTCCTACTCTCAATAATATTTTTACTTGCTATTTTATTTGGTTAAACATTTTCAAATTCACTGTTTAAAAAGAGAAGTTTATGTGAACATATAATAATCTGTGATATATATCATTAAATGTTCCAATGTCACTAAACAAATGATGTGCTAAATTAAATTAAATTAATTTTTTCTTTTGTGTTCTCAAGGGCAGGACTAGAGAGAAAAGTCTTTGCTTGAGTTATGCATACCAATTTCTTCTTTAACTTCAAAAAAAATAAAGGTCATGACCAACATTTCATATAAGGAAAAATCAGCTAGGTTTAACATTTCTGATGGAAAGTATAACATTTTAAGAATTACTAACTTTATTGTCTTTACTAATCAAACTATTAACATTTAAATAATAAAAATCACACTATTCCTCTTTGCTTAGAAACAAAAGAATCAAAGAAAGGCATTTCAAAGCATCATAACCAGAAAAGAAAAAACACAACCAGTAATTATACAGTGTTCCAGAATTTGAGGGAATCATAGACATATTGAAAAAGGTAATTAAATACAGAAAAAGATGAAATAAGCATGCTGCAATATGATAAGTGACACAAGAGACATGATTTTACTCCCAAATACTGTAAATAACTGACAGCTACTACAACCATAATTAATTGATCTAAGTAACACTTGAAATAAACATATTACCACATTTCTAACAAGGATAAGAGCTGGCTCAAAGTCAAGATTGGCAATTAAAATAGCCTAACTGCATTACATGGTCACATAAATTCAGTGTTGGTAGCAAAATAACAAATAAAAGTAAAAACATCAAAAAAAACAAGTAAACAAATTTCTTGCCGGTTTTTGATTTTGTACCCTAGTGGCTAGAAAATGAACTACTGAAAACATTTAGAGCAAGCACCTTCTGTATTTTGAAGCTGTTTGTAATATTTTAATCCATGAACAGTCCTCCAATTTAAATGACTTAATATAAGTGATAGTTTATCATCTTTACCATAAAAAAGAAATTTATACCTTAATCTTCCAGGTTATCATCAAGTTAGGGAGTTTGGGATTGACATGTGCAAAACTGAAATATTTTTTGAAGCAACTCTAACTTTTAGCCATGTATTCACCACGAAGTGTGATAATACAAGCCTACAAACAGACTTTACAAAATAATGCTACCTGCTCTTCATCTTCCAACTCCACCTAACTGATTGCCTACCTTTTTGTTTATTCATTTTTTATTTTATTTCAGTCAACAAACATTTGAGTTTCTACTACTGGGAGCCTTTGAAAAACTGTCTCCATCTATGATGCTGCCAATGTTGAAACCCTCTGTTGGACTTGACTCCAGGGGAACTCCTCAGCCAACCCTCCCTTCCCACTTCCTTCTTCAGCTCCTACTGCATTTCATACTGCTACCCCATTTCCCACTTCCTAACTTAGGCCTCAAAGACTGGAAGTCTGCACATAAAGGAATTTGAAACCAACATAGACAGTGTGAGTAGTTTAATCAGTTAAGGTTAGTATATGAAGTAAAAGTTTTATAGGGTGGAGGTGTAAGAGATAATTATGCACTAAAAGATTTAATTTTAGTCAGAAGCTACAAATAAATAGAAGTTGAATGTGGATTTTCTTTTTTTTTCCCTCTGTGGAATTCTTTAATTTTTTTATTGACTATATTGACATATAATATTGTGTAAATTTAAGGTGTACAACATGCTACTTTGATACATTTAATATATTGTAATATGACTGCCAAGGTAGCCATATTTCACATTACATAATTATAGTACAACATTGTTGTCTCTATTCATTATACTGTGCATTACATCAATATGGCTTATTTACTGCTCATTGCAAGTTTGTACCATTAA
The DNA here is from genome assembly GCF_964374135.1 of Grampus griseus. Taxonomy (NCBI): domain Eukaryota; kingdom Metazoa; phylum Chordata; class Mammalia; order Artiodactyla; family Delphinidae; genus Grampus; species Grampus griseus. The sequence goes on along the minus strand of NC_138998.1, from coordinate 111,798,642 downwards.
ACAACATCAATTTTATCCCCTACCCCCCAACCCCTGGTAACCAGAATCTTACTCTGTTTTTTATGAATTGGACTTTTTTAGATTTTACATATAAGTGATATCACACAGTACTTGTCTTTTTCTGTCTGACTTGTCTCACTTAGCATGATATGCTCAAGATCCAACGATGTTGCTGGAAATGGATGTGGATTTTCAATAGATAACTCTGCTTCATCTTAAATGCAAAGGAAAAATTCTAATAGATTTTCAACTGAATTCAACAGAGAAGGATTTAGTGAAATGTTTTTTTAAATTTTTTTAACATCTTTATTGGGGTATAATTGCTTTACAATGGTGTGTTAGTTTCTGCTTTATAACAAAGTGAATCAGTTATACATATACATATGTTCGCATATCTCTTCCCTCTTGCGTCTCCCTCCCTCCCACCCTCCCTATCCCACCCCTCCAGGCGGTCACAAAGCACCCAGCTGATCTCCCTGTGCTATGCGGCTGCTTCCCACTAGCTATCTACCTTATGTTTGGTAGTGTATATATGTCCATGCCTCTGTCTCGCTTTGTCACAGCTTTCCCTTCCCCCCGCATATCCTCAAGTCCGTTCTCCAGTAGGTCTGTGTCTTTATTTGTGTCTTACCCCTAGGTTCTTCATGACATTTTTTTTTCTTAAATTCCATATATATGTGTTAGCATACGGTATTTGTCTCTCTCTTTCTGACTTACTTCACTCTGTATGACAGACTCTAGGTCTATCCACCTCATTACAAATAGCTCAATTTCGTTTCTTTTTATGGCTGAGTAATAGTCCATTGTATATATGTGCCACATCTTCTTTATCCATTCATCTGTTGATGGGCACTTAGGTTGTTTCCATCTCTGGGCTATTGTAAATAGAGCTTCAATGAACATTTTGGTACATGACTCTTTTTGAATTATGGTTTTCTCAGGGTATATGCCCAGTAGTGGGATTGCTGGGTCATATGGTAGTTCTATTTGTAGTTTTTTAAGGAACCTCCATACTGTTCTCCATAGTGGCTGTACCAATTCACATTCCCACCAGCAGTGCAGGAGTGTTCCCTTTTCTCCACACCCTCTCCAGCATTTATTGTTTCTAGATTTTTTGATGATGGCCATTCTGACTCGTGTGAGATGTTATCTCATTGTAGTTTTGATTTGCATTTCCCTAATAGTGAAATGTTTTAAAGTTTTATACTTTGGAGGCAGGAGAGAGATAAAGGATAAGCAGCCCACTCTATACTCTGTGATCTTATTTCATATGTTTATTGTTTTGAATTATAGAATGTTTTAATTAAAAGGAACTTAGTGATCTTTTTAGCCCACGTCTGCTGCATTTTACAGATGGGAAAACTGAGTTCAGCAAGGTTTAATGCTATTACAACCCAAAGAGATTAAGAAAGCCCATTGACTTCCAATTAGACTATCATTATCTACTGACAACTAGAACAGAATCCAAAGATAACAACGAGCTTCTAATTGCAAAAAAAAAATTTTTTTTTTGAATTTGAGATGGAATTTAGAGTATTTCTGAAGCAGCTTTAACTGGGGCTTTAATTGAAAGTCCTTGTCAGTCACAGGATTTGCTCAAGGTGGTTCACTGGGGAGGGGTTGCTTATTTTGTAGTTTTCTTGCTAGCTCAGTCCCAGAAACCCAACAATAAAGAGAGAATTATATTAATATACTAAGTAATATCACTGTAATAAGCATTAACCACATGAAGAAATTAACTAGACCCATTCCTATAACAACCATTTAAAAATTTGGTACTATATCTGATAGTTTACTTTCAGTTTTGAAAATCTTCAAGCTTAGGAATTTCATTCTTAGGCTCATGAATTTAGGTTGAAGACAATGTCATCATAATCTCCACCTGTCACAGAGATATAAGGCCTATACTGATAAAATAAATGGTTCATTCTGTCATCATGACAGCTATAAAAAGTGACAGCTCTCCTAAGACTGCATACTTACTTTAGTTTAATAGGAAACTGTATGAAAAACAATTTGAGGGTTTGAGTGGGGTTTTTTTAAGTAAAAGACTTAATATATCAGGAAAGTATGGTTGTAATTTGATTCCAATCTTAACACCTCATCATGGAATCAATGTATATTTTGGATTTTTTTCAAATGCGTATTAAGGTACTGCATGATTAAAGAGGAACACCTCCCCATTAATTTTTTTTTTTTTTTTTTTTTTGCGGTACGCGGGCCTCTCACTGCTGTGGCCTCTCCCGTTGCGGAGCACAGGCTCCGGACGCGCAGGCTCAGCGGCCATAGCTCACAGGCCCAGCTGCTCTGCGGCATGTGGGATCTTCCTGGACCGGGGCATGAACCCACGTCCCCTGCATCGGCAGGTGGACTCTCAACCACTGTGCCACCAGGGAAGCCCCCCCATTAATTTTTATAATAATTTCAGCTCTTCCTTCAAGTTCTGTATGTGTAGATATGATGGGATATTGTTGTTGCCTACCCGAAATCTTTCAGGGAAGGCAAATAGCTCGTTCATTTGGATCTGGGTCCAATCTAGCATTTTGATTATATGTGGAAGAGAGGACTGATCTTAAAAAGTTTGCTTGTATGTCAAACTTTACAGGGGGAATAAAAGTGATTATTTTAAAAATCATTTAAAATTTAGAAACATTAAATTTATTATGAAGATAAGTTTGATAAAAAGTACTTATAATTCTATATATATACAGCAATCTCAGTGGTTTTACTAAGAAAATTACCTTAAACTACAAAAATACATATTTTTTAACTTAAAAAAGCTACTTCATAATCTTTTTACTAAGGGAAAGAGTAGAAGAAAAACTGTCTTAAAGAGTCTTATAAAGGGAAAGAGAAAATAAAGTATATTTTTAGATTATTCTAGTAATCATTACTATCTAACAGAGTATAACACTAATAAGGTGGTCTTTGGAAATGCCGTATAGTGTAAGATAAATATAAGAGCAAGCCAAAGATTTCCAGTCTCATTTTATCATGTACTTTAATAGAGGGCAAAGCTAGTTAAACAGATGGCACTCAGGATTTCTCAATGAATTCAGCATCTGTGTGTACATGTTGCATAAATGCCAATTAAAATGTGTCCAAGTAAATTTACATCCCTTGCTGATAGAAAGTAAGCCAATCTTGCTGGCTCAAGATCAAGGTTAAACTTAATCATCTGCTGAACTTGCAGCAAGTTGCTCTCAAATTGTACAGAAATTCCGAGTGAAAAAATAAAAACAGAACTCCTGTTGATTTGTATTTATTTACATTCATAACTCATTTCCAAAGCCTTGGGCTAGAGCTCAAAGGGAAAAAAAGTTACTATTTGTATGACTTGGCCAACTGCACTTTTAACTGTATTTCTAACAAATACCTCTTTGATTAAAATGCCTGCCTGAATAAATTTTCCTAACCTCCTCCTTGCAACTTCCTAGTTGAGATCATTTTGTTGAAAAATTATCCTTTCAAAATGATCTTGAACAAAGGAAAAAGGCATGTAGCAGTCGGAATATCATTTATATAGGAAAGAACAGAATCTGCTTCAGAGTGACAGGCAGCCATGAAATTATTTGAAACAATTCCTCCTAGAGGAATATAAAAATGGCTTCACCTGACATCTCTTTGGCTCGATATTTTTCTGCAGCACCTGCTCACCTCCAGTTCACATGTACCTCCCTAAAGCTTTTTTAGGCTGCGTTAGCCTTGCTCTTTTTGAATTTCAAACTTTCAATACCCACATTACTCATTCTAAAGAGAAATTTTGGACTTGCTATTAAAAATAGGCACCTCATTATAAGGGACTATTACACAGACATTAAATATAATGTTGTTTTTAAAATAAAGTAATAAAATGCTCAAGATAAAATGTTAATTGAAAAAAGAAAGCATATAAAAATAGGTATGACTCAGTTTCCGAAAGTACGCTCTATAAAACACTAGTTCAAAGTGATCCTAATATGTATTTGCTTTAAAAAGTAAGATATTTATGTTTGGAAAATGTTATATTATAGCCAACGTTTGGAAAATTACAACATTCATTAGCATATTAAAAGTACTGTGAAGTCCTACAATAAAAAGAAACTCATTTAACTTTGTTGCCCTAGTATTTTCCAAACACATTTGACCATGCCAACTTTACTTCATTTAGTTTTATAAATTACTTGAGGAACATCAATGCCCTCTTTCTAAAATAAAATCCTTAGTAATATACTTTGGGAATGGACAATATAAAATATGTTTCTAGTTTTGCAAAAAACATAAATATATATGCATATATGTAGAAAGCAGAGGCATAAAGAGAAGATAAACTATTAAGAGTAGTCACTTCTGAGTCATGAGATTATGATTTTTTAATCTTTGCCTTTGTACATTTGTATCTGATTTTTCTAATATAGTGAACCTATATTGTTTTTATAAGAGAGAAAAACATACATTGTACTAAGTGCATCTTATTTCATATATTGCATAAGTATACATGATATCGTTTCTCATCCCCCTACTACAAATAGCTAAAAATCTGGCATTTTGTATGTGGAAGCCTTTGAATTAAGAACTGAATCTCATTAGATCCTCACAAAGGCTGATGAAAAGTTTTCACTATTTTACCAATGAAGAAACTGATATTTTGCTTGCTATATGGGGTAATCAGGATCCCATCCTAGGTCAGTCTTGTGTCAAATCCCATACTTTTAAAACACTAAACTCTGTTAAAATCTTGAGGACAAGAATTAGGCTTCATATTAGATATTCCCAAAGTATATCAAAAATAGTACCATATGATAATAACCAAATAAAACTAATACTTAACACATTCAATATTAGGTGGAAGAGGTGTGTGTGTGTGTGTGTGTGTGTGTGTGTGTGTGTGTGTGTGTGTGTGCATGTCCTAAATACTAACACTTAATGAGTATTTTATGCTGTGCTAGGAACTGGGCTAAAATTTTGTTATACATTAATTTCATTAATTCCCACCAGAACCATATGAGTTTAATACTATTATTATCACAACTTATTGGTGATAAAACTAAGAGGTATAGACGTACAAAAACCAGGATACACACCGTATCAGTTTAATTCTAAAATCAGGGTTCTTACTCACTAAATCAGTGTAACACCACAGGAGGGTTGCTTTGCTATCCCAATATGCACTTTTTAAATTGTGCTCTTTTTTTTGGGGGGGGGGAAGCTTAGAAGGCAAATTTAGTTCAAATTGCTTACATCAGTATATAGATGTTTATTCATTCTACTCATTTTTTTTTCTTAAAATGATGAAATTAAACTGTTATCCCAGAGGGAAGAAAAAACCCGTATCATAAATATACTTAGATTTTGATAAATATCTAAACATCTCTTTAAAAAAATATGGTTCAAAATAAAATGATAAGGGCTTCCCTGGTGGCACAGTGGTTGAGAATCTGCCTGACAATGCAGGGGACACGGGTTCGAGCCCTGGTCTGGGAGGATCCCACATGCCACGGAGCAACTAGGCCCGTGAGCCACAACTACTGAGCCTGCGCGTCTGGAGCCTGTGCTCCGCAACAAGAGAGGTCGCGACAGTGAGAGGCCTGCACACCGCGATGAAGAGTGGCACCCGCTTGCCACAACTAGAGAAAGCCCTCGCACAGAAACGAAGACCCAACACAGCAAAAAAATTAAATTAATAAACTCCTACCCCCAACATCTTAAAAAAAAGTTCTCATCAGAAGAAAAAAAAATTTTTTTAATAAAATAAAATAAAATGGTAAAAAAGTATTTTATGTAGCTGTATTCTATGATTTTCTGACTTACAGATTTGGACAGGAAAGAAAAAAATTCATGATGGGTGGGTTTACACCACACTCAGCATGGTGTATTAGATAATCCCCAAGCATCCTTTTCATTAGTTATGTCTTCTCCCTCTACTTAACCTTAGGAAACGTGTATCTGACACAATGGGTGCACAGAAATGTTGGTTGCTATCTTTAATACACACGACAGACAGAACACACTATCCCCGAATGGCACATTGAATATTTTAAGATGAAGGAATCTGAGAAATGGCAGGTAGAATAAGGACCCTCTGACCTCCCTCTGCTCCACTGAAGCATAAGACCCTTATGTGAGAGGTGCATCTTATACCTGGAAGAAACGAGAATCCTTACTGCTGAAGATCGAGGGCCATTGAGAGGGACCTGAACTAACAGACCTTGCTTATTTCCATCCACTTTACTATCCTTAGCTCACACCTATTTTTCCTATCATGTTTTTCATGACTTTCTACTCTTCATCAGACCTAGTATAAAAATGCTCGGGTTAGGGCTTCCCTGGTGGCGCAGTGGTTGAGAGTCCGCCTGCCGGTGCAGGGGACGCGGATTTGTGCTCCGGGCCGGGAGGATCCCACATGCCGCGGAGAGTCTGGGCTCGTGAGCTGTGGCCGCTGGGCCTGCGCGTCCGGAGCCTGTGCTCCGCAACGGGAGAGGCCGCAGCAGTGAGAGGCCCGCGTACCGCAAAAAAAAAAAACAAAAAAAAACACCTCAGGTTTAACTGCTTCTTTAGGTTTTCATTTCCTTATGAAGACTCCTGTGACATGTAAAATATATAAAATAAACGTGTATGCTTTTCTCCTATTAATCGGTCTTTTGTCGGTCCAATTTACAGGACACCAGCCAGAGAACATAGGAGGGTAGTAGCAAAAACAATTTTTCCTCCCCTACACATCTTATTAGTTTTATGACTGAACTGCTTTAATATTAAGTTTAATTTCCATCTTGGTATCTTCACTAAGCTTCAATGTCTTGTTTATCTCTGCATAGCTGGGGTCTGGCACTGTTTCTTTTTATAACAAGGACCTAAACACATATTTTTTTGAATGAACAAAATAATCCCATTTAATCCCTAAAACAATCAAGGGAGGTGTGCTCATTTTTTTTACTCATTTTCTAAGTTAAGAATTTTGCCCAAGGAATTGTAGCTAGTATGTGACCAGGCCTAACCTTAGGTGTGTCAAATTCCACAGCCAAGTCCTTTCCATTTATCTGTTCACTATCATTTAGTTCAGCTCTGAAACTGAATTATAAAAACAGCAACAATCAAAAGTAATTACACAATTTAAATATTCCAACCATCTTTAGTATTTTCAAGGGTCACAATGATCCTTTAAGCTAAGCTTAAATAAAAAACTCCTTTAAATGTTTTATGCTTTATTGCAACAAAGATACTTGCTAAAATAATCTTTAATAAAAAATGATAATAAACAATAAGGATTTACTGTATAGCACAGAGAACTACATTAATATCTTGTAATAAACTATAATGGAAAAGAATTTTAAAAGAGTATAGATATATACATACACATACGTATAACTGAATCACTTTGCTGAACCTAACACAATATTGTAAATCAACTATACTTCAATAAAAAATGATAATCTATCACTTGAAAGTATCAGAGGAAGCACACTTTAACTTCTATAACCTGATAAGCATTAGTTTTTATAAAATGAATAAGAAAAGGAATATGCAGTTCAAATTTTGCTCCCTGCTCAATAGAAGTTTATAAACAACAACCACTAATACCAACAGTCTCCAAAGTGTCTCTATATATGCAAAAACATTTACTCTGTATAGGCAAAAACATTCAGAAATGACTTTCTATTCGCCTTGCAAAGTATTAATGACTTGAAAATGTATTCAGTATTTACCCTTTAATAAATTTCTATCAAACATATATTTAGTCACTATCCACTGGTAATTTGAAAATACTCTTCAAAGCAAATCATGAAACTTAAACTTTACTTATAATTTTAATTTACTGGAGTGGATGTTTTCCAATTTTCCTACATTTAGTATTTGACATTTCTGATTTTTATGTATCATACACTTTGAAGAAATCCATTATGTGTACATATTCCTTTATGCAGGATGCCAACTTGTAGCCATCATAACACAAAGCTGATTAACTGGTAAACCATCCAATAAAATTCTATCTTTTGGTCAGCTTAACCTAAAAGAAGTTTTTCCACTAAATTGCACAGATAAACACAAAACTTGGACAATTATATCCCACTAGCTCATGTGAGTAATTGCTAGGGTGGAAAATTGCAGCGAGTATGAAGATACAGATGTTCTTTTTTCAGATGACCAAAATAAGGGGAAAAATGTTCTTTTCCACGCTGAATTCTTTTTATATAATACATTTTGCTCTATTTACACTTTCTATGGAGTAGAAAAAGTATTAAAGTAGAAAGACAAAAATGGCACAATGGAAAAACAAATTGAGCCCAGATTATTATTTTACACACTTTTCTATAAAGACACCTGTTCATATTTCTAAAGTATAAGTAAAATAATTAAAATAAAATGAGACAGGTGAGACTACTAAATCATGTACTACAGGACTGCAGTTACGCTTTTTGAATTAGCACTTCACTCAACATCCAATAATGTAGTCAGTACTCTGTACAAGGAGGCAAAGTTACAGGAAAAGTGGCAACAGTATCTTCCTTTAAATATGTGCAAAGATTGTTCTTCAACTTGCTGAGAACAAAATACAAGCTATTCCAGCTTCACAGCGTTCAGAACTTTTCTAACAAGCTCACCTAGTTTTTGCTGGTGTGCTTTCACGCTACTTCACTATAGTTTAGTCCTCTGGACCCAGTTTTGCCCTGTTGCTTACTGCAAAATTATTGTCTGGGAATCATTTTTGGACTTCTATTGAAAAGTGTTTTTTTTCTGTTAGCCGCCTTAGATATTGTTTTAACCCATCTCTGCTGAGGTCTGTGCACAGACTGCTCCAACAGCTTTTTCGATGGTTGAGAGCCAGCATCTCATTTCACAGGATTGACAGAGAACACAGCACGTTCCATTTAAGTACAATCTACTCTTCTGAATTTAGGACACACTTATGGAATCAGAATCTTGTCCTATGGTTATATGTTATTACATTGTACTATATTATAGCGTGTTATATATATATTTTTTTAATTGTCTCTTTTCCCCACCTGTCTCATGCCCCAAGAAAGCTTTGGTCCACAGCACATAGAGTAGCATCGAGGACATAGTAGACACTTAATAAGTACTGTACAATGAATGACTGAATGAATGAACCTCATATCCCCCATCAGGCACTCTTCTGTGTGAAGAAATCCTTTAATAGTGTTTCCATGAGGAATTAGCCCTTGGCGGCCCTTAATACGATTCTATAAACAACAAGAAATAAACCTTTGGCTATAACTGGCAAAAAATACACTCACCTGCTGACATTGGTATTTTCCTTTCCAAATTTATTTATATCAAACCAGACTGTATAAATCTGGATAGAACAGTGTTTAAGAGCAGAGACTGTGGAGCCAGACTGCCTGGGTAAGAAACTTGGCTCGGCCGCTTACTTAGCATATGACTTTGGACAAGCTGTTTAAGTGTTTCGTGCTTGAATTTCTTCATATATAAAAGAAGAAGAATGAAATAGATTGATATTAAGATTGATAATAAAAACTATCAGAGAATTGTAAGGATTAAATAAGTTACTATATGTGACACATTAAAATAGTGCCCAATGAACTGAATGATAGCTACAAATACCAGCTAGATATTATGGTAAATATTAATGTGGTTAATATTAATATAATAGTGAATTCTATTTCTAGGATAATTACTATTATTATTAATCCCATTGAGAGACTGGTTAGATTGAACTAGACCCTAATGGGTTGACTGTTTTTTGGAGGACAATAACATTTGTTTATTGATTATGGAAAGTTAAGGACCAAACTCCTGCTAACCCGATTAGAATATAGATAAACTATGTAGTCACCTTCAGCTATTAATTAAAACAGCATCAGTAACATCTTTATATAAAAAACCTCTCCTAACTGATTCTACTAAGAAACATTAACTTCTAATGAAAGGATGGCAAGGTTCAAGAAAAAGCACACAGCAATGTCAAATTGAGACGGATTTTAAAATGTGGGTCAAAAGACACACTAAAATAGAAGAAATGGAAGGCCCATGAAGACATATTTAGGCTGTATCACAATTTTACCCAGTGCATATACACAACAGATGTCATCTGGTACCACATTATTCTTACTACTATTATTATTTAAATGAATAGATATAATTTTAACCAGCATTCTTTATATTTGTTTGTATTTGAAAGTCATGTTATGGTGAAACCAAAAAAGAAATGCACCCATGAAATTAATTGCACATATCTAATCCACTTTAGTGATTATTTCTTTTCAACAGTACTTAATTTAAAAGAAAAGTCAAAATAAAAACTTTTGCTTACTTTCTATAAAAATATTTATTTTCACATGTATCATTGATTTATCATTAACTGAGATTAAATGTCACAGCCATATGTTACAGCAGCATATTAAAATAAGACACAATTTCCGAAATGTAAAATATCTTAGATGCTAGAAAACAAAAAACAACTATATAAAATAATCTGGGCTCAGTTTGTTTTTCCATTGTGCCATTTTTGTCTTTCTACTTTAATACTTTTTTTACTCCATATGCATGTATGACCACATCTCTCCATTAAATAAAAACATCCCCTCAAACTTCCCTTAATTGCATTTTCATATCTTATTCCTTCCTCCATTGCCAAACATTCTTCAGGTTGAGACACACAGTCTAAGCTTCTTTCGTCCTTATCCTAGTGAAACGCTTCTCAATTTAGAGTTTAAAAATCTTAGTTGTCCTGATTAGAAAGCCTTTTTTCAGGTTTCATCCTACTAGATTGTTTTGCAGAATTTGTTTTTGTTGACCACGGCCTCTTCTTGGTACCCTACTCTCACTCTGGCCTACCACATTCATTTCTGCTGCTTTTCTTTCCTTGTCTCCAGCTGTTTTCCTTCTTGGTCTTTATGAATTTTTCTCCGTATGTTGTCTTTTTAAGGTTCTGTCTTTTTTCTCCTCCTTTTTTGCTAAATACTCTTCCTGACTCAATATTACTCAACCATATAATGTTCTATACTGTCTGTATGTGGGAAGCTTCAGTATCTATAACCCTAGCCCAGATTTTTCTTCCAAGTGCTAAATCAATTATACCACTTTCGTCATACATAACCACTTGGATGCCTCATATGATTGAATTCTAAACACACACGGTCTTCACCAATACCACTTGTCTTAAAAAATAATAACAATTACCACTTTTATTCCTTGAGTATATCCTCTCTCAGTATACGAGTATGCTGAGAAATCCTAGAGTCAACATGGAATCCTTACTCTGTATCAGCTCCATATTCATAGTCAAACTTACCACATTTTTTCCTGCAAACCAGTCATCTTCTCTCCAACTCCAAATTCACATATTAAATCAGATCCTAGCCAGCATGTTTGTCTAGATTAACCGTCTAAGTTTAATTCAATCTAGATGAACCCAAAGCATCTAATACAACCCCAGCTGGCTACACAAAGTCTCTAGAAAAGTAAAGTAATGGATGTAGTTTGAAATAATTTCCTATGTGATTCTAATATCACTATCATTCCTCTCTCCTGTTTTCTCTGGGCTCAGGGTTGAAATCACTCTTCTAATCCCTTTACATGGTTCTTATCCTTGACTTCACACTAGAATCCTCTGCGATAGAAAAATTCAAATGTATGGGTCCCACATCCAGAGATTCAGAAGTAATTGCTCTAGAATACAACCTGCTATTTCCAATACACAGCCAAAGTTGAGACGCTCTCTTCTAAACCAATAATATCTAAAGTAAGTGAGCAATATTCCAGGTCTACATAAAAGAATCCATTGGTATAGGATATTAATAGAAATTCTATTGGTATGTATGTTAAATCTAATCCTTAAATTTTTAATAAAACTTCATATGATGTTTAAAAATGTACATAATACCTTAGCATCGGTATATAGTAGTAAAATAACAAAAAAAAAAAGTAAATACTTTTACCACAACTGTAGTTTACTTGCAAATATTTGTTACTAAGCAGGCATGTAAAAACTGAAAAGTCTGAAATCTTTCCCTGTAAATTCTGTAGCTCGCCACCTCTCACTGTGCAAATGGGCCTCCTTTCACCCAGCCTCACATCTTCTTGGGCCAAGGAATTATTCCACTGTAGTTATCCTTTGGAAACACCAAATATGATCCCTGTCACTCCCTTGTTTTAAAATCTCTATTGACTCCAAGCTGCCTTGTTTAACTCCAAGTAGAAAGTTTAACTAAGTGACCTATTAAAAAATAAGTAAAAATTCTTAATACGGCTCTCAAGTACCTTCACGGTGTCTCTTCAAGCTCTTTAGCCTCATTTCTACTCTTCCATCCCCATATCCTATGCTGCAATATTTGCTCCATTATCCCAATATACTATGTCCCTGTTCACATTTACTTGACTCAGTCTACAGTGGTAAATTTCCTTCTTTTCTACCTGATATACCTCCATTTAATTTGCAAAGACAAAACAGAGTTCTTCTCTCAAATATTCCAAGATTTCTCTAGACAGCATTAATTAAATGTCTACTGGAGTATTTATCACATTATACTGCAATTATTATCATATATATTGGCTTGTTCCTATTAAATATTGAGATCCTTAAGGACAAAAGTTGACTTATTCATCTTTATACTTTCCCAATATTTGGCATTGAGCTAAGTGTACAATAGTGGCTTAATATATGTCTTATAAACCATTCAGATTTTCAATAAATATTGATTGATTGCACACTATGTGCCAGACACTCATGCAAGCACTATGAAAATAACAATAAAAAAATTAATCTCTGAATAAATAAATGAATACAATGAATTTTAAAAGTGAATATTGTTTGTTACAAGGAAAATCAGAAGAAAAATAGCCATTACTAAAACAAATAAACAAAAGTAGCTCAAATTTACTACGGACCAGGATTTCATCTACACATACAATTAATTCTGTTTTCTTTCCTTAATAGGACTTCACTATTAATAGCAGCTCTAAACACCTACTGCACAATGATAAATTATGTTCATAATAGTAATCTAAAGGAAATTCAAGATCCTATAATGCTATGTTAATACAAAACTAAATTATGTCTATTTTACTCTGAGGTTCTACTGCATTTGTGATATTCTAACTGCAGGAAAAATTCAGACTTAATAGAATAACAGTACTAGAAGACATAAATTCATTACTATACAGAGGGAAAAACAGATTTACAGAAGTAAAATGTCTCGCCTTAGGTCACACAACTAGTTAATAACGGAACCACCAGTGTACATCACACCTCCAAAGACTGCACTCCTTAGACCATACCAAACTGATTCTCTTTTGGTGAACCAGGATATCTGGCCCTAGATTAAATCATGCTGAATTACACTTCACTGTCCAAGGAACAGAACGTTACTATGAATAAAACATTGCTCCTCATTGTTTAAATGTAGTGAGACTTGAGAAATATAAAACATTACGGCTCTACGAAATATTAAGTGGCTTTGAACTAACTCAGGTTTTTGAGCATCTAAAACAAGAGTGATTGCTAGGGAATGGTGCCTAACCAGAAACAAAACAAAACAAAAAACACATTTTAAAGGATAGGTTCATAACTCCTCAAATATGGTAACACCATGTAAGCACTATCAGTATAGAACAATCATAACCAAAATATTTATAATTTGTCATATAGAGACAAGAGTTGTAGCTTAGGTTAGCTGAGGTTGAGAGTGAATTCTGGGTCAAACTACCCATTTGCTATTCAATGCCTCAATTTCCTCATCTATAGAATGGGGATAATAATAGTAATTATTAATTGTTATAACTAAATGAGATTACTCATGTAAAGCCTAAATACCATTGCTGGTACATTCTAAAACACTTAATAATGGTAAGCCACTATTAGTTTTATGATCAAATACATAAGGCGCCAGTATAGACAAATGGTTAGGAGCACAAGCATTAAGTTCAGACAGGCATCTCAAAATTCTAATTCAAAATGTTGAGCTGTGTGGAAACTTACATCAAGCATCTAAGGAAACATAATACACTAAGTATAGAAGTCATGATTACTATGCACTTATGAATTAATAAACGATAATAACAATGCATGAAATTCATCTGGGAAAGTTTAACAATCAAAAGTGAACTGGAAAAAGAAAGGTTGGGGCTTCCCTGGTGGCGCAATGGTTGAAAGTCCGCCTGCCGATGCAGGGGACGTGGGTTCGTGCCCCGGTCCGGGAAGATTCCCACATGCCGCGGAGCGGCTGGGCCCGTGAGCCATGGCCGCTGAGCCTGCGCGTCCGGGGCCTGTGCTCCGCGACGGGAAAGGCCGCAACAGTGAGAGGCCCGCGTACCGCAGGAAAAAAAAAAAAAAGGTTTAAGTTCTAATGGTCTAAGGAATGAAATGAATATATATTGGATTTGTCCGAAAAATAGTAGCAAAAATATTCTTACGGAATTTGTTTTACATAGGTTACAAACTGTCCTGAATATTAAATCGTCTTCATGCCTTAATTTCTTATAGGATAATTCTAGATGCCATTAGACATTGACAACTATCAGAATTACTTATTCAATAACTTTAAAAAGTTCTTCTTGTCCTTGGGCTTCATTTTCTCGTCTATAATGTGAACATATTCATCTGGGCAGTTACTAAATTTTCTTCCCATTCTATAATACTATAAAATTAATAAGCAGGACCACCATGTACAGTTGTGCAGGTTATTCAATGTACAGGTACACCCAGCAAAGAGGGTGAATGGGTCTGAAATGCAGCTTGAACTTCACTTGCCAAGCTGTGCTCAGGGATGTTACTGCAGGTTTTTGCATAAATTTCAAAGAGATAAATTTTAAGATTATAATCCTATATTAAAGTGTTTGAGGTATATTATAACCACATTACAGTAAATCACTTTTATAGTTCTCATTCTTTTAATCAGTTCAAAAATTAACAAACCCTTCTAAGTCCTTTTCTTTAATTTCCATATTTATTCCCTTTCAATGTAAAAACAGTGCAGCGCGGAGACCTCAACCACATTCAAAGTGGATACACTCTCTCGGTGAGGCTCCAAGCTCTCATCGACTCATTACCTTCCCCAATGAACTTTTACTATCTCACTCCCCTCAAAGTACAATTGTGGGTTGCTTACTTGATTTTTTTTTTTTTTTTTTTTCGGTACTCGGGCCTCTCACTGTTGTGGCCTCTCCCCTTGCGGAGCACAGGCTCCAGACGCGCAGGCGCAGCGGCCATGGCTCACGGGCCTAGCCGCTCTGCGGCAATGTGGGTTCTTCCCGGACCGGGGCACGAACCTGCGTCCCCTGCATCGGCAGGCGGACTCCCAACCACTGAGCCACCAGGTAAGCCCTGATAACCTTTCCTTAACTGTCTTTGCCTTCTCCTTACTCCTACTCCTCATACAGTCCTGTCTTCTGTGCTTCTCAATTAGACAAATCTCACAAATTCTGCCTATGATTCAATTCCTCCTTATTTGAAGATAAATAAGGAAATTCTTTATTCTTTATGAGTACCTTCCTTTTTACAATATTGCTTGAAATTAACCCGATTCCAAGTATTCCAACAATTTCTTATACCTAGTAACTTCCATGTCTGTCCACCTTAGGTTTTCACAGTAGAAATGTAACAGTGTATATTTATTCTCTGTGTACTTGCCTTCATTTAGCTTTGTTTTGCAAATCCTAATGAGTATATAAACGCCCTCTTCTAATAATGGATATTTTATTTAACTTCTTTCTTAGTTTATCAGAGTTCACACAGAGGGCTCTTTGGTTTTCAAAAGTAAATCAGAATCAGTACTTTTTAAAGGCGCCAATGAAAACTGCTAGTTCTCACTATAAAACTCTCAATTTGGGCTTCCCTGGTGGCGCAGTGGTTGAGAGTCCGCCTGCAGATGCTGGGGACACGGGTTCGTGCCCCAGTCCGGAAAGATCCCACATGCCGTGGAGCGGCTGGGCCCGTGAGCCATGGCCGCTGAGCCTGCGCGTCCGGAGCCTGTGCTCCGCAACGGGAGATGCCACAACAGTGAGAGGCCCGCGTACCGCAAAAAACCCCAAAAAACAAAAAACAAAAACTCTCAATTCAACAAGGGTATATAAATTAAACAAATGTGAACTACTTTTATTTTGAAAAACACAAAATCAGTAGAAAGAAACAGATAAGAGCACAAGTCCTACGGTCAGACTTCCAGATCTGAAATTGGCTCCGTGACCTACTACTCATTGCTTTTCTCTGCTTTTTTCCTCCTATCCTTGAGATAAAGGAAACTGTTTATCCTTTTCGTTTTTTGAAAAGTAGAGTTAATAGTCGTTTCTATCACATAAGTTTAATATGCATGTAACTTACAAAAGTGACATTATTATGGTCATTATGTAACTAAGCTTAATATGAGCAATAATGATGTTGATTTTTGATAGGAAAAACACATTAATGAGACAGTGTTTTATAAAACAAGTTTCAGTGAATTTCAAGAATTATTTCTTGACACTATTCTTAAAATAATCATAAATTGAGTACTTAGTATGTGGCAAGATGATGCTACATATTTCATATGAGCATTTAGTTTAATTCTCATGGCATCCCCATGATACAGGTATTGTCATTTTACCATTTTACAAAATGCGAGATCTGAGTTCTCAGAGAAGTTAAGCAACTCACCCAAGGTTACACAGTTAATAAGTGCACAAGCCAGAATTTGAGCTTAGAGGTTTGTGTAATTCCAGAGCTGAAACTCCTAAACTAGCAGCCCTCAAACTTTAGCTCACATCAGAATCACCTAAGTGGCTTGATAAAATATAGATTGCTGGCACCCTGGCTCAGGGTTTGTGATTCAGTTAACTCTACTATAGGATCGAGAATCTGATTTCTAATAAGCTCCCAGGTGATATAGAATCTGCTAGCTAAAAAAACAGACTTTGAGAATCACTGGCCTAAATTATTAAACATGCTGATTTGATTGTTTCATTAAGTAACCTATTAAAAAACTAATTAGCAATCCTGTAGGCATAGACCAATATTTCAAGTTCGTTATAATATGACAATTCGTCATATTATTATCTTTATATGATTTAGTACTTAAAAATTAACTATAGTAATTGAAATGAAGACAGCAAGTACTTCAATGATTCCTTGGGATAGAACATGGAAAAAGTAATATTTAATACAGTTAAATCCAAGTACCATTTATTTAGTTGAAATAAATCAGAATTTTTTAAATAATCCCATACTGATTTTTGGAAGCAAGATGTTACTGATTTATTAAAGAAAATAAGTTCATCCAGGGTACATAATAACCATAACTGCTTTCACTTCGATGGAGTTTATTTTGTCTGTTGCTTCACATTACTGTTAGTAAAAATCTGATTTAATACAAGCTATCACTTCTGTGTGGTTTTTGTGTACTAATATTTATGTATACTGATTTCGGAAAAAGTTAAAAAAGTAGAATTCAAAAGTTACCCATAGGACCTGGAACATTCAGTGCTGCCAAATAAAATAATGAGATCTCTGACATTCAAATTCAGCTCTCCACTTTGAGTCCAATTATATTGCTTGTTTTCTAAAAGGCATTTACCACATTCATGTCTTCTGAAAACAGTTCTATCACAGGTACAATTTGAAATAATTCCAAATTATCTAATTGTTTACCATTTCTTGATGTGTTATTGTTTTGTTTAAAAAAACAAGTAATTGAAGTTTTAGTGCATTTGGTTCTATGATTACAAAATGTTAGGGCTTCTCATTCACACTGGCAAAACCAACACAGCTAAAACTAAATCCTAAATTTATAAGATGTTAAAAATTAATTAAGGAATTAGAAAAAGATATGTCTAAGTTACTCTACAATTTCACCATTCTATAAATACATTCCAGTGAGAATTAGACAAGATTTCACATTATGAAATTTTAATAATGCCACAACTAGGTATAATATTCAGGAGAATAGGTAAATGTCTCTACCACTTAGGGGAAAAGAATTATGAATGGACTAATTTCACTAACCCAGTATGGGCTGAGCCAAGTACTAAGATGTGAAAGATCACTATTGTCATCCAAACTAATAAACCCAGTAATAAATTTAGTAAGCCTGAATGAAGTGCTGAAATTTATTTCTAATAAGTGTTGAGTGATCTTGGCAAATCTAGAGAACTAGACCACACATAGCTAAAATTCAACAAGTCGTCACTGGTTTTGTGTCCCAGGGGACTAGAATGAATTAAGAGCAAGGTTATCACTTAATGATGAAAATAAAGAGAAAAATTAAACCTAAGATATTGATAATAGCATTCTCATTTCAAAAGCATTAATTTAGACTTCACCTCAACTTTGGGCTCAAATTTGCAAATGAAATTAGGGTTCAAGTACAAACTCATCTTTTAATGAATGAGAATAACTGCTTTTCCACGATCTCTCAGCACCTTGGAATACAAAAATAGATTCATTCTTGGTAATGATTTGTGACCGACATTTTGAGCAGCACAGATAGTATTTCACATGCAGATAAAAATAAACCACGCCTTTAAGATATAAATGATAGTTGTCATCGTATGGTATCAAAAATTGCCTACATTTTGTTTTCACTATATCCTTTGGGAAATTATATAAATGATCTGCCTTTTATCTTCCATCTCTTCCACATTCTTCATATCCTTTTGTCTTCAATAAAATCTGGTTAACCTGAGAGAATACTGGGAGGCTGTCACTCACTCAGTTTTTCAGTGCTAGGACGGAGTGCGAGCATTTCGTTTTCAAGCTCACTGAGACTTTTAGTTCATTGATCTCACACTCTCAAGAGCTACCCTCGCCCCCTTCTAGCTCAAGCCATTCGTACATACAGCTAGCTATCCCATCACACCATCACTTTCAGCTACCACCTCTGTTGAATCGGGATTTGGATAATTCAATCCCATATATTCTTCCCCACACCTTCCCCAAGTCTACCAACATCTTGTTGTAGCTCACCATCTACAGATGGCTCATGCAAAATCCCAGCTTTTTTTTTTTTTACCTTTTATAATGAACTTAATCTCCACTTGTAAGCCTTGTCCTCCATTGTCCACAAACAATGTACCCTGATATAAACTGGAGGCTGTTTGAACTCTAAAAGATAAGTTCTCAAATCTCTGACAGCCTTCTTTTCCAGTTTTCTTGCTCTTTTTACACCTGGTGTCAAGACACTAAAACTTATCAAAACATCCAGGTCTTAGATGCCACTCCAACCCCCATCTTTCTTTTCATAGCATCCCTTTCCTAGATTTACAATTTCTCCTACACAGCTTAAAATTCATGGCCCATTGCTTTAAATATTTGTATCAGCAAGGACACTCGGCTCAAAATTGCCAATGCTCCCTACTCTATTGGATTAATCAACAAGGAAAGGGCATTATCTAACCAAATAAAAAGTCCTGAAGTAGGAAGCTCCAGAACTAGTCCATTCTCCAGTCAGCAATGTCCTTATGGATCCAGGTCCCTTCGTCTTTCCAGTCTCCAACATTCACCTCTTGTGTTTGCTTCCGCATTATGGTTGACAGATGGCAGCTATAATTCTAGTTCTCATAAGGCGAAACGATATGAAGAGGTAGTAGGAAAAGGGAAATGCCACCTCAGCCTCTTGAAGTAGTCTCATCAGACTTCTATTCCTATCTCATTGTCAAGGAAGGGGTCAACCATCATTTATGAAACCAATTATTGCTATGGAAGTGTAGGATAGTACAAAAAAGGATTCATCCTGGAGCTCGTAAGAGGACTGTCCTTCCTTAATTAAGTCTTATGGTGGAGAGATGAACACACCAGTTCAAAACTGAAGCTCTGCCACCGAGAATGAAGGGGAGAAAACTGCCTGATACATAACCAGCAAGGTATGATTCTCTATTTTCTTGCCACTATCCATTTTCCTGTTGTCACTTTTTCTTCCTACAATCTTTCATTATAGGCACACTATTAAGTGAGGCACAAAATCAGAAGAATCATTATAGTATTAATATTATATTATATTATATTATATTATATATTATATTATATATATTATATTAATATTATATTATAGTATTAATGGTTGATCCTACCCTGTAGGTTAATATTAGAATACATGCCAATTTGCTGAATTATCTAATATAAAGGGCAGCACGGCATGCCAGAAAGAGTCCTTTGCTTCAAATAAAACAATACAACCAAATCTCCGCCATCGCAATTCAAGCCCTGACTCTGATATTTCTGCCTTGGGAAAGTCAGCAACTTTAAAAACCAATCTTTACAAGTGGATTTATCCTGAATCTAATAAAGTTTAAGCTTTAAGACTCTTCACTGACACAGGCTCCTTCAACACCCCTGATTGCGCATTCTTGTATTGTAAAAAGACTCTGAAATTTTTAAGAGCTTTAGATTCCTAAAAACCTGTATCCGTCTGTGCTGATATGTCAACCTTTTCTACCTGGGTGCTACTGAGCATGTCACCTACCCCTTTATCCATCCATTTCCTTACCCTCAAAATTGGCTTAATATAAGGAGCCCCACCTTGCTTGCAAAACTGTGATGAGAATCAGAGATACAGAAATAGAAGTGCTATGTAGTAATGCTTTGTGTAATTATTATAATCATCGATATACAGTGTTCTCTTGTGGCCGCTATTTTCCAGCAAGAGGCCGCTGTTGCATCTGCTCCTGTAGTTCGTCTCCAGGATATTACAAGAGCTCAGCTCTAAATGAGCTGTACCATCCCTGACTGCTGTCCAGAATACCCATTCAGCTGCAGGTGTTTTCCAGCTATCTACTGTGACGTTACATTGCTTCAGGCTGTGCTACAGGGGACCCTCAAGGGTTTCATCTGCCTGCCATGTGCTCATGTCCCCTCTAGCCCTGGGGAGTTGAGTTTCGCGAAGAATGGTTTCAACTTCTCAGGATTGCATGAGTCCTGGGATCTCATTGTGGGAAACTATGCCCTACCATCTGGTGTGAAGCGTGGTACTAAGAGATGCTGATAGAATTTGTCTTGTAATTGAATGTGGTGATGGTAGGTGTCATTTCCATAAACAAGACTAGACAGCACAATAGCTTCATAGACTTTAATTTTGGTCTGGAATGTGTTTCTTTGTTTTCATCATCCTGTCATTCTTGCAAATGTTATGAGTTTTAAAATATGATTTATTACTTTACCCACTAATGTGCCATTATTAGATAGAGAGCTGCTGAAATAGCAGAATTCGGTAACAAGCAATTTCACAAGCAATTATGCAGTCATGGGTTGAGTGCATCCAAGTGCTGCAAGGGTTGAATGGACAATAGCAAGTAGAAAGCTATCAAGGGGTGCAGGGATGAGCAGCCTGTGTATCAAAGAGAAAGAACTATTCTTGTCCTGGCCATCACTACAGCATTGATGAGAACAATCATGTAAAATGGGGATTATACCCAAGACAAATTCTACAGTAGCCTCATTTCCCCCCCTCAACATTTTATATCAATTAAAACAAATTAAAATCAATATTAATAGTCTCTACCATTTATTGAGCTTTTACTATATGCCTCACTCTGCTAAGGTCTTATTGTACATTATCACATTTAACCCTTAGGACAATCTTATGAAATAAGTAATAATATCAGTGCTTATATATGAAGAAGCAGAAGCTGATAGGTGGAAGTTAACTTACTAATTACAGTTATTAATGCATGAAGGTGAAATATAAACATGAGTTCTTCAGATTCCAAAGACTTCATTTCAATTCATTGCTTTTTAGCCATGAGTGCATAATGGAATCTCCTATACAGTTTTGTTGTTGTTTTTTAAATAAGATACTCATAACTATCGAGTTCACTAGCTCAGGCTTGGAATCTGGTTTCTGTGTTTAAAAAGTATTCCATAGGTAACTCCAATGCACACTTTAACTGGAACCCTCAGACTATACTTAGCCTTACAAAGAATAATCAACAATGTCACCTAGAGTTTGATAATGAGTTAAAGAAACATGCTAATCATGGGGTCTAAATGTAAGTATATGGTCCAATATTTTTCTTCCTTTTGAAATATCGCAGATCAAGCTTTCTCTCTGCCTGGGTGACAAATAAATCATCAAAAGCAATTGGCTTAATTACTGAATCCTATGTAGGACCTCAGATAGAGTATATCAACATGCTAATGCTAAAGATATATTATACCTTATGTTAGGAGGTGGAGAAAAAGTAAGAACTGAAAAAATTAGCTTTTTAAAAAATTTCAAGGTACTGCGTTTTATCCATATAAATGTGTCACATGATATTCAGGTAACATTATTTTTTCATGTACAGGCAATTCTCTATGACTAAAACAAAAGCAAAACCCTGCCACCAGGGAAGGCCTTGAATTATTTTAAAAATTTAAATTTAAAAGAAACTATAGAATTATTTTTAACTAATTCCTCATCTTAAAAAATAAAATCATATTAATTATCATTGTGACTTTTTAAAAGTTAATATTTGGCTAAATTTTCTACATGTAATTAAAGACCTGCACTCTACTCTTAATTCTAAAACTACAAAAATATAGCAAATAGGGGCTTTCCTGATGGCGCAGTGGTTGAGAGTCTGCCTGCCGATGCAGGGGACACAGGTTCGTGCCCTGGTCTGGGAAGATCCTACATGCCGCGGAGCGGCTAGGCCCGTGAGCCATGGCCACTGAGCCTGAGCGTCTGGAGCCTGTGCTCCGCAATGGGAGAGGCCACAACAGTGAGAGGCCCACGTAACGCAAAAAAAAAAAAAAATATATATATATATATAGCAAATAAAAATATAGTAGGAGGTACTATAGTGTATTGGTTAAGAATATGGATTATGAAACTCAATTGTCTGGACTGGAATTCTGGCTCTAGCCTGAGCTAGGTGTGTCACCCTCGGCAGGTCATTTACCTCTCTATGCCTCAATTTCCCTATTAATAAAATGGAAATAATAATCATAATGCTTACTTTATTGAATTATATGAAATTACATAAAATTAAAATATATAAAACAAATTAGTGTCCAAAATATAGTAAGCTCTATATAGATGTTTACTATTATCACTGTTATTTTAAATTTAAAAAATTCAATTTCTAATAAAGTAGTATGAAACTTTAGAGTTGGGAGGAGGCTCTTTATTTTACAAGAAGGAAATGAAAGCCTGAGTCACTTGCAAAAGCGAGTGACAAGGCACAGTCAAAACTAGTATATAGTGTGCTGAACAGAGCAAAAGAGTAGTTCTGTAGCAATGACATTCTTTACCAGTGACTATATTCTGGGAGTTTTAAAAAGAAATAATTTCAAATGACTCATTTTAAATATGTTTCAGAAAAGTAACTTACAAATAGGCCAGTATTGTAATCAGATTGAAGAGAAAACAATCCATACTAAAAATTATGTCATGTTTTCAAACTACTGATGCATCATTTATGGTTTCTTTACAGAAAAAAAATTTGTCTGTATAAAGATAACATTTTCTTCCAATACCTACCCTAGATAACACAGTACAGAGCTAACCTTTGTTCTTCAGCAACAAAGCTAACAAATTACCCAAGAAAAATAATGAAGCATGATAAAAGTCAGAGCATCAGCTCATACTCCAGGCATCCTTTTAATTATCCCCATTAGTAAATAGGAAGCTATTTCTCAATGGAAATAATAGAGTCCTTCTTAGCCTAATCTCAAGCCTAATCTCAAGCACCAAAATCATAGCCTCCCTTTCCCATAACTGAAAATGTGTAACATTCTGGTTTAAAGGCCAAATAGTTTGACAGAAAACTCTTGAAAACTGCATAGCCTTCATGAACAGCTTTGCATATGTAAATAACATTAAGATAGGACCCGGGAACCATCTTTATTGAGATCTCAAAGAACAAGATATTACGGGAAGATATAAATGAAAATATTAAAGTCACTTCCTTCAAGTGGCATAACCTTTTTGGTGAGGATACAACTGTAAACATGAAGATGATTTATAATTACTCATAAAACAACTAAAAGGGAGTTAGCACACAGTATTATAATTCTGAACCCAAAAGGAGGAAAAGCCAGTCTACAGCTCAAGGTTGAGTTTAAAAAGTGTAATTTACACAGAAAATTTTTTAAAATCCATGTTTTTGCAAATAGGAGAGGACTTTCAACTCAGGCTCATATGGAAGTTACACTTCATCACCAAAGGGAACAGTGGCACAAGCATGGAGGCATAACCCAAGAAAATGGAAACGATATATCTGAGCACAGAGCAGACCTTGGCCCTTCACAAATGGAAGGAAAAAACTTTCTTGAGGAGCCACTTCTTTCAATGTATTGATGGAGTGTCATTTAAATATGAACTTCAAATCCTTGAGATAGACTTTGACACAATAAACAGTCTAGGTTTGAATCTCACCTCCACCACGTACTAGCAATGTGATTTTGCACAAGTTACACTATCTCCTTCTACCTTTTAATCATTGCAAAATGTGGATGACAATAATGGTAGCTGCCTCATGTGACAGTGATATGGATTAAATGAAATAACTTAGGTAAGATGTTTGAGATAAAGCATTCCACCGTGCAGATACTCAATATATGTTGGCTATTATAGTTATTTTTCTACTTATTAGAACAGAGTAAACCAAAATGATGAGGAACATCTTCCTACAGATGAAGTAAGGATACATGTTCGTTAGTCACATCTCACTAAAAGATATGACTAATGAGAGATTGAAACTCAACACCAGAATCCCATATAGTATTAGTACAGACATACAGTCTTATCCGTGAGGGGTTGATTCCAGGACACCCCGAGGATGCCAAAATCCTCAGATGCTCAAGTTCCTTATATAAGTAAAAGGGCATATATTTGCATTTAACCTACACACATCCTCCTTTATCCTCCTGTATACCTGTATAATCATCTCTAGATTAACTATGATACCTAACATAATGTAAATGCTATGTAAAGAGTTGCCGGAGCATGGCAAATTCAAGTTTTGCTTTTTGGAAATTTCTGGAATTTTTTTCCCACCCATATGAAGCGCCAACTATACTGTGTGTGCTTGCACATGCACCCACGCCCCCTGCTGAGGTTTTCTGTGTAACAAACTACTACCAAACAGAGAACATAGCTGTCCCAAGCCAATTTATCTAACAGACACTTAGATATCCTCACTTCAATGTTCCTCTCGCACCCCAAACTCACTGTATCCAAAACTGAGCTTCTAATCTTTTCTACCCTCCTCTACTACTACTCCTACTACCCCACTAATTCTGTGGTACCAAATCTAGCTCCTCTTCCAAGTCCTTTCAGTCTACCATCAAGTTCTGTCAATATTAATTATCATCCAGATCTCAATTCTGTCTACTTTGCTAAAACTCCACTGCCACTCTTTTTTTTTTTTTTTTTTTTTTTGCGGTACGCGGGCCTCTCACTGTTGTGGCCTCTCCCGTTGCGGAGCACAGGCTCCGGACGCGCAGGCTCAGCGGCCATGGCTCACGGGCCCAGCCACTCCGCGGCATGTGGGATCCTCCCAGACCAGGGCACGAACTCGTGTCCCCTGCATCGGCAGGCGGACTCTCAACCACTGCGCCACCAGGGAAGCTCCACTGCCACTCTTATTTACTTCCATCCTTTCTCTTGACTAACTCACAGCAGCTACTCCCTGTGTCTCCAACCTTTCCCCTTTGTAATTTCTCCTCTCTGCTACCGGAGTGTACTGTCTAAATGCATATTTTAAAAATGTCACTACCTGGGTAAAAATCCCAATGGCCTTTCATTTCCTTTAGAAGAAAGTCCAAAGTCTTTAGGGTAGTTTATCATTTATATGTTGACCCTTTTTATTCCACGCTAATGTCTTATCTTTCCACCCCCTGGACTCTAATCTCTCCAATCGACTGAACTACTTCTCATCTTATGTGTTTCTTTTTGATTAGCTAATTCCTACTTACCTCTGGCCACAACTTTAATAATTCTTCCTCCTGGAGCTCTTCCTCACTCTCTAAAAGTCTGGCACCGGTGCCCCTTCTATTCTGCCATCATCCTGTATTCCCCTTCCTAAGTTTATACCTCATCATTGTACCCACATGTTTAAATGAGTCTCCCACAAGACCAAAAGTTCTCAGAAGTTGGGGGCAGTGTCATTGTTCATTGATCTATTCTTAACTCCTAGCCCAGTGTCAGTTACACACAAATGCAAAAGAAATCGTGATGGTATTGAACTTTATAGTGTTCTCATCCCACAGTATTGGTTCAGTTATTTCCAATCAATCCTTCTATGGCCTTCATTTTAAAACTCCATATTGCTATCAATCAATCAATCAATTTATCTATCTAGGTATAGAATGGGAAGGCTCAATTGCCTACTATAATCAGGGTTCTGGTACCCATCATGGCTGTACTGGAGCAGCATCACCCCTTATGGCCCTACACTAGCTAAGCCAGATGTCAGTCTGCTTCTGAGCGGTGGCTACTGAAATACAAAATTGAGTATATTTCAAGAGGTTATGTAATTAATCAGGAATAACCAGATATCACTCTTCAGTCACCTTTCATAAAGCAGAGAGATTCTGGGGGGAGTAGTAATAACAGTTAATTATGTAACCCTTGGTATAATGAAACGTTTGATTCTACACCAAAATGGAAGAAGTTTCTTAAGCAGTTTTTCCTAAAAACCACCACTATGAAAAATTATAACCATATATCTTGAAAATACATATGAAATGAATGAATATATACATAATTTTGAAACCCCTGAAAATCAGATATTTAGGTGTGATAAAATGCCTCTTGAAATTACATCATACTTGGCATGAGATAACAAAAAACAAAATGTGATCTCTCTTTGTATATATAATGACTGTTCTCTATGATATGAGGAAACAGAATAGCAACGTAGTATGCTATCAGTTATTATAAATTTTTGGTTTCTCTTTCTCTAAAAAAACATTAAATAATCCAAATCAACCACAACTGTTGATATATGTGTTATTTTCCTCACATTTCACATGTGTAATTTAGTATAAAGAAGACAAATGCTATTTAGAAAACATTCTATAAAATCCAGATGAGTATAGAAAAATGCAGGATTGTTCAAGTACAGAATATAGTATATCATCATTCCAGGATCTGTTACATCTAAATAAAATACTTTTCCTTTGGAAAAACATAAGAAGTTAATTTTTTGAACGGCTAATTAATAGGTACTGCACATGATATTTTCAGTAAAGTGTCAAGTAAATATGTTAGAACCGATACACCAAATAAATAAGATTACTAGGTAGTACGTATAGATGCTATCAACCTTTTTGATTGACTCTTATTTACTCTGCATTTAGCTGCCAAAGCCACAAGCTTAACAGTTCTGTTTATAAAAACAAAGTGAGCAAGCTGAATGCTAAGAACAAATATATGTGAACTCATTTTTTAACTTGTGGATGCATGCACGCACACACATCTTTTTATTACCAGCGTGCTCCCAAATTAAAATCGTTACCACATGCTAAGTAAACTTTTTCAGATGTTCAACAAAGGAGATCAAATGAGACTTCATCATATATTTTTAGATCCCTGACCAGTCAAACGTATAGGAACACAGATATGTCAAAACATCAAGTAATCCAAAGGTACAACAACTTGGAAAGTTTCAGTTCAATGAAACTCATGAGTAGCTTGGTGTACTTTCATACTTTCCTTACTGATGTCTTATAGGTGAAGCTCTTCATGGAAACTTATTTAGTAGTTATTTGAAGGTAAGACTTGAGTAGGGACTAACAGGAAGATGAGAGCAAAGATAAGCTGGGAAAAGAGGTTTATCTTTCCAGGTAGATAGAAAATCAAAAAGCAAAACATGCAGGTAGAAAGGAACATGTTATATTTGGGGCCTTGAGAAAATCAGCTTGGATAATTTTTTATTGGAGGTATGAGACTGATAAAGCGATAGATTAGTATCATGTAGCGGGGGTCTAATGACCATTCCTGGAATTCTTCTCTTCGCCTGCCCCAAATTCTCACAGCTTTTGTTAAATCCCTTTTGTAGATAAGGGAAGTTTAATGGATGTGTGGGATCCATTCTCTGGTGGATAAAAAAACCTATTTTATGATTTGTCATCCAGTGCAGTAACTGAGTTTTGGCCTGCTTCTATATCCAAACCTATTTCCTACTCTAGTTTCAGAAACTGAGCCATTTTATCCTACCATTTTTGAATCCTTATCTTGTTTCTCTGCCTAGTTCGTGCGTTCTGGTGCTCTTTTCTCTAATCTTCTGGATTTCCTCCACCCTCAGTACCAATGATTGTACCACCATTTCTGGAACTCATGCTTCTCTTGCGCCAACCCTTTACATGCTGGGACCCTCACCTACCACACTAAGACAGGCTCTCCTGATACCACACACTGCCTGTTATTTGATGCTATTTTCAAACAGTCATTCAAAATCAATTGTATTTTCTGCTCAAGGATTCACCCTTATCATATTCTTTCCCCTTGATAAGCATATCTTGGTTCTGAGTCATAGTCATCCTAACATGTCAAGTAGGGTGCCAGTTCACTCTAGTACTTTCCTAGAGTGCCTCATCAAACACGGTCTCCTGTTTTGTAATTGGTTCTAAAGTTGGAAGTCTGGACAGATGTTTTGCTAACAGCACAAGTGTGCTGTTGATGTTCCAAAAGGATTTTATAATGGCACTCATAATAGCTGACATTAACAGTCCTCATTATCCTCAGAGTTGAGTATATTTTGTTTATTTTGCTATTAAAATACATTTTTAAATCCTGCAATATTTCTGGGACAAAATGGATTTAGGAAGCAACTCAGAAACAAATATCAACAGCAAAGAGATAGCTAAGTCCTTTAGCAATATCTGACCAGTAGTAAGCAATGGAATTACGATCATTTCTGGATCCCCTGTTAAATTCTTAAAAGATATTTGCCTAAATATGAAAGGGAAAAAAGGTGACGAACACTTTAATGGGTATGCTCAGGAAACTTAGCTTGCAATGAAGCTGCAATCAAAAGGGGTCCCCTAAAGCCATCAGCCCTCAACCTCAGAATACGATGACTTACCCTCATCTGTAATAAAAAAAATCACATTAGCCTCACGTGAAGATGATATAATAAAGGTTTTTAAAAAGTGAATTCAATCTAGAAATTAAAAGTTGAGAAAATTCTAATCAAGGAAATATTAAATAGTTCACGAGTAGAATGAATACTGATTACCTTAATTCTCTATGATTCATCACAGACTGAATGCCACACCACTTCAGGTTGGCGAACATAGAGTACATTATTTTATTCAGATGAACACAAACTTAGAGTACTTACTACTGTGAGATATGGTATGGCTAAAAAAACCAATTCACATGAGGTTTAGGGATCCTAAAAGATAGATCTAGAAGGTATTATTAAAGGAAGTTAGGGACTTTTCCAACATACTTGTCCCAAAAGTTCATGCTGCAGTTGGCATGGAAAAACTTCTGGATAGCATGAAGTAATGCTTAACATTTCTTTTGTCTTTGCTGAAAATTTATTCAGGATATAGTCAATTATGAAATAGTTTTCTAATCCTCTAAATAGAGGATTAAAATAGAGGATATTCTGTTCCTATTTTTAATCTTGAACCTATTATAACATAAGATACATTCAATGTTTCAGTACACAGAAGTTTATATCAAAAGCATTCACATATCAAAAACCTAAAATTGCAGTGCTCTTTCTCTATTATAACTTTCTTTACAATTTTATCCTAATTCTGCCATTAACAAAATACATACAGGCAAAATGAAAATGCTGTATTTTAGTTACAAATATTTAAATTAAAGAAAAATTCCTGTAACTGTGCTATATAAAATATAAATGCAAAGCACGTGGCTAATTGTAGATAATCAGGAAACAAATCCAGAAGTATTTTATCTGTTGCAAACATAATATGGGGTACTTTCTACAAGTTATCTGCTTAACAAACAAGTACTTTACCTAATTAGTATTTCTCCGGACAAATAGCTTATAACAAATAAGAATAAAACAAGTTTGAAAATGAAATTCCAGTAAGCAATTTAATAACAGAAATATTCTGGAAACATTTAGTGGTACATTTACACATAAGATATATATGACATGACAAAAACAGGAAAAAGAAATGCTTCCTGTAGGTTTGTGATGATTTTTTTTAGTGTTTGATGCCCTGTAGTAATCAATGTATTCACTTTATAGTGTGATTATATTAAATCACATTTTTATTTTCTCATGCTGATCTTTTTCCCTAAAGAGGTCTCATAAATGTCAAATCTTTCCAAACAGAAGGCACTTTTTCTGGCCATTATTTCTGTTTCTTTGCTGCTCCAATCGGGTGATTCAACAGGCCAAAAATTTCCTAGGAAGAGATTTTCATGAGAGGCAGAGCAGTTTTACAGGCCGTGAGAGGTGTATCTGCTAGATTCAAAGAATTTATTATATAATTTCTCTAATTTTCTACAAAAGTACATTTTCCATATTTAACCAGTTCTACTATTTCTTTCTGAAGAATGCATGGTTTATGGGAGAATATTCTTGCAGTGATACATTGCTAATAGTGGAAAAAACATAAAAATAAAGAGTTTTTCAAGATATAACCATTCAAGTTAGAAAATAAGAACAAACTACACATCAAGACCTTTAGTACGCGAAGAAGCATGTTGTAGAGTCCTTCCCTAATCACAGGAAGGCAACACAGAACTGAAATATTTCTTTACTAAGTTACAAAAAGAATACTCCAAATATATAACTAAGATATGTCAAAAGACTTGGGCAGGCTCATCAAACGATTTGGTACAAAAACGAAACAAAACAAAAAACACTAGATCACAATCCAGAGATATATCTGCTTTTTCTTTATTAAACCTACTTAGTTAATTTTAATTTATCAAATAAGTGTTTTCAATATTACATAAGACTTTATGGAAAAAGACTTTATGTTATAGAAGGAACCCATGGACCATCATCATCATGGGCCTCAGCTGCAGCATTAACAATAGGACTCTACCCTTAAAAGCATTCTACGAAGTGCTTTCAATTTTATTCTTTCCTTTTTAAGTTACAATGTCTTTATAAGTAGGGAGTTCATATATATGTTTTTATTTTATAGATATGAAAACTGAAGTATAGAAAAGGTATATAAATGTTTTATGATGACTTGACCAAGGAAACATAGCTAGTAAATATTCTGAATAAACACTGCCTGAAATAAAGGCTGTTTTCCCTTCATATTAGAAGTATTTACATTGTACCTATATTGAAAAGAAGGAGTAATCTCTGATCAATGCAGTCATCCAATTCTAACATTGTAAAAAGAGTAGGGACATGAACATCAGACCCATGTGAGTTCAAATTCCCACCTCTCCACTGAAGTAGCTAAATATCATTGGTAAACTGATCAGTGTGCTTGACCTTAAGCTTCTTCACCTGCATACTGGAAATATTCCTCTCTTTCCCTCCCGCATAGGGCTACTGTGAAAATAAATGAGATGCATATGACAAAGGCTCAGGGCAATGTCTAGAACATACGATGCATACACAAACACAAAAATGTTTGTTCCTTTCCCTCCAAATGTTATACTATTCTATACCATGTACCTAATGTTATGCCTAGGAGAAAAAATTATACGGTCGCTGTTCTTGAGGAAATTCTCATCATTGAGAAGAACAAAAAGTCAAACAGAAAACAATACACTGAAAATATGATAGATTATAAAAATGAGGCACCAATCACTTTTTTTATAGAATGTCAGACTAGAGAGAATATAAAGTGGTCTAGATTATTCACTTTCTGCTAGCTATTTTCTGCTAATACTTCTAGTTTCAAATAGTAAGTGGTCTTTTAATTTTTCTCTACACATTATTTAAAGGCCTTTGTATCTAGCCTTCTTTTTTTTTTCTTTTTTTAAAATATTTATTTATTTATTTTTGGCTGTGTTGAGTCTTCGTTTCTGTGCGAGGGCTTTCTCTAGTTGTGGCAAGCAGGGGCCACTCTTCATCACGGTGTGCAGGCCTCTCACTGTCGCGGCCTCTCTTGTTGCGGGGCACAAGCTCCAGACGCGCAGGCTCAGTAGTTGTAGCTCACAGGCCTAGTTGCTCCGCGGCATGTGGGATCTTCCCAGACCAGGGCTCGAACCCGTGTCCCCTGCATTGGCAGGCAGATTCTCAACCACCGCGCCACCAGGGAAGCCCTCTAGCCTTCTTTTTGAGATATTTCCACGAAACACATTAAATTCACTAAGACTTCTTCCTATTTTTTCCCCTGTAAGCTAAGCTATGGTTGCTACTGGCAGCATGAAGAGTGACAATATAGGAACAGATTGGCCATGGACTCAACTATGGCTTAGGAAACTAGCCACACATACAGCTTACTTTGCAGAAAACCAAAAGGGAGTAAGATGAAAGAAGGCTACTAAGTCTGCCCAATTAAAGAAAGTCTCAGTACTATATCTTGAGAGTGATTACCTGTTAAATGTGCATGTATACTTCAAAAGATGTAAAGTTGCACAGTGACACTACGTGCTGCAAGCTGTACTTAAAAAGATTTTCCTTCTACATAAGAACCGTATGCACCTAAACCCTTATCCTATAAAGTATGGTGTCTCTAAGAGCATACCAGATCATTCTCCTTCAAAGCCCATGTTCTTCAGATTTTGTTAAAGTCAACCAACAAACCCCTACCCACAGCATTTTGAGATACTCTTTCAAAACTAATACATCTTTCCCTATAGATTATAACATTTAGATTTGGTAAATATGCTGGACTATTATTTGGAGACTTTTGTTTATTTTTCAGGCTTTCTACTATTAATTCTGTTCTAAATCAGAATTAATAGAAATGGAATAGTGAGCACAGCTCTGGTTTTTTCCCTCAAACATGTAATAGATTTATTAACAGATTTGTTCTTATATTAAAAATGAAGCTAAGCTAGTCTTATTTCTCAAGCATTTTAGCTTAGGTTTCTTCTTTCTTCCACTAAAACATCTTCTGTGTATACAACATAAGTAAGGAAAACCACAACAGTTGTTTTCTGCCAGTGGGAATGTTTCAAAAACTATTACTTCTGAGTGGCTTCCTTTCTCCTCCCACCCCACCCTTTCTTTGGCAAAGGAGTCTTTTATTAAACCCACTGTACCTCTCAATCATTCCTCCCTCCCTTCTTTTTTTTTTTAACTCTGAAAAAATAGTACTGAGGGAAAAAAATGTTCTGGGGAAGATATTTTTCTTCATTGACGAATAGTCTGGAATCTGGCAATCGGATGAGAAATTGAGTATCTGTTCCTTGACTCAACTCACTGGAGCAAAAGCAAAAAGAGAAAACACTCAGGGTTTGGCGACAAACTTTCCTCTGGACATATTCCATTGGCTTGTGGCACAACTGCTGTCCATATATTAAGAGTTCCAATGTCTATTGGTTGGGTTCATCTGCTTCAGGCATTTCCCTTTTCAGCTCAGCACTTGTTGGGCTTATAAGAGCTCCTTGAAGGTTCAGTTTCAAAAAAACCTCTTTTGGTTACAAGAGCTCCTTCTGCTTGTTCCTTTATATAGCTTCCTGTTTGTGCCTGTTTATTAAATGCTCTTTTCCAAGTAACCACTGACTGTTGGAACTTTTACAGGATTCATAACGATTCATTTGATCTTCAAATGCTTGGAAGGAATCACTATTGGTCCTATCCTCATTCTACCACTTGAAAGTCTGTCAGCCCAATTAACACATTCCCAATTGTGCACTACTAGGGCTTTCTTGGGAAAGTTCATACCAAATTAAGAGAAAGTTAGTATTTATGTACGTATTTTTCTTTCCTGGTATTTGCCACGTTGAGAAATATATTTGCCAGAAGATTTCTTGTGACTAATTTAGTGTCTCTCCCCCCTTCTGTGTCTTAATGACACAAACCACGTGAGAAAGTCACTAAGAAATGTGGAATTGGAATTCTCTCCTTAAAGTGTATATTTAAATTACTTACACAGAAATAATTGTCAGTTAACCATATTTAAAGCTATCTATATAATTCTCTGATCTGTTTTTTGATAAATAAATGTGTCTCTTCTAACTCTAAATTTGGTCTTAAGATCCCCATTACTTGGTTCTTTTCATAATCACAATAGTATCCAAATATGAACATATTTTAGGGTTTGAGAAAAAATTAATTTTGATGACATTCATTACAGCACCTTTCCTTAGGGTAACTAGGTCTATTGGAGTAAAATATACCAATTAGATGATAATAAGTAAACTTTCATTGATACTATTCAATATTATTATAATGGATTTCACTCATACTATTTTAAACCTGAAGTTTGTACTTTCTGTATTTTGAAATGTACCCTACAGATATAACATATTTTGACCTATCAATCAGTATATTATAAAGATAAAGTACATTACATATACACATGTAGTATAGTATAATCATACTTTATTTTAGCCAGTGGTATACTTGAGCTAAACTTGTAATTATTATATAGCTTAATAATATTTTACTTACAAAGGATTTACAAAAGAAATTTTAAAATATTTAATTTGTTATCTCTAGCTTTGGAGTTATTTATAGCTGACCCTAGTCCCAACCAACGCAGCACCTGATTCAGACTTGAGGTATCAGTGAAAGTTGCTAGAAGGAAGTGGTGTCTAAATTGAGAACTGACAGGTGAAAGGAGAGTTGTTGGAATGAAAGGTGGTTAAAGTGTTTCAAGATGAGGAAGAAGGATGTGCAAACTGGGAGGTCAGATTATGACATGCTTTAGTACTAAAGCAGTATTTGGAAAAGTGATTAGTGTTTGCGGAAGTGGGAAGAAGGTTTCAGGAGATAAGACTGTAGATATAAATAAGGGACACATCAAGTGGGACTTATAAGCCATATTAAGGTGTCTGAACTTTATATTTGAGGAATTGGGAAGCCCCTGAAGTTTTTGTTCTGTTTTGTCTTAGGCAGGGGAGCTACGTAACCAGATTTGCATTACAGAAAGACAATTTTGGCAGAAGCTATGTAGAAATTCATTTCAATGACACTGATATTCTTAAAAACTCATGAAAGCCCACAACATAAAGAATGTGTTAAAACACTTTCATACTAAAAGATATGGATTTCACATTATAAATCTTTATAATATTATCTTTTAATTAGAGATTTATATGTACATAAGTACCAAGATGGCATTCTTGTATATGGTAGTTTTATGGAATTAAAAAAATTAATTGCTGGGCTTCCCTGGTGGCGAGTGGTTGAGAGTCTGCCTGCCGATGCAGGGGACACGGGCTCGTGCCCCAGTCCTGGAGGATCCCACATGCCGCGGAGCGGCTGGGCCCGTGAGCCATGGCCGCTGAGCCTGCGTGTCTGGAGCCTGTGCTCTGCAACGGGAGAGGCCACAGCAGTGAGAGGCCCGCGTACAGAAAAAAAAAAAAAAAAAAATTAATTGCTAATTAATATAGTGCTTTATAGTTACTAAAAGTTTTTCACATACTCACTTAATGATTTAGATCTTCTAGAATAGGACAATGAAGGATTAAAAAAAGCAAAGGAAGGTTTTTCTACACAGACTAAGACACAGAAAATTAATAGGATATTTCATTTCTTTTCCAAGACTTTCCCACAGAGCAATCTATAAGGAGGAAAGTACAAACAGCAGTAGGATCAAGAATTCTGGAATGTAAAAGAGAAAAAACAAATTACAAAAATTTATAAACATTGGTTATTTTTCTCTTAAGAAAATAATATTTTCAGGTTTAAACAACTTTATAGAGAAACCAAGTGACATTTTCTCTGTGTCCTTGAACTTTTTTTGGTCCTTTTACTAACCTAAAGCATTTTCCAAAGAAACTAAAAAGCTGTATGTAGTAAGAGATAACACAGGAAACTGACTTCCAGTCAGGGAAAAGGAATTTCCCCCTCATAGGCAAATGAGCCTTTGTTATTCTTTTCCCTTTTAGTGAAAAATGTTGCCATATTTCTTTGAAACTAAAATGCCATCAACTGCAAAACTTACTCAGATTTCAGAGCTGTTAAATGTGAATAAAAAGATGGCGTTACAAGTGATGAAAAACACTGAAGTGACAGAAAAGACAAAGTTGCTGTGGAACTTCCTTAAATTCCTGTCAGAATCAAAGCAACAATGAAGAGTTTGTTGTACACAAATAAAAGCTTATGATAACATATGGTGGCATCCTTTTAAGCTCTAATTTAAACATCTGTATGCATACATACAGTATATACATGTGTATTTGCACGTGTATGTAAAGGCTGAAGTTCCAAAGGGAGAATAAATGAGGGGGGAAAAAGGGGTGGAAATAGGGCACATAAGAGCTGGCATGCCATACTACAAAATGAAAATAAGCCATAGCATTATTAGTATTAAAATCCAACAAACATTTGCTAAATCCTTGTAAACCCATTAACAAGATTTGTCATTACAGTTCTCTGTTCTGTAACTGTGAGAGAACAGCAATGAATAATGATGCTTTCATGACGTAGGAACTAAAACTTGCCCATTTTCCTCATGAGGGTTTTATGAGAGTTTAAGAAATATTAGATAAACAGATTATAACAAGAATGAGGACATTTTTTCTACAAAATGATTTATTTCATAGGCTATTTCATGGTTTTTATCTCCCCCAAAATCAGAATTCTGCTTCCTGACCAATGATGGGGTTAAAACCATCCAAAATTAATGCTGTAATGTATATTTTAAATGTTAAGCCTAGCTAAGGCCAACATCACTTAAATAATGATGGGTAAAAATAAAGTACAAAGATTTTTAAATTAAATTGTAATAATAAGCGAAGCAATGTAAATGCCATAGCCTCAATGACTTTAAATGTTGAAAAAAATCTCGATTTTAAAAACGGGTTTCATAATTCAGCACTCATGTTTCAAGCAACTGTCCCAGGTTGGAGAGAGATGTAGGAAATTTTGGACCTAAAAATGCAAGACATATGGTCTTGATTGCCTTTCGCAGCTACGTTAAGAGTTCAGTGTAAAGAAAAGCTTTCCAAACGCCAGCTTGCAAACTAGGTTTTTATGTGAAACTCTAATAAAACAGCAGCAGATGTTTCTATGCTATTAATTTGTTTGGGACATTTTTGGCTGGTTCATTCCAAATCAACTGTTATCCCTTGTCCAACAACTGCAGCATTCATTTCTTTTTTATACATGGAGAAAGAGAGAGAAAGGAAGCTTTTCCTTTGGAATAGATATTGCATCAATTTGCTGTATTCATGGGAAAGTGAATGCCAACGCTAGTTTTTTGGGGTTTTTTTGCTATTGGGGGATGCAGTGGGGGGGAATCACCCAGCCAAGGAATTGCAGACTAATCTTGACTTATTTACTTCCGAAACAAATCTTGACTTACTTCTGAAACCTGCTTATATTGCTGTAGATGAATGATAAATTTATTCTGGTCCTGATTTACATGACAAAAAGATCATCACCTTATAAATGTTCACACCATCAGAGTCAATTCACTTCTATTCCCCCTCTCTTAACCTTGTAATCCATTCTTGCTGCCCCAAAGATCTTAACAGATTGCCCCTCATTGGATGTAATATACCTGTTGTTGAGTTCTATTAAAACAGTCAACATGCTTTACCTTCAGAAGGAAAACAGACGTGATTTTCAAAATTCAAGGCTTTCTTTAACTGAGTCATTTTCCCAATTATGTATTAATCAAAATTTGACAGCAAAAGTGGGAGGAAACAACAGATCCATCAACAGATCCAGATGATTCCTCCCAATGGGGCCAAATGTGTTCACTCTAACCAGTTTTCCTCTGTAACTGGGCTCCTGAGAATTCATTTTTAAGGATCATTCTCAGTCCATACAGATTATTAATATCTTTCAAGATTATACAGAAATCCTTAATGGGATTTAGATAGAATCCCTAAAGCCTATTACTCTATGAAATTACTCAGGCTGCTGGCTAAAGTGCCAAAATGATTTGGATTTCAGTTTTGTTTCTAAAACAAATGTAATAAAGCATCATTAACAAATTCAACTACAGTTGGTTCAAGTTCAAAAAAATCTGCACATTCTAATGTAACAAGAAAGTTCTAAAGCCCTAATGGAATTTTCTATAATTCTCTCCTTAATTGGAAAACATTTGCTACTTGGAAGTATTTCCATGATGTAAGAGCCAACTTTAACAAAGCAAAGTACCTTATAAGACTCTTTGTCTATATGTATATACTCTGATTTTTGACATCGTAGCTGCTCTTCCAGGCCTGTGGGAACAGCGAAATCCTACAATATCTCTCAGCTGCCCTGAGGATAGAACCCATGTTCTTGTACGATGAGCATCTTTCGGATCTCGCTCCTCTCCTGCTCAGCTCTCCACTTCCTCTGTTGCCACTCTTGACCTCCCTTGCTACTCTATCCTCCAGGCCGACTGAACTAATTTCAGTTCCTAAACTAGTCACCATCTCTCAAGCCACTGCTTGGAGACTAGTATGTTATTTCTTACATCCCAAAGTCTTAACTAGTCACCTACTGTATGTGGTCTCAGTCTCAAATTAGCTCCTTTTTTTTCTCCTACAAATTTCTCCTAATTCCTTTCATCCCACAGCATCTACCTGCCCATGACTGCCCCCCACCAACATAACACAGGGGAAATCTCATTTGTATGTGCTCACATAAAACACAGTCCTTACCTTTGTAAGAGCAGAATACATTGCACTTGTCAATCTCACTCAAGCTCCTTTACAGTAGGAACTGTTTAATGTTACCATAAAATCTTTTCCTAGCACAGTACCTGAATTTTAGAAGCCATCTGATACTACACTTGGAATTGAACACTCTTTAGTACCTCTGCAACACCAGCATGGATTTTGTGATGTAGAGACCATGTAGCTGCATTTCTTGATTCTGCTTATTCTGCTAACTCAAGAATGGGTTTTCCAAACTTAACTTGTCCCAAACCGAGTCTCTGCTCTGAACCCTCTTCTAACGCTCCTACCAAATCATGTTTCTCCTACACTCATTTCTGACTCAAAAACTCTCTGATTTTCCCATCTCAGAGTAAAAGCCAAAATTGTTATAATGACATGCAAGGCTCCGTCTATACCATTTGCTCACCCTATTAACTCTCTCACTTCTTTAACATACTTCTACCTTATGCACTCTGTCCAACCACGCTGGGGTCCTAGCCATTCCTTAAATGCCTCAGGCACACCTCCTCCCTCAGGACTTCTGCAGTTACTCTTCCTTCTGTGTGGATAATGGACACCCACAAGCTCCTTCCTTCATCTCCTTCAGATTCTTAGTCAAATCACACTTACTCAGGGAGGTCTAGCCTGGTCCCCTTATTTAAAACTGAATGAATATCCTCACATTTGGCATTTCCTAATCCCTTTCTACTTTATTTTTGTCTTTCATCATCTAACATACCATACACTTTCCTTAGTTATATTACTTACTGTTTATCCTCCTTTCTGTACTGCAAACGCCATGAAAGCAGAGATTTGAAACAGAGTTTATTTTTTGTTTTTTGTCTCCCCAGCACCTATAATAGTGCTTGCCATTAAGGAGATACTAAATTAATATTTAACTGAACAGTGTTTGATAAATATAATAAAACTAAACTACATATCTGTATTTCTAAGCATATCTAACTATGCTAAACTAAACTAAAATCCTGACCTTGATCATTGTTTTTAATTGCAGCTTTGTAATTTTTCACATGGTAGAATTGAAAAACTAGTAAGTATAAAATGTTAACAGCTTACACCTAATGTCTAAAAATATTTTTACATATTTTTGTAGTTTTATAGAAATTGATAGAAGAATTTCAGTAAAAAAATTCCTTTAAATCTTAGAAAAATATAAACTATGAACTGTTCCAGATTCTTTAATAAAATTAAAATACACAGCTATTTTGTCAATCATTATATGATCTAATCTTTGGGAAAATAAAAGCCACAATTTAACCAAATTTAAAATAATCAGGAATAAAATAGTTTATATACCAAATATTTTTCATCTAGAAGCTTTAAACATATATTCACACACACACTAACACAGACACACATCACACTTTGATAACAAAATAAAAAGAACGTCTTCAAAGTCATAAAGGTTGAAATTCACATCACGTCTGAGCTGAAAGCTCATGTTTGTAAATTAGCTGTCAAATTTAAAATCATTTCTTGATGTTTCTGGTTTTTACAAGGGATAAATACGTGTATAAATACATAAATATAGATGTGTCTCTATTCACCTGGACCAAAAATGTATATATATGGCCCTAACAGTTTATTTTTACACTGAAACATTAGTATACTGCACTCCCAGATAATCCAAAATCAGTTAAATAGAATCCTCGGAAAAATCATTTAACCAAAACATTTTTTTGGTCAACCACATTAAAAAAAGAAAGCTATATATTATGCCATGCACACCTGTGCCTTCATTCCCATGGTTATACACTAGATAGATCAGAGATCTCAACACAGGCAGTCTGACTTTAGAGTTCATTCATTTTTTTAAAAAAAATTTTTATTGGAGTATAGTTGCTTTACAGTGTTGTGTGAGTTTCTTCTGTACTGCAAAGTGAATCAGCTATACGTATACATATATCCCCTCTTTTTTGGATTTCCTTCCCATTTAGGTCACCACAGAGCACTGAGCGGAGTTCCCTGTGCTATACAGTAGGTTCTCATTAGTTACCTATTTTATACATAGTATCAGTAG
This sequence comes from Grampus griseus, assembly GCF_964374135.1. Taxonomy (NCBI): domain Eukaryota; kingdom Metazoa; phylum Chordata; class Mammalia; order Artiodactyla; family Delphinidae; genus Grampus; species Grampus griseus. The sequence goes on along the minus strand of NC_138998.1, from coordinate 111,758,079 downwards.
TGTATATATGTCAATCCCAATCTCTCAATTCATCCCACCCCCTTCCCCCTTGGTATCCATACGTTTGTTTTCTACGTCTGTGACCACTACTCATTCTTAATTAGTCTCCCTGTAGCACTGGCCTAAGGCTATTAACATTCATTTCTGCTCTCACTTTTGTCAGAGTAATAGTTATCATTTATTGAAAGTCCACTACAGGCAAAGCTTACTTGAGTTCTATCTGTAAGCTCTAACTTACTAACTACATGGATGTTGTCCTGTTAGGCTGGATCCGAGTACAGATATTCCTTCCTTTTTTCCTTCCTTCCTTCCATGATTCATTCATTCATATTTAAGTAAATGTTCCATTCCTCCCAAATCCTAGACCCGTTAGCATACTAGGCTGTTCAGTTAAGTGTATGGCAATTTTCTTATTGGTAAATTGCAAGTGTGTCTTTCTGAGACAAATATTTAAAACAGGATGCAAGGTCCTTTAGGCATAGTTATTCCACTACTGACGGACCTTTTTACTCTATCAGCTTGTAGAAAATGTGGCTTTATGATATATTTTGCCTTTAATTTTTGAGAACAGAAAATAATTTCTAATACATAAAAATATAAGGGATCGTGTCAGATTGTTAATAATCTAGAAATTCAACATTGGTTTATCATTAAAATATACATAGGAATTTACTACATCAACAGATAAGGTGGGTAAAAACACAGGTGACACACTCAACATATCCAGGAAAATCATTACATACAATTCAGAACTCATTCATGAAAAAAAGAAAAACTCAGAAAATTAAAAAGATATTATATATTTAAAATTTAGAGCAACTATTACTCTTAATAGAGAAATATTAGAAGCAGCTCTTCTTGAATCAGGAATAAGACAGGGAAGCTTGGTATCACCATTCCCATACAACATTGCTCAAGAGGTCCTAAAAAATAAAGTTAGAGAATTCCAACCTCAACAGTCCCTACAGTCATAGATAATTTCGATGATCATAGTTCCAACAACCATGGTTCCTAACTAGGGCTGTGAAACTGGAATCTGGAAAATGAGGTAAAAATACAGAAGTCCACGGTGCACATCGCAGACCTACAGAGGTGAGGCTGTCTGCTGTTGGAACTTTTTCAGATCACACCCCAAAGTCTTGAGTAATTCAGCATTGGAAGGAATAGTCCCTCATGGTTCAATCAAAACACAGCTAAGCAAAAGCTGTGCACAGAACTTCTAACTAAAACCGCTTCAAGGGCTACATTTTGCAGCCAGAAGAGCTAAGAATGAATGAGTCCATCTGCATCACGTTTAATATTCAGTCTAATATAGGGAAGGTTTAAGTAAATTGCAGAGGCCCTAGGCTATCCAGACTCCCAGCTGACATTTAGGTTACGGACTCCACATTGGAGTTTAGGAAGCCAGGGCTCTGTGGGGCTTGGGGCAGAGATGACAGAGGTGCCTAAAGTTCCACAGCCAGATCCTCCGGGGGTGGCATCATTCATTCACCGCGCCACTGTGAGGTCCGTACAAGCTCTGACCTCCCTCAGTCTGCTAGAGCCTGAATCTGCCAATGATGGTTGGTGGAAGCCGAAATCCTGCAACCACCATGGCAGCCCTGGATGCCTAGGCTTAGATCCCGGGCAGGGGCCTGCTGCTCTCAGCAGTGGAAGCCGTGACCGTGTCCCCACGTCTGAAAGTAGAGGCAGTCAGTGCCTTGGAGACCAGAGCGAAAGTGACAGAGCCTGGATGCCAGCAGCCACCTAGGAGTTTTACTGCCTCAAGCCCGCAAGTGCTGCTGGGAATATGGCGGCTGGCGTGAGGGCAAATGAGCTTAATTAAGCATTTGTGTGCCTGTTTCTTGACCATTTGGGTTTCAGCTTCCGTGAAGGGCCTGTTCAACTTTCTTGCTCACATTTTATTGGACTGTTTGCTACCCCTACTCTGCAATATTTAATTTATATATTTAATATTCAATATATTTGATAAATTTTTAATATATTTGATATATTTTTAATATTTATTTTTTATTGTTAAAGCTAATCCTTTTTCGTATGTGTTGTGAAGATCTCTTGATTCCTGTCATGTTTTTTTCACTCTCTTCATGGTGTCTTTTTGATAAACTGAAAATTCTAATTTTAATGTCAAATTTGGAGTTTTTTGTCTTTATAATCGTAAAGAAAGTGCTGTTTATCTTTTGTTTACCTTTACCCCAAAGTCATAAAGCTTTATTCATATATTGTTTTATAGTTTTTCTTTTTACATTAATGACTTTTATCTATCTGACACATGTCTTTGTAGAATGTAGAGTGTCTACCTCTTTTTTTTTCTTTTCTCCATATGAATAGCCTCTTGTCTTGGCACTTTTTACTGAAAAGATCATCTTTTCTTCCCAACCTGTAATATCTGCTCTGTCATAATTCAATTTCCATTTGCCTTTGTCTCTGTTTCTGGGCTCTTAATTGTGCCTGTTGATCTGTTTGCCTATGTCTGTACCAGTCTTCATTACTATAGTCTTATACTAAGCTTTTACCTCTGATAAGGCAAGGCCTCCCACCTAATTCTTATACTTAGACCTGTCTTGGTTATTTCTGGTTTCTTGCTCTTACATAAAAATTTTATATCAGCTTCTCAGCCCCCTCACATACACATACACACACACACACACACACAATCCTGTTGAGATTTTTATTGAAATTGAAAGAAAATAAATAAAACAGAATCATTATTCTCATTGAGGGAAAATGATTTTCAGCTAAGATCTACCATAGCTATTTATTGCCTAATAGGATAGGATTTTTACAACTTTTTGATTCAGTCCACTCTCTCATCTCTATAAACAGGTCTTTGTAATGCACCTAGGTTGCTGGAACGAATTGAGAGTGTGATGTAACAAAAACATAAAGTGATCTAATTTGAAAGCTAAAGGATTTTATACTTAGCCTACACTCAGCAGTTTCCTTATTTTCTGTCAGGTTGGGGCTATTTATACATATTATTTTAGTGTATGCAGTATCTGTATGGTTAGAGGCAAATTCTTTTAAGATAGAGAACTGTTTGCTCACTCCAATAAAACCCTCATATATTTTGCACTGCTGTGTTTGATGCTTTCCAGTATTTAGCATGTCTGCGAAGGTCATGCCTAGCAAAGAATGAAGTATTTCATGCTTAATCATTCATGTTTATAATAATTCTGTAAGATAGATACCACTATCTCCAGTTTATACCTGCAGAAATTGAATCTTAGAGAGGTTAGGTAACTTGCCCAAGGACAAATAGCCAGTAAGTGGCAGGACCTGGATTGAAACCCAAGTTTTTCTTAGTTTAGGTTGAATAAATGTTTATTACATGTATAAAAAATGGTAATAGAACTCAATTTGGAAGAGGCCAATGTGGATACATTGTAAGCGATTAAAGATGTATGATATTAATTGAGATTTTATTGACTTAAATCATTCATTGTTGATAGGTTGAGTCTGTACCAGACCTATGATTCCCACTCTGGAATCATTTCCTTCAGCTGCAGCTTGATCTATGCATTGTTTCTCTTGCCAAGAACTGCAGAAGTCCAGGCAGCCTCTCATACTGGTCTGTAACTATATTAAAACTGCTACAAATAACTGCTGAACAGACTGTCTCTTATATATCATTCAAACCAGAAGTTCAGTGGCAACATACCACCACAACCTCTTTCTGATTTGGTAGCTATAAAAGTTGCTCTAGGATTCTTTCTTTTGAGAAAAAAATCCTCACACACACACACACACACACACACACACACACACATAATCTAAAATGCTATGCGATCTTTCTTGACTTAAAATATGATTCTAATTACAGTGAAATTTCATCTGTCTGGCCCACTAAAAAAATAATTCAGGCTAGCTAGCTAGTTTTCCTTTTGAGGGGGGTACAAATTATGAAGCAAAATTTAATCTTTTAATCTGAAAGTGTCAATTAATATATAGTGGACACTTCAAAATATAGGGAAGTATAGATAACTGATTATATCTTCATTTTATAATGCTTCTGTTTTATCCTATGACATCCCATCTGTAAAGTCATTTTACCTGTTCAGGTGTGCCTATTCTTAACTTCTTTTTTTCCTCTTAATTGATATCTTTTCACATGCAACAGGTTTTAGATACTGGACTACAAACTAGTTAATATTGTGTATAAATGAATTGTCATCAGATTCATAATAATAGCATGCCTCACCCCTTCCTCCCCAGCTCCCATAACAGCACATAATGAGTATTTGGATTTGGCCCAGAGAAATGAGGTTACAGGATAATTTCATTTAATTCAATTAAATTCTACATAATTTAATTCCTTTCAACAAACTTTTACAGACATCTGTGGCTACTCCAATATTCCAGGAACCTGGGTCCCTGTCCCTTGCTCCAGAAAAAGATCCTGAGACAAGGCTTTGAGTGCCATCACCTTTAGGAGAGTGGGAAATTCAGACACAAAGAAGGAAAGGAAACCAATACAGGACGTATTCATGAGCAGATGGAGTCCTACTGGAGCCCTCTAGGACATTATATGGAATACCCTTCAGAGTTATTCCACTAGAGGGGATAGGACAATAAGGTATAATTACGCATCAGATCCTCTCTGGGGAAAAAGACAAATGTCTGGAATTGATTGAGGGATAGTTCTGGACATGTTAATTCCCCACAATATCAGGGTACCTACACGTACAGCCAAACACAGGGTCAGAGAACGAGTCACACGTATTTGCAGAAGAAAGCCCTGCGCATGTATGAAAGCAGTGAGTACAAAGCAGATTTGAGTGCTAAACCAGTAGCATCCACTACAATATCCTTAAAGTGCACAAAGGGAAAAATCTAGAGATTCTTTCTCTCTATTCATAATTCTGTTTGTGCCAGTTGCCCTGGATCACCCAAATATTCTCCAAGCACCTTCTGTACACAAAAACTAAATTGGGCACTGTGGGAAAGACAAAGATATGAAAGACACAGTCCCTGCCACCCAATGGACTAGTAGTGAGCTTTTATGATCCTATAATCTGGTGGAAGGGTTCTATATGGATTCTCTAAGCTCAAAGAGGCTAGATTTATATATTGCAGAAGGCCACAGGCAGACTACATATTACATATTTCACAATACGTAGCACAATACGTCTTCCCCTGAAGAACGAACATTGCCATGGGTTAAAAAAATTATATCTGCCTTCCTCACTCTGTTCCAATTTAATGTCTATCCAAAATTAAAAGGAAGCCAATGGAAAAGGGGAAAAAAAAGGAGGAGAGATCAAGTGGTTGTTTATACTTTTAAAAAATGTAAATATTTTCCAAAGATTGAAAATTAACATTTACAAATTTGGTTGAACATGCTTTGTTCATGCACAATAGTGCATTTGTTAACAGTGACATATTTATCTGGCCTTTCCTAGTCCTAGGAAAAATTATGTCAATTTTCCCTCAGACTGCCTTCCTATTCTGTCACACAAATTATTTCATGAAACATGAATCCAAATGTTCTGTTCTTTTTCAATTTCCTTTCACCACAAATTCCAGAGTTCTGCACTTCATGGCTTTTCAGTAACAATTCAGTCTTTTTATTCTAATGGCAAAAATGCAATACTGCTGTCTTTAATCAAGCTACTTTTGACATGTCTTCAATAGTGAAGATTCAGCCTTTTGTGTCAAAGGGAAACTTTTAAAAATAATTACAATGATTTTAAATTATGTTTTGCTGATGCATTTTCAGCTCTTGGGATCCTCATTACTGCATTTTCCCATCAGTTTCTGCAATGCTTTGGCTCCTTATTTTTAATGCTAGATAATCACTATAAATACAGAAATGTCACATTTTAAAGATTTCTCACTGGACAAACAAATATATAGATAATATACATAAAGTATCAAGGAATTTAAGATAATTTCCTACCCTATCTCTTTGTTAACAAGTCCAAGATCTAAGAGGAAAATAAGTAATAGGGGAAAAAATACTGGACACATATCCTTATTGCATAACTCAAAGAAAGCAGGCTAACTCCAGTCATTTGTTAATAAACCGTAAAGATCATCTACATATAATTAAGTGGCAGGAAGACGATGGCTCCTTTAAGTCATCATCCAGGCTATACAAATCTGCAAAAGAACATGGTCTATAATCTTCTCTAAGACCTGGCCCTACCTATATTTCCAGCCTCAGCTCACACCTTTTCCCATCTCCCTCCCCCCATCCCTTGTGGTCTCTGAACATGAATAACTTTCTCTTACCTTCAGAATTTTAAACTACCAACATTCTCTTTAAGAGTATTCCTTATTTTCCTCATAAATTTTGTCACAGTTTGCGTGTGTGTGTGTACCTACTCACAGTATGTATGGCTTCCAAGTCTAGAAAGCATTTCTATTTCTTACACTATCAGGTACTCAACATCTATCACAGCTAGTGACCACCCAATTAACATTAGTCAATTAAATGAATAACTGAATAACAATTTTCATCCAACACTTTGGGATAAAGAGAGATCTGCACATTTATGATTCATTGATCTTAATGAGAGATATGACTTGCTGAATTCCTTAAGTCTGTATTACACTAGCTTTCCAAGAGCACAAACCAGAAATTATTCATTTTGTTTCCTTATTTCTAGAACAGTGTTTAGCATATCGTAGGAACATTAAAAAAAGTTTGTTAAATTAAGTAAATCAATGGGCATGTATGATAGTTCCCAAATTTTCACATTAGTCAATGGCAAGAAGTATAATGGTCTGTGACAAGAGATATATATTATATATTATCAATGCCCTTTATCTTCCATTCTCTAAAAGCAATTATATTTGATTCGGAGATTTCTTTTACCCTGTTTGGTTAAATAAAGTCAACATAAAAATCTAGGAAGGATTATTCGTGATTATTTGCATTATTCAAAACAGACTGTAAAATTTCCGGTGTTTAAACAAAATATATTTGTAATAATAAATGGCAATTGTTGGCTTAAGATACCACTTGGAACTGTAGTTTATAATGATGGAAGTCAGGATGTAACAGAAGTCAGGATATAATAGAAGTGATGAGAAAACAAGTTTGGAATCAAATAAACCTAGATTCAAGTCCTGATTTAGCTACCTAAAAGATATATGACTTTGGGTAAATTATTTAGACTCCCTAAAAGAAGAGTCCTTTTCAACGTCCATTTAATAGGCATAATAGTACCACTCATATTTTATGTAAGTATTGGAACAGCGTAAATTAAGCAAGTAATATAATGGTTACATGTACATAGTAACACTCTTAATAAAGGACAGCTATAATAATACTAATTATTATTATTCATTATTTTTTATGAGGCAACATGTTTAAATTCCCTAATCTGTTATTTTCTCCCCTTTATCTCTGCTTATCCACCTATTGCCTAATACTCCATCTCAGGAATGAGTTTCTATTCCTTCACAAAGCTATTCCTTTCACCTAAATTCTGCAGCTCACTCTTTTCACTCTCAAATTTTTTTTCTCTGAATAACCCTTTTTTTGGTATAAAACCCAAAATAATCTCCTTTAAAGGCTATCATTCTAACAAGACAAGAGTTTCTTCAAATACATACAGAATGTGTTAGTTACAAATAACTATCTTTGAATAGAGGTAAACATTTTACAGTTTAAAAAAAGCAGACTCATATAGTTTCCATTCACACTTACGAAGGCATTTTTAAAACTTAAAAACTGCTAGCCTAATAGTAAGAACAAGAGTATACAAAGAAAGCCAAACAAGTTTGATGTCAGCAGAACATATACCCTGTAGCAAAATGATCTCTGGCCAGACGATATTACTCATCAAATAAGCCCTGATTTAGAATAGCTGAGCTCAGAAAAAAGAGAGTCCTGAAGCAACACATATAAAACAGTGTGGCTGATAACAAGTTAACCAAAATCTTCCTCAGGAGATGAGTTAGAAATGTCCCAGTCCCAATAGAAGGCTATTCTAAGACAGCCACATATGTCTTTCTTGAAAGAGACAGCATTCATAAAGGCTTGGGCCATCAATTCTCTAGAAAGCCAGGAGAGAAGCAAAATACATTTTCTATTGTTGATTTTTTTTCCTGTCCCTTAAATCACATCATCATGAAGAAAGAGACTGGGTACACATACCCTTAGAAGATGTCATTCTTCACACAAGATGTTTAACAGAGGCCCTATCTGACAAAATGCATTATCTACATGTCAGTCCTGTTTCAAATTCAAGAGACCGTACCTTCATGTAAATCTGATTTGGATATCAACTGTAAAAGTGATATTCTCTCTGGGACAATCATCTCATATAAAATGTGCTGATACTGTTCAATCTCAGTGCTTAATTAAATCTGTCCTATCCTAAGGATTTTTATTAAATAAAAGGAATGATGACTTCTGCTAAGATTTTGAAAGATGTGAAGTACCCACAAAGACCACTTTGCTGTAGTTCCTATTGGAAGAAAACATTCTCCATTCAAAAAATGCCTACAACCTAGGATATCCAAAAAATCTCTGAATCAGCATACCCATATCACTGTAGTACAGTCAAAGAGTTGTAACGTTTTCTATTTTCCCTGATGAGTCCTAAGTCAGCTGTAATTCATTAAGGAAGTTGCTGGAAGCCAAATTAAAAGTTCCAGAAACTGCATCATCTGACATAAAGGAACGCTGCTTTAGTAATAGATTCAGAAAAGACTAGCTAGTTTTTCAGCATTACTCCTTTAATCTCATGTAATCCTGTAATGAATGGATAATACACATTATATTCTGTACAATAATCAGCGTGTACTACACATTATTGCTTCAGTGAACTTTTTGGTTATCGAACCATTACAGAAACATCTTTCTCAAAAATGGTTTTAACTCTATAATTTGCCTCATTTCAAAGCCATAATATGCCATGATTTTTGGATGCAAATTAACAGTTCTTGAGAAAAGGTGATCCTTTTTATGATGTTTTAACATCTGTTTTAACATAAGTTTGCTAGAAGTCAATCAGAGAGGCAGAAGCATGTGCTAGTGTAAAAAGTAAGAGATGATTGTGTAAGGAGTACTTCCTTTACCAACAACCCTATTAAAATCAAGCACTGAAGTTGACGATGGAGGCCATTTAGAATCTGTACTTCTTGGACACAAAATGCTCCATTGAATTACTTCAAGTGCTATTATGGAGGAAGAGGTAAAGGGATAAAGATATATAGAGTGGGCTCTAGTTCTCCAACTCCTGCTTCAATCAGAGCAGTTTTGTTTTAGCCCTCCGCTGTGATATATTCATCTCTCATACAACCTACACATTCAGACATGATACATTGACACCCTCAAATGGTTTTTTGTACTTCAGCTGAAGTAACTATGGTGACATGACCTGGCAGTTGACATTTCGAATTTGGTAGTTGCCATCTTTTTCTGGACAGGATTGTATCTGTGTTTTAATGTGTGATTGTGCTTATACATATGTATATATTTTTAAGTTTTGCTTTTATGAAAAGAAAGAGAAAACAGAAAACTGAAATGATGACACTAGTAGTAAGCATTGACCTCAAGTATAATATAATTATAAATCTAAATTTATAGCAATGTAGGAGGAGTTCATTTTAATTTCAACTGAATAGTTCGATAGCTATGTTTCAGTTGGATAGGAAAAGAATAAAAGAACATGCACGAAATTATGGGAAAAATTGTCAAATATTGTGTTTAAACAGTAAGATATAATTAGAAATCACATGTTTTAGCTTTTGTGAACTGGAACTTCTTATCTTACTACATGAAAATCTATTATTCAATTATCCCTTTGAGAATATAGGACTTGTCTGTTGTGCTGCACTATGACATTTTATCCCTAAGACTTGAAAAAAGTTACAAATAACAAATCTATTCCAATCTCCTGAAGTAATTATTAAGAAATTCGATGTCCCCAAAGTTAGAGACTAATCTAAGTTCACATAACAGGTAAGTATCAGTGGTCTTTCTAATAGTTCACAATCTATATTTGTAGAATCATATCTTTCTAATGAATATTAGGCAGGGTTCTCCAGAGAACAACAGAACTAATAGTGTGTGTGTGTGTGTGTGTGTGTGTGTGTGTGTGTGTGTGTGTGTGTGTGTATGTGTGTGTGTGTGTGTGTGTCTGGAGACAGAGAGACAGAGAGATTTTAAGGAATTGGCTCACGAAATTATAGCAACTCTGAAATCTGCAGGGCAGGCCAGCAGGCTGGAGACCCAGGGAAGAGCTGATGTTGCAGCTTGAATCCAAAGGTAGTCTGGAGGCAGAATTCCCATTCCTTAGGGGACCTAAGTCTTTTTCTCTTAAGGCCATTAACTAATTAAATGAGACCCACCCACATTATGGCAGGTAATCTGATTAACTCTAAATCTCCTGATTTAAAAGTTAATCTCATCTAGAAAGTATTTTCACAGCAATGTCTAGATGGATGTTTGACAAAGTATTTGGGTACCATGGCCTAGTCAAGTTGACACACAAAATTAACCATCAAATGGTGCTGAAAGACTCGATTTAGGAAAAAATAAGACCTGAGGCTATTAACATTTTGATGTACAACCATTCAAAGGTTTAAATTAAGCCCAAACTCTGTAGCTATGTTATTTTGCTCTGTAGTCATAAAAGGTTAAGTACGGAAAGTTTGAAGGCCGGTTAGCTTATCCAATAGCTAAAAATTCTGATTGCAATATTAAGTTTACTTATTCTTCTTCTCAGCATAAAATTCATTTTCTGCAAGTTGCTTTTCACTGATGTTGCATTTTTCAGTTCCATGTTATGCATATTTAGTCTTCCAGAATGTAGTTTTATCTTGTCTAAAAGGCCAATTTTTTTTAACAAGCTCCAGAGAATTTCCAATAGGGCAAAAGGTGGTCAGTGAAACAGACTGCACTGCTAGAATACATTAATTTACTACTGCAATTTTCATTTGAAAATGCATGATTAATGATGCATGAATCCAAGAATAGAACAATAATTTTCTGGCAGACAAGTTTCATGCTACCATACTAACCCTAAAACAAATGGTTCTATCATGTACATGGAAGAAAAAGATAGGTGTATGAACTTAATTACAAAGAAATTAAAATTTTATTTTGAATCGTAAAATATACTTCCTCATGATTTTGATCACTTGGATATGTAAGAATCATGGCATATAGTAACTTTAAAGGGATCTTAGAATATTTCCAAACTATACTCCTCATTTTTTAGAAGAGCAGACTGTTGCCCTTGACAAAGGTCAAACAGCTTGTCAGGCATGAACCACGTCAGAAAACTCTGTGCCTTGTGTTCTTTCCACTATAATAGATGGCTTCCTAGTGGGGAAAGTTCTTGATCCAAGATTACATTAAATCAAGTTTGCAGAAATATTACCTAGTAAAAAATCATGCAATCTGGCAGTTAACCAACTAGCTAACTGTAGAAAAAGAACTTTCATACATCCTCACAATAAACTTTTTATGATGGAAACAGTGTGGAATGTTTCTCAGGGAACCACTTAGTAGATCATGGAACAGCAGTAGGAAAAGTTCAACAGCATAAGAGCATAGTGGTTTGCAACCAGGTGAACTATAAAAAAAATCACTCACTGGGAAAGACACTAATATTCTAGTGTTTTCAGTAGTGTAATGAACACATAATATTTAGCTTCCATCTATAATATGCTAAATAACAGATCTGTAATTATGTAATTCCTTTTTAAAAAACCTAGAACAGTATCTGAAATAGAGGTGAGTCCTCAATAAATACTTAACAGAGTGGAAACGGCTTTGAAGGATTACAGAGTTATGATAACACTGGCACTTTCTAGAAGCAAATGTAATTCTTCATATATCTGGAAAACTAAACAGATTAAAGATATACTTATTAAATTTCATTGATATTCCCTTTGTACTAGTAGCATCATTCACAATCTACGTGGACAGGTCAGGATTAACTCTGTAAGCTTGGTTTTACACCTTTTTGCTCTAGTCCATTTGTCTGTCCTAAAAATATCTGCTTAGTAGGTGATAAGAGCTATACAATGTTTACAAGCCCCTCCCCCCAACATGAGGAGAGATCTGTGATAACAAATACGGCTATGTCATCAAGAGCTAATGATTTCATCCCTACCATTTTCCTAGGATGGCCTTTAGACTTGTGCCCTGTTTTCACTCTTAAAAAAGACCATAGGGACCATAAAGGTACCTCTTGAGATAAGAAGAGGGCTGTATAGATAAGAAGAGTTCTAACGCCCCCTTAGAGGGAGAGATTCCATTTAGAAGTTGGTTGTCTGACTTGTTTCTATGTGTAACTAATGGTGAGATAGTTAGTGAATATATTTTATGATGGAAATACAGGAATATTATTTATCATTATTGGAATGTTTGAAGACTGTATTTTTCTTTGGGTTTTAAAAACATTTTAGGTTTTTTTTTTGACATATATACACTAGCATATGTAAAATAGACAACAAATAAGAACCTACTGTATAGCACAGGGAACTCTATTCATACTCTGTAATGACCTACATGGGAACAGAATCTTAAAAAAAGTGGAGATATATGTGTGTATATATATATATGTATATATATATATATATATATATGTATGTGTGTGTGTGTGTGTATAACTGACTGACTTTGCTGTGCAGCAGAAACTAACACAACATTGTAAATCAACTATACTCCAATAAAAAATAAAAACATTTTAAAAAGGAGTTGGACAGGATGAATAGACACAAAGTTATGGATAAATTTTAGAGTTTTCTCCCCAATTTACATAGGCATAGTATAGCTGTATAAAATAAAGGTGACACATATCCAAGTGTGGACTTGTTTAATCATCAGCCAATCTTCATTAAAAGTCTGAAAAGCAAATCCATCCATGGTGGTTAGAGACAAAGACCCAGTCATGCATCCAGTCCTATTTTTCTTTCTATGTATCTCTTTTGTCTGTTGGTCCTTGTTAAATGATTAAAAGGCCTGGTCCTATATTTCTCAGCATCACATTACATCAGAACAATGGCCCACTACCATTACCAGAAGACTTCACTCCTAATATCACAATCTCTACTAATGTTGCTGACTATATTACTTCATGACCTGAATACAGATGCATGTTGTGTGCTCCTCTGCTGGAAGAAACCTTAGAGATCATAATTCATAATTTCACATTTAAAAAAGGAGGCTCAGATGGAATGACACATTTGATCATTCATTAGTAGGGGGAGAAGAAAGAGAACTCAGTTCTCATGATTTTCTGGCAGAAAACTTCCAGAATATAAATCTAGAAATAGATTTAGAATGTGCCTGGGTTATTTATTGATGGAAACCACCCCACAAGTCCTGCTTTGGCAACTCTGGATTGTAATTTTAAAGCCACATTCATTGACAAAGTGCTTCCCAGACACAAGGGCAAATCTGATTATAAACAATAGTAATTACTTCTATAGCTTTGGTAACACAAATACCAAAACTGGCTCATCTTAAAAATGATTTTAAAAGTTCTATAAATATTTAGATAAGTGGATAAAAACATTCCACAAATAGTAGTTTGGGGGTTTCTTTATATTTATTTTGAATGTAAACTGCATGTAAAAGAGACAATTATATAAAATTATCTCTATTCGCTATTTCTCTGTGTTTCATACTATATTTGTTAAATAGCTAATAAAATACACAGCACAATTCTTTAAATTGTATACAATATATAGAAGAGATATCAGATTATCCTACCCATAAGAAAGCTACTAACAGGCAGTATCTTTATTTATTTATTTATTTTTTTAAGATTGTTCTTTTTTGATATGGACCATTTTCAAAGTCTTTATTGAATTTGTTACAATATTGCTTTATGTTTTATTTTTTTGGCCACGACACATGTGGGGTCTTAGCTCCCCAACCAGGGATCAAACCTGCACGCCCTGCATTGGAAAGTAAAGTCTTAACCACTGGAAGTCCCTATTTTTATTTTTTAATGAGCTTTATTGAGGTATAATTGATATACCAAGAGCTAGATATATTTAATATATACAATGGATGAGTTTGGACATAGGCAAACACACATAAAATTATCACCACAATCAAGGTAGTAAACACATCCATCACCTTCAAAAGTCTCCTTCTGTCCCTTTGTTGTTGGTGGTGTTTTCTTGTGGTAAGAACACTTAACATGAGATCTACCCTCTTAACAAGTTTTTAAGTGTATAATGCTGAATTGTTAACTACAGGCATTGTGCTGTACAACAGAGCTCTAGAACTTACTCATCCTGCCTAACTGAAACTTTATACCTGTTGAACAACTCTCCATTTTCCCCTCTTTCCAGACCCTGGCAACCACCATTCTACTCGTTTCCAATGAGTTTGACTGTTTTAGATACTTCATGTAAGTGGAAACATGCACTATTTGTCCTCCTGGGACAGGCTTGTTTCACTTAGGGTAATTAATGTCCTCCAAGAACTCACCACTAAAAATCACTCATTAAATGTGCGTGGTATGTGTCCCGGGGTAGGGGAGGCAGGTGATGATACATGAAACTACTTTGGTAAAATATTAATAATTGTTAAGGCTTAGTTGTGGATAAGTGGGAGTCAATTTTACTATTTTTCTATCTTTGAGGTCATTCTAAATTTTCTTTCTTTTTTTTTTTTTTTTTTGGCTACACCGCTCGACATGTGGGATGATCTTAGCTCCCCAACCTGGGATCAAACCCATGCCCCTGCAGTGGAAGCACAGAATCTTAACCACCAGACCACCAGGGAAGTCTCCGATTCTAAATTTTCAAAAAAAAGAAAAAAAAGCTCACTGACCCTCATCCATCCTTCTATTCAGTTGAGATAGATTCATTGTTTTTTCCCCAATTGGCTAGCTCATAGATAATTCAGTGTTAGACACTTTTTAAATTTCTGCTTTCACTCACTAACCTTTCTGCACCATCTTTTTCCTCTCTACACTCAAAATATTTTCTTTGATTCATCCTTGGTTCTTTTGTGTAAACACAGATATTTATGCAGATGCATATACTCACCACCTTTAAAGTAGATCTCAGCCAGAATTACTGAGCAACAGAGACCTTGGTTTCTCTTGCTCCTTCTCTTTTTGTTTTGTTTTGTTTTGTTTTTGGCGGTACACGGGCCTCTCACTGCTGTGGCCTCTCCCGCTGCGGAGCACAGGCTCCGGACGCGCAGGCTCAGCGGCCATGGCTCACGGGCCCAGCCGCTCAGCGGCACGTGGGATCCTCCCGGACCGGGGAACGAACCCGCGTCCCCTGCATCGGCAGGCGGACTCCCAACCACTGCGCCACCAGGGAAACCCCCCTGTTGCTCCTTCTCTTTTATTCAGAGGAGGGCTAACCTCATTAACTATCAGACATCTGCCTCTGCGAACTAGTGATGCTTGAGGGTAACTATTCACTCATGGTTTCACTCACTCATTCGACTAAGTTTGTTGAGTAGGAACTAAACGTTAATATTGTGCTAAGAACCAGGTATACAAAGAAAACTGGACACAATCTACATCTTTACTACATAAAACTGGGTGGCAAATCAATAACAGACATGGGTTTTAGTAGTTTGTAATATTCTCAGATGAAAGAAGATGGATCCCAAAGCTATTCAGATGAACTGGAAGGGAAAACGTCTTGGAGGAAGTACTTACTTCCTGAAGACAGCAGTAAAAAAATGAATACAAAGGTGGGAGGAGGCACTCTAGTTATAGAGGACAACCCAAGAAGAGGCATAGAACAGAAAAACAAGGTAGTGTATGCAGAGGACCAAAAGCAGTTAACTTTTAATACAGCATGAGGTAGGATGTATGGTACGACGAGGCCATAGATCTAGCAGGGGCAAGATAACAGAGAGCTTCATATCACATGTTAAGGATCTTGGATTTTATCCTGTTGGTAATTAGAAACCACATGTTTAAACAAGTAAATGATGTGATCAGATTTCCATTCTAGATAGATCACAGTGGTCACTCTATGCAGGGTTGATTTCAAAGAATTAACAGTAAAAATGCTGTTATAATAGACCAGATGAGAGATCATAAGGGTTTAAAGTAGGGCAGTGAAAAATAAGGATGAAGGAGAGGGTAAACATTGTTTTAAAAGTTTGTTCATAAATTAAGCAGCATTTAATATTTGATCACATGTGAAAAACAGGATAGGAGTGCAGTGAGGGAAAAAGCAAAGGATTTTTAAATTAGCTGACCAGGTAAATGGTTGTGCTAACAACAGCTAAAGAGAATACTGAAGGAAAAAGATGTTTAATTATATTTATGATTTCAGTTTGGGACATTTTCTTAGGATTGTTTTGTGGGATAAGTGAAGTAAAAATACTTAATGTTGGGTCTGGTATACAGTAAATGTTTCATATATGCTACCTATGATTTAGATACTTATGGTAAATAAAGGAGGAGATGATCAATAGGCAGTTGGCACAATTTTGCAAATTGTGATATCACTTGGGAAAGTCTGAAGGAAGATACACATTGGGAACTCTGTGTCATATTTGATATTATGATTCTAAATAAGTTGAACAGGAAGAGCATGTAGAATAAAAACATAAACACAGAAAACTAAATAAGATAACAACAAATAACAGGCTACAGTCCGACTTTTGGCAAACACCAGTTCTGGGTGAGCGGAGAGAAGGAACAGCAAGCTTATATGAGAGAATGTAATTTCACAGACTCTAAGGAAATAATATTATGAAAGTGCAAAATAGAGTAGAGAGGTCCAGTAAGATGACCAAAACAGGACTGCTTACTTACTACAAATAGAAGGACATTAGTGAGCTAATTTAGAAGAGTTACAGTGGAGTGATGAGGATTGAGAACAGATTAGAGCAGTTCTCACTGAGAATGGAAGGTTAATAACTAGACATAATGAGGGTACACCAAACTTTCAAAAAGTCCTAATAAAAGAGGAAAGAGAAGGTGAGGGGAGAGTGGGGAAGGAAAGGGAGAACAGATTATTGTCGAGGTAGTGATTTTGGATGGGGAAGGCTTGGGTGTATTTACAGAAGGAATTTAACAGGAAATGAGAGTTTGAAGGGGCAGAGGAAGGAATAACTTGATGGAGGAGGGCCAGAGGAAGCAGAAGATGAAGCTGTTAGAAAAGGCAAATGAAAGTAGCAAAGAACACAAAATAAAGTGAGTTTTTCATATTTGGTTATTTGAAATACATCTCTAGCAGCTCTGCAGTCATACCAAGCTGCTTAAACTTCTTAATGATCAAAACCATTATTAACATGGAGACAAGCTAACTTCTTTAAAAAATATAAACCAACTATTAAAAGGCAAAATATACTAAATGTATTCATATACTTCCTGATCTGGCCTTGAATGATTATGCATGAACTGTCAAACTGAGCTGAGTTAAGGAATTGCCCTGGTTTCCACTGAAGTAGATAAATTCTTTCAATTCATTGTTGGACTTGATTTTTAAAAACCTGCCCTGAAAATATTTTAAAGAGTTATATTTCCAGAATATTATAGCTCTTTATAATGAATTATTAGTATAGAATAAGTTTTCCCTCTCCCATATTAATTACAGAAATAAGTATTTTTTTCTAAAATGTAAATGTTTGTGTATATAACAACAGTTAAAAGTATAAAGTTTCTGTCCCCAAGTAAAGCTTTAAAAAAAAATACATTCAACTTGTTTTACTAGTGGGATTTATCACTTTCAGACTGACTATTGTAACAGAGTGAAGCCAAAAGATGAATCAATGCCTATTCTATATTAAACAGATGTTTTTGTCATCCAGAATTTTCATTACTCACAGAACAGAAGCCTCCATTAAAATCAAGTCTCACATTTCAAGGAACTGAAGTATTTTTTTCTCTGTGAGTAATGTCATCACAAATTATGTATTTAATAATATTTTCCAAATGTTGTCTTATTTAGCTTTTCTAGATGAAACAAAGGAAAAGAAATTACCAATAGAAAAGTAAATTACCCCTCCCAGAAAAAAAAAAAAAAACAATGATGAGCATTTGGTAGTAAAGACAGAAAAGCGCTTAGAGATTTACAACTTGGCAGACAAGACACCTGAACATGACATTTTTAAAAGACAGTGATTCAGTGCCATGGGATTGTAAGCAACATTATTAATGCCTCCAAATCAAAAAGAAACTAAGAAACTGCTATGACACAGTGGCCCATATTCTTCACGTTACAGTACTGTTGTCTAAATTTCCTACAGGGAGCGCTTAAGATTGAATCACAAAACAGTAATTTCTAGGTAAAAATTCTACTGGGAAATGATACACCCATAGTTTCATGCAGACGACATGTCTAAGAAATTATATCAAATTATGAATTATAAATTCCCACATTTAATCGACTGGGAAATGTACATTTCATTGTATTTCTAACTGCTATATTAATCTTCTACATCTCAATGTAGCAAGATAGCCAAATTAAACATTTTTAAAGCCACAGTCATATATTCAGGTTTTAAACTAAAAGTATTCCCATCTTAGAGAAGCAATAGTCTAATTAATTATAACCTTAGGGATGACATTTTCCTTACTGTCTTAATACCTTTCTTAAGCACTTAAAAGAAAATTTTAAATTACTTCACCTATTTCTGAGGTGGAATTGAATCATTCCAGTTGGGTTAGACCAAATTTATTTTAGAGAAATTAGTGATGTGGAAATCTAGTAGCCTCCAAAGATAAAATACATATTGAACAAACAATGTTGCCCAAACCAACTGATCCTTTTTACTGTCAAATATAGATGGAATATATTGTATGATAACTTATTCTAAACCAGTACTTAGAAATGCCTGCATTTCCATGTTTCACTAGTAAAGGAGAAGTTTGGTTCTCTTTCAGAGCTTTCCCCAAATCTCTTTATAAAATTTACCATTCAGGAATTCATTTAGAAAGCATGAAAAACACTCACTCATATCTCACAGTTTCAATTCAAAACTATAATACAGTTATTGACAATGATAAATAATAACACTATAATATAATAGTATTGCTGAGGCTAAACCAAGAAAACACAGTAAAATAATCACTTGCTGATTATTGGAAGATTGGAAATTAAGTTGTATTAGGGGGCAAACTGGCCTGCATGATAATAAAGGAAAGCAATATACTCTGCCCAAATTTTCTTTCCTTCTTCCATAAAACTGAGTTATAAACAAAATCTCTCTTTGATGTAAGAATGAGACAGAAGCATTTTAAAATAACAATTTTAAATTGCAGCATTCAAATTTAATAATTTCTAAGACTATTTTTTATACCAAAAGAAAGAGCATATAAGCATCTGTTGTGATCAATAGAGCAACAACACAAAAAGTCTAAACCTAAACATATTACTATTATATATATCGGAAAAAAAGAGAAATGAAAACAACATAAAATAGGAATTATAATTCACAAATTAGTTGATATAGATGTTAATAAATGACATAGAACGATTAAAATATTAAATGTGGGTTTATCAATGTTCTTCACAGTTAAAAACATTTATCTCAATGATTTGCCATATATTGTTTATAACGTTGGCTATATTCAACCCCTAATTTGAATACAGAAGCTTAATGAAGAAAAAGTATTGGTAGTTTTATTGAAATAACAGGCAATTTTTATGAGTAAAAATTCCTAAATAATGGAGAAGCTGCTTAAAATGTGTCTTCTATGACACTGCCAAACAATGGGCTTTTTACAATATATATTCTGGTTAATAGAACATTGCCGAGAGAAGTAAAAAAAAAAAAAAGTTGCTTAATATGATCTAAAATGGATATTTTTAATCTATTCCATCAATAGGTAAAATCATATTTAGTGACACACTATTATAGAGTTCATAAGGAGAAATGCTTTTCTTTCTTAAAAATTTTATGTTTTTCTGAATGTGTTATCCAGTGCAATTTGATAGGAAAGAATACATCAAGTACAGATTTGGGGAAAAAAATGGCAAAACTATCATTTTTTTGATGATATGACCATTCATGAGGCAACCAAAAAAAAAAACTGGCTATTTATGAGAATGTGTAAGAAAGTGTTCAAACTGAATAATGAAAAATTTTCCTTTCCTATATATCACTTGCCAAGAATACAAAGAAAATAATTCATAGCCACAAAAAGATAAAATATACAAAAATAAAATTACTGAAAATTGTACAGGACCAATATGAAGCAACACACATACACACATATACACACGTGTGTGCACATGCACACAAACACAGGCACACCATTAAAGAACAACATCAAACAACAGATAACTAGATGGAAAAACACATGCCACGCTGCATAGTGAGATAATTCCTGATTATAAAGATGGTAAATCTGCTCACACTATTAACCAAATGTTATTCAGTTAAATTCCCAATTTTGCAAATATACCTTAACATTCTCAGCATTTGACTTTTTTTTAAGACTATATTAAAATTCCAAGTGAATTCAAGATTATTAATAGTACTGAACACATGTATATATGTAAAGAAGCCTACTGTGATCATAAATTCAGCTAATAAACTAACATCTTTCATTTAGTCTAAATTTTTAAAATTTTAATTCAGATTTATAAGAACTTATAAATAAGTTAACCTTTCTATGCCCCCTTTTCATTGATTTCATAAATGGCCATTGTGAAAGAAAGTACCAAAAAAAAAAAGCTGTCTATTATAAAGGTCAGGTTGACACTGATCACAATCTATGTGTACTTAAGAATCAATACATGAGGAGGGAAGGGAGGGTGCGATGAACTGGGAGATTGGGATTGACATATATACACTACTATGTATAAAGTAGATAACTAATGAGAACCTACTGTACAGCACAGGGAACTCTACTCAGTGCTCTGTGGTGACCTAAATGGGAAGGAAATCCAAAAAAGAGTGGACATATGTATACGTATAACTGATTCACTTTGCTGTACAGCAGAAACTAACACAACATTGTAAAGCAACTACACTCAAAAAAAAAAAGTAGCATGAGGGAGTTCCTTGATGGTGATGAAACAGTTGTGTATCTTGTGTATTGTGGTAGTGATGACATGAATCTACACAGGTGATAAAATTACACAGAACTACTCACACACACATACACAGGAGTGCAATTTCCCGGTTTTGATAACACTGTAGTTACCAATGTTTCAAACTCTTTGCCTGGTAAACTGTTTATTTCTGTTTTGTTAACTAAGCTATGTAAGATGATGACTGGGGGAAACCAGCTGAAGAGTACTATTTTTGCAACTTTCTGTGAGTTCATAATTATTTTCAAAATAAAAAGTTCAATGAAGAAAACAAACAAAAAAGAATCAATACATGACCAACATTTTATCTAGCTCTCCTTCTTTTAGATTGCTATTTGATTCAACTACTTGCAAAAAAGCTGATCACTATGTTCAATTCTTCCATTAGACATAAGCCAAAAGAAATGACCAAAAAGAGAAGGGGATGGTCAGCCTTATTGCCCAACCCACATTCCCCAAACATAGACATTTCTGGCACTCCCTCGACTAAATCTAGATTTTAAAAGATGATTATTACAGGCTAGTGCCATGCTTTTCAATTATTTCAAACCATGGCTTTGTCTGATAAACAAACAAACCAAAAAAACGATTCTCTAGAGATCATGAGAGATTTTCTTTGTGGGCATATCTTTTTCTGAAATCTACCCTTAGCTAAGAATCACAGCCCAAGGTCTGTAGATCTGAGTCGCTAAATTCTTCAGAGAGGACTAAAGAGTTAAAAGCTAAGATTCATTGCATTTCATTCTTACAGTTGTCCAATATTTAAAACAAAAGTTTGGTTGTTAGCCTTTCTGATCATCTGATCTTATCTCTGTGTGTGTGTGTGTGTGTGTGTGTGTGTGTGTGTGTGTGTGTGTGTGTGTGTGTGTGTGTGTGTGAAATTGGTGGCCTTCCTTAGTCCAGGGACTCGTGTTGGTTTGCACTGAATATTCTTTTTTCAGTAACCCTTGTCAGTAACGTTAATGGAATATCACAATAAATATTTATTAAGATAGAAGAAGATAAACAATAATATTTGTTGAATAATTAATTCTTTTAAAAATTTATTAAAGCTCTTTCATTAGGAACAAATTCATCTTCATTCCAGCAACAGCACGATTTTATCACCTTTAATCATATCCACTTCAAACTAAATCTTCACAGACTGAAAATTCTAGTTTTGTCACTCTGCAAGCACATGATAACTGTTCCCTCCCTTGAACCACTCAAGTCTGCTCTCCTTTGAACTATCCCCATCGCTTGGATCACACCCATCAACAACAAAAGCACAAAATGCCACCTCTTCTGTTGCCTCTCAGGCCATCTGCAGCTAAATTGGCTCTGCATGAATCACCCCCATGGATCATGTTTACATTGATTAAGATAACAGAGAACAAATGATAACAAAAAGTGTATTAGCTAAATGATAAATATGTTACCAGAAGCCACACAAGATATCAATGAAACGTCAGGAAGGCAATATGGGACTATGTCTTACCTGTCAAAAGTTATTTCTAAAATAAATGGACCTTAGGCAGCATGGCCAATGCTTTCATTTTGGCTGTCTTAATGATCAAAGCAAATCATTGCATGATTGATTCAGCTGTTTTAATCACAGTGAGGGCCAAAATGAATGGATTAGATGTTCAGCTGTCCTGATCATCCAAAGGAAATAGATATGGTCTCAGAGTTTAAAAAAAAAAAAAAGTAGCTGCAATCTAGTGATAGCTTAAAGTGACTAAAATTGTGCCTTCATATGGAACAAACAGTCCGTAGATTATAACCAGTCTACGAGTCATATTCACCCACTATCAAATTATCTGACTCTAGATTTCAAAACTGAATGTAATGATAAAAAAATGATCACTAACGTTAACTGAAGCCTTAATGTATGTCATGAATTAGTTTAAGTGCTTCATAGGTCTTGATGAAATCAACCTCACAACATTCCCCTGAGACGGGTATAGTTATTACCCACATTAAAGATGAGGAAACCAACATATGAGGTCACACTTGTGTGAGGTCATATAGCTAACTGTGCAAAATTGCATAGCTAGTAATTGAGTCACTCTACTTTCAAGCCTTAATCCCTCATAATGTGACTAAAACACTTAGTTGAAATAAATATTAAGAAACAAATTAATGTAATAGAAAGTCAATTTCTATTTATATCGATGTAAATTAAGAAGATAAGCCTTTTAATTCTAATAATTAAATTATGAAAAGTGAATAATGTATATATTATATTTTACTTATAATGCCAGTAAGGCAAGGTTATGTGTTAATACTATAATATATACTAATAGTATGTACTCAACTTCAGATTATCCAAGATAATCTGGAGTAAGGGTCATGGATAAACCTAAATCATAGGTAATACTAAACTATATTTAGCTCTGGATTATCTGAGAATACATAAACCATAGCTAAGGTGTAGGAGAAACCTGGCATTCACTCATCTCCCCAGCAGGGCTTGAAATTGGACAGTTTCTTACCGCTGAACACTTCAGAGCTTAAAGGAGGTTCAGTAAAGTGATAGGGGCTGTGTCCCATGTGAGACAGGAAGGAACTCTTTCCTTCCTCAGTCAGAACAAGAAAAAGGTCTCTATAGTATATGGGCCATAATTAATCAGCTAAGAAGTATCATGCCCAGAACTACTGACACTTGCCTCAACCCAATTATCTGATCTGACCATAAATGGAGTGGAAATAATGATGGGAGAGCTAATATATACTTTGGAATAGGGAAGGCCTTTCTAACAATGTCACAAAAGCCAAAGACATAAAAGAAAAAAAAACAATAAAGGCAATGACTTAAACCCCAATTTTCTATACTTCAAAACCGCCATAAACAAAATCAAAAGATAAATGACAAATTGTGAAAATACTTGCAATTCCTATGACATATTACAGACAAGAGCCAATTAACCTAATATATAAAGAACTCATACAAATCAACTAAAAAAAGATAAACAAGAGAAACATGAAAAGTATATGACCCAATTGTTCACACATAGACCCACACATATGTTATAAATGACTCCTAAATAGATGAAATAATACTCCACGTCATCCATAAGGGAAAACCAAATTAAAACTATACTGATGTACAAAATAACCAAAAATTCAACAACAAAAAATTAAAAATTGATTTTACACTATTAGTGAAGTTTTCAGAGAAACGGGAACTATTTTGCCTTACTGGTGGGACAAAATTTCTTGAATTGGTGGGAAGAAAAAATTTGGCAATATCTAACAAAGTTACAGATGCATATGCTTTTTGACACAGTGATTTAATTCTAGGAATTTATCTTGCTGAAAAGTTTTCACATTTGCAAAATGATATTTGTATAGGATTATTCACTGTAGCACTGTTTGCCACAGTAAAAAGATTGGAAACCATATAAATATATGGTAGGAAGGAACAAAATAAAGTATACACTATTCAGACAACTAAATACTATCCACATATAAAAAAAATGAGGAACTTCCTTATGTATTGATATTTATATGTATAACATGCTACCATTTGTATGAGAAGCATGCCTTTACTTTCATATGCTTAAAATTATCTCTGGATAAATGACCTCTGGAAGGATTCCCCCAAAACTAGTAATTTGGAGCTTTCCTTGGAGAAGAACTAGGAAACCAGGATACTTTTACCATAGATTATTTTTGAAGTTTTTGAATATTGAACTATGTAAATGTCTTAACTATTTAACAATTTATGTAAAAATAATAATCTGATTTTCAGACCTGAAAATAAGTGCTTCATTTATTCCCTGATTAGGAGACTGAGAGAACTTTCATGAGGCCAAATGTAAATTCATGATTTCTTTTCCAGTAGTGTTGTACATCTTAGCAAAAGACTGTTAAGGAGGAGCGAATCTTTTTTTTTTTTTGAATCTTTTTTTTGATATACTTTACTTAACATTCTTGTTTTATATATTGAACTCCCCAAAAGTTCTTTGATGTCCCATTATTTAGTTATACTTTACAGAAAACAGCATTTTGGCATCATCTAGGGCAAACAGGTACTAGGTAAACATGTCTCAGAGAAAGTATCTCTCAATAATAGTATATTTCTCCAAAAATATTTTAATAAGAGCTACATCGTGATCTAGAAATAAAATAAAGCTAACTTTCCTTTTTCTTTATAGACAGATCTATAGCAAAAGTTATTCCAGAAACTAAAGTTTAAAAAGAATCCCTTTGCAGGGAAGAAATACATATGTAGCAGAGAAATCGTCAGGTGATAGGCCAGTATAATAAATTACACTCTCAACAAATGGAGTAAAAGGACTTGAAATAAGTTGAACGAAAGTTGAAATCCTAATTCCACATTTATTTCATTAAGATTCAGTCTACAGAAACTATCTTTACCTTATCTGTACATCAGAGTATGTTGGGCTTACATATGTGTGTGACCAAAAAAAAGAAGAAAAAAACAAAGGCATGAAGAAGACTGTAGGAGCTCCACTGAAATCACTTTATGCTAATATCAGTATTTTGAGAAATGAATTGTGATCATTCAATTTAGATGCATTATACTTGTTTAAACTGCTGTGTTTGTGTTCCCTTTCCATTTTAAAATTCAGTCATATTTTAAAATTCACTCTGTCCCCCACTCAGGCACTAATGAAGGAAATGCCAATTTGACACACTTTACGAAGAAACTCAAAGTTAATTTAGCTAGGATCAAACGAAACTCAGACCTCCTCCTCAATCCTTTCCTCCTCAGAGAATGTGTTTGTGATTTTGGACTCAGTAAGGATTTTTCTGACCTTTAGCTGTCTGCAATTATTTTTTGGTACCCCCTTTTTCTGGATTATCCAACTGTTTAATATATTCTCACAGAGTCTCCTGGCCTTTTAAAGTTTAAAAAACCTAGGAGAAAAGAAGTTTGTGATTCACCATAATTTTACAGGAACAAATAAAAGGTCAAAGGACCCAAGCCCAGAGATGACAAGATAGCTCACTGGCAAATCAATACTAGTCTTTGTGTTGACCATGACGAAAGATTTATGAGCAAAGGGCAAATCAGTTAGAGGGTTCAGGGAAACCTTGTGCTTGGGCAAGATCGCCCTCTCTGCTCTTTTGTCTCACCTGAAAATCCACCTGTCTTGCATCACAGTTCTCAATACAAACATCACAAAATACAAGTCTAAAGTTAAGTTCTAACACTTAACATACTTTAAATGCAAGTTTTCCCATATATTTTCAATTAAATCAATAAAGCATGCATTCAGTAGATAATACAGAAGTTAGGATGGCCTCATGGTTTAATAATTAAAGAATCCAGCTCCCACTGGGGTATAACACCTTGAAATTACTCCAAACCAGTCTCTGGAAAAGGGAGGGTGTAGGGTTAAGTGCACCTCCAAAAGGTGTGTGTATTATCTTAATGGGTCAATGCTATTTTAAAAGATATGTCTACATTTTAAGTAATTTTGTTAAACTAAAATAACACTTTATTCAATATGTTATACTTGTAGAGGTTGAAGGAAAAAAATTGGTCAAAATTTGACTTGTTTACAATTCTGAGACTCTCCCTAAGGACTTATTTCAAAATAGTCTTTAGGTATATATGTGTTCTTGCACTTTCTAATAAGGTAATCACTGGTGTGAATTATTATGAATTATAATCTGCTGTAAGTATAAAATGCACACAGATTTTGAAGACTTAGTATGAAAAAAAGATGTGTCTCATTAATAATTTTTATATTGATTATACCTTAGAATGCTATTACTATTTTAGCTATTGAGGTGAAATATATTTGAAATGAAATACACATTGAAATAAAATTATTAAATAAATAAAATTATTAAGATTAATTTTATTTTTTAATTTTTTCTTGGTAATGTGGCTACTATAAAATTTAAAATTACACATGTGCCTCACATTTGTACACTACAGTATATTTCTACTTTCCTTTATGTATATATGTTTCAGTGTGTGCAATATGTATGTGCACATGTGTGTATATACATATATATATATATATATATATATCCCAAAGAAAAGAAAAATGTTTATTGGAAAGGAATTGACTAAATGATAAAAAATACTTTCATAAAGGGGGTAGAATTTTGGTTTTAAAGCCACTATGAATACTACAGAAACAAAGGCAGTCTTGGAATGGCAGAGGTTCAAGAATAGGTCACTGGAAGCTCAGCATAATACCCAGCATGTCTGGGGAGGCTCCAGAGGGGAAAGTGATACCATGTCTACATGTTTTAATCCCCCAGTAGCACAGGCAGTCGTCCTGGAAGACTGCAATAAGCTGCCTTTCCAGATAAGGTAATACAAGTGCTTATGAAGAAAAGCTTTAAAATCCATGCAGTAAATCACTAAAAAAACAATGTGTTCCGAATTCTGAAGGCAAGTACATTATTTTTCCTGGATTATGGTAGTGTGCTCTACTTTGCTGGGTTTTAAAGGTGGCCCTTAGAGACTCTGAAATATTGGAATTCCGCTTATTTTTATGTAACATCAACTGGACACTTAAATTAGCCCCAAAGATTTCTCTTCCTCTGCCAGTGCCCTAGGATGAGGTTTCTTCCTGCCACTAAACACTAGGGAAAGATATAAATGTAAAATCTAATTAGTAATCTCTTTTGTAATTACAAACAAACTGCATGTAGGAGCCTTAGTTAAGTCACTACGAAGTCAGACAAGTGAGGTTTGGAGTGACAATTCCCTCTGTGAAGGCAAGACAAATATAAAAAACCAAATGTTTTCTTCTTGTCCAGACTTGGAGATAAATGTCAAATTTCACTGAAATGCCTTTAGTCTTATAAATCATCAGTCACATTTTATTGCATTGATGATTTGATTTAACAAATTGTTATTAAAATGCATGCAGATTGGATCCTCTGCACTCCCCAAGTAAACCAAAGTTCAATCTGAAATGTTTCCCTGTGAATACCAAGCACCTCCCCTGTTAAAACAATCAATACAATTCTCATTTGTGATGGTGGTGTCTTTTCATACAATTGTTCAGCTAGGGATAAAAAATCTTCAGGCCTGTAGAAAATGTTACTTTACAAATAGAATTTTGGAAACCATAATCTTCGATTCATAGATTCCACAACTATGAGATCATCTTAAGGATTCCAATCTTTGCTGTTTCTTTTTCTTTTTCTTTTTTTTAATTGGTCTATTTAGACAAGCCTACGCTATGTTCATAGTGTAGTTAAATACCATGCGTTGACTCCTGACATTATGCTGTTATTACCTTAAAATGGAAACATTCATTTAAAGTATATAAGTGGTGTACTTTTTAAGAACCTTTCTGTGGTTTTCCAAAAGCATTCCAAAGAGGTTACTTACGTTGCTTTGAAACTGGTTTGAGTTATGGAAAGGCCATAGCCTCAGACCAGCAGCTGAGACAGCAAAGGAGATGAAAGTTTTTAGCTCAAGATCCAAGGGGAAACACAGCTGCTACAGCTGGCCTGCTCAGATCTCAACACTTAGTACAATGATCGAGAAGGCGATAATGCTGTATCTCGGCTTGCAAAGTGCATTAATAAAAACAACCCTAAAACAGCACAGGGAAATCGATTAATTAAATCTAGACTCCAGGCTGAAAAAATGAAATGATTAGAAACCAAAAAAAAAGGCAAGTGAAAGGCAAATCCTCTTAGATTCTTGGAGATAACTGCTCCAGATATGTGATCTTGACTAAAAGACATCATACAAAGGATAGAATATAACTTCTTAAGAAACCAAGTTTACCTTGGACAGTTACTTCTAAAAGAGTTTCAAATTACTCTAATGGAAAATGGGAATTTGGCAAATGTGTATCTTCCATAATAGATGCCAGAAGTGTCTCAGGCCACAGTTTGTTTCTTTTTAATCTCCGTAGTGCAGAACACATGTGTAAAGCTGGTAGATCTCAGAGATTAGCTGTGCCAACACGTGGACTACCTGAAGCTATACCTCAAAACAGTTGTCTAAGGAGGGCAAACGTGCTTCCATGAATCTTTCAGGGAAACTGGCAAAATATCTGGATAGGGCATTTTTCCAAAAGAATTATAAATATAAGAAAAATGTAAGATTCCTTTACTCATGTTAACACCTTCCTCCTGAGGACTTCAAAGTTCCAAACAGCCATTATCTTATTAACCTTAACAATCCAGTCAGGCAGGTAAGTGAGTGGTATTATTATACCTATTATTACACCTATTTTAAAGATAAGAGCCCTGGCTTGGTAAGGGCATGTAACTTCTCCAAGGCCACACACTAAGTTAAAGTGGAAATAAAACTAGACCAGCTCATTTCAGTCTAGAAATTCTTCACTGTTCATTCAGTGATTTCTGCTTTCAGGTAAAAAAAAAAAAGTTAAGAAAATTAAAAGCATTACATTTATATATACATATATAATTATTTTGTTCGTTTGTGTAACAACCGCGTGTTTGGAAAAGGGCAACCTGCCCAAAGATTGTAAGAATTATCAGACAACTAAGCAGCCTGCTGAAAATAAGTTTTCCATTATTCTGTCATTTTTTTTCCCCATAAAACCCACCTGCACATTTTGAATGCTGAAGAACGTTATTATATTTCTGCAAATGATCTATAGCACCATGGAGGATCCAAGAAATATTCTATGATTTTAAGTTTTCTCAACAACCAAAGAAATGTCAGTTCAAACTGGCCTAATAGCTGTTCTAAAGGAAAAGGAGAGGGTTGTTGATTTTGCTTCTTCATCCCATCTACAAAAGTAGAAATATTTACAGAGTTATATCACAACTTCGGTAGGAAACATTTTCATTTAATCCATCATTCATGCAGTTACATTTGTTCTAGGTCCCGAAGACAAAGCAGCAAGCAAAGAAGATGGAGTTCTTGCCCTCATGGCGATAAGTGCTGAATGGAAAACTAAAGCAGTGTGAAGGAGTGAGAGTATGCACAGTGAGGGTGCAGGTTGCCTCACCCTGGAGGGAAATCAGGAAAGCAGGGAGATCCTATTTTCGTGACTTTTGTGCGGCACAGATTTAAAACAAGTAAGGAAGCAAACCAGGTGGACATCTGGGGATAGAACTGTTCAGGCAGAAGGTGTCCTGCTAGCCTGGAGACAAGTGAGCCTAGTGGGGAAAACAAGGTCAAAGAGGGACTGGGGGAGTGAGAACAGAGATCATGTCAGGTTCAGAGTCACTTGCAGACTTAACTTTGACACAAAATGAGACAAATTCTGCAGGATTTCAGAGCAGAACATGAAGTGACTTACATTTTAAAAGGATCTCTCTAGCTGCCTTGAAAAGAGAAACGGGTGTAGGGATTGGGCATGGGTGGAAGTGGGAGCCCACTTAGGTGGTCACTGCAGTAATCCAGGTAAAGAAAATGGTGGCTCGGTTGGCCATGCTAGTGGGGATGGAAAAACAGCATGAGAGCCTGGATACATGTTGAAGGTGGAGATAGTAAGATTTGCTGATGGACTGAATGAGGCATATGAAAGGAAGAAAAGAGTCAACGATGGCTTTATGGCATTTAACTTGAGCAACTAGAAAACGGAATTTCTATTTACTGAGCTGGGAAGCCTGGCAGTGGAGCAGTCTTCAATATTTGTTTTGGACACAGTGAGCTTGAGGTGTCTTCTAGATCTTGTAGTAGAGATGTTGAGTTGACAGTTTGATGGAGTTCAGTGGAGCAATGCTTTACAAAAACGGAGGTTTAAGGGATCTTCCAACTCCCTTCAGTTACTGGTAGGGAAGCATAACAAGTGTTCTCATAAACACGTTTATTAGAAGCTTTGGCAGGAATCAGGGTCTCCCGAATCCCAGTTTATCTCTTCATTATATCATGTTATAACTGTATTTCTCACTTTCCTCATTACAATGCAGTTGTAGAGATTAAAAATTATACTCCACGCAAATACACAGCACAGTTCCCGGTATACAGAGAGCATTCAATAATTGCTGGCTGTTTTTTACTGGATGTTTATCTATAAAATATGGCTAATAATTCTCACAGATAAGGTATGAATTTATTTGGGAAGGGCACCTGAAAGCACTTGAAAATCAGTTCTATAAAATGTACATTAGTATTATAAACCATTATCGATTGAGCCTCAACAACGTAAGACATGAAAAATACAAAAAATAAGTTAATAGAATTATTAAAAAATAAAACAACAAAAAGCATAGACAACTTTTTTAAAAAGGTAAGGTAGCCTTTGCAGTTGAGATTTTGAATTTTTTTTCAGATTAATTTACTTCATTTAACCCCAAATAATTTATAGACTATCAACCAGCATACTGATTTTTCTATTTAAAAAAATACTGAAAATTTAGTGATTTTTCTGAATATAATATACTATACACATTATAGGGAAACACTTATGGGGTGCTCATGCTAGTTATCAATAAGGTTATAATAATCTCTCCATATATTATAAATTTAAGCAATGCATTAAACCAATGTGTGTAGCTTCCAAGAAATTTAAACCATGTTTTAATTTAGCATCAGTTCCTAGGAAATGAAACATAACTTCTAGTATGCATTCATTTTTAACGGTTTCTATCAATCCCTAAAGCCATTTAAAGATCTCATTTAGTATTATAGGATATTTATAATTAAGCAAAGCAATTTAATATATGTTAAGCAGAAGTGCAAAGATGATTTGTAGGAAGGAGTACTTTAAACCTCTGAAATAAATTTGACTCCAATTAAGTCAAAATCTTTATCATTATAACAGATTTCTCTTTTCTGTATGGTAATGTCAAGTCTACTTCCTGTAGTATAACAACTTGTATTAAATAATACTTCAAGTGACAAAACTCTTTAACAGGAGACTACCAATTCAAACAATATTAAGAAGTCACCAAACAAAAATCTGGAAGAAAATGTGGTCAGCATTATGATTTAATTCTTCCTTATCATAATTTTTCATTAAAAACACTTAATGCTTGCCTACTGTTCAAGTCTTTGTGATAACTATTTGATGCCCCGTTATTTTAGCAATGAGAAGGGAGGTGTCTATAAGTGAGAAAAAGGAGTTAGGTAGGGATCAAATCATTAAAAATGTTGGCTAACAGGCTAAGGGATTTGGATTTTACCATGAGGACAATAAAACTGTATAATATAAGATTAATGTGATGGTTAATTTTATGTGTCAACTTGGCTAAGCAATGGTACCCAGTTGTTTGATCAAAGAGCAGTCTGGATGTTGCTGTAAAGGTATTTTTTAGATGTGAGTAACATTTAAGTCAGTAGACTTTAAATAAAGCAGAATACCCTTCATAATGTGGGTGGCCCTTATCCAGTCAGTTGAAGGCCTTAAGAGAAAAGATTGAGATCCCCTTCTTCCTACTTCCCCCCCACCCAACACATAAAGGAATTGCCTCCAGACTCAAGACTGTAACATCAACTCTTCCCTGGGTCTCCAGCCCTACAGATTTTTCAGACTTTCCAGCACCCCCAATCATGTTAGTCAATTCCTTAAAATAAATCTTTCTTTCTAACAACCTCCTATTGTGTACATATCTCTCCTATATAAAGGTTTCCTATTATTTCTCTTTCTCTGGAGAAGCCTCACTATTGTAATCACTTCATAGTCAAGTTTAATTTTGTTAAAAAATATATATGCCAAAATATGAAGAGTGGCTTTCTCTGTGTGGCAGGATTATGGATGAATTTCCCTTTCTTCATTATCCATTTATGTAGTCCATGATTCTTCTTGGAAGAGCATATATTAGTTTTACTTTTATAATCAGAAACAAGCAAAGAACTCTAAAACTAAGCATCAGAAATTTACAACTTCCAAATAAATCTTTTATGACAACTGTTAAAATTTTTCTGAAATTGTTTAAATGCTGGAAATTGTATACAATTTTAATATGAAGGTTTGTCTAGTCTAATAAAAAAATGCAATGAAGATTATAGGTTCTTCTCATGTATTTCAACTAACTTCTATGGATTTCCAAAATATTAAACATTTTAAAAGGCCTTGACCAAATGAATGAGAAATTTCCTAGGGCACCAAAATTTGCTTATACTTTGATAGAACGGTATAACATAAAAGAAAGGTTATAGCTTGAAAGGATGGGAATTGATCAACAAAATAACAGACAAAAAGAGGGTCGTAAAACAGAAGTTTGTTTGGGATTAATCATCCAACCACTGTCTACTGAGAAGGGTGCCAATATACAAAAATGTGATTTATCTGGTCCTGGGAGTACACAAAGCACCTGTTTTAAAGATGCTATCATTAGGTTCAGTAAGCCTAATGCCACTAAACATTTGAATCAGACCCTGACCACCTATTCTGATTCCATGCTCACCCAGCAGCATCCCAAAGAGAGTATGTCTTTGTATTATGGCCATAGAGAAAAATTGGGGTGTCTGGAGAACCTAAGTGTTCGAGCTGGCATTCTGGTTTATGTACTAGTAAGTCTCTCCAAGCTTGATTACTGTGAGTCTACTCTGAGAAACACACCTACTCTTTTTTTTTTTAATTGAAGTATACTTGATTTACAGTGTTGTGTCAGTTTTAGGTGTACAGAAAAGTGATTCGGATATGTATATATTCTTTTTTCAGATTATTTTTCCTTCTAGGTTATTACAAAATACTGAGTATAGTTCTCTGTGTTATACAGTAGGTCCTTGTTGGTTACCTATTTCATACATAGTAGTGTGTATGTGTTACTCCCAAATTCCTAGCTTTTCCCTCTCCCACCCCCACTTTCCCCTTTGGTAACCATAAATTTGTTTCTATGTCTGTGAAAGAGATCTACTCTTAGAGTGCTAAAAAACAGGTTTCCAACTAGCAAAATCTGGCAAAACCTGCGCAACCATACATGCAGCAAGGTGAATCCACCTATGCCACCCTGTGAGAAGTACCTGGGTTGATAATTTGCCTTAAACAGCTGGCACACTCTGCACTGCCAGGCAACTCAGGTTTTCTCATTAATATTTTACACCATAATTATTCAAATTATATGGTTCTTGAAAGTAAAAGTGGCTCATATAACCTCATTAAACATATTACATATTATTATGTGTCTTTAAACTACTCTGCTCAGGTTTCATGCAGTATTATTACTGCTACAATGAGCATTATTTTAAGCTTAACTTTTTTTTTTAATTTAAAAAAAACCTTTTTTTAAGCTTAACTTTTAAAACTAGGTCACAGACAACAGTACAATAAGGAACAAAGTCTCCTTAAAAATCACTAAGCAACAACAAAAATTTTGATTTAAACTAACATCCTAAGAGGAACAAAGAATTATTGCAAAAGGAACTTGAATTATCACAAACTGCTCACTCACTCAACATGAAATGATGAAAACGTACCAGAATCTTTTTTTTTTCTCCCTTTAAACACTAAGGGAAATGAAACTAGGAAACTTCATCCAGATCAAAAATTACTTTTACATGTTGTTTTTATTATTCTAAGAGGAAAAAACATTTTATAAGTTAAGGTATAGTTAGCTCCAAGGGAAAATTCAGAAATGGTACACTTTCAAAACTTCCTATTTTTTTAAGCTTCATGAGTAGCAAATTACATTCTAAAAGAAAGATCTATTTTCTACATAATCTACATAATGGTTATAATTCCTTTATGGTTTTGAACATCAGCAATGGGTTCTGAATAGGAAATCTGGATTGATGTTTCCAGGACTTATTATAAAAATTTTAGAGGAAGAACAAAAATTTCAGCTAACTCGAGAATTATATTTACCTATAGTAAATATCATACCCTAGCAAAAAAAGTATTAAAGAATTCAGGGGAAAAGGCCAAGAACAAGCACATAAACAAAGTGAATAAACATGTCACCAGAAGAATATAGAAGCTATCTAACAATGAATAACTTTCCTATGCTTATTACAAGGATGTCATCTTGGGAGATAAAATATAGTATCATAAATTTAAAGGTCACTGGATTTTTCAAGGTAACCCAAACACTGTAAGGACACACAATTAATTCTCCCAACAGTTAGAGTATAACCAATAATAGCAAAAGCCCCAGCTATGTCTCATAAAGTCTCTCTCTTCTTATGTGCCCTGACCTATAGGTATAGTCCCACTTAAGAAAAAATACACTAAATTATCCAAGCTCCTTTGATATATTTTATGTTTAGAGCATACTGAAAGAAAAAAAGTATTTCTATTTAAAAATTATATTTCATACAATTAAATGAATTATCTATATTTGATCAAAATATATTTTACATTCTGGATAGTAGGCACAATCTATATAAAAGATAACAGACACTTGAAAATTATTGCCATTGTTTTCTCTAACCCTAAAGGGCCAGTCCTAAATTCAATGTCTAAAACTTTAAAATTCCCATTCCAAATTATGCTTTTGACTTTTTTGAACAATGTTTACGGCATTAACTAAAAGCTATTTATATTTGAAATGTTTTAAAACAATTTTATTCATGGTTACATCCATTGGAAAAATATCTCCATTCACAGTTCAGGTGATAAATATTATTTATGACACTTATTCACACAATATTCATCCTCCTAAAAGCTGTTTTTCAAAGCTCCGAATTGGTAGTATAATCATTAGGAAATAAATTTGTAGAAACAAATGAATGTGACAAGTACTGTGAATGTGTATATAAAAAAGATTGTAGCCTCGTAGGCAAGCTTCATTTTTTTCAACTAGTGGACGTGGGTGCATATGATATAAGGAAATGTGTTTTTGCAATTGTAGTAGGTTAATCAACAGACTTAAAAAACTTGGAATTTTGAAAATTTAATTTGTGTATGCTTCTGGCAATTAGCCATAAAGGGTTAACTTAAGAGTTAGGCATCAACCGAGGCCTGATTATGAGCCTGATGTTTGGAAGTGTGCCCTATTCTTACAACAGACCCACAGAAATCAGCTCTAGATATTCCTGCTTTTACATATGAGAAAACAGACTGGAAGAGGTTAAGGCAGTGGTTCTCCAAGTGTTGTTTCTGGACCAGCATCAGCATCGTATAGGAACATTTTAGAAATTCAAACACTCAGACCCAACTCCAGACTTGCTGAATCAGAAACTCCAGGGGTCTGGTCAGCAATCTGGTTTTATCAAGCCCTTCAGGTAATGCTGACACACTAAAATTTAGAACAACCAAGGGGCTGAGATATTTTGCCTAACATTACACATCTCATCCTTGGTGAAGCTGGAGGGGCCTCTCTCTTTTAAATCTCATGCTTTAAGCCAGTACCTTCTATATGGCCTTCAGTTGAAGGCAACCCTTTTTGTTTCAAATTCTTATTTCTTTCTAAACTGGATTACTTTTGATAAAGAGAGTATACTGAACATAATGGAATCTTTGATGCTGCAGAACCTTATAATGCCTCAAGGTCAGCATTCTGACAAATGTTCAACTGTCATGTAAAACACAGGAAACATTCCTGATATACTGTCAAGATTCGAGATGGAAATATCTGACGCCTCCAGCTCCCAGCTGCTGATCTGGCCAGACTAGCTCTCCATCCCATCTTTCTCAGCCTTGAAACAGGCCTTCTTCATTAAATGGGGGGTGGAGGTAAGCAGCATTTTAGGACTGGTGCTCTAAGATGAGGAGAGAGTTCTTTAAAGTTAGGAAGCGAGCAGAACTGGGGCCATTCATTCTCTTAGAGGACACACTGGAGGGAATCAGTAACAAACAAAAGGACTCCACACCTCACAATAGCTCTATCATTCACCTCTTCAGTCATCCCCCAGATCCCTCCTTCACCAGGACCAAAAGCAGACTTTTGATGTACTATGCCATTAACTAAGCTGTTGTCACAGACTAGCCCTGATGGTGCAACCAACTGGTGCTACCAGGGTCTCAGCACCTGCAAATCTTTAGAAAGTAGGAACTTGCAATCGGTGAGAGAAAGTGTCCAAAGCACTTTGCTTAAAGGAATACATATGTATGGCCAAGTCTAGAAGTCAGGTTTCTACAACTTATTTAAGTAGAAGAGAGTGCCAAAGACTGACCATCATCACCTCAGGACATATCTGGGAACTGCTAATAAATACCCCAAACTTTTCCTTCTTCCTCAACATACACAAACCGACCACTCATTCATTCAACAGCAACTTGAGCCATGCCGGGTTCTAGGTAAATTGTATGGAGGCAGGGAGACCAGTGACAGACCCCTGAAGCAGTGCAGGAGAAAGTAACTCATGCCAAGGTGGTCCTAGTAGAGACGGAGAGAAGTGTTATAGATGGAGTTTGGGTGTGTTTGGAAGTAGAGTCTCGCTGATGGATTTAAATGTAAGGACAGAGAGTTTGAAGTATAGGTTTCAGAGGAAGTACAATTTCAGAAGTGATAAGATCTAGGACAGGACCAAGGAAATGTAAAGGAAGAGATCACTGTAGATAAGGTGGTCAGGGAATTGAAAGGCCAACGTGTTGAATGGATCATCTGATGTTTAAATCTACAAGATAGTGACAAATGTCAAAATTAAAAGAAAATCAATAAATAAGGTGTTAAAGTTATTACTGCATGAGTAAGTATTACCCCTCCCTATCTGTAGGTTTGCAGTTCATGGATCCAGCCTATCATGGATCCAAAATATTCAGAAAAAAAATTCCAGAAAATTCCAAAAAGAAAAATTTGCATTCACTACATACTGGCAACTATCTACATAGCATTTGCATTGTATTTACAACGACTTACAAAGCAATGACATTGTATTAGTTACTCTAAGTAATCTAGAGATGATCTAAAGTATATGGGAGGATGGATGGATGTTATATGCAAATACTACACCATTTTATATAAGGGATTTGAGCATCTGCAAATTTTGGTTATGGGGGGATTGTCCTGGAATCAATCCCCCTCTGATTGAGAGACAACTGTATATGATAGTAATGAGGAAGGATATCAGGAGGTAGAGTCTGATTAAATGAACATCAAAGAAACAGAGTTTTGGAAAAGGAAGGAAGAGAAATAATACTTTTGGTTACCTCATGAGGTGTTTTGAGTGGAAAATAATGTAGAGAACCACTGCTTTAAGAACACAATGATGTCTCTTTATTTGGTTAGACATCCTGGTCTAACTGTGGTTAAAGGCTTTCTCCTTGGTTCACAGGACACCATGATGGATTTTTTCCCCCATGGATCTTTACCAGGAAACTAAGGGAGATAAACAAAACAAAATAATAACAGTAATAAAAGCACAGAAATGAATAAGCTTAAAGAAGAAAGACTCCTTAACAAAACTAACTAGTCTAACCACAGACTGAATTGGCTGGAACCAAGACTAAGCATTCATTTTCCTCGCCCAGAGCCCATGAGGCTTACATGCCAAACGGAGTGGGTTCAACTCAACTCAACCTGAGGTCAATTTTTAGCCCCTGCCAGGACCTTCCAGGTACAGGTCCTCTACTACTTGAAGTTTCCCTCACTCTGGCAAATGGTACCTCTTCCTGGAAGAGGCACTTTCCCATCTTTTCCTAAATTCTTCCTGTAGCTATTAACTTTTTAAAATTTCAGCTTTAATGAGGTATAACACATAAAACTGTAAGATATTTAAATTGTACATTGTGGTGATTTGATATACATATACATCGTGAAAGGATTTCCCCATTAGTTAATTAACACATCATCACATTTATCCCTTTTTTTTTTTTTTTTTTGGTGAGAACATTTAAGTTCTACTCTCTCAGCAAATTTCAATTTAACAATACAGTGTTATCACCTATAGTCACCTTATTTTACATTAGACCCTCAAACTTTTCATCAGGGGAAATGGAGAGGTTGGTAAAAGGGTACAAACTTTCCTCTCCAGGTTTGAAGTCCCCCTTGCTGGAAGTTTTTCCCAAGCATCCCAGGTGGCTGCATCTGAACTGCCTCTACCAGTTAAATTCCTGCTACCTCCCCCTTATATGAGACTGATTATCCTCAGTCTCACTAAGAAGACTGTGGGTTTCTTCTTCATTTTTTCACCATATGACCTTACGCATTCTTCTGCCTCAACTATCATATTGATATTGATGGATTTCCTATAGATACCTCTGGCCTGAAACCCTCCCAATTTCCTTCTCAAATTGCATGAAGATAGTAAATGCACAAATCTAAACTCCTTATCTTCTCA
Source organism: Grampus griseus (assembly GCF_964374135.1). Taxonomy (NCBI): domain Eukaryota; kingdom Metazoa; phylum Chordata; class Mammalia; order Artiodactyla; family Delphinidae; genus Grampus; species Grampus griseus. Next base: position 111,719,117 of record NC_138998.1, on the reverse strand, counting down.
CTCAGAAACCCTATGCTTCACATCTCCTTTATTTTGGACCAATAGCATCACCTTCCTCAGTCTTCAAGGCTAGAAAGTGTTATATCTGGACTCTACATTTACCATCAACCTCTCATTCAATCAGTCACCCTGAAAGAGTTTCTGGATATAGCTGCATAATTTCGACCATTTCTACTAGCACTTTCCTCCCTTCTCCATCCCCTTCTACACAAAAGCCTTCCAACAGGTACTCTGCCTCTAATACATCCTCCATATTGACACCAGGCTTTCATTTTCTAAAACATGACTTTTAGTCTATTACTTCCTGCAGGCTAAAAGTTTCAATGACTCCTATTACAGAATAACGTTCTAACTTATTAGCAAGGTTATACAAAATCCCATTTTCATTTCTTATTGCTATGAATGCCAGGCTGCTGACACATCCTGAATATAGCATATGTCTTTTCTTTTAAGTCGTGTAGTCCTTAAGACAAAAAAATACCTTTCCCTTATTCATCCTTCAGGATATACTTCAAAAGCTACCTCTTCAAAGAAGCTTTCCTTGATCTTTTTTCTCCCCATTAGAAATAACTTTTCTCCCCATTAGAAGGAACTGCAATTTCCTTTGTGTCCTGAACACTTTTTTTTATAGCTCTCTGGAGCCCCTTATATCTAAATAGGAGTATATAGACTTTATTTCCCAACTAGACTCTACGTTTCTTAGACCTTCAGATATTTGAGATAAACTACTGAACAAGTGAAAGGGAGAACAGAGAACAGTTTCTCTGAAGCTTTCACATTTTATAATATTTGGATTAAGAATAACCCAAGTGTGGTAGACAGAATAGCTTTCCAAAGATATCCATGCCCTAATCCTTCACACATGTGAGTATGTTACCTTGCATGGCAAAGGAACTTTGCAAATGTAATGAAGGCTTTATGTACATTTTAACACAGGGAGAGTATACTGGGTTATCCAGGTGGGCCCAATCTGATTACAGGAGCTTTAAAAGCAGAGAACTTTCTCTGATCAGTATCAAAGAGATACAGCAGAGGTCAGAGAGGCTGTCAGCATAAGGGACTCCACCAGCCCTTGTTGAATGGAGCCAACAGGAAAGCCAGAGAAGGACCAACCCTGCACTCTAAAGACACTGGCTTAATGAAATTTAAGCTAATCTTAATCTTCTGAAAACTGGATCCTAAAAATGGACCCCTAAAAGATCCAGTGGTCAGAATAACTAACCTTGCCTATACCAGGTTAATATCAATATAAGCACTGAATGTGTAGAAAGTATTGAATGTTTACTCTGAGCCAAGAAAGGTTCTATATGGCATATCTCAATTCTTTCAAAGAATCTTCCAAAGAATCGATGAGGAAACTGAAAGAAAACAAGTGAACTAACTTGTCCCGTATCTCACACCTAGTAAATGGTACAGGTCCTAATTAATTTAGAGACCTAATATTTTCAACATCTGATCCGTTTGGAACTGTAACAGCATCTAATATTCACTGAAACTCTCTCATATTTTATAAAGACTATACTTGCATTTTTACTACAAACCTTTAGATTTTTAAGACTAAGTGAAAGAAGGAGCAGTCGGTCAGGAAACATGCGAACCGTATGTGAGGAAAGGGTGTGAGTGCAGAACTAGAGCCAATGGCAAGCCAGCAGGGGAGGCCACTGCAGAGGGACTGACAACTGCAGCCTTGTGTCATTCACCAGTGGGCAACTTTAGAAGTGGGGGACATATAAGGATCTGGGGGAGACAGTCTCCCTACCACTGAGCCAATAGCTCCTCCCAGGACTAAGACCAAAAATTACACTTGTTTTACAGCTTCTTTATTTCAGGGGATTCTTTGAATCTGAAATTTCATATGCTTGGTTTCAATCCACCATGTTCTTTCAGTTAAATTTCAGCTGCTTTCAGTTAGTAGGCTAAGGAAATATGCCAAAATGTACCCAAATGCAGTCACCATTGCACTGAATGCTATTTCTAGTCCAACTATTGGGAGTTGAAAGAATGAGGGATGGAAGGGTCTTTCTACCGTCAAGATCATTTTGGCAAATGCTAGATAGACGAATGTCTCATCTGGGATAGTATGGAAGAATCCATGGCACACTGATTCTGCTAACATAACTTTGTATGCTCTGTAATTAAAATTTATTGTATGACAACCTGTTGTCTCTACAGTGCTAAGAGATCACTGACAACATAACAGTATAAGGTACTTCAGAAAGTTTGCTCCCTGCATTCTGGGCTGCTTATATAGTTTACAAATTCCCATCTTATTCAAAACATAATTAGATTTACTCCTTCCTCATCAGGAGGAATATGTTGATTTATTATCTTTCAAACTACACTGATTCATCTTATTTATCCCTCTTCTTCAAAAAAACAAAGCAAACAAACAATGGGCTTCATGGCTTATAAAGGAATGCCATTTACCTTTTCCTAAACCTTTTTCTTTGCCTTGGATGATCAGTTTGCTAGCTCTTAGCTAAAAGAAAGAATCCTGACATCCACAATATTTATTAAAGTGAAAACAAATTAACTGCCTAGGGTAAACAATGTAATTTGAGGTAATTCAGGTATAAATCAATATAGCATATCCCTTGGGAGGCCAGCACATGAAGAACCCATACTTGAGTAATTTTAATAAATTTTTAAATGAGATTATATACATGCAAATAAATGTTTCAGGGACAAAAATGGTAATACAGAAGATATTTTTTACACAGCAATGCATAATGTTTGAAAGTTATCAACTGCCTAACTACTAAATTAATTACATTGAACAAAATTAACATCATTTCAAAATTAGTTTAAGTAAACAGATGTATTTTGAATTAAATATAACCATTTTAGGATATAATGATATTAGCAAAAGGGTCTTATGTCTCATTTTAACCTTTTTTAAAAACATATATATAGAAAATCTCTCATGTTTTGTAGATTTTTAAAAAACATTACCTCTCCTATTTAACCCTTTCTGTAAATAAGAAAAATAAACAAAAAGAAATTTCAGGGAAGAACAAAAAAAGATGAGGCATTTTTTAAACGTTCCCTACCACATGATGTTTAACTATAAGACCTTTACGATTATAAATGTTAAAAAAAAAAAGACTGGATTTTGTTTTTCATTTCATCTGATAAATTTCTATATTTGGGCACTATTTTTTTGTAATGGATGACATTATTTTTACTAAAACAGACTTCCAATTTCTGTTGCAGTACAATTCATTTATTTTAGAACATAATATATTATCTGAGTGATACTACACTTCTGTTTTGCCTGCCTGTGGGAAACTCTTTAGATCTGGATATGTGTCTGCACATTTTACTTATTAATTTGAACAAGATTATTCAAGTACAGTTCCCTTTGCGCAGTACTTAAGAGAAAAATAAGTAATTGGAAAAAATGTGCCAACAATATAAAATAATAACAAATACAATCAAAATTGTCATAAATGTCATAGCAACACTTCTGGGGGAAAATGCAACATTGATTTTTATCACAACTGGCAAGTATACTATAATACCAAAATGACAAAAATTTTCTTACCGCCGTATTCTTTACTCATTTGGGTTTAAATAAATCTGATGTTCAACTTTTAAACTAAGAATGTCATATAAGAACTTAATTGCTTAATGAGCCATCTTTTTTTTTTTTACTGTACGTATGATACATTTTCTTAGATAATACAGAGTTATGGTTTCATCTACACTTCTGAGACAAGTATTTGCACACCTTTAATGTCAGGAAGAGTATCTTACACTTATAACGCTTCACTAGGACCTAGAACGATGCTTGGCACACAGCTGACATTCTAAAAATACAGACTGAATTTATCAGTGTGTTCCAAAGTTATGCAACTGTTGTGTTTGAAACAATGGAAGGCACAATAGTAAATTCTGGTTGAGTTTTATGACAGTTTTAGAGACAAGCGGTCAGCTACTGTGAGATAGAGCTATTATAATCCGAACGGCTACAAGCAAGTAATACCAATTACCAAGAATAATCCTGTTTTCTCAGGAAGACCTTAATTTTCCCCAATGCTCTCACACAGAATTGTATTTTCTAGCTTGTCAAATCTCTGAAAAAACTCTCACACTCCAGAATAGGGGCATCTGTGAAAAAATTCTACTTCTATCTGATATTCCTCCTCTTTAAGGGTCTCTATGTACCTGGCAACTCCCATATCACATGCCAGCTTCACTGGTTATATCCAGGCCCATGTTTTCTGTGCTGATCAGTCATCCTGGTTAGTATTTTAAAATTAACAGAAAAGCTCAAATGTTTCCCCATTCTCTCCATTAGAGTGATTTCCTAAATTCCACAACTCATACCAGACAAGGTATATAAAAAAAGATGCCACCAAAAGATGATCATTCAATATGCTTCATAAATAAAATTACTTTGGGGTTAATTTTACCACAAATTCATAGCCATCCCACCAAATGACAAGGTAAATGAGTTAAATGTGTTTGTGCAAACATATCTTAGGTTTGTATTTCCTAGGTTCAGTAAAAACTATCAAATACAAATTTATTCTGAAGGTCACAGAATTAAAATTCTGCAGTAGAAGATTATCTAAAGAGTAAGGTTCTTAGGAAATGGTCCTAAAGGTGAAGGAAAGAAACTTGATATTAATTCTGATTTTTAAAAGAAAATTAGCAAGACACACCAAATTCCATTTACCTGTGGTTTGATGGGAAAAATGTGCTAACTCAACAGGACAAGACTCCTTGGTTGACAAGCCAACATTCCAATATAAAATATATTTAGTTTTACATTCAAATGTTGAACATGATTCTCAAACAGAAGATACAGATATAGATCTTTTAATATCTATGTCTGTATATATCACAGATGGCTAAATTCAACTGTAACAAAAAAACTTCTTGGAAATTCTATCTTATATTGACCAAACAGGTACAGAATATTACACATTTTGAAAAATAAACACAGTTTAACTGTATCTTCCTTGCGTTATTTTTACATGAACATTATTTGTATGCTCATTAAAATTGTCCTTCTTATAATTAAATATAGAAGCAGGAAAGGAAAGGGAATAAAGGACAGAAAAGTATTGGAAAACATATTGTTAATGAATGCAAACATTTGCCAACCAAAAGCAACAGAAAAAATTAGAAAAGTATCTTCTGTTTGTTTATTAATAACAATGTTTGCGTGTGTGGAAAAAAATAAAAATGCATAGACAGCAGCATTTCACATGAGCGTTCCTTGAATTGCCTGTGTGCCCAAAGAGAGAGGTTTTACCTGAAATAAGACAAGAAAGATGGGGACTGCTAAATCCTATCATTAAAAAAGCTGTTTTTGCCTCTGTTTACTAAATTTATATGTTTTAGATCTCTGCTTTACAATCCCATCACCATGCCATTTCCTTGGATATACACATATTTTCTTAAAGAAATTACTGATAGTATTATATAGACCTAGAACCAGAAATATATTTTGTAATGAGGCACTGCTAAGGCATAAACTCACATAGTGATCCAGGAGACCAAAAACACATTTTGGAATCTGAGAATCTTAATATTGTTTCTAAATATTCATCCACACAATTTCTGTTTTGCCCAGGTGAATACAGACACATCTTAAACTTACACGGTTTTAAAACTGCACTTCATAATGACAGTTCATATAGGGCTTTGTCTATGTTGCACTTATCTCTTGGGACTAGTGGGATGATGGAAGAGAAAAAAGAAATATAGTCCATAATGCCAGACCATGAAAGATCTCTACTGGTATCTAACTGTGATACTACACATAGCATCAATTTACACCAGAGGGTTTCAGATTGTAATAGATCCTTTTGTGCTTCAGTTACCACCAACCAAGAATGTGATTAGTATAAGAAGACAAAATTGCCCACCAGGTTTGCAGTTCCTTTTGCAAATTTGATCTATCCTTAATTTTGACAAATTGGGACATTATTTCCATTGAAGTTTCTGTTTATCCTGGAGAACAATTCAGTACCCCATTAAGAAAATTCCTTTTGCTCTTAACTTGAATATTTCAAGGGATTGTTCCTTTACCACAAAACCAAGCAATCAGTTCCATTCCTGCGCATTCTTTTCTTTTCTTAAGATTATTGTTCCATGAAGCTACCTTGTCAGGAAACTGGAAAATTGCCATCTTCATTTATATTACCTTAGATGTATTTGTAGTCTTACGATTATATCTCTTTTCATTCCCATAGGATAGGAGCAAAACGCTAGCTGTCTGAGGATACAGGAAATTGAAATTTTGTCACCTGCAGAGGACTAAAAGTGTTTAATATTTTTCCCCTTCAATGTTCAGAAAGAATCTCTTGTGCGTGAAAGAAAATTACCTTCCCTTCAGTAAGACACATCTGGAAATATTCTTAACTGTAGTCTTGCAGAATGACTAAGAAAGCTGATACCAATGTTTTTGTGATTTATTACAAGAATGCAGTGGAGTCTTTAAGGGATGTTTTCTTTTACTCAGCTATTTGCTTGGGAATCACGATGCAACTGATAGCCAGAAACAGAAATTTTTCTTCACTGAAGGGCATTTTTTCCGGATATCTATACACTGCATCAAAATGGAGTTGAAACCAAATAACCCAGTGGGCTTTTTGGACTTCCAGAAATGCCTTCTAGCTTGTTTTAAAAGCCAGATCGGCCACAAATTTTCTTCAAGTGGCCCACAGTAGAACTCTTATCATGTTATGCATCATATCTTCAACAGAAGATTTTCTGCCATCCCCTAAGATCTCATGCTGGGCAGGCAGAAAATGCAACTACAGCAGAGTAGCCCAATTTGCCTTAGAATGGAGACTAATAGCAGAACCTCTCTGTCTATTCTTGTCTTAAAGGCTTGTTAGACTCCCAATGGGGAGGAAAGTTTCCCTGCTGATAGAGTTGTAGCATATCAAAAATGAATCATGAGTACAAAGAAAGATTATTTTGTTCAATGAGACATTTCTTACTCCCTGGCTCAGGCGACAGCATTTCTGGCTAATTACCCCATTACCACTGATATAAGGTATGAGGAGAGAATTAAGGACGTGAGGAAAGGGAACATGTAGAGCCACCAAGACTTAATAAGACTTGATAAGTATTTTTATTTCAGCAATGTACCATTAGAACAGAGCACAGAAGAAAACACTTATAATACACATCGCGACATACTCGGTAATAAGATTATTATCAAATTTTATAGAGGATGTGACTGCAAACTTGGGAGATTTTAGAGACCAAAAATAATGTCGAAGTCTGAGTTAGAATTGAAAACACAGGTACTCCAAAAGTTGACAGTATCATCCAATGAAAGACCTGAACAGAAATTGGAGTGAATTTAACGAGTAGTTTAAAATTTTATTCTTTTTTATATAATCGTATCATTCCTTAGATACACAGAGCAATTACCACCCTCCCCAACAAAATGGTTTACTATTAGAAATCTTCACTTTAATTCATAATATAAGGCATTATCCAAAGGTAGCAACAAAACTATCATTGATTTTGATTGTTAAAATCCTCACAAAAAAATTTCAGGATAAAGTAAAAATAGGAAAATTGAGCCTTATATAACACTGAAGTAGGAAGGGAATTATGCACTCGAGCACAAGATAAAAAGGGAAAAAAGCACACTTGGTACATCACAGCTGTCTTCTATTACATATAATTATCCATTCTCAGACTGAGCTAGGGAACAAAAGCTTAGAAAGAACAATGGGTATGTAGATGTCAAAAAGGTAATACTTCTCTTCAACTATGTACCCTTTTATTTATTTATTTTTTAAAGAAGTGTAGGTAGAACAAGAATAACCTGTTTCTGTATTATAAACTTTGTTTTATTTTGCATGTTTGTGGGAAAGAATGTTTAAAATATTGATCAAGAATGAGTTTTGGCTATTGAACAGTAAGTTTTAAATTATTTCTTTTAGAGTAAAAAATGAAAAATTTATTTTAAATAAACGAACACATTATTTATTCAAAATTTTAAAGTTGAAAATCAACTACAAATAAACATCATAGCTTTTTTTTTAAAAAAAAGAAACCTTTCTGTTTCAACAAATGATTAAATGAAACTGAAATTTAACTATCCAATTCAAATAATAGAATCTTTTTTATCAAAGTTAAAAATCTCAATATTTTTAGAGTTAAGAATTTTTAATTCATTTGCCTTTGTCATTGTTCAACTTAACCCAGTAATTAACCCAACTTAACCCAATAATTAAACTTGTGTGTAATATTTCTGGGGTTGAATCTCTCCATTTAACCCAACATTTTTTGAGTGTGAGAAAAGTTTCAAAAATTTGTATTTAGCTTTCTACCCACAATTCATAAGCTTTAAGCAAGAAATTTGGTGTTTCATGTCTGCAACACAACACAAGATAATGAGAAGTAACTTTAATATATAGGTCACCAGCACTTGGTCACCCTTTCAAAGATTGAGATGCTTTCAGTAGCTGCTTAAAATAAGATGATACCATAGCAACTGAAAATAAAAAGAACTTTGTGTAAAATATGGATCATTAATTTAAAGCAAAAATCAACTTTATTCTTAATGAGTATTTTGTCATTCACTGTATTCACAGCTTACTTCTTATTTTCCATCTACACCAACTTTGTGTACCACCTTTGCTTTGGTTGGGGTTTGTTCACTTGATTTGCCTTTCTGGGCCTGGTCAACTCCATCTATCTGCCTGCAAGTGACAGAGTACTGTAAGGAAAATTAGTTGACAGTAAGTCCAGAGGCTGTTGATATTATTAAAGTCTGTTCTCATGTTCAGTTATGCCCTCAAGGTCCCAGACTCTCATTTTCAGTTCTACTTATGTTTGCCATGTTTCTCCCGTGTGAGAAAATGATGACTCCTGCAGTTGCAAGCATCTCATTCTCATGCAGCAATAGCCTCAGAAGGACAGAAGCATTTAGGAGTAAAAGGCTTTCAAACCTTGCACTGCCTAACAGGGAAGAGATGATTCACATACAATGTCTTCCAAAGGACAGAAATGGGTAGGAATAAAAAGGCTTTCTTTTGTACTGTCCTACAGGGAGAAAATGTTTCCCAGGGGCACCAGGGCAAATTTCCTTTTGTAAACCTCTGGAGTCATGGCTGAGTCCTTCATCAATGACAGGGGGTAAAAAGATTGCCAAAACCGGCCAAACCAATTAGGACACATCCTCTCAGTCCAGGCACATGGCTTCCCAGATAACACCGAGATACTCTTAACAAGAAAAACCACTGGGTCTGGGAGAGGGAGAAGAGTCGCAAGCAAGAGTGTCTACCAGTCTTGGGACCTAGGCCTCAATTACTAGCTACATGACATTGAGGAAGTTTCCTTTCCTTTCTAAACCTGTTTCCACACCTGTAAATAAGAATAAAAATAATAGCACATGCCTCATACGATTATCTTAAAGGTTACATGACATACTACGTACAAAGCATGAGATATAATTCCTGGAATACAAAAATCACTCAATAAGTACCATTTGTTGTTAGCTGTTTTGGTGCTATCACAGATATAAGACAGTGCATCGCCTATGTTAAGAAAAGCTGCATTTCCTTGTTTTCTTCTAAGAGTAGCCTTGTGAAAGGGAAAAAAAAAGTCATATAAAGATATTGGTGCCCATGTGAGTGTTATGTGTTTGGAGAAGGAGAAAAGGACTCCCATAGGAATCCAGTGGCATCTATGCCATAGGAAAGTTGTGACATTAGATATGATTTTAAACACCTGAAAGTTAATGATTAAGAAGGTTTGTGTTTTTAATGTGAGTCAGTTTTATTTTTATTATGTAACGTAAAATACACTGAACTTTAGATTTTCATCTTTTCTTATAACTCACTAAATCCCTTTTAAGAAAAAAAAGTTTTCCATCTCCTTGGCTTTAATTTCATATGGCATCACTTGATTTCACTAAAATATGCTTTTTTCCATCCACAGTACCATTATTTCAACAAAGTTATATAATTTTCACTATACATCTGATTTTTTAAAAGTTGCTACTTTTGCACTATTTTCCTCCTCTCTATTAGTGAGTCTTGGTTTTTCTAATTTTATTTTTACAATGTGTGAAAAGAAAGCAAGTTAATTTGGGGAACCTATGCTTCTTCCATAGAGTTAGAAAAAGATATTGTGTTATATGTTTTTACAGCAAAAAGGAATTTGTAAATGTAAGGTTTGGGTTTTTTAAAAAGTCACTACTTAAATATTTGAGTCTGAAACAGATCTACTTAAGAAATTCTACATCCAACTATCAGAAAGTGGAATGAATCCATCTGTTGCCATAATATGCTCCTGATGCTCAGTTGTATAAAAAGCAGGATAAAAATAAAAGAAAACCATCTCCTTTTGCTTTAAACTCATGACCTATCAATTATGGACCCAAGAGCTTTTCTTTGTCACTTGCTATGTGATCAACAATATGAGACTTAAGACTGAGTCTGGGTCTCCCCAGATCATATTTTATTGCAACTATTTTATAAGATGTGAGCATAAGCTGCCTTACATTTCATTGTTTTCTGAGACTTGTGACTACATATACTCTAGCCTAGGGAATTTTTGGACTTTTAACAAATACTCTTTTCTATGACGCCTTGTCCGGATCAATCCCCTCTCCTCCTCACTGCTTTCCCCACCAAACCTGACTGATGTTACAGTAAGCTGACCCACTCCGGGGGGAACACAGACAACCTTCCCAGAACAGCCTGTGCGCTTTGATAAGGAATTGACTCCAAACTATGCTGAGTTTGGGGGAAGGCACAATGTCTGGTTTGATAAATCTTGTCTGGACTTTCCAACTCTGCTCTTGTTTCAACTTCCCCTGCTGCAATCTGAATCTATTCTGGAATCCTAGAAGACTGCAAAAGGACAAAAGAAATTTCTTTTATTGTTATAAGGTTTATGACCTTGCATTTGATGTTCGACAGTTGAGAAGGATTATTTTCTTTCTCTAACAATCAGTGACTGCGTTTGAGACCCCAACATTATATTAAACAAACACACTGAAGGACAAATTCTGCTTAGTTAGAAACCCAAATGAAATACAACATTTGGGGCTGGTGGTGGGGGAGTGTCTGGGCATCTTAAAGCAGGCTAGTTTCCAGGTTGTAACACTCACATTACCAGAGAGCTCCCCAGACAGATCAGGGCATTTGTCCCTCCAGAAGTCTTGTTTAATTCAATAGCCCAAGTATGAGAGTTTTGGAAATATCCATGATACTGATAATTCCACAAATACTGTTTTTCACTTCAGAAACTCTTAAGTGAAGAAGGATTTAAAATCCGAAGTATTGAGGACGATTTCGAGAGAATGTGTCATTATAAAATTTACAAATTTTATTTTAGGATTTATTTCAAAATTAGGAAACATAACATTGAAAATGTTCCCTTCCCAACTCAGGAGAAAGAGATCCTGCTTAATGGAAGAGCAGGAAAAAGTCTGCTTTTTGGATTGGATAAGACTTACCCAATGTTCTTTTCTTCTATGGGGTAATATTAAGAATACTAATACCCTATTATATTTACTTAAAATTCTTTCCCCTCCCCAAAACAATCTAAGGGGAAATACTGAAAACTCATCTTTCTACATTAAAGGGCTATGTTTAATTTCCTAAATCAGTCACTCTCTGTCTCTTTCCTCCCCTTCCTCCCTCTTTAGCTCTCCAAAGGAACTCAGGTAGCTCTGTCAGTCGAAACGGGATTTATTGTGCCACTGTACTTAGATCTCCCTCTGGAGATATCCGATTTTCCCCTATCTCTTCCTTCCAAAGGAAAATAGATGAGCTGGCTAAACTGTTAGATCTTACTTCTGGATTCTCCACAGATTTCTGGCCATGAATTGAAACCCTAGCTTAGACGACATCAAAGACCTGAATTCCAATTTTTTCCCAGAGTGACAGTCTAATACGCAAGTGTTTTATTACTTGTCATATGCTTGGGACTAAGGAAATTTCTTTTTACACATGAGTAAATTAAAAATGGGATACAATTTGGAAAATATTTCTTAATAAAAGATATTTCTAATATTTGAGTCATGTAAGGGGCCCAGTATAAAATTAAACTAAAGGAATATTTCTTCAAAAATTTAAACTTATTATCATGTATATTCCTGAGAAAAGATTAAGGTATTTTTAATAAATGCTTTCCAGGGAGAAAAGCTGAAGGGTTAAAAAATAGCCTTTTTTGTGTGTTCATTTGTTTCCAGGTGATTTCTGTGGGCCATACCTTATGCTAGATTCTTTATATTTCAATGATCTCATTTAATATATACATCAACACTGTGACTAATATAAGTATTTTTATTTCAGTTTTGCTGATAAGGAAACTAAGCCTTTGGCAATCAAGTGACTTAGCTAAGATACTATAGCTTGCATTCAAACACAATTGGTTTGTCTCTGTAACCCATACTCCATATGCCCCTTTGGAAATGTAGAGAGGGAATATTCTTGAAGATATATGACTTCCATTACTAACTTTACAGTACTAGCAGTAGGGGTAAGCTCAGCTTTCAAAGGAATGTTCTAAAGGAAACATGAGTTACAATATTAAATCAGATTAGGTATTAATATATTCAATCACAGTATCAACTTGCAGCACTTTATATCTCCTATAAATATAAAGTTAGTGATTATCTAGCACACAGTACTCACTAAATAAATGTTTACTGGGTCATTGTTTATTAAAGTACATTTGTTTCTCAGTAATTCACTATATACTATCCATAAAACTCTGTGATGTGAAAGATAGATAGTAAAAGAATTATCTCCCAAATTTATAAGCCTTTAATACTTTTTGAAAGACAGCTTAAAACTAACTTTAAAATATTATGTCATAGGGCTTCCCTGGTGGCGCAGTGGTTGAGAGTCCACCTGCCGATGCAGGGTACGTGGGTTCATGCCCCGGTCCGGGAAGATCCCATATGCCGCGGAGCGGCTGGGCCCGTGAGCCATGGCCGCTGAGCCTGCGCGTCCGGAGCCTGTACTCCACAACACGAGAGGCCACAACAGTGAGAGGCCCGCGTACCGCAAAAAAATATATATATATATATATATTATGTCATACATTTCTCCAAAGAGGACATACAGATGGCCGAGAAGGACATGAAAAGCTGCTCAACATCATTAGAGAAATGAGAATCAAAACTACAGTGAGGTATCACCTCACACCGGTTAGAATGAGCATCATCAGAAAATCTACAAACAACAAATGCTGGAGAGGGTGTGGAGAAAAGGGAACCCTCTTGCACTGTTGGTGGGAATGTAAACTGATACAGTCACTATGGAGAACAGTATGGAGGTTCCTTAAAAAACTAAAAATAAAATTACCATATGACCCAGCAATCCTACTACTGGGCATATACCCTGAGAAAACCATAATTCAAAATGACACATGCACCCCAATGTTCACTGCAGCACTATTTAAAATAGCCAGGTCATGGAAGCAACCTAAATGCCCATCAACGGACAAATGGATAAAGAAGATGTGGTACATATATACAATGGAATATTACTCAGCCATAAAAAGGAATGAAATTGGGTCATCTGTAGAGACGTGGATGAATCTAGAGACTGTCATACAGAGTGAAGTAAGTCAGAAAGAGAAAAAACAAATATCGTATATTAACACATATATGTGGAACCTAGAAAAATGGTACAGATGAGGCTTCCCTGGTGGCGCAGTGGTTGAGAGTCCGCCTGCTGATGCAGGGGACACGGGTTTGTGCCCCGGTCCGGCTGGGCCCGTGAGCCATGGCCACTGAGCCTGCGCGTCCGGAGCCTGTTCTCCGCAACGGAGAGGCCACAACAGTGAGAGGCCCACGTACCGCAAAAAAAAAAAAAAAAAAAATGGTACAGATGAACCGGTTTGCAGGGCAGAAATTGAGACACAGATGTAGAGAACGAACATATGGACACCAAGCAGGGAAAGTGGTGGTGGGGGGAGGGGTGGTGAATTGGGAGATTGGGATTGACATGTATTGACATGTATACTTATGTGTATAAAATGGATGACTAACAAGAACTTGCTGTATAAAAAAATAAATAAAATAAAATTCAAAAAAATAAATAAATTAAATTAAATTTTAAAAAAACTACAATGAAATATCAGTGCACACTAACCGGTATGGCTAACACAGACAATACAAGTAATGATGTGGAGCAACCAGAACTCGCACATTGCTATTAGAAAGGTAAATAGGAAAAAAAAAAATTTGTCATAAAACTATTTCATGATTTGTATTATAATACATATGTAATATATACTTAGTAAGAAAATTAGCATTCGGCTTTCAAATACTCATGCTATCCACATATGTATTATAATAATATATAATATGCAATTATAATACGAGGTATTAACAACTAATACTTTAAGGCTAAGAGTAAGGGACAAAGAAGTCTTTGAAAAACCTTTGCCATATATTTTCAGGTATTCAATATTTCCTTGAAATATTTGTTTGTTTTTGCTTTATTACTAATCATAATATATGATAAAGCTCAAAAAACATTTAATTAGTAAAAACTGAAGTGTAGAGTTTCATAATATAAGAAATTTAATTATTTTTACTCTTAGACAGCATCAACCATATTAAGTGATTCTATCATATGATAGATAAAAATTTCAGCCAAAATTCAAAAACTACACTGTCTCAATTATTTTTACTTTAACAGTATGAACTAGTGTTACTTCAACAGTAGTTACCTCAAACTAAATACCTCTATTCTACTGAAATTTACCTAAGATCCAAAGAAATAAATCTACACCCACCTGCTGTACTTCCAAATGAACAAATCATTGGCTCTAATAACAGATTAGAGCTTCACCATATATTAAACAATAGGAATTTAAAATGCATGAGGTGTACAGAACCGCACTGAAGTGCTAAAACAAGGCATCATATACCTCCAGAAAAGTCATGGGAAAATGAGAAAATGAAAACAAGTTACACTTCAGAGTTCTAAAATGATGCCAAACGATCTTGGCAGCAATTTTAGTTATTATGAAGCAATTCATTTAAATAATAAATGGGTTAGGAATGATTAAGAAGGGAAAAGGAAAGTCGCAAGACATCTGTGTCGGTTCACTGAAAGTAAGTCATGCTACCTTCCAGGCTTTCTGGCCTGGTTGATCAGGAAAACGTGACAGAAGTCAAACGACATGAGATTTTTTGTGAAAAATACTGGGACAGAAAATTAGTAAGCTTAAAAGCAAAGGTAGGGGCTTCCCTGGTGGCGTAGTGGTTGAGAGTCCACCTGCCAATGCAGAAGACTGGGTTCGAGCCCTGGTCCAGGAAGATCCCACATGCCGTGGAGCAACTGGGCCCGTGAGCCACAACTACTGAACCTGTGCTCTTAACTAGAGAAAGCCCACGCGCAGCAACGAAGACCCAGTGCAGCCAAAAATAAATAAATAAATAAATTTTTTAAAAGAAAAAGCTTTTTTTTTAAAAAAAAGCAAAGGTAAACTAAACACAATTAAAATAAAGAAATAAATCATAAGAGCCCTGGGATTATGAAGTCTTATAAATGACATACATAACGGTAAATTGAAAAAAATTAAATCTAGTAGCTAAAGTGACTTGATTTCACTGATTACTAACTTATAATAAAGCTAGGATAGAAAAAAAATCAAAATGCATGCATTCAGAGGAGCTTATGGATATATTTGCAAAATGTCCACCAGTCCAAAGACACTAAAGAAAGGGATATGTTACCAATTGAAAAATTATCATAATCCAGGCCAAGTATTCGGGCAGTCTCCAAACATCAGAACATTTAGACAATTTGGTTTTAGGAAGACAAAATGTTACAGAGAGAATCATGAAAATCTGTCCCACATGGAGATTAAAAGAGGAGTCAAAGTGAAAAAATATCAAGCTTTTACCTGTCAAATGTTAGGAATTAACAACTCAGAGGAGAAACAGAAGCTATTATTAAATGCTTCACATATATAAACTTTGCAATTTAAACTTCACTTTTCTTTAGTGACAGATTTTGTTACATGAAATCAATCACTATTTATCAAAAGAACAATATATGAACATACTAAATATAGACCAGAGCATAGTTAATGAAGATTACCAAGAAAGAATTCAGTATTGACATCTAAGACTTAGTCACTTTCTAAGTACAGTAAAATGACTAGAGAGCACTAAGTGCCAGGAATGAAAAGGAAAGGTTAATCAAAACTGAGTAATCAAGACAATAAAAGATAGTAACAAATTCCAAAAATGAAAGATGTTATATTGTGAGAGTACAAAACTCACTTGTTTCCATTTTTGAAATGCATCATCTAATAAGTTAGAAAGTGAAACATGCAAAGTTTTCAATAATAAAGATATATTTTATCTCATTTAAAGTAGGTCCATAGAGTAACCACATATAAAATTGTCCAAGGAGTCAAACACAAATCTACTTGTAGAAATAAAAGCTAAAGTTTATCCATAATTATATCTCATTCTTATGACGACTAAATTACTTGATGACACTATAGGGTTTGCTGTGCTTATTCAGATTGTTATACAGTCTATTGATAAGTAAAAGGAAGTATGTGTCAGTAGGCATAAGAGTGGTAGTAAGGAAACTAGCATTGACTTACAAGCACTTGTGTTACACACATAATGTATTCCAACTTACATAATCAATGGCTGGTTGGAATAATAAGTTCATTTGATCCAATGTGGGAAAAATCAAAACCATATATTAAAAAGTATGTGAAAATTACATATTTAAAAAGAATAGAAACTCAAGATACTCTGAAGTAAGCCAATCACTAATACAAATGTCTCATTACCTCCTTTCAAGATCAATATAGGAAACGTGGTAAAGAACGTACGAGAGTGTAATTTTAAAGCTTTTAAAGCTTTAAAAGCTCTGCTAGGTTACACTTAAAATATTTTGGTCAAACCAGAGTAACAGATACCTGAAGACTCTGAACCAAAGAAGTATCTTTAAAATCCCATCACTTTTTTGTTTTCTATTTGAACTAAAGAGATACTTTATTTATAGCATATATAATATCATTTGGGTCCACTTGGTGTGAGTACATCACTTCATAAATTCCACTTAATTCAGTTACATAGTGTCAATTCCAATCCCTGTGCCTTCAATAGGATGAAAGCTCCATGAGGGCAAGAAATTTCATCAAATTGGTTCACTGCTGGACCCAAGGGCCTACAACAAAGTCTAGCACATAGTAGCCACTAAATATAATTTACTGAATAAATGAATGCAACTGATAAACACGGAAGCAATTGATGGTACTGACATTTTATAACACCTTGATAATTTGTGATATGCCTATATTCTATACATTTTAAAGTAGAATAAGTATAAAAGAACAGAGGAAATAATTTCTTATGGAGAACTTTAAGAACTCTAAGAATACATCTATTGAGAACGAGAAATATTAATGTAAAACTAAAATTTCCATGTGAAAAAAATGATAAAGTCAATAGAATAACAATATAAATTCAGTAAAAACTGTGCTATGCATTAGAAGAATGCACTGATTTGAAATACTAAAAAGCATGAAAACATCACAATAATAAATCTAAATAAAAGAAACAGTACACAGCATATTTTTAGGCTAAATTTGAAAAAGAAAAAAATGCATATTCAAATATTTCATTAAGGGCTCAGGAAAAATAATTCTGATATATTATAAAAATTAGTTTAAGATCTACTTTTTCAAATAATTTAAAGTAAAATGAGCATTCTTGCACACTTCTAACTAGATTCTTAATTTCAATATCCCTCAGACTAATCCTAAATGATATCTGTTAACAGAATTAAAAATTATCTTTGAATACAAAGTAAAGCTACCTGCTTTTCATTCATAGAATAGAATATTATGCAACCTTTAAAAGTGATGTATTCACTGAGAAACATCTAATTTGTACCATGTTTAAAAAGAAGAAGGTAGAAACATGGTGTATTAAAAAGGTAAAATTTGCATAAATTTATCTGAATACTTTTTGAATCTTGTAAAAGATTGAAAAATTTACATCTATTCAAAACTAAGAAGTGCATTTCGATGAGGATCTCCTATATCGTACAGGCTTCTGGCTTCAGACAGACTCCTGAGTTACATACCTGCTGAATCACATGTTTCCTGTGTCTATGCTGACACCACCTTACTAACTTTCCCTAAAGATTTTTTTTGATTCAGGGCCATTAGTCTCAATGAAAACTGTTTTATTACTTTAGGAATGTTCTTGTTTGAAACACCAAGAAGCGAACAGTACTTTAATGTTGAGCAATCCAGGCCTAGTCACAATCCAAACAATTTACTCCCAAATCCATCTTCCAGCTCAGGATTCAAACCAAAGCCTCAGCAAAACTCCAATGTCTAAATGCCGTGAACCTTGGAAAATACCACTAAGCTGTGAAATGTATAATTTCAGATTACTGCATAGTGGACACCTGTATTTTAAACTGCTTGGGAAATAAGCAGCCAAAATAAAACAGGCAAATTGCTTTCTCAATGATAAAAGAGTAACAGTATTACACTTAAGCTAAATAGACTATATGAAGCTAAATTTTACTGATCACTCATTCACCTATCTTTCTATCAACTCATATATTTATTTTCAAAAGCCTCAAAGAATGCAACAGAAAATGCATGTGGTGCTCTGTAGAGCAAATGTTGATTATAACCTTTTACTATCCAGGCAAAAAATACTTGCTTTCCTACATAATATGCAAATGACAAAAAGATAAAGAGCTTACAATTACAAAACAAAAATTTTCAAGCTGGAAGTTGGCCATTTTTTAGTGGAAGTTATCTTTTAAATATGGGGAAAATTGAGTCAGTGTATTAGCATCGTAAGATCGCTGCTCTAATTTAAACCTGTTCATTGTCTTGCCCTACGGTTGTTCACTCTTCCCTTAATTCACTGTGCTCTACTATCCTTCTGCCAAAAACATTTTAAACGAAACTAAATAGCATGTGCAACAAATTTCCTCTGTTATGTTAGGTCGGCCTCAATAAAAGTTATTAAAGACTGCAACAAAAGAATTACAGGGCAGGACAGAAAACTTATGAGAAAACATTCTCATTTTCCCCAACAAAATATCCCAACATTTTAAATGGCATTTACTTGATCTGTACTTGCACAGGTGTGGCAGGTAGGGTGTATGAGTCTACACGTACATCATGCCTACAAGCTGGCTGGCTAAAATGGCATCATCTATTTATATAAATTTCACATACCTTTCCACCCATGGTCTGACCTAGATAAGAGGTTAGGCAAATATAAGCAAAACTCATGTAGCAATTTTTTTAATCTTATAAAAATTCATGAACATCATTACCACACGCTTTCATTCATTAAAAAAAAAAATAAATACCATCTGTGCATGATAGTCTAATTAGGGGATTAGAATCACAGACACTTTGCTGGCTCACATGTTCAAGCACATGCCCCCTTGACCATCTCAGGAAAGAAAATAAAAAAGAACAATAAAAACGTAGTCAGAGGGATCCCTTGGATTCAGCTTTGGCTACTAGAGTTAACTAACCCCACAGAATTTAGCTGTCTAGCACTCCCTTTGGAAATTGACTCTTTTTTTTTTTTTCCCCCTTGATGTGCACGCCTGCCCCAGCACAAGCCTTAGGATAAACTTGGCATCATATGAACCAGGTTTTAATAAGATCAAACAACATTTTACAGAAGACTGGTATTTACAGTCTGCAACATACTATAGGGACACATTTTTCTGGCCTTGGTACCCACAATAGAAAATTCAAATGATAATACTAAATTGTTCTGAAAGAAAATTAACGAACTATAGTCATTACTCAGGAGTGATGTATAATATATACATGACCCTGTACAATATGTATAATAGAACTTGTAATACTTATACAAACTTCATGATAATTTTAGGGTCCATGAATTATAGAAGCTGAATTGATAAAATGAGTTCATATAGAAAAGTCAAGACACATCATATTTATTTTCAGTTAGGACTACTCTTCTTCCTTATCCTAAATTCTAGTAAAATTATTGCACTAGAAGCATTTTAAACCATAAAGATCATGCAATCTAATTTGATATAAATCCTGCCAGTCCTACAAGCTAGGATCAGAAGACTGAATCCTACACAGCTATTTAAGATGTCAACAGTTAAATACATTCTGCAAAAAAAAAAAAAGAGCAGTGAAATTGTGCTGTTTTTCATAACCAGAAAAAAATGTGCACTCTGTAGAATAAAAGGGTTTTCACCTTAGAAAATGCAGGTGGTAGGGGCTTCCCTGGTGGCGCAGTGGTTGGAGGTCCGCTTGCCGATGCAGGGGACACGGGTTCGTGCCCCGGTCCGGGAAGATCCCACATGCCGCGGAGCGGCTGGGCCCGTGAGCCATGGCCGCTGAGCCTGCGCGTCCGGAGCCTGTGCTCCGCAACGGGAGAGGTTACAGCAGTGAGAGGCCCGTGTACCGCAAAAAAAAAAAAAAAAAAAAAGAAGATGCAGGTGGTGGATCAGTAGAAACCCATTATCACGTGTAGCAAAGGGTACCTTTGTGTTCTCTCCATACAGCACAAGGTAAAAAGAAAATAAAAACATGGAAAAAAATAATAATTGAAAGAAAGGAGTAAATCTGTTAAGCCACATAAATTGTTACAAACATAAATTTTTTAACATTGAAAATAAAGTGCAACATCAACAAAAGTGCAAATTAAATGGCACCATCACAAGGCCACTGCTCTTTCGACCATCATAGTACCTTGAGACTCAAATTTTTATCAATTTTCTGTTTCTAGTCCAGTCACAGTGCTCCATAACGGGAGTGACCAGTCTGCTAAAGAGTAGCTATTTATGCCTTGGTTTCATAAGACAGATCCATGTCCAGCTGGAAATAAGTTCAGGCATTTTCAGCCCAAACCAGCTATATAACTAGGTCTCTTCAAGTAAAATTAGGTCTACACAGATTCTTCACATTCAGATCCAAAGAGAAAAAAAGCCCCCGTTTAAATATAGCTTATAAAATCTGGAATTATATGCTATTCTTTCAGTGGTCAGACTCTGCTAGTTATTGACTAGTGTATTCTCTTTGGATTCTGGAGGCCATTTCTTATGAATATTGGCTGCTGCAACAATTTCATATTGTCAACAGATGCTGGGATGCTGCTTATTCAGCTCAGGAGTGGTTGCCAGTGGAAGCTCATTGCTTCAGGCTGAAGCAAATTAATCCCAGCAGAGATGAGTTTTATTTGTTTCTCTAATAGTGGGAAGAAATATTGATGAGAGAATTCTGAGCTGTGCTAAGGACAAGAGGCTGCTGGAGATTTCACCAACTCACTTAAGCATCTCCAAGTTGGAGGGCATGCATGGTAGGGAGCCCCTCTCAGGCTGTGTTACCCGTAGGGCATCTAGCTCATAGACTCCTCTTTCCACAACAAACACACAGCTCTTTGTTCTCCCTCTATTTACAGTGAAAAGCATTAGCCTCGTGTATGAATGTATTTATGTCTGGCAGTAAAATATTTTGAAGAAAATAATTTAAATGTAAACAGCAAGAACTAAAAGCATTTTTCTTTCACTGAATTTTATAAAGTATATTATTTTCAGACACTCAGCATAAGTACTCTGTTTTCTTGAATTTAACTGAAGATACTATTTTCCATATTTTTCTCTTCCTGTTGAGAATCCTTCCTCCCCAGGAATAAAAACTGGCAGATTTTACTAATAACTGCATCAGAGTCAGGCCCCTAAATACTTTCCAGTCGTTTAAATAGAAATTCCTTTTAAATTAGCTTATGGGCCTCCAATAAGAGTACATTTATTCAATTTTTTAGTGAGTTACCAATTTAATATACTTTTAATGGGCATGGTATTAATAGATCAAATGGAAATAAACACACAAACAGGTTATGGATTTTAACTCTTTATTGTTAGATGAATAGTAAATAAGTAACACGTTAATACAGGGGTAAATTTTATGGTGTTAGATTTGACGTTTATGTGCATTTCAGCCTTGTTTTTCCATCTCTTTAAAAACTAATGGTAAGTGAAAAAGGGAACTTTAGGCATTTTTTTATCCTTGATCTTAGAGTTACCGTCCTCTAAATATTATAGTTTACATTTAGGGCAAGTTTTTTAATTTAAAGATGTTATAGAAATGACTACATTTGGAGAAAGCGTGTGCTGTAACAATGGTCAATGGAATCTAGCATGAGCCCTCGGTATTATGCTCAATTTCCTGATTTGTAAAGGTAAAAAGCGTGCAGAAATTGAAATGTGAAAAAGGTCCCTGGCAAAACTAAAAACTGGTAAATAATTTTTGACTAAAACAATGAAAGTTGACTCACAT
This sequence comes from Grampus griseus, assembly GCF_964374135.1. NCBI lineage: Eukaryota > Metazoa > Chordata > Mammalia > Artiodactyla > Delphinidae > Grampus > Grampus griseus. The sequence goes on along the minus strand of NC_138998.1, from coordinate 111,696,827 downwards.
ATTCATCTGCTTTACAAAGACCATGTGAACATCCTACATGTTCAAAACACCATTGTGTCCTTCCTTCCCTTATGTTTCTGTTCTCATCTTCAAGATCTCACCCTTTCTTACTTCAAAATATAACAAGCTGTTTCGAGCTGACATTTCAAGCATACGGCCATCATGGGGAAATATCTTCCAAATGTTTCTTCTTCACTGCATCTTTCTCTCACCTCAGGAAATGCACACACTATCTTCTCTCCATGTTTCTCAACATCTACTCCTCAACTGTCTATCTATGTCCTCAGGTCTTCTCCCTCCATTTTTTCCCTCCCCTCCCTCACTGTCCCTTTATCTATCACTTCATCTGTTTAATTCATTCATTTATTTTTGTCAAAAACGTGCAGAAAATATCTCTCAGTCTCTCTGTTCTATGAGGTAACCCCTCTGTTTTCCTCACCCCTTCTCTCTCCTGTTCTTCTCCACTCTAAAAAAAAAAAAACTGAAATAAGCAGTTGTTCTCAATTCCAAATAATTTTTTTTCTTGGCCATTTGTGCTCAAGTTGTAAATCTTATACTTTCTGTTGCTCAAAAAAGTACCTAAGTGGCATGATGGGATTCAGTATACCGAGAAAATGTAATAATATTTTGCATGACTTCTAGGTGTTCTCTTACAGCAACAATCACTGTCTTGATTACAACTGTTTACCTTCAATCATAAGATATTTAAATGATTACAATTTTCTGTCCTATTCTATTGCATTGTTGATGATTTGTTATTATACAGTAAATTTAGCGACAGTATATGCTTTTTGGGGTTTACTCAAGAGTCCAGCCACCATTTAAAACTCTCTCCTATCTAATGCCTGAAGTTTCTTAGATTAACAGCTTTTAGATCTGGAAAAGACTTCCGAGTATAACCTTTTTATTTTATGAATGAGGGTTTGAAACCCAAAGAGTAGACTGTTTGGCCCAACGTTTCACAGCAAAGCTAGAAAAAGGAGATGGCTCACCATGTGTAAAGTCATAGAGCCTGACTGTACTGGGTAGTTTAGGATTGCAGGAAGAAGGAGCGAGAAGAATGAAGATACAAAAGAAGGCGAGAGTTAGATCATGAAGGACTATTCCTTTATACAACTGGCACATGGTAACTGCTCAATACATATTTTATTAATGAACACTTAGATGCCAAGCAAAGGAACATAAGTTGTATTATACATCTGATGGGGAATCACTGTAGGATTCTGCTATAGGAAATGGTGATAACAGGCCTGTATTTTGGAAATCAGTTATTATAAGCAACGTAGTAGAAGATGGATTTCTGTAACATGGTATTAAAAGCAAGAAAGCCAGTTGAGAAAATGCAGTAATTCAGATAAGAAATGATAAAGTCCTGGATTAAAATATTGCCAGGAAGAAAAAGAAGGAAGATTTTGTGTGTGTGTGTGTGTGTGTGTGTGTGTGTGTGTGTGTGTGTGTGTTTCTTCTGTAGGTGCCCCTCATGGAACTCAAGTCATTTCTTTACATGAAGGTTCCATCCTCCACTTACAACACACTAACCTGATCCATGAGATGTTGTGTGAGATAATCTTCATAAAGTTCACATAATGTCATGAAAAATTCTGAGCATTCTCAAAAATGCTTCTCATAAAAAAGAAAAAAAAAGACAAAAAAAAAGTTCCGCAAATCCCATTTGCCAAGGTGAGGATTTTCCATCTATGAAAACCTAAGCAATGAAATAATTATATTGATAAAGTAATGATAATGACAACAGTAACACCTGACACATTAGGAATATACATACGCCAGGCAATATTCTAAATGTTTCACTCATTTAATCCTTGCAGCAATTTTATGATCTAGGGACTATTATTACTCTATTTTATAGATTACTAAAATAAGAAATGGAGAGGTTTACTCACATGTTCACTATTAAACATCTACAAAGAGGTGGAGACTGAATTTGAAATTTGTCATTCTAACCATAGGTCCTGTAATGACTCTATATTTTTAGAAAAATAATGATCATATAACCCTGCCCATTTTGCAGATCAGTTAAGTAAAATGGCATGTTCAAGGCCATACTACTGATAGCAAAAGTGTGTGTACGTATATATGCGTTTTTACACTTTAAGTAACTCAATATCCATTTAATGAATAATATTACCTGGATATAAACAAGTTCATACATTTGATACACAAGATTTTTTCTCTTGGTTTTGCTTAAAAAATATCAGATATTTATGTCAAATATTTAATCAGTAATGCTCTTTCTAAAATGAGAAGTTAACCCTTACTAATCAGAATTGTAGAAATTTAGCATGTATATCTTTTAGAAGGGAAAGAAATAAAAAGTTGACTGTAAGAACAATTCTTAGACTATAAGCCTCTTTATCCCAAGTTCATATGTTGCGAACAAAGTCAATCAGTTTCAATCATAAAAAATTTGCACTATGAAACATGTAAGTTATATCTGTTACCAGAGTAAAGAAAGAAATTGCCTTTCAAAAACCACTCATTCAATAAAGTTATGATTGCTTTATATATACTTTGTGGGGAGAAAGGAAAGGCAAAGATTGAGAGGATCCCCAAGGAGCTTCTATTTATTGATCTGCATAGGGGTGATATGGACAGGTATGTTTAAACCAAGTAGTGATGGGCCTTGCATGCTAACACAGGAGTGTTCTGTTTGGTTTGTTTTTATCCTATAATTACGTGGTAAACATAAATATTAGGTTCACCTGGTTCCTTGAGATCTGAATAAGATCAGTACAAACCTCCCTTCCAAATGCTTGGCAGTTCAAATACCTTCTCAAGGTTTATGCCAAATCACTGAAAGCTGCTTCTATAGCTGGGATCTGTTTCACACTGCATTATCAAACGGGAAACCGAGGCTCCTCCCAGGTTTGCACATGACTCCCCCCTCAACCAAAAAATCCTCTCCAGAAAGCATTTGTGACTTGAGTCCTCTTATCTAAAGAGTGGGAAGATCATGAGGAGATAGAGTTGCATACATGTGTTCACCATTAGATACTGTATTTCGTAAAATGTTGCCTCAGAACAAAGGGAATTCGGGGCCAGAGGAATTCTTTCCTGTTCATCCTTGTTAGAATGCAGTTTTGATCAGCTAAATGTTTTTTTTAACAAAATAAACCATCAAAAAAGTATTTCTCTGGGTAATGTATATTTGATTAATCACAATGTCCCTTTCTCTGAGATTAAAATTTTAAAAATTAATGTTAACAATTTATTACTGGTAAGTCATTGATTTACAAAATGGGAATTTTTATAGGTGTGTGCGTTTTTAATATCTAGTCTGATCATGGCTGAAAATTTTAAACTATGTTATGTACTACAACAAACTAGCGATTGCCAGCCTTTTGTGGTAACATTTGAAGTATCGAATGATAATATTCTTAAAACAAGTCTTATTGCCAATATTCCTTTTCTTGCTTAAAAATAACACATCGGTTTTAGAATGTAAGTCCATTTAAAATTAAGTAACCATTTCAATGCTAAAGTGAACACTGTCAGAAAACAAACCAGGGTATAGAAGTCCTTTTCCTACCTTGAAACAGTAGTTCTTTACATTTCAGAAAGCCCTCTGGGTTGCTTTCTTGTCTTGACTTCAAAGAGATATATAAGCTTAGATCAATTTTTCAGTGGCATACAGCATAATGAGAAAAGAGCCTGGCTCTGTTTCAGGTCATGGTGAACCAACCTCCAAAAATGCTAAAAAGTGTACAATTTTTACAAAAATTCCCTTTATTGGTGCCATAAGATGGCTAGCTATTACATTAAGATTGATTTAAGACCCATGAGTCATTTGAAAAAATAACTGTTCACCCACTGGTTTGATGTTTCTTATGTGTCATATTTGATATAAGCAGAATGTAAACAATGGGTCCTTAAAAAGTACAATAGTACCATCTCTTTTATGACAAGATGATGCAAAAGATACCTTCTGAACAAAGATACCCCTTCTCAAAGGCAGTGTTGGAGCATATAGTTATAGATAACAGAGGGAAGATTTCTAAAAAAAATGACTTGAGTAGATGCTGCAATTTCAAGAGTTAAACTATTAGGAACCTTTAGAAGTGATCATATATGATTTCAATATGAAAATAAAGTGTGTTAATACCGCTAGCATGAAGTAAAATAGTGTTTTTGCTTTCCTTGTTCCATATTTACATTAAGCATTTTTTCAAAATATGCCAGTCTGTGTTTATTTCATAAATTTCAAAAAGAATTAAAGATGAGCCAGGACAGCACATTTTTTCACATATGCTGGAGAAGCATATTAGGGGAATGCTAGAGGCTCTAACATTCTTTTTTTTCCAAATTCAATTACATTTCCAAGTTTACTGTACACAGGACCCTAAAATTAAATGAAATCCACCAACTTGACTTCTTTAGAGAGCCATGACTAGAAAGAAAGTGCACATGTGCATGAGGGTACATACACACAAACATGATTCTAATTAGGGTGTACATAGTCTTCTAGTGATTGATGCACACGTGATATTTCTTCCTAGTCAGGCAGAAATGTTACAAGTCAGCAATTTGGTGGGAACAGAGACTACCATGTATATTGCCAGTTGGGCAGCCTGACAATATGGGGTTTTGATTCCTGCTTGGGAACTGTGTGTTCATAACAGCATAAGCCTCATTTGGATTGAGGGAACATAGAAAATAACTCCAAGGGAAAAGAGGATGGGGAAAGTCAGTCAGTAAAAAGGGATATCTTTAGAAATGCACAAAGCTTAAAAATTAACAATTACAATATAGGTTCTAAAAGAAACTGGATTGGAAGAAATAAGATTTTTAATAAAAATACAACTTTCCAAGCTAATGAGCCTAATGCATTACTCACTTGTTCTTGCTCTTCCTTCTTTCTGACGGGCTCCCCCAGTAATGTCAAATTTCACTTAAATATCACCCTCTCAGTGAGCTCTCCCATAACCATCCGAAACTGAAGCCTTCCTATCCCCATTGCACTCCTTGTATCCCATTGAGTCCTTTATTTTTCTCCATAGCACTATCACCATCTAACATACCATATATTTTACTTATTTTCCTAATGTCATCTCTCCCCACTAGAATATAAGATCTGGAAGAGTGGGAATGTTTTCAATTTTGTTCACGGCTGTATCTCCATGACTCAGAAAAATTTTTGAACGGACTAGGTGTTTCATAACAATTTGTAAATAAACAAAGAATCCCCATTAGTGAAATTAGTACATTGAAGAACAGCAGCAGAATGTTTTGTTGTCCATAAAGACATATTCTGAACTTATTTTTTCAGTTTTATTTTTAATTATCAGGATACTTTATGTGTTGATTATATTTATATTAAACTTTTTTCTGTGCAATCTAAATAATTGGCTTAATAGGTTTTTTCCATTCCTTTTTATATGTTCCACCCTGAGAAATAAAATGTTATAAAACATGAATATTAGAAGAAATAAAGGTGGAAACAGGTTGAGATAATTATAAAAAATGAGTCAAAAATATGTGATTACAGTTTCAGTAATAGCTGAGTAGCTTAAATTAAACTAAACCACCCACAGATAACTATTATATACTCTGGACAAAATATAAAGAACAACTCTTTGAAAGCACTGGAGAGTGACTAAAAACAGGCATAAAATGGAAAGGATTAAACCTTGAGAAAAGGAAACTGCATTGGGAATTAATGTGGGGAAATACACATTAATACAGCTTTTTTACCGAAGGCACTCCCCAGGCCATGCAAAAACAATGAGTTAGATCTCAGTCATAGAACTCAAGCAGAAAGCCTCAGTTTTATTGGCCTGAGATGTAAGAGAATGGAGCTCAGAACTGCCAGAGTGGCTATAAGCGGCTAAGAAAAAAAATCCAGAAATGAGAGAGTCACATATGAATGAGCTCCAAATCTGCATATAACTTCCCCTCAAATCCCTGAATGACCCATGAATTACACACGTGCACTGGAGGTGCCAGTGTTCCTAATGGGACGCATCAGCTAGAAGGCCAAAAGAGCTGAGGCTAATATGAGGAAGATGGAGTTGAAGTCATACCGAGTTAGAAGGGCCACATCTTATGAGTAAAACCCATGTCCTAGGCATAAGAGATTTATCTTGGACTAAAGGCAAAACCAAAAAAAAAAGCCATACTAAAGGAAAGTAAAACCATGAAGTTTAGGGTGTCAGAATGTAATTTAATTGCCGGCTAGAAGAAAAATTAACATACTTTGGGAAAAGATAACAGAATGCAGAGTCTCTCCAGTGTCTAATTTGAAATGTCTGGTATACAACCAAAATTTCTAAACATGTAACTAATGTACAGAAATATGCTGATGAAGTAAAAAGAAGTCTACAGAAACAGACCTCAACATACCTCCAATATTGGACTTAGCAGGCAAGGGCTTTATAGCAGCTAATGCAAATAAGTATAGTGACTAATGGAAAATATAGTCATAATAATCAAACAGATATAAATATTCAGCAGACAAGTAGAAAACATAAATGAGAATGAAAATAAAATTCTACAACTGAAACGAAATAAAAATCTGTAATGAAATTCACTGCATGAGCTTAACAACACATTGGAAATGGCAAAAGGAAGAACTGATGAACCCAAAACCTGGTCTCTAGAAATTATCCAACTGAAGAGCAGAAAAAAAAAATGATTGAAGTAAAATGAGCAGAGCCTCATGGACAGGTGGGTCAATACAGAATGGCCTAATATGCATGTAAATAAAAATTGCAAAAAAGAGAGGAGAGTGAAAATGGCCAGAAAAGTGTTCCATGAAGTAATGGCAAAATGTTCCTTAAGTAGGAAAAAAAATATAAGCATAAAACTCCAAGAAACTTTATGAATATCAGCATAATAAATCAATAAAAACACCTAAACACTTCATGGTCAAACTTCTGAACAGCAAAATTAAAGAGAAAGCCTTGAAAGAAACCAAAGGAAAAGATGGACATAAATTATATCTAATTTCTCCTCAGAATCAGTAAAAACCAGGAAAGAATGAAATAATTAAACTGCTTTAAGGTAAAAGCAAAACAAGACAACAAATTTTTTAAAAAACTCCACAGAAATCTATATCTGGTGAATATACCCTTCAAAAATGAAGGTGAAATAAGGCCATATTCAGACAAAGGCTGAGAGACTTTACTGCTAAAAAAACTGCACCACAGAAATGCTAAATGAACTTCTTTGCACCAAAGAGAAATAACACCAGATCGAAACCTTAAACTACAAAGAAATGAAAACCTTAAACTAGAAATGGTAGATACGTGGATAAGTTAAAGGCAACTTTTTTCTCTCAATTTCTTATAAAAACTATTTTTTAAAGCAAAAAAAATAACATATTGGTGGGTTTATAACATATCAATATAAATTATAAGACAACATTACACAAAGGGTAGTGGAGGTAAACAGAATTATGCTGGTGCAAAGTTTTTACATTCTACTTAAAGAAGTACAGTATCATGCCAAGTAGACTATTACCATTTAAGTATGCATATATTTATATCTAGCACAGTAATTTAAAAATTAATAATATAGCTTAAAAGAGTATAGTTAAAAATCTAATAGAGGAATTAAAATAGAATATTAATATATATCCGATATATATGTTTGAATATGTATATGATGACAAAGTAACAGACCCAAACCTAACTATACCAATGATTACATTAAATGTAAACTATTCTATTTAATAGGCATAGACAATATTATTAGATGATTATATTGGTAATATTAGACTAAAATTAAAAAAGCAAGACTACCCAGCTTTGAGGGATGCACTACAAATATGAATACACATATAAGTTAAAAGTACATGGATGGAAAAATATATATAACATCTAACCAGTAAGTATAATAAAGCTGTATGGTTATATTACTATCAGACACTATAGAATTCAAGACCAAAAAAATAAAAGAAGTATAATAACCAGTAAGTATAATAAAGCTGTATGGTTATATTACTATCAGACACTATAGAATTCAAGACCAAAAAAATAAAAGAATAGAGAGACATTTCACAATGATAAAAGTGTTAATAACAATCTTAATTGGTATGTGCCTAATAAGAGAGATTGAAAACACATTAAAAATTAACAGAACTAGATACATTGACAATTATAAATTTACAATTAGATTTATAACTATATAAATTACAATTATAGTTGAAGATTTTATCATCCTCTCTTAGTAACTGAGAAAAACTTCATACTGTTAAGATATGCATTCTGCACAAAATGATCTATAGATTCAATACAATCTTAATACAAATTCAACCAGGATTTTTCTTTTGTAGGCATTAACGAAGTTATTCTAAAATTTTTTAAACTTTAATGAACCTAGAATAGCCATAATAATTTAGAGATACACAGATTGCTAACAAACACATGAAAGAATGCTCAACATCATTAATCATTAGAGAAATGCAAATCAAAACTACAATGAGGTATCACTTCACACCGGTCAGAATGGTCATCATCAAAAAATCTACAAACAATAAATGCTGGAGAGGGTGTGGAGAAAAGGGAACCCTCTTGCACTGTTGGTGGGAATGTAAACTGATACAGCTACTATGGAGAACAGTATAGGCGTTCCTTAAAAAACTAAAAATAGAACTACCATAATAATTTAAAAAAGAAAAAGATGGAGGAATGACATTAAGGTTTTAAGATGGTAATGATATAATAATCAAGAAAGTTTGTATATTTATTTTTGGCATAACCAAAGACAAATAGATCAATGGAACAGAAGAGAAAGTCTAGAAATAGACCCACACATATAAAATCAATTGATTTCAACAAAAGTGCCAAGGCAATTAAATTGGAAAATTAAAGTCTCCTGAATAAAACATGCTGTAACTACTGGATAAACATATGAAAAAAAAAAAAACCTTTTCCCCCTTCTTCACACTACACGCAAAAATCAATTTGCTCTACATCATTGACTTAAATGTAAAAGCTAAAATGATAAACCTCCTGGAAGAAAACACAGCCATATATCCATGCCCTTGGAGTAGGCATATTTTTTAAGAAAAACATGTCATTAAACATTTTTTAATGGATAAACTGAACTTCAGCAAAATTAAAACCTTCTGCTCATCCAAAGACACTATTAATGAAATGCAAAGGCAAGCCACAGACTGAGAGAAAATATTATATGTATACATATATATATATACAGATGGACATATATGAGAAAGGATTTATATCTAGAATAGATTTTAAAATATTCTACAAATCAATAACAGAAAGATAAATAGGATCCCTAAATGGGCAGAAGACTTAGACAATTCACAAGAGAAGATACATGAATGGCTGATAAGCATATGAAGAAAAGTTCAACATCATGAGGCATTAGAGGAACACAAATTTAACCACAGAGAGAGATCTCATATCCACTAGAATATCTACAAAGGTTGAAGATACCTAAAAATGGTGCAGACGTGGAGCAGTCAGAACAGTTACACTGCTGGTGAGAGTATAAAGTGGTACAATCATGTTGGTCAACTGCTTGATTATCTTTTATAAAGTTAAACATATACTTAAGATACAATCCAGCAATTCCACTTCAAACTATTTACCCTACCTCCACAAAAAGAAAACATATGTCCATAAAAATACTTGTACAATAACATTTCTAGCAGCATATTTGGAACAGCCCCAAACTGGAAATAATCTAAATGTCCATTAATCGGAGAATGAATGAACAAATTGTGATATATTCATACAATAGAATTCCACTCAATAATTTAAAAAAAAAGAGAATGAACTACTGATGTGTTTAAACTAGTGGATGGATTTCACAAACATGTCAAGTGAAAGAAGCCATACCAAAGAACACACACTGAATCATTCCATTTATATGAAGTTAAGAATAGGCAGGGCTTCCCTGGTGGTGCAGTGGTTGCGAGTCTGCCTGCCGATGCAGGGGACACGGGTTCGTGCCCCGGTCCGGGAAGATCCCACATGCCCCGGAGGGGCTAGGCCCGTGAGCCATGGCCGCTGAGCCTGTGCTCCGCAACGGGAGAGGCTATAACAGTGAGAGGCCCATGTACCGCAAAAAAAAAAAAAAAAAAGAATAGGCAAAACTAATCTCTTGTGATAAATATCTAAATAGCAATTGACTATGGTGATAGGGATAGACTGGAAAAGGGAATAAGGAAACTCTTGCAATGACAGACACATTCTATACCTTGATTAGATTTGTCATTACGTACATTTATCAATACTCAGACTGGGAACTTAGATCTATGCATTTCACTGCATGTAAATTTTCCGTCAATAAAAAGATGTGATCATCTACTCCGTAGTTTGATATTTATTTTAAAATTAACTTTGAAAATATAAAATTTACCAAACACAATCAAACAACTAATATGAGATGTCCGCTAATTTAAAGTACCAAACAAATAATATGAGACTTACAATTCCAAAATTAGAAAAGACTTTTATAATCAGCATTGAAGTATTCCTATAATATTTAGCTTTTGTGTTCACAACAAACGACATTCAAAAGTTAATCTCCGACCCTAGAATGGTCCTTTTAATGTCTTTGAAATGGAAGGGAAAAGAGTTCATGATACTTAAGTGGTCTTCTGTAATTTAAAAGTATTCTTTTCAACATTATAGGAAAGATTTTTTTAATCTAAAGTATCAGTTGTATGACATACTGGGAAAAATAATCTCATGACAAAACTACTATTACTACTTTTTTTTGGCATACAAAAAGCTGTATTTAATGCACGCAACTTGATAGGTTGGGAGATAATTATACAACCATGAAACCAACACCACAATCTATGCCATAAACATCTCCATCACCTTCCAACTACCACTGCTTTTTAAATTGGCACAAGTATATTTAACTACCAGAGTGTTTCTTCTTCAATTGTGTTACAATGATATTTATATGAAGTTGCAAAACAGTTTCTGGGCAATTTTTACAATTCTTGCTAGAGCCATTTCTAATGATCAGCTTTTTAATTAGGATATTTGGGAATGTCATGAAACTTAAATTTAGGTTAATGTTGAATTGTTCAGAAGTAGCACAGGATCCTTACTCTATATGCAGAAATTTCATTGTAGAAGAAAGGTCAGATTCCATTCAGATTTAATACAGATCCTTGTACTGTGAAGCTAACAATATTTCTGAGCCACAAAGATGACACAGACATGAGGAGAAAGGCTTACTTTCCTTAAAAATGTATGAACACTGCACTCCTACCAAAGTTTGTATATACCATTAGGGCCACCTCTATGCTTAAAGTCTTGTATCTTCCAGGGGGCCTGAGAAACTAAGAATAAACACAGTACTTTGCATTAAAGTATTGTTATTTGAAATAAGTTTATTCTTTTTTTTTAATTGCATCGAGTACATTCATCATAACTTAAGGTTTATGGAAATGGAAATTTGAGAATATAAATGAGCAAAATATCAGACAACCTAATGTCAAATAAAGGATAGGGTAGTGGTGTTTCACTGAAATTAAGTGCTTTGTTGCATTGAAAGCAAACTCAAAGATTTGGTAAATTTGGAAAGATTTATTCTAGGGATAGATCTCTCATGGGGAAAAAATAGAGTCTCTCATTAAAAATCAACATAGTTGAATCCTTCAAACAACTTGAAAACACATAAATAGAATATAAGGGCATACAGTGTTGTCTTTTCATTATACCATGCACCTGACAAGCAATAGAATGCCTGGGCACAATAAATATTGGAGACTAAAAAGAATGAATGAAATTAAGAATTTTTTTTTTTATTTGAGACAGGGTAGAAAATCAGTTCATTACTGACTCTTAGGGAGGTTGACACCTCTAATTAGATGTGATACAAATCATGCCTTGATGGGAAAAAAATGTAAGTTTCATTATTTAGGTGTGGTTGAGATAGCTAATGGTGACAGTGTGTACTCTGAAAAAAAAAAAATCTGGTGTGAGAAGACACTGGCCACATAATCAACTTGGGCAAGCTGCATAATCTCTCTAAAGCCTCAACTAAGATGGGGATAATAATAAATGCTGCACTGTATTATGTGGAACAATTGTAAAAAAAATACATAAAGTGTTTAGTACAGTGAGTGGTAACAGTAATTGCTAGAAATATTTATTATTACAATTATTATTATTAGCATCATCAAACATCATTTCTATTATCCTGAGTGCCAAAATAAAAGACTAAAAAGTCTCACTTGAAGTCAGTCGAATTAAATGTCTGTAATATTCTCAGTGGGTAGATCAGTGGAGAAAGTGCTTAGTTCATGTTTCTGAAGAGTTTAGTTCTCTTGATTTTTATGTATAACTGGACCATTAATCTGAAACCATTCCTAGTTTATACATCTCTGAGTTTCCTCATATCCCTTATATAAAATCAACTACCTAGTCACAGGAATTCCTCTTCCCACTGTACTCTCAGGAAAGGAGTTTCCTACAGTCCTCTCCTCCATCAGGTCAACCACTATTGCCCTTTGTTTTTCCTCCCAACCTTAGTCCCCTAGATATCATGAAAAGGAAACCTCATTCTGGCACCAGCAAAGAATCCCTGCAACATCTATCCTTTCCTCTATCCCACTCTTGCCCACTGCCACTGGGGTAAGCACAGCTTATTAGGAGATATGTTCTTGATATCTCAAGTTAAAATTCTGAATGCATCTGTCATAGAATCACTGCTAGGTCTCATATATAGGCTGTTTATTAATATTAATCCCAAGCCTCATGTATAAATATTATTTATAAATTATAAATAATTTTCTTGGGCAGGTTTAAGAATTAAGCATCATAAGTTTTAATTTGAATAATAATAATTTCAAAGTTAATACAACATATTACACTTTTAATTTGAATAATAATTTCAAAGTTAAAACAACATATTACACTTTGGCGAAAAAAATCTCTCCTATATAAAAGAAAAATTGCCTATTTTTTCCCTCTTTCATATAAGTAAATTCTTCTTTTCTACATTATAAAAATTGACTTATCTAAAACATTATTTTATGACAGATTTTTCTTTAGAATCCGGTATGAGAAACTTCTCTCTTTTGAAAGAGAGAAGCTTACAGATCATGAATTAGTATGTGAAAGACCATGAAAGGGCTTCTGCTTTTTTCCTCACCGCTCACTAATTCTGAACTTTGACATAAGTTGCTTTCTTTAGCTCTCCTGTTCATAAAAAAGGGAGAAGAGATCTTCCATGAAAACTTCTAGTAATATTTCTAGAATATGCGAAAATAAGATTTTGCCAGAATGTTTCACCTTTTCAACACTTATCTGAATCTCATTTTTTTTGCCTTAAAAAAGTAGTTTGTTTACCTATAAATCCAAAGATCAAATTAAAAGAATATATAATTCTAACTGTAAAAAAACAAAAAAAATAAGAACCTACATTAACATTTCCCTCAGCCAACATATCATTCAATCTCAAAGATAATCTCACAACCAGAAAAATGCAAAGGTATGAAAAATAAGTAAAAAATGGCAATTAATATACCATTATGATTACCATTATATGTATACTTTGACTTACTTTTTTAAAATTTAAAGAAATGAAAAAACACTCAATGACTTACATTTTAAAAATAAACAATACTAAAAAAATTACTGAGTACTCTTCAAAGTTTACCTAATTTTTGCTCACTTTTCTGATAAATTATAAGTTATTTAGATACTAAAGGATAAATGGAACTGCATTTTGTGACCAAAATTTTGTGATTATAATTTTAACTGTCGCTGGATATTCAGTACTTAGGAACAACTGTTAAAACAGAGTATGGGTTTCCTAGCACATCAATAAAAAGAAGGAAAATAACATACAGGCAATAGAGAAGAAAAAAGACTCTAATATGAATTTTTTGTCTTAAAAATACCTGTCAGCCACAAAAGAACAACCAACTGGGTTAAAGAAAAAGAAGAATACAACAGAAGCAAATTATCATTGAAATTCACCAAAATTTCCAAAAATAAGAAGCCTTGTTGTTCTGCCTATTGTGGCTACCATATGTGCCTGCAGGAATCCCCAAAGACAAGAATCCAGTCTTTGAAAGACTCTGATTACATCCCTGTTTTAGGCCTACCTCAGGCAGCCTAAAGGTTCTGTTAATCAATTAGCTGAGGTCCATGCTAAGCCCAGAAAGGGAACACTATAAGGAGAGAGGCTGGAGCACATGGAACAAAGCTATCTATTGCCGTGGATGAGCTTTTCTTATGCAATGCACATGGGCCATTGTTCCATTCTTGAAGAATCACATTAATCAATGTTCAGAGGCTGCACCTCCAAAATAGAGAGTTGGCTGTTCATCAGTGATTTATTACAGAGCCCAACATGCATTTGACATAAAACAAGTTGGTAGTTTGGAAGCTGCCACTGGAGGGGGGGAAGGGAGGAATGGTTTGGAGTGTGAGGTAAGGGGTGCTAATGCAGACACAAATCAGTTCCCTTCAGCACTCAGAAAAATACAGCTGCTGACCATATTTTTATGGTTACAAACACCCATGCTTTCCTTGAAGACTAAAGGTATTATTTTGATCACCACAATTAGGGAAATGCTGAGACTTTAAACTTGAAAAAGAAAGGGAAGGAAAGAGAAGAGAGAAGGAGAGGAAGGAAAGAAGGAAGAGAGGGAGGGAGGGAGGGAGGGAGGAAGGAAATCAATCCAAGGTGGGGTGGGTTGTAATCAATGAGAAAGGGCTTCCTTGTTTTTCAGAATGGTTTAAGCTTTCAAATGAATCCTTGCTTATGGGATATATTTTTAAATGTTTTCATTGGAAAGCACGCCATACCTATCCACTACCCTATTTCGTGAGAAAAATTATAAAGTCCAATATAAAATGAAGCATAAGTTTAAAAATAAATCATGTCACACTAATTGAATGGTCTGTTGTTTAACTGAATGACCAGAAACATGAGTATATCAGTTAAAAAGCAACATTTTCCTTGGGGGAAAAATCACTTGTGCTTTGGCAGGGTTTGGCATTATCATCATAAAAGTTGACAAAGTAAAATTCACTTGAGCAGGAAACAGTGGTTGTGTTGTGATGATTGTTTTAATTCTCAACATAATTTCTTTTGAACCCAAGGCCATTTTTAGAAATAATGATCACATATCTTAAAACAAAAATCTGGATACAACATTTGATGTGTTTCAGATGACCTATTTGGCAAAAGGAAGTAATTTTTCTGAATTGGGACTCTTCTAGAAAACAAGGACCACACTTTTGTCATACACTTAAGAGCAATCCTCAAAATTTCAAAGATGGGAAGAACGAATGTTTAATTAATCCTATTAGATAAAAGTAATTATTCTTCACCATTCACTTATCTTCAACTGCTCAAGACATCAAAATCTTCAGAGACTTAAGACTATCAGAAACAGCTGCTTTTGGCCAATTATGTTCTGGGCTGTCAAGACTCATAATACTCAAACAGCTCCTTCACTCTATTAAAACCAGGAATATTATTCAAATAAGTATGTTGATTGTAACAGGAATTTTAACTTGATTTAAAATAAAAGAATGTACCTGAAGAGGAATATATTCTCCTTTCCTTGCTTTAGTTTCCTCAGTTGTTAAATGGGATAATAGTACTAAATGACAGAGTTGCTTTGGTAAGTGTTCAACAAATGTTTCCATTTGTTTAAATTTTAAAATATTGATCCCTGTAATCATTTCATCAAGGCTTTAAAAAATGCTTTCCTTATTTTTATCCATCTTGTATTCACAAAGGAGAAAAGGTGGGGAGGTGGGGAACAAAGGAGAGGAACACCTAGTCTTAAATTACCTACTATGTACACCACCAATCCCAACAATGAACACATCTGCCTACACAAAAATCATTCTTAGTTGACCACTGGATGGAGTCAGAAAAGCAAAGGTCAGAAAAAGCAACATTTTGGTACAATTTGCTCAGATCACTTAAGTGTGGGAATGAGAATAGGTGTGCATATACGCTCACATACACATTAGGTTCTGCTATCTATCTACAGATATATCTCTGTAAGAAAACAATCTGTGTAGTTGTGAATGTGACCCTTCTTATTTGTACCTCAAAGATCTAGACTAGTGATTCCAAAACTTGGCTGGATAACAGAATCACCTAGATCTTCTAAAACCTCCAAAGTTCAGGCCATACCTTGACCCAATCAATTCACAATATTAGCAGAGGAGGGTGAGGTGGGGTGGGAAACACAACAATCAGTATTTATAGAAGCCCTCCAGGTGATTCCAGTGTGCAGATGCATCTGGGAACCATAAATGTTCCAAAAGCAATTTCCAGGCAGGTAGCATGTTTAGAAATCAGGACTGGGAATAGCTCTTATGTATCTTTGTATATCCCAAGTAGTTAGCATTCGTGTTCTTCAGTTAATTTTGTTCATCACTTCACTGCATGGAAATTAAGAACATGTCATTAAAATATTAAATTAATGAGATACTTTTGAGTGAGAACTTGTGTGGTACACTTAAGTTATTTTGAAAGAAGCCTGGATTGCCGAGAACATATTTTTGAAGGACTATCACTGTATTTTTTATATTTATTATACTGCATTATAATATCTATTTAAAGCTAATATTTTAAAAATAAACTTGTAACATGAATCAATATCTATATCCTTTTTACAACAAAATTGCTGACTCATAATTCCACATAAGAAACAAGAAAGATAGCGAGTAGGAGGACATGGAACTCATCTCCCCCCATGATCACATCAAAAATACATCTACATTTGAAACAATTCTCAGTGATAACTAACTGGAAACTGGCAGAAAGACTCCTGAACAATCAAGGCTTTAAGAAAGATTCCCATGTAATTGGGTAGGAAGGGAAGAAAAGCGATCAGGTCAGGACCTGTGGCCCTGGAAGGAGACTTAAAGGAAATGAGATAATACATAGGCGGAGACCCACCCTGAGGAGTAAGTGGTGAGAGCCAAAGACTGGGTGCTCCAGTCCTAGGGTCCTACACAGGAGAGACAAGTTCTGTTGGCTGCTTGGGGGACTGTTGGGACTAACAGGGCAGTGGGAAGCCTGGACTCTGCTTGTGAGGAGCACACGTGTTCTGGCTTGCCCCCAAGATAGGGTGGAGGCAGGTTTTCCTGTGACCACCTCACCATGCACCCCAGCCAAAGCAGAACAAACACTCCAGCCCTACTTACTCCATGTCACAGGGCTGCACTGGATCTAGGGCTGCCACGATCGGGGAGAAAACTCGACCACAGTACACAGAGGGTCACAACCAAACAGACTCACACCAAGATATATCATAATGAAAACAGCAAAAGTTAAAGAGAGAATTCTAAAAGCAGCAAGAGAAAAACAAAGAGTTGTAAATGAGGGAATCCTCAAATGGCTATCAGCTGATTTTTCTGCAGAAACTTTGCAGGACAGAAGGGAGTAGCATGATATATATAAAGTGCTGAAAGAGAATACCTGCAACCTGGTATATTCTACTCAGCAAAATTATCACTTATTATCAAAGGAGAGATAAAGAACATTTCAGAGAAGCAAAAACTAAAAGGGTTCATCAATACTAAACCTACCATAAAAGAAATGTTAAAGGTTCTTCTAAGTAGAAAAAGAAGCAAGAATCTATAGGAGTGAATTCCCTGGCGGTCCAGTGGTTAGGACTTTGTGCTTTCACTGCCAGGAGCCTGGGTTCAATCCCTGATCGAGGAACTAAGTTCCCACAAGCCATGTGGCGTGGTGAAAAAAAAAAAAGAATCTACAGGAAAGGGAAAATCCCACTAGGAAAGGCAAATACCAGTATAAAGATTAAACGACAAAACAAATTGTAAAAACAACTATGACTATAACAAACAGTTAAGGATAAACATGAAGATGTAAAGTATCACATCAAAAACACAAAATGTGTGGGAGGGGGGTAAAAAATGTAGATCTTTTAGAATGTGTTTGAACCTAAATGACTACCAATTTAAAACAAGAAGATACAGCTATAGGTCAACATATATGAACTCCAGGGTAGCCACAACCAAAAACCTATAGTAGATACACAAAAACTAAAAAGAAAGGAACACATCCATTCTAGTAAAGAAAATCATCAAACCACAAGGGTAGAAGCAAAAAGAAGAATTGATAAACAGAGAAGAACTACAAAGCAACCAGAAAGCAAGTCATAAAATGGCAATAAGTACATACATATCAATAATTACTTTAGGGCTTCCCTGGTGGTGCAGTGGTTGAGAGTCCGCCTGCCGATGCAGGGGACACGGGTTTGTGCCCTGGTCCAGGAGGATCCCGCATGCCGTGTAGCGGCTGGGCCCATGAGCCATGGCCGCTGGGCCTGCACATCTGGAGCCTGTGCTCCGCGACGGGAGAGGCCACAGCAGTGAGAGGCCCGTGTACGACAAAAAAAAAAAAAAAAAAAAAAAAAATTACTTTAAATATCAATGGACTAAATGCTCCAATCAAAAGACATAGGGTGGCTGGCTGAAGAAAAACCAAGATCCATCTATATGCTGCCTACAAGAAATTCACTTCAGAGCTAAAGAAAGACACACACAGACTGAAAGTGAGAGGATGGAAAAAAGATATTTCATGCAAACAGAAATGAAAAGAAAATGGGGGTAGCAATACTCACATGAGACAAAACAGACTTTAAAACAAAAGCTATAAAAAAAGACAAAGAAGGAGATTATATAATGATAAAGGGATCAATACAGGAAGAGGATATTACACTCATTTAACATATATGCACCCAGTACAGGAGCACCTATATATATATAAAGCAAAAACCTACAGACATAAAATAGAGAAATTGACAATAATGCAATAATAGTAGGGGACTTTAACACCCCACTTAAATCAATGGATAGATCATCCAGACAGAAAATCAATAAAGTAACAGTGGTATTAAATGACACAATAGGCCAATTAGATTTAATAGATATCTACAGGGCATTCCATCCCAAAACAGCAGAATACACGTTCTTTTCAAGTGCACACAGAACCTTCCCCAGAATAGATCACGTGCTAGGCTACAAAACAAGTCTCAACAAATTTAAGAGGATAGAAACTATACTATTTTTCCAACCACAATTGTAACAAACTAGAAATCAATTACAGAAGGAAAAATGGGAAAAGAACAAACATGTGGAGACCAAACATGCTATTTCAAAAAAATGAGTCAATGAAGAAATCAAAGAGGAAATGAGAAAATATCCCAAGACAAATGAAAATGGAAACACAACTTTCAAAAATCTATGGGATGCAGCAAAGGCAGTTCTAAGAGGAAAGTGTATAGCAATAGAGGAGGCCATCCTCAAGAAGCAAGAAAGAATCTCAAATGAACAACCTAACCTTCCACCTAAAGGAATTACAAAAAGAAGAACAAAATTAGAAGAAGGAAAGTAAAAATAAAAATCAGAGGAAATAAATAAGGTAAAATAAATAAAAGCAAAAATAAACAAATTGGACCTAATTGAACTTAAAAGCTTTGCATAGCAAAGGAAACTACTGACAAAACAAAAAGACAACCTACTGAATGGGAGAAAATACTTGCAATAATATGACCATGAAGAGGATAATATCCAAAGTATATAAACAGCTCATACAATTCAGCATCAAAAAAACAACCTAATCAAAAAATGGGCAGAAGACCTGAATAGACATTTTTCCAAAGAAGATATACAGATGGCCAACAGGCTCATGAAAAGATGAGCAAAAGTGTTAATTATCAGACAAATGCAAATTAACACCATAATGAGATTATCATCTCATACCTGTCAGAATGGCTATCATCAAAGAGAACACAAATTTTGTTATGTTGGTAAGGATGCAGAGAAAAAAGAACACATACACTGTTGGTGGTAATGTAAATTGGTGCAGACACTGTGGAAAACAATATGGAAGTGTCTCTAAAGACTAAAAATAGAACTACTATATGAATCCAGCAATTCCACTCCTGGGTATGTATTTGGAAAAAGCAGAAACATAATTCGAAAAGATACATGCACTTCAATGTTCACAGAACCACTATTTATAATAGCCAAGCTATGCAAGCAACCCAAGTGTCCATCAACAGATAAATGGATAGAGAAGATGTAATACGCACACACACACACACACACACACACACACACACACAGAGGAATATTACTAAGCCATAAAAAGAATGAAATTCTGCCATTTGTAGCAATGTGGATGGACCTAGAGAATATTATATTATACTTAGTGAAATAAGTCAGACAGAAAAAGACAAATACTGAATGATATTACTTATATGTAGAATCTAAAAAATAAAACAAATGGATATATACATAGCAAAACAGAAACAGACTCACAGATACAGAGAACAAAGTAGTGGTTACCAGTGGGGAGAGGTAAGAGGGGAGGGATAGGAGTATGGGGTTAAGAAATACAAACTACTATGTATAAAATAGATAAGCAACATGAATATATTGTACAGCACAAGGAATTATAGCCATTAGTTTGTAATAACATTTAAAGGAGTTAATCTATAAAAATACTGAATCACTATGCTGTACACCTGAAACTAATAAAATATTGTAACTCAACAATACATCAATAAAAAAATTTTCCCCTACCAATTTTACTGAGATATAACTGACATATATCAAGTTTACAGTGTATAGCAGAATGGTCTGACCTATATATACTGTGGAATGATTACCAAATAAGTTTATTTAGCACCCATCACCTCATGTAGATACAAAAAAAGAGAAAACAAAAAAAGAAAAAAAAAGTAGTATATCACTGATAGATCCTCCTTCTTGAGTGGGAACAAAAAGATGGTATAACAAGGAAGTCTTGTCCAGATGTTTGACCTGGATTTACCAAATGCTTGTGAATGGTATAACTTACATTGTGAATGGTAGAACTCATATATGATATATTATATTTAGTATACAAAATACAGATAGTGCTTATATATCATTTCCAAATATATGTATATTTGTTACATTTGTTATATATTTGCTATATATATCAATATTTGCTATATATACAATATATACATATATATGTGTATATATATATATAGCAAAAATAAACAAATTAGACCTAATTAAACTTAAAATCTTTGCAGAGCACAGGAAGCCATTGACAAAACAAAAAGACAACCTACTGAATGGGAAAAAAATACTTGCACATGATATGACCAATAAAGGGGATATATATGCATATCCCATCTCCATCCCAAAAGTAATTTTTCTATTTTTTTAATGTCATGTCTCTTTTCACCTACTTTGTAAACAGAGGGAATAAAAGCAAAGGCTGAAGGGGGCACAGTCTAGATATTGGTAGAGAAAGAGGGAACAGGAAGAAGCCCAGAGGCGTCGACAGTGTAACATGCCCAAAACATCCAGGCATCATGCATGAGCCAGGACATTTGTTCTTTACTCTCACTTACATTTGATTTATTCCCAATGTTCTGTGCCAATACCAGTACCCCAGTGTTCACCAAATTCTGGAGTCATTAACTGGCTCAATTTTAAAATAGTAAGTGTCCTTTTGGTCTTTACTGATCATAGAATAAACATACTGCTCTTTTTCCTTTTCTTAAAAGATAAAGTAATTAGAGGCTGTGGGACAACTTAAAGAGATGAGTACATTTTCTGAAGATGGAAATCCCAACTCCTACAAAAATGCCATGCTTTGTGATTTCATATACCTGGCAGCCATTAAAATTGTGGGGGGCTTCCCTGGTGGAGCAGTGGTTGAGAGTCCGCCTGCCGATGCAGGGGACGCAGGTTCGTGCCCCGGTCCGGGAAGATCCCACATGCCGTGGAGCAGCTGGGCCTGTGAGCCATGGCCACTGAGCCTGCACGTCCGGAGCTTATGCTCCGCAATGGGAGAGGCCACAACAGTGAGAGGCCCGCGTACCAAAAAAAAAAAAAAAATTGTGGGTACTTTTCATTGCAAACTATAATTATCTTATTAATTAACTTATAGAAGTGATTATTATTCAATGATAATGTTTTAAAATCATGGAAATAGATACTTCTCTGCAATTTAATACTCAATAGAAGGATGCATGGTTATGTCCCACTACAGGTAGCTGACTTTAATTCTAGTTTATATACTTCTGTTTATGTATTAGACAATATCTAAGAACTAGGAAAACTGGGGATGTTTACTCTCTGAACATAAATTTTTAAACATACGGAAATATGGCATGGCTATAAAGCAACAACAACAAAAGAAGACATGCCTTCAAAATAAACAAAGATCTCATATTCAAAAACTGATATTAAACACACTTTCATTTAGATGGTAAAAGAAAGGTAAATGATAACATATATCTACAAATTTTTCATTACCATTTCTCTACTTTTTTTGCCTATTTGTTACAAACAGTGATTGTTTCCTTAAAAATAATATCATCTAGAAAAGCACACATCCTATAGAACAAAGGCATCCTCTAAGAATTCATCAGTATGATAGGTTACCAGTTGGAATTTAGACAATGAGATAAATGCAGATAATTATGAATTGTATTATGAAATGAAATTGCTTTCAACGGTATCCCTGTTGCTTTAGGATTTCATGTCTACAACACAGTCTGGAGCACTGCAGTTGCTCTCTGGGTACCAGGCAGGAAAGCCTTTGGGACTCTGGATGTGTGAGGCTATTATTTCTGGGCTTTGGCAGTAAGAAATATGATCTGTGCCCCAGGAAAAACACTGAAACCAGAAGACATGGTAATTTAAAGCCCAACCACAAGAAAACAGAAAGTTCAGTTACACATAATTGCACTTCTCTAAGATACAATCAATACTGACATATTAACAAGTAGTTGTTAAATTAATATTTAATTTGGTTCAACCAACCAAAATTCTTAATAAATTTAAGTTTATTTGACAATTTCTATTATTCTTCAATGTCGACATAAACATAGAATGTAAACTAAAAAACCATTGCTAAATATTTAGTTCTCAAAAAAATATATGTATAGATTCATGGGTCTTAAATTATTGTATCAAACATTCAGAGTGTTTTGGTATAGGCCTAAGAATATAAACTTTAAAATTCTTAATCTGTAGATCTGATAAAAGAATTGCATGTTGTTCCTGATGAAAATGTTGGCTGCCAAATTAACTAAAATATTTATATTAATAGATGCACTGCTGTTTTCAAATGAAACCTTGTTACACATTTTTAAATTGGTCCTGGATTTAGCTACATAAAAAGAATAGTTTCAGGAATGACAGTTTCTATTACTTTTATCTTTGCCTACACATATAGAAGAATGCTTAAACACGCCGATTTTCACCTATGATTTTTGAGTGTAGAAAATGAAACGTTTCTAAATTGATTTCTTATATTATCTTTAAAAACAAAAGAACACTTATTTGGGTATAGAGTATGTTAACCAATTTCCAAAATAAAGTGAGATGTTATCTCTTTCTCCAAAATAAATGTCATGTTCTAGAATGGAAATAATAAAAGTTGGAAACAAATACTTTTATAGTATTAATTTGACAGAAGCTACAAAAAAGAAAAGATAAAACAGAAAATGAAATGTAACACCTTTATTCCTCTCATCTGTCTCTTTCTCATTATCCATCCATGGAGACATTAACAGCCTCACTACACAGAGAGAAATTGCTTGTTCATTTATTGTGAGAATCTTTTTCAGATAAGTGGCAATTTGCATCCTCATGAGCAATGTATGGCGATGTCTCATCTGGCCCAATGCAGTATGCAATTTTGCACACAATGTCATGCTGACCTAAAGTAACGAGGATATATTGCTTGCATAAGAAATATAATGGGTAGGGGAAATTTCCACGTTCATGTCTTCCAGCCCACAATTTCATTATGCCATGACAATCAAGAATACAGCAGATGCCACACCTGCAAATATTAGGAAGTTAATTAACCAATGAAATATCATCAGGGATTTTCGTTCAGCCAACAAAAATAATAATGTAAAGTTCACTCAGATTAGGGATAGCAAAAGTTTTATACAACTCTTCAACATTTACAAGGAAAAAAGGTCTAATAATTGATAGGAGTATGCCTTGAAGAAATTTTACTTTAACATATGGTAAATATAAAAGAGAAGCAATGTAAAACATTAAAACTTGCTGCTAATTATAGATAATTATGGTATTCAGTAGGGATTTTTAAAATAATGCCATTTATTTTAAAATGCTCTTTTAAATTGTCAGAAAGCTTTTAAAATTATTTTTGACTAAAATCAAGAGGGAAATTTAACTACAATGGGAGTAATGTATCTCTCTGTAACAGGAATGATTTAAATCTGTGAAAAGTGAGGCCTGACAGGCATAAATTGTCTCCTGTCTTTTGATATTTAGAAGATGCATTAGCTCTCTTTTCTTGACAGAATACAGTATTCCATAGGTAGATTAGACCCCATCAAATGTCTACACTAATAACTTTTGTGATCGCCCATCTTTCCGTGACGGTGGCCACTTTTCCCATTGTTTTCTTTCTGTCATTTATTGCCAGGGTGGGGGGAGGGAAAGATCAGTTTGATGAAATATGAGTGCCCTTTATAATTGTCTCCAGAAAATTACAGTCTTTGTTTCTTATACTGGACTCCAGGTCCACCGCACATTCTAGAATCCCTGATAAACAACAGCCTAGGAAGCAATGGAACTCAGGCAATCACTCAGTGCCACTAATCCATGACCATTTGATATTTTGGCATCTCAAAGCTATTGTAAGGGTAAAATATTTTCTGTACTCTATGAAATAAATATTTAGAGTTTTACAAAAAGCCTTAAATAATTAAGTGAAATAAAATGTATGATAACATTTTAACATGTAGTGAAGCAGAGGTATATTTAAACAAGCAAATCATGTTTGAAATGAAAGAATAATTTTATGCTCTATGCTCTATTTTAGATCAAAGAATTCTCTTATACAAACTACTATTTATTCTCCGTAGAGAATAAATCCCTTTCTGGTTTGCAAAGATTAGGTGACGGAGATTTCCAAAATCTAAACTGATTTTTCTTGCCTTATCTTCTGCTAGCTTCAGTACACAATGAATAACTTTTTATATAACTAAGTTTTCGTTTTGTGTTTTCTTAAGAAGGCAAATAATACAAAATTTCTGTAGAATGGTAAAATATTAAAAATATATTTATTGGTACAGAGATATTTTCTAGTATTGCCCTAAAAGTCCAAGCTATAGAGTCTTATTTTTTCTATAGTTAATTTTCTTTTACTCCTAAGTCACAGGAAGATGTCATTATGGTAAATAAAGCAGAAAAAGATTTTGAAAATTTCTTTATTTATATAGACAGGAGTCAAGAACTACTGTCATAAGGAAGAGGTAGCCGCAGTTTAAATGGGGCAAACAGAAACATAACTCTCTTCAAATACATACAAACAAATAAGTTAAAGTCATAAATATAATTAAAGTTTGCCACTTTTTAGTAACATAATCCTCAATGAGGAATATTCTTTTGAATCCTCTTTTATAACTTCAAATGCCACACACATCATATCCGATACATATTATGGTTTTTCAATTTGGCCAACAGAAAGTCTTAGCTACTAAACAATCAATGCTTTCTCCATATTTAGTCTATTTTACTTTTGGATGCTTTGTCCCACAACACCTGCCTTCCAGCTTAACTTCAAAGGAATATGTCATATATAATAAAAGCATCTGAAAGGAGGAAACAAATCTGACATCACACTTGTTTTAGTCTTCATTGTTAAAAAAAAGTATGTAATAAGCAAATTTAGATTTACTTCTTAAAAGATCACTGAGGCAATTATTAAAAAAGAAAGTTTAGAAGTATGTCTTGCAAGGAGACTTTTCAATGATTGATTACACTAGAGAGACAAAGAATTGAGTAGAATGGGCAACGCTGTCTTGGTTCATATCCAGGCTCTGCCAAGTGCTGATTAAGCGTAATTTGTAAATTTACTCATCATCCTGAGAGTAGTTTCCTCACCTATAAATGGGAGCAATGGTTTTATTTACCTCAGAGGATTATAGTAAGAAGTAACAGTGATTCCATATGAAGCATTTATAACAGGGCCTAACAGAGTACTAAATAAATGATAGGTAATGTGAGTATATTTTTAGATGACTAATATTATTATTTGTGTGTGTGTATGGATGTATGCGCTTTTGTGTGTGTGTGTGTGTCTGTGTCTGTGTAGATATTTCACACCTGAGTTGCCTTGGCGAAGAAAGTAATTTGCCCACGTTCACACAATCAGAAAGCATTGGGGGCAGGATGTGGGTCTAAGTATGTCTGACTGACTTCAAAGCCAGTGCTTAACCACTATAGATCGCCTTCTGCAGCTAAGGCCATGACTGTCAAGAACAGGTATGATGGTAGAACTGTTCCATCTCATAGGTGAACGTAATTCTAATCAAACTACAAGGTTTTTATAAATGTGGAGGGGGGAGGATTGTTCTGCATTTTTTGTTTTTTGCTTGTTTCTCTGTTTTGTCTTTTAAATAGTTATTTAGGTATCACTAACAAGAACCTTCTTATTCCTGAATCCTGAGGTCCTCCCTGCCATATTAGGTTTTCTCTGACAATCACTGTGAACAGAACAGCTGTCCAACATCTCTCATAAAATAGTTCCTAATTCACATGGAATCATTTGCCCCAAACTCCTCTCTCCTGTCTTCTTTATAAAAGCATGTCACAGCTGCATTTCAACGAGGCTGGAGTAGTGCCTCATCTGTGAGCCATCTCAATGGACAAGTAACATTTTGAAGCGCACACAAAATGGGACCAATAGTGCCTTCCTGTTAATTAAAACCATCCTGACAGCCACTGACTTGGCCTTTATGATGCGGCTTCTCTCTGTGTTTGCCGAGTTGAGTCAACATATCTGCACCTGTAGGCTGGCTCATGATGAATCAAATGTGAAAACTGAAGGGATCCTTAAAAAATAGAAGAGTTGGATTCCTTTTTCCTAAGATAAGCAATTCTCCTGGACCAAATGTATATGTGTACATCCAGTCCAATACTTAGAACATCACTATGATTGCTAACAAAGAAATGTTAAAGCAGTTGTTCTCAAATGATTTGGTGTCAGGAGGCTTTTGTACTCTTAAATATTATTGACAACTCCAAAAGGCTTTCATTTATGGGAATTTTATCCATTGACACAATTATGTTAGAAATTAAAATGGAGAAACATTTAAAATATTTATTAATTTACTTTGAATTAAAAATAACCCTATTATGTGTCAGTATAAAAATCAATTTCATGAAAAAAATAACTATATATTCCCAGACAAATAAATTCAGTGAAAAGACGGACCCTGCTTGACATTTTTGCAGGTTTTTATTAAATGTCTGGTTTAATAAGTAGACAGCTGGATTCTTCTGTCTACTTCTGCCTTTAGTCTGTTGCAACATATTATTTTGTTGAAATATATGAAGAAAATCCAGCCTTACAAAGACATGTAGTTGAGAAAGGGAGTATTTTAATAGCCTTCTCAGATAATTGTGAATATTCTTCTATCATACTATTATACACACTCAACATGTGGTAGTTCTTTAAAAGTTAGTGGCAGTGGGGAATCTGAAACCACTTCAGTGAACTTTTTTAATCTGTTACCTTAAAAGCCATTGTTTTATCTTGAACTTTGAATGGATCTTTTAGCCGTACATGACTTTGACCTGGTGGACTCCCTGAAAGGATCTCTGGACCACACTTCGAGAGTCACTCCAACATAAAAAACTGAAAAGAATATGAATGCCCTCTTGCACTGTTGGTGGGGTGCAACCACTATGGAAAACAGAATGGAGGTTTCTGAAAAACTTAAGAATTGAACTAGCTATTATCAAACAATTTCAGTTCTGGGTATTGATCTGAAACAAAACCCCACTAATTCCAAACTATATATGCACTATAATGTGCAATGCAGCATTATTTAGAGTAGCCAAGAAGTGGAAGCAACCTAAGTGTCCAATGATAGGTGAATAGAGAAGATGGTGCGTGTGTGTGTGTGTGTGTGTATATATATATATATATGTATATATATATATATTTACACACAATGGACTATTAGCCATTAAAAAATGAAATATTGCCATGTGCAACAAAATGGCTGGATCTAGAGAGTATAATGCTAAGTGAAATAAGTCAGAGAAAGACAAACACCATATGATCTCACTTATATGTGGAATCTAAAACAAAACAAAACAAACAAACAAAATAAAATGAAAACAGACTCACAGATACAAATTACAAACAAGTGGTTGTCAGAAGGAAGAGGGGTGGCAAGTAGGCAAATTAAGTGAAGGGGATTAAGAGGTACAAACCTCCAATTATGTAATAAGTCACAAGGATGCAAAACACAACTTAAGGAATATGGTCAATAATATTGTAATAACTTTGTATGAGGACAGATGGTTTATAGACTTATGGTGATCATTTCATAATGCATGCAAATGTCAAATCATTATGTAGTACACCTGAAACTAACATAACAATATAATGTAATATGTCAAATATATTTCAATACAAAATTTTTAAAGAGTATGAATGAATAAATCTAGCATAGTGACAAAGCAAGGTGTAGTAATTATACAAAGAACTTTATAAAAGGGTTCAAGATTTTGGCTAACTCATACCAGCATTATATGTTTAGCACTGTAAACCAGAAAACAGGCCCATCCTGGAGATGCAGCCTTGCAAGCTTGGTTTAGGTAGAATAGAGTCAGATGGCCAGACTGAGCTTTTGCAGTGAACAAACTACACAACTATACATGGTAGCCCTGGTTACATTGACATACTAGGAATGGCAATTCACACATAGTAGGGGGAAAAAGGAAGAAAAAATTTGCTCTTGTGAGCCATAACAATTTGAAATAATTCATGCTATTCTTCAACTTTTATTCTTTCACTTCTGGGGTATATTCATGACACTTTTGGCAGTTAAAAGTTCATGGTCAGTAGAAAATAATAATATCAGGTCCCAGCAGAGTGCTTTTATTTCAGGACATGTGTATTACCAGGGGGAACAAAGTAGGTACATAGAAAGCATTAAAAAAAAAAAAAAGAAAATCTAATTTTAAATCTTATGATTAAGAATTTTCTTTTTAAAAAGTGAGAAATTCCCTTCAGTTAAAAGCAGTAACAAAACAAATTTGTAAGCATTTTCCCTTTGTCTCATAAAGAAGGTGCACACTACCCAAAGAAAGTGACAGTTCATGAAAATATAATGAAACAAAAGATTTTAAAATAGAAAACTCTGTAAACATTGAAATAGTTTAAAACTTTTTTCTTTAAAATGTGATGAGATCACTAATTTTTGCTAGTTTGCCTCAACTTGAGTATATCAGTAAAGGAAGATATTTATAACTAAATTAATGTTCAGCAAAAATCTGTTTCTATCTCATTGCTTTTAATTATTACGCCATGCTATAACCATTACCAAATTCATGCTCTCTTATTCATTTATTTCTATGCAGTTATAATGTAAATCTGACTTTTACCAACATAACCTACCATCAAATAAACTAGCTAATTCCTACCATATCTGGTGCCACACAGTACAATTCCAAAACATCAATGTCTTTCAGAGACTTGTGTTATGTGGTAAATATGCAATTTTGCAAAACACAGGGTTTATAAATGATGACTCATATACACTGGAGATTACCAATAGATCGGAGTAGCCATTTAAAATGAATATATTAAAAGCTGGTTATAAGTAGAAAAATTACTGTATTTGGTACTAATTGTGGTTCTTTTTCCTTTACCACTTTCTGAGCTCATTAGAATCACATGTTATATGGAAAGTCAGACACTATTGCATCCCTTATGCCATTAGTTAACCTTAAGTTTCCACTATACCAAGCTGCAACAGGCTTTGAAAGTACATACTTGTAGCAGAGGTAAAGACAACTTTTATTCCACAGATAAAAAGCATGCATGAGCTGTATTGAACATTCGAGTAAACTGCACTCTAGAACTTGCTAAAATCTTTCTAATAGACATTTTTTGGTCAGCCTTCCAACATAGATATAATAAAAACATAAACTGCATTCCATACCCTAATCTGAAAAGTTGTTTTTTAGTTTTACTGAAAAATGAGCATTAAAAACAATAAGCATAAGCCAAAAATATGAACATGAAGCTTAAAACAATTAAAGATTTCTTTTAATACAGATAATATTTAAATTACAGGTATACAGGTGGTAAAGCAGAAAGAAAATCTGATTATGAGCCATGCTTCTCCTAATAATGGTAACTTATGGAGCGTTGCATTTCAGTGCAGGAAAATGGTGATTAGCTTGAATCTCTCTACCTCCAGTTCACTAATGCCCAGCGAGAATCAAATTCCAGTTGGCCCCAGGTATATTAGAAATATAGAATACATTCTTCTTTAAACAGAAAACTACATTTCACATCAATGTTGGAATTTTTCAGACAATCAGAATGAAAATGACCATATATATAAAATCATTTTCATGTTCACAGAAAGGATTAAGTTATAAATTTCATAATCTATGTACTTGGTTCAGCAAGGAAAATACAGCCAATGTGAATCCTACACTGTTAAAAGGATAAGAGTCTTGCCCAAGAGTTTCAAACACAAAGTGTATTCCTCTAGGGGATAAGAGGTAGATATATTAAACCCAATGAGGTGTCTTAAGCATAACAAACACCTTTCCTCTAATTACATGCTCATCAAGAAACCTTATAAGGTCATTTCGTGGCAGCAAAAGAATTTAAGTACACTTGTGAATATTCTGGTCTCCTAATAAATTAAATCATCAAACTGAAAATTAATAAATTGCTAATCTCATTTCCTTTCTCTTTTGAAAGAAGGGTATTCACTTGATATTTATATCAAAGATACATCAAAGATAAAAGAGCAATTCTAAAAAAAGAAAAAAACCTAGGGAAAAAAAAGGAATCTTTTTTTTAAGACCACCAGTATATTTTGTTAAATAGTTATTTTAATTTTAATGTCATGCATTATTGCAATTAAAATGATTTATTAGATAATTTTAATAACAATCAATATTTGTTGCTGATTAACCATTAGGTATCCTACATTGATTCTAATACTTAAAACTGTAAAAAACAATGATGTCACAATAAAGGAATAGAATCACTTGACCCTGAAACTCTCCAAATTTTAATTAATGTAAAGTCAGATACCAACAGTGGCATTTTGTGAAGACATTAAGAAAAGAATACATGGGTATCAAAACACTCCTGAGTCTTAATATTACACTACCTAATAAGGAAGGACTTATTTTGAATGAGAGAACAAAGGAGGAATAGTAAATTTGCACTTCAAAATGAATGACCTTCAATGTATAAGACAATCAACGGCATGTGTATATTCATAAAGAATCCTGCATGGTCCTATGAATAAAGTTTTTGTTAAATTGAAAATTCAAGCCACTTTATATATTTCAAAGGTGTCACATATTTATCTTTTATATACCTAACATGGGTAAATGTCAAGACATGGTTCCGTGTGTGTGTGTGTGTGTGTGTGTGTGTGTGTGTGTGTGTGTGTGTGTGTGTGTGTGTGTGTTCTCAGTAAAAGATGACTCCAAATCATACGTAGGTTCACCTAAGAATTGCCGATTTTGTAGAATTCCTGCCAAGGAGGCACAGGAATGTTTTATTCTTTCCAATCCCCCTAATACCAAAACTGATTCAACTCCTAGAAAGGATCAATGAAAATATGAAATGTCACCAAGTAATTCATAAGAGAGTTGATTAGTCAAATATTAGGGAAATCCTGAATAAACCTATAGAGTGGATGAAGAGGGTTAGGACAGAGAGAAATGGGGAGAAGAGAGAAATGGGAAGTGGGAGGAAATGCCAGTAGCTTCCATAAATGCCCCTCCCAAGCCAACGGAGCAAATGCTTTTACAATGCTTTGCTCATATGTTATGGCAAACATTCTAGGTATTTCTCTGGGTAACTTCCCTATTAGAGGTCATATTTTTGAAAAGTGTTAACTGAAATATGCTGAAAGCAATGTTAAAAAGTATTTTATAAAAGAGAAGTTGTCAATGGGTGGTCTCTGAACCTGCTTCATCAGCAACGCCTGGGAACTTGTTAGGAATGCAAATTCTCAGGCCCAATCCCAGGCCTGCTAAATCAGAAGGTATGGGGCTGGGGCCCAGGAATTCAGGGTATAACAAGTCATACAGGTGATTCAGATAAACACAAATGTTTGAGAATTGTTGATCTAGACTTTAAGAAAACAGAGCTTGGAGGTAATTACACCTTGAGGAGAAAGTTAGGTCAAAAAGATCTTTCAGTTTATCACTGCACTAAATAATGCCAACTATTCCAAAAACGTGTAAGTAAAAGGAGAAATTTACCATTAGACAACATGGAACCAAAGACATGAAAGAACTTAAAGGAAGTAGTAGATAATTAGGGCCATACTTTGAGAAGCTCTGAAATCCAGTCTATGGCAAATTGTTGATTTCACATCTGTAGTTTTGAAGTCTGCTTTCATAGAGCATAGCTACATAAACTTTTTTGAAATTGATGTATAAGAACACAAGCCAGGAAATTTACTAAACTAAAATTGAGTGGTTAAGTAAAAGAGTATTCACTTGATAATCAAGAATTTAATGCATGTGCTGAACCCCTTATCCTATTTAATTCACAGTTACTTTATGAATAACCTTACCTCTTTTATGGATATGGACTGTGTTAGTAATACTGACTGTATAATACTTGGTCAGGGAGATGTTAATATGTCCATTGTGCTATTGGAAACTGCTGATCCTGATTTTACTAAAATGAGTAAGAGTGTCATACACTAGTAACCTGACCTTTAACCTGAACTCTCCTTTGGGGAATTTTGAGATGGACTAAATCAATTGATATGGCCATTGCAACTGAAGGCCCTGTCAAAATTTTAACAGTATTTGAAGGGGGTAATTGGGACATGAAATGGACTGTAAGTAACATGGAACTACAGTTTTGCAATATACCAGGAATTCAACACACTTGATTTCTTCTTTATTCTGTAAAATGTGAAGCAAACAAAAAAGTTAAACAATATTCAAGCAGATATTGAGAGATTCTGCTATTTTGATTCAAATGTATGTCTGATGAGTCTTTCTTTAATATAAGAAATGAGAAATAGTTTAGATGATAAATGATTTTTTTAAAAAATATTTAACAAATATATCTTGATGATTGAACTATCATTTTCCCTAATAACTTCATAATTTGGGGGAATATGGAACACAGGGAAGAGAGTTCTTTTACCTATTTGAAGGAAAAATATTTTATAAAAGAACATAGTTAAACATAAGCTTTATTTTACATTTAAAAAACAATCAAATTGAAGCTTAATTTCTTTCAATTTCAAAAACTAAAATATATATGATATACATACTGATTTATGCCTGGCCCACAAGGTGCTTTTTGTAGTGGACGGAAAAACAGAATGCTTTTCAACATCAATATATGTTTTAAATTATACTAATAAGCAACATATCAGCTGTGAGGTGAGAGGACATTGAAAAAGACTACTTCAGCTTACGGAAAATACCAGCTGTCTCCACTCTGTGAAGATGGATTACCACCTGTCCCGTTATCTTCCGTACACAATACAAGGCACGTTGGCCATTTTAACCAGGATAACTGTACCCATATGTTCTCTAATTCTGGTCTGCATGCTGCCTACCATTAAATATTTGTAATGGATCACTGTAAACAGCAGATTAGCATGGAAGACAGGGTGTTTAAGCAGAGTCTAAGCCTCTGTTTTATTAAATCTCTTTCCTTGTTCCTGAAACCTTGCATAAGCTATGTTTGTGATATTTTAGCTAACTAGTAAAGCCTCCATGTGAAAACAGAAAACAGTGAGGGTCTTTTTTTCTTTGTAATTTCAAGGCATAGTAAGTTCAGGCTATATGTCACAATAAATTAAAACTTACGTCATCATTAAAAAAATACATTAACCATTAAAACTATCACATACATAATTTACTAGAAATAATTTTGCTAGAATGTTTTCCTTTACTCACCACTTACAAAAAAGTTACATAATTGAATGTACCTGACAGAGAATAGTATATGAAAAGACGTACAGATTTTTAAATATTATAGCTGGAAAAAAAGTTACCTTTATTTGAAAAATAAAATGCATATTTAGAGTTATATCAGTTCCTTTACTAAATCTTTAATCAACAAATGGGGATGGATAAATGAATGTGCATTTCTACTATGGAATAAACGGAGTAAAAAAAAACTGTGTTTCATTATCAGACGCATATATGTACTTGGTCAGCCTAATTTGTAAACAACAGTATGTAAAATGCTAAATGATGAGATATTGAGTTCTGTTTTGGTGAATGCAGGGCTAACTCAGCTCTATCGAAATCAAACACAAAGTTGTGGCCCTACTATGTTTACACTGTGCTGTAGCCAACTGAACAATGGACCAAACAACAGGTCCACTAGCAGCTGTTTTGCCTAGCGTTCAACATTTAAGGCCTCCAGTCAATATGATTTAGTCCAAAAGATTAATAACCTAAAACAATGCAAAAACAATTTATAAAAACAGAGTAAAACATATATTTAAAATCCCATTGCTTTATCTTAGGTTAACTAGAAGGATAAAATGATTTCAAAATATAATCATTGTAAATAGTCATAAATTCTAGTTCTCTTGGAGGAAAATAATAGACTGATATTTGCAGATGTATTTTGTTTTACATGGTTGAGTTCTAATTTATATTAGTCAAGCATTTTATTTCTTTCAACTTGTACAATGTCAGAATTCCTGATTAAACTTTGAAATAAAAAGAATAGGGAGAAGCAAGAAGAGATTAAAGGAACACATTACAAAAGCTTTCTTGATTTACAAAACTTTCCTTAAAGCAAAGCAGAAAGCTATTGTAATGTTTAAAGACAGAGCCCTTTTATGTGTGCAGATGGGAAGTACTTCTAGAAAGGGTCATATTTCCTTAGGCTAAAGACCAAGAAAACTTAACTGCCCCAGGCCTAGGGTTTTGTAGTGAGAACAATTCATTCACTGAGAGCATTAAGATTCAGTAATCAAAGTATGAGGACAAGGGTGTGATTTTCATCTTATCTGAGCACAAGTGACTACTAATTCAAAAGAAACAAATGGCAGTGAGAGAATGCAATCTCTCAAATGGCTAGGATTTTAAATGTGCGGTCCTTTATTTCTTCGATTTTAAATTTCATTTTGTACAAATCATTCACTATATGATAAGCCAGTAACAGACATTGTGTTTGACAATTTCCAATACAATCATATTATATTTTTAAAATCTCTTCAAAAATCAGAAAGCATAAAACTATGTTGCATCAAAAGCTAAAAAAAAGATACTAAGTAAAGAAATTTCCCAAATATTTATTATCAACAGTCCATAATACAAGAAAACTAATGCAAATTTAAAGGTAACAGTTACAGGTTTTTAAAATACTACTTCACTCAGTGCACATAATGAGTTTCGTTGAAAAGTTTAATGTTAGAGTGTCCTTAAGAGCCAGATGGAGAAGCTGTGTATTAATATACATACTTATCCTATGCCCAATTAACATCCTTTGTGGACTCCAATGGCCCTCACCAGCTAGCTATACCTATTTCCCTGACACTATTTCAGCCAGAAGAAACAATAATATAAATCAATACCTTTATTGGATGAAACTTGCTTGGTTTTTGAACACCAGCCTTAACAATAAGGTGCAATGGTTTACAATCCTGCATTTAATTTTTCCTACTTAAATCTGACTAAAACCTTAAGTAAAAATGGAGAAAGTGCTTTTTTAAGGTAAGACGTAGTTAAAATATGGCAATTTTTTTTATCAAAAATGCCTTATTAATCATCTGTTCTATATGAAAATACTTTCTCTTAAAGGATCAGCACAGAAAACTTACAAATGCACCTATTCCCTTTTTTCATTATCTTAATTGGATGTTTATTGAAAAAGAAGACAAAAACAATGGCAAACTGAGAGGACAGAAGTGATATGGAAGATACAGGTCCCACCACCTCACATGGCATGACAAAAAAATGAAAGACTATCATCTCTTCTGACAAGGTCAAAATTAGCCTTTGCACCTTGGGCTCCTGGAAGCATAATGCTAAAAAATATAGAGTTAACAGCGGTTTAAATTTAGATTTCCTCACAATTATAAAGGTATCAAATAGTAAGAAACACCAATAATTTTCTAAAAGATTTCACAATTCTAAAAATATTCAAAATTTAGGGAGATATGAAAAGTTAGCCTTAAGTATTTCTGATTTAATTTTAACCTGCTTCTCTCAAAGGCTCAAATATTCTTATATTCAATTTCTATTTAAAATTAACTTCATAATAATCCAAGCATATTTCCAAATGAAATCACAATGAGAAATGTAGATAAGATTAACGATGGTTTTTACCTGATATACTTCCCATATTTCCACATAATGACTGATTACTTTTCCCTCCCACCTCTTTATGTATTTTATTTTATGACAATTAAAAAAAAAAAGTTTCTGTAGCATAACACTTATTAGACATGAAATTTAATTACTAAAGTAAAATTTAGATTATATCCAAGATATGTTAACAAATTTGCCTATTTGAAAACTATATAATTTGGGGAAAAATCAAATAGAAATATATTTAGACCATTTTTTTTCCAAAGTGATCTTTTCTAAATGAAAATTTTGTTATTTATCTAATATATATGATTATGTATTTTATATATATCTTATCCAAAATATAATGTTAAATAATAATGAGCAAAACCTCATGAAAAATTGGAGGTAAAACTTATAACAGTTTTAACTATGATTCTGAGTATGGTACTACAATAACTGAATTTACAATTTCCAATCTAGTTAAATACTGTTTTCCAGGAATTATTATTCCGTTTAATTAGAGTCTAGATAGACATTACTAGGTAAGTTCAGGTATTCTCTTTTTGAAAAGGAAAAACAAACAAAAAAAACCCCGATGGTACACATAAGAGTCTATGACCATCTTCTTTGAACTAGTCAGGACAGGAAAACTTCCACTGTTAACTTTATTACATAAGTATACTTAGAGGAGATGAATGACTTAAGCATTAGAAAACCAGATAAGAAGTCCGAAATCAAAAATTTTTGCCATGAACTCTCAGGTTGTATCATTAAATATTCATATTCCCATTTAATAATGATCAACAACAAAATAGGCAGAATTCCTCTTATAAATGGCTATTCACTTATTTTAAAAATAAATATGAAATATTCAGTATTAATAAGATACCACCTCTTAGAAAAATAACAAATATTTCTAAAAAAAAAAGAGTAAGCTAAATTACACAAATGTAGGCTGTTTATTTTGCCTCTGATACCATATTAAATATAAATGTAACTTGCTGAGGGTGGTAAATTAACTTGTTTTATATGTAGAAATATGATTAATTTTATAAAATCTCAATTTCCATCGTTACTCTTCAGCTAAAATAAAGAAGAAAAGATGCTATATTCAAGGAATGACTGTTAAAACTCCAGTCTCAAGAAGTTCTTAGTCATCCTGAACCTTCAAACAGGCCTTGGCATAAATTCAGATCATGTCCCAGGTAAGATAGTTTCTCTGGGGCCATATCATTCACTCAGCTTTGAAGGATTTATCTTAGACAGATTCATCTGGCCTATTAACAATTCTAATTCAAAGAATCCAAACAAGAAAGCAAGCACAAAGGAAATAACTGGGGGGTTTTCAACCCCAACTCTCAGCTTCCATTCAGAAAATATCTTCCTTCTTTTTATCCTTTCCTATGTGAGTTGTTATTAATGTTGTTTAAATAGCAGCTACTAGAAGGGCCTAACTTGTTATATGATTAATTTCTATATATCTTTAAGTACACAGCACAGTTCTATACTTACCATAGGCTTTCAACACACATTAATTGACATTGAATAATATTTGATAATAAGTTAAATAATAAAGCATGATGTTGTGAGCACCAAAGCCACTTGGTAGTATATTTTTAATCAACTATTAAAAGTTGATAACCATATATAACACATATATATGGTAAACCATTTATAGAAAAATTATAAAACAATTTTAATTTATTCCTTCTCCTATGACATAAGATTGGATTGTGTTCATAACATTTACATCTATAAATGGAAAATAAATCTATAAATGGAAATTACATCTATAAACAGAAAAAAATATTTTTCAGAGTGAGAAATATGTAAATATTTTGGAATGCCTATGGTCCGTAAAAGAGTCAGAGAATGTGATGAGAGAAATAAGAGAAAACTAACCACGATGGAAGAGCAGCTTGGAAAACTTATTAACCAGAAAAAAGTCTCACATGGAAAATATGGTAACTTTTGTTCAATTTAGAGAACAAAAATTAGCTATAAATTTTAAAGGACTATTTGATGCTTTTAATGATTAAAGATGAATCTCATCCCTTATTTGGCAATTTTTAGATTTTGTATCATGTTAATTTGTGGCAATCTTTCCTAACTCAGTGTTTGCTTACTCTTCAGGATATAAAAAAATCACCAGGTAGTCTGTGGTAGGGCAGCCAAAAGAAATCATTATCAGCTCAATTAGATCCTGGCTTTCTTTCTTGAACTTTCCAAGTTCAGATTATTACACTGATTGTCATTCAGCTGAGACTTCGCAGCTGCCTTCCAAGGTGCCAGAAGGCGGGGTCTATCTGTGAAGGTGAGTACAATTCATACATATATCCTTCATACTTTTAGGAAACCTCTTGTAGAAGAGAATGCTTATGGTTACTGACAGCCTACCACCATTATACACTCTGATATGAAAAAATAAGGCATCTGGCAATTATCCCAATCTGAGTGTGTTTACCTAATTCTCCACCACATGTTTCTGCAACCAATTTATTGCCCCTTTCTTGTGGTTCTTTCTGGAGCAAAGGAACATCATCACATTGAAATGATTTTTCATATTCTTACAAATACTTTACCAATTTTAGCTAAAAGTTCAGTGATATACTGACAATGTTATCTCTAACACAATCATATCAAAGTGAATTATGACTACTGCCCTCAGACATATATGTCATATCAATTCGTGTTTGATTTTCTCAGTGGCTTTTATATCTGTCAGGAGATCATGGTCCCATGAACTTCAAACAGTCCCAAGTGAGTCGTCAGAAATGGAGTTTCTGTGGATCCTCTGAACAGGGGAACTCACACATCTACTTGATCAAACAGTACAAAGCAGGATTCAATAATAGGACTTTCACATCATGGAAACTTACTAGCCAGAGATGACTGACATTTTCTAAGGTGAAAAATTGTGTTGACTTTGACAATATAAAACAACATGATTAAGGGTAAATTAAGTAGAATCAAAGTATATGGCTCTAACAGAAAGCTGAACATGTCACAAGAACTAACTCATCAATACAAGAGAAAGGGAAACAGTATGTGTTCACAATGTAAGCCAACTGAAGTTTTACTGCTTCCCAGCTATTTACTTAGTGATTGCCTTATCAATATCTAGGCTTTAAAAGATTACCAATGCCATGTCAGAAGATCCCAAATATTGATCTCTCCTAGCAATACGGGTCATGTTCTTTTAAGGGGCCATATTAGGTAATGGTTTCTTTACCCAAAGCTGTTCTGTCTTTATAGCACAGAATAAGTTGAAGAAGGCAAGTTGATACGGGTCAAATTTTGGGGGTCTATTAAAGGACAATAAAGGCAAAAACAAGGAAAAAAAACTATTAATTTACTTCTCTTTTTAGCCCATCTCAAATTTTATTGGGGGAGTCTACTTTTTTTATTTTTGAGTATACTAATCCTGTGATAGTTTGATTTGTCATAATGCATAGATATCAAAGCCACAGCTCAATCTTAAACGTAAAATGTATACGTCTTGAACGAATTAACCGTGGCAGGATAAAAATGTAAGAGTTTCATATGTAAAAAGGAATTACATGTAAAACAATATTAACATTTTTACTGGTTCTTGTCTATGATTGAGTATAGATTAAGAAAACAAATAGAAAAATATAATTTGAAAATTGTGTATATTGGCAGTTATTTTCCAAAGGAAATTATATATATATATATACACACACACACACACACACACACACACACATACACATATCAAGCTTTGTCATTATTTTTGAGAAGGTAATTGTCTCATGTGCAAAATGAATTTGTCTTAAGTTTCACATTAATGATTAAGAATCCCTCATGATTAAGGAGTCTCATTAAGTGTTAGAAGCAAAATAACATAGAGATTATGAGCATAAGCAAAGTTATTTAAATTACTTGGGCGTTAATTTCATCATCTGAAAAGTAAGGATAATAATTATGCCTACTCCATTGAGTTTTGGTGAGGATTAAATAAATTAATAAAGAGTCTGGTACTCAGAAGCATTGGTTATTATGACAAATAACATGGCCTTTTACCTCAACTCCTTCCTCAACTTTAAAAAAACTTAGATTGTATTCTATAATAGGGTTTTACTAAGGGCCAATTTATCCCACTAAGTTAAATATAAACAGTTAAATATAAAAATTAATATTTTAGATTAAATATTAAAATTCAATAGTCTTCCTTTGCTTCTGTTCAGAATTTCAGTAATAATGTTCCATATATACAAACACAATTTCCACAGCTAAGCACTCTCTCTATGGTGCTTAAAAAGCTTCCAAACAGCCAGGAATGTACTTACACAGTTTGATTAGCCCCTTATGTGAGATAAATGAACATTTTTTGCAAACACTGAGTGTGATACAAGTGAGTGTGACACAGAGATTCTCTGTAGGACAATAAATATACCAAATGTAATGTTTCTGAAATAATACGATTTAGTTCTCAAAATAAGTCCACCTTTTTAATTAAAAAGCCAGAATTTTAGGAAGGTACAGGGATAAAAAGAAAAAGGTTGTAAGTGGCAGAATACAAATGGGTATGTTTACACACAAAATTTATAATAGTTCACCAGCACAAAAACACACTTTGAACAGGGAACAAAATCTGGCATGAACAGTTAAATCTGTCAAACAACTATAATGTAAAGAAAAGACACAGCACATGTAAAAGAACAGAAAAGAGCTTTAACCATCTAGTGAATTAAACATATAAAAGGCAGACTAGGTTTCCATGGGATTACAAACATGTAAGCCTAGTCATTAGAATAAATGCTTTGAGAATAAAATCTAAAACTAAGGCTAAAGTTATCCTTCAGAAAAAAAGACCAAAAACTAATCTCTTACTGTTTCCCCAGCCCCACACCACCAAGCAGAAACGTCTGGGAAGATCACAGAGGAACGTACTTTCTGCAAGCAGACTTCATCCTTGCCGCATATGATCATGACCTACACTCACTCACCAATCTGCCCTAGACATACAAATCCATAGCAACTGATTAAAAAATGAAAACATCATCAAAAATGCACAAATTCTTATGAAAAAGCATAATTTTAAAGAAAAGATCATAGAAAAGCATAAAAGAAAAGATCATAGACAAGGTTGTCAGAGCTATTTAAATTTAAAGCCCTCTCCTTCTGGCTTTCCCTCTCCTCTATTTATTTTTATAGAACTGCCAAATGGCTTTCCTCAGGTACTAAGATTGTACAGTTTTGCAAAAGCATAAGAAATATCATAAATTCTAAAGATATCATTGATTACTTAATAAAGATAACCACCTCTCATCTGTACAATGCCTATCTCTGACCATTCCAAATCACCTTCCAATAGTTACCAATAACATAATTTTTATGTAAGATAGTAAAAAGTGTTACCTATTTGCAGATAAGGAAATTAAGTCACAAAGGTTAAGAGGCATTATCAGGTCCTTAGAAAAGTCCCAGAAAATCAATCCCAAGCGTTAAGCTAACAGAACAGTCATACACCAAACATTTTGGAGACTTTTTCTCTGCCAGGCACTCTTCTAGATCAGCAGTTATCCAGAGTGACAAGGTCCTTGTCCTAATGTATCAGATACTGCAGGAAGGGAAATCAATGGTAAAAACATTATACACCATTATTCAAATGATCCCAGCCTTCTTTTGTTATTTGTTTATTTGTTTGTTTTGGTTATTTGCAAGTCATTTACTGCTAAAATGGAAAAAAAAAAAAAACTATCAAGAGCCCCCCTTCCTCAGGGGCTGTACTTAGAACTGTAAGTTATCAATGGACAGATTCCAGAAATTTGAGCTGAATTGGCGAACAAGCTTTTAGAGATGTGTGTAACCCTACTCTAAAACAGCCCCCTCTTTTGTATCAAATCAAAAACCTATAGGGGAGAAAAGATACAGGGACTGGGAAGAAGAGAAAGTGATTGATGATACTCCTTGTTCCAGAAGAAGGTAATCCTCTCTCAAGCCACCTATCCCACTCATCAACTCAAGCTTCCTAAGAAATATATCCCTCAGGGAAGTCCTTTGCCCTGTCACCTACATGAGCATCAGTAGCTCAAGAGCTTTCATCACGAACTGATTGCCCATGTTCCTCAGATGTGTGAACTAAGAGATGAAAAATAGTCCCTTTAAGGAGGAACTTAACCTGTGGAATTAACGACCTATATTTTCAAATTGGCAAATATTTTCATTTATAACAGTTACATGTTCTATATGTAATATTATAGAAATATGACCTGAACTCAGGTGGCAATGGAGGAATTTCTAAATTTAATCAATTCTGTTAGTGAGCCAAAAAAAAAAAATATATATATATATATATATATAATGTATATATAATAAAAATTACTTTACAGATCTGGAGAAATGGTGGCTTTTGAATAATAAAACAGTGACTATAAAGATATGTATACTCATATACTCAAGTTTTCTAATGTATAGTCAACATTCTAAAATGTGACACAATTACATCTAAACTTAAATCTGTAAAATAATTTCAAATTAAATATTAATCAAAGGTGCAATTATACCAAATCAATTTCATGCATTGCCATCTTACAGGATGAAGGCAAACTGAAGTATAAATTATTTACAAGAAAAAAAATCCATAATAACATTGAGCTCATCATTGCAGTAATTGTAGCATTTCAAGGCAAGGGTAGAGAGAGAGGAGATTTCCTTTGTTCATATTTTCCTATCCAAAATTTCATGAATAAATCATATGTTTCAACCCTATTTTAAAAAACTAAAGAAAATTTGAATCTGATGTTTTTTTAAAACATTAAAAAACAAAGAGGAGCTTTAACTGAATCCATAACAGCATATTAAAAGATTTCCTTGATTTATGTATGCTTGTGTGTGTGTGTGTGTGTGTGTGTGTGTATCCTTTCTGGCTTCAATAAAATCCCTTTAAAATTGGAACCACTTCATTCAAATTAACATTCTTTCCTCTCTCCGCTTAGTATAACTAACTGTTGTAGCTTAGAAAAGGGTTATCATCAGCACAACTGAGTTAGTCAAAAGAAATAGTTACCAATGTCTCAGATTTTATGTCTTCCTTTAGGCAAAAGCAGAAGGAATGTTCTAAAATTTTTAAATTTTAAAATACTTAACATGCTTATTTATATTTATATGAAAATGTTTATATTTTAAAAATTCATATTAAAATTTTATAGTCAATGTTTTTAGTTTTATTAATTTTTAAATTTAACATTATAAGGGAAAATCTGAATTCTATATTTTTTGGAAGAATTCTATGCTGGATTATTAAAACAAACTTTGGGATAAAGTTTTATGCTATATATTCACCTGTAAATGTTAATGTGAGGTTATCTAATAGTTTAGGGGGAAAATGATGCTTATTTCCATTGATGTATATCCATACATGTATCTTTTGGCTATCCATGCAAAATATCTTCTATTAGTATAAATTATAAAATCTTAACTTCACTCCTTCATTTAACGCATATTAAATTTAGTCTGAGATACTGATCAGAATATGATGTTAAACTAATGTCTGACTTAAAGTTCTTTTCAGAAAAATTAGCTGATATATGCAATCACAGACTTGACTTATCATTACAGTTGATTCTAGAAAAAAAAATATTTGTTCCTAAATAGAAAAAAAAAGAAGATTCATAAAGTAGACCAGGCACAAAAAATGCAGATAATTTATGCAATCTCTCATTTCTACTGGACATATAAAATGCCAAATTGTACATTAGCACCTTCAAATATAAGAAAGAAAACATTGTTTTCCACTGTTTTTGGTTGGAGATCATTGTATAGAATTTTTTACTGGCAGAAATTCAGTAATAACACACCCTTTGTGACCTGTGCTAGGTACAACAAGTTATACACAGTGCTTAAAATTAAGTGGGAAATACAGACAGGTAAACATTTAATTACAATACAGGACTTACATGCTGTGATCAAGGTGTGGTGTGGGTAAGGTTAACCTTGACTTGTGATGGGGAGAGGAGTGGGGTATACAGAAAAGGAGGCTCAGAGGATGTGATAACTCTGCTGAGGTCTGAAGCAATAAATAGCTTTTTCCAGATCAAAGGGATGGGGGTAGGAGAGCGTAAACTCTAGGCTACAGTGCCAGGATCACAGAAATCTTTGCAAGTCATTTTAAAGAGCTTAGATTTTAGGAGCAATTGAGAACCTCTGAGTGAGCAATCAAGAGAGATCAGGTTTTTACTTGTAAAGAAGTATTACAGTTACCTAAGTGAGAAATGATGGTGATACTAATTAGAAAAATAGCAAAGGGGATGGAGATAAGTGGGAAAACACTAAAGCTATTCAGGAAAAAACATCAGGAAGACCTGATGATCAACTGATGTGAACAGACAGAAAGAAAGGAGGAAGGAATTGATCTCAGGTTTCTGGTCTG
The DNA here is from genome assembly GCF_964374135.1 of Grampus griseus. Taxonomy (NCBI): domain Eukaryota; kingdom Metazoa; phylum Chordata; class Mammalia; order Artiodactyla; family Delphinidae; genus Grampus; species Grampus griseus. The sequence goes on along the minus strand of NC_138998.1, from coordinate 111,652,136 downwards.
CTGGGCTGGATAGATGGCAGGGTGGTATCATTTTCAGAGTTAGGAAATAATAGAGGAAAGGCAGGGATAGAAAGGAAGATGAAGAGTCTCATTCTGGATATTTGAGTGGGAGATGCCACCAGGACCTCCAAATGGAGCTGAGTGTAGAGGTCTGCCTAGAGAGAACAGAACAAGGAGTGAGTCAGGACAACTTTGATAACTGAATCCCAGGAGGAAGGTGCGGTCCTGCAGGGTAGGCCACAGAGTAAAATCTCCTGGAACATGCACACTTCAGCAGTAGACCCAGCAGAGCCAGAAGAATAAGAGGAAAATCAACAGCATATGTGTGGTAGACCTTGCTAGTTGCCTACTAAATACCCATTGTTTGGAGAAGAAATGGGCCAGTTAAAAACACATCTCTCCATGCAACTTTGAAACTAAGGGTGGCCATCAAACATCGTCCTAGCCAACAAGGTGTAATCAAATTCTAGTGGGTGGGACTTCCAGGAAATTTATTATTTTTCTAAAAAAACAATAGGCTGATGATTTTTCACATTCCTCCCTCAAGAACAGCACAGAAATATGACACTGGGAGGTGCAGCAGTCAACTCGCAACCACAAGAAAGAAAGTCACATACTAAGGTTGGTAGAGCAGAAAAAAATCAAAGGGAGCTGGATTCTTAATGGCTTCTTGGAGCCGATATACTTTCTCTCTACATCCTTGCTCCAGAATCAAATTTAAACCTATTTGGCTAAATTGTCTGACTGTGGTTACGTGCAATAGGATGCAATCCTGATCTAGCTGGGTGCCATGAAATTCTGGGAAAGGGAATATTTCACAAATAAGGTCAACTGTGTCAAATGGCTGCAAGAGGTAAATTACATCCATAATAGAAGGCAAAGTTTAGAAAGCTGAGGTCAAGGCTGTTTAGAGTAACAGGATATTAGTGAGAGAGAAGGGTAAGGAAGGCCACACACTGCGCTCTGCACCTCTTTGCAAAGTTTTGGTAAAGCACTATATTTAAATTGCCTGTGTTTGGAATACTGAATGGATCCTTGTTATATGGTTTTCAAAATGCTGATGTAGAAGAAGAAAACATCCCCAAACACAAAATGGAAACAATAGTATATCATATGCTTACTCTTATGATCTTGAAACAAAGAACCATGAAGATAACCACACACCTGAATCTGAGATACACACTTTTGAAATTGTTTGTCCTCCCACAAAGTACCAAATATTACCGTTTATCCAAAATGTCTTCTGAGAAAACCAATTTTTTTCTGAAAAAAAAATTCTGACAGTTCATTTAAGTGTGGGAATCATAATAATTTAGATCTCCTACTGGTGTTTCACATCATTCATTAATATATTAAAAGCTATGAAGTCTTATAGAGAAAATACACTTAAAGATGTATTTTCCAAATTATTTTTTTAACAGCTCACAGAAAAAAATTCACTGGAGCATATTTTGAGAAAGGCCACAATAAAATATTTAAATGCTAACCATGCCAATAACAACAGTTTTCCAAACCCTTAAAAATATACTGTCATAAAAGACATACTGTATACTGATATATGAAGAATACTTATCATTTCACAAATATTTATGTGGATTTTAAATACACCTGTGTATAAGAAGATGCCTACCTCTGGGAACAGAAAGCTTTTTCTAAATGTAACAATATATGGTATTTTGTTTTCAGCATCCCCCTTCCTGAAATAAAGAGATACATTCTCTGGGACCACAGGAATGGAAAAGGTAAGCCTAATAATGTGCCTAGTACAATAAATAGCACGTAAAACCACAGCTACCATTCATATAATGCTTACTGTTGGCCAGGCACAGATCTAAGCACATTATGCGTGTTAACTTACTTAATCCTCTCCAAAGCTCTATAAGGTAAATAGAATAATATCCCCACTTCTTATTAAAGTATAGAAAGGCTAAGTAACTTCACCAAGGGCAGAAAGCTATGCTAAATGAACACTTACTGAGTTTGTTGGGAACAAAATTTATTTTACCTTGACAGAATTAATCGTATCTATGAACAGTTTCCATAATGCAGTCTATGGATAAGAGCCATGGGGTTAATGGCTTAAGAGAACCCCTTATATTAAAAGAACACAAACTCCTCTTGGAATAGGTGTTGTTATTCACCTGAAGCTGATGATCAAAATTGTGAAGGAGATTGAAGAATCATAGCTGACAGAGTCCAGAAGGAACCTGTTTCACAGGAAACCATACAGAGACCTAAGTGGTCATTACTTTTTAAAAAGAAGGAAAAAAAAGAAAAGTGGTAAGGAATTGACTTTATTGCCTACAAATATTGGGGAGTCTAACCACATAATTCTGAGGTTATTATTCAAGTTTTAGGTTTTGGTGATTTTGACAAAAGATGAGAGAAGTGGAGGAAAAGGTAATTATCGGCAGGACCTAAAACATTGTCTCCACTGGCCAGAAAACATTGTCTGGCCATAAAACACTGGCCATAAAACACTGTCTCCGTTCCTGTGGAATTTTGGTTCATTGTTGCTTTCTTTCCTGAAGTAGTCCCAAAGGTAAATATGTTATAATCATATTTTCCAAGAATTCCCTCAAGCAAGATTCAACAAGGCTGCAACCTGCCCTAGACTTCTTTTTTTATATATATATAAATTTATTTATTTTTGGCTGCATTGGGTCTTTGTTGCTGCATGCGGGCTTTTTCTAGGAGCAGTGAGTAGGGGCTACTTTTCATTGTGGTGCACGGGCTTCTCATCGTCGTGGCTTCTCTTGTTGCGGAGCACGGGCTCTAGGCGCACGGGCTTCAGTAGTTGTGGCGCAAGGGCTTCAGTAGTTGCGTCTCATGGGCTCTAGAGCACAGGCTCAGTAGTTGTGGCGCCCGGGCTTAGTTGCTCTGCGGCATGTGGGATCTTCCCGGACCAGGGCTCAAACCCGTGTCCCCTGCATTGGCAGGCAGATTCTTAACCACTGTGCCAGCAGGGAAGTCCCTACACTTCTATTTTAGAACTAAGGGAAGTCACTTGGGTGACGATGACAAGTGCTGAACTGTATGATCAAAATGTTCTCAGTGTCCTTCTACAAACACAGGCTCCTAATCCATTTTCTAGAGTCTGACCGATATAAGAATCTAATAAAAGGGTAACTTAATATGACTCAATCTAGATAAAGTACAGTATTATTTGGTAAAGAGATACAGGGTGATGAAGAAGGAAAGACTGAGACAGAATATAGATCCCTTGTGAGGGACGTCCTTTCCCACTTTCTTCTTAACTTTCTGGGTTTACTCTAAGTTTTACTTCATCATTCACTGGATAAGATTAAAAATGTCCCCATTCAGGCATACTAAATACCTTGATCATAAATTTTTATTTCTCTTGACAAGTGTAAAATGTCATAAGCGCTATTAAAACTTCAATTTAAACCTCTGGTTAAATACGACATAACTTAAAATGTTACAAAAGCTACAATTTCCACTTTGGATACTAAGAGACTGCGATTAGAAACTGTTTTATTATACTCAGAAACCTAAATTAAACATCAGATGTACTTTATTAAAATTTAGGTCGCACTTAATAACGATCTTCAAACATAAGAGCTGCTATAATTTAGAAATGGCTTTTCTGTTATCACTTACCATGTAAAATGAAAGAAAGTCATGCTGCAGCACAGAATTTAAGTAAATTAAAGTAATAACTTTGTGTTAACATATGCTGATGCATATAAGGGATATTGATGATGGAAGCTGAATAATCTTTTGTTCCGAACCTCTTTTAATACAACAAATGATCTTCAGGTAATTTAAACTAAAAGTCAGAAGGACAGATTAAATGATTTCCAAATGATCCTTCCAGCACAGTTCCATTCTTATTAATAAAACCTAGTTTTGTTTTATTTCACAGTTTTCATTCTAGGAAATGTAAAGTAAAATAAAAAAGCTAGCATTTCTCTTTTGGATTATGCTAAGCAAATATAGCCTTCCATGAATTTACTTAAGAATATATAAGATCATTTCACATATTACTTTTCTTGATGAATGATGGCATGGATATTAATAGAGGTTTGAGTATCCCCTTCTCTGATTAATATTCCACTCTGTAAATATTCATATGTAGGAAGCAATTATTTTTCCTTATTCATCCAGGCAAATGTATTTTTGTGCTCTCCCAAGCTTACCCCTACCATACCAGTACCTGCTGCACCGCCACCCGCCCAGTGCGCATGCTCTCTCTCTTCCCTTCCCTGTCTCTGTCTTTCTCTTTCTCCGCCCCCTCCTCCTTGAATCTCTTTCTCTGTTACTCTGGATATGTTTCCCGCTGTATCCCTCTTTTGCTTTTCTTTCTGTGTGTTTCTCTCCCTCCATTTCTGCCCCTGAATGCTGTCTCTACCAGTCTCTTACATATCCCTCCCCACTCTGTGCCTCCACTCTTACTGGTTTAGAAACCCAGGATAGTTCCCCTAAAATCATACTTCACCTGCTTCTCTTTTTAAAAATCAACCACATTGGGCTTGCATTCCCAAAAGGTGTTTGGGGCTCTGGGAGATGAGCAGGGGTCTATGAACTCCAGTTCACCACAATGTATACTAGGCTTCTCAAACTTGAATTTGCATGTGAATCATATGAACCACCTTAAAATATTGTTTAAATACAGGGTCTGATTCAGGTGGTCAGGAGGGGGGCCCAACATTCAGCATCTCTAACTTGCTACCAGGTGATGCCAATGCTGATGGTCCATGGAGCATATTTTGAGTAGAAGCTTCCAGCTGCTGCCTGTAGTAGACCCAATCCTTCCCACATTTGAGTTTGCCTCCCCACACGTTACCATCTGCGTGGGTCTCTTCTTTTTCTTATCCATATCATGCCTAGTTGCTGCAGCACCTAGATTTCCATTGGTTTTTACATCTTATTTTAATTAAGTTTTCCTAAAAATATATTTCATCAACCACAGATGAAAGCCTAAGGTTGTAATGAAAAATATTACTATGTTATAATTTTCTTTGATTTCTCATCAAATTTGCTTCATTAAATATAAATCTATTGGACTATGATAATAGCTTTACATATAATATACAGATTACTGGCAAAGTACAGGAATGCAAATAATTCTACTTTACAGAATACTTATTTTGTGTATTTTCCCCCCTATCCAGAAAGAAAAAGAGAAAGTAAAGATGGTTAGGTCCTGTTTTGCATATGTAAAGTTTCTCAAGGGAACTTCAGAAAAATCCCTTCAGGTACCATCAATACTAATTGTTTCCTTATCAGTCAGGAAGTTTAAACCCCTTTGTTTTCTATCAGCCAGTCATTACACTCATAAACACAGGTTGATGCTACTCAGAAGGGGTCAGTACACTTAGAGAGCTTGTCCTACACTTACTAGAGCCTAAAAAGAACTCATTTGACTTTTTGTACTAGTGGAAGTCAACTAAATTTCCTGAGTAATGTTATCGCCCAAAAGAGCCAATTAAATATTCCAAAATCTTGAAAGAAAGAAAAACTCCCAGGGAAATAGTACCGAGACTGCATTCTAAGAGCCGTGCCTTCAAATGAGTGTTTGAGATCACGTGACCTGCTTGTCTTTACAAACAAGTTGTGTGGAAATGAGATTGTTCCTTCAAGTGGCATTCTCATACTTTATGATGCTCCTCAGACATGGAATAAAACACTTCCAAGTTACATGTTAGATCACGTCACTTACAATGGGCCAGGAATTGTGCTAGGCACTTGAGTCACAGATGGCTCCAGAGGAGGTGACTCTTGAGCCAATTATAAGAGAGTGACCGGGGGCTTCCCTGGTGGCGCAGTGGTTGAGAGTCCACCTGCCGATGCAGGGGAAACGGGTTCGTGCCCCGGTCCGGGAAGATCCCACAGGCCGTGGAGCGGCTGGGCCCGTGAGCCATGGCCGCTGAGCCTGCACGTCCGGAGCCTGTGCTCTGCAACCGGAGAGGCCACAGCAGTGAGAGGCCCGCTACCGCAAAAACAAACAAACAAAAACAAAGAGAGTGACCGGTGGAACAGGAAGAGAAGCACATTCCAGGCTGCGGAAACAGAGGAAAGTGCCATTTCTTGGGGCTGTGATGGGCTGCAGCATACTGAACTACTGTCAGCCATTCAAAGCTAACATCACCTAATCCAAATTCTCAATTCCACTTTCACGGTCATAGACTTGACCTTGACTTCACCATCAGCAATGATTGCATCTCTTGGAAAATCTCAGCTTCTACTGACTCACCCTCCAAAGTTAAACAAAGTCTTCAATCTCCAAATCTAATCTTCACTTTTCTCTTCATCTCCATTACTACACTTATTTCAAACTAGCACCATCTCCTGCCTGTAATACTGCAATAGCTTCCTAACTGGCCTCCCCCAATCATTCTGCAATTCATTCTCCCAACGTGCAGTACGCAAGTATCACATGAGTGACATTTTAGACTATAAATAAGATCATGTCACCTTCATCATTGCCTGAAAACTTCCTGTGGTTCTCATTGCACTGAACATACAGTCCAATATCACTAACCAGGTTACAGGATCCTGCATGACCTGGCCCCCACCCATCTCTCTAGCTGTTTCCCTTACTCATATGCCATACTAGCTATCTTTCATTTTCTCAAATACGCCCAAGTCTATCATTTCTCATGGCCTTTTACATGTACTATTCTTTTTGCCTGAAACACCTTTTCTTTTACTTTGTGTCTTGGTAATATCCATGGGTATTTCTGCTCTCAGCTTAACCCCAATCCTTCCTGGCACTTGGCACAATTTTAAGGATAAAGTTATTTGTGTGGTTAGTTACTTGTTTTCTGTCATCACAACCCCCTCTTCCCACTATTTTGTAATTTCTATGAAGGCAGAAACCATTTTCTTTTTTGTTCACCACTGAATAGCTAAAACTAAGCAAAAGGCCTGGAAAGAGTTACTTAGGGAAAAATATCAATTTTTTGGATAAACTATATTTCGTTATTATTCATATTTTTATTTAATGCCTGACTTTTTAAAAACAACATTTTTAATGCCCACATTGTGTAACTAAGAAAAGAACTTTTATGCCTTCAAAACATTCAATGGGGCTTTATTCTAATCTGACAAAAAAGCTTGAATTGATAATTAATGAAAGGTTTAAGTTAATTTATATTGTATTAATTAAAATTAACTATACTAAGAATGTTTAGGTATGTTTTATTAAACTTGTCATTGAAGCAAAAATTTTTAAATAAATACAAATGATTCTCAAGTTAGTCTCTGTATGTGGGAAAGATGTCTAGCATTTAAATCACAAGTAAATTAGGAGGATTAAAAGGAAGGGTGATATGATGATAAGATTTAAGAGATAACCATGGTTATTAGTTTTTAAAGGCAATGTTGTTGATATGAGGAGACACTGCCAAGAATTTCCCATAAATAACTAAATACTGAATTGATTTCCTGGAAGCCTCAAGGGACTTTATATCTAAGCATCAAATAGTGTTGGAATAATCATCTTAGTACTTTTCAGCGTGTGTGGACACCATCTACTTTTTGAGAAAATAAAAGGAGTGGCTCATGAGACTGGTAATGGAATACATAACCTTTAACCCCAAGATTACTGGATTGAATCTGGTCCAGGACGGTGTATGTAGTAATATCCAGCAGATGGAACCTGTTTTGTAACATCCAATCTAGAGAGCTAAACTCTTCCATTTAGTCTTTATGACATAGCTATGTGTTCCAACATAGCCAATGCCTTTTTTTTTTATTTAACCAACCAAGAAAAGACTGAATATTAATTGAATAGTAAATAGTTTTCCCTAGAGAACATACAATGATGTTAGGATATCTAGAAGGATATCCACCCAACTTTCAACAGTGGTTAACTCTGGGCAAATGAGATTACAAGAACATATATTTTAAAAGAGCAAGTATGTTCTATAATGCATGTGTTTAGAAATAACATACAATAAGTTATTTTAAAATGATCTCCGTAAGCTTACTAATCATATTCCTTAACCTGAGTTTGGGAGCAAAGGAATGAAAATGTATGACATGTCCCCACTCTAAGATCTTTCTACAAATTTGCTAAAGATTAATAAATGACAGTTGTGTGAGCCAAAGAAAAAACAATAAAAGTTTGCCTAAGAAATCAACTGCACACATATCTACAGCCCATAATTGGTTTAACTAAGAGTAGTTTTAAGATAGAATGTCACCTGTTGGTTATTTATGAATAAGTAGTACATTCTCTGACACAGCCACCTCCTTTAACACCCACGTTCAAAAGGTCAACGGACTTCGTCCTTTTCTACTAAAATACCCATTGAAACTTAAACTTTCTCTTTATGCCCATCGTCACTGTCATCTCTCACATGGGTTATGGAATATGGGTTTCTGCTTTTATATTTCATACTAAATACTCTTTGGACAGATAAAACCAAAAAAAAGAAGAAGAAGAAAGAATTTTTATGTTATTTCAAAGAAAATGAGAATTGTCTCCTCTCTTAATGTAGTATAGAAAGGATACTGTTCTTACTTTTCTCAACAAATACGGAATTCACACTATATTTACTTGAAGACATAATATTTCTATCCTCAATTTATGACACAATTTAAACCCAATATTTGGATGCAGCAAGTGATCTGATGGACCACGGAGATTACACGATTTTTCCCCCTGGTTTTCTGATTTTTATTTCTCAGTTACTAAAGATGATAAAGTAACTACAAATCCAACTTAAAAATCCCCAAATAATTGTTATTTAAAGACAGCTATAGGTGGAATGTTTGTGCCACCCCCCAAAAAAATTTGTATGTTGAAATCTTTATCCCCAATGTGATGGTATTTGGAGGTAATTAGGGTGGAATGAGTTCACTGGGGTGCAGCCCCTGTGATGGAATTAGAGTCTTTATACGGGGATAGAGACCAGAGCTTTCTCTTCACCATGTGAGGAAACCAGGAAGAGAACTCTCACCAGAACCTGACCATGCTGGTACCCTGGCCTCTGACTTCCAAGCCTCTAGAACTATGAGAAATAAAAGTTTGTTGTGTAAGCCACCCAGTACGTGGTATTCTTGTTAAAGCAGCCTGAACTAAGACTGGCAACAGGGCTTCCCTGGTGGCACAGTGGTTGAGAGTCCGCCTGCCGATGCAGGGGACACGGGTTCGTGCCCCGGTCCGGGAAGATCCCACATGCCGCGGAGCGGCTGGGCCCATGAGCCATGGCCGCTAAGCCTGTGCGTTCAGAGCCTGTGCTCCGCAACGGGAGAGGCCACAACAGTGAGAGGCCCGCGTACTGCAAAAAAAAAAAGACTGGCAACAACAAAAGACTATATTCTAACTGGTGGTAAAAACTCAAGTCTTTAGTAAATATAATCATGTCACAGAACTTAGCAATATTGCTTCTTTACTTAAGTGAAAAAACATGTGAATTCAAAACGAAAATTTTAATGTTATACCAACTGTAAAAGTTACAAAAATGAAAATTTTCATTTGACCCTAAGACAAAAATGATTTAAGTCAATACTATTTGCATGCCTTGCATTAACAACGAGAATCTAAAGATAAGGGTAAATTTCTCATACCAGGAATTTCAACTCAAGATGGAATTTAATATACTTAACATGCTCTGTACTTAACCAGAAATTAATTTAAGAAAATTTACTTACTGAAACATTTAATTTAAATTTTAGTATATTAACACACATATCTTCAAATTCAAAATGAAGTCAGTCCATTTCTGAAATAAAAAGCATCCAGATCCCCTTTGTATAAATAATCCTAGTGTCTGGCCATAATACAGGGAAAGAGAAGAAAGCAGTGAAACCAACAGCACCGACAATTAGATTTATGATTTATAATTATGTGCCAGTCACTGTGCTACACACTTTATATGCATTATTTCATTTACTCATGAATCAATTTTGCACCAAAAAGTTATTGCATTTTAGGATATAAGTGTGCAACAAAGAAAAAAGATATTTTAAAATCATTAAACTAAATGAATCTTTAACATTCTTCATTTGAACACTGAAAACAAAAATAATACATATATAAATGTTTTAGAATCTCATCAAATCATGGAAAATCGCAAAGTTTTTTTAAAAGATAAAGCAGATTAGAGGAAACAAATATTTTCAAAGATGCAATATAGAGCTAGTTCAATTTCAAAGATAAAAAGTCCTTCAAGGAACAATATATGTGTGTGTGCACACATATAAAGGTCAACTTGATTGTGTGCACAATCAATCAATCAATCGATCGATATTTTACAATATAATGGCATATTCTATTTTCACCTGCTCAGCGGTACCATTTTACTGCCAGGAGTCATCCTTTCATCTTCAATGCTCCAGATTTTAGAAATACATTCTACTACACCAACACCTGGCTCCTTAGCATACACGTCAGTACACTTTCTCATTTTATCCAAAGGAGGAAAATCAGATAATTCGAATTCTAAATCACTTTATAAGGAGAATTGTTTAATAACAATGAAAGATCATAGTGTATTGAAAGTAGTGGGAAAATATTACTTTAAAATATAAACATTTTACCTCAAAGTAATTACTATTAAAAAGCACCCCGGTTAATAAAATCTGGGAAGATTAATCTCTGATTAATTGTACAAAATTATTTTTTTCTGGAAAGATAGTTCTGTGTTTTGCTGCTAAGACAGTCAGCAGATGTCTGCCTAGTCTGAAGGGAATTTCTCTTCCTCAGGAGAAAACAGCTTACATAGGAAACAAATAGCCGTATGCTGACTATGTACTACTTAGCAGATGACGTAGAGAGACATGTTCTGTAATCGAAAGCATGAGGGTCAAGGTTCAAATTAATTTTCCTTAAAATTCAATGCAATTACCCAAGATCGAGTTACTTATTAAATATAAGTTGTGTTGAAGAACTGTGCTATCAATTTGTGCCAGGCATAAAATAAAGTTCTAAATTTACTAACTGGTAATGTTGAATATGGAAGAACAGACTCGTAAAATATTTTTCTAAACATTTAGTAGACTCTCAAATAGAGCTAATACGAAACAAAAAAATACTACTTGCAATACCATTTTAGAAAGCTGGGTTTGAAACTGAGTTAAACAGTGAATTTTCATAAGTCTTAGAAACAGCAATATATTCTAAATTTACAAGTTAAAGTCCTCATCAAGATATATCATTCTTGGCTTGCAAAGAAAAACAATAATTAAAAAATCAAATTAAAAAAAATGCATCTGTGATTAAAAATTGGTTTCCTTTACAGAGATAAGCTTCCAAAAATTCAAGGTGGAAACTTTATGTGTAAGGACTACCATATATTTCTTAGCATTCCAATTCTTAGACTTTATAATTGTGTGAGATAAACTTAATTGCATCAAAACTGAGTTTTCAAGAACAAGAATACAATTTTTACTACATGGCAAAGATCAGCACCTAAAGATCGGTCAGTGCTTTTCACTGGGTCCAACCTGGTTATAATTGCGATTTAAATGAAAACAAAAATAAATAATCCTAAAGATAACCAATAAATGCAATCCTTTTGGTACATTATTTAAATTTAAATAAATATTAAAAACACAAAAGAGAAGAATATTTTCATTTCTATACAAAAATAAAAGTTTTAAATGATGTTCCATAACATTTTTTTCTCCACTGTTTGAGAGATTGACAACTGTTAGGAACCAAGAAATCCAGTTGTTGTTACAGCTGTAAAACTTGGTTTAAAGGCAAATAAAACACAGATAAATGTTTTTAAAAGCATTACCAACAACTGTGCTGTGAAACCAGTGTTGCCTCAAGACACTTTTGTTAATGCTATTACTTTGGGCTATAGCGTCACTAAGAAATTAGATGAAATCTTTGTCTTCCTGTGTCTGAGCCTTTGGGAAGAATAAGAATAGCTCTTACTGAACTTCTGGTATCTAAACTAAGAAAATATGCAAAAAAATAGTAATATTCTCCAGGAAATAATAAAACCAAGCTATAATAGTACTTTATAGATTTAACCTACAGCAAATATGACCCATGTTTCCCTGCCCTCCTTCCCCTCCTGTATTTATGTAACATACAAAAGGCTAGTTTTGATTTTAGGATGCAAACATATTTTAAAATGGTGAATGAGCAGTAACCATTGGCTAAAATAAATAACTGAAATACATGTGAACTAAATTACTATATATCTATTTGTAGTGCACTGAACCATGAATTTTTTTAGACACAAAAACCCATTTTAACTGCAGAGTACTTAATTTTTCCCATATAACTTATGTGACCAAATAACACAATTTCTTTAAATTAAAACATGCTTTTAATTTTTACAATTTATATAAAAATTATTGGAAGCAAACACTACTTGAACTTTTCTCATGTTTTCAAATAATTATTATCACTAATAAGGTGATCCTGGGCTTCCCTGGTGGCGCAGTGGTTGAGAGTCCACCTGCCGATGCAGGGGACACGGGTTTGTGCCCCGGTCCGGGAAGATCCCACATGCCGCGGAGCGGCTGGGCCCGTGAACCATGGCCGCTGGGCCTGCGCGTCCGGAGCCGGTGCTCCGCAACGGGAGAGGCCACAACAGTGAGAGGCCCAAGTACCGCAAAAAAAAAAAAAAAAGGTGATTCTTATTATCAAACTACCCTTATTAACAGCAAACTATATTTGATAAATATATAATATCTATATACTTCTCCCTTCCCAAGTATATGAATTGTTACTGAATATGATCTTAAAGTATTTTCTAGAGTAGTTTGATTAAATTTTATTCAGTAAATTATGATATCCTTTTTTCTCTGGAGCTTGACAACATTTTGGAATGTGTCAGGAATATCCCACTAAAATTTGTGAACTATGCATTAAGGGACTATGTATTTGAATATTTTACTGGTAAAAGTTATATAGTGCTCTTATGTCTGGTTTCAATTTCATGATCGTATATTTGTTGACTGAGACTGCAAGAGCTTTTCCCATAATGGACTCTCAAGGTAATGGAACGTCTAAGTTAGAAACAGAACTTAACTGGAAACTAATGGTGTCTTTTAAAATAACTGCACAAAAGCCAGATTAAAACAGACAGGTCTCTAAATCCCAATGCATTAAGGATATCTTGATCATCTGAGGTAAAACTAGAGGTGTTTTGAAAAGGAAGATCTAGAGGGTAAGCATTTAGACTCTCTACTAAAGTCTATAAACTTTTTTAAAAATTCTGACAATGATAAGAATACAAAGAGAGTAGAAAATAATACAGAAGCATGAGATGATCTTTGATATTTCTGTTGGTACACATTTCTTATAAAGAATTCTAATTCCAGAGAATAAACAAACACTGTTTTTCCCTCCTCATCCTCAGTTTCTTACATACCCCACACAGGAGTTGGCCTAGGTTATCTACATCATCTTTCTTGATTCTCTAAATTTGTTCTCAAATGTTAACTCACATTTATCTTCATAGAAAATAATAATTCTTAAGTATAACGATGCCAAGCATTAGAAAGGTGTTAATATCGTAACTTTGAAAGAT